>NC_133530.1:52477447-53834947 GCF_048544455.1 Silene latifolia
TAAGGACATATTCGCCGGTCCTACAGAGATATGCCTGGGATTGACAGGGAAATTGCAGAGCCCGATACCCATTAAGCTCCGAAGCTAAACCCGTGAAGCGGTGTGGTTACGCCTGGATGCGTCCCGAATGGGCCCTGAAAATCAAGGAAGAAGTGGACAAACAGTTCAAGGCCGGTTTCATCAAAGTGTCTGAATACTCTGATTGGGTGGCCAATATTGTGCCCGTACCAAAGAAAGACGGAAGAATTCGGGTTTGCGTCGACTTCAGGGATCTGAACAAAGCGAGTCCAAAGAACGACTTCCCTTTGCCACATGTTGACATTCTGGTAGACAACACCGCTGTACATGCCCTCCTATCATTCATGGACGGGTATGCTGGGTACAACCAGATTAAAAAGGCTGAGGAAGACATGCACATGACACCATTCACTACACAGTGGGGTACATATTGCTACACGGTCATGCCCTTCGGCCTCATCAACGCAGGAGCCACTTATCAAAGAACCGCTACTACCCTCCTACATGATATGATGCACAAGGAGGTAGAGGTGTATGTCGATGACATGATTGTCAAATCAAGGGAACGGGACGGCCACATCAATGCCCTCCGTAAATTCTTCGCTCGTCTGCGGAAATATAACATGAGACTAAATCCTCAGAAGTGTGCATTCGGGGTCACCTCCGGAAAACTCTTAGGACATGTCGTCAGCAAAAGAGGCATTGAGATTGATCCAATCAAAATCAAAGCCCTTCAACAAATGCCTCGGCCTAGGAACGAGAAGGAGATTCGGGGATTTCTCGGTCAGGTCATTGCCAAGCTCACCATGATTTGTGAACCGATATTCAAGAAGCTTCGCGCCTCCGATCACACCGATTGGGACGATGACTGTCAAAAGGCCTTCGACAGGATAATGGAAATCCTATCCAAACCTTCTGTACTCATGCCACCTCAACCGGGGATTCCTCTATCCCTGTACTTGACTGTTACCAACACGGCCATGGGAGTTATGCTAGCACAAACAGTTAGCACCGAAGAACGAGCCATCTACTACATCAGCAAAAATTTCATTGAACACGAGACGAGGTATACCCAATTGGAGAAGACATGCCTTGCCCTAGTATGGTCAACAAAGAAACTGCGGCATTACATGCTCACCTACACGGTCCACATCTACTCCAAGATGGACCCGGTCAAATACATCTTCGAAAAACCCGTACTAAACGGAAGGCTATCTAAGTGGACACTCATGCTGTCCGAGTTTGATCTCAAGTTTGTACCCCTCAAGGTTATCAAGGGAAGTGCAGTTGCCGATTTCCTAGCAGAGAATCCCGTCAACAAGGATCCAACAACCGACACATGGTCACTTCCCGACGAGGACATCCTTTGTGCTGACTCCGACGCATGGGACCTATACTTCGATGGTGCATCTAATCTGAGAGGCTTCGGGGTAGGAATCCTTTTAATATCACCAGAGGGAGAACATGTTCCGATCTCGGTCAAGCTGGACTTCGCCGTCACCAACAATGCCGCTGAATATGAAGCATGCCTCATCGGCCTACAAGCAGCCATCACACTTGGCATCAAGAGACTGAGGGTCCACGACAATTCCCCGCTCATCATCAATCAGGTGTCTGGATCATGGAAAATCCGACCTGACAGCTGAGATCCCTACCGAGTAAAGATCAATCAAGAGGCCGAATTTTTCGACCAAGTCGACTACTTCCACTTGCCACGAGAGGAAAACCAATTTGCTGATGCCCTGGCAAAACTTGCCACGCTCGTCAACATACCTGACGACATGACATCGATGCCCTTATGTGTCGAGAGAAGAAGTGAGCCAGCCCACATTTGTGCCATCAACGAGGACGAGGAAAGCCATGGTGAACCTTGGTACCAAGCCATCCTTAACTAAAAAACAAAAAATGAATACCCTCCCAACTCTGATCAAAGAGAACAAAGAGCCATCCGTTTGCTTGCATCACAATTCGTGATGAACCAAGACCAACTATACAAAAGAACACCCCAAGGAATTCTCCTCCTTTGCATTGACCATCACAAAGCAAAAAAAGTCATGGGAGAGGTCCACGACAGAGAATGTGGCCCTCACATGAGCGCAATGATGCTTACCCGAAAAATCACACGGCTAAGTAACTACTGGACCACCATGGAAGCTGATTGCCGTAACTACGTCAAACATTGCCACAATTGCCAAATCTTCGCCAACATACAACACATACCACCATCCCTTTTATACACCATGACGTCACCCTGGCCTTTCTCAACCTGGGGCATCGACATCATCGGGAAAGTTAACCCGATAGGCGCCAAGGGGCATGCATTGCTTCGTCCTCGTCGGCATCGACTACTTCACCAAATGGGTGGAAGCACAGTCATATGCAGTATTGACCGCCAACCAAGTGGCCAAGTTCATCCAAAACAACACCATCTGCAGATATGGGGCGCCCAATGAAATCATCAGCGATCAAGGCTCTCACTTCCGGGCGGAAACTCAAGCTTTACTGGACAAATACATGATCAAGCGACATCGATCATCCCCCTACCGTCCCCAAACCAACGGAGCGGTGGAGGCAGCGAACAAAACTCTTGTTACCATCATCAAGAAAATGCAAGAAAACTACCGCGATTGGCCGAGCAAACTCCCCTTCGCACTCAGGGGATACCGAACCTCCATTCGAACGCTGACAGGCGCCACGCCCTTTTACCTTGCATACGATATGGAGGCGGTCCAACCGGTAGAGTTAGAGGTCCCTTCTCTACGCATCCTACTGGAGAGTCAAGTCCCCAAGGCAGAATGGACCCGTCAAAGGTACGAGCAACTCACTCTTCTAGACGAACGGCGACTCAATGCCTTGCACAACGTCCAGCTATACCAACGACGTATACAACAGGCATTCAACAAGAAGGTTAAACCCAGAAACATCCAGGAGGGCGACTTGGTCCTCAAGTCAGTTCGAGCACCATTACCCGTCGATCCGAGGGGGAAATTCAATCCCAACTGGGCCGGACCATACCTGGTTAAGAAAATACTTTCGGGGGGCGCAGTGAGACTGAGTGACCTAGATGGGGAGGACTTTACAAACCCGACCAACCTAGACCAACTCAAGAAATACTACCCTTGAAACATAGCAACCAACGACCTAGCCTAGTTTTACAACTAGCAACCTCATCAACCCCTTTTAAAGTCAAATTCCTCAACGTGTTCTGATTTGAAATTGCATGTTTTATCGAGTCTAAGCTGCGGCACCTTGCCCGTTTCAAAGGTCCTTTGATCTGTCAAAGGCGACATCTATTTACACTAAAACAAAAACCCCTTGAACTACGAGCATGGTTTGATTTCACCTGTTCAGGTGGATACGTAGGCAGTCCCTCTTATGCATGAGGGATACAACCACAAAACCCAATCAAAATTTACAAAACATTTCGAACTACGATCATGGTTTGATTTCACCTCTCCAGGTGAATACGTAGGCAGTCCTTTCTTACACAAGGAGGATACAACCATTCCCACAATAAAAAAAACATCCCCACATACAAAAAAACATCCCCATCAAAAAAGGAAAAGGGAAAAACATTTCCTTTCCCACAAAAATACAAAATAAGCCTTTCTCCTTTCCACAAAATACCACTTTCCCAAGTGCAAATGTTTAGGACGATTCAAATCGAATTGCCTTCACCAAATGGATAGAAGAAACAAGCGTTCACAATTTCCGACACGAGCAATCCTCTTATTTAATTAATAATGGGAGGGATTACAATTTCAACAAATAAAGCTCGACGAGTCTAGAACTTATCAAGGCTAAGGTGTCAACTAAAACACCTCACATAATAAAACTAGCACAAAACACACAATAGCTAGCTAGTACAACATAGAAAAAACTCACAACAATAATACAACATAATAATAAAATGGGTAATGGAGGTCTTCACTCTTCCATTCTACCCTTGCCTTTTCCTTCGGGGTACATCTTCCCCTTGTTCTTCTTGTTGCCCGCCTAGCATGGACTTCCTCCTCGGAACGGATCCTCAACAGATCTAAGACGTCGACGGCCTCCGGTCTAGCACAAGACCCCATGTTCGATCCGAAACGAGCCAATGCACGGCTCACCATACTCTTGGGACCCGAGCATCTCCTCTTCGGTGGTCTCATCACATCCGGGCTAACTCCATCAACATACTCCTCAAAGAAGGCACGGTTGGCCTTGCCAACCTCTCGATACTTCAAATCCACAACCTCGTCCTTACGAAATTTAGACCTCTCTTCCAAGGACGGAGCTCTTGACCACTTGACATAAGCGGGAGTCACCCATGTCGTAGCAACGGGGTTTGGTACCTCCCAAAGAGGCCGAGTGGCCCACCATATTTCAAAGATCTCCACAAGCTCGGAGTTCCGGAAAAAATTCTCTTGGACAAGAGTATCTTGAGCGGGCACCTTTTGTTGACGCCCCATTTGCCTCACGAGCCTTTCAGGATAAATGAAGGAAACAACCTTCAAACCACCACCATCAAAGAACGAGGACTAGCACCCGAAGCGGGCAACCCCGTGAAGGACCTCAAATGCCACCACGGCACCACCCAACGGATGTGGGGAGCACCCTCCTCGGCCAATCTCCCAGCCCAATAAGCCTCGGTAGAAGCAAAACTATCCGGGTACAACTTCTTCCTGATGGTAAGGTGACGAAAGGAATAAGAAGAAGGGTTAACCGGAGGCTCTACATACCTTAGCCTCTCTAATAGCCACACTTGAAGGATCCTTGGAGACCCGAATGAAGGAGCTTCTCCACAAGAGCCTTCCTTGTCCAAAGGTTGGATGATCTCCCCAAGCACCAATCACGATGGATCTCTACCATGCTCCATTTGCTCAACCACATGAATAAGGGTCATGCTACCATAGCATTTTGGCCCCTCCTTCAAAAAATCAACAAAGAGGTACACATGGACAAGGCAAAAGGCAAGAGACCTTCTCCTAGCCACCTCCGAGACATTGACATCCAATCGGTTTGAAAAGATGTTGATAAGAGCCAACATATCCACACCATGAGGAGCAAGGAGGAAGTTGACTTGACTCGTCGACAAGCCCAACATGGAACGGAATTTCTTCTTGTAGCACAACCGAGTCGGAGGAAGCACCGGAACACAACCCGACCACCCACCAATGGCTCCAACCTCTTCGGCAAGAGGACAAATTTCACCTTTCGGGAAAACGAAAACATGATGTTTCGAATCCCAAAACCGAGAACATGCTTCAAGAAATGAAGGTTGCACCTTGACTTGACGAAGCACCAACAATTGACCAACTCCCATGCAAACGAGTTGATACTTTTCGGGAGGCGACAAATCCCGGCACCATTGTCGCAACGCACTCTCGAAAGCATCCATGAAATATTTTTGGAAGAAGAAGAGGTTTTGTAGAGATGATTTTGTGTTTCGGATGATGAAACAATGAAGCACAAAAATCACTATTTATACAAACTGATCAACGCGTTTTTCAGAAAAAGGGGAGAGCCGGCTTCTATCGCCAGGCTGCTCGCGCCTCTTTGAGGCATCCCCAGGCTTCTCGCTGTTGACTTGTCTCTTTCAACTTGTGTTTTGTCCTGACACCTCAAACCTCCCGTCAGGAAGCTCGCGCCTCTTCGGGATGATTCAGGACATTTTTGTGTTTCCTCACACTCACATTTCCTTGTTTTCGCGTTTTACGAAATCCGACACGGTTTCCATGACGCAGCTTTAAACATACGGATTTTTCTTTCTTTTTTAAGGGGGGAAGGGCTAGTCGCCCCGATCCGCGATGGATCGTTTCCATGTCAGTCGAAATTCCAAATTTTTTTCGCTTTTTCGCAATTTTTCATCAAAAATCAAAATCAAAAATTGATAACACGACGTCAATTTTCCTCAAAATTCAAGCACTCACAAATTTGGGTCTTAAACTCACAAAAACCAAATCAAATATACTCGTAAAAATCTTTTCTAAAATTCATCATGACGGTTTGAGTTTGAATTTTTCGAGTCGCAAATCAATTTCAATAATTTCGATGCAATTTAATTCACGACACGAGTTAATTGCTCAAATTTTCAAATCAATTGCTTTTGAATTCCGAACGTGACGACTCGTCGCAAATTTTCAAAATTCATTTCAAACTTCAATTTTTAACTTCGAGTCATCTTGGTTAAATTTTGTTCAAATGCTTTTACGTGTTTACGTTTATGCATACGTGCTACCTGTTGCCTCTTTTTCTACACTAACGATGCAGGAACTGGTGCGAGGCGAAAAGGAGAATCAACAGTCGACAGCGCTCTTCCGAAACACAACACAAAAAAGCCAAAAATCACAAAATAAACCATAATCCAAAAACACATATATACAAACCGCCTCACGTAAAATGTAAATATGTACAGACAAGAGTCCAAGACACAGACAAACTACAACAACTGCTCAGCGTCTCCCGTCGGACCAGTCCTGGTCTCACAAGGAGTCGCCGCCAACGCAGACGCCACCACCTGCTCATACTCCCTCTCCGGAGAACTCTCCAGCGTCTCCTGCTCCATCACGACGCGAAGCTCCTCCGCCGCAGCCAACTGAGCCCTCAGAGAGGCAATCCCCGCGTCTCGGCTCCGCATCTCGTCCTCACGACGCCTCAAATCCTGGTCCCGACAAATGATCCCCAGCTCCTGGGCCTCGATCATCGACCTGGCTGCCTCCAACTCAGCACGGACCCGAGCAAGCTCCGCCGGATCTGCAGTACCCTGCAAAACACAATAACAGATCCTCAAGATCTAAAAACGTGAAATGCAACACAAAATACACAAAAACAGCACACAAAAGTACCTGAGAAAGCCGAGCTTCCCTCACAGCCAGGTCGCCAGCAAGCGCCCTCCAGCGGTTGGCCGTCTGCCACAAGTCCTGATGACTAACGGTCGTCACCTGCAAATAAAAAATGTCCTTCAATACAATGTAAGATAAAGTGTAACCGAGGAAAGCGTTCAAGTCAAGAACTCACCCTCAGAACGACCAACCTCCACTCCATGTTAGCCTCGGTCACCTCGGCTGCCGCGGGCTCTGGTAAGCGCAACTCGAGCTCCTCGCCACCCGGCCCCTGAAAAGTGGTCTCCGTCGGAAAAGCTGGGGGCTGAGTCCTCATCAGCAGGTCGACTCCCTACCATTTGGATCCACATCAAAGGTGACAAACCCTCCTATTAAGAGAGGCAATGAAAACAAAAGAACAGAGGAAAATATACCTCGATCGGGTACCAAGCAAGCCTCGACAACCGGAAGGTGTCGTAGTCGGCGTCCCGTAACAGCAGCTCCTCACCTTTCTGGCCGTGAAGGTGCTCCTCAACCTCATCCAGGGTCGACTCCTGGAACAACACCCTGGGTGGGTCGACCGACACGACGAAAGTCTCGGTGAAGCACTGATGAGTCAAACGCTCGCCCAGGTACCAAACCGGCTCAATCGCCGTCTCTAAGTACAAATGCAGAGAGCCGCGAGGCCGCAAACGCTCCCTGATGGCAGCCGGTACGCCCGTGTAGTGCTCCCAAAGCCACCCAACAAACTGCATCCAAAACAAAGCCACTCAACCAACTGGGGGCTTCATAGGCTACCTAGTCATCCTATCTCTATCTATTTCTATAAAGTATAAGGGGAAGAGAACAAGAGCTTACGTCAGCAATCCGAAGCTTGTTCACGCGACGCCTGCAATCCTCGTAAGTCGACTTAATCGACTTCTTCCGAGCCACCGTCCAACCCTTCACAATAGGGTAGGTCGAGGGAACACCACCTGTGGTCCCCGGACGCAGAGGGGTGAAGTAAGCATACAACCAAGCCCGTAATCAAACACAGCAAACACAAATCAACCAATTTCTCAAAAATTGCCAAAATCAAAATCAAAATCAAACTCAAAAAAAAAAAAACTACTACTAAAAATGCTCGTACCTCAAAGATGAGGCCGAGACCAACCAAAGCAGGGGCACTACCCTCTCTCACTGACTCCGGACGCACCGTCTCGTGCAAGTACTGGGTAAAACTCGCCAGAGCCGGCGTAACCCAGTCGAACTGACCCAAAGTGTCAAGGTCAGTAAGGAGAGGAAGCACTTTGGTCGACAAGCGCTCACCCTTGTCACCAAAGTACGTGGCACCCAAGAAGTACCACAACCACAGCCACGCCTCCTTCGTGTCGGCCTCAATCTCTGCCTCCGGACTCTCCAACGGCGCCGGAGTAACACCTGCCACCCTCCCGGCGAAGTGATCCTTCACGTACGAACTCGCGATCAGGTACGGAGTAACGTCGGAAAGGCTCCGGTAAAGCAGTACCGATCAGACGGGTAACCGCAGGAGAGGACACTCTCTCCGGCGTCTCGGTAAACTCAATAGGCAACTCGCCGCAGGGAAGGCCGAATACCATGGCGAAGTCCTTTAAAATCACGCCGACCTCACCAAACTCCATGTGGAACGACGATGTCGTATCCCAGTACCGATCCAACATGGCGCGGATCAGACACAGGTTCGCCCTAATCGAAGACCTGTGAATGTCCCGCCAACCTGCCACCAATGGCCCAAAAGCCAACCTCTCTATCAACGCCCTCGTCCCGGCTCGGAGAATGTCGTAGAAACCCAGGCAGGTAGTGAAGCCCGAGAAAGTCCTCATGGTGCCGATCTCCTGAAATAAAAAACAAACAACGTCAGAATTCGTATTCAGGCCTGACATTTCAAAAAGTGACAAAATTTCAATCGAGGGACACGACTCACCAAGCCCTCGTGAGCACGAGAGGAGATGTGTATGTCCAGACGAAGCCACAACTGGCTGCCGTCAAAACCCTCGGCCCAAGCAGGCGCCACCCGCAAGTGCAACCCCATGGGGCTGTAGCCCGCCTTGGTCTCCAACTCGCGACGTCGGCATCGTCCTCGACTGTCTCCGCCCTCCGTATCTTATGGCCACGAGACTCAACATGACGGATGGGGCCCATCTCCACAACCCTGGCGACGTTCTGTAACATCCGTTTAGTCGCACGAGGACGACGCTCCCTCGTAGAAATCCTCCTCCCGGAGGTGCCAGCCTCAGACCTAGTCTGAGCTCTCCCAGTGACAGTAACCCCAACAACGGGCACCTCACGCTCCTCAACGGCCCCTGTAGCCCCAACAGCCTACTCAAGAGGTCTCTCCTCCTCGGTAACGTCTTCCACAACCACGACGGGTGTGCTAGCCGGAGTACTAACCGGCCCCGTCCCGAACAACTCCTCTAGAGTCGCAGCAAGGGACCCAGTCTATCCCGAACACTCTCCTACAAACAAAAAACGTCAGCCGAAATTTCGGCATTATGACGGCGTAAAACGGAAAAATCCAAAAAAAAAAAAAACGCAACCCGCAAAGCAAAACAAGGGCAATCCCGCCCAAAATCTAACCAAACAAAACCATTCAAAGAGACAAAAAGCACAAAAACGACTCGCCCCTCTTTTCAAGCAAAAGACGAGTCCAAACAACCACAAAAAAACGGTATTCCGAGACCCTTACAGGGTCCGCCAACAAACCAAAATACATTCCCGACACAATGGGGTATTTTTCTACGGCTCAAAAAGGCAATTCATACGCTAATTTGAGCCCAAACCGGTCAAGAATTCAAAAACGACCGCAAAAAGACAAACGTGATTTTATCACGCCTCAAAGCGACCTAAACTACCAATGAGGTCCATTTCAAGGCCAACTGACTCAATTCAAGCCCAAACAGGCGCTTATTTCGTCAGACATAAGACCGTCACAAAAGGCAAAAATTCCAAATTTTGCCCACAATACCCAACGAAGGTCCATAAATGGCGAATGCGGGTTGTCCCAACTACAATGCAACGTAGTGGGACCCACTACCCTAACAAATAAACTTGGCATTGCGAAATGAGACGGTTTCTTACCTCACTCACGTTTTTCGAGCATAGGGAGCGGGAACGGGGACCAAAATGCAAACTAAAAGCACCCCTATACTCCTAAACAGGTTTCTAACCTAATGCAATCATCAATTTCACTCAAAATGGGCTCAATCAAAAATGCCCAATTCGATTTTCTAGGGTAAAATTCCGCCCTAATCCAATTAAGCTAAAAGATCAACAAATTTAAATGGATTCAAGAGGAAATACATACCTTGAGATGACATTGTTGTTAATGGCACGAACGGAAGCAAGCTTAAGGACCACCAATGGCGTTCTTAAGGTTTATTTTGTGTCGAAAGGTAGAAGACGAGTGGGAATGAAATGCAGTCTGGACTCGCGTCTTTTACAGAAAAAAAGGGAAGCCCCTTTGATTCGCAAGAGGGCTCGCGCCTCAATCAGGCGTCCCTTTGCTTTTTCACCGAAATTTGGGCTTTGGCCCAATTTCACATATTAAACTTTGAATTTTCATTGACGATATTAAAGGTCGTCATTTTCTCAAAGACAAAAACAAATAGTGAAAATTTAAATTCGCTATTTTCGAAAATTTCAAACAAACGGCGATCAAAACCGCCAATTTCAAAAATAATAGTGAAATCAAAATTCACTATTTTCCTTCAAAAATTTCAAAAATAATAGCGAGAATCCAAAATCCACTATTTCTTCAAATTTCAAACGACGGCAATTAAAACCGTCATTTTCAAAATAATAGCTGGAAATTAAATTCCACTACTTTCACCACACGTATCAACGGCGGCACATAAACCGTCGCTTCAATTAATAGTGAAGATTCCAAATTCACTATTTCTATCAAATATCAATGGCGGCACATAAACCGTCACTTCAATTAATAGTGAAGATTCCAAATTCACTATTTTCATCAAATGTCAACGGCGGCACATAAACCGTCACTTCAATTAATAGTGAAGATTCCAAATTCACTATTTCCATCAAATTTCAAACGGCGGCACATAAACCATCACTTCAATTAATAGTGGAGATTCCAAATTCATTATTTCCATCAAATGTCAACGGCGGCACATAAACCGTCACTTCAAACGTAATAGCAAAATTTAAAATTTGCTATTTACTTCAAAATTCGAATTCAACGGCGATCGAAACCGCCACTTCAAATTCAAAAAAAGAACGAGGAATGGTGAAGATTCCAAATTCACTACTCCTTTAAATACCAGCATGGGGCTTCCTCGCGGAACCCGCTCATTTAAAAAACAGTGATAGTGAAAATTCGACTTCATTATTTCCACAATGGCAGCATGAGTTCGCTACTTTCAAAACAAGCCCATTCGACGCGACTATGCTCACGGTCCATTAACCGACTGCGCCATGGCTGGCGAGCCTTTGTCCGCAAACACTCAAGGACACATCTCGAAGATGCCTCGGGTACATTTCCTTATCACAGCTGGCGAGCCTTTGTCCGCAAACACTCAAGGACACATCCCGAAGATGCCTCGGGTACATTTCCTTACCACAGCTGGCGAGCCTTTGTCCGCAAACAAACAAGGACACATCCCGAAGATGCCTCGGGTACATTTCCTTGTCACAGCTGGCGAGCCTTTGTCCGCAAACGTACAAGGACATATCCGAAGACGCCTCAGGTATGACTCCTTCCTATGGCTGGCGAGCCTTTGTACGTAGTCTAATAGACTTTAAACGACCTGCACAGGAAGTCGACAGACTCTAAACTGTTCCCGACGACAGGTCCTTGACTCGTACCCTCGAGTCGCCTTGGCATCACCCTTCTCGATGGCAGGTCCTTGGCCCGAATCCTTTCGAGCCGCCTCGACGTCGCTTGAGTCTCCAGGTTGTAATCTTCGATTGACCTGGGGGCTCTACTTTGACTTTCGCCCTGTCCAAGCCTCACTCAAAGTGAGAGCTCTGTAGATACCCAGTATCTGCTGAGACTCCAACAAACACCCGATGATTATCGGACTACAACATGTTTTGGAATCCCGGCGTTTGATCGACAGTTCGTGTACAATTTTACGTCGGAAAACTTAAAAAGATTTTGAAGATAAAACATTTCAAAACATTCCAAAAATACCTAGAGTGTTTAATGCACGACGACGGGGTCGTAATGACACTAACTAGAGTCAAAGCCGACACCGGACCAAAAACCGACTCAAAAATTCAAAACCCGACTCCAACAACGAGTCAAACCGAGTCAACCACCAAAAAAAAACAATTCAAACCTTCTACCTTAAGTTTCCCCGGATTCATGAATGGTCAAGTACCAAACATGTGACTACAAAACCTAGGATAGAAAAATCATGATTGCGTTTGTTGTGAAAGTGACAAGACAACTTATAGAACCGCGACGTGGCTCGCGCCTCTTTGAGCAGCCCAGGTGGCCACGTCGCTCAAAACTCACACAACCACTCATTCTCCTATTAATACCCCTCAAATGCCCCCCATTTGAGACTTACGCGAGTGTCCGCCCCCTCTTTTCTCCCTTAAAATTCTCGACTCGACTTCTTAAGTCACAATCCGACGCGTGTTTACGACCTACCGATCGTAAATACAAGCCTTACACATTGTTTGGTACCGTCATCGTGCATTAAATCACTTGACCGACCACTTCGACCACTATACCGTCACTAAAATTAAAACACTCTTTTACTTACCAAAACGGTTTTAAACCGAGTCTTTTCCGATCAAATGAGTTGTTACACTTACGTCGGTCACTCGCCATAACCAAACATATAAGTATGAGGGTGTAAAAATCATCTTTTATTATGTTTTCATTTGTTTCATGACTATAACATGCTAAAACGTGCATAACATGAACCAAAACATGGAATAAACGAGTCAAAACTGATTTTTGGCCTGAGACAGAAGCCCATTGGCTTGCCGGCTTGCCCGCGCCTAAATGGGGTGTCCAGGTCAAAGATCAACCGTGTTTGTTCTCGTCATTTCCCTTTAACCCCTTTTCATATTTGTAATCGGTTTTCACCATTTCAAACATTTTCAAACCCTTTTTATTTCATCTTATTTGTTTTAACCATAGAACATTTTTCACCCATGGTTCCTCATACCATGACGGATAAACCCGTGTTTCGGTGATAATATTTGATTAATGACATTTAAAAGGTATTTTAAAACCTTTTATTTCATTTCTTTACATTTCTAAAGACAAACATATTAGTCCCCAACACAAAGTCATCCTTGGTTCTACATACCATGCCGGATTTTAACCAAGATGCACGATGATGAGTATCGACTAAAGATATTCAAATGAACTTAAAACAATTAGTTCATAATTATTTTCAAAACTATTCATGTCAAGTTTGTCAAATCGAACCCGACACCGAATATTATCAAAATAATGATGATTATTCGAGTCTAGTTCTTCAAATCAACAAATGCGGTCTAAACGACCCCTTCAAATCAAACCGGGTTCAAATACCCATCTTTTAACACGTTTTATAACGTTTTTCAAATGGTCAGAATACGGCATATAACCGTAGGCTAACCCACGCCTCAAGCAGGCCTTTTCTTTCTCATTTTCAGAACCAAGGAGAGGCCCCTTATACCGCCGGCTGGCTCGCGCCTCATGTAGCTGTCTGGTACAGGACCTGTTCCCTTCCAACATTAGTCTAGGACGATCCCGACTCCGGTTAACTCGGATATAGGACGGATCAGATGACAATTTGTTTATTCAAAACCATATTTGCAAAATGCCTTAATAAGACAAATGGATCACGTTAGGCACCCTAAACCTAATACGATAAATGGATGTTTAATTCCCGTCTTGCATGCAAATCAACCATAAATCCAACTCGACATCTTATACTTTATATTTGGATTAAATAAACCGACTTAGAAAGCTCTCACATGTTAGGTTCAAATTATTGGATGCGCATTCTGATGTGACCATAATTAGCGCATATTTAGTCCCCGAATTAGCCTTGTTTCCATGCTTTTTAGTGCATATTTGGGTCATTTATTGTCTTTAGTTCTTTGTTTTGCATATTCTTTGAGGTTTTGTGTCCTTGGTAGGAAAGGAGTGCAAACCTTGCATTTTCATGGCAAAATGAGACTAAATTGATTGAATTCAATGACCAAGCATCAAGGAGAGACAAGATTAGAAGGCCTTTGTACATATTATAGTAGATGAGCAATGTTGAGGAAAGATCCTTGCATCCCCAAGGAAATCCCCAAGGATTTTACGAAGAAAAGGGAAGAAATGAAGAAGAAACAAGACTGAGGAGCAATCCGTGCGGATTGTCCTGAATCCGGCCGTCCCCCAGCACGACAATCCGTGCGTCTTCCTTCAAAGACGCCCGGGCAGCAGCTCCAGAAGACGTGCGTCTTCTCCCAAAGACGCCCGGGCAGAGGCTCACGAATCCGCCCGTCCCGTGTCTAAGACGCACGGATTCCAGTCCAGCACAAATCCGTTTCTTCAAGCTTCAAAGAAAGAAGCCCTTCCTTCGAAAAATACCGGCATCTCCCTGCTCAATCTAAAAAGTGTAATTACTAGTTTAGCCCTTAGTTAACCCTAATGCATCCACCTAATTTCCACTATAAATACCCCATTAGTCTAATTAGAAGAGCATGTTCTTCTTATCAATTATTAGAGTAGTTAATATCAATCAAATCTCTCTTTAGTTTTGTAATCAACAATTAATCAAGTTTTAATACAAGTTTTATTTTCTTAATCTCTCTTTTGTTCATCCTTTATTTTGGGTAATTGAAGATTATTTGGGTTATTATTGGGAGATTGACAACCTCTCAATCAAGCATCAAGTACTTCTTTTATTCTTTGCTTTATTATTGGAATCATTAGTAGGTATAATTCTCTTAATCCCTTTTTAATTATTGTTAATTACTTTCATTTGTTCATCACGTTTCATTTTGTTGGTATGATTGACAACCTTGCTAGCATGATCAACATGATAATGAGTGAGTAGTGACCTAGCTAGGGTTAATGGGTAATTAGGAGAAACCAACATGGGGAATGATTCATGCTTAAATTAATATGCTTTTATGGTTTATTTGCTTGCTTGTTTTGATCTCAACTCATGCACATGTTATGTTTGATGAAATGTGAGCCTATGAATCCTTGCATTTTTTACCCATCACCTATCTTTTCAATGAGACTTGTAAGACATAAACCAACTCGAGTCTCATTAGACTATGCATGTTGTTGAGTAGGAAAGACTAAGTCGACTTGTAGGTGTTGTACACTCTAATCGATTCGGCTCCGGGACCCAAAATTTCCTAGGATTGTAAGATATAACCCAACTCAATCCATCACAACAATAATTGCTTGCTTATAATTTGAGAACATGTTTGTATGATCAATTCCCATGATTCCCCTATGACCCCATGATACCCTAGTGCTTTTTATTAATTGTTTACAACCCTTTCAATTCATCTTGCTTATTTATTTTCATTGCTATTTAGTTAGTGACCTTCTACATCAACCCAAATTGTGACACCCTTAAGACACCACTAGTTTCAATAGAAATCTCATCTCAATTCCCGTCCCTTGGGATCCGACCTTTACTTGCCTATTTACTAATTGTAGAGTTGTTTGTGAAGTTATAAATTGTGTTTTGGTCTAGATGCTTCAACGACAATTGTTCCGAAAAATAGAATATAGTTCCGAAATAGTCCGACCACATTCATGCATTTAAGCCGTTTTATCAACTTTTGCATTCAACCAACCAAGATCGATCAGTAGAGGCCGCTACCGCGGGCGGGATTGGGTGTCTGATTAAAGGGCTTCCCAATACGTACCTTCACCTCTTACTCAAAAACTTTGGATAGTGGACGACCTTATCCAGGGTGTACGAGAGTCATTCTAGAAATAGGATGCTAAAGAGGGACGATTTCCTTATCTTTAGTACCTATGTCAAACGCTGCTTTGTGCTTCGATTTGACCGAGGTATAAAGTGGAATTCGAACGGGTTCCAAGCATCCCACAAATGGACTCCGAACATCTCTAATCGTTTCGAGACCCTTACCGAGACGAAACCGACCGATCTAAAACGATCCGGTCGAAAGCATTTTTACGCCGCCGAGCGTGGCTTTCAAAAGACCGTTGCATGTCCATCAAATCGGCCTGGCGTGCAGGTGGCCCGTGACTACGGATTGGTAGGTGGCCCAAATCCACAGACCGAGACGTGGCCCATGTCCACAGCACCGATACGGTCGTTTTGGCAGTAATTAGAGTACATTTGGAGTTCGGGTCAAAACCCGTGTTCATTTTCTAATACCGTTTTAAAAAGCCGAGTCGGAATATTCTGGAATGTTCCGGATACTTCTATTCCATATTTTCAATCTTTTAATCTCTTTGGCAAATTATATCCCGGAAATATTATATAAAATATTAAGGAAATTGAGATCAAACCGCAATTCCATAATAGAAACGCGGAAATCTTTCTTCCGCAAGAGGAAACCACTTGGGAAAGGACGCAGCAGGTGCTGCGCCTCTTCCAAGAGACGTAGTAGCTGCTGCGCCTCTTCCCCAGTTCCTTTCTACATATTTTCAAATCTTTTCGAGATTCATTTCCAAAGTTTCTCCGAAACCCTAATGCCTCTGTGTGATTAGTATAAATAGGGACCTTCGTTCCTCATATTTCTCACGCGAGTGTCCGCCCTTCTCTTCTCCCTTTGCATTCTAAGACTACGCTCTTGCTTTTTGGCGTCTACGTGCTTGAACTTTCGACCACGTAAGCTCGGATCCTTCTGAGTACCAGCCTCGTTTGCATGACCGACCAATTTGACCAACTCCACATCAATCAACTTAATCAATCTTGTTCGTTTTCCTCTTAGAGGGCACTTTCATCGTACATTCGAGTCGAGCATCACTAAACGTTAACTTAGTCAATATCGTTTCGTCAAACATGTAAGTCTGAGGGTGTAAATCCCTATTTTATTATAGTATTTTATTATTGTAATCATCCTTGTAAGATTTACGTCGAAAACACGCTTAAAACCGATTTATAAAACCTTACTTTAAATCCTTTTACGGATTATCAGGAGACAAACGTCGAGAAAGGACGCAGCAACTGCTGCGCCTCTTCGAAGGCTGCCGCAGTTCCTGCTTCCTTTCTTCTTCCTTCGTCTTTTGTTCGTCTGCTTGTTTTGATTTGTCTTTGTTTGTTTATTGTTCATTAACACGGTAAATCTAGTATAATAATTTAACATGTAAATCATTAATCATTAGTAATTAATTCATCTTTCAAAATCCCGACTTAAATCCCTTATAATTCATATTTGCGGGTTTTTGTCATAAAATCAATCCGGGTTTTTAGAGGTTCGATTTATCCATATTGAGTCTCTGGAATTCATCGTTGATATATTTTCATCTTTTGTTTATCGTCACTATCATTAGTTCGTCATTAATAACCTGTTTAATAATTAATTCGATTAGTTAGTTTAATTTGTATCATTAATCCCATAATTAATATTGTAATTAATTCGTTCCAATTAATTTTATCCATGTTTTATTGTTTTTATGACCAATTTGCATGTAAATAACCTGCTAAATCATATCCATCCGAGTCAATTATCACTAATCAAGCATTAAAATCACCCACGAAGATTAACAACATGCAATTCCGGCTTCGCAGCCAGAACTGAACTCAGGAACAGACGCAGCAACTGCTGCGCCTCTTCCAAAGGACGCAGCTCTGCTGCGCCTGTTCCGGGTTGAGTTCTGTCTCTGAACTCCCGTTTCTGCCTTGACCTAGTTCATTAATTACGTTTTAATTAACCATTAATCATATTATCACCTAATAACCTATTCGTCTATTTATTTATTCTTCTTTTCCCAAATTATCCGTTTTAAATGTATTTTTGACGTAAATCAATAAACCCAATGTAATTATTGTAATTTTTCTTTATTGTATTTCTTTTATCGTATTGCTTGTATGCTCTCACATGTAATCAACATTAAATTTCTACTTTGACATTAATGCATGTTAAACTACGTGTTCACCGACTTAGTTAATTCTCACATGCTAGGATTAATCTAATGGATGTTGCATTGCATGCATATAACCTTTAACATATCGAGTATGAATAACTTCCCTAATCATTAGTAGAGGCCGCTATCGAGGCGGGCGGGATTAGGTGTTCGATCAAAAGAGCTTCCTAATACGTACCCTCACCCCTTACTCCAGATCTCTGTTAACATCCGTGTTCATTGGCATCCACGAGAGTCATTCTAGAAATATAATGCTAAGGGTAACGAGTTCTTAGTGTTCATGTCACTACTTTGTGTCTTGACATGGCACGAGTTATTCGAACGGTTTCCAATTTTCCACAATAAATTGGCGGCGACTCCACAAATGCAAAGCTTGCTCGCTTTCTACCCGAGCGACCCCCGTGGGCCCGTGTCCACACAACCATACTCCTCAAAATTACTTTAAGGTCCTAACAACTCGCTTAGGCACACACATTCAGAACTAAGACCTGGTTTGATTTCGCACACACGCGAATACGTAGGCAGTCCATTACAAGGGCACAACCGCATACTCCTTTCACAACATTTCCAATTTTTAATCCTCAATAACCAGCTCAGAACTACGATCTGGTTTGATTTCGCAAATACGCGAATACGTAGGCAGTCCCCCAACAAGGACACAACCGCACACCCATTTCAATCTCAACCATCAATATCAATTCTCAAAAGCAGCCGACCCAGCTGCAAAAATTAATCTTATACCTCTTTACTGGGGGCTTCTTCCTTAAGACGTCGCTCATTCCTCCTTTTATCAAATTCCCACCTTCTCACTCTGGGGGCTTCTCTTTCGAGACGCCACCCGTCCTTTGTCCTAAAACATCTTTTGAGTCTCAACTACAGTCCAAAATAAACCACCTTTAGTCTAGTGCTTGGTTTGGACGATGACAAGGTCTTGGTTCCGCTCTCCAAATCATCAAAACTCTAGAAGGGATCTCTAACAAGCAAACGGTGGCAAAGATGTCTGGAGAAGATAATCAATTCGCGTTCCCCAGCCGAGCGGACCTTCTACCCCAAGAATCTGATGCGCGTTGTCACCCTCTTTTGGCTAAGGAGTTGCACACACATAAGCAAAGTCTGTCAGAGTCACCCCCGTGCTGTGTCGATACTAAGTCTGTATCACATTCGCGACCGTCTGCTTGTCAGACTGTCAGTATCCGTTCGTGTGAGTCGATGTCGCAACGGTCACGTGTCTTCAATCCATCAAATTTCGGGTCAGCCACTAGCAAGACTCAACATCAAATCTCTCAACTTTCAAAGCTCCTATCTCCCCTCGTGTGAGATGTTACATGCTAGTTACTTATATGCTAATTACTTACATGCTTATGTGTTTATATGCTTGAGTGCTACATGCTTGTCTATGCGACTGCGGATTTGTGTGGTCACTAACCATGCAGATAATCTTGAGAAGACAAACACACTCCAGCTAAGTATTGGGTTCTTCCCAACAAACGCCGACCTGTCAAGTCCAAAGGCTTTAACCCTGTCGATTACATGGTGTACGCTACCTCCCAACGAGCAGCAACTCATATACCCGGCGAGTCCTGAGAAGTTTCTAACTCCCCAGCGAGTGTCGATTTTCAAATGGAAGTCACACAGGCTATTCTCCACTGTCGATCATTCGACAATAGATGGCCGACGAGCCTTACAAGGCATATGGCTGGCGAGCCTTTGTCCGCAATCAAGACACAACTCAAGGACGTATCCCGAAGATGCCTCGGGTACGACTCCTTTTCACAAGCTGGTAAGCCTTTGCCCGCAAACAAGGTACAACTCAAGGACGTATCCCGAAGATGCCTCGGGTACGACACCTTATCACAACTAGCGAGCCTTTGCACGCACACAAGATACAACTCAAGGACATATCCCAAAGATGCCTCAGGTATGACTCCTTCCTATGGCTGGCGAGCCTCAAAACGCACTGCCTTCAACACCGGCTGGCGTGCCTTTGCGCGCAAAAGATTGAAGGACATATCCTGAAGATGCCTCAGGTATGACTCCTTCCTATGGCTGGCGAGCCTGAAAACGCACCACCTTCAACACCGGCTAGTGAGCCTTTGCGCGCAAATGATTCAAGGACATATCCCGAAGATGCCTCAGGTATGACTCCTTCTTATGGCTGGCGAGCCTTTATACGTAGTCTAATGGACTTTAAACGACCCGCATCGGAATTCGACAGACTCTAAAATGTTTCCGACGGCAGGTCCTTGGCTCAAACCCTTTTGAGTCGCCTCGACGTTGCAATGGTCTTCAGGTTGTAATCTTCGATTGACCTGGAGATCATACTTTGACTTTCGCCCTGTCCAAGCCTCAGTCAAAGTGGGGGCTCTGTAGATACCCAGTATCTGCACCTTCCAAAAACCACCCGATGATGATCGGACTATAACGTGTTTTTGATATGCGTGCGTGGATTGGCTATACATGAGACGGTTTAATTCACTACTCGAATATGAAAAATGATTTCAAAAGTTTTCTAACTTCATTTGCATTAAAATAACACTATTTAGAGTTAAAACCATCTTCGGACCCAAAACCGACTCAGAAACCCGCAACTCGAGTCAACCTGAGTCAACCCAAATCCCGAATGTCAAAAATAATGCCATTAATGTCTTTATCATGTCATTTCCATTAAAATGACCCTAATTAGAGTTAAAACCGACACCGAGCCAAAAACTGACTCGAAATTCAAATCCCGACTCACACGGGTCAAACCCGAGTCAAGCACACAAAACACCTACCTCAAGTAACACCCAAAATCATCTTATTAGATGCCCATATTGTTACACGACATCTCATTTTAAAACCACAAATCAAACCAAACAATAGATAGAGCAAAGGCCACGTCCAAATTGAAAGAGACAATACACCCATTTGTATCACAAGGTAGCTCGCGCCTCAATGGGGTGTCTGCTTAGTCTTTAAGCAAACTCAACCGACCTACCATCCCACATTTCTCTATAAATACCCACCATCACACACTAAAATCCTCACGCAAGCGTCCACCCCCCTCACCTCTCTCTTAAACTTCTATACTCGACTTCCTAAGTCACAAAATCGACACGTGTTTACGACCTACCGATCGTAAACACAAGCCTTACACATTTTGTTTGGTACCATCGCCGTGCATTCGACCGACCCATTTGACCAACTCAATTCATCAATCAACATGTTTTAATTAACATATTTTCAACATATTTTCAAAACCAAATCCTTTTTTAAGGCACTCTTTTAAACTTCTTTGATCGCGAGTAGTCACAATGAGAAAACTGTCTCTAAAGTCGTCTACCACGCAAACATCAATACACGTAAGTTTGAGGGTGTAAATATATCACTTATTTCATGTCTCTACTGTTTTTTTATGAGTTTATATGCATGAACAATGCATAACACGATTCAAATATAGGTTAGACGAGCCAAAATCGAGTTTTGGCCTAAGACAGGAGCTCCTTGCTATGCAGGGAGGCTCGCGCCTCTTGTGGGTGTCCAGGTCAGACTCAAATGTGTTTGTTCTCGTCTTTCCTCTTTATTTCATTTCTTATTTGCAATCAGTTTTTACCATTTCGAATGTTCCAAATCATTTTTATGACAAACTCTTTAACCATAAATCATAATCACCCTTGGTTCCATATACCATGACGGTTTAATCTGTGACTCGGTGATGTTAATTGGTTAATTACATTTTAAAGGAATTTATTTACTTTTATTTACCATTTTAATTCATTTTTATGATAAACATATTTTGACCATTACAAAAATCATCCTTGGTTCTTTATACCATGACGGTTTATTCTGTGACTCGATGATATTATTGGTTAATTACATTTTAATGGGTATTTTAACGCCCTTTCATTTTATTTACCATTTTTCTCATTTATTTACACTTGCAAACATATTAGTCATAATTCATAATCATCCTTGATTCTTTATACCATGTCGTTTAATCCGAGTACGAAGATTAACTTGACTAATTACAAAGAAATGAACTTAACATATTTAGTTCAAATCAAACATTTTACATTTTTATTTGTAAACTATACTTTTCAAATATGCAAATCCAACAATGAATGTTACTAACACAATAGTAATTATTTCGAGTCATGCAAACAACATTTGCAAATCTTTCATCATAAATACGGTTTTAAATAACCTTTTCAAGAACCAGGATACACCCCCTTAGGTCGGCTCATGGCTCGCGCCCCAAGCGGCCGTATGTTTCCATCTTTCAAAACCAGGGCAGAGCCCTTTATCTCGCCAATAGGCTCGCGTCTTAACAGGGCTGCTTGGCAGTGCCCTGTCTCATTTTGATACTTGTCTAGGATGATCCCGATTACGATTAATCCGAATACATGACGGATCAGATTGACAAGTTTATGTTTTTACACTTTATCCTTTAAAGACACTTTTTCAAATAAATAGATCGTGTTAAGCATCATGATCCGAATTTGGTAAATGGATGTTTAATTTCCGTTTCACATTCAAATCAATCTAATCCAACTTTGACACCAATTTCTTGGTACATGCATAAACAACCGACTTAGGAAATTCTCACATGTTAGGTAAAGACTTTTGGGTGTGCATTCATGCATTTACACCGTTTTATCAACTCTTGCACTTAAAAAACCACGATCGATCAGTAGAGGCCGCTAACGCGGGCGGGATTGGGTGTCCGATTAAAGGGCTTCCCAATACGTACCCTCACCCCTTACTCAGAACCTTTGGATAGTGGATGGCCTTATCCAGGGCGTACGAGAGTCATTTTAGGCATAGAATGCTAAAAGGGGGACGAGTCCTTATCTTTAGTACCTATGTCAAACACCGCTTTTTGCCTTGGTTGACCTAGGTATAAAGTGGATTCGAACGGGTTCCAAGCATCCCACAAATGCTTGGTGGCGACTCCGAACATCTCTGATCGTTTCGAGACCTTTACCGAGACGAAACCGACCGATCTAAAGCGATCCGGTCGAAAGCATTTTTACGCCGCCGAGCGTGGCTTTCAAAAGACCGCTGCATGTCCACAGATTGGCTTGGCGTGTAGGTGGCCCGTGACCGCAGATCGGTAGGTGGCCCTAATCCACAGACCCGCCTGTGGCCCATGTCCACAAGATGGAGAAGAGTTTGTTATGATATGTAATTATATAGGTTAATTTTAATTAGTATATTTGATTAATATAATAAAAGATTATGAATTACGCTCTTAACCTACGAAATTAATTTTAATTAGTTACCAAAGCATTTTATTTGTTTTTTTTTTCTAAAATAAATTGTCCTTTTTTTTAAAGTTAACTAATCTTTATTAATATGGGTTGTTCTTAATAAAGGATAAGAAGTAAGAATCAATAATTCTAATTTTCCTATTAAAAATAAAAGAAAAAAGAATATAGGGGTAAACAATATTTTTGTTGTTTGTAAATCGTCCTTCTAAATGTGTCGTATACTGTTTATATATGTTTTCGTTATAAGGTCAATATGTGGTTTATAATAAGAGGGTACTGACCCTATATTAGATTATGTTATTGCATAATAGCCAGCTATCATTATTTTTAATAATAAAAATAAATTCACACAAAAATAATTTAATCTAAAAGTCCTTTGAATATTAAACCTTTTTTTAGAATTTTATTAATATTATAATTAGTACATTACAACATACTATTATAACTATAACTCATTTATGTAAAAATTTTTAATTTTTACAAGCTCAACAAATTTAAACCTCACAAATGCCGTGCTTTAGCACGGGATCTCAACTAGTATATACTAATCACAAATTCTATCTCATCAGTGGGGTTAACTAATGGTAATATAATACAAAATCATATTTATGAAAGTAATTTAATAGTTTGCAAAAAGATACTTTTTCCGATGGTAATTTACTATTTTAACTATCTTTTTGTTTATATACAATAAATTATTCAACAAAAATAATAGCCAATGAAATCGTTTCAAAACAATAACCAATGAAATCGCTCCAAACGTTCTTCTCTTAAGTTGACGTACATGTACTATACAAAACTTGTTCTACACCAAAATTTATACAAATATCAATACGTTATAAACGAATGTCACAAATTATGAAATAATACTGTTGTAATTCGTAAACTGTACAATCATATTATATGCTAACACCTTCGCGGTTTGCAAAATTGTGGTTTTCGAATGTCGGTACCCGAACTAAATCTAAAATGCAGCTTAATTCAAAAGAAATTGCTCTTGGTGCTATCTCCTTGGTACACAAATTCTCATTCCGATTCATGTGGTGATAACTAATAATCTTCGTCGTCATCTTTGCGCAAGAAAAAAAGTCAACAAAGGTGCTTAACAAACAAATAAGAAAATAGGCTCTTCAATTTGGATACTTTGAACTTAGATGTGAATATGAGTGTCCTCTATGCTTATAATGTCCTCTTGCTTTCTCTTTGGTCGTGTACCCCTTAAAACAAATCACCTTCATTAATCAAACATAATATAATCACCAAAATAGTACCAAATAATATCCTAGAAACAAAGTAATTTTCATCCAACATCAAGGAATAGGAAATAAAAGAAAACTAAGAGAAAAATAAGATGCAAGTAATCGGAGTTTGACTTTCATTGTTTGTAGTTGGTACATAATATATGAAGCGTTTTATATGTATAAGGATAAATACTTGTTTGAAGTCGTGTAAAACACCATCTTCTATTATTAATTATTAATTAATCTTAAAATTCCATAGCTATAAAAAAACTTATTTTCTTTTTCTATTTTTATATCTTATATTCTTATTTATTATATTTCATTAATTTATTTGTTGTAGTAATATAAAAAACATGGACTCTTTATTGTATAATGTATATTTTTTAATACACAAATTATTAACAAATCAGTTGGCTAATTAATTTATTTATTTTAATGATACAAAAGCTGTAGCCAATGAAATCGCTCGAAAAGTTCCTCTTGCTTTCTCTTTGGTCGTGTACCCCTTAAAACAAATCAACCTTCATTAATCAAACATAACATAATTACCAAAATACTACCAAATAATATCCTAGAAAATAAAGTAATTTTCATCCAACATCAAGGAATAGGAAATAAAACAAAACTAAGAGAAAAATAAGATGCAGGTAATCAGAGTTTGACTTTCATTGTTTGTAGTTGGTACGTAATATATGAAGCTTTTTATATGTATAAGGGTAAATACTTGTTTGAAGTCGTGTAAAACTCCATCTTCTATTATTAATTATTAATTAATCTTAAAATTCCACAGCTATAAAAAAACTTATTTTTTTTTTCTATTTTTATATCTTATATTTTTATTTATTATATTTCATTAATTTATTTGTTGTAGTAATATGAAAAACATGGACTCTTTATTGTATAATGTATATTTTTTAATACACAAATTATTAAACAAATCAGTTGGCTAATTAATTTGTTTATTTTAATGATACAAAAACTGTAGCCAATGAAATCGCTCGAAAAGTTCCTCTTTTAAGTGAGTGTGTGTGTGTGTGTGTGTGTGTGTGTGTGTGTGTGTGTGTGTGTGTGTGTGTGTGTGTGTGTGTGTGTGTATAGATTTAGGATCCGGTGAGAACGAACACTCGGTGAGAGTGAGAACATACTTATAAATCATGCGCGCCTAAGTTACACACATTACGCTCATTATAATTAACAACAAAAACTACCCAACTATTACCAGATCTTAATCATCCTTAACCCCATCCACCACCATTAGCACACATTCCGATCAGCTAGAACCAGACGCGGGCGACAACAACCACGACCAGACGCCGGCGACAACAACCATTAACAGATGTCGGCGACCTTCATCACCGTCAGGCAGGCGTTTCCTTTGCGACACAACTGCTGCCCCCATTCGCTTTCTCTTCTCCATCTATACTCCAGCCATTGTGCTCGCCGGATTTCTATCGACACATCACGCCGACACCACAACTAATGTCGACTCTAACTCCGGCAACAAATCGGGCTTTTTATTTCACCCCAAAATTCATGTTTATCATTTCAATACCCTCGCTCTTATCAGCTTTCGCAGCCGGCGACTTCAAAACAATCACAGCACATCATCGGCCACCGTTACAAGCGACGATGTCAGACTAACTAATCTACACCAAGTTTTGATGTATGTACACTAATATTTGATGTATCTTGCCACTTATTTAATGTATCTTAACATAGATACACAAAATTAGTTATTATGTACAAAAAAATTAATCTGAGATACATCAATATATAAACATGATTTGATGTATCTAACCAACTGTGATGAATCTAATGGTGGTGACGGAGAGATAACCGCCGTCGTCTGGGCCGGAGGAAGGGGAATCGAGACCAAAGGTTCATGAATCAGAAATGTCGGAGTCGATGGTGCTCAATGGCGTCGCCATATTTGCGATGACGGGGTGCTCGTCGGTGGTTTGACGTTTCTGGTGATTGCCGGCGGTAACGACAACGAGCGATAGGTGGTATTTGATAGAGATGACAGATGGTGTGTTACCGTGTTTGTGCTAAATGGATATGAGAGGAGATAGATTATGGGTTAGGCTTTTTTTATTTAAATTTGGTGGGTATGTAATGTCGTGCGTTATTAGTCAGTGTGTTTGGTGTGTAGGTTGTTCTCACCGTTCTTACCGAATGATTGTTCTCACCAGATCTTGACTCTCTCTCTCTCTCTCTCTATATATATATATATACACACACACACACACACACACACACACACACACACACACACACACACACACACACACATATATATATATATACACACACACACAATGCACATGTAGTTTATATGGTTTCAAATTTCAATAAAACTAACATACCACTTGGAAAGAAACACTAACAGGCTGTAAGTATTGATCGTAGGATAAAAAAAATAATTAGTAGAATTTGCATGGAATTGAAACATCTATTACATGGTAGACAATTAAGATAAAAAATTTAAATTTAGATAATAATTCATTACAAGCATTTCGTAAAAGCTGGACTCTCTATAATCACTCGAAAAAAGCTTCCTTTAATAATATAGACTAGATTTAATGCCCATGCGATGCACGGGCCTATTTGTAATGCTCTAACTTGTAAAGTATAATTACATTGTTAAATTGTATAATCTAAATATTAAAAATTGTTGAATCTGATAAAGATCATTTGAATTACTCTCATTCATTATTCAATCTAAAAAAAAGTAGTACAGTTAAATCAGCGTAAAAGAAATGAAAGAAATGGGCTTGTAGATTAATCAACAGTTTTTCTTAATGAATGGTTATGAGGAACATGTTAAATCACTGTGACTAAACATAACATTGATTTGTTTTCAAATGAACTTGACTCTAACGATAACACCCGTATATGACCAGGGATCCAAATTAACTCAACCTGACTCGAACATAACTCGAGCTTTGTTGACCTATAATAACTTACCCAGCCTGAAATAAGTAATACCGTAATAATATACAATATATAATTTTTTTTCTCTCTCTTAAGCATCAACTCGATAATGACCCTGCCCGAAGTAATCAACTTGCTTAGCCGGATGTGACCCAACCAACATATGCGAAACACAAAATGACCTGACCTGACGCGAACTAACTCGATCATGTGAAACATCAAAAATTGACTTCGCCAACTTAACCTAATCCGAATCCGACCTAACTCACCGGAACTAATGTTAGCTCGTTGACTACCCGTAGTACTTCCTCCTTCCCAAATCGGACAAATGCTCACTATTACAGTAATACATACTTACGTTGTAGGGATTCCACATTTTTTAATGTTTTTTTAAAGTTAGAGTGAATATGACGCTAATAGAGTTCAAATCTATATCAAATTTCATAACTTTACCAATTAAATTTATCTGATTGGTACACATTTATTTAGAGATGTCACACAAACAATTTAGGTCCAAGCTAATATATTTATTTCATTCAAAAGATACGGACACATAGACGATTACACAAAGCGATATTAAGGTGTAAAGCTGAAATATATATACTCATTTCATTTGTAATGGAATAGTAGAGAATATATAATTATTACTCCATATCACTCATGCATATGTACGATAGATGAGATGGACTACACCATAACAAAAAATAATGTTATCTCCAAAGACGAAAATTAATTCATCATCACAACAAAAATTATCTTTATAACTTTATACAATGCTTAAAAAACCATATTTTCATATTGAGTGTTAATTTGTGAACGTTTGATAACTAGTCCATATATATAATATAGTAGGTTTTTATGTCCCAGTGAAATTGTGTATCTCTTATATTCTCATAAAGAAAGTCCTAGTTATTGGCTATCTCAGTGATCCTGGTGACTGCAAATCTGCAATTGTAATTCATGTCCAACCAACCTATATCTTCTTATGACTAATTTGAGTGTTATTTGGACTTTAATTATTTTATGTTTTGTTTGCTTATGTGATTGAATAAGCATACGAATTCTCTTGTGATAGTAACTTCTAATTCTCAATTGGCTCTATCTCTTAACCATTTGTTACGTACTTATTGTAGATATATAATACTCCGTAATATTTTGATAGTGGTTAAAAGTTGGATGGTCTAATATTGCTCGAAAGTATTTTGTTGTTATTCACAATGATTTTAGTTAAATATAGAGTATGTCACAAAATTAAAGCAATCTTCTTATTCACAATAAATGATTAGATAATCTTTGTTTACGTAAGAACCAACGAACTGGAACCTAAAAAGATATAAGACAAAAAATAGCTAAATTTAATTATAACAACTGCAATCCAATCTTACCGAATTGTAAAGTGAACGATACTTTCACTACCTCATCCGAATTTACATACATTACAAAATTTGAAGGAAGCAATGCTCTCTATATTACTCTTAGTGAACAAAGGTGTTGTTAAACAACAATCAACATGCAACAGGGAAAACATGACCAACAAGGATAAAATAAAAGAAAATCTGATTGGTTTAATCATAGTAAATGCTAATTGCCATATCAAATCGTGTTGAGATCGGTAGCTAAGTCGATATCTATATTGTGAATAATCTCAATCTAACAATGCTTAATTCTTGAAAAAAAAAATATGTAAATATTTTTTTAAAAAATGCATTCAAACTTAAAATCTATCAAATAGTAGATGTTCTAGCATAAGGAGGAAAACCTGGAAGATCTCAAGTAAATAACAACAATCTTGATAATTTGTGATATATACGGAGTATCATATTGCACTTTGGAATATATATCTGTCTCCATTACATATTTTACTTCAAGCATCAAGCGTTCAATTCCGACCCACCATGCATTATCGTTGTTTGCTTCCTGTGAAAACAACGCAAATATGATTAGCAAAACTCATAATCATATTCGTTAATGGACGAATGATATAAAAATAGTACCAAACAATATACGAAAAATTCAAAAAGATGTAAATTTCAGATTTGGTGTAAAATGCTGAATTCTGGGTATTTTTATAGGCTTACAAATATTTTAAGCTTGTCTCCCATTGCTAATCAAATACACTTTCTAATTAGGTGTAAAAGATAAATCTTTAACTGAATATACGATACACAAATTTAGTCAGAGTTTGATTTCGTGATGTTGGTAGTAGAATTTTACTTTATTTGCTCCTCCTTTTATAATATTACTAGGTAGTATCCCGCGCTTCGCGCGGCCTGTTTGAAACTTTTATTATTATAATTGAAGAAAAAAATAATATAGTTCATATATGACATTTAATATTTTTGTTTATAAATAAAATAAATTAATCTTTCTCAAATCTTATTTTTTTTGGGTTTAACTTCAATGTATTAAAATATCATATTAATTAAAATAAAATGTATTCGAATAATGTAACAATCAACATTAAGTTTTTAAATTAGATTTATGCTCCAAATTAATTAATATATGTTCAAAATGGTGTGGATATAATTTTAGGCTTTTTCAATTTTTTATGTATACCGTGCGATATTTATAGATCAAACATATCAGGTCCAAGCTAAACATATTCGAATGTTTTGGTTGTGTCTTGCATGTGCTATGTGTCAAACATGTCAATTAGAAATTTGCACATTTTTTTGATACAACTACGGAGTATATATAATGATGTTTAAGATTTTACCTATAAATAAAATAAGTTAAACATTCTCAAATATTATATTTTGAGGTTTAACTTCAAAATAATTAAAAATACGGAGTAACATATAAATTAAAATATTTAACCGAAAGTAATATCTAGTTAGCCATAATCAATGTCGTTTTATACATGACGTATACATATTTAATTGAAACTATTAAAGAAAAATGTAATATTCTAACTTTTTCATGTCGTTTAGAGCAATAGCAATAGAAGAAATCTATATAAAGTTCTTCTCATGCCATATCATATTTCGCTATTTTCAATATTTAAGAACTTTATTCTACAATAGAAGAACTGTTTTTTTTTCTGGGAAATAAACAATGTTTAAAGACACTCCACATTTTATATGTTATGATTATTGGTCATCACATTTCCATAACCTAGTTCTTATTTTAGAACTCAATTCTTAAAATTAAGAACCAACATTATGATTTAGTAGATGAACTTTTTAAATAGAGTTCTTGGTGACAATTTCTAGAATAAGAACTATTATTGCTAATGCTCTTATAACACTATTGTACTTAATAATCATTACTTTTGTTTTGATTATTCAAATGCACTCGTGATCACTGTGTACATACTCGTTAACACATTATTTAAACTCTCTCAAAATCTCATGTGTATTTAATTTGTTGCAATATAATTTTTTCATTTCCACACTATAAAAACATATCTTTTAGTAGTTAGCTTTAAGTTTTGTTTGTAATAAATACAATGACTCTTCCAAATATATTTTTCTTAATGGATTTAATGGTCTAGGTTTTATAATTTGTACAAAATATTTTTTACGTAAATGTAAAGTATTGTGAGAGACTCACTTTAATCATCTATGCATATCAAAATATTTCAATAAATATAATGAAAATTATACTCTATTGAAAGTATTTTTCATTATATTTTTAAATGTAAAGTATTTTTTTGCCCTGGGCTAGGCTCTTCTCTTTCCAACTCAGAGGTTCTTTCTTCCTCTATTAGTCAGGAAGCAGGCTCAGGATCCCACACAGTAGCTGATGAGGGTGGGTATGTGCATAGAGGTGAAGAGGAAATTGTAGATGGGGAAATCTAAGTGAATCCTAATTATAGTGTTTCAGTTCAGAACTCTTATTCTATCTTGCAGGAGGAGGGACCCATATTGGTTACTAACACTGAGGTGGTTCTTCTGGAAGAGGAGCCTCTAGATCCAAATCCATGAAAGTTTCTTCATGGAACATTAGAGGGTTTAATGACCCAATAAAGCAGCAGGAGGTTAGGGGATATCTTAGGGATAATAAAGTTGAGGTTCTGGGTTTGCTAGAAACGAGGGTTAAACTAAATAATTTTGCTGCTATTAGTAGGCTTTTTCCTTCTTATTTGGTTTTAAATAATTACTCCCACCATTACAATGGTAGGATTTGGGTGTTTTTGGACATTAGGAGAGTCACTTTGGTTTCTTCTTATGTCCATGATCAACTCATTCATTTAGAGCTTCAACATAATGCTTCAAATAAGACATTTCATGTTTCTTTTGTTTATGGTAGCAATGATGCTGACCATAGAGAAAGATTATGGGTGGAATTGAAAGGAGTTGCTTCTAAGGTTACCAATTGGATTCTTATGGGTGATTGGAATATTATGAGAAGTATGGAGGAGAGGATTAGTCCTAATCCACCATCTGTTAGAGATATGCTCTCTAACCCCTTATGGCTGATTCATTTTCCTACTACTCAGGTTCATATATTGCCAGCTGGGGTCTCTGATCACTCTCCTCTCTTGGTCACTGTTACTGATGTCACCCCCCAAGGAAAAGATTCAGCTACTTGAATTGCTGGGAAGCTCATGAGGAGTATGGTATCAGGGTGAGGGAAGCTTGGGACATTCCTGTCAGAGGGAATGCTATGTATAGCTTGTTCTCTAAATTAAAACATGTTAAGCAAAAGCTTATTGTGTTACATAAGCATTCTTATTCTGGAATTTCTGAGAAAGTAAGGGAAGCTCAACAACATCTGCATGATTGTCAACCCTGTCTCCAGGGTAATCCTTTGGACCCTGACTTAATTGTTAAGGAGAGGGATTTATTACATGCTTATCTGGTTCTCAAGAAAGCTAAACATAGCTCTCTACTTCAAAGAGCTAAGGTTCAGAGTATCAAATTCAATGATGCCCCTACTAGTTATTACTTCTCTAGAATTGCTTCTAGGAAGCACCAAGGTATTATTGGGAAGCTGAAGGATAGACAAGGGATGGACAGGGATGGGGTGTCTGCTGTCAATCAGGCCTTTGTTGAATACTACCAGTGGTTATTAGGGAAGCATAGTCCTATGGGTACTTCTCTCATGGACACATTGGAAGGGCCTAGGTTTCCTGAATTTGGCTGTGAGGAGATATGTAAGGAGATTGATGATAAAGAAATCAAGAGTGTTCTCTTCTTAATAGCTCCTAACAAAAGTCCTAGGCAAGATGGGTTTTCAGCTCAATTTTTCAAAACTAATTGGGATATCATAAAAAATGATTTCTGCAAGGCTGTTAAGGGCTTCTTTCAGACAGGCCATATGTCTAAGCAAGTGATGTGACCATAATTAGAGCATATTTAGTCCCCGAATTAGCCTTGTTCCCATGCTTTTTAGTGCATATTTGGGTCATTTATTGTTTTTAGTCCTTTGTTTTGCATATTCTTTGTGGTTTTGTTTCCTTGGTAGGAACGGAGTGCAAACCTTGCATTTTCATGGCAAAATAGAGCTAAATTGATTGAATTCAATGACCAAGCATCAAAGAGAAGACAAGATTAGAAGGCCTTTGTACATATTATAGTAGATGGGCAATGATGAGAAAAGATCCTTGTATCCCCGAGGAAATCCTCAAGGATTTTATGAAGGGAAAGGAAAAAAAGAAGAAAGGAAGAAGCTGTAAGACAATCCGAGCAGATTGCCCACAATCCGCCCGTCCAAGAGGTGCAATCCGAGCGTCTTCCCCAGCTGGACGCCCGTCCAGAAACACCACAATCCGCCCGTCCACCCCTCGAATCTGCGCGTCCAAAACGCCCACAATCCACCCGTCCCGTGCCCCGGACACTCGGATTGTGTGTCAGCCATTTCGACTTCTACGCGTTTCATGAAGGATGCGCATATTTTTCTAAGACCGGCGAAAAGGAGACCGGAGTCTCTATTGAGACCGGCGATTCCTCAAGGACTTAATCGTCATTTAAGCCCTTAGTAAACCCTAATTTATGTAACTAATCCCCACTATAAATACCCCATTAGGCTAATTAGATTATGATGTTCTTCTCAGCAATCTCTAGTGTAGTTTATATCAATCAAATCTCTCTTTAATCTTGTAATCAACATTTAATCAAGTTTTAATACAAATTTCATTTCCTTAATCTCTCTTTGGTTTATCTTTCATTTTGGGTAATTGAAGATTATTTGGGTTGTTATTGGGAGATTGACAACCTTCCAATCAATCATCAAGTACTTCTTTTATTCTTTGCTTTATTATTGGAATCATTAGTAGGTACAATTCTCTTAATCCCTTTTTAATTATTGTTAATTATCTTCATTTATTCATCATGTTTCACTTTGTTGGTATGATTGACAACCTTGCTAGCATGTTCAACTTGATAATGAGTGAGTAGTTTCCTTAGCTAGGGTTAATGGGTAATTAGGGGAAACCAACATGGGGGATGATTCATGCTTAAATTAATATGTTTTCGTAGTTTATTTGCTTGCTTGTTGTGATCTCAACTTATGCACATGTTATGTTTGATGAAATGCGAGCCTATGAATCCTTGCATTTTTTTACCCATCACCTATCTTTTCAATGAGGCTTGTAAGACATAAACCAACTCGAGTCTCATTAGACCATGCATATAGTTGAGTAGGGAAGATTAAGTCGACTTGTAGGTGTTGTACAATCTAATCGATTCGGCTCCGGGACCCAAACTTTCCTAGGATTGTAAGATATAAACCAACTCAATCCATCACAACAATAATTGTTTGCTTATAATTTGAGAATATGTTTGTATGATCAATTTCCATGAATCCCCTATGACCCCATGACACCCTAGTGCCTTTTATCAATTGTTTACATCCCTTTTTAATCATCTTGCTTGTTTACTTTCATTGCTATTTAGTTTAGTGATCTTCTACTTCAAACCCCAAATTGTGACACCCTTAGACACCACTAGTTGCAATTGAAAATCTCATCTCAATTCCCGTCCCTTGGGATCCGACCTTTACTTACCTCTTTACTAATTGTAGAGTTGTTTGTGGAGTTATAAATTGTGTTTTGGTCTAGGTGCTCCTAACGACAAGTACCAAAAACTAAACCTCCAAGTGAGTCCGACAAAAAATGGCACCGTTGCCGGGGACGGTGTTAACTTGATTTGGTATTTCTTAAATTGTTATTAGTTGTGTCTTTCTTTGCCTTGGGGAAGTAAAACTCCTCAAGGTTTGTTCTAACTATTTTCAAGTTGTTCGATATTTTGCAAGATGGACCTTATAGATTGTTTTGTAGAGGACCACTTAAGTATACCTTTCTTCAAAGATCCCATGCAAGCATTGGAAGCCTTGGAAGCAAGTGAGGCTAAAAATATGTATTGGGAATTGGAGGTAGATCTTTTTGAGGCCGCTCTAGCCAACAAAGAACTTACTCATGAGCAATCCGAATTAGTACATAACATCGTTGTGGAAGCATACCAACCTATTGAAAATGAGCAATTCATCCTAGAAGACATCTTACAAGCTCAAGAGCAAGAGGAATTCGTCATGGAATTCGAGTGTGATGAGATCGATGAGAATGAGGAACAAGTTGAATATGCCATGAGAATGGAGTGTCTAACTGAAATGAAGCAAATTCTCAATGAACCTCCAAAGGAGGAAAGTGAGGTACAAACCCCTACTTTAAAACCCCTTCCTCCAAATTTGAAATATGCTTACCTTGATGAATCAAAGACCAAACCCGTAATTGTTAATGATAGACTTGATGAAAACCAATTGGGAAAATTGCTTGATGTGTTAAAACAATATGAAAAGGCTATAGGTTATAGTATAGATGACCTTATGGGGATAAGTCCCAACTTTTATATACATAGAATTCATCTAGAGGAGGACCATAGACCTACAATCCAATCTCAAAGGAGATTAAACCCCAACATGCAAGAAGTTGTCAAGGGAGAGGTTATGAAATTACTTGATGCGGGAATCATATATCCCATATCGGACTCTTTGTGGGTTAGTCTCGTTCAAGTGGTACCTAAGAAAGGAGGTACCACAGTGGTGACAAACGAAAAGAATAAGTTAATACCCACAAGGAAGATCACCGGTTGGCGTATGTGCAATGAGTATTCGGGATTCTTCCAAATCCCTATACACCCGGATGACCAACATAAGACCACCTTCACATGCCCTTATGGTACTTTTGCATATAGGAGGATGCCTTTTGGCTTATGTAATGCCCCCGCCACTTTCCAAAGATGCATGATGAGTGTCTTCTTCGACTACCTAGAGACCATAATGGAAGTTTTTATGGATGATTTTAGCGTTTATGGAAAGGACTTTGACTCATGTTTGCATAATCTTTCTCTTGTATTACAAAAATGTGAAGATGTTAGTCTTGTTTTAAATTGGGGAAAGTGTCACTTCATGGTCAATGAAGGAATTGTTTTGGGTCATTTAATCTCGGAAAAGGGCATCGAGGTCGATAAAGCTAAGGTTGAGGTGATAGAGAAACTCCCACCTCCCGTGAATGTTAGAGGGGTGAGAAGTTTTCTCGGTCACGCGGGTTTCTATCGCCGTTTCATAAAAGATTTTTCAAAAATAGCGAAACCCCTCACTCAATTCTTACTTAAAGATGCCCAATTCTATTTCACTGATGAGTGTGTTGAAGCCTTTAATAGAATCAAGGAAGCACTAATCTCGGCACCGATCATTCAACCTCCAAATTGGGAACTACCATTCGAGATTATGTGTGATGCTAGTAACTATGCCGTTGGAGCGGTTCTTGGCCAACGGGTAGGAAGAGCTCTTCATTCCATCTATTATATAAGCAAGACTCTTGATCCCTCCCAAGTGAACTATGATACACCTGAGAAAGAGCTTCTTGCCATTGTTTATGCTTTGGACAAATTTCGTTCCTACTTACTTGGATCCAAGGTGATTGTCTTTTCGGATCACCGTACTCTCCGACATCTCTTGATAAAGAAGGAGGCCAAACCAAGGTTGTTAAGATGGATTTTGCTTCTTCAAGAATTCGACTTGGAGATAAGAGAGAAGAAAGGAGCCGAAAATGTAGTGGCGGATCACTTGTCAAGGATCCGGTTTCATGATGAACAAGGAGAAGCGCCGATCAATGACTCATTTCCCGAAGATATCTTGATGGCCATTCAAACACAACTTGAAAGGCACATCACCCCATGGTTTGCCGATTATGCCAACTATATCGTTGGAAGAGTACTCCCTCCAAATTTGAACTACAACCAAAGGAAGAGGTTCTTATTCGAAGTAAAGAGGTACTTTTGGGATGACCCAAATCTCTACAAAGAGTGTAGTGATGGGCTCTACCGGAGGTGCATCCCTCAATGGGAAGTCCAAGGAATCTTGGAAGGATGTCACTCATCACCCTACGGTGGGCACCATGGAGCAAGGAGAACCATTGCAGAAATTCTTCAATCGGGCTTCTATTGGCCTACAATGTTCCAAGACACGAGGGAATTCATCATTCATTGTGATGCTTGTCAAAGAACGGGGAATATCTCTTGGAGGAATGAAATGCCACAAAGGGGCATTCTAGAGGTGGAGATCTTCGATGTTTGGGGGATCGACTACAAAGGTCCGTTGCGACATCCAATGGGAATAGGTATATCCTTGTGGTCGTAGACTACGTCTCAAAGTGGGTGGAGGCAATTGCCACCCCAAATGATGATGCGAAGACGGTCACCAAGCTCTTCAAGAAGATAATCTTCCCGAGATTTGGAGTTCCTAGACAATCATAAGTGATGGAGGAACGCATTTCCATGAAAAGAAACTCGCATACCTTTTGACCAAGTATGGTGTTCAACATAGAACCGGCTTGGGATATCATCCTCAAACAAGCGGTCAAGTTGAAGTTTCGAATAGAGAGATCAAGAAAATTCTTGAGAAAGTGGTGAATAAGACCCGAAAAGATTGGAGCAGAAAGCTTGATGACGCTCTTTGGGCTTATAGGACGGCCTATAAGACTCCCATAGGAGCCTCCCCTTACAAGCTTGTTTATGGAAAAGCATGCCACTTGCCAATCGAATTGGAGTACAAAGCTTTTTGGGCAATCCGAGCCCTTAACCTTGATCTCAAATTAAGTGGTCAAAAGAGGATGATTCAAATTCAAGAGTTGGAAGAATTCCGACTACAATCTTATGAGAATGCCAAGATCTACAAGGAAAGGACAAGATTTCTTCATGACAAGAGGATCAAGCAAAAAGCCTTGCACAAAGGGGATAAAGTCCTTCTATTCAATTCCCGCTATCGACTCTTTCCCAGGAAGTTGAACTCTAGATGGATGGGTCCCTATGTGATCACCGAGGTTGGGAAATATGGGGATTTTGAAATCAAGGCGGAAGATGGAAGCAAATTCAAGGTCAATGGTCAAAGATTGAAGCCATATTATGAGGGAGCATTTGTTGGAGAGGTCGAGGTCACCTATCTCGGGCCTCCTCATACTTGAAGGAATCATCAAAGGGAGAGTTTGGTGGAGTCCTCCCTAAACCACCACTTGTAAGTATACTAACCCCTCTAACTTGTATTTATAATTTTGTTGCATTCCTTTTATCATAAACATAAATTCTTTCAATGAGAGTAAGTGAGGGAGGGTCCCTAATGATTTTTGATGAAGGAAGGAACTAATTTTCAAGTATGGGGAAGCTTTTATCGGGGTTAAGGAATTCAAAGGGAACCCGAGCGTCCAAAAAGAGAATCCGCTCGGTTTGTACAAAGACGACCGTCTTGTTGAGAATACGCTCGTCCGCCAGGAATCCGAGCGTCTGAAGACAGATCCGCTCGTCTTTTTGCCAGTGAATTTGAAGAAAAGTTCCAGTCACAGAATCCGCTCGTCTTTGGGAAAAGACGCTTGTCTTGTTCCAGAAAAGACGCTCGTCTTTTGCTCGATCCGCTCGTCTTGGCTGCGTCAAATTTTTGCAAAAATTCGCTGTAAGAGAATCCGAGCGTCTTCCCTGGAATCCGCTCGTCGCAGAATGACAGAATCCGAGCATCTTGTGCCCGAGTCCGCTCGTCTTTCTGCGGTCTTCACTCCCGATTTTTCCCAATTTTAATTCACCCCACCACACAATTTGTGACACATCACCCTTCCTTCCACTTGTATTATAAAAACCCACCTCCTTATGACTCCAAAGCATATCCCAAACACCTTTTTATTCCACAAAATCAAAAAGCCCCTATTTCTAGGGTTTCAAAAGCAACATTCAATCCACAAAGAGCGTCTTCATACTTTAATAAATCAACAAAATCCAACTCAACAATCAAAGAATGACACTAAAGGGATCTTCCTTTAGGGATAGAAGAAGACCAAGAGTAAGAGGAAGCTCTTATACCTCCCACATCAACACCTTAATGAGGGAGCGTGAAGAAATTGTGGATCTTACAAGGCTCGATGAATTCTCAAATGTTGAATTCGTCAATGATGTGCAAAGGCTCGTTTTTCACCGGCTTCTTCGTAAGAACATTCTCCCTACTAAGTTTTTATGTCTAACTTTAAGGAAGCTTGGGATTTACCATCAAATGGAAGCCCTTTTTGAGTTGTTTGGTCTCTCCACCCTTTTCCACATGCACGAGCAAACTTACCGATCCCTTGTGCTCGAATTTTTAAGCTTCTTGAAAATCACAACCTTGAATAGAACGATATGTATAGAATTTAGGTTGGAGAGTGTTTCAAGAATGATGACTCTAGTGGAATTTGCTAATGTGCCTGGTCTCGATGTCTCGCCTACCCGGACATCAAAACCAAAGAGATATAGTGTTGCACCCCTATGGAGGGCCATGACCGGCCGAGATTTCATGTACATCAAGGAGTGTCTAGCTTTCCACATTCAAAATCCTATTTTGAGACTTACTTACCGGTTCCTTTCCGGCACCCTCCTTGCTCGCCGAGACCCGGCAATAGTGAACGAACTTGACCTTGTGTTCATGGAGTCTTATCTCGATATCTAAGGAAGGGGTGGGTACCACTTTAATGTGCCTCTTGTGTTACTCGAAAAGTGGGCAAAGTTTAGGAACGGTGATGTTGATGGGATGAAACACATTGTTAATGGAGGGCTCATTACAAAGATTGCAAAGCATTTCAATCCAAAATTTAATGAGAATAATGAGTACACTCCTCTTACCGGGAATACAAGGATAAATGAAGACCTTCTTCTTGTGCATCATCATTGGATAACCCTTGAGGGGGTTGATAAAAGGGTCAAGTGGATAACAAAAGGAAGTGATCCAATCTACCTACCAATGACCGGACTATCAAGAATCTCACCAAGAAGGGGACCTTTATCACCAATCCCATCCTACCTCATCCCTCCAAACCCAACCCAAGCAAGGCAAGCACCATCACCTACAAATCCCCAACAACAACAACAAGAGCAACAACCACAAGATGAGAAAATCAAAGTACCTCCCTACCCTTTCCCATATCAACCGTACAACCACCCTAACCCCTTTATCCTCCCCCGTGATGACTTTGTAACGGGAATTCTTCAACATTTGCACTTCCGACAATATGAAGCTACCGTGGACAATTATTATGCATTCTACCCTCAATACCACGATATGATTCAAAGGGGGAAGATTAGTGAGGAGGGAGCATTTCCCTCTTGGGCACAAATGGATATACTCTTCCCCAATTCGGAGAGGGCAAATGAAGGTGCAAACGGGCGACAAGAGGAAGGGAGCGACAAATCTTGCGGTGGGGACACGGTGGAGCTTGGTAGCGAAGAGGATGAGTTCATGGACCTAATAAAAGTGATGCATCCAAGGAAATATGGGATAGTGATCTAGAGGGAGATGACGACGATCTCTAGAGGATCTCTTCATAGCTAGATGGAGCGAGCGTGAGGCACCCATCTCAAGCTTAAGTGAAGTTTCCTCATCTCCTCTCTTTATTTTCAATTTTCATGAAAGAAGTTTATGTTTTGTTAACTTGTATAATATTTGACGTTGTCTTTGGTTGGAGAGTCCTAGCAACATAGAGGACTAACACCACAGCCACATTTAGGTGTTCTTTTATTGTTCCCGTTTGAAAAATCCAAAATGACAATTTAGTTTCATGCATTGCATCTTGTGTGCATGAACTACCCCAAAATTTAAGACATTAGAAATAATGTCTGTCTCGGTTTGGGGAAGTACATGCATACATAACGGAGGTAATCTAAATTACGCTCTCCCTCATAAACAAAAACCCATGCATCATATAGTGTAGATTAGTATAGCTTGCATTTAGTATAGAATTCATGCATCATGCTTGCATAATTTCCTATCATTTTGGCCATTGAGGACAATACCCATATTAGTGTGGGGATGAGAAATTCTAACTTAACTTTTATTCAAAAACCCAAAAAAAAAAAAAAAAAAAGTTTTGAAAAATCAAAAAAATTGAAAAAATTGAAAATCCAAAAACAAGTTCATTTCCTTTGTAGTGTAGACTTGTATATATTGTGTTTGTTCTATCCTTGTTCACATTGATCGACTACGCCACATCCCAGACATGAGGATATTGAAGACCGCATGGTATGATCTTTCCAATCTCCTTTTTCCTCTTTATGTTAATGACTATGTGGCTTTATTTTGATTGATGCGGTATAACAATGTGAATTTAGGACTTGCATTTAGATTATATGGCATATTAGTTGGTAGAATCATTTGCATTAGGATGCTTATATGTTAGTTGCATCATGGCATGTAGTTGCATGTTAGAAAATTTTGCGAAACCGTCTACTTGGGAAGCTTGACAAGTGTATATAGGCCCTAGTAGATGCTTTTTCTTCTTAAGACTTTGCTTGTTAGAATACTCGTAAAACACCCTAGGATGTGTCATGCTAGTATCCTTTGACCCATGGATTAAGGCATAGTCAAGAGTACCTTGTGGTGTGATAACTCCTTGGCTACTGTTTATTCCAAGGTGACCCTTGAAACCATGCATCCATCATCCATGTTCTACCACATTTTTGTCATCAAAGGGAATGGGCACAAAAAGAAATTGATTTGAGTTCAATTAAATGAAAAGTGAAAGAAAGTTTGCAAAATGCATCAAATGAAAAGAGGAGCAAAAATAGACTCCTAAAGCTTCAAATATAAGGCACCCTCACTACATATGAGGTGACTTTGAAAATGTTCAAAAAGAAATGCAAAAAGTTGAAAAGTTGTCAAGTGTTGAAATGCCAAACATCAAAGAAATGGCAAAAGAAAGTGTTCTCAAATGTCAAATGCCACAAGAAATTGGGGGGAAAAAAACAAAAACAAAATCAAACTCCCAAAATGAAACTCAAATATCTATCGATTCCTTTATCCATATTATCCATTTTTGTGCATGGTAGAGAGGGGACGACCCTTCTTCTTGTCTAGGCAAGAGGGGGAATTCCACGATCCTCCAGTGTTTCTAACACCATAGGGAGTCTATTCTTGACAAAAGCATTTAACGATTGAGGACAAAGGTACCCTAGCTTGACATAATTTTGAGGTGATTTATTGGTATCCTTCTAGGCTTAGTAGTTTGAAGAAATTGCATCTATGAAGGAGTGTGTACCCTTAAATTGCTTCCCTTGTAGATAATTTCCACCACTTATATGAGGAAAGTGACTATTCTTTTGTAGATGCATCCATTACTTGATTTTATGTGCTTTAATGTTTGGATATGTCGCCATTTTGGCAAGACCCACCTTGCCTTGCAAGAAGGCATCCTACCTCATGGTTGTCTTGTTGTGAGTTGAAGGGGCGGAGTGAGACCCGCTAATTGTCTCATATCGGCTATGCTATTAGGTTAGTTTAAATAACGGTCCTAGTCTTTGTCACCTCTTTACTCGGGACGAGCAAAGGTTCGGTTTGGTGATATTTGATGTGACCATAATTAGAGCATATTTAGTCCCCGAATTAGCCTTGTTCCCATGCTTTTTAGTGCATATTTGGGTCATTTATTGTCTTTAGTCCTTTGTTTTGCATATTCTTTGAGGTTTTGTTTCCTTGGTAGGAAATGAGTGCAAACCTTGCATTTTCATGGCAAAATAGAGCTAAATTGATTGAATTCAATGACCAAGCATCAAAGAGAAGACAAGATTAGAAGGCCTTTGTACATATTATAGTAGATGGGCAATGATGAGAAAAGATCCTTGCATCCCCGAGGAAATCCTCAAGGATTTTATGAAGGGAAAGGAAGAAAAGAAGAAAGGAAGAAGCTGTAAGACAATTCGAGCGGATTGCCCACAATCCGCCCATCCAAGAGGTGCTCCGAGCGTCTTCCCCAGCTGGACACCCGTCCAGAAACACCACAATCCGCCCGTCCACCCCTCGAATCCGCTCGTCCAAAACGCCCACAATCCGCCCGTCCCGTGCCCCGGACGCTCGGATTGTGTGTCAGCCATTTCGTCTTCTACACGTTTCATGAAGGATGCGCATATTTTTCTAAGACCGGCGAAAAGGAGACCGGAGTATCTCTTGAGACCGGCGATTCCTCAACGACTTAATCGTCATTTAAGCCCTTAGTAAACCCTAATTTATGTAACTAATCCCCACTATAAATACCCCATTAGGCTAATTAGATTATGATGTTCTTCTTAGCAATCTCTAGTGTAGTTTATATCAATCAAATCTCTCTTTAATCTTGTAATCAACATTTAATCAAGTTTTAATACCAATTTCATTTCCTTAATCTCTCTTTGGTTCATCTTTCATTTTGGGTAATTGAAGATTATTTGGGTTATTATTGGGAGATTGACAACCTTCCAATCAATCATCAAGTACTTCTTTTATTCTTTGCTTTATTATTGGAATCATTAGTAGGTACAATTCTCTTAATCCCTTTTTAATTATTGTTAATTATCTTCATTTATTCATCATGTTTCACTTTGTTGGTATGATTGACAATCTTGCTAGCATGTTCAACATGATAATGAGTGAGTAGTTTCCTTAGCTAGGGTTAATGGGTAATTAGGGGAAACCAACATGGGGGATGATTCATGCTTAAATTAATATGTTTTCATAGTTTATTTGCTTGCTTGTTGTGATCTCAACTTATGCACATGTTATGTTTGATGAAATGCGAGCCTATGAATCCTTGCATTTTTTACCCATCACCTATCTTTTCAATGAGGCTTGTAAGACATAAACAACTCGAATCTCATTAGACCATGCATATAGTTGATTAGGGAAGATTAAGTCGACTTGTAGGTGTTGTACAATCTAATCGATTCGGCTCCGGGACCCAAACTTTCCTAGGATTGTAAGATATAAACCAACTCGATCCATCACAACAATAATTGCTTGCTTATAATTTGAGAATATGTTTGTATGATCAATTCCCATGAATCCCCTATGACCCCATGACACCCTAGTGCCTTTTATCAATTGTTTACATCCCTTTTTAATCATCTTGCTTGTTTACTTTCATTGCTATTTAGTTTAGTGATCTTCTACTTCAAACCCCAAATTGTGACACCTTTAGACACCACTAGTTGCAATTGAAAATCTCATCTCAATTCCCGTCCCTTGGGATCCGATCTTTACTTACCTCTTTACTAATTGTAGAGTTGTTTGTGGAGTTATAAATTGTGTTTTGGTCTAGGTGCTCCTAACGACAAGTACCGAAAACTAAACCTCCAAGTGAGTCCGACCAGCAAGCTAATACAACCTTGCTTGCCCTTATTCCCAAGAAGCCTGTGGTTGCAACTGTCATGGATTATAGGCCCATAGCTTGATGCACAGTATTTTACAAAACTGTCAGCAAGATCTTATGTTCCAGGCTCAAACCTTTTTTGCCTGATATTGTGGGTAAGGAGCAGGGGGCGTTTGTCAAAGGGAGAAGTATTTTTGAGAATATAATGCTGACCCAATCTCTGGTCAAGGGCTATGCTCAACAGGGTGTTTCACCTAGATGTTTAATCAAGGTAGACATAAGGAAAGCATTTGATTCTCTTCAATGAGATTTTATTGATAAGATGCTGCAACATTTTTACTTCCCTGAGAAATTTAGGAAGTGGATAATGGGATGTATTACTTCCACCTGGTTCAGTTTAAAGGTGAATGGTGATCATGTAGGTTTTTTCAAAGTGGCCAGTGGACTCAGACAAGGAGACCCCTATCTCCTTTTCTGTTTGTCATGAGTATGGAAATCTTATCACGTATTTTAAGGGGCATACATAAGCTGCACCAGGTCTCTTACCATCCTACGTGTGGTAGGATAGGTTTGAATCATATGATATTTGCTGATGATTTGATGCTATTTGTCAGGGGTGATGTTCCTTCATGAGCTATTACCTCTTCTTTGGACTCCTTTGCTAACATGTCTGGATTAATTGCTAACCCTGATAAAACTAATATCTATATGGGAGGTATAAGGGAGAATATTAAGAAGGAAATCTTGAATGCTACTTGTTATACTTAAGGAGATTTTCCATTCAGATACCTTGGAGTCCCTCTCAATGAAGGAAGATTAAACAAAACCATGTTTGCTGATCTCCTATCCAAGGTTCAGGGGGCTCTTAATCACTGGACTACTTATAAAATCTCTTATGCTGGGAAAATTAGTCTCATAAACTCTGTTACTTTTGGTTTGGAGCAATTCTGGTGCTCAACTTTATTGCTACCAAAGGGTGTACTCAGGTTAATTAACAAATTCTGCAAAAAAATTCTTTGGAATTTTGAAGAAGGGCAAAGGAAACTGATAATGAAAAGCTGGGCCTCTTGTTGCTCTCCCTACCAGGAAGGAAGATTTAATATAAAAGAGATTCTGTCCTGGAATAAATGTGTGATTTGCAAGTGGATTTGGGGACTCATTAATCAATCTGATGGGTTCTGGAACACTTGGAATTACTCTTATAATATTAAGCAGGGGGATTTATGGACTATGCAAAAGAAAAGCACACATTCTGAGAGTTGGAGGAGTATATTGCAGGTCAGAGATGAGTTAGTGGCTATGGCAGGATCTGGTGATAATGCTCAGGGGTTGTTGCAGAGCTGTGTCAGGAAGGGTAAGCTTAGGCTTCATTTGTTATATGATCACTTTAGGCAGCGTGGCAATACTTTGAGTTGGACTAAGGCTGCTTGGAATCGTGCTTTATTGCCTAAGCATAGTTTTTTCCTGGTAATGGCTATGCAAAGGAAACTGGCTACTATTGACCAGTTGAATATCAGAGGGTTTTACATTGTGAACCGCTGTATATTATGCAAGATGGACAATGAATGCCATAAGCATTTGTTCTTTTAATGCAGCTATTCTTCTATGGTATGGAGGCAGGTTTTAACTTGGTTGAATATGCATAACATAACTGTTAAGCTGAGTAAGGAGATGCACTGGATTGCTGGTAGAAGAGCTTGCAAACATTGGAAGGCCAGATGGTATACCAGTTGTTTGGGAGCTGCTGTCTACTGCCTTTGGGAGGAGCGTAATACACGAATATTTTCTGGACAGGAACATCAGTTTGATTATGTAGTGAAACGTATTCAATATTTAGTTAAAGTCAGATTATTATATGTAACTCACCCCTCTAAAGAGGGTGAGATTGTAGAAGCTCTAGATGGATGTTAGTTGAGGAAACTTGTGGTTCTCCTTTTGTAAGATTGGCCATCTATTCCCTATATGGATGAATAAAATGGCTTGCTTTTCTTGCAAAAAAAAAAAAAGAAAGTATTTTTCACAATAAACGCAATGATTTACATTTTAGAATTTTTGTCAAAATATTTTTTTTAATAAATTTAGAATCAAAGCACCGTAATTATTTGATGTAATTTTATAATAATATTTATTAAACTATAATTAATAATTTACTGAGATTTATGATGCATTTATTACGCTCGTATTTAATGATCAGTTGTAATTAATTATGGTAATTAAGGTTGAAATGCCACGTGGAGCTATATATATATATATATATATATATATATATATATATATATATATATATATATATATAGGGTCAGGATCCGGTGAGAACCACCCACATAATGAGAACCATGAGAACCTTAATTCCAAATAAGTCTCATATATCAAACTTATTCACGGGCCGAGATTTATACGGATGTTATATGGTAGGGGCACAAAATAATTTGGCTTATTAAATCGTATTACGTTTCTCTCTCCTCACTCTCCTATTTTTCTTTTTTCCCCAAATTCTCTCTACTAATCTCTGAAAAAGAATCATTCTAAAGGAACACACCGACTTCGAAAATGACGATTTCCTGCAAGTCTGGAACAATGCCGTGGATCACATAATTTTCCATTCAATGAGGTTTGTATTCAATTCAAATCATATTTCCATTTGCATTTTTTCAGATAAACTCAATAAATGCTTAGATTACATGTTTATGTGCAAGTTTTTGAAAAAAAAAACTTTGATTTGTATCATAAATTAATGTTATGTCCAATATTAATACATGAATCTATTAAAAATCTGGGTTTAGGTATATTAGAATCTGAAATAGGGTTTGGCTAATAAATAAGTGCCTCTCTTTATAACAATAATCGAGTTGAATTTAATTTCTATGTTGAATCATGTAACTTCGAAGTTTTGATTTGGAGCAATACAAAGGAATTGGATGATTCGAACATTATTATGATTGTGACTTCTATTTGATTTTTGTTATTGTTTAAGGTGTTCAGTAATAAATTTGCTACATGCTAAATCTCTTCTCATACAATGATCTAGTTTATGCAATTTTATATGATATCAACATCTAGCTTGGATAATAACCTAGATACATATTTATAAGCTCTTAAAAGCACCAAATTATAACTCTGAGCTATGTTTTGGTGTATCTACGAGGTTAACTCGTGAAGAGAAGTAATGTACCTGAGCTATATTTTTGTAAAATAGTGTATGTGGGTTATTATTTAATGCATCTGTGAGGTGTAATATTATATCTGAGGTATAATTTGCTTTATATTTAAGGTAAACCCGTGGATCTGAGCTATGTGTTGGTGTATTTATGAGGTGAGCTTATAAAGATAATTAATGTACGTGAGCTCTATTTTTGTGTTCATGCGAGGTTAATGCATTTGTGAACTCTAATAATGTATCCGAGCTATAGGGTGGTCTTAACCAATTCTTGCTTTCTATGCCATGGTGTGGTTATGTATACTTTGCCGCACGACTCTAGAGGCCTGACTTGTTATGAAATTACTTGTTATATTTTGGATGACTTATTATGCCTTTTATTTGATAATCTATATCCATGATCAGAACTACTTAGGTCCATTGAGAAAATTAACAGTAGCTCTCTCAACTTGTTCCTCCGGATATAGGTAAATGAACTTATCAGTTTATAATTTCTTTGATATCGCACATTGGCGCATTTACATTACGAATATTCTCATTTTACTTTATTTAAAGATAATTAGCTCAAATGGGAGAGCATTGTGCAATGCACAAGATGTGGGTTCAACTCCCATATTGGCTTTACCAGCACGTTAGTTGTCGAATGTCACTCATCGAGAGTTAATACTTCCTAATAAGTGTAATGAGAAAGGTACTTTCTTTATGTTTATTGAATCTCAAAATGATTGTTGTTGGAGTTTACTTTGTTTGTGATGCCACAGATTATGAACATAAGAAATATCCAAGTTATTTCAGCCTTATTTCAGCCTGAAACCAGTTGTGGTTGATTTTGATGGTCGCTTAGACGAAGAAAGGATTCAGTATAACTATATGGATTGAATTCTTTATCACTGGGAAACTCTACCACTTATGAAGATTCTGAACGCTCTATAATGTCACTTTTTTTTTTTTGCTGAAATCGCTGCAGATAAGAACAAAAAAAATTTATGTCCATCACATTGCATCTGAGAGAATGGGTAGTGGCGAAGAACATCAAGTGGATCATATGGTTTGAGTGTGTTACTTTAACGATATAAGTGTGTTACTCAATGACGAATTGCGATAATAGAAGAATGGTGTTCTGTTACTCTAATGCTATAATGAGATGTATAATGCGTAGAATGTATACTTTACTCCTGTTACAATAACAATTATACTTTGTTACAATAATGGTTTTCTCGTGTCACAATAACGGTATCATTGTTGAAGTGATTTATGACATGTCTCTTAATAGTGTGCTATATTTTGTAAGATATTGCATATTACATCTGGTGTCATACTTGCTTACACTTTACTTGGTGAAATTGTGCGTGGTATTGGCGTGTCATAAAGGTATAGTTATTATAATGGTATGAAGGAGAGATGGGTACACATTTTGTAAGATACTGCACAAGTCTAATTACGGTATGCTCGTCTTTGCCCAAGTATGAATGTATATATGATTATGGGATGCCTAATCTTAGCTGGGTTGTACCGCTTGCATCTCGTCTTCGACAAGATGCAATTATGGAATTTGTTATTTGATAGGCTATATGGGATTCGAACCCATATCTTTGTGCAAAATTAACACTTCGCTCTACCATTGAGCTAATAGCCTTTAATTTACGTTAAACAAATATGAGGCCTATATATGGATCTAGCACTACACCCAACAAAGGGTAGCAGAAGAGTAAAAGAGACAAAACCTGCTGGAAATTCATATAAATGAATGCTCCTGTTTGTTATACCACATTAACATAAAAAGGCCGATAAATACATTAAATCTCCTCCACGGTCATTTCCCTTATTTCATGCACATAAGACCTTATTTCATGCACATATAATCTTATTTCCTGCACACATAAAATTAACCTCCTTAACACAGTAATTAGGATCATAATATAACTAACTGATGCAACTGAAGAACTTTTTAATGCACATAGAACCTTATTTCATGCACATGGAACCTCATGCACATAGAACACTTATTTCATGCCCATTTAACACTTATTTTATGCACATAGAATCTTATTTTATGCACATAGAACCTTATTTCATGCCCATTTAACACTTATTTCATGCACATAGAACCTTATTCCATGCACATAGAACCTGATAAGCATCTATAACGCATTATTATTCACTATCATTCACTTTAACATAATACAACTAATTAAAGAGTCTTTAAGTAGGCCGGAAATTTATAAAAATGGTTTATGATTTTCTTACTTGTAGATATAGGTGAAAAATAAGCTTTGATTGGTGCTTTTTTCTTGGCCGCGACAGTCTTTCGTCTGATATCTGTTAATGATTTTAGTGATATATTAACACAGTTAAACACACAAATTGTTGTAAAAATAGCATGTCTATTATGAAAAATAAGATGTACTTGGGTCGATACTATTAAACTTTGAGTAAGACGTATTAGATAAATCAAAACAGTGACCAGTTAGTCATTCAAATGTGCTGAATTGTATTAAAACTAAAATTTCACAAATAGGCGTAAACAATTTGCATGTGATTCTAGTTATTATACCTCCCATCAATTTTAAAGCCATAAGCTCGATACGGAGTGCACTTGCTTTTATATCCACAATCACGAGTTCAAATAACTAAAAATAAGACCAAAAATATCTACAACCTGCTGCAAGAAGTTTATCCTAAGAATTATCAGCTTATTCCTTGTAAAGGAAGTTCGAATGATCAACACATCTAAATGAATACACTGACTTAATTAAGGTAATAAGTTTGTTTTATGCTGCATTTACGGATGACAATTTTTTCATCCTAACTAAAATACATACTCCCGTTTCAGCGAGATATGGCGTTTATAAGGAGAAGGGAGACTGTTACACCAATGTGGGCAGTAATATACAATTTTGGTTGCACTTCCGACAGCATTGCAGAAACAATACAGCCAAAGCACAAATAAATCAGTCACTTGTATAAACCTCAAACCCGCAAGTGGTGCCTTTCGAATTCAATTCCGACAGAAGACGATTAAAACATCAGCTGTTTGTGTAATTCAGTCCATATTATGCCTCTAAGAAAGTGCACACATGCAACTTAATAAATTGTGTATCTTATATTGTGAATATTTTAGGTTTGATCATGCTATGGTTTCATTTTCAAGCAACTTTTAATGTCATCGACCATTGTACCTTTTCCACTCTGATATACTTTCCTTAGTCTTGTGAAATAAATCTTCTTTGTTTTAAGTGTTACGATACAAATTCCACAATGAATTAGCTTAAATTAGGGAAAGAACAATAAATTAGCTTAAATCAGGGAAACTACTAAAAATTAGGGTTAATAGTAGGACACAACTTGAGAAGTATATTACCTGATTCTGCAGAATGAGTTCAACTCTAATTTAATAAGTGAATTTGAGAACGACGGAAACATGATGATCAAAGGGCCAAGAAGATAGATCACTGATTAACTACTAAATTGAATCGATTAATAGGTTACTAATCAACATATAACGAACAAATCAGGAATGCAAAACCTAACGAACTAATTAGAAGCATGAAAATTATAAGAATTGAGAAAAAAAGAAAGAAAAGGGGGAAATTGAGAAATTACCTAAATGAAGAGAATTGTAGGTGAAATCAGAGAGAACGAAGAAGGAAACAAGATTGAAGATTGCCGAGTAATGTGCTCAAAATCATAGCAATGGCGGTTGATCATCGTAGGACAGCTTGATAATCGAAGGGAGATGAAGAATTAGTTGTGAGTGTGATGTGCGAAGAGAGAGAAAGAGAGATGAGTAAGAAAGGAAAAATGTAAAAATGATTTGAGATACAGGGGTTGGGGGGTGTGTATGTTTGATGGGTTATATATCCTCCTTATCATTTTATTATTATTATTAGTATATTAGTATTATTAGTGGTTCTCATTATCCTAACGGTTCTCATAGGATCCCGAATACATATATATATATATATATATATATATATATATATATATATATATATATATATATATATATATATATATATACATACATACATATATAGTGATAAGTTCTTCTAAGTCCCTTACATATATTGAGTCCCTAAGTCCTTATAAGGGCTCTTGGATGAAGGGAATGAAGGGATGAGATTACATCTCAATGGATGGCCACAAATCAATCTAGTCTAATTAGCTCCTCATTGCAATTAAGTTACCTACTAATCCATTCATCCCTCATTATCACAAACTTCTTCCCTCTCTCTAAATCTCACAATCTCTCCTTTTTCTCTCTTCCTCTCATCACCAAACTACAAAAAAAAAACCAACAAAAAAAAACCAAAAACCAAAACAAACAAAAAACAAAAATTTCAGAAAAATAAACCACCCTTCTTCGTACTCGCCTCCTCCACCACCGCACTAAACAACCATCACCCTGCTCGCCTCCTCCACCACCGCACCATTCACGACCACCACCCTTCGTCCTTCCTATCACCCGACACCCTTCCTATCTCGCCTGCTGCCCACGACCACAACCAACCCACGACCACACTCCAGATCCGCCACCTGCCACCGTAAACCACCCGCCATTTGCTGTTTTAAAAAAAAAAATTAAACCACCCGCCATTTGTTTTGGTTGTTTTGAGTATTGTTTTGTTTTGTTTTGAAATTTCAGTAAAAAAATTTGGCGTTTTGAATATTTTGGTTTGTTTTGTTTTGAAATCCAAACCGTTTTTGTTGTTTTTTTTTTTTATTTTTCGATCGGTTTTTTTGGTTTTGCATATTTGTTCGGTTTTTTTTTTGATTTTTCGATCGGTTTTTGGGCATCATCTCCCTCTGAACACCAGCACGGCAGCACCAACCCCATCATTTCGTTTTTATTGATTTAGTCTCTCATTGGTTTTTGTGGTTTTTTTTGGTTTTTGTGTTTTCATTTTTTATTTCAACAAAATCTTGTTTATTAATTTCGTCTCTCATTGATTTGGTTTTCATTTCATCTTGTTTTCATTTTTTATTTCAACAAATCTTCTTTATTTCATAGTAATTATTAAAATCTCATTGCATATTATTTCGATTTTTTTCATTGTTATTATTAAAACGGTTTGGATCTTGTTTATTTCATTGTTATTATTAAAATCTCATCCACCATTAAAATCTTGTTTATTTCGGGTTTTTTCTTTCTCAATTACACTTTTTTTCGTCAAAATTACACTTTTTTTCGTTAAAATTACACTTTTTCCTGTTAAAATTACACTTTTTTCTTGTTGGAATTACACTTTTTCTTGTTACAATTACACTTTCTCCCGTTAAAATTACACTTTTTCTTGTTGGAATTACACTTTTTCTTGTCACAATTACACTTTTTCTTCTTACAATTACACTTTTTTTGTACAATTACACTTTTTATGTTAAAATTACACTCAATTCTGTTACAATTACACTTTTTCCTATTAAAATTACACTTTTTCTTGTTGGAATTACATTTTTTTCCTTTAAAATTACACCTTTCTACTTTAAAATTACACTTTTTTCGGTTAAAATTACACTTTTTCCTGTTAAAATTACACTTTTTTCTATTACAATTACACTTTTTCTTGTTGGAATTACACTTTTTCTTGTTACAATTACACTTTCTCCCGTTAAAATTACACTTTTTCTTGTTGGAATTACACTTTTTCTTGTCACAATTACACTTTTTCTTCTTACAATCACACTTTTTTTGTTACAATTACACTTTTTATGTTAAAATTACACTCAATTCTGTTACAATTACACTTTTTCCTATTATAATTACACTTTTTCTTGTTGGAATTACATTTTTTCCTTTAAAATTACACCTTTCTACTTTAAAATTATACTTTTTTCGGTTAAAATTACACTTTTTCCTATTAAAATTACACTTATCTCTATTAATGACTAAAGTTACACTTTTGGACTAAAGTTGGACTAACTAATTTGGACTATTTGGACAATTTGGACTAACTAATTTGGACAATTTGGACAATATGGAATAACTAATTTGGACATTTTGGACAATATGGACTAACTAATTTGGACTATTTGGACTATTTGGACGAATTAATGGAGTTTACGACTAAATTGAATACAATATGTACAACTAAATTTGGACTAAAATTATACAATTTTGTACTAAAAGTACATTTTTGGATTGAAAATACACTATTTACGAATAATTTTGAACTAATAATACACTATTTACAACTAAATTTAGAGTAAAATTACACAATTAGAACTAAAGTTACACAATTCATTTATTTTGAGTCATTTAGATTGTGCAATTCCAATTATTGTCCACTAAAGTGTAACTTAGTAAATTGATAGTGTGTGTATCTTTTATCATTTTATGAGTGTAATTTTAGTCCACAAAAGTGTAATTTTAGTCCAAAAAAGTGTAATTTTAGTCTACAAATGTGTAACTTTAATCCACAAATGTATAAATTTAGTCTACAAAAGTATAATTTTAGTCCACGGAAGCGTAATTTTAGTCCATAAAAGTGTAATTTTAATCCAAATGTATAACTATAGTCCAAATTTGTGTATCTTTAGTCCAAATTGTGTAATTTTAGTCCAAATTGTGTAATTTTAGTCCAAATTTGTGTAATTTTAGTCCAAATTTTTGTAACTTCATTCCAAATTGTTCGAAATTTAGTCCAAAAGCGTAACTTTAGTCATGGAGAAGATAACCTTAGTAGAGATAAATGTAACTTTAATGAAGACAAGTGTAATTTTAAAGGAAAAAAAGTGTAATTTTAACAGAAAAAAGTGTAATTTTAACGGAAAAGTGTAATTTTAACCCAAAAAAAAGTGTAATTTTAACAGAAAAAAGTGTAATTTTAACGGAAGAAAGTGTACTTTTAACAAAGAAAAAACTGTGATTTTAAAAAAAAAAAGTGTAATTTTAACGGAAAAAAGTGTAATTTTAACCGATAAAGTAATTTTAATAGATCCTAAATCACACAATACCAAAAGAAAATTTTAAATACGAAATTTGGCAAATATATATAACAAGATGGATATTAACAAAGTGATATTAACAAGAAAAAAGTAAAAAATGAGATTTCATAACTAAAAGATTTAGTACTATAATTTTAACCGGAAAAAAAGTGTAATTTTAACACAAAAAAGTGTAATTTTAACGGAAAAAAGTGTATTTTTAACAAAGAAAAAAAGTGATTTTAACCCAAAAAAGTGTAATTTTAACGAGAAAAAGTGTAATTTTAACGGAAAAAAGTGTAATTTTAACGAAAAAAAGTGTAATTTTAACCGATAAAGTAATTTTAATATATCCTAAATCACACAATACCAAAAGAAAATTTTAAATACGAAATCAAATTGTAATTTTTAAGAATGTCAATAACCGAAAAAAAAAGACCAAAACATGAAAATTGAACAAAAAAAAAAAAAAACGGAAATGAACAAAAAAAAAACGGAGATGGGTAAAAAAAACAAAACATTAACTACAAAACGGAAATGAAAAAAAAAAGACCAAAACATGAAAATTGAAAAAAAAAATAACAAAACGGAAATGAACAAAAAAAACGGGTCAATGAAAATTGATCTATTTTAGTAGATCTAAGATTAAAATAAAATAAAAACTCACAAATTTAAAACAATATTATATAGCAAGACGATATAAGGAGAAAAAACAACAAAAGAAATAAAAAGAACACCCAAACACAAGTTTTTTTTTTAAAAAAAAAAAAAAAAAAAAAATTGACGTCGTGGCGGCGGCCGCCGTGGTGGTGGCGGCGGTGGCGGGGGCGGGGGTGGCGACTGTGGTGGTGTCCGGTGGGTGGTGGTAGGTGAATGAAGAATAGATGAGTAATTGATTTATTTGGATTTTTTGGGTTTTTTATTTGTTTGGTTTTTTGGGTTTTTTTTTTCTTGGTTTTTTTTAGAGAATATGGAGAAGTGAGATATAGAGAGAGAATGAGAAGATGTGATAATGAGAGGTTAATGATTAGTGATGAGAAATAATTGAGTTAATAAGAAAATTAGAGGAAGAGAGCAAAATTAGAGGATTAACCCTCTTTTTTGTGTTTCATCCTATCCCTTCATTTTCAAGATCCAAAGGCTCACAATGAGACTCATGGACTCAAATGTAAGAGGTGGACTCACTTGATCTTATTACTACATATATATATACATACATATATATATATACATACATACATACATATATATATACATACATACATACATATATATATATAGAGGTGGGATCCGGTGAGTCCACCTAAATATTTGAGTCCATGAGTCCATACAACAATATCACGCCCTATACAAAACAATATCACGAATTTTTTTTTTTCAAAATTATTTTTTTTTTAAAATAAAAAAAAAATCGAATTTTTTTTTTTCGAAATTTTTTTTTTCGAAAATTTTTTTTTTCGAATTTTTTTTCCGAAATTTTTTTTTAATAATTTTTTTTTTTCGTGTAAGCTGTGATATTGTTTAATATAACGTGTGATATTGTTTAGCATAACTTGTGATATTGTATTACAAAATAATATCACGAAATTTTTTTTTGAAATTTTTTTTTAACAAATTTTTTTTCGTAAAATCTGTGATATTGTTTAGCATAACGTGTGATATTGTATTACAAAACAATATCACGATTTTTTTTTCAAAAAGTTTTTTTCCAGCTGTGATATTGTTTAGTACAACGTGTGATACTGTAAGCTGTGATATTATTTAATATAACGTGTGATATTATATCATGGACTCACGGACTCAAAAAGATAGGGTGGACTCATGTGATCCTAATTCTATATATATATATAGCTTTTTGAGTCCGTGAGTCCATGATATAATATCACACGTTATATTAAATAATATCACAGCTTACAGTATCACACGTTATACTAAACAATATCACAACTGGAAAAAAACTTTTTGAAAAAAAAAGCGTGATATTGTTTTGTAATACAATATCACACGTTATGCTAAACAATATCACACGTTATACTAAACAATATCACAGGTTTCACGAAAAAAAATTTGTTAAAAAAAAATTTTGAAAAAAAAAAATTTGAAAAAAAAAATTTTGAAGAAAAAAAATTCGTGATATTGTTTTGTAATACAATATCACAAGTTATGCTAAACAATATCACACGTTCTACTAAACAATATCACAGTTTACACGAAAAAAAAATTGTTAAAAAATTTTTTCGGAAAAAAAAAATCGAAAAAAAAAATTTGAAAAAAAAATTTCGAAAAAAAAAAAAAATTCGAAAAAAAAAAATTTCGAAAATTTTTTTTTATTTCGAAAAATAAAATTTTGAAAAAAAATATTTCGTGATATTGTTTTGTATAGTGCGTGATATTGTTTTATGGACTCATGGACTCAAATATTTAGGTGGACTCACCAGATCCCACCTCTCTCTCTATATATATATATATATATATATATATATATATATATATATATATATATATATATATATATATATATATATATAGTGTAAAGATCAAGAGAGTCCACCTCTTACATTTGAGTCCATAAGTTCCCTTTAGAGCCATTGGATGAGGAAGATGGAGGGTTGAGATTGGAAGCAAAAAGGAGGGGATTAAAGCTCATTAATCCCACTCTCTCACTACCTATATATATATATATATATATATATATATATATATATATAGAGAGAGAGAGAGAAGAGATCAACTAAGGTCCTTACATATATTAAGTCCATAAGTCCTAATGTGGACGGTTGGATCAAGCAAAGCAATGGCCACGATTTGGCAGTCAAACCCCACTAAACCCCATTAAACTAATATTTTTGATTTACCTCTCTCCTCTTACCCACTAACCCATGCATGCAACACTTTGTTTGTCCATCACCAATGATCATTTCCCTCCTCATTTTCTAGACAATTCAAAACAACTTGCGGGTATTTTTCCCTCTATTTCCTGTCATTTCGTCTTCCTTTTCTTTCTTCACAATTTCGATAACTCCATTTTCATCACTACCAATTAACTCCATCCTAACAAACGCCATTTTCATCACTACAAATTAATACCAACTCGCGTGCAAACTACTTTGTCTCCATTTTTTATAAGGTATTTTCTCCATTCCTTATTCAGTGATTTGTAGTTTGTTTTTTTGTTAATTATTGCCTTTGTTAAACTATCATAAAAAGAGTTCATTTGATTTTTCAATTTTCAATTATGGGTTTGTTGATGTTTATTTGTTCAATTGTTAATTATGGTTGTGCAGATCAAATTCGAGGTCATTTGATAATTAACAATGGTTTTTGCCAAGAAAAATGCCAAGAAATCTTCCAAGAAATCTAAATCGAAGGTAAAAAATCTCGTCTTGTTGGTATAACTCTTATAGAATGATGTGTAACTTCAATTAAATATCTGTATAACTCTAATCCCAATTGTTTGTCATCTCTGAGATGGATGTTGTAGAAAGTATTGACACGGGAGTTGATATCCAGGTTAAAAGTTTCGATTTTGATTTATACGTTACTAGATGTCTAACTCTGCTTACTAGATGTATAACTATAGTACTCAATATGTATAACTCTGGGTAATTAATGTAAAACTCTGGTTAATAGATGTATAACTCTGGGTAATTAATGTAAAAAACTGGTTAATAGATGTACTCAATATGTATAACACTGGGTAATTAATGTAAAACTCTGGTTAATAGATGTATTACTTTAGTACGCAATATGTATAACTCTGGTTGCTAGATGTATAACTACGGGTTCTAGATGTATAGCTCTTCCGATTCGTGACCAACTCCTTCTTTATAATGTCAAACTCTAATTGTTATATGTATGACTATACTTTTAATTAGTTTCCATTCATAGAGTTATACAATATATGCCTACAATTATACAATTTATACCTGGATATATACAATATATAGCTAGAGTTATACAATTTATACTTTGGAGTTATACATTAGATGCCTGGACTTATACCTGGAGTTATTCCTGAAGTTATTCATTATATCGTATATGCTTACGTTATACATTGTAACTCGGGTAATTAATGTAAAAAAGCTGGTTAATAGATGTATAACTTTAGTACGCAATATGTATAACTCTGGTTCATAGATGTATAACTCTGGGTTCTAGATGTATAGCTCTTTCGATTCTCGTGACCAACTCCTTCTTGATAATGTCAAACTCTAATTGTTATATGTATGACTATACTTTTAATTAGTTTCCATTCATAGAGTTATACAATATATGCCTACAATTATACAATTTATACCTGGATATATACAATATAAAGCTAGAGTTATACAATTTATACTTTGGAGTTATACATTAGATGCCTGGACTTATACCTGGAGTTATTCCTGGAGTTATTCATTATACTGTATATGCTTACAGTTATACATCTAGGACTAGAGTTATACATTACATGACCAGAGTTATACTTTCTATTGCTAGAGTTATACATCTAGGACTAGAGTTATACATTACATGACCAGAGTTATACTTTCTATTGCTAGAGTTATACATTTTATCGCAGTCATTTGTTGTATAACTCTGATTACATGTTGAATAACTGCTTTGTCATAATGTATAATCGGAGTTATACAATATTTGGTTAGAGTTGTACATTTTATTCCTGGAGTTATACAGTATATGCCTAGAGTTACACATTAGATAACTTGTTATTAGATGTATAACATCATCGTTAATCTGAATCCCTTTTTGTTTGTCACTACGAGATGGATGTTGTACCAAGTCGAGAAGGAGCTGATTCTCGGTTCAAAGTTTGACCCTTTTATAATGTTGTCATTTGTTGTATAACTCGATTACATTTTGAATAACTTTTTTGTTAGAATGTATAACTCTTGATATTTCTTGATTAACTCTATTATCAGAATGTATAACTTTTCTTATATTTTGTATAACTCTGACTATCTATTGTATTACTTTAATTCACAGTATGTCTATTTCTTTGTTCCAAATATCTCTAATTGCAACTACAGTATGTCTAATTTTGTGTGTTGTCCTTGCTTTTCCCTAGATGGTTGAGGCCAAGCCAAGGGTAAAGAGGGTGCATGAAGTAACGGTTTCGTGTCGACCTCAAAGACTTGTCTCTGTCATTGAAAAGCTTAATGAGGATCGGTGTCCATTTGTTAAGAAAATTGGGTTTGGTGGCCTTTTGGAACTCAAGATTAGCAACTTCCCACTTGCACACGTTCACTGTTCTTGGAGTCCTTCTTTGACGGGTCATATGTGTTCAGGGCTTCGCGGAAGAAGGAGTTTATGATCAGTAAGCATGACGTGCATGACTGTTTCTTGTTACCTTTCGGACCCAACCCTCTCCCTTTGGTGCCTGTGAGCTCAGAAGGGGTCCATCGATCCCGAGAATAAGGAGTGAAGGATAAATGGCGCAAGCGTACGGGGTGGCCAAAGGGAATAGTTCAATACCCTTAGGGAAAGTTTTCAAGCAACTTATGGAGTACGAGGAGGCGGACGATCAATTTTGCCGCCTATTTGTTTTGTTCTGTATGTCTTCATTCCTCGCACCCACCCCAAACAACGGGATAGATTGGAAGCTGTTAAGGGCTGTAGAAGATCCTAAAGCCATCCCGCATTTTGACTGGTGCTCTTATATTTTGGACATGACGGTGAAAGCGGGGGTAGATCAGAAAAACGGGGTAACAATGTTGAACGGGTGTATCCCGTTCCTCATGATAAGCTACTTTCAGCGATATGATTACAAGGGTAAGCCTTGTGAACATGATCTACCTTTGATTAAACATTGGGATGAAACTGCGCTTGTAGAGAGGGTAAAATTTGAGGTGGGTCAAGGGGGATTGGGTACTTTAACCTTGTCTAAGACCAGGTATCCAAGGTGCCTTCAAGACCCCTCTTATGGAAGGAGTGTGGACGAGAGCGAGCCTCGGCGGCCCGCGTGAACCCAAACAAACAATTGCTAATGCCCCCCCCCACCCTCTCTCTCCCGCCCAAGTTCGAGAAGAAGTTCCTTGAGATAGAACTACCATCGGGCGTTGAGGATGACCAGGAATTGAAAGCTAGGGCTGTCGATGTAAGTGCAAACTATTATATATTTCTGCAGATGGATTCTGTTTCAGCTTAACGTACCCATATATTATAATATAACTAACTTAGTGTACTTCTTGGATTCAGGGTACCCACGAGCTTTATCTACAAATGCAAAGGAACGCTATTGTGTTCTATTCATGGTACGCACATGCAACCGCACGGATCAAAGCTGTAACTAGTGATCCGACGGGCCTAAATCCTAGTCAGGCCTCTCAAGAATTCTTTGAGGGTGAAAAGATTCAAAAGTACGTCAAGGCACGAGAGCAGTTGCGAAAGGTCAAGGTTTCGTGGGTAACGCTCCTGCATTTGGAGAGGTAGTTACTGAGCCTCCCAAAAAATCTGACGGAATCGATGCATCTACGCGTCAAATAAGTGAAGTTCTGTCTAGTCTCGCCAATGATGCGGGTGGCAGGGGTGGTAACCCCCGTGTTGAGCCGCGTCTAGAGTCCGTCAAAGCCGAGACACCAACGAAATCAGTTGCAGTTTCATGGTCAAAGATTATGGAGGAAGTGGGAGGTGATACAGTCGTTTCTAAGCCGTTGTCACCTGATAGCCCAGGGTTAGAGGATCAAGTTGTGTGCACCCCCGCCCCAACTGTCAGAGAACTGTTGTTGGAGGCGCGTTACACCGAGGAGGAAATTGACGAAACTCTTGGACCGTCAAAGGACGATGAGGCTTGTCTCTGGACAGGTGATGAGGGGCATGAGCACGTTCATGGGGACGGATTGAATGAAAATGCTGAAAATGGTGGAAGATTGTCAGACACTGACCATGAAGGAGCAGCAGACATTGTAGGCCAAGCTGACGGACGGTCGTGAGAATCTTTGAATCTCGCCCCGTGGTAGGTGATGAGGTGCATGAGCAAGTTCATGGGGAGGGATTGCAAGAAAATGTTGAAAGATTGTCAGACAATCAACCGTCAGAAAAGGCGATGGAAAAATCTACGGTCCCGTAAGGTGGGTTTGGACACACAAGAATTGATGGAGTGTCTGTTTTCTATCTCTGGACTTGAAATGAAGGAAGTCGCATGTGGACTTCGGCGTACGGGAGTGGTCCTGGTGGCGAGGTAATTTTTTTAATTTGCGATAAATACTTTTTATACAATGTTTTTTTTTTTTTTGTTTATTGGTAGTGTATAACTCTATGTTGATATAGTATAACCTTGTTGAAACTTATGTTGAGGCCTTGTAACTGTAGTATAACTGTAACGGCCGGTTGGTACAACTCTTAACCAGTATACGACCACAGTTATACAGTATATGACTAGAGTTATACAATAGATGCTTTAGAGTTATACATTAGATAGCTGGAGGTATATCTAGAGTTATACAGTAGAGTTATACATTATAGTGTATATGCTTACAGTTATACATTATATGGCCAGAGTTATACATTTTATGCTTACAGTTATACATTTTATGGCCAGAGTTATACGTTTGGCGTTTAATTTTGTTATTTTTCATTCAGGCCACTTTGAAAAAGGATGTAATTGAGAATGTTGAACAACATTCTAACAATGGGGGAGTAAACGTAGATGTTGTCGAGGGTGCGGAGATCACCCGGGGGAATCCTTCAACTGAATGTACTGGAAATGAAATCCCCCTGACTTTCATGAGCACGGCAGAGGTGAATGAGGCATTTGCCGGGGTTGAGGAGCGAATGATCGGTGCTGCCAAAGAAGGTTTGGTAGTTGAAATCGCTGGTGCTAGGGTTGAGCCGGTTGCACCACATCCACCCCCTATTTATGTGCCGCGATGTGACATGATCCACCATCCCTTCTTGCTGCATTCAGCTGACCCCCTTCCGTGCATGGACATTGTACCTGAGAACCTAGGTTGTTCTCGGGATTGCGGGGCACCCGAACCTGACCAGCACGTATGCTCACAGTGGTTGCGTTTTAACAAGGAACGTTTCAGGACGGTGTTCAGGGTGAGGAAGGATGTAATGGATTATGTATTTGATGAATTCCACGACCATAATAAATCGTAAGTAAAAGATAAGTTTTACCTATATTTCAATACGACAGACAAACAAGCCATGAATGCATTCCCTTCTTTGCGTGTCTCAATTTTGCTAATCCTTTGTAGGGAACAATTGGTCACATATCCCACACCAAACTGCATAACGCGTATTGATCTCCAGTCGTTGATGCCCGGGAAACAGATTCTGGGAAATGTCATCGACTGCTGGTCCGTGCTACTCAATCAGCTTACGCACGCGAACACCGCAGCTGTTTCAAGTTCGCGCTGTTTCTTTGGCCTAAGTCACTCTGTAAGTGTGCTCGAACTCCGCAAGTTATTTTGTGACAACCTGTACGTACCTTGTGATACAAGCTGCCAACCCCCGTCTATCATTTTTATAGGCCCTAGCAATTGAAATTTGGCAGGGGGAAGAAAAACTTGGTTGTTGATCATTCCAAGGCTTTTGTTACGCGTGGGACATGTGGCAAGAGTCGTGTCCTAGTCCATTCCAACTGGACTCCGATATGGTGAGCTCAGATATCAATATAGAGACATTTACATACTGGAATGATACATTATTTTCGTAGAGTTTAACAGTATATGCTTAGAGTTGTACAATATATGCTTTGGAGTTAGGCCTGGAGTTATACCTAGAGTAATACCTGGAATTATACACTACACATCGTATATGCTTACAGTTATATATTTTATGGCTAGAGTTATACATTCTATTGCAAGAGTTATACATTATATAACTCTAGCTTTTGAGAATGACTAGAGTTATTCGTTGCGGGACTGAAGTTATACATTATTTTGTGTAGAGCTATACAAAGATACGCTTAGAGTTTCGATGAGTGGCTAACCTCACTCCATAACTCTGGACATATAATGTATAACTCTTGCCATAGAATGTATAACTCTATGCACATAAAGTACAACTGTAAGCATATACAAGATAATGTATAACTCCGGGCAAATGCTTACCGCACATAATGTACAATCGCAACAATATCTTGTGTAACTCTAGAAATTGATTGTACAACTCTACTCATATAATGTATAACTCTAGCAATAGAAAGTATAATTCCAACTACGCACAATATGTATGCCTCTAATCTGCTTATTATGTTTTATAACTCTTAGATTTTTGGTGCATGTGTGTAGGTTTTCGTCCGTAATAATGGTGATGAAGATCATTACTCTTGCATTTGTATAAATTTCATGTCGGAGCAGATCGAGTATCTTGATAATCGTTCTTACGAGGACGATCTTCTGAAATTACCGTACGGAGGGATTGCGCGTATTCATCGTAAGTCCTATCAAACCGGTGACTAGATTAATTATTATCTCCATTTGTTTTCTTAATTGGTAATCCGCTTTTAAACGCCTTGCCTAACTTCCGCCGGCCGATACAATGGGAAAGTATATGGCCTACAAAGGGCTCGACAAAGGCAAGAGAGTTGAAGGGTTCCCTTTTGTCAACATTAAATTCAACTGGCAGGAGCGGGACATACCGCCAATGACGTGGTCTCGTACGTCATGGTTCATATGTTCTTTGTACCGTGGAGAGCCATTCGTTGCACCCTAGGGATCGAGGAAAGCAATGACCTCATGCGAGCGGAATTGCCGCAACCCTTGTCCTCGGTGACATTAACGTGGACAGGGAAGATGTGTTATCCAGGGTATCAGCTTTTAAGGAGCTTAAAGACCGTGAATTGGAGGAGGTGCGTGATAAACAGAGGTCAGCCGGCAACACAAGTGGAAGGAAGAGAGGTGTTGGAAACGCCGGAGAGAACAGTTCTGCTAAACGACCTTGCTCTAAGGTCAGTTCAACCTTCCAGACTCCACCTTCCAAAGTAGCCCTGGGCCGGACGCCGTCCAGTCGGGCCCTCTCAGCTGTTAATAGCCGCTCCCGGGGTAAGGGCGACGGCCTTGGTTGCACCAAATATGTCGGCGAACTAGACGCCGACCTTACCGTGGTCGCCAAGATGATGAAGATGAACAAGGCATTAACTAGGGACATCCCGGTGTATCGCAAACAAGTGGCTGACTACGTTTTTCTTGATGACTACAAATTTCCAAATGAGTAAGCTGTCTAAAATCCTATTTTTTTATCATATTAAGTTTTATTAATATAGACACATTTCCATACTGGGAATTCTACCGTATTTTGAGTAGAGTTTTACAAAGATATGGTCGAGTTGTACAATATATACTTTGGAGTTATACATTAGAGGCCTGGAGTTATACCTAGAGTGATACATGGAGTTATATGTTTCATCTTTGAAGTTATAAATATCGTTAATGGGGTTACACATTCCTAAAAGCAGATTATACGTTTCACAAAGTGAAGTTATGCGGTCATTTTAATAGCAGATTACCTTCCCATTTAGTATACGTTATAGCCTGATTAACTCCTGCTGTCTGAACTACAGTGAACCACTTGTGAGTTATGGACGGCACGGAACAATTAATAGGTTGCAAATGTTGTCTATGCTCCCTGAGACGCCAATGGATGAAAAAGTGATTGAGTGTTGGTCCTTGTTGCTTAATCGATTGGAGGCAGAGGATTGCGGGCTTTTTCGTTCGTCTTTCTTCGGTATCCGTCATATGGTATGGTCCTAATCAATCCCTTTAATATGTTATAAGAGTTGCACATACCCTCTTTAAAACTTTCACAGTGGAAATTAAGTCTAAAGTTATACATTCCTGCCCTGGAGTTAAACATTTTGTTTTGAGGAGTTATTAACAACCAGTATGAACTCAGGCATTCTTCATTATGCTATAAGAGTTACTGTGCAACTCCAATGCACAACCCCTATAACTCCACTGGTATCCTCACACATATACGCTACTTGAACAGGAAATAATCTTGAACCTGTGCGAGACCCCGTCCAACAAACACCGGACACCGACAGTTGTACAATACGTGGGACGTATTCCGAACCGATCGTGGGGATGATTTCAGCTTCAAGGCTGATTTAATCTTCGAACCCATTAAGATTGAAGCCCATTATGCATGTGTGTGTATCAACTTTAATTCTAGGACGATTGATCTTCTGGACTGTAAGTACTATTCAAGTCCGCGGCAATCGGAGATATGCAAAGCTGGTCACATTGTTGTAAGTGGAATTAAATTGTAATTATGTTCAACAACTAAAAAGTGGGGTCACCGCTTTTACAATCTCACTTTTTGACGTTCTTGCCTCTGCCAGGCGAGCCTCATGAGCGACTACGTGGAGTCGAGGGTCAAAGAGAAGAACGGAAGGAAAGACATACCGGCGTTCCAGTTCCGTCAGATCCCGTTTGCCTGGCATCATCAAACTATAAATGACACCGAGTCTGGCTTGTTTGCCATGATGTACATGTTAATGTACGAGGGGGAAAGGTTTGATCACGTTGATCTCGATAGGAAGGTGAACCGTCGCTATTTGGTGATCCAGTTGGCAGCGACGCTTCTCCTAGCTGACATGAACATCATCAGGGAAGGAGTTCTGGACAAGGTCAATGGTTTCATCGGCGATAAATTACAGATCGCCAAGCAATTAGAAGCCAGACGGAAAGCAGCGCGGAGAGGAGAAAAAAACCTGCTAAAAGATAGAATTTATTTCCTTTTGATTATGTATCCTCTTTTTTTGCAACTCTAGTATGTTGTCATGAAACTTCTTGACAACTTAGACAACTTTTTGTCATAGATTGTTACTATATCATCTTGGTCAGTGATAATTAAAATCCAAGTTTCGCAAATAAGTATTAGAGTTATACACTCTGTGAAGTAAAGTTATATAAATTATGTACAGGACTTATACATCACATGACTCAGATTTGTGAAAAAAAAGGCAAAATTTATCGACAACTAAGAGTTATAGAAAAAACATCAACAGATTATACAAACGTGTACCGTAGTTATACAACATATGATGACTGCATTATGTAAAAGGCAATTGTTATTAGACAGTTATGAGTTTTACAAAAAATAACAACATGATTATACAAAATGTGAACAAGAGTTATACACTCTGTGAAGTACATTTATCCATATATGGGTAAGAGTTGTACTTAAAGCCACTGAAATTATAATTCATTCTTAAAGCCACTTTTCAATATCGGATATGTTGCCATGAACAGAAGTCGTCAAAATAATGTAAAAGAGTTATACAACATTAGCTTGAAACTTCTGGACCATATTATCGAAGTTATACAAACCGGAAGGTGCAACCCCCTTCAAAATAGACAAAAGCTAGCTATTAACGACCCCTTCCGTCTCACCAGATTTTTTACCTTTTAAAGAAAAAAAGATTGTAAATAATTTGTTGAGACGGGGTATTTTTCTACCGCCTACTACTACAAAGATGTTAAGTTTCTCTATTCTTCTTCTTCGTCGTCTTCGTCTTCTTCTTCTTCTTCTTCTTCTTTCTCTTCTTCTTCTTCCTCTTCTTCTTCTTCTTCTTCTACTGCTTCGAGATTTGGTGAAGACGGTGGATGCTCGAGAGAATGGGTTAGGCGATTCCGTTTATCGTGGTGTGCCATTTGTTTACGATTATTACACATGCGCTTTGGCTTAGAAGCCAAGGCAATGGCTTTAGCCTTAGCTGACACCATTCTTTTACCGCCGCCTTTGTTTTTCGATTGTTTTGGTGGAAGTATTGTTACCTCGTCATTTGGCGGGGCAACCAAGGATTCGCTCAAATTCCTCGCCGCTTTGTTAAATCCTTCTTGTACGGTAAAAGTTTCTCCTTGAACTCTCTAATTAACGAGCTTAAGTTCACAACTTCGGATCTCACTCGTGCCACGAAGTAAACCAATGGTTGCATGAACTTCTGACCACAACTTCACCATCGCAACTTCTTTTGCATCAGCGCTACTATTTGTTTCCATTTGTTCACCATCACATTCTGATAATCAGAATTGCAATGCATCCTTTCTCCATCTTGTAGAAACGTAATCAACCGGAATTGTCTTCATGCCGTTAGCCGACAAAATCCATACTATATGTCAGCAGTAAATCCCATTCTTTCAAACATCATACAATTTGACCTTTGTGTAGTCTGTGTCCCCGTAATCCAATTAAATCATGCCGTCGTAGTTTTATACATATAATAACAGTTAAACATTATCACGTAGAGTTATACATATGGCAACAAGAGTTATACGATCTGAAAGCTACGATTATTCAAACCCTAATCGAGTTATACTACAAAATAGTCTGCATTCAGCTTAAAAATTGAATTTCTAATGTTATTCGAAGTAGAGTTATACATTACGAAAGCTAAAGTTATTCAATATATAACCAGAGTCATACCGCAAATGACAACGATTCAGTTGAAAAATTGAATAACTCCTAATGGCAACAACAGATTAAACATATGGCAACAAGAGTTATACATTCGAAGTAGAGTTATGCATATTATCGAAAAATTATACATTCGAAAACTTTAGTTCTTTCGAACAATTGTATAACTTCTATCTTCGACAATGTAACTTTGGCGCAATATCTACCAACTTTAGTCAACTACCACATAAAGTTGATGCCAAAATGTTGTTACCTGGGTTGTACTCTACGTTGAAACTTTTTCGTCGATTGAATCCTTTTTACGGCGATCACTTCAACCCCATCTACTTCAAAGATACCCCTCGGTCTTACATGTATCGATTGAGCAAATGACCTCTAGTTGGAAGTCCTTGAAAACCTCACGGGTATAAACATTTGCCGCATATTCCTCCATGGGTAAATGCGTGCCGGTGCGGTGTTGAGTGTCGGTTTTCATGGTCAAGTCTCTTCGCGTATGCCGCCGATGGTCCATAGCGCTTTCAAAACGCATCCAAAACTCCACTAACGTACCGACTTCGCTCGAACTTCTTAAAAAAACTATTATGCTCTCCGATCTCTCGGGTTGTTCTCATTACACCACCCATGTTCAAGTCCCCGCAATGTGCCATCACCCATTGTCTCCTTTTATCGAACGCCTCTGTAAACCACTCATTGTTCACAAGACCATGCGCGTCCATTATTTCTGCCCACCTAGCGTCAAAGTCGTCGCTTCTATGTTGTCGTCCCATATATTGTTGTTCAATTTCTGAACGAACTCCTTATAATCCTCCCTTGTCACCCCGACCTTTGATGACACCTTGTTCATTATATGCCACATGCAAAATCGGTGGCGTGCAGTCTTGAAGGCAAGGGGTACGGCCTTAATAATGCCCGGATCCCGATCTCGTGATAATGTACTTGGGTTCCTTTCCTCCCATAGCATTCAAAAACCCGTTGAAAACCCACTGGAAGGATTCATGGTCTTCATGGGCAATCAACGCCCACGAGTAATGTTACCGATCGCTTATGGTGATCTATGCCGTGAATGGCGTGAAAATCATATCGTATTTGTTTGTTGAGTATGTTGGGTCGTGCGACACCGCATCTCCAAATACGGAGTAGTTCCTCCTAGCGGTTTTGTCAGCCCATATTGCGCACCGAAGGTTTGTTATCCTTGTCAACTTCATAATCAAAATAAAACCCCCGCCTATTCTCGTGCCATATTCTTGAACCGGTCAATGAACAATTGACCGTCCCGTTTATGGATGAAGCACTTCACATCTCTGTGGAAGTTCTTAAAATCAGTTAAGGATGCACCAATGTTCTCGAACCCGTTTACGAACTCCTTACACATGTTGTACGTCCTAGTTGCTCCTATCCTCAACTCGCAGGGACAACAAATCCTTATCGGTGCTTATTAATAACCAAGATTTCCTCAACTATAACCCTTTCAGCTATTCTTATAACTCCATCAAACATATGCATAACTCCGTTGATTTATTGTGCACCTACTTATTATTTTTAACTCTTAGGTTACATAACTCTATCATCTCGGTGAATAACTTTAGAAGTTTGCCATTCAATTAGTGGATGTTTGTTTAATAGTAAACTAACCCTTGAGTTGTACATTATCAAGTACTTGTGAAAATCTTCTAGGTTCCGCGACATCTTTTGAAATCGACGATCCTCACTCGATACAAGCTCGTGATTATGCCCCATGTGGAATCGGTCAATTACTAGTACTCCATTCTTCATAAATAGCCTGACATGTGCTTTACACCCTACCCTCTTGATCGTATATTTCTTCCGGTTTTGCAGTTCTTTTTCCCATTGCATTTCTTCTTCCCTAACCCCGGTCTCTTTTTTTTTAATTTACGCCTCTCCTTTTGGGACATATGTGAATCCCTCTCTGTTGCAAACCAGCAACTTTGTCTTTACTTCACCGTCGCGCCATTTTTTCGTCGAGTACTTCCGAACATCAAACCCGGACGCCAATGCATAAACTTTATAGAATGTCACTGCCTCGTCGATTTCAAAAAATTGTTGCCCTACACAAGGTGTAAACTCCATTTGCCAAATGCTTACAATACTCACTTCCGCCGCCTTACGACCACCTCGAGCAGAATCAAACATCCATGAAATGATTAAGAAATACATAACTCTACGCATATACTGTATAACTCTATGCACAGACTGTATAACTCTGGGCACAGAGTGTATAACTTTGGGTATATAATGTATAACTCTTACCATTCAATGTATAACTCTAGACAAACTCTGTATAACCCTAGTCATTCAATGTAAAACTCTAGTCATACAATGTACAACTCTAGTCAAACTCTGTATAACCCTAGTCATTCAATGTATAACTCTAGTCATTTAATGTATAACTCTAGTCACAGTATTTATAATTCTAGTCAAAAGATGTAAAACTCTAGTCACAATTTGTATAACTCTAGATATACAATGTATAACTCGGCATCCGATGTATAACTCTAGTCACACTTTGTAGAACTATTGGCATTTGATGTATAACTCTAGTCACAGTATTTATAATTCTAGTCACACTTTGTAGAACTCGGGCACAGAATGTAAAACTTTAGGCGAGATAATGTATAACTCTAGTCGTCAATGTATAACTCTAGTCACAATCAGTATAACTCTAGACATACAATGTATAACTCTTGGCATCTGATGTATAACTCTAGTCACAGTATTTATAATTCTAGTCACACCGTAGAACTCGGGCACTGAGAATGTAAAACTTTAGGGATAACGTATAACCCTAGTCACCAATGTATAACTCTAGTCATTTAATGTATAACTCTAGTCACAGTATTTATAATTGTAGTCAAAAGATGTAAAACTCTAGTCACAATCAGTATAACTCTAGACATACAATGTATAACCCTTGGCATCTGATGTATAACTCTAGTCACAGTATTTATAATTGTAGTCAAAAGATGTAAAACTCTAGTCACAATCTGTATAACTCTAGACATACAATGTATAACTCTTGGCATCTGATGTATAACTCTAGTCCTTTTTATGTATAACTCATTCTACACAATGTATAACTCTGTCCATATAATGTATAACTCTAGGTATATAATGCATAACTCTATGCATACTTTACATTCTAAGAGTATACATTTAATTAAACGGCACAATATCTGGAATGCGAAGGGTTATAAGATTTGAAGCAGGGATATGGCACAACTTCCTAAACAAAATTCGTATTAATTTAAGCATCAACCACCAAACATATTAATTAAAAAACCACTCAAAGGACACATTACTAATTATAAATTCATTCCACTGCCTCAATAACCAGTCCATTATATCCCTATCTCCACCCTAAACTCAAAAACCTAAATTCTTAAAACCTAATAAACTCCAATCTTCCTTCAAGAATGAATGATACCATTCGTTTAACATGCATTATGACCGAGTACAACAAAAGTTTCATAAGTCGCTTGAGGGAAATCGAGAGGAAGTACAGGGAATTCCTTAAGGATGCTCGGATCGCACTCAAGGACGCCAAAGAAAATGGCTTGTCAGAGCAGCAGATACTGCAGCTGTTAGAAGATATTGCATCTGCGGAACGAAACCTCCAAATAGCAAAGGAGGAGAGGATGAATATCATAGAAGAGACTGCATCCCTATATGAACATCTAAGAACTGTTTTTTTTAGCAATGCATTAGGTTTATGTATCTATATATCTATTAATTAAGTTCATCTATGTTAAATGTTTTGGTAATTTGTTTTATTTTATTTGTTTTATTTTATTTAATTTGTTTTGGTAATAAACTCAGAAAAACTAAGCGACTATTAATTACAGAAAAAACCATGACGGAGAAAAATACAAGCAAAGAACACACAATGTAAAACTCTAGACACAGTCCGTATAACTCTAGAAACAGCATGTATAACTCTATGCTTTTAATGTATAACTCTAATCATACAATGTACAACTCTAGAGACAGCATGTATAACTCTAATCATACAATGTACAACTCTAGAGACAGCATGTATAACTCTGTGCATTTAATGTATAATCTAGGCACAGTCTGTATAACTCTACGTACACAACATATAACTCTAGTCATACAATGTATAACTCTAGCTATACAATGTATAACTCTTATCATACAATGTATAACTCTAGTCATACAATGTATAACTCTAGCTATACAATGTATAACTCTTATCATACAATGTATCTCTTATCATACAATGTACAACTCCATACACAAATCGAATAACTCTAATAATACAATGTACAACTCTAGAGACAAAGCATGTATAACTCGTGCATTTGATGTATAATCTAGGCACAGTCTGTATAACTGTAGTCATATACGATGTATAACTCTAGGTACAAAACGTATAACTCTAGTCATACGATGTATAACTCTAGCTATACAATGTAAAACTCTTAGCATATAATGTAAAACTCTATAAATGATGCATAACTCTAGTCACACGATGTATAACTCTAGCTACATCATGTATAACTCCAGGCATATCATGTACACCCATCTTCACTTAATGAATTTATAACTTCAGCTATAACATGAATAACTATATCAAAATTGGTTCTTTAGTAAGATTTTTACGCACAATTTAGGTTTTCAATTACCTGTTACACGGAAGTCCTGCAGGAAATATTCAAAGAGTTTTACTACAAACGCCTGGAGTTATAATCTTGTATTATTGAAGTTATACATATTTGGGTCGAGTTTTTCAAAACGCACTGGAGTTATAATTCCTACTTGATCAAGCTTTTCAATTTCGATCATTTTTTGTCATCAACAACAAGCTACCAAAATGAAAGAACAATCTTGATGAACACCATGAAAGTACAACAAGATAACAATAATAACCTAGACACAAATAAGAAAGTAAACAACTCACCTTCGACGGCAACTTCAATCTGCATATGATCCACTTCACAAACACCGAATGTCATTTCTGCTTGTTTCTCACGATGAAGAATGACAATTTTTTTAACGGATGAACAATAACGTACTTTATCTTATAACAATTTTTTTATCTCGACGATCAACGACATAGTTTTCCATTAGCGCTGATATTTCTCTTATTTTTTTGATGATTTATATTGTATTTTACAGGATTTAGGATCGTTTTTAAAGGGATTTTTATGGGTTTTTGCTTGTTGAGAGATTTTGAATGGTGAAAAGAGGAGGGAAGCATGCAAAATGATATAGGAGGCTTTGTTTATTCATAATGTCCGCGGGATTTGATATGGTGGCGAGACATAAACAAAGTGGAAGTGGTCCTCTCTCACACAATCAACATTTTCTTTTTTTTTTGCTCTGAAAAACACGCCCTCTCTCCTCATCTCATCCCTTCAATCCCTTCATCCAAGGGCTCTTATAAAGACTTAGGGCCTTATAAGGTATGAAGACCTTATAAGAACCCTTCTCTCTCTATATATATATATATATATATATATATATATATATATATATATATATATATATATATATAGAGTCGGGATCCGGTGAGAACTCCTAAATATTTGAAGATTGAGGATTAGTGAATACAATTTCACGGGTTCTTCAATACAATATCATGAAAAAAAATAGACTTGTCCAAAAAAAAAAAAAATTTGAATTTTTTTTTTTTTTGCATAGCTGTTTTTTTTCGTGTGATATTGTTTCGAATAACCTGTGATATTGTATTGAACAACCTGTGATATTGTAATGAAATCCTCAATCCTCAAAAAGATAGTGTGTACTCACATGATCCCATTCCTATATATATATATATATATACTCCCTCCTATTCATTCATTTTGTCTCCCTTCTATTTTGCACAAGAATTAAAAAAATGATTTTGGACCACACAAAACACTCTATTCCACTCTACCCCACATGTAATTAAATTTGAACCACACAAAAGTTACCAAAAAAGGAAAGAGGGACAAAAATCCGACTAGCTTCGATAAGGAAAGAGGGACAAAATGAATGAATAGGAGGAGTATATATATATAGAATTAGGATCGAGATGAGTCCATATATATATATATATATATATATATATATATATATATATATATATATATATATATATATATATATATATATAGAATTAGGATCAGATGAGTCCACCCTATCTTTTTGAGTCCGTGAGTCCATGATATAATATCACACGTTATATTAAATAATATGACAGCTTACAGTATCACACGTTATACTAAACAATATCATAGCTGGAAAAAAAACTTTTTCAAAAAAAGAAATTGAAAAAAAAATCTTGATATTTTTTTGTAATACAAGATCACACGTTATGCTAAACAAGATCACACGTTATACTAAACAATATCACAGGTTTCACGAAAAAAAATCAGTAAAAAAAAATTTTGGAAAAAAAAAATTTTGAAAAAAAAATTTCGTGATATTGTTTTGTAATACAATATCACAAGTTATACTACACAATATCACACGTTATACTAAACAATATCACAGCTTACACGAAAAAAGAATTGTTAAAAAAAAAAATTCGAAAAAAAATATTTGAAAAAAAAAGAATTTCAAAAAAAAAAATTTCAAAAAAAAAAATTTCGAAAAAAAAAATTCAAAAAAAATTTTTTATTTCAAAAAAAAAATTCGTGATATTGTTTTGTATAGTGCGTGATATTATTTTATTGACTCATGGACTCAAATATTTAGGTGGACTCAGGATCCCTCTCTCTCTCTCTCTCTCTATATATATATATATATATATATATATATATATATATATATATATATATATATATATATATATATATATATTTAGGATCCGGTGAGAACGATCACTCGGTGAGAACGGGGAGAACGCACTAGGATATAAGAACCAAATAACAAACCCAATATATTATTACTCCCTCCTGTAACAGCACCCACACATTTCAATCGACCCTAACCTTATCCACAACCGTAACCCAACATCAGCCACGTAGCCAGAGCACGACATCATGTCACCGGAGCAGCTCCATCTCGCCGGTGCAGCCACAGTTTCGCAGCTGCAGCCATCTACTTCGCCGGCCACCACACCACTCTCACCATTAATTCCCCTCACTCGCTGCACCACACATCTCCCCATCGTCAGTATATCCACCAGAATAACTAGAGTAAACCTTCGGCGAATTCTGATCGACAGTCGCCTAGTGTTCATCGGCGAATGTAATGCCACTGAAACTGAAACAACGTCATTTTTGGTTGGCTTCAACTTAAATTCAACAACGACTGATTTCCATTTGTATTCATTTCCACTCTCACAACTCTTTCCTTTGCCAAACACCAATCAATATCAAACGACCTTACCACCTCCCTTTCTTTAGTTTCCCATCTATTTTAATGTATCTACACTAATCTTTGATGTATCTGACTATTATTTTAATGTATCTTAACATAGATACACAAAATCATTAATTAGATACATCAAAATTGCTCTCAGATACATCAATATATAAACCACATACACTAATTTCATTTAGCACCAACAATGTTACAGTGATGAATCTGATATTGGTGACGGAGAAAGCAAAGGTGATGAGTGATGTTGGCGATGTTGTCGAGGGTTTATACATCAATATATAATCCGCTTTGGATTAACCGTTGTTGGCGCTTTTCGGTGAGGCCATCGACATTGCTGACGCTATTAGGTGTTATCAGTGATGTCGTCGTCGTTAATATTTGTGGGCCTGGTCGCTGCCGGTGACGGTTAGTTGTGTGCGTGGCCTTTGTGGGGTAAGGCAGTGTTTGTTGTGTCGATTAAGATGAGGTACTCTGGCAAGTCCAGATCTGAAGAGGATGGACGAGGTCAACGGCGACGTTGCCATCGAAAGATGCGCACGAGCACGAACTAGTGGTTGTTGGTTGGCCGGGAGGTGAGAGCAATGGTGGTGGTGATTATTGTTAATTTGGATGATCCTGGAAAGTTATAAAAGGGTGAAGATAAGAGAGAATGTCAGTTTGGGTTTTAATTTTGGGAGTCGTATAGCACGTGAGATTCATTAAGTTGGTATATTTAGTTCGTTCTCACCGTTTGCACCGAGTGTTCGTTCTCACCTGATCCCACCCCTCTCTCTCTCTCTCTCTCTCTCTCTCTCTCTCTCTATATATATATATATATATATATATATATATATAGGTGAGATCCGGTGAGTCCACCTAAATATTTGAGTCCATGAGTCCATAAAACAATATCACGCATTATACAAAACAATATCACGAATTTTTTTTTTCAAAATTATTTATTTTTCAAAATAAAAATTTTTGTTCGAATTTTTTTTTTTTTTTCAAAGATTTTTTTTTTTCAATTTTTTTTTTTTTTCGAAATTTTTTTTAACAATTTTTTTTTCGTGTAAGCTGTGATATTGTTTAGCATAACTTGTGATATTGTATTACAAAACAATATTACGAATTTTTTTTTTCAAATTTTTTTTTTTCAAAATTTTTTTTAACAAATTTTTTTTCGTGAAATCTGTGATGTTGTTTAGTATAACGTGTGATGTTGTTTAGCATAACGTGTGATATTGTATTACAAAACAATATCACGATTTTTTTTTCAATTTTTTTTTTTGAAAAAGTTTTTTCATTTGTGATATTGTTTAGTATAACGTGTGATATTTGAAATTTGTGATATTATTTAATATAACGTGTGATATTTATCATGGACTCACAGAGACTCAAAAAGATAGGGTGGACTCATGTGATCCTAATTCTATATATATATATATATATATATATATATATATATATATATATATATATATATATATATATATATATATATATATATATATATATATAGGCAAGATCCGATGAGTCAACCTATATTTTTGAGTCCCATAAGTCCACTTATAAATCACACGCTATATACAAGAATATCACGATGGTACATAAGGAATAATAAGGAATAATAATATGCCCAACATTGTCATCATTACTTTCGTAAATAATATTTTACTCGAATTTGTTAGTGTGTCAAGTGTTAACACGAGTCTGCAAGCTAATAAGAATGGTGGGAGTAACATAAAACAAACATAATGAAACAGAATTCCATACATTTCTGACTTTCTTGAGGTGCATGTCTGTTTGGTGTTGCTTCTTTTTCTCATTCTCCCCTTGTTCATCAGAACAACATTCATCAATCTTTCTCTTCAATCCCTTTTTCTCTTCTCCAATGTCTTCGTCTTTCTCTGATTTTCCATCATGCTCATCTTCAAAATTGTTTGTGCTACTAATTGTATTGTGGATTATCTCTGTCAATGTTGATGACTTTGCTAAATCTCTAGTCCCCTATATCATAATTTGCAGAACTAAATAGTGTTATTCCTCCCAATTTCAGAAAACTAAGCTTAAGATGGTCTCTTTTCATGTTAGAAAACCACATGCTTTATTTAATTAACAATACGGGCATTACATATTCAGCTGGTCCAATAATGTGCATACTAATTCACCCACTAATAAAGTTGCGAAATCAAAAAAAATAAAACACCAGGAGGTTATACCTGAAGGGCATTATCAACATTGTCATCATTACTTTCGTTTTGCTTTCATTTTGGTGTCCAAAATTCTTCCAGCTCTCGCTTTTTAGGATTTGTAGGCTTGTGTACACAGAAACATGTTTGATCGCTTAAATAACTGTCTCATACTGTGTAGGGTGGTGGTGAAGGTAGCTCTATATGGCCGTCTCATGGAAAACTGCAATCTATGGCGACACAAAGTGCCTTACAACCACTGTCGCGCATGTTTTATGAGGGGGTTTATGCTTTATGAGAAGATGGTGAAAGGCGGAGTTAGGTTCACTTGTGTGATATTGTATAGTATAACCCATGATATTGTTTAGTACAACATGTGATATTGTTTATTGTAAGGTGTGATATTGTTTTGTATAACTTGTGATACTCTTTTACTGGGACTCACAAACTCAGATACAATATCACAGGTTATACTAAACAATATCATTCACAGCTCAGACTTAAAAAAAAAATTCCATAATTTTTTTTTTAGTAAAAAGAATCGTGACATTTTTGTGTAGAGTGTGTGATACATAAGTGGACTCACAGGACTCAAAAAGATAGGATGAACTCATGTGATCCTAATTCTGTATATATATATATATATATATATATATACTTCCTCCATTCAACTCCACTCTACCATCTTTCCTTTTCCATCCATTCAACTCCACTCTACCTATTTCCTAAAAAAGAATGTCAAATGACCATTTTGTCCTCATACCCCATTACATATTTACAATATTTACCACTCATACCCCACTACTTCTACATCAAACTCCACCCTTTTCCACTCATACCCCACTTAATTACATTATACCTCATTATTTATTTACAATATTTTCCACCCAACCCCACCCTTCTTAATATTTGTGCAAAATACAAATAGGTAGAGTGGAGTTGAATGGAGGAAGTATATATATATATATATATATATATATATATATATATATATATATATATATATATATATATATATATATATATATATATATATGTTATAATGAAGCAAGAAAGAACAAATAAAGAACAATAAAAGACAAACGCACTGATTTACGTGGTTCACTAACGGTGTGTTAGCTACGTCCACAGGGCCGAAGGGAGAGAGTTTTATTGATATGTGAGGAGTTTTCAGATTACAGATTCAGACGGTATGATAAGCATAACTGCTAGGTAGAGGATTAGAGAGTTTATATAATACTCTCTAAACCTAATACAGAATGACCTAATAAAGGCCCAAGACAGACCTAGCCCAATAACAGATACGGATACCGTTTAACCCCCGCATAGTTATTCGAAGCGGCGGTTAACAGAATCAAGGCACAAACCCAACAAATCTCCACCTTGACTTGAATTCTCTCACAAACAGACAGATGTACCCGATGCATTCCCATAAATGCGGATGTACCAGAAAGCTCTTCTCCCTTCCCCCTCAGATATTGCCCCCAAGAGGGCAATTACAGACTGCAGATATTTAGCAAGTCCAAACAATGTTGGAACTTGCTATGCGGAACTGGCTTAGTGAACATGTCAGCTGGGTTATCAGCAGTACCCACTTTGTTCACCTTAATCCTCTTCTCATTTCTCAGAAAGTGATATCTCACATCTATATGCTTAGTCCTCTCATGATGGACTTGATCTTTAGCCAAGCATATTGCACTAAGACATCCTGAGAATACAATAGCTTGCTCCCGATGTAGACCCAAATCACGACCAATCCTTTTAACCGATTCCCTCTTTAGCTTTGCGGTCAACGCCATATACTCTGCTTCGAGTAGTAGACAAAGTAATCGTAGGTGCAATGTAGCCTTCCAACCGACGATCGAACCACCAAGAGTGAAAACATAACCAGTCATTGATCGTCTGTTTGTCAACATCTCCGCATAATCGAATCGAGTACCCCGACACAAGGCACTCTCTATCACCTCCATAAATGAGACCAACATCAGATGTACCCTTAAGGTACCGAAAAATTCTCTTCACAGCTTGCCAATACTCTTTACCTGGATCACCCATAAACCGGCTCACCACACCGATCGATTGTGCTAAATCGGTCTAGTGCGAGACCATAGCATACATCAAACTACCCACTGCACTAGAGTACGGAACTCGGGACATGTACTCCCTTTCTTGGTGACTTGGGTGAGAAAGCAATGACAGGATGTGCATTCGATGCACTAGGAGTATCTATGGATTTAGCAGTAGACATGCCAAACCTTGCTAGCACCTTCTGAATATAGCCTTTCTGAGATAAGAAAAGCTTCTTCTTGCTCCTATCCCCGTAGATCTCCATTCCTGAATTTTTCTTTGCACCCAAATCTTTCATCTCAAATTCAAGACCGAGAAGACCCTTCAATTTCGAACATCGGACTTGCTCTCTGCAGCTATCAACATATCGTCTACATATAGGATCGATAAATGAGAGACTCATTCTTGACTTGTTGTAATAAACACAACAATCATACGGACTCCTAGTGTAGCCAATCTCCAACATGTAGTTGTCAAACCTTTTATACCACTGCCTCGGAGACTGTTTTAGCCCATATAAGGACTTCTTTGACTTGCAAACATAGTCTTCTTTACCCGGAACTGGAAACCGTCTGGGTCGAGTCATGTATATCTCTTCTTCCAACTCTCCATGTAGGAAAGCTGTCTTCACATCTAGCTGTTCGAGTTCTAAATCCTGATGTGCAACTATTGCTAGCAACACTCTGATGGAAGTATGTCTGACCACTGGCGAAAATATTTCATTGTAGTCTACCCCCTCTTTCGATCGAACCCACGAGCTACCAATCGAGCTTTATACCTTATACCCTCTCGGCAGTCTCTCCCTCTTTCTTCTTGAAGACCCATTTACAAGTAACAACCTTTCTCCCTTGAGGCTTCTTGGATAATTCCCAGGTCTGATTCTTTTGAAGAGACTCCATCTCATCTCCCATGGCAGCAAGCCACTGGGCAGATTCAGAACATGTTGCTGCTTCTTTGAAAGTGGATGGTTCATGTAAGTCAGGATCCACCTCTTACATGTGAGTCCATAAATTCCATTGTCTACCTTTAGATCATGCGTTTGAATGGCTTAGATTAAAATTAAAAAGCAACTATTAATATTCTAATGGCTAAAACAATTACCTCTCTCATCCTACCTCTCATAGGTTATGAGCATGCATGCAGGTTGTCAATCAAACATCATACACGTCCCACTGCCTTCCCCCCATTTCTCATTTCACTCAACTATTCAAAATTAAATTTCCCCCAAAAAATTTCCCCCGAATTAAACCCCAATAATATCAACCGTCTAAGAAAGAAACTGCTCTCAAAATCTCCAAACTTTATCGCTTTTTTGTTACCTTATTATCGGTTTCTTCTCCATTTTCTTCACTCGCTTGCAACCTGCCATTTTCGTCCATTCAGATTACTTTTTGTAGGTTATAAAGGTAATTGTTTTTTTTGGTTTTTAGAGTTTTATGATTTTTTCTCTTCATTTATTTTGATTAGACGTTTTTTTTTTAATTTATTGGGCATTGTTATGTAATTGCCATTCGCCATTGTTGTTGTACTATTCTATTTGATCACTGTATTAGCTTACTTCATTGTTATGTAATTGCCATTCCATTGAAGCACATGCATTCAGATTTTTAACCTTTCATGTTAATTGAGATTACCCAGATATTTTAGCACTTTTTGATTGTTATGTTCATATTCATTCAGATAACCCAGAGTTTTTTGAAAAATCACACTTTGTTGCTTACAATTACTATTTCTCTGTTAAAATTACAGTTTTGTCGCTCAAAATCACATTTTTGTCAAAATTACACTTTTGATGATTAAAATTACACTTTTGTCTGTTAAAATTACACTTTTAACCGTTAAAATTACACTTTTACCTGTTGAAATCAATCTTTTGTATATGTTAAAATTACACTTTTTTCTGTTAAAATTTTACTTTTGTCTGTTAAAATTATACTTTTGTCTGTTAAAATTATACTTTTATCCGTCAAAATTACACTTTTGATGATTAAAATTACACTTTTGTTGATTAAAATTACACTTGTATCTGTTAAAATTACACTTTATTTTGTTAGAATTTCAGTTGTCTGTTAAAAAAAAAACTTTATTTTGTTAGAATTACACTTTTGTCTGCTAAAATTACACTTTATGCTGCTACAATTACACTTTTTTTTTTGTTAAAATTACACTTTTGTCTGTTAAAATTATACTTTTGTATTTGTTAAAATTACACTTTTAATTGATTAAAATTACACTGGTATCTGTTAAAATTAAACTTTGTTTGCTTAGAATTTCACTTTTCTGTTAAAATAACACTTTATTTTGTTATAATTACACTTTTGTTTGCTAAAATAACATTTTATTTTGCTAGAATTACACTTGTCTGTTAAAATAACACTTTATTTTGTTAAAATAACACTTTTGTCTGCTAAAATTACACTTTATGCTGCTACAATTACACTTTTTTTTGTTAAGATTACACTTTTGTCTTTTAAAATTACAATTTATATTTTGTGTTAAGTAAGGTCTATCTGTCACATTGTTAATTAATTTTTGTTTATTCAGCAGATGTCAGATCATGATGAGGCTAAAGCAGGCAAGACCAAAAAAGTAAAGGTGTATGTCAAGTGCCGACCGAAGCAGCTTGTTGAGCTGGTTGAAAAGCTTAATGATGCCCAGCGAGATGCGGTATGGAGGATTGGTTTTGGTGGTATTTTGGAGCTTAAGCTCAAAACATATCCAATGGGTCATGTTAAAGATTTTCTCAAAGCATTCAGCGACGAGTCGTATATTTTTCGGGCCTCTAAAGATAAGGAGTTCATGGTCACCAAGCATGACGTGTATGACTGTTTAATGTTACCACTTGGTCCTAAAACAGTTGATCTAGTACCTACGGGCCGCCAAAAGGATTCTCAAGCGCCGGAGAACAAGAAATTGAAAGACAAATGGCGGAAAGCGTACAACATAAAAGGGGTTAACGAAGGGGTTAATTTAGGAATTGTCTTCCAAGATATCTTAAAAAAAAAATACAAAAACGGAGGTCCTCAATTCTGCAGGCTGTTTGTTCTGCTCACTATGTCATCATTCCTAACTCCAACTTCATACAGCGGGATTGACTTCAAGCTTTTGCGAGCCGTTGAAGATGTGAAGGCTATTACGCAGTACGATTGGTGTAGTTATGTCCTGGAAAATTTGGTGAAGGCCGCGGCAGCTATTGGTGAAAATAAACAGACCCTGCTCGGTTGTATCCCGTTTTTAATGATTACGTACTTTCAACGTTTTGATTTCCGTGGTAAGAGCTGTCGCCACAACCTCCCTCTCATTAAGCACTGGGATCGGAAGACGCTTTCTGAAAGATTACATGGTGAGCTTGACAAGAACCGTTTGGGTCGGCAAATTTGGTCCTTGGTCAAGTATCCTCGGTGCCTTCAAAAGGAAGTGTTAAGCATTGGTGGTGTGCCTAATGATAGCACGGTGTTGGCCATTGGCAATATGGTTACTGATGCGGCATTACAACTACCTTCAACTTCAGACAAGAAGAAGTTCATCGAGATTGAACTCCCACCTGGTGTTGATGATGACGAGGAGTTGAAAACTCGGGCTATAGATGTAAGTGTTATTTGTTCATTTGTCAAATCTAATTTAACATGATTTAAAGTTACTCTTTCTTTCATTACAATTGCAATTTTTTGTGGTTAAAGTTTCACTTTTCTTCACTACAATTACGCTTTTTTAAGATTCTCGTAATTACACTATTTTGCACTAGAATTGCACTTTTGTTAGTTACAGTTACACTTTTTTTGTTACTATATGTATATAGTTAAAGGTACACCAACTGGTCTTTACCTTTGTTTTTCTTTTTTTGAGTGTAGGATGTGCATGAACTTTATTTGAAGATGCAAAGGAATGCTACTGTCTTCTATTCATGGTATGCAGATGCAGCCAGGACGCTCAAAAGGTTAATAAGAGGTCTGAACTATTCTAGTGACCCTGTCACTACACAATGCACGCAATCATTCTTTCAAAGCCAAAGGATGAAGGATTATGCCGTGGAAATGCAGGAGATAGCTGAACGAATAAATGATTCCGTGAATTCAGCGCCTGTGCTGCAACAAAGTTCAGGTGTTCAGGAGCAGAATGAGGCGATAGATGATGAGGGATACGAGCAGCAGGGTGGTGATGATGATGAAGAGGAGGACGATGGTGATGAGGATGAGGGAGAGGAGGAGGATGGTGATGATGTGGAGGATGAGGAGGATGGTGAGTTTGTGAAGGATGATGGATACGAGCATGAGAAAGAGGTTACTGTAGATGTTGGTAGAGACCTCGAAGGCGGGGTAGCCGCCTCACTTGATTGTGATGAACTAGCCAGTGATAAAGCACGTGAGGTGTCTACAAAACATATAATAGAGGCTGTGCAATTTTAAAACACGGATGAATTTAAGGAAGTTGGTAACAGAGAGGATGACAGTAACGACACCCATGTGGACTTTGGTAATGCTCGGGAAATTTCCGTCATTTACAAAAGGAGGAGGGTAGTGGAGAAGGAGGTGGTAGTTGGCGAACCACATACATTTGACCGGGAAATTCTTGAAGAGTATTATTCAAAAGAAGAGGTTGATGATGCTGAGAAGAAGTTCTATGCGCGGAATGCTGCTGCAAAGGAACATGAGCAAACTATGGAAATGGAGGTGCCTGTTGTTGAGGAACTTCAGATAGCTGATAAGAAAATTGAGGAGGACGAGCCCACCGACGCTGATCCAACTATAACTCAGTTCCTAATTTTGACTGCTGAGATTAGTGAAGCAGAGCGCCGAGCTGAAATGCCTGCAAGAGAAGCTCAAGGAATTGGAGAGGTACAGAATGTTCGAACATGTCCGGCGATGTTACGGGAACGGTTGTCCATGTGGATCGAAATTGTGAATCTTTGAGACGGACAAGGATGATGACCAGAGTGGGAAGGGTAATTCCGAGCTTGGCCTCCAATGTGCAAGTACAACATTGTGTACTGCAAAATTAGACGATGCTGTACAAGTGGAGACTAAATCTTTGAAATTTATAGGGCCTGATGCTGGGGAGTCTGAAAAGGCGGAAAATGCGTTGGTGGAAGCTCAGAACAAAGAATTTGCCCCCTGTCACTCAGTTGCTTTTCTCGACTGCTGAGCTTAGTGAAGCAGAGCGCGCAGCCGAACAGGTCTCAGCAGAAACTCAACATTCTCTAGAGGGGCCCGGAAACGGCGCATGTGCCAGGACTGATGAGCGGTCGTTAAAGGGTAATGAGGTGCCGGAATGTGTATATGCGTTGTAGGCAAAGGAATTTATGGACGTAGAATGGACAAGTACCGTCTTTTCTAGTGCGGAAGTAAACGCGCTGTTCCAGGAGGCCCCAACATCTGTGGATGCTGAAAAACAGCCACGGTGGAAGAATGGTGAGCCAAATGTGGATGCAAGTTCTCAGAAAGTGGCGGAGAAGGTTTTGGATGGGTCTGCACTGAAGGATCACGGAGGTAATCCATTAACCTTTAGAGTTTTGAAGTGCCATGGATGAAGTTATATTTTTTTTTTCCGTCAAAATTATACTTTTGATGATTAAAATTACACTTTTGATGATTAAAATTACACTTTTGTTGATTAAAATTACACTTGTATCTGTTAAAATTACACTTTTGTTGAATAAAATTACTACTTTGACCGTTAAAATTACACTTTTTATAGTTAAAGTGACACTTTATTGAAATTACACATTTGGTTGCTATAATTACACTTTTTATCATTACTTTCTAATGAAGAAATTACACTATTTTTATTACAGATGCGGTAGTAGAGGATGGTGCCGCGAAGTCTTTGGAAGGTACAAGCACAATCTATTCTGCTACAGAACTACATGAGGCGTGCGATGGGGTTGCCGTAAATAAGAAAGGGACTATCGACCATGGAGAGGTAACATCTGTTGTAGTACCAGAGGCAGAGAACGCTGACATTCCTATCCCGGTACCGTACATCCCTCACAGTGATCCGAGCTACCATCCTTTTTACTTCTTAGATACCCAGATCTGTCTTTGAGACTCCAACAAACACCCGATGATTATCGGACTACAACATGCTTTGGAATCGCGGCGTTTGATCGACAGTTTGTGTACAACTTTACGTCGGAAAACTTAAAACGATTTCGAAAATAAAAATCTCAAAACATTTCAAAAATACCTGGAGTGTTTAATGCACGGCGACGGGGTCGCGATGACACTAACTAGAGTCAAAACCGGCACCGGACCAAAAACCAACTCAAAAATTCAAAATCCTGACTCCAACAACGAGTGAAACCGAGTCAACCACCAAAAACAAACATTTCAAACCTTCTACCTTAAGTTTTCCCGGATTCATGAATGGTCAAGTACCAAACACGTGACTACAAAACCTAGGATAGAACAAATCATGATTGCGTTTGTTGTGAAAGTGACAACACAGCTCGAAGACCCGCGACGTGGCTCGCGCCTCTTTGAGCAGCCCAGGTGGCCACGTCGCTCAAAACTCACACAACCACTCATTCTCCTATAAATACCCCTCACATACCACCCATTTGAGAGTTACGCGAGTGTCCGCCCCCTCTTTTCCCCCTTCAAATTCTCGACTCGACTTCTAAAGTCACAATCCGACGCGTATTTACGACCTACCGATCGTAAACACGAGCCTTACACATTGTTTGGTACCGTCATCATGCATTAAATCACTTGACCGACCACTTCGACCACTACAGCATCACTAAACGTTTAAAACGGTCTTTTACTTACCAAAACGGTTTTAAACCGAGTTTTTCCCGATCAAACGAGTCGTTACACTTACGTCGGTCACTCGCCATAACCAAACATGTAAGTATGAGGGTGTAAAAATCCTCTTTTATTATGTTTTCATTTGTTTCATGACTCTAACAGTCTAAAACATGCATAACATGAACTAAAACATGGAATAAACGAGCCAAAACTGATTTTTGGTCTGAGGCAGAAGCCCCTTAGGTCGCCAACTAGCTCGCGCCTAAATGGGGTATTCAGACCAGAAATCAACCGTATTTGTTCTCGTCATTTCTCTTAATCCATTTTTCATATTTGTAATCGGTTTTCACCATTTCAAGTATTTTCGAACCTTTGTTGTTTTATTTCACATGTTTTAACCATAATGCATTTTTCACCCTTGGTTCTTCATACCATGACGGTTAAATCCGTGTTTCGGTGATAATATTTGGTTAATGACATTTAGAAGGTATTTTAAAGCCTTTTATTTCATTTCTTAACATTTTCAAACAAACATATTAGTCACCAACACAAAGTCATCCTTGGTTCTACATACCATGCCGGACTTTAACCCGGGTACGATGATGAGTACCGACTAATTACATTCAAATGGACTTAAAACAATTAGTCCGTAATCATTTCCAAAACTATTCATGTCAAGTTTGTCAAACCGAACCCGACACCGAATATTATCAAATAATGATGATTATTTGAGTCCAGTTCTTCAAATCAACTAATGCGGTCTAAAGGACCCCTTCAAATCAAACCGGGTTCGAATACCCATTTCCAACACGTTTTATAACGTTTTCTAAAAGGTCAGAACACGGTACATAAACCGTGGGCTAACCCGCGCCTAAATAGGCTCTCCATTTCTCATTTTCAAAACCAGAGAGAAGCCCTTTGTATCGCCAGCTGGCTCGCGCCTCATGTAGCTGTCTGATACAGGGTATGTTCCCTTCCAGCATTAGTCTAGGACGATCCCGACTCCGGTTAACCCGAATATAGGACGGATCAGATGACTATTCAAACCATATTTGCAAAATGCCTTACTAAGACAAATGGATCATGTTATGCACCCTAAACCTAATATGGTAAATGGATGTTTAATTTCCGTCTTGCATGCGAATCAACCTTTAATCCAACTCGACATCTTATACTTGATACTTGGATTAAATCAACCGACATAGAAAGCTCTCACATGTTAGGTTTAAATCATTGGATGCGCATTCATGCATTTAAACCGTTTTATCAACTTCTGCATTCAACCAACCAAGATCGATCAGTAGAGGTCGCTAAACGCGGGCGGGATTGGGTGTCTGATTAAAGGGCTTCCCAATACGTACCTTCACCTCTTACTCAGAAACTTTGGATAGTGGACGACGTTATCCAAGGCATACGAGAGTCATTCTAGAGATAGGATGCTAAAGAGGGACGATTTCCTTATCTTTAGTACCTATGTCAAACGCTGCTTTGTGCTTCGATTTGACCGAGGTATAAAGTGGAATTCGAACGGGTTCCAGGCATCCCACAAATGCTTGGTGGCGACTCCGAACATCTCCAATCGTTTCGAGACCCTTACCGAGATGAAACCAACCGATCTAAAACGATCCGGTCGAAAGCATTTTTACGCCGTCGAGCGTGGCTTTCAAAAAAGACCGCTGTATGTCCACAGATCGAAGTGGGCTTGCAGGTGGGCCATGTCCACAGATTGGCGACTCTGCTGGGGAAAACAAGGACACTTACGTCTTTGTGATCCGTAGATGGTGAGACTCGAACGAGGTCTTGGTTGGAATGCATTAATTGATATTACGGTCACGGTCGGGTTTCCTTGTCCGGGCCCACAACCTAACCCTTTTCGACCAATTGGCTCATTTCGTCGGCGTGAGTTTTCTCATCCCCGCATTTCGAATCCCGACTGAGTCAAGCATACCATTGACGTCACACATTTCTGTTTCGTCAAAGAGATTTCATCACTTTCGAGCACGAGGCTAGGGCACCCTCCTTACACATTTTGTTTGGATTGGTATCCCTCTCGGAAATCGGGGTTTGATTGCTTGGTGTGTATCCCACCCTTCTAAGTCAAAACCCGTGTCAGCATAATGCATAATATAATGAAACTGTGAGTGCTTATGTGCTATCTGATCATAAGTCCTTCCGTGTCATTTTCAAACTTTCAAAAACACCTCTTTGCGCCGTTATAATGGCCATTACAAACCTCGCTCTTTCGCCGACCGATGCACGCCTTTTTAGGCCGTCGTAATGACGATTTTCAAACCCGGCTTTGTATAACCATTTCAACACGCCTTTTTAGGCCGTCGTAATGACGATTTTCAAACCCGGTTTTGTATAACCATTTCAACACGCCTTTCTAGGCTGTCGTAATGAAGTTTTTCAAACTCGGTTTTGTATATCCATTTCAACACGCCTTTCCAGGCCGTCGTAATGACGATTTTCAAACCCGGTTTTTTTATAACCATTTCAACACGCCTTTCTAGGCCGTCGTAATGACGATTTTTAAACTCGGTTTTGTATAACCATCTCAACACGCCTTTCTAGGCCGTCGTAATGACGATTTTCAAACTCGGTTTGGTATAACCATTTCAACACGCCTTTCTAGGCCGTCGTAATGACGATTTTCAAACCCGGTTTTGTATAACCATTTCAAATCACCTTTTTAAGCCGTTATAATCGCCGCGTCTAGACACGGATTTTAACCCGTTTCGCGCCGACAATGGCTCTTTCAAAACCCGAGAAAAGCACACACCCTTTTCTCGTGACACTTTCGGGATCCCGAGGACCATGCACTGTCCCCGAGACCTTTTCAAACATTTCAAAATCAATTTTCAAAACATAAAATTTTGAATTTCAAAACCGTCTTGGGAAACAATGCACTGTTTTCCGAGCCGACTCAAACTCAAACCGTCTTTTGCAAATAAACTTAAGACAACCTTTTCAACTAATTGACTTGCGGAGATTTCTATCTTCGGAAGCCGCCCATTTAAAAGCGACAAATGAATCTTTTTGAAAATTTCTATTTTCGAAAACTTCAGTCCACCATTCCAATTCCGCCTCGTGTCTATCGAGTAAAAGCAAACGTACTTATGGGTCTTTACTTATGAGTCGTCTCACCACGAGACCCGTCCAATGGCGTCGCGCCATCATGATTGGACTCGTGTCAAAGGTTCGGTCAAACACCGTCACGTCATAAATCTAGTCAGCACCGAGGGACCACACACGGTCGCCCCATCTTGTTGAGTCTGTCTTTGTCTCGTCCTCTGCGTTGTCTGCGTTTAGTCTTGGAACCGTGTCGGATTGAGTTGTAATGGGAGCCGTTTTTCTGCCTCAGAGCCATGGCCCCGTCTTCAGCTTCATCCAACAACAACAATGATAACAACAGAGATGTCACAACTGATCGGCTAGCCAGCCTGCTTACCGCTCTTAAGGTCACACTGGATCGCGTGGAGACCCGTATCGACGCCCTGGAGAACAAGGAAGCGGGAACATAATGCCCCACCTCCGATCTGAAACTGATAAGAGACTGAAACTCTTGGAAGAACAGCTCCTAGCCAGGGGTAACAATATCCATCTTGAGAACAACAGAAGGTTCGATCCTGTCGGGGACCAGTTACCTGACAACTTCACCCTGACTGACGTACCTAAGTTCAAGGGAGTGGAGGACCCACTCAACCATATCCGTGCTTTCAAGGACTATATGGCCATTAAGGGGGTCAAACAGGAGCTCTTTACCCGGATATTCCCATCCTCTTTGGAGCCAATTCCTCGCCAATGGTACTACTCCCGTGACCCGAAAAACCTTACTACTTGGGATGAGATCGCAGTTGAGTTTGCCAAGCAGTATGCCGACAACGTCGAAATCCAGGCCAACACCCACACTCTCGAGGTGTTAACCCAAAACGAAAAGGAAGGGTTCACTGAGTTCCTAACCCGTTGGAGGAGGGTGAGTACTCAATTGGTCAGTAACCCGAGTGAATCAACTCTGGTGGAAAAATTTGTCAACAATCTCCTCCCGGTTTATGCCAACCTACTGAGGTATCAGAATATCAAAACTTTTCAAGATCTGCAGATTCTGGGGACGCGTATTGAGGACGACCTCCGAAAGGGTGTCTTAGCAAAGACCACTGACAGGGGTTACCAGGGATCCACCTCAACCGGATCTCGCCCTTACGGTCAGACAAACAAGATTGATGAGGTCAACCTCGTCGAACCATCTGCCATAAAAACCGAGCGCCCCTAGAGAGTGTTCACCAACATAGGGTCGACTTATGCAATTGCCCTGAAAAGGCTCATGGACCAGGGGAAGCTACAACCGATCAGACCCACCCCGGATCCGACCGACGCCAAGAAGTCCCGATTTTGGAACCCCAACGCCTGCTGCCAGTATCATCGAGGGAATGGGCATGATACAGAAAATTGCTTGAAACTCAAGCACCTCATTCAAGACATGATTGAGAAGGGAGATTTTCCTATACCCCCACCAACTAAGCCGAACAACAAGACGAATCCTTTGGAAATTCACGCCATCTCTGACGATGAGCCGACCCTAGACTGCTCTCACCTCAGCTTGCCGATTGACGACGAGGTGAATGTTCTGGAAAAGGATCCTTCAGACGGAGTGTTTGTGTTTAGTGCTGCTACCATGCTCACTATGTTTCAACAAGTTGAAGAGGCCATAGCCAGCCTCTCTGAAAGAATAACCCGACTCGACGACGCCTATCGTCGAATCATCTTCAATCCCCCAACACCGCGCCCAAGGGAGAATTCCCCAAGCATTCAAAACTACCCACCCCAGGATGGATTGCGTCCGCGACCATTATGGCATAGACCTCACAAAAATCACCTTCAAAATAACTACCCTAAAAATAACTACCCCCATAAAAATCGCCCTCACAAAAATATTCCCCACAAGAACTACCCGCCGAGGAATACCCCTCCAAGGTATCCTCGAGACTCTGAAATTAACGACATATGGAGGGATGATGTTGAGGATGTCTATATCCTCCCAGTGAAGGAGAAGCGGACGAAGGAAATCGGACATCTCACCCGGTCCGGACGTCCCTATCAAAATCCGAACAATCCGACGGTCGTTCCAACAACGAATGACCAAATCGTCCCAGAGGTGGACACTCAACCAAAGGCCCCCGAGAACTCAATCCTGAAAGAGCTCCAGAAAGCAAAAGCCGAAATCTCAATTTGGCAACTGATCGCAACGTCTTTTGAGCACCGACAGGCCTTGCTGCAGGCCTTGGTAAAATTAACCGTGCCCTCCACCTCTTCCCCAGAAGTAATAGTGGCGCACATGACGAGAGACGCCCCTGATCTGAGTAACCCGGTCGTCTTCTCCGACGAGGATATCCCTCCGTTCGGAGCCAATCATAACCTGGCCCTGTACATCACCGTACAATGCCTCGAGAAAAATATACCAATGGTCCTCGTGGATGACGGTTCCGCCGTGAATGTCATTCCTCTCAAAACCGCCCAAAGTGGGTGTCAAGGAATCGATTTGATCCCAACGAATCAAGGAGTACGCGCCTACGACGGCACTCATCGCAAGGTCATTTGGGATAGTCACTTTGATCAGCCGCAACCAGGACCACTAGAAAGACAAACCAGTTTTCAAGTGGTCGACATCGACGCGTCCTTCAACATGCTTCTGGGACGTCCCTGGATTCACGCCGTCAAGGCGGTCACATCAACGCTCCACCAGAAGATCAGGGTCCCCTTCAACGGGAAAACAATCACGATTCACGCTTCCCCAATCAAAGCAGTTATGAAAAGGGGGATAGCCTCCCAAGCCATTGAGGAGGACGACAATGAAATATGGGGTTTCTAAGCCGTAAACGCCATAACTGATGAATCGGCGACCTCTGTGTGTGACCCGTTCACCAACCTCACGGTCGACCATATTATGATGCGCCAGGGTTACTTCCCGGGTTTGCCGCTCAATCCACTAAAGGACCCATTGCCTCCCTTGAAACAGGCTAAGGTCCCCAACATTCCCTTTGGGCTGGGGTACGAACCTACTGACGAAGATATCCGGCGGATGAACCTCCTAATCCGAAAACGCTAGAAGCACGGGATTATCCTCCGTCCCTACCACCTGACTCTCAACGGATACTTTGTCCCCGAGGGAGAGTCCGAGCTCTACCACGGCTTTCCGGAACCGATCTATGACTCTGTGGCGAAGGCTAGGTACCCGGGAGTGGAAGTCTTCCAGGACTGCTACTTCATCCCCGACAATATCGAAGCTGCATCAACTGAGTCCAAGCCGTCACCATGCCTTGACGGACAAGCTGTCACACTCCTCTTTGGGGAAGATAACGACAAACACCTCGACTATGAGGACATCATCAACATCGCCCTGAAAGACAATCAATTTGATCCAACCGCCTTGATCTCCGATACTGACCCAGAGAAAGCTACCCAAGGCTGGAGGAAGACTGTCAAGTGGACCGATCGCCAAGGCCGCATTCTCAAGATAACAACTGGAGAAGGCCCTATGTTCAAGGAGGGAAGTTAAGAAGGATCTGATTATGAGTCTGAGTCGGAGTCAGAGTCTGTCATAGCTCCTAACGCTCCTAATGTCCCGGTCAAGGTCCCCTTCCCACTGTTTTATCACAAAGTCGTGGCTGATTCAGAGGCTGAGTCTAGTAGGGTCACCCCCACTCCCATGAAAGGTGACAACCTGGAGCCTGTTCCAGGGGCCACTTCCTCTGTTGTGTCGCCTATGACTGACCACGAGATGTCTGTCATTTCCGAGCTTTTCGCTCGTGTCAACTTAATGAACGCTAAGTTTGCTTATGACTCGTCTCAATTTAACTGCAATGCGATTCTGAATGACTATGAGGAATTTGACTTGAGTGACTACCCACCTCACTTAGCCAAAGAACTTGACAAACGGGAAACCAGAACCCCCATCATTGAGGAGGCAGAACCTCTTAACGTAGGAACCGACAATACACCTCAAGAACTTAGGATATGGACAACCCTGGACCCCTCGGAAAGACAACAGTTCATTGACCTCCTCCACGAATACAAGGACGTGTTCGCCTGGTCTTACAAAGACATGCCTGGGATTGACAGAGAAATCGCAGAGCACCGGATACCCATTAAACCTGGAGCTAAACCTGTGAAACAAAAGCTACGCCGGATGCGTCCTGAGTGGGACCTAAAAATCAAGGAAGAAGTGGACAAACAGTTCAAGGTTGGGTTCATCAAAGTGTCTGAATATTCTGACTGGGTGGCCAACATTGTGCCCGTACCAAAGAAAGACGGAAGAATTCGGGTTTGCGTCGACTTCAGGGATCTGAACAAGGCAAGTCCTAAGGACGACTTCCTTTTGCCACATGTTGACGTTCTGGTGGACAACACTGCCGAACATGCTCGCCTATCATTCATGGACTGGTATGCTGGGTACAACCAGATTAAAATGGCTGAGGAAGACATGCACAAAACTGCGTTCACTACACAGTGGGGTACATATTGCTACACGGTCATGCCTTTCGGCCTCATCAATGCCGGGGCAACCTATCAGAGAACCGCTACCACTCTCCTACAAGATATGATGCACAAGGAGGTAGAGGTATATGTCGATGACATGATCGTCAAATCGAAAGAACGGGACGGCCACATCAATGCCCTCCGGAAATTCTTCGCTCGTCTGCGGAAATATAACATGAGACTAAATACTCAGAAGTGTGCATTCTGGGTCACCTCCGGAAAACTCTTGGGACATGTCGTCAACAAAAGAGGCATTGAGATTGATCCAACCAAAATCAAGGCCCTTCAACAAATGCCTCGGCCTAGGAACGAGAAGGAGATTCGGGGATTTCTCGGTCAGGTCCAATACATCAGCCGGTTCATTGCCAAGATTACTATGATCTGTGAACTGATATTCAAGAAGCTTCGGGCCTCCGATCACACCGATTGGGGCGATGACTGTCAGAAAGCGTTCGACAGGATAAAGGAAATCCTATCCAAACCTCCTGTCCTCATGCCGCCTCAACCGGGGATTCCTCTATCCCTATACCTGACTGTTACCAACACGGCCATGGGAGGAATGCTAGCACAAACAGTTGGCGACGAAGAACGAGCCATCTACTACATCAGCAAAAAGTTCATGGAGTACGAGACGAGGTATACCCAACTTGAAAAGACATGCCTTGCCCTAGTATGGTCAACAAAGAAGCTGCGGCATTACATGCTCAGCTACACGGTCCACATCTACTCCAAGATGGACCCAGTTAAATAATCTTCGAAAAACCCGTACTAAACGGAAGGCTGTCTAGATGGACACTCATGCTGTCCGAGTTTGACCTCAAGTTTGTACCCCTCAAGGTTATCAAGGTAAGAGCAGTTGCCGATATCCTAGCAGAAAATCCCGTCAACGAGGATCTAACGACCGACACATGGTCACTTCCTGACGAAGACATTCTTTGTGCCGACTCCGACGCATGGGACCTATACTTTGATGGTGCATCTAATCTGAGAGGCTTCGGGGTAGGAATCCTTCTAATATCACCAGAGGGAGAACATGTTCCGTTCTCGGTCAAGCTAGACTTTGCCGTCACCAACAATGCCGCTGAATATGAAGCATGTCTCATCGGCCTACAAGCAGCCATCACACTTGGCATCAAGAGATTGAGGGTCCATGGCGATTCCTCACTCATCATCAATCAGGTATCCGGATCATGGAAAATCCGATCTGACAGCCTAGCTCCCTATCGAGCATAGATCAATCAAGAGGCCGAGTCCTTCGACCAAATCGACTACTTCCACTTGCCACGAGAGGAAAATCAATTTGCTGATGCCCTTGCAAAACTTGCCGCGCTCGTCAACATACCTGACGACATGACATCAATGCCCCTATGTGTCGAAAGACGGAGCGAGCCAGCTCACATTTGTGCTATTATCGACAACGAGGAAAGCCATGATGAACCTTGGCACCAAGCCATCCTCAATTACAAAACCAAAAACGAATTCCCTCCCAACTCTGACCAAAGAGGACAAAGAGCCATCCGTTTACTTGCATCACAATTCGTGATAAACCAAAACCAACTCTACAAAAGAACACCCCAAAGAATTCTCCTCCTTTGCATTGACCATCACAAAGCCAAGAAAGTCATGAGAGAGGTTCACGACGGAGAGTGTGGCCCTCACATGAGTGCAATGATGCTTACACGGAAAATCACGCGGCTAGGTTACTACTGGACCACCATGGAAGCCGATTTCCATAACTACGTCAAACATTGCCACAATTGCCAAATCTTTGCCAACATACAACACATACCACCATCCCTTTTGTACACCATGACGTTACCCCGGCCTTTCTCAACCTGGGGCATCGACATCATCGAGAAAGTCAACCCGATAGGCACCAAGGGGCATTGCTTCGTCCTCGTCGCCATCGACTACTTCACCAAATGGGTGGAAGCACAGTCAAATGCAATCTTGACCGCCAAACAAGTGGCCAAGTTCATTCAAAACAACATCATCTACCGATATGGGGTACCCCATGAAATCATCAGCGATCAAACCTCTCACTTCCGGGCGGAAACTCAGGCCTCGCTGGACAAATACAAGATCAAACGACATCGATCATCCCCCGACCGTCCCCAAACCAACGGAGCGGTGGAGGCAACTAACAAAACTCTCGTCACCATTATCAAGAAAATGCAAGACAACTACCGCGATTGACCGAGCAAACTCCCATTCGCACTCTGCTGATACCGAACCTCCATTCGAACACCGACAGGCGCCACACCCTTCTACCTAGCATACGGTATGGAGGCAGTTCAACCGGTAGAATTAGAGGTCCCATCTCTACGCATCCTACTGGAGAGTCAAGTCCCTGAGGCGGAATGGACCCGTCGAAGGTACGAACAACTCACTCTTCTAGATGAACGACGACTCAACGCCTTGCACAACGTCCAGTTATACCAACGACGTATACAATGGGCATTCAACAAAAAGGTTAAACCCAGAAACATCCAGGAGGGCGACTTGGTCCTCAAGTAAGTTCGAGCACCATTACCCGTCGATCCGAGGGGAAAATTCAAACCCAACTGGGCCGGGCCATACCTGGTCAAGAAAATACTTTCGGGGGGCGCAGTGAGACTGAGTGACCTAGATGGGGAGGACTTTACAAACCCGACCAACCTAGACCAACTCAAGAAGTACTGCCCTTGAACCCTAGCAACCAACGACCTAACCTAGTTTTACTACTAGCAACGACCTCAAACCTTTTCAAGTCAAGTTTCTCAATGTGTTCTGATTTGAAATTGCATGTTTTATCGAGTCTAAGCTGCGGCACTTTGCCCGTTTCGAATGTCCTTTGATCTGTCAAAGGCAACGTCCATTTGCACTAAAACAAAAAAAAACTCTTAACTACGAGCATGGTTTGATTTCACCTCTTCAGGTGAATACGTAGGCAGTCCCTCTTATGCCAGAGGGATACAACCACAAAACCCAATCAAATCCACAAAACATTTCGAACTACGATCATGGTTTGATTTCACCTCTCCCGGTGAATACGTAGGCAGTCCTTTCTTACACAAGAAGGACACAACCATTCCCACAATAAAAAACGACAATCCCCACACATACAAAAATCCCCATCAAAAAAGAGAAAGGGAAAACCATTCCTTTTTCCCACCAACATACAAAAATGAGCCTTTCTCCCTTTCCATAAAATACCACTTTTCCAAGTGCAAATGTTTAGGACGATTCAAATCGAATTGCCTTTACAAAATGGATGGAAGAAACAAGCGTTCACAATTTTCGACACGAGCAATCCTCTTATTTAATTAATAATGGGAGGGATTACAATTTCAACAACAAATAAAGCTCGACAAGTCTACAACTTATCAAAGCTAAGGTGTCAACTAACACACCTCACATAATAAAACTAGCACAAAACACACAACAACTAGCTAGTAGAACATAATAAAAACTCACAACAATAATACAACATAATAATAAAGTGGGTAATGGAGGTCTTCACTCTTCCATTCTACCCTTGCCTTTTCCCTCGGGGGACATCTTCCCCTTGTTCTTCTTGTTGGCCCTCCTAGCATGGACTTCTTCCTCGGAACGGATCCTAAACGGATCTAAGATGGCGACGGCCTCCGGTCTAGCACAAGACCCCATGTTCGACCCAAAAAGAGCCAAGGCATGGCCCACCATATTCTGGGGACCTGAACTCCTCCTCTTCGGTGGTCTCATCACATCGGGGGTAGCTCCATCAACATACTCCTCAAAGAAGGCACGGTTGGCCTTGCCAACCTCTCGGTACTTCAAATCGACAACCTCGTCCTTACGAAATTTGGATCTCTCTTCCAAGGACGGAGCTCGTGACCATTTGACATAAGCGGGAGTCACCCATGTCGTGGCAACGGGGTTTGGTACCTCCCAGAGCAGCCGAGTGGCCCACCACCTTTCAAAGAACTCCACAAGCTCGGAGTTCCGGAAAACATTCTCTTGGACAAGAGTATCTTTAGCGGGCACCTTTTGTTGACGCCCCATTTGCCTCATGAGCCTTTCGGGATATATGAAGGAAACAACCTTCAAACCCACCACCATCAAAGAACGAGGACTAGCACCCGAAGCGGGCAACCCCGTAAAAGACCTCAACTGCCACCACGGCACCACCCAATGGATATGAGAACCACCCTCCTCTGCCAATCTTGCGGCCCAATAGGCCTCGGTGGAAGCAAAACTATCCGGGTACAACTTCTTCCTCATAGTGAGGTGATGGAAGGAATAAGAAGAAGGATTAACCGGAGGCTCTACATACCTTACCCTCTCCAATAACCACACTTGGAGGATCCTTGGGGATCCGAAAGAGGGAGCTTCTCCACAAGAGCCTTCCTTGTCCAAAGCTTGGATAATCTCCCCAAGCACCAACCATGATGGATCTCTACCATGCTCCATTTGCTCAATCACATGGATAAGGGTCATGCTACCATGGCATCTCGGCCCCTCCTTCTTCAAGACATCAACAAAGAGGTACACATGGACAAGGCAAAATGCAAGAGCCCTTCTCCTAGCCACCTCCGAGACATTAACATCTAATCGGTTTGAAAAGATGTTGATAAGAGCCAACATATCCACACCATGTGGAGCAAGAAGAAAGTTGATTTGGCTTGTTGATAAGCCCAACATGGAACGGAATTTCTCCTTGTAGCACAACCGAGTCGGAGAAAGCACCGGAGCACAACCCGGCTACCCACCAATGGCTCCAACTTCTTCGGCAAGAGGACAAAGCTCGCCTTTCGGGAAAACGAAAACATGGTATTTTGAATCCCAAAACCGAGAACACGCTTCAAGAAACGAAGGTTGCACCTTGACTTGACGAAGCATCAACAATTGGCCAACTCCCATGCAAACGAGTTGATGCTTTTAGGGAGGCGACAAATCCCGGCACCATTGTCGCAATGCGTTCTCAAAAGCATCCATGAAATATTTTTGTGGAAGAAGAAGAGGTTTTGTAGAGATGTTTTTGTGTTTCAGATGATGAAACAATGAAGCGCAAACGTCCCTATTTATACAAAATGATCAACGCATTTTTCAGAAAAAGAGGAGAGCCGGCTTCCATCGCCAGGCTGCTCGCGCCTCTTTGGACCTTCTCCAGGATTCCCGCTGTTGACTTGTCTCTTTCAACATGTGCTTTCTCCTGACACCTCAAACCTCCCGCCAGGAAGCTCGCGCCTCTTCAGGATAATCCGGGACATTTGTGTTTCCTCACACTCACATTTCCTTATTTTCGCGTTTTACGAAATCCGACACGGTTTCCGTGACGCAGCTTTAAAAATACGGATTTTTCTTTCTTTTTTTTAAGGGGGGAAGGGCTAGTCGCCCCGATCCGCGATGGATCGTTTCCATGTCAGTCGAAATTCCGAAATTTTTTCGCTTTTTCGCAATTTTCCATCAAAAATCAAAACCGAAGATTGATAACACAACATCAGTTTTCCTCAAAAATTCAAGCACTCACAAATTCGAGTCTTGACCTCAAAAAATCAAATATACTCGCAAAAATCCTTTTCTAAAATTCTTTCCTGACGGTTTGAGTTTGAATTTTTTAGTCAACTTCGATAATTTCGACGCAATTTAATTCACGACACGAGTTAATTGCTCAAATTTTCAAATCATTTCTTTTTGAATTCCGAACATGACGACTTGTCACGGAATTTTCAAAAGTCATTTCAAAATTTCTAATTTTAACTTCAAGTCATCTTGGTTAATTTTTGTTTTTTAATTAAATGTTTTTACGTGTTTGCGTTTATGCGTATGTGCTATTTGTTGCCTTTTTTCTACACTAAGGACGCAGGAACTAGTGCAAAGCAAAAGGAGAATCAAACAGCCGACATCGCTCCTCCGAAACACAACACAAAAAGCCAAAAATCACAAAATGAACCACAATCCAAAAACACATATATAAAAACCGCCTCACGCAAAATGTAAATATGTACAGACAAGGGTCCAAGACACGGACAAGCTACAAAAACTACTCAGCATCTCCCGTTGGACCGGTCATGGTCTCACTAGGGGTCGCCGCCAACGCAGACACCACCACCTGCTCAGGCTCTCTCTCCGGAGAACTCTCCAGCGTCTCCTCCTCCATCACGACGCGAATCTCCTCCGCCGCAACCAACTGAGCCCTGAGGGAGGCAATCTCCGCGTCTCGACTTCGCAGCTCGTCATCATGACGCCTCAACTCCTGGTCCCGATGAGTGATTCCCAACCCCTGGGCCTCGATCATCGACCTAGCTGCCTCCAACTCAGCACGGACCCGGGCAAGCTCCGCCGGATCCGCAGTGCTCTGCAAAACACAATAACAGATCCTCAAGATCTAAAAACATGAAATACAACACCAAATACACAAAAACAGCACACAAAACGTACCTGAGAAAGCCGAGCCTCCCTCGTAGCCAGGTCACCAGCAAGTGCCCTCTAGCTGTTAGCCATCCGCCACAAGTTCTGGTGACTAACAGTCGTCACCTGCAAAACAAAAATGTCCTTCAATACAATGCAAGGCAAAGTATAATCGGAGAAAGTGTTCAAGTCAAGAACTCACCCTCAGAACAATCAAACTCCACTCCATGCCGGTATCGGTCACCTCGACCGCTGCGGGCTCCGGTAAGCGCTACTGAAGCTCCTCGGCCGCTACAGCCCCTCAAGGATCGACTTCCTCCTCCAAAGCCTCAATGACGGACCCCATAGGTCCTAGACGATACCCTGCGGTCAAAAAGCTACAAACAAAAAACGTCAGCCGAAATTTCGGCATTACGACGGCATGAAATGGATAAATCCAAAAACAAAAAACAACCTGCAATGCAAAAACAAGGGCAATCCCGCCCAAAATCCAACCAAACAAAACCATTCACAAAAAACACAAAAACGACTCGCCCCTCTTTTCAAGCAAAAGACGAGTCAAAATCACAAAAACGGCATTTCAAGACCCCAACAAGGTCCGCCAACAACCCAAAATACATTCCCGACACAATGGGGATTTTTCTACGGTTCAAAAAGGCAATTCATACGCTAATTTGAGCCCAAATCGGTCAAAATTTCAAAACGACCGCAAAAAGGCAAACGTGATTTTATCACGCCTCAAGGTGACCTAAATTACCAATAAGGTCCAATTCAAGGCAAACTGACTCAATTCAAGCCCAAACAGGCGCTTATTTTGTCAGACGTAAGACCGTCGCAAAAGGCAAAAATCCAATTTTGCCCACAAGCATCCAACAAAGGTCCTTAAATGGCAAATATGGGTTTTCCCAACTACAATGCAACCTAGTGGGACCCACTACCCAAGCAAATAAACTTGGCATTGTGAAATGAGACGGTTTCTCGTCTCACTCACGTTTTTCGAGCATAGGGAGCGGGAACAGGGACCAAAATGCAAACTAAAAGCACCCCTATACTCCTAAACAGGTTTCTAACCTAATGCAAGCATCAATTTCACTCGAAATGGGCTTAATAAAAAAAGCCCAGTTCGATTTTTAGGGCAAAATTCGCCCTAAATCAATCAAGCTAAAGATCAACAAATTTAAATGGATTCAAGAGGGAATACTTACCTTGAGATGACATTGTTGATGAAGGCAAGAATTTGAACAAGCTAGAAGGTCCAACAATGGCGGATTTGGCTTTGTTTTGTCGAAGAGAAGGAAGACGAGATTATGGTTGATATGCGGCCTGACCTCGCGTCTTTTACAGAAAATAGGGAAGCCCCTTTGGTTCGCCAGGTGGCTTGCACCTTAAGCAGGCCTCTCCCTTGCTCTTTCAGCGGATTTTGGGCTTTAGCCCAATTTCCCGTAACAAACTTCAAACTTTCACTTGACGATATTAAAGGTCGTCATTTTTCTCAAAAACAAATAGTGAAAATTCAAATTCACTATTTTCGAAAGCTTTAAACGACGGCACATAAACCGTCCCTCCAATCGAATAGTGAAAATTTAAATTCACTATTTTCGAGAATTTTCAAGCAAACGGTGATCAAAACCGCCAATTTCAAAAATAATGGTGAAATCAAAATTCACCATTTTCCTTCAAAATTTCAAAAATAATAGCGAAAATTCAAAAACCGCTATTTCTCCAAATTTTAAGCGACGACAATTAAAACCGCCATTTTCAAGATAATAGTTAGAAATTGAATTCCACTATTTTCACCACACATGTCAACGGCGGCACATAAACCGTCACTTCAATCAATAGTGAAGATTCCAAATTCACTATTTCCATCAAATGTCGACGGCGGCACATAAACCGTCACTTTAATTATTAGTGAAGATTCCAAATTCACTATTTCTTTCAAATGTCAACGGCGGCATATAAACCGTCATTTCAGACGTAATAGCAGATTTAAAATTTGCTATTTTCCTTCAAAATTCAAACAAACGGCGATCAAAACCCAAGTTCAAAGAAGAACGACGAATGGTGAAGATGCCAAATTCACTATTCTTTCAAATACCAGCAGGGGGCTTCCTCGCGAAACCCGCTCATTCCAAAAACAGTGATAGTGAGAATCCATACTCACTATTTCCCCAGCGACATCACGAGTTCGCTACTTTCAAAACAAGCCCATTCGACGCGGCTACTCCCATGGTCCATTAACCGACCGTACTAACGGCTAGTGAGCCTTTGTCCACAACCTTTCAAGGACACATCCTGAAGATGCCTCGGGTACATTTCCTTACCATGGCCGGCGAGCCTTTGTCCGTAACCTTTCAAGGACACATCCCGAAGGTGCCTCGGGAACATTTCCTTATCATGGCTGGCGAGCCTTTGTCCGCAACCGTGCAAGGACATATCCGAAGATGCCTCAGGTATGACTCCTTCTTATGGCTGGCGAGCATTCGCACGTAGTCTAACGGACTTTAAACGACCCGCACGGAACGTCGACAGACTCTAAACTGTTCCCGACGACAGGTCTTTGACTCGTACCCTCGAGTCGCCTTGGCGTCGCCCTTCCCGACGGCAGGTCCTTGGCCCGAATCCTTTCGAGCTGCCTCGACGTCGCTTGGGTCTCCAGGTTTTAATCTTCGATTGACCTGGGGGCTCTACTTTGACTTTCGTTATGTCCAAGCCTCAGTCAAAGTGGGGGCTCTGTAGATACCCAGTATCTGCTGAGACTCTAACAAACACCCGATGATTATCGGACTACAACATGCTTTGGAATTGCGGCGTTTGATCGACAGTTTGTGTACAACTTTACGTCGGAAAACTTAAAACGATTTCGAAAATAAAACATCTCAAAACATTTTAAAAATACCTGGAGTGTTTAATGCACGGGGACGGGGTCGCGATGACACTAACTAGAGTCAAAACCGGCACCGGACCAAAAACCGACTCAAAAATTCAAAATCTCGACTCCAACAACGAGTCAAACCGAGTCAACCACCAAAAACAAACATTTCAAACCTTCTACCTTAAGTTTTCCCGGATTCATGAATGGTCAAGTACCAAACATGTGACTACAAAACATAGGATAGAACAAATCATGATTAAGTTTGTTGTGAAAGTGACAACACAGCTCGAAGACCCGCGACGTGGCCCGCGCCTCTTTGAGCAGCCCAGGTGGCCACGTCGCTCAAAACTCACACAACCACTCATTCTCCTATAAATACCCCTCAAATGCCACCCATTTGAGAGTTACGCGAGTGTCCGCCCTCTCTTTTCTCCCTTCAAATTCTCGACTCGACTTCTAAAGTCACAATCCGACGCGTATTTACGACCTACCGATCGTAAACACGAGCCTTACACATTGTTTGGTACCGTCATCGTGCATTAAATCACTTGACCGACCAATTCGACCACTACAGCATCACTAAACTTTTAAAACACTCTTTTACTTACCAAAACGGTTTTAAACCGAGTTTTTTCCGATCAAACGAGTCGTTACACTTACATCGGTCACTCGCCATAACCAAACATGTAAGTATGAGGGTGTAAAAATCCTCTTTTATAATGTTTTCATTTGTTTCATGACTCTAACATGCTAAAACATGCATAACATGAACCAAAACATGGAATAAACGAGCCAAAACTGATTTTTGGTCTGAGGCAGAAGCCCCTTAGGTCGCCAACTAGCTCGCGCCTAAATGGGGTATTTAGACCAGAAATCAACCGTATTTGTTCTCGTCATTTCCCTTAATCCATTTTTCATATTTGTAATCGGTTTTCACCATTTCAAGTATTTTCGAACCTTTGTTGTTTTATTTCACATGTTTTAACCATAAGGCATTTTTCACCCTTGGTTCTTCATACCATGACGGTTAAATCCGTGTTTCGGTGATAATATTTGGTTAATGACATTTAGAAGGTATTTTAAAGCCTTTTATTTCATTTCTTTACATTTCCAAACAAACATATTAGTCACCAACACAAAGTCATCCTTGGTTCTACATACAATGCCGGACTTTAACCCGGGTACGATGATGGGTACCGACTAATTACATTCAAATGGACTTAAAACAATTAGTCTGTAATCATTTTCAAAACTATTCATGTCAAGTTTGTCAAACCGAACCCGACACCGAATATTATCAAATAATGATGATTATTCGAGACCAGTTTTTCAAATCAACAAATGCGGTCTAAACGACCCCTTCAAATCAAACCGGGTTCGAATACGCATTTCCAACACGTTTTATAACATTTTATAAAAGGTCAGAACACGGTACATAAACCGTGGGCTAACCCGCACCTAAACAGGCTTTCCATTTCTCATTTTCAAAATCAGAGGGAAGCCCTTTGTATCGCCAGCTGGCTCGCGCCTCATGTAGCTGTCTGATACAAGGTCTGTTTCCTTCCAGTATAAGTCTAGGACAATCCCGACTCCGGTTAACCCGGATATAGGATGGATCAGATGACTATTCAAACCATATTTGCAAAATGCCTTACTAAGACAAATTGATCATGTTATGCACCCTAAACCTAATACGGTAAATGGATGTTTAATTTCCGTCTTGCATGCGAATCAACCTTTAATCCAATTCGACATCTTATACTTGATACTTGGATTAAATCAACCGACTTAGAAAGCTCTCACATGTTAGGTTTAAATCATTGGATGCGCATTCATGCATTTAAACCGTTTTATCAACTTCTGCATTCAACCAACCAAGATCGATCAGTAGAGGCCGCTAAATGCGGGCGGGATTGAGTGTCTGATTAAAGGGCTTCCCAATACGTACCTTCACCTCTTACTCAGAAACTTTGGATAGTGGACGACCTTATCTAGGGCGTACGAGAGTCATTCTAGAGATAGGATGCTAAAGAGGGACGATTTCCTTATCTTTAGTACCTATGTCAAACGCTGCTTTGTGCTTCGATTTGACCGAGGTATAAAGTGGAATTCGAACGGGTTCCAGGCATCCCACAAATGCTTGGTGGCGACTCCAAACATCTCCAATCGTTTCGAGACCCTTACCGAGACGAAACCGACCGATCTAAAACGATCCGGTCGAAAGCATTTTTACGCCGCCGAGCATGGCTTTCGAAAAAATTGCTGTATGTCCACAAATCGAAGTGGGCTTGCAGGTGGGCCATGTCCACAACTTCACTCGAGCGAGCCCTTACCGTGAATGAATCACGTCATTGAGAACCTTGGGTGTTCTATTGATTGTGGGGCACCTGCTCCTGAATTGTGCTTTGCGACGAGAAACCTAGCATTCAGTCAGGAGCTCCTAGCGCCAATGTTTAGTGACACGAAATACTTGAATGACTATGCGTTCAATCAGTCAGACGCGTTTTCCTAGTTGTAAGTGTATTATTTTTTACAAGGGGCCCTTATCATTCCTAATTATATATATTTTGTTGACTAAGTAAATGTTTTTGTTGTAGTGAACGATTGGTCTAATTTAGCGAGTTTTATTTCATTACCCGGGAAGACATTGAAACTTTGAACCCTGGGGAGCAAATCATGACAAGTGTTATTGATGATTGATGCTTGCTACTCAACCACATCATGAAACCTTCGGACATATCCCGTTGTTTCTTTGGCCTAAGTCACACTGTAAGTGATTCTTGATTTTGTCTGAGATCACTATGAGTCCAGTAATAGCAATATTATTCAGTAGTTGCTGAAATTACATGGTTGTCAGTTAAAATCACACTTTTTAAAGTTAAAATTACACATTTGTTCAATAAAATTACACTTTTTAAAGTTAAAATTATAATTTTGTATGTTACAATTACACTTTTGTCCGTTAAAAGTGTACTTTTGTCCGTTAAAAGTGTACTTTTGTCCGTTAGAATTACCCTTTTTAAAGTTAAAATTATACATTTGTATCTTACAATTACACTTTTGTCCGCTAAATTATACTTTTGTCCGCTAGAATTACACTTTTTAAAGTTCAAATTATACTTTTGACATTACACTTGTGTGTTAAAAGTACACATTTACTGTTACAATTACACTTTTTTTTGGTTAAAGTTACACTTTCTTTTTATAAAATAACTCTTTTAATTATCTGATTACGCATTTTACACTTTTCAAATTAAAGGACCCCGTAAGGTATATTTGGAAGGCTCAAAACCTTGGGAAGTATTGAACAAAGATGAAGACATTTTTGGTGGCTGGGATGCTTGGGCTGAAACCTGTCGTACACCATTCCAGCTTGACACGGACATGGTATGTAACAAAACATATAATCTAAATCATTTATTAAAGAATTCCTTTTATTGATCTTAGCGACACACGATGCAGATCTTTCTGCCCGTGTTATCTGGTGACGATGATCATTACAGCTGCGCCTGCATCAACTTTCTCATCGAGCAGATTGACTACCTTGACAACCGCAAATACGAAGACCCATTATAAATGCTCGCTTATAGAGGGATAACCTTATTTCGGTAAGTATGAGAACTCCAAAAGTCCGCCAATTTCTATGGGTCATATTACTTTAACACACTGACGCGTATTCACGTTTAGGCAAATATAATGGGGAAGTATTTGGTGTCTAAAAGGCTGTCTAAGGGTTCAAAGGTCAGCGGGTTTAAGATCGTAAACATTGAGTTCAGTTGGCAAGGTCAACGGTATTCGAGAAATGACTGTGGTGTTTTCATGATGCTACATATGATGTTTTACCGTGGAAACCCTTTTCAATGTGACCTCAGGAAAGAGGATGCTATGAGTTTATACAGTGCTGAGATTGTTGCAACACTCGACCTCTGTAACATTAACAGTATCAGAGAAGACATCTTGATGCGGGTTGGTTATTTCAAAGAAACTGCTGGACATCCGTTGACAAGAAAGTTGAACGTTGGTAAGAGGAAAACTGATGGTGACATAGGATCGCAATCCACAAAATGTGCCCGCAGAATCGAATCAAGAGCTGTTATGAAGGCGACACCTGTTACCATGCGCATTCCGTCTGGTAAAGCCCTCTCCTCTGTTACGAGCCAGCCTCGTGGAAAGGGGGACGGGTTGGGCTTCTCTTTCGACTGTAGTAGAGGTGGTTTCAGTACAAATGTGGTGTCGAAGATGCTCCGGAGCAACCAAGCGTTAATCAAGGATATTAAACAAAGGAGAAAGCATGTTGTCGGCTATTGCTTGTTAGATGACCACAATTTTGAGGAACGGTCGGTTAATCTGAATTAATAATACTCATACTCACGTTACTTTCACATTGAGTGTAATTTAATTAACTAGTTCTTTAATATTATGGAGTGCAGTGAACAACTGGTCTGGTACACCCGGAACGCAACGCTGCGGAGAGCTGACATTATGTCCTTGGCACCTGAAAACCGTATGTCGTTGAATGTCATCGAGTGCTGGTCGATATTGATGAACCATTTGAAAAAGGAGGAATATGGCGACCATGCAAGGATGTCATTCTTCTGTATACGCCACATGGTACTGCCATTAACCATTGCATAATATTTATATCCACTTCTGTTTTACCTTTGTTAGTTAGAATGACACTTTTCTAACTTGCAGTTATACTATGTGAATGTTTCACTTTAGTTCTTTTAAGCAACAAAAGTGTCATTTTAACCGTTGTGGACAGCGGGGGCCCACGGGGGCGCTTGGGAGGAAGAGAACAAGCGTTTGCATTTTGTTGGAGTCGCCACCAATTTTTATGGGAAATTGGAATCGTTCGAATACCTTGTGCCATGTCAAGACACAAAGTAGTGACATGAACACTAAGAAATCGTTACCCTTACCATTCTATGTCTAGAATAACTCATGTGGATGCCAATGAACACGGATGTTCACAGAGATCTAGAGTAAGGGGTGAGGGTACGTATTAGGAAGCTCTTTTGATCGAACACCTAATCCCGCCCGCCTCGATAGCGGCCTCTACTAATGATTAGGGACATCATCTATACTTGATATATTGTCGATTATATGCATGCAATTCAACATCCAAGTTTTAATCCTAGCATGTGAATTTAACTAAGTCGGTTGACACATAGTTTAACAATCAATTGGGTCGAAGTAGGATTTAGTGCTCAATTACATGTGAAAACATACAAATGATACAAAATACAAGGAATAAAATTACAATAATAAGAAATTACAATAATTACATTGGGATTAGCGATTTATGTCGAAAATACCTTTAAAACGGATAGTTTGGGAAAAGGAAGAAAAAAGAATTAAATAACGAATTAACGAACAGATCAGTAGGCGATAATACGATTAATAGTCCATTAATACATAAGCTAATTAAACTAAGTCAAGCAACAACGGAGTTCAGAGACAGAACTCAACCTGGGAACAGCATGCAGATCGGCTAGCGCCCTTTGGAAGAGCGCAGCGATTCTTTGCGTCCCTGGTCAAGGGTGAGTTCGCGTGAAGCCGAATCGCAAATCGTTAATGTTCGTGGGTTAATTTAATGATTGATTTATAATATATACTCGGATGAAAGTGATTATCAGGTTATTTACATGTGAATGATGGTCATAAAAGCAATAAACATGGATGAGACGGAATATTACTAATTATTTACATGGAAGAATGATTGATTAGTGACATAGGTGAACAAAATAGACTAAACATGATGAATTAATGACGAACATGCGATGAATATGAAAATAAACAGATGGAAAATATATCAAGGATCGAATTCCAGAAACCCGATATGAACAAATCGAATCTCTACAACCCGGATTGAATTTAATGACGAAAACCCGCAAATATCGGATTATAAGGGATTTACCTCGAGTTTAATGACGAATTAAACATGTGAATGAATGATAAATAATATACTTGTGAGATGATAAGCTATTATGTCAAAGAATTAACAGGAAACAAACGAAACAAATTTTGACGAACGAATTACAGAGGACGAAGGAAGAAGAAAGGAAGCAGGAACTGCGGCAGCCTCACGAAGAGGCGCAGCAGGAACTACGCTCCTTTGAAGAGGCGCAGCAGTTGCTGCGTCCTTTCTTGACGGTTTGTCTTCTGGAAATCCGTAAAGAGAGGTTTTAAAGCACGGTTTTAGAAATCGGTTTTAATTGGTATTTTCGACATAAACCTTACATTAATGATGATACAAAAAGTAAAGAACAATAAATAAAAGAGAGATTTACACCCTCAGACTTACATGTTTGACGAAACGAGAAGGACTAAGTTATCGATTAGCGATGCTCGACTCGAACTATAATGCAAATATGAAAGTGCCCTCGTAAGAGGAAAACGATTAGATTAATTAAGTTGATTGAGGTGGAGTTGGTCAAATTGGTCGGTCATGCAAACGAGGCTGGTACTCAGAAGGATCCGAGCTTACGTGGTCGAATGTTCAAGCACGTAGACGCCAAAAAGTAAGAACAAAGGTCTAGAATGCAAAGGGAGAAGAGAAGGGCGGACACTCGCGTGAGAAATATGAGGAGCGAAGGCTCTATTTATACTAATCACGGAATTAGGGTTTCGGAGAGTCTTTGGAAGTGAATCTCGGAAAGATATAAAAAGACACGAAAAACACGCGAGAAAAGGACGGGAAGAGGCGCAGCGATCACGCATCTCTTGGAAGAGGCGCAAAGACTCCTTTGCGTCCTGTTCCCAAGGGGTTTCCTCTGCGGAAGAAAGATTTCCGTGTTTAAGTTATGGTAGGACGGAATATTTTGGTTTTCCTTAATATCTTGTATGAATATTACGGGAAATTGTTTACCAAAGGATAAAGATTGTGAAATATTTATAAAATATGGAATAGAAATCCCGGAACATTCAGAACATTCGACTCGGGATTTAACGGTTATCGAAAATGAAGACGGTTTTAGGCCCGGACTCCAAATGTACTCTAATTACTGTCAAAACGACCGTATCGGCACGTAGATGACAACTAAGAGGTAGACATTAATATTTGAGCAATCACTTGACGATAAACTTACGAACTGTCACAAATCGTTCCGTGTACCAAACATGCGGCCCAATCATCACCGGGTGGTTTGCGAGAGGTGCAGAAATGAGGTATCTACAGAGCCCCCACTTTGACTGAGGCTTAGACAAGGCGAAAGTCAAAGTATAGCCATCAGGTCAATCGAAGATTACAACCTGCCGACTATGGCGACGTGAGGCGGGTCAAGGGGTCTGAGCCAAGGACCTGTCGTCGGGAACATTTTAGAGTCTGTCGACTATCGGGGAGGGTCGTTTGAAGTCCATTAGACTACATAAGGAGGATCGCTAGCCATAAGAAGAGACCATACCTGAGACTTCTTTCTCGAGATGTTTCCGGAGTTGCGTAGGAGCATAGGAGCTACGGGTAAGCATAGGAACTAAGGGTAAGCGTAGGAGCTAAGGGTAAGACCTAAAAGATATATAAGGATTGTGCTAGGGTATGGGACCCTAAAGGAAAGCATCGGCGGGAAGGAGACCCGAATATAAGTTTAAACTAAAGGATAAATAAGGCTCGAGTATAAGAACTCTGCAGTCTGGGAACTTGTGGAGAACGACATCTTTATCGCACTCCGAGGGGAAACAGAAAATATTGTGAGTAGCAGGACACAGGCGGGAACTGCTGGGAGAAGTCTGTTCGTGTTCAGCTTCGAACAAACATCGGAAGAAAATAGGGGCTGATGTTGATCTCCATGTCTCGAGAGGGAAAGTCTATCCGCTTACTCTCGTTGGGGACCATTATCGAGAATTAATCTCCGTGTCTCGAGAGGGAAAGTCTATCCGCTTACTCTCGTTGGGGAAATATAATGAAGGCGTGTCGAAACACCTGTGAAGAAATAAATGCTCGTTGTGACAAGTAAAGTCTTGGAAGCAATAAATAAAGTGTAATAGTCTGCTGTTTGGCTTAGAAATGCGGGCCGAAATGAAAGAGAATCGTCAAACGGACCAAAAGGATAAAATAGCAACGAGGAAGAGGCGCACCAAAGATGGGCCCACAAATAACGAACTCATAACGAATTTTTGAAAACTCGTATGGAGGGAACATAAGGAAGAGGCACAGCAAGAGCTGCGTCTCTTGGAAGAGGCGCAAAGACCGCCGCGTCTATTCCCCAAAGTGTATTTTCTGCGTAAAAACGCGATAAACAGAGGGTTTAGGATCATTTGTTCGAAACACAATTTCTTCAAATTATCTCTCAAATCTTAACCATTTCCGCCAAGGTTTGATCCGAAAGCTTGCATTAATCATGACTAATCGAGGTATGTGTACCATTCTTGCATTAATCTTCTATATTCGCTCAATTTGGATCGAAAAAATTAGGGTTTTCAACCCAATTATTTCGAAAATTTGGGGCTTTTCCCCCAAATGGATTTGCCTTGTGAAATTGGTATTAGAAATGGACAATTGGTAATATAAGGAACATAACCATGTATTTGTTTCGAATTTTCGTTGAGTTTTGAGCATTTGAGTGAATTTGAGACGGTTTCACAGCTAAACTGTAAATTGCTTCGAAAATAGCCTTAGGATTGCCCATTTGCGATGAAACTTAATATTTGGGATCCTTGGATGATGGGTAAACTTCCTATCATCTCGGAATTTTGGTTTGTGACAACTTTTTTAGGACACTTTTTACGGCATAATCGCCGTCATAACGAAATGCTGCCGAAATTTCGGCTCGAACCCAGAATTAGGCTTCAAATTAGGCTTGACTTGACCCTAATTACCACATGAGTGATTGGGTTTGTGATAATATGGCCAAAGATGGCGAGAAAAGAGCAATTTCGGGGCTTCCAAAGGCTCGAAAATCCCTTAACCAAGGCTCGTCGTCACGTGACGCGACCTAAATTTGCTTTTAATGTTGCAGGTGATGAGGCTTCTACTTTTGGGAGAGGTCCCATAGAGATAGACTCTGCCGTGATCGAGGAGGCTTTAGAGCAGGCTTTCACCGCTGCGGTGATGGCTGCTGGGGACGAGGTACATGAGGAGGAGGCTGTTGAGAAGGAGGATGCCCCTAGACGGGCCAACGTCGGGCGAGGAGGTCGTCAGCTGAGGGGAGCTCCCACGTGGGCTGATACCTAGGAGAGCAGGCACTTGCTGTGGGCTGCAGAGGGTCACCTGTCCTACAGGACGGTGAAGAGCTTGGTAAATAAGAATTCACTACTCATCACTCATCTTCTTTCATTCATTTCAATTGCTCACATCTTATCCAATTTTCATTCAAAACTAAAATTAGCTTTTTGTTTCGAATCAAAATAGGAGGCCGGGAAAATCAGGTCGTTCTCGGGTTACACGACAGCGATGGAGTGCTACGAGCGGCTGTCGGCAGAGGAGCGCGGCATGATCGAGCGCGGAGCGGTTGGTGCCTTGGTGCAGGCCTGGAGGGATATCGCGAGGAGGAAGTTGCGGGCTAACCTTAGCCTGGTCCGCGCTTTCTTGGACCGATTTTGGGATACGACTTCCACTTTTCACATGCCTTTTGGTGAGGTGGGAGTCACTCTGGAGGACTACGGTATGATTTCTGGTCTGCCGTGTGGGTCTGAGGCTGTGGAGTGGCCGGAGACTGCCATGAGGGTGGACTCGGCCGAGGCTAGGAGATTGATCGGCTGGAATTTGTCGCCGAAGGCTGTCACAGTGCCGGGTTTGGTACCCAGCTCCTACGTTCGAGACTACTTTGCGGGAAAGATCCCGGCGCTGGTGACGATTGATGGGAGGGAGACGGCTCCTCCTCCTGTCTTCGCCGCCGAGCGAGGGTTCGTTTGTGGCTCTGGTGGTTTCTGTCTTCGATTTACCTCGGAGACAAGGGAGAGAGGCTGTCGACGAAGCTTCTTCCCTTCCTTTCTGACTTGAGCTCCTTAGGGCATTGGGACTGGGTCATTGCTGGTTTCGTGGTCCTCATCCGCTTCATGAGGGCCATGGTTCGTCCGGAGTTGATGGAGAAGGGGACCTCACCTAGTGCTGTCGGTCCTGGACTTCTGTTGGAGGTTTGAACCTTCATTGAGACTTAAAATTGATTCCTTTCTTTATAAATTATGAAAGATCGTCATTGACTATCTTGTTTTACAGGCGTGGGTGTACTCCTACTTTCCGGGCCTCGCGCCCAAGAGGACGGAGCCGCTGAAGAGGGCCTATCCCGTGGTGAGGGATTGGGTCATGTGCAGGATGAAGAGCAAGCGTTCTTCTCACGATGTCTACCGGCAGGACGTGAACGCTCTTCAGCTAGACAGCGTAAACATCTCACTTATATTCATTTGCTTCTATATTGCTTTTTAACTCGATCATAAGAATGATTCCTTGTTTGTCTTGTCCCAGTGGGTGCCCAGGCCTTGGGCGGAGTACGCTGGAGCGCCTCCTTTTGTGGCTGAGGTTCTTCGGCCTAGGAGTTCGAGCTTCTTTGTTGAGGACGTCGATGGGTCTGTGTGGTACTTGGGCGAGCGCCGGCTCGTCGGTGCTCTCGGGACGTGTTGACGGTTCCCGTCGATCCTCCTAGGACGATGTTCAGGGAGCCTTCTGAGGCTGAGAGGGAGGCCGACTTGGCTGGCGTTGGTGGTGACACCCTCCTTCTTCCTGGCGAGGACTACTCGGCGTTCCTCCACGGGAGGTTGGCGTACTGGCCGGTTGTGGTGAGTATTTTTCTCTCCTTGATTTTTGATTTTAAAACTACGATGAAGGATCATCGATTAATGAGAAACATTTGACTTTGCAGGAGGTTGAGGCGGCGGGCATCGAGCCCCCAGAGTACCCCGAGATCCTCGAGTACACTGACGCGACTGGGAGGACGACGATCTCCGAGCTGCGTGACTTTGACGTGGGCCGTGACGGACGGATCTGGCCTGGATGATGGCAAAGATCTCGATTCGGAGGGTGAGCCTCTAATTTGCATAATTTTTGTGTAAGAACACACTTGGTTGAACTTTATTCAATTATTGAGAACTTCTTTTGAAATGCAGGTTGTGCCGTCTCGGTTCGTGGCGTTTTGGAGGGTGGCCAACCGGCTGCGAGCTGCTGCCGTCAAGGCACTTGTCGGCGGTCGAGGTCGTCAGGTATGAACCTTGTGCCTATTTCGTTTTTTGAATTTTGATTTTCCAACTTTTCTTGTAATTGCTGGAAATGATTGACATGAGCCAATTTCGTTGTTTACAGGGGGACCGCGAGCTGGAGCGAGAGTTGGCTCAGTCTTTGGAGGAGACAGCTCGCTTGTTGAGGGAGCTCGAGGTTCGGGACGCCGAGATTGCTGCTCTCGCGGGAAGAGTTGCGGAGCTGGAGGGCGACCGACAGTAGTTTTGCTTGGTTTTGTTTGTATTTTGCATGTTTGTACATTTTGGACCTTCATTTTAAACATTTTTGGACTTCGTTTGGGGCTCGAGCCCCCAGTTTGTTGTACATTTCCCTTTTTGGTTGTATATAAGATGGCTTGAGTGCCTTTGCTGCTGGGTTGTGTTGCTTGTATCTGCAGGTTAGCTTTGAACATGTTTGGTAGATGACGGTTTACGCCGTCATGTTGCTGAAATTTACATAGAAATCACGCAAAACATACATTTGTATATACACATGGCCTGAATTAGCGCAAAACGAAAGACTCAAAGGAGTGTGAAAATGCAAAAATTTCAAAAAATTTGCCGGAAATGACCGGACAGTAGGGAGGGTTACCCCTAAAAAAATAGAAACCTATAAGTTTAGAAATGAAATGAAAAAAAAGAATTAAATTAGTATGAAACTTATTTCCTAAAATGAATTAAAATTATTTCCTAAAATGAAAATGTGCAAGTGTGGTAAAATGGCGAAAATGTCGATGTCGCCTCGAAATGCGTGCCCGCAGAATTAGGAAACACGAAATATGGTAACTTCCACGTATTTACCAAAATAATAACCCGTAGGAATAGGAAATTATTCGTCACGGAATTAGGAAAGATCCAACGCGGAAAATCACGTAAATCAAGGCGAGGAAGAGGCGCAAAGATGAGTCGCGTCCCTTGGAAGAGGCGCAGCAGGTGCTACGCCTGTTCCCAGGTGTTTTTGTTCTGGCAGATTTTTGGAAACAGAAATTAGTATAAATAGAGACGTCGATAGAGCTTTTATTCACACAATTCTTCCGTCTCTTCTTCGTCTTATTACATAAAATTCTCAGAATAATCCCTCATCATGAATACTTTGGAGATTCGCGTAAAAGAATGGACCAACGAATTTTCCAACATGGAGAAATATGATATGGGCGCCTATAATCTTGGATCATTGTTGAGTTTGAAGCTTATCAAGGTTGTCAAACCATTCTTGGATGCTTGTCTTGATTATTGGGACCCAAATTACCATGTTTTTGCGTTCCCTGGAGGCGATATTTGCCCATTTCCTGAGGAAATTGCTGCGATTGGTGGGACCCTGAACACTTGCCTGCCATTCCTTCTACTTCGCAAGGGTATAAGAGCAAATTTAGAGACTTGCTTGGGTTGACTAGACTCGAGGTTGACCGTCTAGTGACCTCGAAGGGAGTGCGAATGTTGGACTTTATTGACCAATTCATTAACAGGGCCGACCCCACCGTTTCTTATGTTGCTAGGCGAAGGGCATTTGGATTTTGCTTGTTGCATGTATATGTCTTCCAAGGGCATGTTGATGAAGACTTGAGAGGTGATCCCCGTCTTCTGGGCCTTGTTGAGCATATGGAACTGCGGAGGAGCCCAGCTTCTTTATGTCTAGGAGAGATCCTTTTGGGCTTGGATAATAGAAAAGCCGAGCGCAACCTAACGTATTTGGGAAGTCCCGTCATTCTGCAGGTAAAAGAATATCTTCTTCTCTTTTTCTTTTTTTTTTTCTTTTTTTTTTCGTTCGTTTTTTTTTTTTTTTTTTTTTTGTCTCTAATACCTGCTTTTGGTAGGTTTGGCGCGGCTTCGATTGATCGAGCCCAAAGTTCATGTTCCTTCTTATCATGCTCGTTCGATTGCGATGAGGACCAGGCTTTACATGGTGGACTTCACCCGGGTCTGTAATTATTGGGAGAACAAACTGAAGAGTGATGATGGCCCTTTGATTAGGTGGATTGTACCGTGGTGGCACCTCAAATCTGTCACTGGAGTGTCTTCTTTGGATCCTACTCGATCTGTGCGCATTCCTGGCTTGGAATTTATGGTGTGCATCTTCCCGGAAAGGCCGATGAGACAGGTTGGACTAAAGCAGACGATCCCGAAGCTCGATACCGTCCCGCAGACTGCCGTGGCGCTTACTACAGAGAGCCGAAGGGAATTGGCCATTAAATGGGCCCAAAGGAACGTATGGTTCTTGAACTCTTCTGCTAATGCCTTATGGGTGTCGGATTCTTATTTGCGATGGAGGAAAGCTACTACTCCGGAAGAACGCGAGAGATTGAGGAAGCGCGAGCCCGTTGAATACAAGGTGCGCGAGGTGGAAAAGGAGAAAGAGAAGCATTTGACTGAGGGACATGAGGAAGCCGGGTTTCAAGTTGTTCATCCTTCGAAGAAACCGAAGACCTCTCCTATCGTGGATAAAGTGATTGACAAAAATGGGAAGTCTAGGCCTCGAGAAAGACCGTTGGTGATTAGGTCCGAAGTGGCGCAAGAGCGTCCGGCTCGAGGTCGTGACAAGAAATATGACAAGAATGACAAGGGCAAAGGGAAGATGGAAGAATAGCCCGAGTCTTTGTTATTATTTATTATTATTATTATTGTTGTAATAAAAAGGTGGGGTTTTTAGAATCCTAGCCTATTTTTATTTTCATTATGTAGCGTACTATTATTAGAAAATTAATGAAATAAAAGGTTAAATGGTTATGAAACCGTTGCGATTTTCTATTTATTATTCTTGTCGAATTCCAAATGCAATGCACATGTCCTTCTATTTACATTTTAAAATAATGGGTTGTATCCCGTGAAGGATTGCCTACGTATTCATTTAGAAAATGAAAGCAAACCCTTGCGCGTAGTTCGAGTAAATGTAAAAGAATAATTGTTCTAAGCAAGAGCTTGTAATGAACTTAGAAGATAAGCATGAGCTTTTTACTTACTCTGAAGGTGCAGTTTAGTTTATTTGATGATATGAGGATGACAAAATTGTCAAAATGCAAGAGCAAGGTGACATTAGCTTATTTCAGCTTGGCCAGGGGCCGTTTATTTAGTGCCACAAGAGCGACATGTAAGATTACGCGAGGCGCGTTTTGTTCCTATTCTAGGCATAGTACCGTTTTAGTTGATCGAGGTTTGTTGGGTTTCAAAACTCATTCCCATCTAGGTCTGTGATCCTAACCGCACCCCCTGGAAGTATGGACTTGACTAGAAATGGCCCGGCCCAATTAGGTTTGAATTTTCCCCGTGGGTCAACAGGTAAAAGAGCTCTAACCGACTTGAGCACTAAGTCTCCTTCTTTGATATTTCTTGGCCTAACCCTTTTGTTGAAATCTCGCTTGATACGTGCTTGATATGTTTGGACATTATGCAAGGCGCGTAGCCTACGTTCATCCAGGAGGATGAGTTCTTCATATCTATCCCTCTTCCAATCGGCCTCTGGGATTTGACTTTCGAGTAAGATACGCAAGGATGGTATCTCTAGCTCAACGGGTTGTACAGCTTCCATGCCGTAGGTCAAATAGAAAGGAGTAGCCCCAGTGGGCGTCCTAACAGATGTGCGATACCCCCACAAAGCAAAGGGTATCTTGCTCGGCCAATCTCGATAGTTGTCAATCATTTTCTTGAGAATTGTGACAACGTTTTTGTTTGCCGCCTCTACCGCGCCATTAGTCTGAGGTCTATAGGGCGAAGAGTGGTGATGCCTAATTTTGTACTTGGCTAGCAGTTGCTCAGTCTCAGCTTGGAAATGTGATCCATTATCACTAATGATCTCATGTGGGCAACCGTATCGACAAATAATGTTGTTTTGTATGAACTTTGCCACGTTTTAGCCGTGAGACTAGTGTAGGAAGCCGCTTCTACCAATTTTGTGAAGTAGTCGATTGCCACTAGGATGAAAAAAGTGACCTCCTTCCTACCTGGAGTTATCTTCCGATTATGTTGATTCCCAGGCAGAAAATGGCCAAGGAGATGTCATCGTATAGAGCAATGAAGGAGGGACGTGTTGTACATTCCCGAAGATTTGGCAATTGTGGCAATGTCTTACGTATTTGATGCAATCGGATTCCATTGTGGTTCAATAATACCCCAAACGTGTGATTTTCTTTGCCATCATGGGCCCGCTTATGTGAGGACCGCATTCTCCGTCGTGGACTTCTTCCATCACTTTTCGTGCCTGTGAATGATCAAGGCAACGTAGGATTACACCAAGAGGTGTTCTTTTGTATAACTCTCCTTGCATGAGAACGTATTGGGAAACTATTAGGCGCATAGCACGTTGTCCCCTCTTGTCTATATCAGGTGGATAGGTACCATTGAGCTTGAAATTCAGGATTGCTTGGAACCAGGGTTCCTGCGCGATTTCCTCTTCATCGGTAATTTGGTGGACATAAGCCGGCTCCGACCGTCGTTCGATGCACAAAGGCATTTCCACCATGTCATCTGGCATATTAATCAAAGATGCGAGTTTTGCAAGAGCATCTGCAAATTGATTTTCTTCCCGAGGTAGGTGTAGATATGTCACGTGATCAAAGAATTAGGCAACTTGGTCTATTCTAGCTTGATATGGCGCTAGTCTTTCGCTCCGAATTTTCCAAGATCCCGTAACTTGATTGATGATTAGGGATGAGTCCCCATGTACTCGGAGGTTTTTAATGCCTAAGCTCACTGCCGCTTGTAGTCCAATGAGACAAGCTTCGTATTCTGTAGCGTTATTTGTTACCTCGAAGTCGAGTTTGACAGCGATTGGTGTATGCTCGCCTTCAGGAGAAATGAGCAACACTCCTATTCCAAATCCTCTTAAGTTTGATGCTCCGTCAAAGTAAAGGTCCCAGGAGTCTACGTCAGTTTGGAGTATATCCTCATCCGGAAATGACCAAGTATCTATTGCTTGTGCGTCATTGATGGGATTTTCTGCGAAGAATTCGGCGACGGCGCGACTTTTTATAACTTTCAGAGGCACGTATTTGAGGTCGAATTCTGAAAGCATCAAAGTCCATCTTGCTATGCGTCCGTTAAGGACGGGTTTCTCGAAGAGGTATTTGACTGGATCCATTTTGGAGTATATTTTGACGGAGTAGCTAAGCATGTAATGGCGTAGCTTCTTCGTTGCCCACACAAGAGCGAGGCATGTCTTTTCAAGTTGTGAGTATTTAAACTCGTACTCCAAGAACTTCTTATTAAGGTAGTAGATAACCCTTTCTTCACTTCCTACAGTTTGAGCTAGCATGGCCCCCATGGCTGTTTCGGTTACTGTGAGGTATAAACCAAGAGGTTGATCTCGTTGAGGTGGCATGAGCACTGGTGGTTTGGCCAATATCTCTTTGATTCGGTCAAACGCCTTTTAACAATCATCATCCCACATGGTGTGGTCTGTTTTCTTGAGTTTCTTGAAGATAGGCTCGCAAATCATGGTGAGTTTCGATATGAATCGACTTATATACTGCACTTTCCCTAGGAATCCTCTGACTTTTTTTTCTGTTTGAGGTTGCGGCATTTCGATCAGAGCCTTGATCTTGGAAAGGTCTATCTCTATACCTCATTAGCTAACAACGTATCCCAGGAGCTTTCCAGACGTTACTCCGAATGCGCACTTCTGAGGATTGAGTCTCATGTTGTACTTTCGTAGTCTTGCGAAAAATTTGCGAAGGTTCACAATATACCCCTCTCTATCCTTGGACTTGACAATCATGTCGTCTACGTATACCTTAACTTCTTTGTGCATCATGTCATGTAAGAGTGTAGTTGCGGTGCGTTGATATGTAGCTCCGGCGTTGATCAATCCAAACGGCATGACCGTATAGCAATAGGTTCCCCATTAAGTGACAAAGGCGGTCTTATGCATGTCTTCTATGGCCATTTTGATTTGGTTATAGCCCGCATATCCATCCATGAAGGATAGTAATGCGTGGTCTGCAGTATTGTCCACCAATATGTCGATGTATGGTAGAGGGAAGTCATCTTTAGGACTTGCTTTGTTTAAGTCCCTAAAATCAACACAAACACGGATTCTCCCATCCTTTTTGGGTACAGGTACTATGTTGGCTACCCAGCCAGAATACTCGGAAACTTTGATGAACCCGGCTTTGAATTGCTTATCAACTTCTTCCTTAATCTTGAGAGCCCATTCCGTTCTCATTCGTCGAAGCTTCTGTTTCACAGGTTTGAAACCTGGCTTAATCGGGATTCTATGTTCGGCAATATCCCTGTCGATCCCTGGCATGTCTTTTTAGCACCAAGCGAAAACGTCTTTGAACTCGTTTAGGAGGTCTATGAAATCGGCCCTTTCGGTAGAGCTCAAGGTAGTCCCTATCCTAAGTTCTTGGTGTTCTAGTTCGGTTCCTACATTGATGGGTTCGGTGTCCTCTATTACTGGTCCCCCTTCCCCTTCCTGTAGTATTTCTTTGGCTACGTAGGGAGGTATTTCGATTGAGTCTGGGTCTTGGTCATCCTCAGTATCATCGTAAACAGAATTGCACTCAAGATAACACAAAGAGTAAGCAGAACCTGATTTATTCATATTAAAGTTTGAGAAAAGTTGAAACAAAGAAGCCATCTGATCTGCGGTCAGTGGCGGCAAAGGGACAGTGGTTGGGACATTTCCCGAACTACTATTACTACTCGAGGCTAAACTAGGAGAAACAAAGGGAGTGGGGATGACGACAGGAGGTGACTTCTTAGTGACTTCTCTAGACTCCGACTCTGACTCGAACTCATCGTCTTCTGGTTCTCCTTTGAACATCTCTCCTTCTCCAGTGGTGAGCTTGAAGAGTCTTCCTTGATTGTTGGTCCACTTGATTGACTTTCTCCATCCTTTCAGCTGACTTGCGTTGGTTTCTGTGATTAACGCGGTAGGGTTGAAGTGATCATCCTGAAGTATCATGGTAATGATCTCATCCTGCGCGGCTCTCACAAATCGATCTTCTCTGAACAATAGACTAACAGCTTGTTCGTCTAAGCAAGGTGCTTGACGGGTTTTGACGGTAGGAACCGTTTCTGGAGGGATGAAGTAGCAATCGTGAAAGATCTCGATTTCGGCTAGCTTCCTCTCGAGATAATTCCAAGGCTCGGGAAATCCGTGAAAGAGTTCTAGACTTCCTTCCTTAACAAAGTACCCATTTAGGGTAGGGAGATAGGGTCGCATTTGGAATCCTACATACTTACGGTTTTGAACTTGAGCGAGCATCTCGAGAACCTCTTCTTTAGTGGGTTTGTACCCTAGTCCGAGTGGTATCCTCTTTGAGTTGCCTTCCTTGTATGGTGCGAAGGTGTTTCTTCGAATAGGGTTCAAAGGCATTCCAGGGAAGTACCCCTGGGATTTGAGTATGTGGTTGACCACCAAGTTGGAGTAGGGATCATAGTATAAGGGTGCCAATTCGCTTTCTATGACACTTATGCTTTGGAAGCCCCCAAGTTCATATACTGGGTCTGCAAGGACTTGATTGTTTGATTTCTTTTCGATTATTGCCTTGATGGGTGACGAAGTGATCGTCACCACTTTGCCATTTAGTGGGATCTTGATCTTTTGATGAAGGGTGGATGTCACCGCTTTGGAAGCGTGAATCCAAGGTCTTCCTAGGAGTATGTTGAAGGAAGCTTCAATGTCCACTATTTGGAAGTTAACCTTTCGCTCAATTGGCCCTGTGGCTATGGTTAGGTTAGCAAGTCCTACTACCTTTCGTCGTGTACCATCGTATGCGCGAACACCTTGATTGGTAGGGGTCCAATCCGACTCTTTCATGCCTAATTTGTATGCCGTTTTGAGGGGTATGACGTTTACTGTAGAGCCATCATCTACTAAGGTCATTGGCACGTTCTTCTTTAGACAAATGACAGTGATGTAAAGAGCCAAGTTGTGACTAGCGCCAAAAGGTGGCAAATCTTCGTCTGAGAAAGTAATAGGATTACTTAGCTTCGGTGATTCTTGGAAGACCAAGTTGACTACATCTTCGGGTGTCGAGTTATGTGCTACATTTAGCTTGGCCAAAGCTTGCAGTAAAGCTTGGCGATGTGGGAATGAGCTTGCTACTAATTGCCAGACTGAAAGATCAGCCTTTGTCTTCTGTAATTGCTTGAGCAAATGGTCAGTGGAGTCATCTTCGTTATCATTTGGTGTGACAACGTTGGTTGGACCATTTTGAGTAGTACTTTGATATGGACGCCCTGAACGAGTTAGGTGGTCCACATCTTGGTCTTCACCATTTTGGACTATTTCCTTGACTATGGATTTTTCAATGAGGTACTCGTCCTCATCATCATCGACCCATACTCCATTGATCGTAGCTAGTTCCCTCATTTTCATGATTTCATCTTCTAGTCGTATGATTTGGTCGACTAACTTATCAACCACGGCGACTATTTCTTGCATAGCAGCGTTTTGAGAGAAGATTAGTGGCACATGCTCCTTGGATGTTGCGTTGGGATCATGTAAAGTTGTCACCACATTTTCTAATTCCCAAACTTGTCTATCCACACTCCTTGCCCATGTGATAAAGTCGGAAATGGTAAGGGAGATAGTAGAGTAGAACCCCTCACTCTCGATTGCATGGATCTCATCTTCAATTGGAGAAATAAGGTGTGAACAATCTAAGGTAGATTCGTCACTTGTAATCACTAGAACTCCAAGAGGATTATGAGTGTTGTTGGGTTTACCTCCCGGCGGTATTGGTAGTCGACCATCTTCAATCATGTCTTGAAGCACATTTTTCAATTTGTAGCATTTTTCTGTGTCATGCCCCTTGACCCTATGGTACTCACAGTACGAGTTCTCATCCCAGAATTTGGATTTCTTTTCGGGTTCGGGAGTAGGTCCAATGGGTTGGAGTTTGCCTTGTTTCATTAACCATTTTAGAGCGTTGGAGTAAGTGTCCCCAAGATTTGTGAATTTCCTTGGTGGGGTACTTTTCTTGGATGGCTCGAGAAGTTTAACTTCATCAGTCTTGCTAGTGGAGCAGTATGAACGACTTGTTGAGCCTTGATATCCTCGACCTACCGTTTTGGAAAAGAGCCCTTTACGGATGTCATCTTTAATCCTTGTCCCTAGTACGGTTAAGTCCTTGAAAGTCTTGATGTTTTGGTATCTCAAATGATTGGCATAGATGGGCTTGAGATTGTCCACGAACATCTCCACAAGGGTAGCCTCATCCGGGCGTTCGACGAGTTGGGTACTAGTCTTCCTCCACCTACTTAGGAAGTCGGTGAATCCTTCTTTGTCATTTTGGGTAAGAACCTCTAGAGTGCGCATGTTAACTTGGGTTTCAGCATTATCCGCGTATTGCATAGCAAATTCGATTGCGGCATCTTCCCAAGTAGCGATCTTCTTGTGTTCTAAAGAGTAGAACCATTGTTTTGGGATGGTGTCAAGAGATGAAGGAAAGATCCTTAAAAACATCTCGGGTTTGATGCCTTTGATAGACATGTAATCCTTGAATGCACGGATGTGGTTCAAAGGGTTTTCGTGCCCCTTGAATTTAGGGATATCCGTCATATTGAAGTTGGTTAGCAATTTGGAGTTGACGGCCTCATACTTGCGATTATTCTCCCTATAAATGTCATCCCCTTTAAGGTACATCAATTGCTCCTCTAAGTATTGGAGTCTTTTCTCAGCTACAGTTAGTCCCATGGGAGGATTTTCGTCCTTGGATTCACTCACGAAGTCACCTACTACTTCACTTTCGTGAGGAGGCAATCTCCCCTCTACGGCGTAGATCCGACCCTCGATGGTGTCAAGGCGATCATACACTTGGTCCTGAGTAACTTGGATTTGAGCTAGCGCGGCTAGGATTCGATCATTACCATCTTGAAGTTGGTTGAGGTTCGTGTCGCTGGTTCCAGGCATCTTGAAAACTGGATAAGAGATCGATGACGAATCAAAACACGATCGACTACTCTAACACACTTGCTAAAAGAAGAAATGTTTTGACTCGTGAAGTGTGTGTGTGCCACTTGTGTTGAGTGAGCTTTGAATAAAGGACAAAGTTTTGGAAAATGTGTATCCTAGTCAACTATAGTGTAGTCGTAGGAGTGGACTCAAAGTGAGGTTTTTAAATGGGCTTGTGGCCCGAATTTTGACTCGATAAACGGACAGAGTTTCGACTGGGTTTTGCGCTAATCGAATGGCCTTTTTCGAAATTTTGATTAAAAAAGGGTTTTGATTTTTGCAAAAATCGTCATGGTTTCGTTTAGAAAATGGTGATCACGTAAGGTACAAACATTTATACAAGCATTATAAAGGGATGCTGAGTGCATTTAAAAGGGTTTTGGTTTAAAGGGTGGGTTGCCATACCGAACCATCAAACCTGAAGTCTTTGGAGAGGCTCGTACCAAACAAGAGTAAGGCCGATTCCTAGTCCATTTCCTCAAGTAGTGAAGGCCCTTGATACAAACAAGAGTAAGCATCATGGTATAGATGACGTCAATCGCTATCCATCCTTAGGCCCAAATAAGAATTAGGACCGTTTAGACGGGACGATTGGTCGAATGGGTGGGGTTGGGCCTAGGAAGGCCGAATAAACGATCTAGGAAGACCGAGTTACGAAAACCGACAATTGTCTTGTATAAACTATTCCCTAACCTTGTTCAAGTTTCACCCTTTTGGCTACACGTAAGTGTATTATCTCCAGCGGAGTCGCCAAACTGTGGACAGCGGGGGCCTACGGGGGCGCTTGGGAGGAAGAGAACAAGCGTTTGCATTTTGTTGGAGTCGCCACCAATTTTTATGGGAAACTGGAACCGTTCGAATACCTCGGGCCATGTCAAGACACAAAGTAGTGACATGAACACTAAGCAATCGTTACCCTTAGCATTCTATGTCTAGAATGACTCTCGTGGATGCCAATAAACACGGATGTTCACAGAGATCTGGAGTAAGAGGTGAGGATACGTATTAGGAAGCTCTTTTGATCGAACACCTAATCCCGCCCGCCTCGATAGCGGCCTCTACTAATGATTAGGGACATCATCTATACTTGATATATTGTCGATTATATGCATGCAATGCAACATCCAAGTTTTAATCCTAGCATGTGAATTTAACTAAGTCGGTTGACACATAGTTTAACAATCAATTGGGTCGAAGTAGGATTTAATGCTCAATTACATGTGAAAACATACAAATGATACAAAATACAAGGAATAAAATTACAATAATAAGAAATTACAATAATTACATTGGGATTAGCGATTTATGTCGAAAATACCTTTAAAACGGATAGTTTGGGAAAAGGAAGAAAAAAGAATTAATGAACGAATTAACGAACAGATCAGTAGGCGATAATACGATTAATAGTCCATTAATACATAAGCTAATTAAACTAAGTCAAGCAACAACGGAGTTCAGAGACAGAACTCAACTGAACAGCGCACAGATCGCGCCCTTTGGAAAGAGCGCGGCCGATTCTTTGCGTCGATTTCATTCAAAGGGTGAGTTCTGGCTGTGAAGCCGGAACTGCAAATCGTTAATGTTCGTGGGTTAATTTAATGATTGATTTATAATATATACTCGGATGAAAGTGATTATCAGGTTATTTACATGTGAATGATGGTCATAAAAGCAATAAACATGGAAGAGACGGAATATTACTAATTATTTACATGGAAGAATGATTGATTAGTGACATAGGTGAACAAAATAGACTAAACATGATGAATTAATGACGAACATGCGATGAATATGAAAATAAACAGATGGAAAATATATCAAGGATCGAATTCCAGAAACCCGATATGAACAAATCGAATCTCTACAACCCGGATTGAATTTAATGACGAAAACCCGCAAATATCGGATTATAAGGGATTTAACTCGAGTTTAATGACGAACTAAACATGTGAATGAATGATAAATAATATACATGTGAGATGATAAGCTATTATGTCAAAGAATTAACAGGAAACAAACGAAACAAATTTTGACGAACGAATTACAGAGGACGAAGGAAAAAGAAAGGAAGCAGGAACTGCGGCAGCCTCACGAAGAGGTGCAGCAGGAACTGCGCTCCTTCGAAGAGGCACAGCAGTTGCTGCGTCCTTTCTCGACGGTTTGTCTTCTGGAAATCCGTAAAAAGAGGTTTTAAAGCATGGTTTTAGAAATCGGTTTTAATTGGTATTTTCGACATAAACCTTACATTAATGATGATACAAAAAGTAAAGAACAATAAATAAAAGAGAGATTTACACCCTCAGACTTACATGTTTGACGAAACGAGAAGGACTAAGTTATCGATTAGCGATGCTCGACTCGAACTATAATGCAAATATGAAAGTGCCCTCGTAAGAGGAAAACGATTAGATTAATTAAGTTGATTGAGGTGGAGTTGGTCAAATTGGTCGGTCATGCAAACGAGGCTGGTACTCAGAAGGATCCGAGCTTACGTGGTCGAATGTTTAAGCACGTAGACGCTAAAAAGTAAGAACAAAGGTCTAGAATGCAAAGGGAGAAGAGAAGGGCGGACACTCGCGTGAGAAATATGAGGAGCGAAGGCTCCTATTTATACTATTCACGTGAAGAAATTAGGGTTTCGGAGAGTCTTTGGAAGTGAATCTCGGAAAGATATAAAAAAAGATACGAAAAACACGCAGAAAAGGACCTGGGAAGAGGCGCAACAGTCACTGCGTCTCTTGGAAGAGGCGCAGCACCTGCTGCGTCTGTTCCCAAGGGGTTTCCTCTTGCGGAAGAAAGATTTCCGTGTTTAAGTTATGGTAGGACGGAATATTTTGGTTTTCCTTAATATCTTGTATGAATATTACGGGAAATTGTTTACCAAAGGATAAAGATTGTGAAATATTTATAAAATATGGAATAGAAATATCCGGAACATTCCAACATTCTCGACTGGATTTAACGGTTATCGAGAAAATGAAGACGATTTTAGGCCCGGACTCCAAATGTACTCTAATTATGTCAAACGACCGTATCGGCACGTAGATGACAACTAAGAGGTAGACATTAATATTTGAGCAATCACTTGACGATAAACTTACGAACTGTCACAAATCGTTCCGCGTACCAAACATGCGGCCCAATCATCACCGGGTGGTTTGCGAGAGGTGCAGAAATGAGGTATCTACAACCGTCAGAAGTGTAATTTTAAGGAACAACAGTGTAATTTTAGCTGACAAAGTAACCACATTAATCATGTTCACTATTGCCTTTAAAAGAATATACTGTTGGGATTGGTTGGAACGTTTGAACAACCAGGCACATAATCAGACAACACTTATGACAAGTTGTACCAACTCTGGGACACCCTCATCGTCGACAGTGAGCAAACCGTCAATTAGAAAACAGACTTACTCTTTGTCCCGTTCTGCATTGACGACCATTTCGCATGTGTATGTATCAATCACAAATCAAATTAAATCGATCTGCCGGATGGGCAGCGGCATTCTGATTTGCAAAAGTCCCAGTTTGGAAAAGCATCGCGTTTAATTGTAAGTTATCGTCCATCCCTTTCTCCCAAATGCTTTTTTTTTCTCAATCAGATTTTAGAGGTAATTTTGTACATATGCAGGCTAGCGCAGTCAGTGATTATTTGGAATCACGGGATAAGGAAAAGGTGAACACTAGAGCACGAGAAATTCCTAATTATGCGTTACGCCAGATACCTTTTAGCGGGAATTCACCTCCTCTTAACAAACCAGAGTCGGGGCTGTTCACCATGATGACAATGCTCTTATATGAGAGTTTTCCTTTTCAGCATGGCGACCTCGAGAAGAAGAAATCAAGGCGCTATTTGGTGATCCAGCTAATTGCTACCCTCGTTCTAGCAGACATGAACGTCTGACGCGAAGGTGTCCTCGAGAAGGTCAAAGCTTTTGTTAGCAACAAGGACAAATTGTGGAAGGAATTACAACAGAAGCATAAATTGCCCCGTGCCAATGTGAAAAAATAACAATCCTAAGCTAGTTGTTAACTTTTTGTGGGAATATTGCCTTGCCTATGTAAACATCTATTTTATACTTGGTATCATTATCAGTAGACAGTTAGTTTTTGTGTAAACAATGTTAGCAGATCCTTATTGGTAGCTTTCAAGATTCTGTCAGACAAGGTGTTTTAAGAAAAAATATTTATGTTGTTAATAGATGGTGCAATAATATTTATGTTATTTTCCCAAACTATGTTATAAGGCTTTACTATAGATGAAGTGTAACTTTAATCGCATAATCTGTAATTATAATGAGATAAAGTGTAATTCTGATAATACAATCATACCAGTTGGCTTCCTGGCAGTTTGATGCCTAAACACAATACGAAACATCATGTTGTACCTCGTATTTTGCTTAGACATCCCTAAAAAAATGTACTGATTATTAGGTATTATACTGATTATTCTAAGATGTCATCTTCTTCATCTTCTTCTTCTTCTTCTTCTTCTTCTTCTTCTTCTTCTTCTTCTTCTTCTTCTTCTTCCGACGATGACTTTGACGATGGTGACAACGGTGGGTGCTCTGCGAAAGGATTAGGGCAGTTCCTTTTGTCATGGTTAGCTAATCGCTTACAATTTTTACACATACGTTTTGGCTTCCTTGCCAAGGCAACTGCTTTTACCTTCACCGACAACATTCTCTTTCCGCTTCCTTTGTTTTTGGATTGCTTAGGCGGCAAAATGGTTATCTCCTGACTAGCAGAACAGCCAAGAATTTTCTCCAACTGTTGTTGTTTATTCAATGGTGATCCTAAGGGTGATAGTTTCTCCTTAAACTGTCTAATTAGACTAGAAAAGTTGTCGACATCATCCTTCAATTTGCCCATGAGCATACCAACTGTCTGATGAATCTCTGACCACATTACTGACATCGCAATCTGTTTTCCATTTATTATATCAACGTCCTCAGTTGCTTCACCATTATAATCGAACATTTTAGACAACATTGCATCTTTACACCATCTTTTAACAACACATTGTTCTGGAATAATCTTCACTCCGTTCGATGAGTAAATCCATATGACATGCCGGCAAAGAATGCCTTTCCTCTCAAACATTCTGCAGCTACAAGTGGCTTTCAATGTATCTAGATCATCAATATAGAGTAATATGTTAGTTAAATCGATCGAGAAAAAAAGTGTGAGTGTAATACACTAAAGTGTAATTCTAACATGCATAAGTGTAATTCTAACCTAAGCATAGCGTGTGAGATAGACCTTACATAACACAAAATATAAATTGTAATTTTAAAAGACAAAAGTGTAATTGTAGCAGCATAAAGTGTAATTTTAACACATAAGTGTAATTTTAACAACCCAAAGTGTAATTCTAACAAAATAAAGTGTTATTTTAACAGAAAAGTGAAATTCTAAGCAAACAAAGTGTAACTTTAACAGATACAATGTAATTTTAATGAGACAAAAGTATAATTTTTACGGATAAAAGTATAATTTTAACAAACAAATCCTACAGAATGATACCTAGGCAGTATATGACCTCATAATTTCTGTCCCTGCTTGCATCTCTTACAGTGGTCACCTCTAAAGAGTCACACTCAGAAAAACGTCTGCTTTTACAAGTATCGATTGAGTACTTGACCTCTTCTTGAAATTTTTCGAATACTCTATGACTGTACACTTGCGCCCCGTGCATTTCGATAGCTAGATGCGTTGATATTATAGGGAAAGTGTGTCTGTTACAGTTGTCAATCTTTTTCTGTGTGTGTCTTTGCTGGTCCATCGCGCTGTCAAAACGCATCGAAAACTCAACTAATGTTCCCGACTTGCTCTCAAATCTCTTAAAAAAACTATTTTCGCTCTCTGATCTTTGGGTTGTTCTCATAACACCCCCCATATCTAGGTCCCTAAAATGTGCCATAACCCACTGCTTCCTTTTAGCGTACATTTCTTTAAACCAGTCAATGTTATTAACCATGTGTTCTCTGCTAATTTCTTCCAATTTTGCATCGAACTCTGCCACTTCAATGTCTTCATCCCATATTATGACATTCAATTTCTTTACAAAGACAGAATAATCCTCTCTCGTCACTCCATACTTACTTGACACTTTGTTCATGATATGCCACATACAATATCGGTGGCGCGCTGTCTTGAACACCAAGGGCACCGCTTTAAGAATATCAGGATCCTGATCGGTGATGATATAATTAGGCTCTTTCCCACCCATCGCAGCCAAAAAATGGGTGAAAACCCATTTAAACGAGTCTGCATCTTCATGAGCAACCAACGCTCCACAGAAAGTGACTGATCGTTTATGGTGATCAACCCCAGTGAAAGGTGTGAAGGCCATGCCATACTTATTAGTGGAATACGTCGGATCGAACGACACTGCATCCCCAAAAACTGAGTAGTTCCTTCTAGCGATTCCGTCGGCCCATATAGCTTTACTAAGGCTACCGTCAGAATCAACATCATAGTCAAAGAAGAACCCTGGCCTATTAACAGCCAATTCCTTAAAGTGGTCCACGAACATCTGACCGTCCCGTTCATGAATGTAGCATTTTACATCTCTGTGAAAGTTCTTAAAATCATTTAAACTAGCTCCGATGTTTTCAAACCCATTAACATGCTCCTTCAAAATTTTGTAAGTCTTCGTTGCTCCTATCTTCAGCTGTTAATTATTGACAATCTTTTAAATGTATTTGAAAGTGTAACTTTAACGGCTAAAATAGTAATTGTAGTGTCTCCTACAAAAGTATAAAGTGTTATTTTAACAGACAAGTATAATTCTAACAAAATAAAATGTTATTTTAACAGACAAGTGAAATTCTAAGAAAACAAAGTGTAATTTTAACAGATACAAGTGTAATTTTAATCAACAAAAGTGTAATTTTAATCATCAAAAGTGTAATTTTGACGGATAAAAGTATAATTTTGACAGACAAAAGTGTAATTTTAACAGACAAATAATATTTGTAATAAAAAAAAGTAGAATTCTAATGACTCAAACAAAGTGTAATTCTAACCACTGTAAGTTTAGGAAGGCGAAGCTAACTTCAGCAAACCTAGAATACTCACCCTTGAATTATAAAGGATTATCATTTTGTGATAGTCTGTTATGTTGCATGCCAACTTTTGAAACTCTCTATCTCTGGCTGATACGAGTTCATGGTTGTGGCCACTGTGGAATTTGTCAATTATTAATTCCTCATTCCTCTTAAACAGCCTAATCCTCGCTTTGCACCCAACGCGCCTGACTTTGTGTCTCCTTCCTGAGTCCTGGCGGCCACTACACTCCAATTGTCCCTTATGTTTGAACCCCTCTAGGTTGCAAACCAACAGTTTAGATTTTATTTCCTCGCCACGCCATCTCTTAGTCGTGTACTTCCGCACACCAAGAAACAACATAAATTCTATAAAATGTCACTGCCTCCTCTATTTCCAGAAATTCCTGACCAACATAGGGGGTGAACTTATCTTCAACGTCCCTGCAAAATTCTTCCTCGTTCGGTTTTCGTTTTCCATTGTGCTTAATATTATCTATCAATAGTACAATTATTATCAATTGTATTCCTAACATCTTAAAGTAACCCATGTATTTGTTAAAATTATAGCTTCGTTAGAATTATACTTTTGGTTGTTAAAATTACACTTTTGTCTGTTAGAATTATACTTTTTACTATTAGAATTACAGTTTAAAAGCTTACAGCTTTTGTCTGTTATAATAACACTTTTAGTTGTTAAAATTACACTTTTCTCTGTTACAATTACATTTTTTACAATTACAATTACAGATTCAAATATTACACTTTTGAATTTCAAATTTACAATTAGAGTTGAATGAATTGTACTTTGTACGACTACAATTACAATTATACTTTCTACCATAACAATTACAATAATACTTTTGTTGCTTAAAATCACATCATTGGTAGTTAAAATTACATTTACGACCATTACAATTACAGTTTTGTTAATCCTGAAATTACTCTTTCGTCCGTCAGTATTACACTTTTGAATGTTACGATTTACACTTTATTCGTCTTTTTTTCTTGTCACGTTGCAGATACTATATTGACTCTTACAAATAAGAAACTGAAATATGAAACAACTCATAACAAATATGACGTTATCTACCAAATAAATAACTCCAATGTCGAGAAGTTTAACTTCAACTTGACAGAGTTGATGTTGAACTCCATAACGCTGGAGTTCATGTTGAAAGAGTGGATTTACAGATTTCAGATAATAAAAAACAAGCTTAAAAAATAACCTAAAATACAGTTCCTTCTCATATTTAAGCTACTGTTGATATTTAACCTAATCTTTTGATAAAAAAAGAAATATAACCTAACTTTGAATGAAGCAAATAAATAAACAATCCAAAAATTACCATCGACAAATGGAATCATTTGCAAATCCGTCATTTTTTACGTTGGACTATGGTCTTGTTGTTTGTCTGTAAGAATGGAAAATGACAAAGGAAGATGATAAAGGAAGAATGTACGATTTTTATTTGCAGAAGTTTTATTTGCTCAAAATTATCGCTAGTAAGGATGAATATCCATGATGAGTTTTTTTCAAATTGTGTTTTTTGTGGAGTTTGTTTAGAATTGTGTTGAGGAAGGTGCTTGAATAATTATGCATGTGTTTGTGTGTGCACAGTGGGTAATAGAAAATCGTACTGACACACACACCCTCTCTCCTTCTCAACCTATTTCCTTTTTTTTTACGCCTATATTGGCTTTATAGTAGGCAAATCTCCACTCTCCATTTACCTAATCCAAGGGCCCTAATAAAGACTTAAGGACTCAAAAGATATTAAGGACTCAAAAGATATTAAGGACTTAGGAGAACTTTGCTCTCTCTCTCTCTCTCTCTCTCTCTCTCTCTCTCTATATATATATATATATATATATATATATATATATATATATATATATATATAGTCCCTAAATCCAATCCTAAGCACTTAGATCATAAAAATTGGATGGTTGAGATTTTAAGAAGAATAAGCACACATCCATTTCCCCATGCATGACATTAATCATGCAACTTCATTTCCCCACGTTTATACCCTTCACACTTTTCTAAAACATAATTCAAAACATAATTTTCTTCTTTCTTCTCTCTTCTCTCTTATTTTCCTGATCAGTCATCACCCCTTCAACTTCCCCATCATTCATCTGTCACTTCTTATTGTCGCCATTATTCAGCAAAATTGAAGTCGTCATTATTCTACAAAATTGAGTTCGCCATTATTCTGCAATATCGGATTTGACACTATCATAATTCAGGTATAAAATCTTCATACTTTCTTGTTGTTGTTGTTATTATTATTACTAGTATTATTACTATTACTATTATTATTATTATTATTACTATTATTACTATTATTACTATTATTACTATTATTATTATTATTATTATTATTATTATTATTATTATTATTATTATTATTATTATTATTATTATTATTATTATTATTATTATTATTATTATTATGCAAAATTGAAGTTGTTGTTGTTGTTGTTGTTGTTGTTGTTGTTGTTGTTGTTGTTGTTGTTGTTGTTGTTGTTGTTGTCATCGTCGTCCTGGTTTATCAACTTCTTGTTAGTTTTTAGGTTTGAGTTATTGTTATTCATCTCCTTCTTCTTATTATTTATCTCACTTTTGTTTTTTTGTTTTTGTTTTTTTTGGTTACCCGGTTTCTTGTTAAGATGAACAAGTTTTATTATTGTTTAAGAAGATTAAGTTTTAGTATGCTAATCTTCAATGTTCATCTCTTTGCGTAACTCCAATTGCAAAATTGCAACAAAAAAAACTTAAAATAACTTTAATTTATTGATTATGTAACTGCTATGTTATATTTGCGTAACTGTTTCAAATTTAAAAACTTCAATTAATCAATCAAATCAGCAATTTGTACAATTCATTCGGTTTAAATTGAAACATAATGTAACACCCCCATTTATTCGAGAGCCTTTAGCTAGACATTCCCAAGTAAATGAGAACGTTACCATCTCGGTTTCCCGAGGTAGTGAATAACAAAGTACAACAAACCAAAGTACTTTAAATTAAAACTTTAGTGAATACATGTTTATTACAACTTTAACCAAGTAAAACTTAATATAAATTACAATACATCTCGCAGCGGAAATAAATAAAGTGATGTAATTATTCTATGTGATCTAGACTTCAGCTATGGTCCAAGTCAAGCTCTCATCCCAATGCTCCCAAGTCAGCTAATCTTTAGTACCTGTCAAATCTGCTCCCCATAAAACGGTTCACCGCAGGTGTTCACGAATACACAGTCAACCGCGAGGTTGAGTAGGAATAAATACTAACAACAAAAACATACGATAAACAATCCAATTTCCTTTTTCATTTCACAACCCCCTAACAACGTGCTCCTTCCTTTTTCTTACTCGTTACACTAATCATCCCGCCAATCCCCGGCCGGCGACCTCAACCCGAAGGTGAGTAAACACACACTACATTACCAAAAGGTAATGTCCGCCTCAACATATAGTTGAGTAAATATCCACGGATGGCCTGCAGACCAACTGGGGCTCGCCTCGAGTAAATACGATAAAATATAAATCTCGCGAATAAATCAAATACGTCACCCGAAGGCTCTTACACGACGTCTGCCAATATAACCTCAATAATAATCTACATCACCACGAAGGGATGTCTACCAGTATTAAACTGAATAACCAATGCAATATCAGTAACTCCATCATAACTAATCCAACCAACATATACAATATAACTTCTCCTTTCCAACAATTTCAATGATATCAACCAACACAATTCTCATATGATCAATATAAATCATCCAACAAACATTATCGAGTAAAATTTGAGTAGGATTTATCCCTACCTGATAAGCAAGCAATTCCAATTACGTAGCTCAAGCAATCCAATAAATAAAGCAATCCGATCCGATTGTAATTCTTCACAACCGTCACCTAATCAAATAATTATAATTCATTTATTTATTTATTATTATAATTTATTATTTATTCAATTATATTTTAATTATATTAATTATATATACTAATTATGCATCGATTACATTAATTATATTTTACGCCGATTAATTAATAATTATAACCGGAGTTACAATCACCCAACTAATTATTTTATTATATAAATTAATCATAAAACTAATATGAAATCATTAAAAACACGACTTCCCAAAACCCGAGTCAACACCCAAATAAACCCGACTCAATAATTAAACCCAACCCATGTAAACCCCTAAAACCACGTGAAAACAAAATACCAACACCAACCATACATTACGGCAACACCGTGTCCAACCCCTCACCAAAACCAGTCATTCACGCCTCCCCTAGCAACCAATAGCTCCACCCACGCCTGCCACCTCCTAACCTGCAACTCGACACACCCTGACAACCAACAACCACCAGCCACACCGTCTCCAGCACCCCACAATCTCACGCCCTAACAACCCATCTAGCAACATCAACAACCACCGCCTTCACGCTACACCTAAAACAACCCCTCAAAAACCACCACACGCGACACCAAACCACCTCTGGCCAGAACCTTAGTCATCACTGACCCACGGTGGTCCCAAGGGCGGTCTCCTCGTCCCCTCGACACCACTACACAGGTCACGACAGTCAGTTTAAGACGGTCACACACAAACACGCACATCTACCCTGTTTTCGCGTTTTTCACCTGCCACCGCCACAAACCTCCACCTACGACCACTAAACCACCCCCATGACAGTAGACTCGACCTCTAGCTTTCAAGCCTACCAATCCAAGACCACCACTTGACCCTAACGGATCCCAATTCAGGTCGAAATCCCCTAAAATACCCTTGTTTTGCGTAAACAATTAAAACCGGTCAAACTCGCCACCTTTGACCACCACACGCTACCCTACTATCACCATTAGGACCGACTAACACCCATAAACTACCACCCACAACCCTAGGTCAGATAGGTCATGCTAAGTAGGTCAAATAATGCAAAACACGCCCTAACCCTAACCCTAATAATGACCCGACACCCCCTTTTTGTTATTCGATTTGACGGTCACCTGTGGTCAACGACGACCAACGACGGGTCCTGGTCAGACACTGGTGATCCATGGTCATGGTGACGGTCTCAGTTCGTCAAACGGTAGTCTAGTTTACAAGTTATAACAAAGCAAAGGTGTATACAAGAGACGGTCTGAGAATATTACCTTGAGACGATAAAAGACGATAAATTCCTTGCTATTCCCCTTCTTATTCTCCCTATCTCTCTTTATAAATTATTTTTCAGATTTGATGAAAAAAAAAGGACCATTGTTTGAGGTTTCATCTATTTATACTGATAAGATAGGTTATATAGATCGGTATTAGGAAACTATGTAATTATATTATTATTATTATTATTATTATTATTATTATTATTATTATTATTATTATTATTATTATTATTATTATTATTATTATTATTATTATTATTATTATTATTATTATTATTATTATTATTATTATTATTATTATTATTATTATTATTATTATTATTATTATTATTATTATTATTATTATTATTATTGTTAAATCCCGCTTCAAATCCCGACTACAACTCATACTAGGCCTAATATATTCATCCCATATTTATTTCACACGGCCCAAGGCTTAATTGGCTTTAAATTAAATTCTCGACTCGCCTTCTTACTTTATTATTTAATTAACGTCTTACTTGCAATTATTATTAGAGATGCCTTTAATTATATATTCGAATTTCGTAAATTAGTTATATAAACTTCACTAAATTACGGGGTATTACACATAACCTTAATTTATTGATTATGTTGCTACAATAATTTTTGGTTCACTGTTTTAATATATTCAATTAATCATTCAAATTAGATGTGATTGCATTGTTTAATAAACCCCAATTATCACTCAAATCAAAGATAACAACAATTTCACCTGAATTAAGGTTTGTCACTTCCCAACTTTCTGGCATTCACATTACTCCTATTAACAAACCTTTGATTTCTTCTGCTCCTCTTTACCCTTCTGTTGTTCAGCCTGTTGCACGTAAGCCCATTCATTTTTTTTTTTTAATGATTAAATTGCATAAATTGTGTTATTTATGATTTATGCTGTAATGGGTTTGGATTAGTTCATCTTTTAGTTCATGGGGTCTCTTTGATTTTGCGTTGTTTGAATGTTTATGTTAATTTGCTGCAAATTTAGCAATCTTAAATTGATGTGTTCATATCACCCTGTGTAAAAGTTGAGCTACAATTATTTGTTTTGTTTGTGCCTTGTGCTTCAGCTAATTTGTTTTAATTGTTTGTGTTGAAAATGTTGGCTAAAGAATTGTGCTTTTTTTTTACCTGCTTAGCCCTTTGAGTGCATTACTGGAACCGAGGCCGAAATTCTGTTTTTTTGTTGAGTACTTGAGGTTATGTGAATTAAGTGTTTGTATGAAAATTAAGGGTTAGAAAGAAAGGTTTGGTTGGTTTGGTTGCTATAATAATTTATCATTCAAATTCATTTGGTTTAAATTGAAACATAACCTTAATTTATTGATTATGTTTCTACAATAATTTTTGGTTATCTGTTTTAATAGATTCAATTAATCATTCAAATTAGATGTGATTGCATTGTTTAACTTCAATTAATCCATATTTTGCAATTTCACTATATATTGTATATCTGATGTTTGAAGATCAGATGGCTGGTGAAGATAAGATTGATGGTGAAGATAAGATCATCGGTGAAGATCAGATAGCTGGTGATGATCAGACGGAGATAGCAGGTGAAGATTAGACGGCTGGTGAAGTTGTTATTGCTAATCCCTGATGAGTCGATGTTTTGGTCGTTATTTCTACTATCAAAAACAATTTATAATAATACCAAATTAAGTAGTATGATAAGGGGTGTCGGTCTCAAGGATGATGGGGGCTAGCACTATGATTTGGTTAAGTCTAAGTTTAGTCAAGTAAGATGGAGATTGGTTTAAAACTAACAACTAAATTTAAACTAAAGAAAGTGGTTAACTAGATTGGTAAACGATTAATTTAAGGACTAGGGTAGTCGGGTTCCTCTAAGCAATGTTGGTCAATCGATGGGTGTCAAAAGGTTTCCGGTTAGATATTAATGAAGAAAGCAAGTAAATTTCCTAACCTCATCTTAAGATGGACACAAGAATCATCATTTAGTATCCTATCTCATCATGAACATGCTATCAAGCAACGATAAAAACTCTCATTCATAAAGAAGCTAAGCAAAAATTGTAGAAAAGCATGAACTTTCATACACACAATTCAACAAACACCTTCAATGCATGATTATGAACATTAATATATCCACCCAAAAACACATGTTAACAACCCATTTGATTAACCTAAACCCCTACTTGGGTTCCCCCTAAACCCTAGTGGGAGACTACTCACACATGGTTACAAAGCAAATGTAAACAGATGAGTAAAAACAAGCAAACATGACAACAAACATTATAAGAAGATGAACAATTACTAATTATCAAAAGAAAATGTAAATTATTGAATAAACAAGGTAAATAAGGAAGAGAATTATACCAACAATAAAGAAAGATTGATACTTTGATTGAATTAAGGAAGAAATTCTTCAATATCTCCAAAATACAACCCAATAACCAAATATAAATAATTGAAATTAAGTAGATCTATATTAATTAAGTAAATGATTAAGGTTTAATTAGGGAAAGATTAATACTTGCTTAATAATTATGCATAAACATAGAGGAATTATGAAATCTAGGGTTGTGTGTACAAATGATTAAGGGAAGGGGTATTTATACTACCCCTTTGAATTAAACACAAAAGAAGAAAAGGAAGCCCAATTTGCATATATGTGTCCTGTGCCGGCCTGCCTGCCGGCAGCGGGCCTCTTTTTTCCTGAGCATAGAATTGTCTTGGGTGGTTCTCTGCCAGTGGACCGGCTGCCGGCCTGCCGGCAGAGAACACTTCTTCTTTGGATTTTCTTCAATTCTTCAACATTACGGCCTGGGAGGCTCTCTACCGGTGGACCGGCTGACGGCCTGCCGGCAGAGACACCTTCTTCTAGATTCCTTCGTGTTTAGGGTAGTGGGAGGGTGTTCCCTGTCGGTGGACCGGCTGCCGGCCTGTCGACAGAGGACACCTCTTCAGAAATTTCCCCTTCTTCTTCTAATGCTAACACAATCTTTAGCCCGCGCTTGGTCCTTACTCCGTATTGCCTCTTTCTTGGCTTATTCCCTACAATTTGAGACGGGAATTCATAATATAGGATCACATGGAATAAAGGGTAAAATGCAAGCGAGTCGGGTTTAAAACCGTGCCAAAAGGGGTCAAAAAGCATGAGAATAAAGAGGGGAAACAGTCCAAAATAATCAATCATCAATCCCACCCCCTCGATAGTTGTGAAGTGTCGATGTAAGAGGCTTTTGAAATTGATCTCTGAGCTGAATGATAGGCAGCGAGTAGCGGTGAAGTGAATCGGGTTTGGTGGGCTGCTTGAGTTGAGGCTTAAAAAGTACCCTCTTGAACATGTAGACCTCTTTTATGAAGCTTTTAATGATGGCACGTATGTGTTTAGGGCTTCCGAATTAAAAGAGTTCATGTTGACTAAGAATGGTGTTCATGATTGCTTCCTGCTACCACGCGGTCCTAAGCAACTCGAACTAGTACCTACTGGTCATAAGAAAGAGGCAGCTGAGCTTGTAATTAAGGAATGAAGGCTCGGTGGAGGAAAAAGTACAACATGTCAAATTCATATGATCTAATTCCCATAGGAAAGGTATTAAAAGACATTGAAGCATACATAGAAGGGGGCGACCAATTTTGTAGGCTATTTGTGTTGTTCAGTATGGCGACATTCTTAGCCCCCACGTCAAACGGGGTCGACATAAAGCTTCTATCAACAATTGAAATCGTAGGTCTTATAAATCAATATGTCTGATGTTCATATGTGATTGATCAGATGGCCGTTGCTGGTCTCGAATATAGGAAATCGCCGACTTCTTTGCGGGGCTGTATTCCTTTCCTTATGATTACATATTTCTAGAGAATTAACTTACGCGGTGAAATTTCACCTCATGACCTCCCACTTATAAAACATTGGGATAACAAGAGGATTACCAATAGGTTAAATAGAGAGCTCGTTAGTGGATCTTTGGGGCGTATGGTCTTGTCGTCTGTGTGTTATCCCCGTTGCCTTCAACCTTCTTATATACCAAATGCTATCACTGGTAATGGCACTCCTCAATTACTACTAGATTCTACATCACACTCAAGGCCTGAGACGAAGTTCATTCAGATCGAACTACCTCCAGGTGTTGAGGATGACCAGGAGTTGCAAGCTAGAGCTGTGGAAGTAAGTCTAGGTTTTCTATTTGTCAATCTGTCTAACTATTTCAATTTCAACTGACTAAATTAATCATATTATTTTTAGTTGTAATTGGGTAGATTGTAACTCTAAGCTTATATTGTGTGACTTTAAAACTCAGTTCCTTTATTTTTTCATTGCTTTGATTGTTAAAATGATATGATTAAAACTCAATTCCAACTGACTAAATCATATGATTAAAGTTACAAAATTGAAAATTGGAAGTGAACAAATTATTTTATTGTTAAAATGATAAAATTTGTGAATTGCAGTTTCAAACTACATGCATAAAGTTACAAATTCAAAATAGTTATTAGGAAAAAAGTTTGAGGAATAAAGTTATGTTGGTTGTGAAATAAAGTTTCATAAAACATAGTTAAAGTTTTACTGACAGTGGGATTCTTTTGTTGTATTATAGGGTCTGCATGAGCTCTACTTAAAGATGCAGCGGAACATAATTGTCTTCCATGCATGGTACTCAGATGCAACATCAAATATTAAACGTTTAACAACTCCGGATATTGACCCAACTGATTTCGTTCCTTCACAATCTACACAAGCATTCTTTGAATCTGATGTGCTTCATTGATACGTTGCTGAAGTAACTGAAATATCCCAGTGAATGAAAGATTATGTGGATAAAGCACCTGTTTTTCACGAAGCTTCGAAGCAAATTACTGGCGTTTTACGTGATCTAGCTGGTGATAAAGATAATGAAGCGACTGCTACCTATGGTGCAGATTCTTCTGCCCTTAATCTTGGGACCAATGACTTTTATACTACTTTGGAAGTTAATGAGATCTTGAATACGATAAGGCGGGAAGAAGGTGTTGGTGTGGAGGTTCATGAATCTGCTGATGAGGTACATGTAGACTGCTCAGCTCAGAATTTGAACGATATAGGTATTTGTTCACCCGTTGTAAATAATGAGAGCGTATGTGTGGACATGGGCCACGTCTCGGTATATGGATTTGGGCCACCAACCGATCTGTGGTCACGGGCCACCTGCACCCCAGACCAATCTGTGGACATGCAGCGGTCTATTGAAAGCCACGCTCGGCGGCGTAAAAATGCTTTCGACCGGATCGTTTTAGATCGGTCGGTTTCGTCTCGGTAAGGGGTCTCGAAACGATTACAGATGTTCGGAGTCACCACCAAGCATTTGTGGGATGCTTGGAACCCGTTCGAAATCCACTTTATACCTCGGTCAAATCGAAGCACAAAGCAGCGTTTGACATAGGTACGAAAGATAATGAAATCGTCCCTCTTTAGCATCCTATCTCTAGAATGACTCTCGTACGCCCTGGATAAGGTCGTCCACTATCCAAAGTTTCTGAGTAAGAGGTGAAGGTACGTATTGGGAAGCCCTTTAATCAGACACCCAATCCCACCCATGTAGCGCCTCTACTTGATCGATCTTGGTTGGTTGAATGCAAAAGTTGATAAAACGGTTTAAATGCATGAATGCGCATCCAATAATTTAAACCTAACATGTGAGAGCTTTCTAAGTCGGTTGATTTAATCCATGTATCAAGTATAAGATGTCGAGTTGGATTAATGATTGATTTGCATGCAAGACGGAAATTAAACATCCACTTACCAAATTAGGTTTACGGTGCATAACGTGATCCATTTGTCTTAGTAAAGCATTTTGCAAATACGATTTTGAATGAACAAATAGTCGTCTGATCCGTCCTATATCCGGGTTAACCGGAGTCGGGATCGTCCTAGACTAATGCTTGAAAGGGAACAGGCCCTGTACCAGACGGCTACATGAGGCGCGAGCCAGCCGGCGGTACAAGGGGCCTCCCTTTGGATTTGAAAATGAAAATTAAAAGGCCTGCTTGAGGCGCGGGTCAGCCTACGGTTATATGCCATGTTCTGACCTTTTGAAAACGTTATAAAACGTGTTGAGAAATGGGTATTTGAACCCGATTTGGTTTGAAAGGGTCGTTTAGACCGCATTTGTTGATTTTGAAGAACTAGACTCGAATAATCATCATTATTTTGATAATATTCAGTGTCGGGTTCGACTTGACAAGCTTGACATGAATAGTTTTGAAAATAATTATGAACTAATTGTTTTAAGTTCATTTGAATAAAATTAGCCGATACTCATCATCGTACCCGGGTTAAAATCCGACATGGTATGTAGAACCAAGGATGACTTTGTGTTGGTGACTAATATGTTTATTTGGAAAATGTAAAGAAATGATGAAAGGCTTTAAAATACCTCCCAAAATGTAATTAACCAAATATTATCACCGAAACACGGATTTAACCGTCATGGTATATGGAACCAAGGGTGAAAAATGTTTTATGGTTAAAACAAATGAAATAAAATAAAAAGGTTTTGAAAATATTTGTAATGGTAAAAACCGATTACAAATATGAAAATGAATTAAAGGGGAAAGACGAGAACAAACACTTTTGATCTCTGACTTGGACATCCCATTTAGGCGCGGGCAAGCCGGCGAACCAAGGGGCTTCTGTCTCAGGCCAAAAATCAGTTTTGGCTCGTTTATCCCATGTTTTGGTTCATGTTATGCACGTTTAGCATGTTATAGTCATGAAACAAATGAAAACATGATAAAAGGAGGATTTTTACACCCTCATACTTACATGTTTACTTATGGTGAGTGACCGAAGTAAGTGTAACAACTCGTTTGGTCAGAAAAAACTCGATTTAAAACCGTTTTGGTAAGTAAAAAGAGTGTTTTAAGATTAGTGACGGTGTAGTGGTCGAAGTGGTCGATCAAGTGATTTAATGCACGATGACGGGACCAAACAATGTGTAAGGCTTGTATTTACGATCAGTAGGTCGTAAATACGCGTCGGATTGTGACTTAAGAAGTCGAGTCGAGAATTTTAAGGGAGAAAAGAGGGGGCGGACACTCGCGTAAGTCTCAAATGGGGGGCATTTGAGGGGTATTTATAGGGAAATGAGTGGTTGTGTGAGTTTTAAGCGACGTGGCCACTTGGGCTGCTCAAAGAGGCGCGAGCCACGTCGCGGGTCTTCGAGGTGTGTTTTCGCTTTCACACAAATGCAATCATGATTTGTTCTATCCTAGGTTTTGAGGTCATATGTTTGGTACTTGACCAAATATAAATCCGGGAAAACTTAAGGTAGAAGGTTTGAATTTTTTTGTTTTTGGTGGTTGACTCGGTTTGACTCGTTGTTGGAGTCGGGAATTGAATTTTTGAGTCGGTTTTTGGTCCGGTGTCGGTTTTGACTCTAGTTAGTGTCATTGCGACCCCGTCATCGTGCATTAAACACTCCGGGTATTTTTAAAATGTTTTGGAATGTTTTATTTTTGAAATCGTTTTAAGTTTTTCGATGTAAAGTTGTTCACAAACTGTCGATCAAACGCCGCGATTCCAAAACATGTTATAGTCCGATAATCATCGGGTGTTTGTTGGAGTCTCAGCAGATACTGGGTATCTACAGAGCCCCCACTTTGACTGAGGCTTGGACAGGGCAAAAGTCAAAGTAGAGCCCCCAAGTCAATCGAAGATTACAACCTGGAGACCCAAGCGACGTCGAGGCGGCTCGAAAGGATTCGGGCCAAGGACCTGCCGTCGAGAAGGGCGACGCCAAGGAGACTCGAGGGTACGAGTCAAGAACCTATCGTCGGGAACAGTTTAGAGTCTGTCGACTATCCGTGCGGGTTGTTTAAAGTCCGTTAGACTACGTATGAAGGCTCGCCAGCGATAAGAAGGAGTCATACCTGAGGCATCTTCGGATATGTCCTTGCGTGTTTGCGGACAAAGGCTCGCCAGCTGCGACAAGGAGTTGTACCCGAGGCATCTTCGGGATATGTTCTTGGGTGTATGTGGACAAAGGCTTGCCAGCCATGGCGCGTAGTAAAGCTCGCCAGCCATGGCGCGTAGTAAGGCTCGCCAGCCATGGCGCGTAGTAAGGCTCGCCAGCCATGGTGCGTAGTGAGGCTCGCTAGCCATGGCGCGTAGTAAGGCTCGCCAGCCATGGTGCGTAGTGAGGCTCGCTAGCCATGGTGCGTAATGAGGCTCGCCAGCCATGGCGCGTAGTAAGGCTCGCCAGCCATGGTGCGTAGTAAGGCTCGCCAGCCTTAGGGCGGTCGGTTAATGAACCGTGAGAATAGCCGCGTCAAATGGGCTTGTTTTGAAAGTAGCGAACTCGTGATGCCGCCGTGGAAATAGTGACGTCGAATTTTCACTATCACTGTTTTTGAAATGAGCGGGTTCCGCGAGGAAGCCCCCTGCTGGTATTTGAAGGAATAGTGAATTTGGAATCTTCACCATTCGTTGTTCTTTTTTGAATTTTGAAGTGGCGGTTTTGATCGCCGCCTGTTTGAATTTTGAAGGAAATAGCAAATTTTAAATTTTGCTATCACGTTTGGAGTGACGGTTTATGTGCCGCCGTTGACATGTGATGAGATAGTGAATTTGAAATATTCACTATTATGTTTGAAGTGACGGTTTATGTGCCGCCGTTGACATTTGTTGGAAATAGTGAATTTGGAATCTTCACTTATTAATTGAAGTGACGGTTTATGTGCCGCCGTTGACATTTGATGGAAATAGTGAATTTGGACATCTTCACTATTATGTTTGAAGTGACGGTTTATGTGCCGACGTTGACATTTGAAGAAATAGCGAATTTTGAATTTTCACTATTGATTGAAATGACGGTTCATGTGCCGCCGTTGACATTTGATGGAAATAATGAATTTGGAATCTTCACTATTGATTGTAGTGACGGTTTATGCGCCGCCGTTGACATTTGAAGAAATAACGAATTTTGAATTTTCACTATTGATTGAAAATTGAAGAAAATAGTGAATTTTGAATTTTCACTATTATTTTTGAAATTGGCGGTTTTGATCGCCGTTTGTTTGAAATTTTCGAAAATAGCGAATTTAAATTTTCACTATTTGTTTTTATCTTTGAGAAAATGACGATCTTTAACATCGTCAATGAAAATTTGAAGTTTGTTATGTGGAAATTGGGCCAAAGCACAAAATTCGCTGAAAGAGTAAGGGACGCCTGATTGAGGCGCGAGCCACTTGGCGAACCAAAGGGGCTTCCCTTTTTTCTGTAAAAAGACGCGGGGTTTGGCTGCATTTCATTCTCATTCATCTTCAATCTTCGACACAAAAACCCGCAAAGAATCGCCATTGTTGGACTTTTGCTAGCTTCCATTCGTGCCATCAACAATAATGTCATCTCAAGGTATGCATTTCCTCTCGAATCCATTTAAATTTATTGGCCTTTTGGCTTAATTGAATTAGGGCGAAATTTCACCCTAGAATATCGATTTGGGCGTTTTTGATTGAGCCCATTTCGAGTGAAATTGATGATTGCATTAGGTTAGAAACCTGTTTAGGAGTATAGAGGTGCTTTTAGTTTGTATTTTGGTCCCCGTTCCCGCTCCCTATGCTCGAAAAACGTGAGTGAGGTGAGAAACTGTCTCATCTCGTAATGCCAAGTTTATTTGCTTGGATAATGGGTCCCACTAGCTAGGTTTTATTGTAGTCGGGAAAGACCATATTTGCCATTATGGGCCTTTGTTGGGTATTGTGGGCAAAATTGGAATTTTTGCCTTTTGTGACGGTCTTATGTCTGACAGAATAAGCGTCTGTTTAAGCTTGAATTGAGCCAGTTTGCCTTGAAATGGATCTTATTGTTAGTTTAGGTCACCTTGAGGCGTGATAAAATCACATTTGCCTTTTGCGGTCGTTTTGAATTTTCGACCGGTTTGCGCGCAACTTACCGTATGAATTGCCTTTTTGAGCCGTAGAAAAATTTTCCATTGCATTGGGAATGTATTTTTGGCTTGTTGGCGGACCTTGTATGGGTCTTGAAATGCCATTTTTTTTTGTGGTTTTGACTCGTCTTTTGCTTGAAAGAGGGGCGAGTCGTCGTTTTTTTGTGCGTTTTTTTTGTTTTTTGTGAATGGTTTTGTTTGTTTTGTTTGGCTGGGTTTTGGGCGGGATTGCCCTTGTTTTGCTTTGCAGGTTGTGTTTTTTTGGATTTTTCCATTTTATGCCGTCGTAATGCCGGAATTTCGGTTGACGTTCTTTGTTTGCAGGAGAGTGTTCGGGAGAGGCTGAGTCCCTTGCTGCGACTCTTGAGGAGTTGTTCGGGGCGGAGCCAGTTAGTACTCCGGCTAGTGCACCCGCCGCGGTAGTGGAGGACGTTACCAAGAAGGAGGGACCTCCTGAGCAGACTGTTGGGGCCACAGGGGCCGTTGAGGAGCGTGAGGTGCCTGTTGTTGGGGCTACTATCACTGGGAGAGCTCAAACTAGGTCTGAGGCTGGTACCTCCGGGAGGAGGATTTCTACGAGGGAGCGTCGTCCCTGGGCGACCAGACGGACGTTACAGAACGTCACCAGGGTCGTTGAGATAGGCCCTATCCGTCACGTCGAGTCTCGTGGCCAGAAGAGACGGAGGGCGGAGACAGTCAAGGATTATGCCGACGTCGCGACATTGAGAGCTAGACGGGGTACAGCTCCACGGGGGTTGCACTTGCGGGCGGCGCCTGCTTGGGCCGGGGGTTTTGACGGCAACCAGTTGTTGCTTCGACTGGACAGACACATCTTTTACCGTGCTCACGAGGGTTTGGTGAGTCGTGTCCCTCGCTTGAACTTTTGTCACTTTTGAAATGTCAGGCCTGAATAGGCGTTCTGACGTTGTTTGTTTTTGATTTCAGGAGATCGGCACCATGAGGACTTTCTCGGGCTTCACTACGGGCCGGGCTTTTACGACGTTCTCGAGTGGGACGAGGGCGTTGATAGAGTGGTTGGCTTTTGGGCCGTTGGTGGCAGCTTGGCGGGATATGCACAGGTCTTCGATTAGGTCGAACCTGTGTCTGATACGCGTTATGTTGGATCGGTACTGGGATACGACGTCGTTGTTTTACATGGAGTTTGGGGAGGTCGGCGTGAATTTAGAGGACTTCGCCATGGTATCCAACCTTCCCTGCGGCAAGTTGCCTGTTGAGTTTACCGAGACGCCGGAGAGAGTGTCCTCTCTTGCGGTTACCCGTCTAATCGGTACTACTTTGCCGGAGCCTTCCGACGTCACTCCATACTTGATTGCGAGTTCGTACATGAAGGACCACTTCACTGGGAGGGTGGCAGGTGTCACTCCGGCGCCGTTGGAGAGTCCGGAGGAAGAGGTTGAGGCTGACACGAAGAAGGCGCGGTTGTGGTTGTGGTACTTCTTGAGTGCCACGTACTTTGGTGACAAGGGTGAGCGCTTGTCGACCAAAGTGCTTCCTCTCCTTACTGACCTTGACACTTTGGGTCAGTTTGACTGGGTTACGCTGGCTCTGGCGAGTTTCACCTAGTACTTGCACGCGGCGGTGCGTCCGGAGTAAGTGAGAGACGGTAGTGCCCCTGCTTTGGTTGGTCCCGGCCTCATCTTTGAGGTATGAGTATTTTTGTAGTTTTTTTGAGTTTGATTTTGATTTTGATTTTGGCAAGTTTTGAGAAATTGGCTGATTTGTGTTTGCTGTGTTTGATTACAGGCTTGGTTGTATACTTACTTCACTCCTCTGGGTCCGGGGACCACAGGCGGTGTTCCCTCGACCTACCCTGCTGTGAAGGGTTGGACGGTGGCTCAGAAGAAGTCGACTTACGAGGATTGCAGGCGTTGCGTGAACAAGCTTCAGATTGCTGACGTAAGCTCTTGTTCTCTTCCCCCTCTCCTTTATAGAAATAGATAGAGATAGGGTGACTAGGTAGCTTATGAAGCCCCCAGTTGGCTGAGTAGCTTTGTCTTGAATGCAGTTTGTTGGGCGGACTTGGGAGCACTACACGGGCGCACCGGCTGCCATCAGGGAGCGTTTGCGGCATCGCAGCTCCCTGCGTTTGTACTTGGAGACGACCATCGAGCCGGTTTGGTATCTGGGTGAGCGTTTAGCTCGTCAGTGCTTCACCGATATTTTCGTCGTGCCGGTCGACCCGCATAAGGTGTTGTTCCAGGAGTCGACCCCTGATGAGGTTGAGGAGCACCTTCACGGCCAGGGAGGTGAGGAGCTGCTGTTACGGGACGTCGACTACGACACCTTCCGGTTGTCGAGGCTTGCCTGGTACCCGATCGAGGTATACTTTCCTTTGTTTTTCTGTTTTTATTCCCCCTTTTGATAAGAGGGTTTGTCATCTTTGATACGGATCCAAATGGTAGGTAGTCGACTTGCTGATGAGGACTCAGCCCCCAGCTTTCCCGACGGAGACCACCTTTCAGGGGCCGGGTGGCGAGGAGCTTCAGCTGCGCTTACCGGAGCATGCGGTTGCCTAGGTGACCGAGGCTGGCATGGAGTGGAGGTTGATCGTTTTGAGGGTGAGTTCATGACTTGAACATTTTTCCTCATTTTGGGCTTTGCTTTGCATTGTATTGAAGGACATTTTTGATTTGTAGGTGACGACCGTTAGTCATCAGGATTTGTGGCGGATGGCTAACCGCTGGAGGGCGCTTGCTGGTGACCTGGCTGCGAGGGAGGCTCGACTTTCTCAGGTACTTTTTGTGCTATTTTTCTGTATTTTGTGTTGCATTTCACGTTTTTAAATCTTGATGATTTGTGTTGTATTTTGTAGGGTACTGCGGATCCGGCGGAGCTTGCTCGGGTCCTTGCTGAGTTGGAGGCAGCCAGGTCGATGATCGAGGCCCAGGAGTTGGGGATCATCCGTTGGGACCAAGATTTGAGGGGTCGTCGGGACGAGCTGCGGAGCCGAGACGCGAAGATTGCCTCTCTTAGGGCTCAACTGGCTGCAGCGGAGGAGCTTCGTGTCGTGATGGAGCAGGAGACGCTGGAGAGTTCTCCGGAGAGGGAGCCTGAGCAAGTGGTGGTGTCTGCGTTGGCGGAGACTCTTCGTGAGAGACCGGGACTGGTCCGACGGGAGATGCTGAGTAGTTGTAGTAGCTTGTCCGTGTCTTGGACTCTTGTCTGTACATATTTACATTTTGCGTGAGGCGGTTTGTATATATGTGTTTTTGGATTGTGGTTCATTTTATGATTTTTGGCTTTTTTGTGTTGTGTTTCGGAGGAGCGCTGTCGGCTGTCAATTCTCCTTTTGTTTCACACTGGTTCCAGCATCGTTAGTGTAGAAAACAGGCAACAGGTAACACGCATACAAAAACGCAAACACGTAAAAGCATTTGAACAAAATTTAACCAAGATGACTTGAAGTTAAAATTGAATTTTGAAAAATGAAGTGAATTTTGAAAAATTCCGCGACAAGTCGTCACGTTTGAACTCCCAAAAGGAATTAATTTGAAAATTGAGCAATTAACTCGTGTCTTGAATTAAATTGCATCGGAAATTATTGAAATTGATTTGCGACTCGAAAAAAATTCAAACTCAAACCGTCAGGGATGAATTTTAGAAAAAACTTCCGCGAGTGTTTTTGATTTTTGAGGTCAAGACTCGAATTTGTGAGTGCTTGAAATTTGAGGGAAATTGACGTCGTGTTATCAATTTTCGATTTTTATTTTGATGGAAAATTGCGAAAAAGCGAAAACTTTTCGGAATTTCGACTGACATGGAAACGATCCGTCGCGGATCGGGGCGACTAGCCCTTCCCCCCTTAAAAAAAAAGAAAGAAAAATCCGTATGTTTAAAGTTGCGTCATGGAAACCGTGTCGAATTTCGTAAAACGCGAAAACAAGGAAATGTGAGTGTGAGGAAACACAAAAACGTCCTGGATCATCCCGAAGAGGCGCGAGCGTCCTGGCGGAAGATTTGAGGTGTCAGGAGAAAACACAAGTTGAAAGAGACAAGTCAACGGCGGGAATCTGGGAAGCCTCAACGAGCGCGCGAGCAAAGATGGCGATGGAAGCCGCTCCCCCTTTTTCTGAAAAACACGCTGATCATTTTTGTATAATAGTGATGTTTCCGCTTCATTGTTTCATCATCCGAAACACAAAAACATCTCTACAAAACTTCTTCTTCTTCCACAAAAATATTTCATGGATGCTTTTGAGAACGCATTGCGACAATGGTGCCGGGATTTGTCGTCTCCCGAAAAGTATCAACTCATTTGCATGGGAGTTGGTCAATTGTTGGTGCTCCGTCAAGTCAAGGTGCAACCTTCATTTCTTGAAGCATGTTCTCGGTTTTGGGATTCGAAACACCATGTTTTCGTTTTCCGAAGGGTGAGATTTGTCCTCTTGCCGAAGAAGTTGGAGCCATTAGTGGGTGGCCGGGTTGTGTTCCGGTGCTTCCACCTACTCGGTTGTGCTACAAGGAGAAATTCCGTTCCATGTTGGGTTTGTCGACAAGTCAAGTCAACTTTCTTCTTGCTCCACATGGTGTGGATATGTTGGCTCTTATCAACATCTTTTCAAACCGATTAGATGCCAATGTCTCGAAAGTGGCTAGGAGAAGGGCTCTTGCCTTTTGCCTTGTCCATATGTACCTCTTTGTTGATGTTTTGAAGAAGGAGGGGCCAAAGTACTATGGTAGCATGACCCTTATTCATGTGGTTGAGCAAATGGAGCATGGTAGAGATCCATCATGATTAGTGCTTGGAGAGATCATCCAAGCTTTGGATAAAGAAGGATCTTTTGAAGAATCTCCCTCATTTGGGTCCCCAAGGATCTTTCAAGTGTGGCTATTGGAGAGTCTAAGGTATGTAGAGCCTCCGGTTAATCCTTCTTCTTATTCCTTCCGTCACCTTACCATGAGGAAGAAGTTGTACCCAGATAGTTTTGCTTCTACCGAGGCTTATTGGGCCGCGAGATTGGTGGAGGAGGGTGGTCCTCACATCCGTTGGGTGGTGCCGTGGTGGCACTTGAGGTCCTTCACGGGGTTGCCCGCTTCGGATGCTAGTCCTCGTTCTTTGATGGTGGTGGGTTTGAAGGTTGCTTCCTTCATTTATCCCAAAAGGCTCATGAGGCAAATGGGGCGTCAACAAAAGGTGCCCGCTCAAGATACTCTTGTCCTAGAGAATGTTTTCCGGAACTCCGAGCTTGTGGAGGTCTTTGAAAGACGGTGGGCCACTCGGCCGCTTTCGGAGGTACCAAACCCCGTTGCCACGACATGGGTGACTCCCGCTTATGTCAAGTGGTCACGTGCTCCGTCCTTGGAAGAGAGATCCAAATTTCGTAAGGACGAGGTTGTCGACTTGAAGTACCGAGAGGTTGGCAAGGCCAACCGTGCCTTCTTTGAGGAGTATGTTGATGGAGCTACTCCCGATGTGATTAGACCACCGAAGAGGAGGACTTCTGGCCCCAAGAATATGGTGGGCCGTGTATTGGCTCGTTTCGGGTCGAACATGGGGTCTTGTGCTAGACCGGAGGCCGTCGCCGTCTTAGATCCGTTGAGGATACGTTCCGAGGAGGAAGTCCATGCTAGGCGGGCCGACAAGAAGAACAAGGGGAAGATGTACCCCGAGGGAAAAGGCAAGGATAGAATGGAAGAGTGAAGACCTCCATTACCCGCTTTATTATTATGTTGTATTATTGTTGTGAGTTTTTTATTATGTTGTACTAACTAGTTATTGTGTGTTTTGTGCTAGTTTTATTATGTGAGGTGTTTTAGTTGACACCTTAGCTTCGATAAGTTCTAGACTCGTCGAGCTTTATTTGTTGCTGAAATTGTAATCCCTCCCATTATTAATTAAATAAGAGGATTGCCCGTGTCGAAAATTGTGAACGCTTGTTTCTTCCATCTTTTTGGTGAAGGCAATTCGATTTGAATTATCCTAAACATTTGCACTTGGGAAAGTGGTATTTTGTGGAAAGGGAGAAAGGCTTATTTTTATATTTTGTTGGGAAGGGGAATGGTTTCCCTTCCCCTTTTGATGGGGATGTCTTGTATGTGGGTGATGTGTTTTTTTTTATTATGGGGATGGTTGTTTTTTGATTGTGGGAATGGTTGTTTTTTTTATTGTGGGAATGGTTGTATCCTTCTTGTGTAAGAAAGGACAGCCTACGTATCCACCTGAAAATGTGAAATCAAACTATGATCGTAGTTCGAAATGTTTTGTAAATTTGATTGGGTTTTGTGGTTGTATCCCTCATGCATAAGAGGGACTGCCTACGTATCCACCTGAAGAGGTGAAACAAAACCATGCTCGTAGTTCAGGGGTTTTTTGTTTTAGTGCAAATGGATATTGCCTTTGACAGATCAAAGGACATTCGAAATGGGCAAGGTGCCGCAGCTTAGACTCGATAAAACATGCAATTTCAAATCAGAACACGTTGAGGAACTTGACTTGAAATGGGGTTGAGGTGGTTGCTAGTTGTAAAACTAGGCTTAGGTCGTTGGTTGCTATGGTTCAAGGGTAGTATTTCTTGAGTTGGTCTAGGTTGGTCGGGTTTGTAAAGTCCTCCCCATCTAGGTCACTCAGTCTCACTGCGCCCCGGAAAGTATTTTCTTGACCAGGTATGGTCCGACCCAGTTGGGTTTGAACTTTCCCCTCGGACCGACGGGTAACGGTGCTCGGACCGACTTGAGGACCAAGTCGCCTTCCTTGATGTTCCTGGGTCTAACCTTCTTGTTGAATGCCCGTTGTATACGTCGTTGGTATAGCTGGACGTTGTGCAAGGTGTTGAGTCGCCGCTCATCTAGAAGAGTGAGTTGTTCGTACCTTCGACGGGTCCATTCCGCCTCAGGGACTTGTCTCTCCAGTAGGATGCGTAGAGAAGGGACCTCTAACTCTACCGGTTGAACCGCCTCCATACCGTATGATAGGTAGAAGGGTGTGGCGCCTGTCGGTGTTTGAATGGAGGTTCGGTATCCCCAGAGTACGAATGGGAGTTTGCTCGGCCAATCGCGGTAGTTGTCTTGCATTTTCTTGATAATGGTGACAAGAGTTTTGTTCGCTGCCTCCACCGCTCCATTGGTTTGGGGACGGTAGGGCGATGATCAATGTCGTTTGATTTTGTATTTGTCCAGCAAAGCTTGAGTTTCCACCCGGAAGTGTGATCCTTGATCGCTGATGATTTCATGGGGTATCCATATCGGCAGATGATGTTGTTTTGAATGAACTTGGCCACTTGTTTGGCGGTCAAGACTGCATATGACTGTGCTTCCACCCATTTGGTGAAGTAGTCGATGGCGACGAGGACGAAGCAATGCCCCTTAGTGGCTACCAGGTTGACTTTCCCGATGATGTCGATGCCCCAGGTTGAGAAAGGCCAGGGTGATGTCATGGTGTATAGAAGGGATGGTGGTATGTGTTGTATGTTGGCGAAGATCTGGCAATTGTGGCAATGTTTGACGTAGTTACGGCAATCAACTTCCATGGTGGTCCAGTAGTAACCTAGCCGCATGATTTTCCGGGTAAGCACCATCGCGCTCATGTGAGGGTCACATTCTCCGTCGTGAACCTCTCCCATGACTTTTTTGGCTTTGTGATGGTCAATGCAAAGGAGGAGAATTCCTTAGGGTGTTCTTCTGTGTAGTTGATCTTGGTTTATCACGAATTGTGATGCAAGTAAACGGATGGCTCTTTGTCCTCTTTGATCAGAGTTGGGAGGGAATTCATTTTTGATTTTGTAGTTGAGGATGGCTTGGTACCAAGGTTCATCATGGCTTTCCTTGTTGTCGATGATGGCACAAACATGGGCTGGCTCGCTCCTTCTCTCGACACATAGGGGCATCGATGTCATGTCGTCAAGTATGTTGATGAGCGCGACAAGTTTTGCCAGGGCATCAGCAAATTGATTTTCCTCTCGTGGCAAGTGGAAGTAGTCGATTTGGTCGAAAAACTCGGCCTCTTGATTGATCTTTGCTCGGTAGGGAGCTAAGCTGCCAGATCGGATTTTCCATGATCCGGACACCTGATTGATGATGAGCGAGGAATCGCCATCGACCCTCAGTCTCTTGATGCCAAGTGTGATGGCTGCTTCTAGGCCGATGAGATATACTTCATATTCAGCGGCATTGTTGGTGATAGCAAAGTCTAGCTTGACCGAGATCGGAACATGTTCTCCCTCCGGTGATATTGGAAGGATTCCCACCCCGAAGCCTCTCAGATTAGATGCACCGTCGAAGCATAGGTCCCATGCGTCGGAATCGGCACAAAGGATGTCTTCGTCAGGAAGTTACCATGTGTCGGTCGTTGGATCTTCGTTGACGGGGTTCTCTGCTAGGAAATCGGCAACTGCTTTTCCCTTGATAACCTTGAGGGGTACAAATTTGAGATCGAACTCGGACAGCATGAGTGTCCACCTAGACAGCCTTCCGTTTAGTGGTGAGACAGAAAAACGGCTCACATTACAACTCAATCCGACATGGTTCAAAGACTAAACGCAGACAACGCAAAGGACGAGACAAAGATTAGACTCAACAAGACGAGGATGACCGTGTGTGGTTCCGCGGTGCTGACTCGATTTATGACGTGACAGTGTTGACCGAACTTTTGACATGTGTCCAATGTAACGGCGTGACGCCATTGGACGGGTCTCGTGGTGAGACGACTGATAAGTAAAGACCCATAAGTACATTTGCTTCGACTCAATAGAAACGAGGCGGAGTTGGAATAGTGGACTGAAGTTTTCGAAAATAGAAATTTTCAAAAAGATTCATTCGTCGCTTATGGACGGCTTCCGAAGATAGAGATCTCCGCAAGTCGATCAGTTGAAAGGGTTGTCTTAAGTTTATTTGCAAAAGACGGTTTTGAGTTTGAATCGGCTAGGAAAACGGTGTATTGTTTCCCAAGACGGTTTTGAAATTCAGAATTGTATGTTTTGAAAATCAAGTTTGAAATGTTTGAGGAGGTCTCGGGGACGGTGCATAGTCCTCGGGATCTCGAAAGTGTCTCGACAAAAGGGTGTGTGCTTTTCTCGGGTTTTGGAAGAGCCATTGTCGGCGCGAAATGGGTTAAAATCTGTGTCTAGACGCGGCGATTATAACGGCGTAAAAAGGTGATTTGAAATGGTTGTGAAAAACCGGGTTTGAAAATCGTCATTACGACGGCCTAGAAAGGCGTGTTTGAAATGGTTATAAAAACCAGATTTGAAAATCGTCATTATGACGGCCTAGAAAGGCGTGTTGAAATGGTTATAAAAACCGGGTTTGAAAATCGTCATTACGACGGCCTAAAAAGGCGTGCAACGGTCGGCGAAAGACCGAGGTTTGAAACGGCCATTATAACGGCGCAAAAAGGTGATTTTGAAGGTTTGAAAATGACACAGAAGGACTTATGATCAAGTAGGACATAAGAACTCACAGTTTATTATATTATGCATTATGCTGACACGGGTTTTGGCTTAAGAAGGTGGGTTACACACCAAGCAATCAAACCCCTATTGGCGAGAGGGATACCAATCCAAACAAAATGTGTAAGGAGGGTGCCCTAGCCTCGTGCTCGAAAGTGATTAAAGCTCTTTGACGATATAGAAATGTGTAACGTCAATGGTATGCTTGACTCAATCGGGATTCGAAACGTGGGGATGAGAAAACTCACGCCGACGAGACGAGCCAATTGGTCGAAAAGGGTTAGGTTGTGGGCCCGGACAAGGAACCTGAACGTGACCGTAATATCAATTAATGTATTCCAACCAAGACCTCGTTCGAGTCTCACCATCAAGGGATCACAAAGACGTAAGTGTCCTAGTTTTCCCCAGCGGAGTCGCCAATCTGTGGACATGGGTCACGTCTCGGTCTGTGGATTTGGGCCACCTACCGATCTGCGGTCACGGGCCACCTGCACGCCAGAAAATTCTGTGGACATGCAGCGGTCTATTGAAAGCCACGCTCGGCGGAGTAAAAATGCTTTCGACCGGATCGTTTTAGATCGGTCGGTTTCGTCTCGGTAAGGGTCTCAAAACGATTAGAGATGTTCGGAGTCGCCACCAAGCATTTGTGGGATGCTTGGAACCCGTTCGAATCCACTTTATACCTCGGTTAAATGAAGCACAAAGCAGGGTTTGACATAGGTACTAAAGATAAGGAATCGTCCCTCTTTAGCATCCTATCTCTAGAATGACTCTCGTACGCCCTGGATAAGGTCGTCCACTATCCAAAGTTTCTAAGTAAGAGGTGAAGGTACGTATTGGGAAGCCCTTTAATCAGACACCCAATTCCACCCGCGGTAGTGGCCTCTACCGATCGATCTTAGTTGGTTGAATGCAAAAGTTGATAAAACGGTTTAAATGCATGAATGCGCATCCAATAATTTAAACCTAACATGTGAGAGCTTTCTAAGTCGGTTGATTTAATCCAATTATCAAGTATAAGATGTCGAGTTGGATTTATGGTTGATTTGCATGCAAGACAGAAATTAAACATCCATTTACCGTATTAGGTTTATGGTGCATAACGCGATCCATTTGTCTTAGTGAGGCATTTTGAAAATGTGATTTTTGAATGAGTAAATAGTCATCTGATCCGTCCTATATCCGGGTTGGCCGGAGTCGGGATCGTCCTAGACTAATGCTGGAAAGGGAATAGGCCCTGCACCAGGCGGCCACATGAGGCGCGAGCCTATTGGCGGTGCAAGGGGGTCTCCCCTGGTTTTGAAAATAAGAAAGAAAACGCCTGTTTTGTTAGGAATCTATATCTCATTACTTAACATATTCTTATATGTTTCAAATTTATTTAGTCATAAAATAAATTCTAGATCTTATGCATGCAAACTAAAAAGGTAAGAGAAGAAATCATGTTCCTTACTATGATAATTTCGGTCATATAGGGCACCAACAAGATCTCCTTCTTGTTAGTTCTTGAGCTTTCCATTAATGGATGAACATTCTTGACTTTTAATTAGAAGCCCTCCAATTAGTAGCACCCAAAACTATCCCTTAATCCCACAAACTAACATGTACTAGATGTTTGTAGTGTAGTTTACCTTAAAATCGATTACTAATACTCATATATTACATTAATAATTTTAGTAATATTTTTGAACAAATTGAATCAAAACTCATCTTTTTGATGAAGATTAAGAGAGAGAAGAGAGAAAAATACATGAACTTTTTGCATGTGTTATATCAATGAATGATAAGTGAATTAAGAGAATAAAATTCTCTATCATCACCTCTCAAAACCGGTTGGAGGGGGTGGGTAATAGGCTCTTTTATTTTTCCTTTTTGTCTTCACAAGACAAAAATGTGTAAGTCTTTTGCATAGTCAAGTCACTATCAATAGTCATGGACAAATGAACAAGACAAATGAATAAGACAAAACTACTAAAAGAGCCACCCAATTTTCGGTTTCAATAGTGTAATATGGAGTCCATTTTATTTTTGTCAATTGTACAATTGTATGTCATGTGACATGTGACATGTCTTATGTCATGTTTTAATTTAAAATGCATATTTAACAAATTAAATATCATTTACAAATTAAATAAATCATATTTAACAAATTGACTAGTAATATAAAATAACTTTCTCATAAAATGGTCATTTAATTACTAGTTAGTATAATTCACAACATCTTGTAATTATAACTGACTTATCATCCTCATCTCGCGTGTTTCGCATACACCGATTAATTTTAGTAATATAACTTCTTAAATTACTAAATAAAATCTCATTTAATCACATTATAATAAGATGTCATTTTTCTCTCTTATAATAATTTGTTCAATTTTAAGGAATTAAATCTGTATCGGCATACAACTAATTAACCTTTTCAATTAAGGGAATCGTTCTTTAGGTGTGACCTCAAGGGATCAACTGATCACCACCGTCGCACGACAGTAATGTCAAACTCTAGCCAACCAATCATTACCGATATGTGTGGACCAGTTGACTATATATATAATGTATCATCCCTTCCGTATTCTTGTAATGAGATTTAAATATGCGGTCAATATGATAGACAATTGTGATCGCATTATTGTCGGAGGACACTTACTCCAACAATCTCCCACTTGTCCTTGACAAGTGTGCGTCACCAATTCTCTTGTCCTATTACTATCTCTCACTCAATGCAAGGTGTCTTTCGGGTCGTACTTGCAAGTGATCATATCGAGAGTGGTTTCCTCGATCTGGAGAATAACTGATTGACCGGAGTTATCTACCATAGATACCATCCTAGCGTGGCCACGCATTTCCAGTTCATTACTCCTCGAGTGGCCCTGAGATATTGTTTTAACCTTGAAAAAGGGGTGGACAATTTCTATCGCACTTATTCCCTTTGACTAGCCACAGCCATCATAACCCAAAATATGCCCATTTGACCCCATTTACGAAGGTCGTAGTAACACAAATCAAAGTTAATCTTAAATTGTGCCATCTTAGGCGAACAGTCTTTTAGTCAAAAGAATCGACTCATTAGAATACTATAGTAGCTCTCGCCACGACCAGGCTATATAAATTTGCCAGAACTCTATAAGCGGTCACTGCCCGATAAAGTGTTCCTAACAGTCTGCGTATGTGATCGACTAGTCATCTCACATGACTATATGGCACTTGAACTTGCCATCAATCGCATCACACTCTAGTCACTTCGAGACGTCACCTCATACAAGTGACTATGGGCGAATACAATGTTAATCCGTGTTCACTTTAACGGGGTTCAATGTTGTCTCTACAACCCGTTTGGATGTAACAAAGTATAAAAGGAGTTTTTAAAGTAAAAACTCGAACGGCAAATGCGATTATTACATATGAATAGTCAATGCCTGATTACTATTTCATGTTCTATAATCTAATTTGATCTTGTATGTAGTTGTTCATTTTAATTCAATTGAAATGACATGACTCATCATGTTTAGCCTATGAGAAGGCTTTGGTTAGTAGGTTTTATCAACTTCTTGTACCTTACTCAACCTTACTACATACTCGTTTTCCTTTTTAATGTATACATTTGCATTACAAAACTTTCTGAGTACGTGTCGAGATCCAATCAAGACATAGGTCCTCTAGCCTAAGAATAGCTCCCACTGTTTTCACAATGTGCGGGACTCATCCTCTTGCACATCCCATGATTGCAATGTACTCAATTTCCGTTATAAATATCTCTCATTGTTCTTTATTGCCTAGAACGATTCTAGAAATCTACTTCTTAATTAACATAGCCACAATGGTATCTTAACCATCCTAATGTGTTTTGATTATGGTTTTGTCAGAAACCATGCGCAATCTCAATTGTCAATTGTCACTTGTGTAACACCGTAACACAAAATTGCATCAAAAACACTTTGCTTTACTTCCTTAATGCTTCTGCAAGCACTTAAGGGTAATATTTATGGCTTACTTGGTAAAGATTACTAAAATTCGATTTTAAAACAATTCATCATACTCGAAGCATATGAAGTGTTATACATCATTTCCTATTTAATTGATTCAGCAATGGAAGCAAATGGAATCAATCAAATATGTTCAATTTAATTGAACTAGTCATGAATCTTATCAACATAAGACTTCTTATTGACGCTAATATCATGTGGATTTATCTACATAAATCTAGATATTAAAGATGTATTATATTACTCCAAAAGTCTTAAATCATTCGCAATGATCAATATGTTATCCACATATAAGACTAATTAAAATTACGGTAACTCCCACTAAACTCCATGTATAAACACAACTTCTCGACTTATCGAGAAAAGTTTTATAACATGATAAAAACATTTATTCCAACTCATTGATGTCCTACTTAAGATCCTCTCTTAAGTTTCACATTATCTTAGGATTGTAAGAATCTATAAAACTCATGACATGTATTGAATACATTCCTACTTTTGAAGAAGTGGGTTTTAGATTCACTTGTTGTATGCATATACTCATAATGAAACACAATCCCTAAGAAAATCCAAATAGACTTAAGCATTTCAATTAGTGCAAAACCCTTTGCAACCAATCTTGCTTTGAAATCTCTCTTTATTAGTGCAAAACCCTTTGTCACTAATCAAGCCTTTTAATTTCGGATTTTCATGGCTCTAAGCCTTGTATTGAGTTGTGACTTAAACACTCTCATGTAAGTCATATGTTCATTACTTTCCAGAAGTAATCAACTTGAATCAAACAATTTCTTTGTAAGTTCTTTACTTTCTTAAAAGTAACATGAATTCATCATCTTTAACAAGTGACGAATTTAACCTCCTAGGTTTTAAAGAAACAACATCTTACACAAAACGTCTCATGTAGTCAAGAAAGACCAGTTTCTTGCGACATAACATTCTCTGTGGCATTCTTTGTGGCTCTTGAATAATTTCTCCCACTCTGTCTTCTAGAAAGAAACTTGTATTTTAGAAAGACAGCTTCACGAGTCGCAAACCCGTCGTACTCGTGACAATTGAAAGGGAAAAATGAGCATTTGTTTCTTGTGTAAGCTTACAAACATGGTACATTACCATTTCATATCTCATATGATTAGTGGAAAATAATTTAGACAAAAAATGATAAATTCCCCAAAAGGATCAAGTAACTCAAGGTAACTTGATTGAAGTCCAAACCATATCGAATAGCGTTTGAATTCTTTATGCAACCACACATTATCCCACAATGCGTGTTAAAAGAGATTAACCTGTGATACTATATCATATTTTATTTGGCTTATATCAAAGTCTTCACTTTGATAACCCTTATCACGACTAAATCGTGATTCCTTGAACTCTTTGATCGTCTTCAAAGATTTCTCTATATACCTTATTAAGTGAACACATTAGCATCAACTTAAATCGTTGGTAAAAGAAAATGATCAACCTATTATGGATCAATGATTTACAACCTCGATCTTCTTTTCAACCAAAAGGCACGAGACATCTTGCTTTGAATACAAGATACGCATATACCATTAACAATCTAATGGTTTCAAGAGTACTCGATAACTCTTTGCGTTCATCATTCCAGAATTTTAGGTTTAATCTTGGGTTACCAATTTGAGTCTTGTATCATCTTCATGATATATCATTCTAGTTTGGTTTAGAATATAATCACCTTGATAATGGGCTAGCCATACATCAAATCGTGGTGTATAGGGTCACAAAAGTGAAACCTCTTTTGTATCTTAACAAGTTTGTATTCTTATTTAGAGTTTATGTACTTAATAGTCATAATTAAGTACAACTCTAAACCCAAAAACTAGATTGAGTATACAATGACTCTATCTCTCGACTTCATTGTTGCTAGTCGTCATATTCTAATCATCCTATGTATCAAACATAATGATGAAAACCTCCACTGGTTTCTAATATTGACGAAATAGTTGTAGCAAAATTTATGTTTAATCAAATAAACATTGAAAGAAAAAGGTCCCATTAGATGTCCCACAACTAACTTGCTGATTCTTCAATAATTTGGGGTAGTTTCCTTTCTAGTGTCTAACATTTAAGACAGTGGAAACTTTATTGGTCGGGATTGATAGGTTTAGTATCGCTATTCTCAACAACTTTACTTTTAACATTACCTTGTATCAATTCCATTCTAATTTTACTTCTTGAACCTCATCCTTTTCTTAACGGTTTAAGAGAATGCTCCCACTTATTTCAACGAGTCTTTACTTAGAGAAGCAAAGTTGAATCTTATGAAGATTACTCTTTAATTCAATTGTTTTAGTTTTAAAACTTTCATTGAAGTGGTTGCGTTGTTTTGGTCAATAACGAATTCTGACAAAACTAATTACCAAAACAATTTATCGCTTCAAGGTACTTACTTTAATTAAGTATATGAAAAACAATCCATTGTAAGTAGATGTGTTAGTCAAGAATCAAAAAACTGTTTGATAATGAATAACTTTAATCTATACTCTTTACAAGAGATCCTTAGCAATGGTTCATTTGAGGTTTTAGAAGCGAATTCATATTTGTCTTTAGTTACGATGTTTTAATGGAGATTTGAATCAAAAATCGAAATGATATCGTATATGAATTGTGGTAAAGAAATATAACAATATGATAATGGAATAATGGAAAACTTTAACATTTATCGTTTTATTAATACTCGTAAACAAGTATAGCATTTACATAGTGACCTCTACCCAACTATGATAAATGATTCCAAGATCCAAATTCATATTAACTTGGGCACGGTAGGGCCGATGAAACCCTTATCAATATAACTCGGTGGATTAACGCTTTAATCGATTCTACTTCTAGAACTCTTGGTCGATAAAATTACATTAACATTTATCTTTAGCCCGGAACACATGCGACTACGGTCACGAATACTTCCGTTGAGCTCAATCCAAATTTCGAATAAATGTGTCCATGATCCAAATCCACATCAACTTGGGCACGGTATGGCCGATGAAACCCTCATCAACATGAATTCGGTGGATAGACATTTATCACCCACTTCCCCTACGTAACAAGGTTTGTACCCCGGTAGGGCCGAGTGCACTCCCTCGCGAAATAGGTTTTCATGGTTTCTACTACTTGGTAAGGCTATGTCTCAATTGATTGTTTTAGCGAGAGGTCATGTCAATTTATTATCTATCACGTTTTAAGTGAACTAAAGCGGTGAACTACGATAATTCTAACTGACACGGTCGATATACTCGATTAAATGATAATGCATGAAAGGTAAGTTGGGAGAGGGTGTGTGCTCCTAAGTCTGAAGGAGGTCTTGGAATTAGAGACAGTTTTTCTTGGAATATGGCTGCAATTGGAAAGCTTGTTTGGTGGGTCTATTGTAGTTCTGATAGACTGTGGGTGAAGTGGGTTCATCGGTGTATATAAAGGGGGTCTATGGCTAATTACCAACCCGGTGGTGATATCGGTTGGGGTTGGAAACAGTGTCTCAGAGAGCTCGTGATATTCGGCTCCTGGTTACTCGGATGGACGGTGGATCATGGATCCTAAGGGCTATACCATTGGTAGTGGCTATGATATGTCGAGACAGAAATTTCAGCTGTGTCATGGCATAAAGCGATTTGGCATCGGTTTGTATACCTAAACATCAGGTTATCTGCTGGATGATTGCTAGGAGAGCTTTGATGCTCAAGGAAAGATTATTTGCTTTGGGTATTGCACCTGATGATAGGTGTCTGCTATGTGGACAGGGCACTGAGAGCTATGATCACATCTTTCAGACTTGTGTATATAGCAGGCAGGTGCTAGATGATTTGTCTAGGCTGTGTCAGGTGGTTATTCCTCACTCTGATCTGCTGGAATGGATTGAGGGATATCAGTGTACGCAGCTGAAGAAAAAGGGTCTTTTGTGTATGGTTATGGCAGCTTACTATCATCTCTGGCTTCAAAGAAATAGGGCTCGGGTTGATGGGCTGCTGATGAGGCCTGCAGTTTTGAGCTCCCAGATTATGCATGAAATCAGGATGCATCTTGCTACTAGGATAACTCTACCCCCTGATGGGATGAATGATGTATTCCTTTAATTTTGTATTGTGTTATGTCTTCCCTCTTTGAGGTAAGGTCTTAAAAATTGTATTATGTCTTAAAATGTTTGTAGCTTGTAATAGCTGTTTCGTGCTTAATGGAAACTTACATTTCATCAAAAAATAAATAAATGATAATGCATGTTTTAGTTATGGCGATTTAGCGATGCATGCAACATATAAATTAAATGCAAAACATAAAATAAATCCTAGTATGGCCTTCCTAAAATAGAAAATCTAATTAACTATTACATTTCGGAAACCAACTCCATTGGTCCCTTGAACTTCGGTTATGGCACGCATCTCGAGGTAACACCGTCTTTATGAATCGCCTTCTTGAGTGACACCGTCTTTATGGAACTCCGGAATAATAAAATTACATAACAAATTACATAATTTCCTATTATACATTTGTAATTAAAATAAAATAAATCTATTAAATTACAAAACGGTGATACAAGATCACAATAAATTACAACCGAATCGATATTCCCATACATTTCGGGTAATACCAATTAAAAACTAAGGCCATACTAAGTAAAATTACATAAAATAAAATTATGACAATCATAAATAAAATGCAGCATTATAATATGTATGAACATGCCCAATTTTATGTTAAATCACCTTTAATGAGCCAATATCGTATATTAATCAGTTTTTACGGATTTGCGTGATTCAACCTTTTAAAATCACAATAAATTACATAAATTCATATTTATGCACAAGTTAATTACCCTAACCTCTTAGGACTCAAAATTAGTCTCCACTAACATTTGACAATAATTAACTTATATTACTTAAAATTGTTCATTAATGGACTCAAAATTATAATAAAATGCTATAAACTCCAAATAAATCATAAAAATTTCAAATAAATTCAAAATTTGAAATTTAAACTCATGAACATTCTGGAAAAATACCATGACACTCATAATGTTCAAAAACTTAGGTTAAAAATTTCGAAATTTATCGGGAAAAACAATGTTGCGGTTTATCGGATTTATCAATAAAAATCATAAAAATATGAGAAAAATTATATTCATCAACTTTTCAATTTTATATCTGAAAAATATAATAAAATGCAACATGTGACGTTTTTCCTTAGTTATGAAGTATGTTTTAGCAATTATTCACTAATTAAGTCACTATTTATGCTATTTTTCATCAAAAATCCATAAATCATGCATGATGACTTCATTACAGCCTATTATTTTACACACATCTTGTAAAATTGCATGTGACAACATAATAAATTTCTATGACCAGATTCGAAATATTTCTCATATTAACCTATTTTTCATTTAAATTCGATTTTTATCATGAAAAATCCATATTTTGAGCATAAGAACTCCAAAACTTTTGAAAATTTCCAGATCATCTAAAACTAATATATGTGAAAACATATCCAAAAACCACTGGAAAATTCGAAGTTTAGCTAATTTTCGTCCAAAAATGAAATTTTTATCATAAAAATCATATTTTAATGCCAATATTATATAAAATGAACAATAAAATCCATAAATTAAACCAAAATATCCTAAATACATTTTAAGATCAAAAACTTTAACATGCATAAATTATTTTCGTGATATATCATAATGACACAAATTTATGAGTTTTATATGTTAATCGTATAACTCGGAAAAACTATAACCGATTTGCATGCAAACAACCTTGTGCTCATGATACCGCTTGTTAGGAATCTCTATCTCATTACTTAACATATTCTTATATGTTTCAAATTTATTTAGTCATAAAATAAATTCTAGATCTTATGCATGCAAACTAAAAAGGTAAGAGAAGAAATCATGTTCCTTACTATGATAATTTCGGTCATATTGGGCACCAACAAGATCTCCTTCTTGTTAGTTCTTGAGCTTTCCATTAATGGATGAACATTCTTGACTTCAAATTAGAAGCCCTCCAATTAGTAGCACCCAAAACTATCCCTTAATCCCACAAACTAACATGTACTAGATGTTTGTAGTGTAATTTACCTTAAAATCGATTACTAATACTCATATATTACATTAATAATTTTAGTAATATTTTTGAACAAATTGAATCAAAACTCATCGTTTTGATGAAGATTAAAGAGAGAGAAGATAGAAAAATACATGAACTTTTTGCATGTGTTATATGAATGAATGATAAGTGAATTAAGAGAATATAATTCTCTATCATCACCTCTCAAAACCGGTTGGAGGGGGTGGGTAATAGGCTCTTTTATTTTTCCTTTTTGTCTTCACAAGACAAAAATGTGTAAGTCTTTTGCATAGTCAAGTCACTATCAATAGTCATGGACAAATGAACAAGACAAATAAATAAGACAAAACTACTAAAAGAGCCACCCAATTTTCGGTTTCAATAGTGTAATATGGAGTCCATTTTATTTTTGTCAATTGTACAATTGTATGTCATGTGACATGTGACATGTCTTATGTCATGTTTTAATTTAAAATGCATATTTAACAAATTAAATATCATTTACAAATTAAATAAATCATATTTAACATATTGACTAGTAATATAAAATTACTTTCTCATAAAATGGTCATTTAATTACTAGTTAGTATAATTCACAACATCTTGTAATTATAACTGACTTATCATCCTCATCTCGCGTGTTTCGCAAACACCGATTAATTTTAGTAATATAACTTCTTAAATTACTAAATAAAATCTCATTTAATCACATTATAATAAGATGTCATTTTTCTCTCTTATAATAATTTGTTCAATTTTAAGGAATTAATTAATCTGTATCGGCATACAACTAATTAACCTTTTCAATTAAGGGAATCGTCCTTTAGGTGTGACCTCAAAGAATCAACTGATCACCACCGTCGCACGATAGTAATGTCAAACTCTAGCCAGCCAATCATTATCGATATGTGTGGACCAGTTGACTATATATATAATGTATCATCCCTTCCGTATTCTTGTAATGAGATTTAAATATGCGATCAATATGATCGACAATTGTGATCGCATTATTGTCGGAGGACACTTACTCCAACATGTTTAATGCTGGGTGATCGAGCGGTTATATCTTTGTGCTCGACCATTTGAAAAACGTTTATGAAATGTACTGAAAAGTGGGTATTTAAACCCGTTTTGGTTTGAAAGGGTCGTTTAGACCGTATTTGTTGATTTGAGGAACGAGACTCGAATAATCATCATTATTTTGATAATATTCAGTGTCGAGTTCGACTTGAGAAGCCTGACATGATTAGTTTTGAAAATAATTATGAACTAATTGTTTTAAGTTCACTTGAATATAATTAGCCGATACTCATCATCGTACCCGGGTTAAAATCCGGCATGGTATGTAGAACCAAGGATGATTTTGTGTTGGTGACTAATATGTTTATTTGGAAAATGTAAAGAAATGATGAAAGGCTTTAAAATACCTCCCAAAATGTAATTAACCAAATATTATCACCGAAACACGGATTTAACCGTCATGGTATATGGAACCAACGGTGAAAAATGTTTAATGGTTAAAACAAATGAAATGAAATAAAAAGGGTTTGAAAATATTTGAAATGGTAAAAACCGATTACAAATATGAAAATGAATTAAAGGGGAAAGACGAGAAAAAACACGGTTGATCTCTGACCTAGACACCCCATTTAGGCGCGGGCAAGCCGTGAACCAAGGGGCTTGTCTCGGGCCAAAAATCAGTTTTGGCTCGTTTATCCCATGTTTTGGTTCATGTTATGCACGTTTTAGCATGCTATAGTCATGAAACAAATGAAAACATGATAAAAGGAGGATTTTTACACCCTCATACTTATATGTTTGGTTATAGCGAGTGACCGACGTAAGTGTAACAACTCGTTTGGTCGGAAAAAACTCGGTTCAAAAACCGTTTTGGTAATTAAAAAGAGTGTTTTAAGATTAGTGATGGTGTAGTGGTCGAAGTGGTCGGTCAAGTGATTTAATGCACGATGACGGTACCAAACAATGTGTAACGCTTGTATTTACGATCGATAGATCGTAAATACGCGTCGGATTGTGATTTAAGAAGTCGATTCGAGAATTTTAAGGGAGAAAAGAGGGGGCGGACACTCGCGTAAGTCTCAAATGGGGGGCATTTGAGGGGTATTTATAGGGAAATGAGTGATTGTGTGAGTTTTGAACGACGTGGCCACTTGGGCTGCTCAAAGAGGCGCGAGCCACGTCGCGGGTCTTCGAGGTGTGTTGTCGCTTTCACACAAATGCAATCATGATTTGTTCTATCCTAGGTTTTGTAGTCATATGTTTGGTACTTGACCAAATATAAATCCGGGAAAACTTAAGGTAGAAGGTTTGAAATGTTTTGTTTTTGGTGGTTAACTCGGTTTGACACGTTGTTGGAGTCGGGATTTGAATTTTTGAGTCGGTTTTTGGTCCGGTGTCGGTTTTGACTCTAGTTAGTGTCATTGCGACCCCGTCGTCGTGCATTAAACACTCCAGGTATTTTTGAAATGTTTTGAAATGTTTTATTTTCGAAATCGTTTTAAGTTTTTCGACGTAAAGTTGTACACAAACTGTCGATCAAACTCCGCGATTCCAAAACATGTTAAAGTCCGATAATCATCGGGTGTTTGTTGGAGTCTCAACAGATACTGGGTATCTACAGTATGTGAGTTGCGGGTGGGAGAGGCTATTATAGAAGTAGATCATGTGGAAGATGATGAAGTTGAATCAAAGGTACCGGAAGTGTCTATTACCCAAATGATTGGGTCCGCTCAGGTTTATTCTACTGCTGAAATTAATGTCGTCTTACAAGACGTGCGCGAGTCAGAGATTGAGGTTGAGGTGTTGTGTGGAGGGGGTACGTTCGAAGCGTTTGACGAGCGAAATAAAGAACGTAGTTCAACTTACGTTCCGCATACTGATGGTGTACACCATCCATTTTTATTTCATTCAAACACCCATCTGTCCTGCATGGTTGTTGCCCCTGAGAACCTCGGGTGCTCTATTGATTGCGGGGCACCCGATACGGAACATTTAATTATTTTAGATTTCTTGCGCTGCCACAAGAGACTGTTCACATCTGTTTTTAGCAGGCGGAAGGATGTAATGGATTACATCTTTAATAAAGCCGACAACTATAGCAAAACGTAAGTAAACTGGGAAATCTAGATATTAGTTGAAATTCTATTAATTGGAACTATACTTCATCCATTATAGAAAATGCATTTAACATCCTAACATCCTAATTGTATTGCTTTTTTAGGGAATCAATTGTATCGTTCAAACTTATACAAACATTCCACGGGAGGACATTGTGTCGTTGGAACACGGGATTCGAATCACGAACAATGTCATTGATTCTTTGGTCTATACTCATGAACCACATCGAAATAAGAACACGCACCGGTCCCAACTTCACGTGGTTGGTTTGGTCTTAGTCACACTGTATGTACCGTGATTTTTTCCTTCTTTAGTTTTTACCTAACTTTCAGTAACTGTGACCTAATCCCTATGCTTGGTCAGGTTCCTGTGGTCCAAATTTGGAATGCCCGAAAAAAGGGGAAGTGTTGGACCTTAGTAAAGACATTTTCAATGCGTGGGACATGTGGGCGAAAGACTGTCTATCTCCGTTTCATCTTGACTGTAATTTGGTATGTGTATCCTTATAGCATTTTTCACATGGTTTTAGCTCATTTCCAATGTCTTAGAGTACAAATTATAACCTGTTTTCCGGCCTTGACTGAACAGAGTTCTACTGCTTGTCTTTTATTGATTCCACGTCTTTATTCTTGTTTTAGCTGGTGAGTATTATAGTTGCGCATGTATAAATTTCCCAGCAGAGCAGGTTGAATACCTTGACAACCGTTCATATAGCAAAGATTTTGACATTTTGCCTTATGCAGGCGTTGCACGCATCTGTGTAAGTAAATTACACTTAACTAATACGTTAGTTCATCGTTTGTGATACTTCAATCCTCTATCTTCCTATTTAATTTTACATCTTGTATTTTAAAACTCTAAGGATGTATTCTGAAACATTAGAACATAACTTTCGTAACTTTAATACTCAACATTTTTTTTTCCATTTCACATGTATTTTTATAACTTTAGACCTTTCTCCTGAAACTTCAATACACAACTTTTGTAACTTTAATACTGAATTTATTTTTGGTCAGTTCACATTTTTTTTTTTGGTAACTAGAAGCCTGTTATCTGAAACTTTAGTTCACAACTTAAGTAACTTTATTAGTTTTCAATTAACTTTTTGTATTCTATACCTTTAAGCATGGCTTGTGGAACTTTCAATTCAACTGTCGGATTTGAAACATATTGGAATCACTTACAGGTTAATGAAATGGGCAAGTACATGGTGTCCAAAGGGTTAAGCAAATGTTCTAAGGTTAGCGAGTTTAAGTTCGTTAACATTAACTTCAGATGGCAAGGTTTAGGCTACTCTGCTAACGATTGTGGTACATATACAATGATTCACATGCTGCTTTATACTGGGGTTCCATTTGATTGCGAGTTAGGCACCATGGATGCTATGAACTTGTAAAGAGCTGAAATTGTTGCGACCCTAGTTCTAAGTGACCTTAACCGCTCAAGACAAAACGTGTTAGACGTGGTGAAGTCCTTCAAAGAGTACAAAGCTCTTGCGTGTTCAGTGTCAACAAGGGAGGATTCTTTCAGAACACCTCCTCAAACAGACACACCCCCCCCCCAGAAAAGAAATTCTGATTCTCATATAGTGAATGAAACCGCTAAGCGCCCCCGTTTTAATAAATCTGATTCAACTACCCCTGAAGCTAAGTCCTCCGTTGCTCATTCAGCTGTCAGTGAACAGTTATCTGCTATTAAGAGCTGTCCTCGTGGTAAGGGGGGTGGCCTTGGTTGCTCCCTTTACTGCGAGGTTGCTGATTTAGGGACCCTTGTGATTTCCAAGACTCTACGGAACACCCAATTATTACTCAAGGATGTGCCAAATTTAAGGAAGAACGTTGCAGACTACTGCTTTCTTGACGACAACAACATGGACCCTAGGTAAGCTCATGTTCTATGTCTAATCAGGCTGATTTACTTGAATTCATAAGGTGTATTGGTCAACTAATATATTTTCTTTACAGGGAACACCTAGCGGATTACGGACTCAATGTCATGCTTTGTAGGGATGATATAATGTCAATGCTACCGGAATCAAAGATGTCCACAAGAGTGATTAAATGCTGGTCCAAATTGTTAAATCGGACTGAGTCAGAGGACAATGAGGTTTCAAGGATGGCTTTCATCAATTTACGCTATACGGTATGCATCTAATATCTACCTTTGAAACAAAAGTACAATGTTGGAGATGATATGACCATTTTCTTGTGTATCTCTAATGTCGTCATCACAAACTACTTTTGTTGGACGTGGTAATGAAACTGATGAATAGCCAATATGAGGGCACGCCCTATGATACACTTTTCCATATTTGGGACCTGTTTATAAAGGGTTGTGGGAGGACGTTTAACTTGAATGTAGACTACCTTTTCATACCAGTTAATGTTGACGATCATTTTGCTTGCATATGTATCAAATTCAGCTCAAAGACTGTCGATGTGCTTGACAATCGGTTTCATCGATAGTAAAATGTCCGAAATGTTCAAGGTGTCTCGTATAATTGTAAGTTTGAATTTAATTATTTCTCACATTTGATGCAACTTATTCTCATATTAATTTTTGCATACTTTGACATATTTGTAGTCTAGTGCAATGAGCGACTTTTTGGAATCAAGAAACATTGATAGAGGACATGTTGTTGCTACGTTTGCCCACCGACAGATTAAATTTTTAAAGCGAGACCTCAAAACCAAATTTACCAGAGTCTGGTTTATTCACCATAATGCATATGCTATTCTACGAGGGTGCAACATTCGAGCACGAAGACCTTGTGAGGAAGGTTAACCGGCGTTATTTGGTCATCCAACTAGCAGATACCCTTGTCCTAGCTGATATGAACAAAATACGAGATGAAGTTTTGGATAGCGTGAAGACATTTATGGCTCAAAAAGACGACTTATGGAAAGTCGTATACGCTAGGCGCAAAATCTCTAAGATTTTGCCTAAAAATTAACTTGATTGAAAAACTAGAAGTTAATCGTTTAGACTGATGTACTAGTACTGGTTACTTGAAGTTTTGAATATTTTGAATGATAAGGCATATTATCAATGACAACATTTTGTTTGTAACTTTATTACTGTTATATGAAACTCTTCTTGACAACTTCTGTAACTTTAAAAATCAAACTTCCTATGTTAAATTTTATAATTTTAACTCTGTTTTATGAAACTTTAATAATCAAACTTCTCATGTCTATATTTTATAACTTTAATCATGTCTTAAGAAACTTTATTTCTTAACGTAGGTAACTTTATTACTGAAATTTTTTTCCTATAACCTATTTTGAATTGATATCTTTAAGCTTTCAGTTTGAAACTTTAATTCACTAATTTCATCACTTTAACAATCCCAACATTTTCCACTTCCAATTTTGTATCTTATAACTTTAACCACGTCTTATAAACCTTTAACTCACAACTTTTGTAACTTTAAAAATCAAACTTCCCATGTTTTATTTTCAAACTTTAACTGTGTTTTATGAAACTCTATTTCAGAACATGCGTAACTTTTTATACTCAAAACTTTTTTCCCATAAACTATTTTGAAATGAAAACTTTAAGCTTGTAGTTTAGAACTTTAATTCACTAATTTCATCACTTTAACAATCCCAACCTTTTTCCACTTCCAATTTTGTATCTTATAACTTTAACCTTGTCTTATAAAACTTTAACTCACAACTTTTGTAACTTTAATAATCAAACTTCCCATGTTTTATTTTAAAACTTTAAATATGTTTTATGAAACTCTATTTCACAACCCTATAATTTAAAACTTTAATTTAACCACTGTAATCATTCATTTTCATTTTGAAACTTTAATTTCACTTACAAACTTTAATTTGAAACTTTAATTCTGAAACTTTAAACATTCATTTTGAAACTTTAAGCCTCATTTTTGCAACTTTAAGCATTAATTTTGAAACTTTAAGCATTGATTTTAACACTTTAATCGCCCATTTTAAAACTTTAATTTCACTTACAAAATTTAATTTGAAACTTAAATTCTGAAACTTTAAGCATTCATTTTGAAACTTTAAGCCTATAATTTAAAACTTTAATTTTCAAACTTTAACCATTCATTTTATAACTTTAAGCATTAATTTTGAAACTTTAATTTTGAAACTTTAAGCATTCATTTTGACACTTTAAGCCTCCATTTTGAAACTTTAATTTCACTTACAATTTTTACTATTTTGAAACTTCAAGCTTCTATTTTGACACTTTAAGCCTCCAATTTGAAACTTTAATTTCACTTCCAACTTCAAACTTTAAGCATTAATTTAGAAACTTTAAGCATTCACTATGAACCTTTAATTCACAGGTTTCATCATTTTTAAGTATTAGTTTTGAAACTTTAAGTATTCCTTTTGAAACTTCAAGCCTCCAATTTTGAAACTCAGAACAACTATAACATTAATAATAAAACTTCCAAAGTTCTATTTCGTAACTCCGGCCATTTCTTATCAAAAGTTAACACTACTAGTTCAACCTGATATTCAAAACATAAAATTGTTTCTACATTCAGCTTTAAAATGCAAAACATACAAACGAAATAGCTTGCTATTGAAAATTCTATTCTTCTGACACACCCTCTTCTTCATCCTCCTCCTCGTCCTCGTCCTCCTCTTCCTCCTCCTCTTCTTCTTTACTTGATTCTGCCAATGGTGAGGGACGCTCTGCATACGGGTTAGGGCAGTTCCTCTTGTCGTGGTGTGTCATTTGCTTGCAATGATTGCACATACGTTTCGGCTTGCTTGCAATTGCAACGGCTTTCGACTTACTAGACAAAATCCTTTTCCCACTTCCGTTATTTTTGGAAAATTTAGGTGGCAGTATTGTGATCTCCTTACTTGCCTTACAACCAAGTAATTTTTCTAATTCTTCTTATTTACTCAATTTCTCACTTGACGGAATAGCTTTTCCCTGAAGTCTCTTATTAAATTGGTAAGGTTCTGAATGCCATCCTTATCCCCGCCATCAAGCATTCTAATGGTCTCGTGAACTTCCGACCACAATTTTGTCATCTCAAGTTGTTTTATGTCTATGATATCCGTGTTCACAAATGCCAATCCGTAAAAACTGCACTCAATTCCCCGGTATGCATCCTTCGTCCATCTTCTAGCAACTCCACATTGCGGCATTTTTTTAAGACCATTACAACAGTAGATCCAAATTATATGTCAACATAACAGTCCCTTTTCGCTCAAACAGTCTACACGTACAGCTCGCCTCCAATGTATTAGTGTCATCGATTAAAAACTGGAATTTAAACTTTTATGATGACGGTTGGTAACTTTAATAGAATTCCATGAAACTTTAAATAAGCCATCATAGAACTTTTTTACATGTCTTGAAGTCATTCTGCGTTTCGTAACTTTAACACAATTTCATGAAACTTTATAGTAGACAAAGCAAAACTTTATGACATTCAGACATATAATTTACAAAAAAAAAACTAGTCAGGCAGTTTCATACCTGGGTTGAACTTAACTTCAAAATTACGACTCCTCTCTGAGTCCTTCACGGTAGTCACCTCTATGTTATCCAATACAACAAAACCCTTGCAGCTATATGTATTAGTGGAGTACTTCACCTCCTCCTGAAACTCCTCAAATATGTTGTGTGTGTAAACCCTTGCTGCATCACTCTCTAATCCTATCTTACTAGACAACTTAGGGTTTTATTACGGTTTTCGTTGTCAAGTCTCTTCGATTGTACTTTTGTTGTTCCATAGCGCTTTCAAAGCGCATCAGAAACTCAACCAAAGTACCAGATTTGTGCTCAAACATCTTAAAAAAACTGTTCTCACTCTCCGACCTCTGAGTAGTCCTCATGATAGCCCCTATTTTCAAGTCTTTACAATGGGCCATCACCCACTGCCTTCTTTTAGAGTAGCATTCAGTAAACCAATCAACGTCAGCAACTTCGTGTTGACCCATTATTTCCAACCACTTACCATCAAACTCATCCGCTTCAAGATCATCGTCCCATATAATAGCATTTAATTTGTTTAAGAAATTCTGGTAATCGTTCCTCGTGCTTCCATACTTAGTAGTCACATTATTCATAATATGCCACATACAAAACCTATGTCTTGCGGTCTTAAAAACAAGGGGAAAATATTTAATAATTCCCGGATCCTGATCGGTTATTATATACTCTGGTTCCTTACCCCCCATTGGAATGAGAAACCTTTCGAAAACCCATTTAAACGATTCATGATTTTCTTTAGCAATAATTTTACAACAAAAGGTTATTGATCGTTGATGGTTATCAACCCCAGTGAATGGGGTGAAAACCATCGAGTACTTGTTGGTAGAGTAAGTAGGGTCGTAAGAAACGGTATCACCAAAGGTAGCATAGTTCCTCCTAGCAATACCATCTGCCCAAATTGCCATACGCAGACTACCATCTTCGTCAACATCATAGTCGAAGTAGAAACCTGGCTCAGTTTCTACCATGCACTTGAAACGATCAATGAAAAGTTGTCCGTCCCTTTCATGAATGAAACACTTAATGTCTCTCTGACAATTCTTGAAGTCGTTCAAACTAGCTCCAATATTCTCGAACCCCTTAACAAGTTCCTTACACATTCTGTAAGTCTTCCTTGCTCCTATATTCAGCTGTGACGTAAAAAAAAAAACAAATATTGTTACTCCAACTAATCAATTCTAAACTCTGTTATGTCCTATTCCAAATTGATAACTTGAAGCATTCAGTCTCACCTTCAATTTTCTATTTTATAACTTTAACAATGTATTCTATAAATTTTACACACAACTACTGTACCATTAATAACTACAATTCACCTGCTATATTTTACAAACTTTTTTTCATAAATTACGTAACTTTAACCATGTATTCTGAAACTTTATTTCACTGGTAACTTTAACATCACAGTTTGAAACTTCAATTCATAAGTTACATCACTTTAACTAGCAATTCTAAACCTTTATCTAAAAAAAGAATAACTCCGAACTCAAATCCTATGATTGCATTATCACGACTTAATAATTTCAGGTTACTCACCCTTGAATTTTCGACGATTAATCCCATATGATACTTTGAAATATTTCTTGATAACTTCTAAAATTCTTTATCTTTTACAGATACAAGCTCATGATTATGATCCTCGTGAAACCGGTCTACTACTAAGAGACCATTATTCAAAAATAACCTAATCCTTGCCTTGCACCCCACCCTCTTTAACTTACCTCTTCTTTCCTGCTTTTCTCCATCGTCCTCTTTACATATTCTCTCCTTATCTGTCTTTGTAAAACCTTCCCGGTTACACACCAAAACCTTCGATTTTATAGTGCCATGGTCGGGACTATATCTTTTCGGTAACTTGTCGTTAGGAGCACCTAGACCAAAACACAATTTATAGCTTCACAAACAACTCTACAATTAGTAAAGAGGCAAGTAAAGGTCGGATCCCAAGGGACGGGAATTGAGATGAGATTTCTATTGCAACTAGTGGTGTCTTAGGGGTGTCACAATTAGGGTTGATGTAGAAGGTCACTAAACTAAATAGCAATGAAAGTAAACAAGTACGATGAATTAAAAGGGTTGTAAACAATTCATAAAAAGCACTAGGGTGTCATGGGGTCATAGGGGATTCATGGGAATTGATCATACAAACATGTTCTCAAATTATAAGTAAGCAATTATTGTTGTGATGGATCGAGTTGGTTTATATCTTACAATCCTAGGAAAGTTTGGGTCCCGGAGCCGAATCGATTAGATTGTACAACACCTACAAGTCGACTTAGTCTTCCCTACTCAACAACATGCATGGTCTAATGAGACTCGAGTTGGTTTATGTCTTACAAGTCTCATTGAAAAGATAGGTGCTGGATAACAAATGCAAGGATTCATAGGCTCACATTTCATCAAACATAACATGTGCATGAGTTGAGATCACAACAAGCAAGCAAATAAACTATGAAAGCATATTAATTTAAGCATGAATCATTCCCCATGTTGGTTTCCCCTAATTACCCATTAACCCTAGCTAAGGAACTACTCACTCATTATCATGTTGAACATGCTAGCAAGGTTGTCAATCATACCAACAAAGTGAAACATGATGAATAAATGAAAGTGATTAACAATAATTAAAGAGGGATTAAGAGAATTATACCTACTAATGATTCCAATAATAAAGCAAAGAATAAAAGAAGTACTTGATGCTTGATTGAGAGGTTGTCAATCTCCCAATAATAACCCAAATAATCTTCAATTACCCAAAATAAAGGATGAACAAGAGAGAGATTAAGGAAATAAAACTTGTATTAAAACTTAATTAATTGTTGATTACAATATTAAAGAGAGATTTGATTGATATTAACTACACTAAAGATTGCTAAGAAGAACATGCTCTTCTAATTAGACTAATGGGGTATTTATAGTGGGGATTAGGTGGATGAATTAGGGTTAACTAAGGGCTTAAATGACGATTAAGTCCCTACTTAAGGAAACGCCGGTCTTTTTGGAAAGACTCCGGTCTCTAGAAGAAGATGTGCATCCTTCCTTGAAGCTTGAAGAAGACGAAATGGGGCTGCCTGAGAATCCGGGCGTCTTTAGCACGGGACGGGCGGATTCGGTGGTCTCTGCCCGGGCGTCTTGTGGAGAAGACGGGCGTCTTGTGGAGAAGACGTGCGTCTTCTGGAGCTGCTGCCCGGGCGTCTTGAAGTGAAGACGCACGGATTGTGGTGGTGGAGGACGGGCATCTTCAGGACAATCCGCACGGATTGCTGGACAGTCTCGTTTCTTCTTCTTTTCTACCTTTTTTTTCATAAGATCCTTGGGGATTTCCTCGGGGATGCAAGGATCTTTTCTCATCATTGCCCATCTACTATAGTATGTACAAAGGCCTTCTAATCTTGTCTCTCCTTGATGCTTGGTCATTGAATTCAATCGATTTAGTCTCGTTTTGCCATGAAAATGCAAGGTTTGTACTCCTTTCCTACCAAGAGATCAAAACCTCAAAGAATATGCAAAACAAAGAACTAAATACAATAAATGACCCAAATATGCACTAAAAAGCATGGGAACAAGGCTAATTCGGGGACTAAATGTGCTCTAATTATGGTCACATCAAATATCCCCAAACCGAACCTTTGCTCGTCTCGAGTAAAGAGGTGACAAAGACTAGGACCATTATTTAAACTAACCTAATAACATAGCCGACATGAGACAATTAGCGGGTCTCACTCCTCCCCTTCAACTCACAACAAGATAATCATGAGGTAGGTTGCCTTCTTGCAAGGCAAGGTGGGTCTTGCCAAAATGGCGACACATCCAAACATTAAGCACACAAAATCAAATAATGGATGCATCTACAAAAGAATAGCCACTTTCCTCATCTAAGTGGCGGAAATTATCTAAAAGGGAAGCAATTCAAGGGTACACACTCCTTCATAGATGCAATTTCTTCAAACTACTAAGCCTAGAAGGATACCAATAAATCACCTCCAAGTTGTGCCAAGCTAGGGTACCTTTGTCCTCAATCGTTAAATGCTTTTGTCAAGAATAGACTCCCTATGGTGTTAGAAACAATGGAGGATCGCGGAATTCCCCCTCTTGCCTAGACAAGAAGAAGGGTCGTCCCCTCTCTACCATGCATAAAAATGGATACGATGGATAAAGGGATCGATAGATATTTGAGTTTCACTTTGGGAGTTTGCTTTTGTTTTTGTTTTGCCCCCAATTTCTTGTGGCATATAACATTTGAGAATACTTTCTTGCCATTTCTTTTTGATTTTTGGCAATTCAATACTTGACAACTTTCAACTTTTCTTTGCATTTCTTTTTGAACATTTTCAAAGTCACCCCATATGTAGTGAGGGTGCCTTATATTTGAAGCTTTAGGAGTTCTATTTTTTTCTCCTCTTTTCATTTGATGCATTTTTTTGCAAACTTTGTTTCACTTTTCATTTCATTGAACTCAAATTGATTTCTTTTTGTGCCCATTCCCTTTGATGACAAAAATGTGGTAGAACATGGATGATGGATGGATGCATGGTTTCAAGGGTCACCTTGAAATAAACGGTAGCCAAGGAGTTATCACACCACAAGGTACTCTTGACTAGGCCTTAATCCATGGGTCAAAGGATACTAGCATGACACATCCTAGGGTGTTTTACAAGTATTCTAACAAGCAAAGTCTTAAGAAGAAAAAGCATCTAATAGGGCCTATATACACTTGTCAAACTTCCCAAGTAGACGGTTTCGCAAAATTTTTCTAACATGCAACTACATGCCATGATGCAACTAGCATATAAACATCCTAATGTAAATGATTCTACCAACTAATATGACATATACACTAAATGCAAGTCCTAAGTTCACATTGTTGTACCGCATCAATCAAAATAAAGTCATATAGTCATTATCATAAAGAGGAAAAAGGAGATTGGAAAGATCATACCATGCGGTCTTCAATATCCTCATGTCTCGGATGTGGCGTAGTCGATTAATGTGAACAAGGATAAAACAAACACAATATATACAACAATATATACATGACTATACTACAAAGGAAATGAACTTGTTTTTGGTTTTTTAATTTTTTAATTTTTTTGGATTTTTGAATAAGAGTCAAGTTGGAATTCCCCATCCCCACACTAATATGGGCATTGTCCTCAATGGCCAAAATGATGGGAAATCATGCAAACATGATGCATGAATTCTACTCTAAATGCAAGCTACACTAATCTATACTACATGATGCACGGTTTTTTGTTTATGACGGAGAGCGTAATTTATATTACCTCCCGTTGCGTATGCATGTACTTCCCCAAACCGAGTTAGACATTATTTCTAATGCCCTAAGGTTGGGTGTAGTGCATGCACACAAGATGCAATGCATGAAACTAAATTTGTCATTTTGGATTTTCAAAAGTGGGAACAATAAAATAAGAACACCTCAATGGGGCCGAGGTGTTAGTCCTGTATGTTGCTAGGACTACTCCAACCATGATCAAGATTGAATAAAATACAAGTTAACAAAACATAAACTTCTTCCAAGAAAATTGAAAATTAAAGAGAGGAGATGAGGAAACTTCACTTAAACTTGAGATGGGTGCCTCACGCCCGCTCCATCTAGCTATGAAGTAATCCTCTAGAGATCGCCGTCATCTCCCTCTAGATCACTATCCCATATCTCCTTTGATGCATCACTCATATTCGGGTCCATGAACTCGTTCTCTTCACTTTCAAGCTCCACCGTGTCCCCTCCGCAAGAATTGTTGCTCCCTTCCTCTTGTCTCCCGTTTGCCCCTTCATTTGCCCTCTCCGAATTGGGGAAGAGTAAGTCCATTTGTGCCCAAGAGGGAAATGCTCCCTCTTCACTAACCTTTCCCCTATGAATCATATCGTGGTATTGAGGATAGAGTGCATAGTAATTGTCTATGGTAGCTTCATATTGTCGGTAGTGCAAATCTTGTAGAATTCCCGTGACAAAGTCATCACGGGGAAGGATAAAGGGGTTGGGATGGTTGTACGGTTGATAAGAAAATGGGTAGGGAGGCACTTTGATCTTCTCATCTTGAGATTGTTTCTCTTGTTGTTGTTGTTGGGGATTTGGAGGTGGTGGTGCTTGTCTTGCTTGGGTTGGGTTTGGAGGGATGAGGTAGGATGGGATTGGTGACAAAGGTCCTCTTCTTGGGGAAATTCGTGGTAGGCCGGTCATTGGTAGATAAATCGGATCACTTCCTTTCGTTATCCACTTGATCCGCTTATCAACCCCCTCAAGGGTTATCCAATGATGATGAATAAGAAGAAGATCGTAATTTATCCTCGTGTTTCCCGAAAGAGGATCATACTCATTATTCTCATTGAATCTCGGATTGAAATGCTTCGCAAGCCTAGTAATGAGCCCTCCATTTACAATGTGTTTCATCCCATCATCATCACCATTCCTAAACTTTGCCCATTTTTCGAGTAGCACAAGAGGCGCATTGAAGTGGTACACACTTCTTCCTTGAATATTGAGGTAAGATTCCATGAACACAAGGTCAAGTTGATTCACAATCGCCGGATCTCGGCGAGCAAGGAGGGTGTCGGAGAGGAACCGGTAAGTGAGTCTCAAAATTGGATTTTGAATATGAAAACCGAGACACTCCTTGGTGTGTATGAAATCTCGGCCGGTCATGGCCCTCCATAAAGGTTCAACACTGTATTTCTTTGGCTTCGATGTCCGGGTAGGCGAAACATCGAGACCAAGCACATTTGCGAAATCCACAAGGGTCATCATCCTTGAAACATTTTCCAACCTAAATTCTATGCATATTGTTTTATTCAAGGTTGTAATCTTCAAAAAGCTCAAAAACTCAAGCACAAGGGATCGGTAAGTTTGCTCATACATGTGGAAAAGGGTAGAGAGACCAAATACTTCAAAGAGAGCTTCCACTTGGTGATAAATCCCAAGTTTCCTTAAAGTATTATGACATAAGAACTTAGTAGGGAGAATGTTCTTACTTAGAAGCCGGTGGAAGACTAGTTTTTGCACATCATTGATAAATTCAACATTTGAGAAGTCATCAAGTCTTGTAAGATCCACAATTTCTTCGTGCTCCCTTCTTAATGTGTTGATGTGGGAGGTAGAAGAACTTCCTCTTACCCTTGGTCTCCTTCCATCCCTAAAAGAAGATCTCCTTGGTGCCATTCTTTGATTATTGAGCTGGGATTTTTGATTTGTTAAAGAATAAAGATGCTCCTTGTGGATTGAATGTTGCCTTTGAAACCCTAGGAATTTGGGGCTTTTTGATTTTGTGGGGTAAAAAAGTGATTGGGATATGCTTTGGGGTCATAAGGAGGTGGGTTTTTATAATACAAGTGGAAGGAAGGGTGATGTGTCACAAATGGTGTGGTGGGGTGTAATAAAATTAAGAAAAGTCGGGCCGAATTATCGCAGGAAGACGGGCGGATTTGAGCAGAAGACGCTCGGATTCCAGCTTCTCGGGACGGGCGGATTTAAGTGAAGATGCCCGGATTCTGTCACAGTTAACTTTCCAAAAATATGATGCCACAAAGACGGGCGTCCCGACCCCAAGACGCTCGGATTCTCTGAAGACGAGACGGGCGTCTTTTCTCAAAGACGGACTGATTCTTAGACAGTGAGATTTCTTGAAATGCACAGGCAAAAAGACGGCCGTCTTTCTGCAAAGCCGGGCGGATTCCTTAGGACGAGCGTCTTCCCTGTTAAGACGCTCGGATTCTTCGACAGTCCCAAAATTTTCAATTTCACAGCTTAGAGGGACGGACGGATTCTTCATAAACCGCCCGGATTCCAGCAGGACGGGCGGGTTCCAATGAAGACGCTCGGGTTCCAGCTGCGAATTTTTCCTTTGATTTACTTTCCTCTCATAGATGCTTCCCCAAACTTGAAGATTGGTTCCTTCCTTCATTCAAAATTCGTTAGTGACCCTCCCTCACTTACTCTCATGGAAAGAGTTTATGTTTATGATTAAAGAAATGCAATAAAATTATAAATACAAGTTAGAGGGTTAGTATATTTACAAGTGGTGGTTTAGGGAGGACTCCACCAAACTCTCCCTTTTGATGGTTCTTTCAAGGATGAGAAGGCCTGAGGTAGGTGACCTCGACCTCTCCAATAAATGCTCCCTCATAGTATGGCTTCAACCTTTGGCCATTGACCTTGAACTTGCTTCCATCATCCGCTTTGATTTCAAAATCTCCATATTTTCCAACTTCGGTTATCACATAAGGACCCATCCATCTAGAGTTCAACTTTCCCGAAAAAAGTCGGTAGCGGGAATTGAATAGAAGGACTTTGTCCCCTTTATAAAAGGCCTTTTGTCTAATCCTCTTGTCATGGAGCAATTTCGTCATTTCTTTGTAAATCTTAGCATTCTCATAGGATTGTAGTCGGAATTCCTCCAACTCTTGAATTTGAATCATCCTCTTTTGGCCACTCAATTTGAGATCAAGATTAAGTGCTCGGATTGCCCAAAAAGCTTTGTACTCCAATTCGATTGGCAAATGACATGCTTTTCCATAGACAAGCTTGTAAGGGGAGGCTCCTATGGGAGTCTTATAGGCCGTCCAATAAGCCCAAAGAGTATCATCAAGCTTTGTGCTCCAATCTTTTCGGGTCTTGTTCACAACTTTCTCAAGGATTTGTTTGATCTCTCTATTTGAAACTTCAACTTGACCGCTTGTTTGAGGATGATATCCCAAGCCGGTTCTATGTTGAACACCATATTTGGTCAAAAGAGATGCAAGTTTATTCTCATGAAAATGCGTTCCTCCATCACTTATGATTGCTCTAGAAACTCCAAATCTTGGGAAGATTATTTTCTTGAAGAGCTTGGTGACCGTTTTTGCATCATCATTTGGAGTGGCAATTGCCTCCACCCACTTTGAGACGTAGTCTATGGCTACAAGGATGTACTTATTCCCATTGGATGTCACAAACGGACCTTGGTAGTCGATCCCCCAAACATCGAAGATCTCCACCTCTAGAATGCCCCTTTGTGGCATTTCGTTCCTCCAAGAGATATTCCCCGTTCTTTGACAAGCGTCATAATGAATGATGAATTCTCTTGTGTCTTGAAACATTGTAGGCCAATAGAAGCCCGATTGAAGAATTTTTGCAATGGTCCTCCTTGCTCCGTGGTGCCCACCATAGGGTGATGAGTGACATCCTTCCAAGATTCCTTGGACTTCCCAATGAGGGATGCATTTCCGGTAGAGCTCATCACAACACTCCTTGTAGAGGTTTGGGTCATCCCAAAAGTACCTCTTTACTTCGAATAGGAACCTTTTTCTTTGGTTGTGGTTCAAATTTGGAGGGAGTACTTTTCCAACAATATAGTTAGCATAATCGGCAAACCATGGGGTGATGTGCCTTTCAAGTTGTGTTTGAATGGCCATCAAAATATCGTCGGGAAATGAGTCATTGATCGGGGTTTCTCCATGTTCATCATGAAACCGGATCTTTGACAAGTGATCCGCCACTACATTTTCGGCTCCTTTCTTGTCTCTTATTTCCAAGTCAAATTCTTGAAGAAGCAAAATCCATCTCAACAACCTTGGTTTTGCCTCCTTCTTTATCAAGAGATGTTGGAGAGCACGGTGATCCGAAAAGACAATCACCTTGGATCCAAGTAAGTAGGAACGGAATTTGTCCAAAGCATAGACAATGGCAAGAAGCTCTTTCTCGGTGGTATCATAATTCACTTTGGAGGGATCAAGAGTCTTGCTTATATAGTAGATGGCATGAAGAGCTCTTCCTACCCGTTGGCCAAGAACCGCTCCAACGGCGTAGTTACTAGCATCACACATAATCTCGAACGGTAGTTCCCAATTTGGAGGTTGAATGATCGGTGCCGAGATTAGTGCTTCCTTGATTCTATTAAAGGCTTCAACACACTCATCAGTGAAATGGAATTGGGCATCTTTAAGCAAGAGTTGAGTGAGGGGTTTCGCTATTTTTGAAAAATCCTTTATGAAACGGCGATAAAAACCCGCGTGACCGAGAAAACTTCTCACCCCTTTAACATTCACGGGAGGTTGGAGTTTCTCTATCACCTCAACTTTAGCTTTATCGACCTTGATGCCCTTTTCCGAGATTAAATGACCCAAAACAATTCCTTCATTGACCATGAAGTGACACTTTTCCCAATTTAAAACAAGACTAACATCTTCACATTTTTGCAACACATGAGAAAAATTATGCAAACATGAGTCAAAGTCCTTTCCATAAACACTAAAATCATCCATAAAAACTTCCATTATGGTCTCTAGGTAGTCGAAGAAGACACTTATCATGCATCTTTGGAAAGTGGCGGGGGCATTACATAAACCAAAGGCATCCTCCTATATGCAAAAGTACCATAAGGGCATGTGAAGGTGGTCTTATGTTGGTCATCCGGGTGTATAGGGATTTAGAAGAATCCCGAATACCCGTCAAGGTAACAAAAGAAATTGTTGGAAGCTAACCTCTCGAGCATTTGGTCAATGAATGGTAGCGGAAAATGATCCTTTCTTGTTGCGGAGTTCAATTTTCGATAGTCAATACACATACGCCAACTGGTGATCTTCCTTGTGGGTATTAGTTCATTCTTTTCATTTGTTACTACCGTGGTACCTCCCTTTTTAGGTACCACTTGAACGGGGCTAACCCATAAAGAATCCGATATGGGATATATGATTCCCGCATCAAGTAATTTCATGACCTCTCCTTTGACAACTTCTTGCATGTGGGGGTTCAATCTCCTTTGAGGTTGAATGGGAGGTCTATGGTCCTCCTCTAGATGAATTCTATGCATGCAAAAGTTGGGACTTATTCCCTTAAGGTCATCTAGACTATAACCTATAGCCTTCTCATGTTGTTTCAACACACCAAGCAATTTTCCCAATTGGTTCTCATCAAGTCTATCATTAACAATCACGGGTTTGGTCTTTGATTCATCAAGGTAAGCATATTTCAAATTTGGGGGAAGGGGTTTTAAAGTAGGAGTTTGTACCTCACTTTCCTCCTTTGGAGTTTCATTGAGAATTTGCTCCATCTCCATTAGACATTCCATTCTCATAGTATATTCAACTTGTTCTTTGTTCTCATCAATCTCATCACATTCGAATTCCATGATAGATTCCTCTTGCTCTTGAGCTTGTAAGATGTCTTCTAGGATGGATTGCTCATCCTCTATAGGTTGACATGCTTCCACAAGGATGTTATGCACCAATTCGGATTGTGCATGAGTAAGTTCTTTGTTAGCTAGAGCGGACTCAAAAAGATCTACCTCCAATTCCCAATACATATTTTTAGCCTCACTTGCTTCCAAGGCCTCCAATGCTTGCATGGGATCTTTGAAGAAAGGTATACTTGAGTGGTCCTCTACAAAACAATCTATAAGGTCCATCTTGCAAAATATCAAACAACTTGAAAACAATTAGAACAAACCTTGAGGAGTTTTACTTCCCCAAGGCAAAGAAAGACACAACTAATAACAATATAAGAAAATCTAAATCAAGTTAACACCGTCCCCGGCAACGGCGCCATTTTTTTGGTGGGGACTATATCTTTTCGGTAACTTGTCGTTAGGAGCACCTAGACCAAAACACAATTTATAGCTTCACAAATAACTCTACAATTAGTAAAGAGGCAAGTAAAGGTCGGATCCCAAGGGACGGGAATTGAGAAGAGATTTCTATTGCAACTAGTGGTGTCTTAGGGGTGTCACAATTGGGGTTGATGTAGAAGGTCACTAAACTAAATAGCAATGAAAGTAAACAAGAAAGATGAATTAAAAGGGTTATAAACAATTGATAAAAAGCACAAGGGTGTCATGGGGTCATAGGGGATTCATGTGAATTGATCATACAAACATGTTCTCAAATTATAAGCAAGCAATTATTGTTGTGATGGATCGAGTTGGTTTATATCTTACAATCCTAGGAAAGTTTGGGTTCCGGAGCCGAATCGATTAGATTGTACAACACCTACAAGTCGACTTAGTCTTCCCTACTCAACAACATGCATGGTCTAATGAGACTCGAGTTGGTTTATGTCTTATAAGTCTCATTGAAAAGATAGGTGATGAGTAAAAAATGCAAGGATTCATAGGCTCACATTTCATCAAACATAACATGTGCATGAGTTGAGATCAAAACAAGCAAGCAAATAAACTATGAAAGCGTATTAATTTAATCATGAATCATTCCCCATGTTGGTTTTCCCTAATTACCCATTAACCCTAGCTAAGGAACTACTCACTCATTATCATGTTGAACATGCTAGCAAGGTTGTCAATCATACCAACAAAGTGAAACATGATGAATAAATGAAAGTGATTAACAATAATTAAAGAGGGATTAAGAGAATTATACCTACTAATGATTCCAATAATAAAGCAAAGAATAAAAGAAGTACTTGATGCTTGATTGAGAGGTTGTCAATCTCCCAATAATAACCCAAATAATCTTCAATTACCCAAAATAAAGGATGAACAAGAGAGAGATTAAGGAAATAAAACTTGTATTAAAACTTGATTAATTGTTGATTACAATATTAAAGAGAGATTTGATTGATATTAACTACACTAAAGATTGCTAAGAAGAACATGCTCTTCTAATTAGACTAATGGGGTATTTATAGTGGGGATTAGGTGGATGAATTAGGGTTAACTAAGGGCTTAAATGACGATTAAGTCCCTACTTAAGGAAACGTCGGTCTTTTTGGAAAGACTCCGGTCTCTAGGGAGACTCCGGTCTCTAGAAAAAGATGTGCATCCTTCCTTGAAGCTTGAAGAAGACGAAATGGGGCTGCCTGAGAATCCGGGCGTCTTTAGCACAGGACGGGCGGATTCGGTGGTCTCTGCCCGGGCGTCTTGTGGAGAAAACGGGCGTCTTCTGGAGCTGCTGCCCGGGCGTCTTGAAGTGAAGACGCACGAATTGTGGTGGTGGAGGACGGGCGTCTTCAGGACAATCCGCACGGATTTGGGACGATCTCGTTTCTTCTTCTTTTCTTCCTTTTTCTTCATAAGATCCTTGGGGATTTCCTCGGGGATGCAAGGATCTTTTCTCATCATTGCCCATCTACTATAGTATGTACAAAAGCCTTCTAATCTTGTCTCTCCTTGATGCTTGGTCATTGAATTCAATCAATTTACTCTCGTTTTGCCATGAAAATGCAAGGTTTGCACTCCTTTCCTACCAAGGGATCAAAACCTCAAAGAATATGCAAAACAAAGAACTAAAGACAATAAATGACCCAAATATGCACTAAAAAGCATGGGAACAAGGTTAATTCGGGGACTAAATGTGCTCTAATTATGGTCACATCATGCCATCACGCCACTTATTTGTTGTGTACTTACGCACATCGAACCCAATACCAGGCGCGTAAACCTTATAAAAACTGATAGCTTCCTCCATGTCCCCGAACTGCATAACGACAAACGGGGTAAAAATATCCTCGACTTGACGACACAATTCCTCCTCAGTTACAGGTGCTATTGGTATATGTGGACATCGGCCCACCTGCAAGCCCGGTTGATCTGCGGACGTGCAATGGTCTTTTGAAAGCCATGCTCGGCGGCGTAAAAATCCTTTCGACCGGATCGTTTTAGATCGGTCGGTTTCGTCTCGGTAAGGGTCTCGAAACGATTAGAGATGTTCGGAGTCGCCACCAAGCATTTGTGGGATGCTTGGAACCCGTTCGAATCCACTTTATACTTCGGTCAAATGAAGCACAAAGCAGGGTTTTACATAGGTACTAAAGATAAGGAATCGTCCCTCTTTAGCATCCTATCTCTAGAATGACTCTCGTACGCCCCGGATAAGGTCGTCCACTATCCAAAATTTCTAAGTAATAGGTGAAGGTACGTATTGGGAAGCCCTTTAATCAGACATCCAATTCCGCCCGCGGTAACGGCCTCTACTGATCGATCTTGGTTGGTTGAATGCAAAAGTTGATAAAACGGTTTAAATGCATGAATGCGCATCCAATAATTTAAACCTAACATGTGAGAGCTTTCTAAGTCGGTTGATTTAATTCAAGTATCAAGTATAAGATGTCGAGTTGGATTTATGGTTGATTTGCATGCAAGACAGAAATTAAACATCCATTTACCGTATTAGGTTTATGGTGCATAACACGATCCATTTGTCTTAGTGAGGCATTTTTCAAATGTGATTTTTGAACGAGCAAATAGTCATCTGATCCGTGCTATATCCGGGTTGGCCGGAGTCGGGATCGTCCTAGAGTAATGCTGGAAAGGGAACAGACCCTGCACCAGGAGGCCACATGAGGCGCGAGCCTGTTGGCGGTGCAAAGGGGTCTCCTCTGGTTTTGAAAATAAGAAAGAAAAGGCCTGCTTAGGCGTGGGTCAGTCGACGGTTATATGCCATGCTCTGACCATTTGAAAAACGTTTATGAAATGTATTGAAAAGTGGGTATTTAAACCCGTTTTGGTTTGAAAGGGTCGTTTAGACCGTATTTGTTGATTTGAGGAACGAGACTCGAATAATCATCATTATTTTGATGATATTCGGTGTCGAGTTCGACTTGACATGGATAGTTTTGAGAATAATCATGAACTAATTTTTTTAAGTTCATTTGAATATAATTAGTCGATACTCATCATCGTACCCGGGTTAAAATCCGGCATGGTATGTGGAACCAAGGATGACTTTGTGTTGGTGACTAATATGTTTCTTTTGGAAATGTAAAGAAATGATGAAAGGCTTTACAATACCTCTCAAAATGTAAAGAAATAAAATAAAAGGCCTTAAAATACCTTTTAAATGTTATTAACCAAATATTATCACCGGCACACGGATTAAACCGTCATGGTATTAAGAACCAAGGGTGAAAAATGTTTTATGGTTAAAATTTGTAAAAATAAATAAAAGGGTTTGAAAACATTCGAAATGATAAAAACCGATTACAAATATGAAAATAGATTAATGAGGAAGGACGAGAACAAACACGGTTGAGTTCTGACCTGGGCACCCCATTGAGGCGCGGGCCTCTGTGCAGAACAAGGGGCTTCTGCCTCAGGCCAAAACTCAGTTATGGCTCGTCTATCCTATGTTTTGGATCGTGTTATGCATGTTATGGTCATAAAACAAGCAAAGACATGATAAAAGAAGGATTTTTACACCCTCATACTTACATGTTTGGTTATGGCGAGAAACCGATGTAAGTGTAACAACTCGTTTGGTCGGAAAAGACTCGGTTTAAAACCTTTTCGGTAAGTAAAAAGAGTGTTTTATTAATATTAGTGACGGTGTAGTGGTCGAAATGGTCGGTCAAGTGATTTAATGCACGACGACGGTACCAAACAATGTGTAAGGCTTGTATTTACGATCGGTAGGTCGTAAATACGCGTCGGATTGTGACTTAAGAAGTCGAGTCGAGAATTTTAAGGGAGAAAAGAGGAGGCGGACACTCGCGTAAGTCCTCAAATGGGGGCATTTGAGGGGTATTTATAGGAAAATGAGTGGTTGTGTGAGTTTTGAGCGACGTGGCCACCTGGGCTGCTCAAAGAGGCGCGAGCCACGTCGCGGGTCTTCCAGTTGTCCTGTCACTTTCACACAAGTGCAATCATGATTTGTTCTATCCTAGGATTTGTAGTCACATGTTTGGTACTTGACCATTCATGAATCCGGGAAATCTTAGTATAGAAGGTTTTAAATGTTTTGTTTTTTATGGTTGACTCGGTTTGACTCGTTGTTGGAGTCGGGATTTGAATTTTTGAGTCAGTTTTTGGTCCGGTGTCGGTTTTGACTCTAGTTAGTGTCATTACGACCCCGTCGTCGTGCATTAAACACTCCAGGTACTTTTGAAAAGTTTTGAAATATTTTATTTTCGAAATCGTTTTAAGTTTTCCGACGTAAAGTTGTACACAAACTGTCGATCAAACGTCGCGATTCCAAAACATGTTGTAGTTCGATAATCATCGGGTGTTTGTTGGAGTCTCGGCGAGATCGGGTATCTCTGAGCCCCCACTTTAACTGAGGCTTGGACAAGGCGAAAGTCAAAGTAGAGTCCCCAGGTCAATCGAAGATTACAACCCAGAGACCCAAGCGACGTCGAGGCGGCTCGAAAGGATTCGGGCTAAGGACCTGCCGTCGGGAAGGGTGACGCCAAGGCGACTCGAGGGTACAAGCCAAGGACCTGTCGTCGGGAACAGTTTAGAGTCTGTCGACTGTCCGTGCGGATCTTTTAAAGTCCGTTAGACTACGTACAAAGGCTCGCCAACCATAAGAAGGAGTCATACCTGAGGCATCTTCGGATACGTCCTTGCGTGTTTGCGGATAAAGGCTCACCAGTTGTGGTGCGTACATGAGGAGGGCTTGCCAGCTGCGATGCCTAGTAAGGCTCGCCAGCCATGGTGCATATATGAGAAGGGCTCGCCAGCCGCGATGCGTAGTAAGGCTCACCAGCCATGGGGCGTATATGAGGAGGGCTCGCCAGCCGCGATGCGTAGTAAGGCTCGCCAGCCATGGTGCGTATTTGAGGAGGGCTCACCAGCCGCGATGCGTAGTAAGGCTCGCCAGCCATGGGGCGTATATGAGGAGGGCTCGCCAGCCGCGATGCGTAGTAAGACTCGCCAGCCATGGGGCAGTCGGTTAATTGACCGTGAGAATAGTCGCATCGGATGGGCTTGTTTTGAAGGTAGCGGACTCATGATGCCGCCGTGGAAATGGTGAATTTTGAATTCCACTATCAATGTTGTTGAAATGAGTGGGTCCCGCGAGGAAGCCCCCTGTTGACATTTTGAAGAAATAGTGAATTTTGAATCTTCACTACTCGTTTTTTGAATTTGAAGTGGCTGTTTTAATCGCCGTTTGTTTGAATTTTTTGAAGGAAATAGCAAATTTTAAATTTCGCTATTACGTCTGAAGTGACGGTTTATGTGCCGCCGTTGACATGTGAAGGAAATAGTGAATTTGGAATCTTCACTATTACATTTGAAGTGACGGTTTATGTGCCGCCGTTAACGTGTGTGGTGAAAATAGTGGAATTTAATTTCCAACTATTATTTTGAAAATGAAGGTTTTAATGATCGTCGTTTGAAATTTGACGAAATAGTGAATTTGAATTTTCACTATTATTTTAAAAATTGACGGTTTTAATTGCCGTCGTTGAAATTTGAAGGAAAATAGTGAATTTGAATTTTCACTATTATTTTGAAAATTGACAATTTTAATTGCCGTCGTTGAAATTTGATGAAATAGTGAATTTGAATTTTCACAATTATTTTGAAAATTGACGGTTTTAATTGTCGTCGTTGAAATTTGAAGGAAAATAGTGAATTTGAATTTTCACTATTATTTTGAAAATTGACGGTTTTAATTGCCATCGTTGCAATTTGACGAAATAGTGAATTTGAATTTTCACTATTATTTTGAAAATTGGCGGTTTTAATTGCCGTCGTTGAAATTTGAAGGAAAATAGTGAATTTGAATTTTCACTATTTGCTTTTGTATTTGAAAATTGGAGGTTTTAATCGCCGTTTGTTTGGAATTTTGAAGGAAAATAGTGAATTTTGATTTCACTATTTGTTGTTGTATTTGAAAAATGACGGTCCTTAATGTCGTCATTGAAAATTTGAAATTTGTTATGGGAAATTGGGCCAAAGCCCAAAATTTTCTTTGAAGAAGCGGGGAGCACCTCATTGAGGCGCGAGCAACTTTGGCGAGTCAAGGAGCTTTCCTATTTTTCTGTAAAAGACGCGAGGATGGTCCGCATATCATCCTCATTTCGTCTTCAACCTTCGACACAAACAAACCAAAAAACCGCCATTGTTGGTCTTTAGCTTGCTTCCATTCGTGCCATTATGAACAATGTCATCTCAAGGTATGTATTTCCTCTTGAATCCATTTAAATTTGTTGGTCTTTTAGCTGAATTGAATTAGGTCGAGAATTTTGCCCTAGAAAATCGATTTGGGCGTTTTTGATTGAGCCCATTTTGAGTGAAATTGATTATTGTATTAGGTTAGAAACCTGTTTAAGAGTATAGGGGTGCTTTTAGTTTGCATTTTGGTCCCCGTTCCCGCTCCCTATGCTCGAAAAACGTGAGTGAGGCGAAGAAACCAGCTCATTTCACAATGCCAAGTTTATTTGATTGAGTAGTGGATCCCACTAGGTTGCATTGTAGTCGGGAAAGACCGTATTTACCATTGTGGGCCTTTGTTGGGTATTGTGGGCAAAATTGGAATTTTTGCCTTTTGTGATGATCTTATGTCGACGGAATAAGCGCTGTTTGAGCTTGAATTGAGTCAGTTTGCCTTGAAAAGGACCTTATTGGTAGTTTAGGTCGCTTTGAGGCGTGATAAAATCACGTTGTCTCGTCATGGTCGTATTTTGAATTTTTGACCAGTTTGCGCTCAAATTAGCGTAGAAATTGCCTTTTTTGAGCCGTAGAAAAATACCCCATTGTATTGGGAACATATTTTGATTTGTTGGAGGACCTTGTATGGGTCTTGGGGTGCCGTTTTTGTTGTGGTTGTTTTGACTCGTCTTTTGCTTGAAAAGAAGCGAAAGTTTCGTTTTTTGCTTTTTTTTTTTGTAAATTGTTTTGTTGTTTTTTTTTGTGAATTGTTTTTGTTTGGTTGGGTTTGGGCGGTCCCTTGTTACGCTGCGGGTTTCGTTTTGGATTTGTCCACTTTACGCCGTCGTAATGCCGAAATTTCGTGAGCGTTCTTTGTTTACCTTTGATTGCAGGGTACCATTTGGGACCTATGGGGTCCGTTGTGGAGGCCTTGGAGGAAGAGGATGATCCCGGAGGAGGAGAGGCGACTTTTTTTTGTTATAGGCTTGGTTGTGTTTCTTCCTGGCGGCCTTTGCCCGGCCAATGATCGGGTATCGATCGTTGGTCGTTGTCTCATGAGTTTTGGATGTCCGATGAGTGGGGTTGATGCGGGCGTGTTATCCCATGTTGCCACTTTTGATCGTCGTCGAGTTCTGGTGATTGGGGGTCAACATCGGGGTAGCGTCCGTTGTCATGGTCCTCTTTTGCTTTTGAATTCCGATGATTGGAGGTCAACGTCGGGGTAACGTGCTTAGTTACGATCCTCGGTTGTAGTGTCGTCCGAAGTCTGCTAGGCATCGTTTTTATTTTTGTTATGGAGGAGGAACGCGGTGTTACCGTCATGGTAACCGCCTTTGCTTTCGCTGTTTCTCCTCTGTTCCCCGTGTTGCTCCTTTTCTTTTCCGATTGGAAGGATAGGGAGTGCTTAGTTCGGTAGGTGGCGGATAGCCCCCAGTTTGTTGTCTTAGGTCAGTGTCTGTATGATAAATGTTTGTACTGGATCCTGTTTGTATGGTCAGTCGTTTGTATCAAACATGTGTCGATGTGTTTTCCGTGAGGCGGTTTGTATATATGTGTTTTTGGATTGTGGTTCATCTTGTTATTTTTTGGCTTTTTTGTGTTGTGTTTCGGAGGAGCGCTGTCGGCTGTCAATTCTCCTTTTTGCTTCGCACTAGTTCCTGCATCGTTAATGTAGAAAAACAGGCAACAGGTAGCATATATGCATAAACGCAAACACGTAAAAAGCACTTGATTGAAAACAAAGATTAACCACGATGCCACGAAGTTAAAAATTGAAATTTGAAATTTGAAATGAATTTTGAAAATTTTCGCGACTAATCGTCACGTTTGGACTCCGAAAGGAATTGATTTGAAAATTTGAGCAATTAACTCGTGTCGTGAATTAAATTGCATCGAAATTATTGAAATTGATTTGTGACTCGAAATATTCAAACTCAAACCGTCAGGGAAGAATTTTAGAAAAGATTTTTACGAGTATATTTGATTTGGTTTTTGTGAGGTCAAGACTCGAATTTGTGAACGCTTGAATTTTAAGGGAAACTGATGTCGTGTTATCAATTCTCGATTTTTATTTTTGCTGCAAAATTGCGAAAAAGAGAAAAAAATTCGGAATTTCGACTGACATGGAAACGATCCGTCGCGGATCGGGGCGACTAGCCCTTCCCCCCTTAAAAAGAGAAAGAAAAATCCGTATGTTTAAATCTGCGTCATGGAAACCATGTCGGATTTCGTAAAACGCGAAAACAAGGACATGTGAGTGTGAAGAAACACAAAATGTCCTGGATCATCCCGAAGAGGCGCGAGCGTTCTGGCGGGAGGTTTGAGGTGTCAGGAGAAAACACAACTTGAAAGAGACAAGTCAAAGCGGGAATCCTGGGAGAAGGCCTAAAGAGGTGCGAGCGGGCTGGCGATGGGAGCCAGCTCTCCCCTTTTTCTGAAAAACGCGCTAATTATTTTTGTATAAATAGTGATGTTTGTGCTTCATTGTTTCATCATCCAAAACACAAAAACATCTCTATAAAACCTCTTCTTCTTCTTCTTCCACAAAAATATTTCATGGATGCCTTTGAGAATGCGTTGCGACAATGGTGCCGGGATTTGTCGCCTTCCGAAAAGTATCAACTTTTTTGCATGGGAGTTGGTCAATTGTTGCAGCTCCGTCAAGTCAAGGTGCAATCCTCATTTCTCGAAGCATGTTCTCGGTTTTGGATTCGAAACACCATGTTTTCGTTTTCCCGAAAGGTGAAATTTATCCTCTTGCCGAAGAAGTTGGAGCCATTGGTGGGTGGCCGGGTTGTGTTCCGGTGCTTCCTCCGACTCGGTTGTGCTACAAGGAGAAATTCCGTTCAATGTTGGGCTTGTCGACAAGTCAAGTCAACTTGTTTCTTGCTCCACATGGTGTGGACATGTTGGCTCTTATCAACATCTTTTCAAACCGATTAGACGCCAATGTTTCGGAGGTGGCTAGGAGAAGGGCTCTTGCCTTTTGCCGTATCCATGTGTACCTCTTTGTTGATGCTTTGAAGAAGGAGGGGCCGAAATGCTATGGTAGCATGACCCTTGTACACGCGTTCAAGCAAATGGAGCATGGTAGAAATCCATCATGGTTGGTGCTTGGCGAGATCATCCAAGCTTTGGACAAGGAAGGCTGTTGTGGAGAGTCTCCTTCATTTGGGTCCCCAAGGATCCTCCAAGTGTGGCTATTGGAGAGGCTAAGGTATGTAGAGCCTCCGGTTGATCCTTATTCTTATTCCTTCCATCACATTACTTTGAGGAAGAAGTTGTACCCGGATAGCTTTGCTTCCACCGAGGCTTATTGGGCCGCGAGATTGGCGGAGGAGGGTGGTCCTCACATCCGTTGGGTGGTGCCATTGTGGCACCTGAGGTCCTTCACGGGGTTGTCCGCTTCGGGTGCTAGTCCTCGTTCTTTGATGGTGGTGGGTTTGAAGGTTGCCTCCTTCATTTATCCCGAAAGGCTCATGAGGCAAATGGGGCGTCAACAAAAGGTGCCCGCTCAAGATACCCTTGTCCAAGAGAATGTTTTCCAGAACTCCGAGCTTGTGGAGGTCTTCTAAAGATGGTGGGCCACTTGGCCGCTTTGGGAGGTACCAAACCCCGTTGCCATGACATGGGTGACTTCCGCTTATGTCAAGTGGTTAAGAGCTTCGTTCTTGGAAGAGAGGTCCAAATTCCGTAAGGACGAGGCTGTCGACTTAAAGTATCGAGAGGTTGGCAAGGCCAACCGTGCCTTCTTTGAGGATTATGTTGATGGAGCTAGCCCCGATGTGATGAGACCACCAAAGAGTAGAAGCTCAGGTCCCAAAAATGTGGTGGGCCGTGCATGGGCTCGTTTCGGGCCGAACATGGGGTCTTGCACTTAGACCGGGGGCCGTTGCCGTTGTTGATCCGTTGAGGATCCGTTCTGAAGAGGAAATCCATGCTAGGCGGATCAACAAGAAGAACAAGGGGAAGATGTACCCCGAGGGAAAAGGCAAGGGTAGAATGGAAGAGTGAAGCCTCCATTACCCACTTTATTATTATGTTGTATTATTGTTGTGAGTTTTTATTATGTTGTTCTAGCTATGTTTTGTGTGTTTTGTGCTAGTTTTATTATGTGAGGTGTTTTAGTCGACACCTTAGCTTTGACAAGTTGTAGACTCGTCGAGCTTTATTTGTTGTTGAAATTGTAATCCCTCCCATTATTAATTAAATAAGAGGATTGCTTGTGTCAAAAATTGTGAACGCTTGTTTCTTCCATCCATTTTGTAAAGGCAATTCGATTTGAATCGTCCTAAACGTTTGCACTTGGGAAAGTGGGATTTTTGGGAGGAAGGGAGAAAGGCTTATTTTTGTATTTTTTGTGGGGAAAAGGGAATGTTGTTCCCTTTTCTCTTTTTTTTGATGGGGATGTTTTTTTTGTATGTGGGGTTTTTTTAATTATGGGGATGGTTGATTTTTGTTGTAGGGATGGTTGTATCCTTCTTGTGTAAGAAATGACTGCCTACGTATCCACCTGGAGAGGTGAAATCTAACCATGATCGTAGTTCGAAATGTTCTGTAAATTTGATTGGGTTTTGTGGTTGTATCCCTCATGCATAAGAGGGATTGCCTACGTATCCACCTGAAGAGGTGAAATCAAACCATGCTCGTAGTTCACGGTGTTTTTGTGAATTTGTTTTAGTGCAAATGGATGTTGCCTTTGACAGATCAAAGGACATTCGAAACGGGCAAGGTGCCGCAACTTAGACTCGATAAAACATGCAATTTCAAATCAGAACGCGTTGAGGAACTTGACTTGAAAAGGGTTAAGGTGGACGCTAGTTGTAAAACTAGGGTTAGGTCGTTGGCTGCTACGGCTCAAGAGTAGTATTTCTTGAGTTGGTCTAGGTTGGTCGGGTTTGTAAAATCCTCCCCATCTAGGTCACTCAGTCTCACTACGCCCCCCGAAAGTATTTTCTTGACCAGGTATGGCCCGGCCCAGTTGGGTTTTAACTTTCCCCTCGAATCAACGGGTAGTGGTGCTCGGACCGACTTCAGGACCAAGTCGCCCTACTTAATGTTCCTGGGTTTGACCTTCTTGTTGAATGCCCATTGTATACGTCGTTGGTATAGCTGGACGTTGTGCAAGGCATTGAGTCGCCGCTCGTCTAGAAGAGTGAGTTGCTCGTACCTTCGACGGGTCCATTCCGCCTCAGGGACTTGACTCTATAACAGGATACGTAGAGAAGGGACCTCTAACTCTACCGGTTGAACCGCCTCCATACCGTATGCTAGGTAGAAGGGTGTGGCCCCTGTCGGTGTTCGAATGGAGGTTCGGTATCCCCAGAGTGTGAATGGGAGTTTGCTCGGCCAAGCGCGGTAGTTGTCTTGCATTGTCTTGATAATGGTGACAAGAGTTTTGTTAGCTGCCTCCACCGCTCCGTTAGTTTGGGGACGGTAAGGGGATGATCGATGTCGTTTGATCTTGTATTTGTCCAGCAAGGTCTGTGTTTCCGCCCGGAAGTGAGAGCCTTGATCGCTGATGATTTCATGGGGTACCCCATATCGGCAGATGATGTTGTTTTGGATGAACTTAGCCACTTGTTTAGCGGTCAAAACTGCATATGATTGCGCTTCTACCCAGTTGGTGAAATAGTCGATGGCGACGAGGACGAAACAATGCCCCTTGGTGCCTACCGGGTTAACTTTCCCGATGATGTCGATGCCCCTGGTCGAGAAAGGCCAGGGTGATATCATGGTGTATAAAAGGGATGGTGGTATGTGTTGTATGTTAGCGAAGATTTGGCAATTGTGGCAATGTTTGACGTAGTTACGGCAATCGGCTTCCATGGTGGTCCAGTAGTAACCTAGCCGCATGATTTTTCGGGTAAGCATCATTGCGCTCATGTGAGGGCCACATTCTCCGTCGTGGACCTCTCCCATGACTTTTTTTGGCTTTGTGATGGTCAATGCAAAGGAGGAGAATCCCTTGGGGTGTTCTTTTGTATAGTTGATTTTGGTTTATTACGAATTGTGATGCAAGTAAACGGATGGCTCTTTGTCCTCTTGGGTCAGAGTTAGGAGGGAATTCGTTTTTGGTTTTGTAGGTTGAGGATGGCTTGGTACCAAGGTTTGACATGGTTTTCCTCGTCGTTGTTGATGGCACAAATGTGAGCTGGCTCGCTCCTTCTCTCGACGCATAGGGGCATCGATGTCATGTCGTCAGGTATGTTGAGGAGCGCGGCAAATTTTGCCAGGGCATCAGCAAATTGATTTTCCTCTCGCGGCAAATGGAAGTAGTCGACTTGGTCGAAGAACTCAGCCTCTTGATTGATCTTTGCTCGGTAGGGAGCTAAGCTGTCACTTCTGATTTTCCATGATCCGAACACCTGATTGATGATGAGCGAGGAATCGCCGTGGACCCTCAGTCTCTTGATATCAAGTGTGATGGCTGCTTGTAGGCCGATGAGGCATGCTTTATATTTAGCGGCATTGTTGGTGACGGCGAAGTCTAGGTCCCATGCGTCGGAGTCGGCACAAATGATGTCTTCGTCAGGAAGTCACCATGTGTCGGTTGTTGGATCCTCGTTGACGGGATTTTCTGTCAGGAAATCGGCGACTGCCCTTCCCTTGATAACCTTAAGGGGTACAAACTTGATAACCTAGACAGCCTTCGGTTCGGGTTTCTCGAAGATGTATTTGATTGGGTCCATCTTGGAGTAGATGTGGACCGTGTAGCTGAGCATGTAATGCCGCAGCTTCTTTGGTGACCATACTAGGGCAAGGCATGTCTTTTCCAGTTGAGGGTACCTCATCTCGTACTCAATGAACGTTTTGCTGATGTAGTAGATGGCTCGTTCTTCGCCGTCGATTGTTTGTGCTAGCATTGCTCCCATGGCTGTGTCGGTAACAGTCAGGTATAGGGATAAAGAATCCCCGGTTGAGGTGGAATGAAGACTGGAGGCTTGGATAGGATTTCCTTTATCCTGTTGAAGGCTTTTTTACAGTCGTCGTCCCAATCGGTGTGATCGGAGGCGCGAAGCTTCTTGAATAATGGTTCACAAATCATGGTGAGCTTGGCAATGAAGCGGCTGATGTATTGGACCTGACCGAGAAATCCCCGAATCTCCTTCTCGTTCTTAGGCCGTGGCATTTGTTGGAGGGCTTTGATTTTGGTTGGATCAATCTCAATGCCTCTTTTGCTGACGACATGTCCCAAGAGTTTTCCGGAGGTGACCCCGAATGCACACTTCTGAGGATTTAGTCTCATGTTATATTTCCGCAGACGAGCGAAGAATTTCCGAAGGGCACCGATGTGGCGTCTCGTTCTCTTGACTTGACGATCATGTCATCGACATATACCTCTACCTCCTTGTGCATCATATCATGTAGGAGAGTGGTAGCGGTTCTTTGATAGGTTGCTCCGGCGTTGATGAGACCGAAAGGCATGACCGTGTAGCAATATGTACCCCACTGCGTAGTGAATGCAGTCTTGAGCATGTCTTCCTTAGCCATTTTAATCTGGTTGTACCCAGCATACCTGTCCATGAATGATAGGAGGGCGTGCTCAGCAGTATTGTCAACCAGAATGTCAGCATGTGGCAAAGGGAAGTCGTCCTTTGGACTCGTCTTGTTCAAATCCCTGAAGTCGACGCAAACCCGAATTCTTCCGTCTTTCTTCGGTACAGGCACAATGTTGGCCACCCAGTCAAAGTATTCAGACACTTTGATGAAACCAGCCTTGAACTGTTTATCCACTTCTTCCTTGATTTTCAGGGCCATTCAAGACGCATTCGACGCAGCTTCTGATTCGCAGGTTTAGCTCCGGGCTTAATGGGTATCCGATGCTTCGCAATTTCCCTGTCAATCCAAGGCATATCTCTATAGGACCAGGCGAATACTTCCTTGTATTCGGGGAGGAGGTAAATGAACTGTTGTCTTTCCGAGGGGTCCGGGGTTGTCCCTATCCTAAGTTCTTGAGGTGTATTGTTGGTTTCTACGTTAATAGGTTCGGTCTCCTCAATGACAGGGGTTCTGGTTTCCCGTTTGTCAAGTTCTTTGGCTAAGTGAGGTGGGTAGTCACTCAAGTCAAATTCCTTATAGTCATTCAGAATTGCATTGCAGTTAAATTGAGACGAGTCATAAGCAAACTTAGCGTTCATTAAGTTGACATGAGCGAAAAGCTCGGAGAGGACAGACATCTCATGGTCGGTCAGAGGCGATACAGCAGGGGAGGTGGCCCCTGGAACAGGCTCCAGGTTGTCACCTTTCATGGGAGTGGGGGTGACCCTAGTAGACTCAGCCTCTGAATCAGCCACGACTTTGTGATAAAACAGCGGGAAGGGGACTTTGACTTGGACATCAGGAGTGTCGGGAGCTATAAAAGGCTCTGACTCCGACTCAGACTCAAATTCAGATTCTTCTTCACTTCCCTCTTTGAACATAGGGCCTTCTCCAGTTGTGATCTTGAGAATACGGCCTCGGCGATCGGTCCACTTGATGGTCTTCCTCCAGCCTTGTGCAGCTTTCTCCGGGTCACTGTCGGAGATCAAGGCGGTTGGGTCAAACTGGTTGTCCTTCAGGGCGATGTTGATGATTTCCTCATAGTCGAGATGCTTGATGTTATCCTCTCTAAAGAGGAGGGTGACAGCTTGTCTATCCATCGAGGCATGACGAAGGCTTAGACTCGGTTGATGCAGCTTCGGTGTTGTCGGGGATGAAAAAGCAGTCCTGGAAGACTTCCACACCCGGGTACCTGGTCTTGGCCACGGAGTCATAGATCGGATTCGGAAAGCCATGATAGAGCTCGGACTCTCCCTCGGGGACAAAGTATCCATTGAGAGTCAGATGATAGGGACGGAGGATAACCCCGTACTTCTTGCGTTTTCGAACTAGGAGGTTCATCTCCTGGATATCTTCATCGGTAGGTTCATAGCCCAGTCCGAAAGGGATGTTGGGGACCTTAGCCTATTTCAAGGGAGGTAAGGTGCTCTTGGTGGATTGAGGGCGGACCAGGAAGTAACCCTGGCGCATCATGATGCGGTTGGTATGAGGTTGGCAAACGGGTCACAATCAAAGGGTGTTGATTCATTAGTTATGGCGTTCACGGCTTGGCATACCCACATTTCATTATCATCCTCCTCAATAGCTTGGGAGGCTATTCCCTTTCTCATGACGGCTTTGATCGGGGAAGCCGGAATCGTGATCGTTTTCCCGTTGAAGGGGACCTTGATTTTCTGGTGGAGAGTTGAGGTAACTGTCTTGACGGCGTGAATCCAGGGACGTCCCGGGAGCATATTGAAGGAGGCGTCGATGTCGACCACCTGAAAACTGGTTTGCCTCTCCAGTGGTCCGGTTGCGACAGTTAGAGTGATAAGCCTTCGACCTTGCGACGAGTGTCGTCGTAGGCGCGTACTCCTTGGTTTGTCGGGACCAGATCAGCTTCCTTAATACCCAATTTGTGAGCCGTCTTGAGGGGAATGACATTCACTGCGAACCCGTCATCCACAAGGACCATGGGCACATTCTTCTTGAGACATTGTACGGTAATGTACAGGGCAATATTATGATTGGCTCCGAAGGGAGGGATATCCTCGTCAGAGAAGACGACCGGGTGTTCAAGTCAGGGGCGTCCCTTGTCATGTGTGCCACTATTTCTTTAGGGGAGGAGGTGGAGGGCACAGTTAATTTTCCCAAGGCCTGTAGCAAAGCCTGTCGATGCTCAAAGGATGTCGCGATCAGTTGCCAAATTGAGATTTTGGCTTTTGCCTTCTGGAGCTGCTTGAGGATCGAAAGCTCAGGAGCCTTTGGTTGAGTTCCCATGTCCGGGACAATTTGGTCATTCGTTGTTGGAACAACCGTTGGATTGTTCGGGTTCTGATAGGGGCGTCCGGATCGAGTAAGGTGACCGATCTCCTTCGCCTGCTTCCCTGGGACGATATAGACATCCTCAACATCATCTCTCCAGATGCCTTTAATTTCCGAATTCCGAGGGTACCTTGGAGGGGTATTCCTCGGTGGGCAGTTTTTGTGAGAGACATTTTTGTGGGGGTGATTCTTGTGAGGGTAGTTATTGTGAGGCTGATTATTGTGGGGGTGATTATCGTGAGGTGCATGCAAGAATGGTCGCGGGATCAATCCAACCTGGTGAGGGTAGTTTTGGGCGCTCGGGGGACTCTCCCTCGGGCGTGGTGATGGAGGATTGAAGATAAGTCGACGGTAGGCATCGTCAAGTCGGGTGATCCTTTCAGAGAGACTGGTTATGGCTTCCTCAACTTGTTGGAACATGGTGAGCATAGTGGCGGCACTGAACACAAATACCCCGTCCGAGGGATCTTTCTCCAAAGCATTCACCTCGTCATCAACTGGCAGGATGAGGTGTGAGCAGTCCAGAGTTGGCTCATCATTGGAGATAGCGTGGATTCCCAGAGGGTTTGTTTTGTTGTTTGGCTTAGTCGGCGGGGGTAAAGGCAAATCCCCTTTTTCAATCATGTCTTGGAAGATGTGTTTGAGTTTGATGCAGGTTTCGTATCATGCCCTTTCCCTTGATGGTACGACGGTAGGCATTGGGGTTCCCGAAGCGGGATTTCTTAGCATCGGTCGGATCTGGGGTGGGTCCGATTGGTTGTAACTTCCCCTGGTCCATGAGCCTCTTCAGGGCACTTGCATAAGTTGACCCTATATTAGTGAACACTCTCTGGGGCCGCTTAGCTCTCTTGGCAGTTGGTTCAAGGAGGTTGACCTCATCAATCTTGTTCGTTTGACCATAAGGGCGAGATCCGGTTGATGTGGATCCTTGGTAGCCTCTACCAGTGGTTTTGGCTAAGACGCCCTTCCTAAGGTCATCTTCAATGCGTCCCGAGGATTTGCAGATCCTGGAAGGTCTAAATATTTTGGTACCTCGGTAAGTTGGCATACACTGGGCGGAGATTGTTGACGAAATTTTCCACTAAGGTTGGTTCACTCGGCTTGCTGACCAGCTGAGTACTTACCCTCCTCCAACGGGTTAAGAACTCGGTGAATCCCTTCTTGTCGTTCTGGGTTAGGACCTCAAGAGTACGGGTATTGGCTTGGATTTTAACATTGTCGGCATATTGCTTGGCAAATTCAACTGCGACCTCATCCCAAGTAGTAAGGTTCTTTGGATCAAGGGAGTAGTACCATTGGCGAGGGATCGGTTCCAGAGAGGACGGAAAGATCCGGGTGAAAAGTTCCTGTTTGACCCCTTTTATGGCCATGTAGTTTTTGAAGGCACGGATATGATTGAGTGGGTCCTCCACTCCTTTGAACTTGGGCAAATCAGTCAGGGAAAAGTTGTCAGGTAATTGATCCCCAACAGGTTCGAACCTTCGGTTGTTCTCAAGATGGATATTGTTACCCCGGGCTAAGAGCTGTTCTTCCAAGAGCTTTAGCCTCTTCTCGGTTTCAGTCAATGGTGGAGTATTATGTTCTCCAGCTTCCTTGTTTTCCAGGGTGTCGATACGGGTCTCGACGCGATCCAGGGTGACCTTAAGAGCGGTGAGTAGGCTGGCTAGCTGATCAGTCGTGACATCTCTATTGTTATCACTGTTGTTGTTGATAGACGAAGTTGAAGACGGGGCCATGGCTCTGAGGCATAAAAACGGCTCACATTACATCTCAATCCGACACGGTTCAAAGACTGAACGCAGACAACACAAAGGGCGAAACATGGATCAGACTCAATAAGATGAGGGTGACCGTGTGTGGTACCTCGGTGCTGACTCGATTTATGACGTGACGGTGTTGAATGAACTTTGACACGCGTCCAATGTAGTCGCGTGGCGCCATTGGACGAGTCTCGTGGTGAGACTGTAACACCCCCATACTCCAAGTGCCTTACCAGGACCACTCAGGTATGAAGACATTACCATCTCGGTTACCCGAGGCAATGATAATCAAACAACAATGAAGAAACAACGTTTATTATAAATGATTAACGAATAGTTACAATCCTCAAAACCAAACCAAAAGTACGATACATGTTCTCAAACTGACTGTTCTAACTGAAATGTAAATAAACTAAAAGCTACAGCGGAAGACTCCTTTCATCATGTCGTGGCATCCCAGCTATCCCAGTACTCATCTCAATACCTGCTCAATATCTGCTCACCATCCCCGAATGGATCACCGCAGGTTTACAAAACAACACCGGGGTCAGTACTAATCACACAATCAATATAAACAACAATGATAAGATAAACAGACAGCTTAACTGTCACACACACACACAACCAACCAATTCCAATCATCTCAATCTTCGACCGTCCTTTGGACCCGCCACGTGATGGGGACCGCGGCCGTACCCACCAAATCCCCGCTCCACATAGTGAGCGATAACCCTGTCCATTAATGTGCACATCCCTTCTGTGGCGGGTTCCACAGAAGGCGAAATTAGGGCGTGAAGCCACTCCCGCAAGTGACCCAACTCAGCCGAGGCCACGCCTCGCGAACCATCAACAACGATCACAACCACAAACACAGTACAATTATTATATCACACAACCAAATACAACACATAAACCAATATCCCATTATGGGACTAATACTGAGTAGGAAATCCTACCCGGTATGCACACAATCAGACGGTCTCTACTGCTGAGTCAAAAAGCCTCTTCTATGAACCCTCCTCCTATCATACAACACATAGAGGCTACCAAATCACATACTACACATAAAACCCCCAATCTGTAAATTAGGGTTTAACCAAATCAAAGAAAATGCAATAAAAAGGGTACATAGATCTTACCCTCGACGCAAGGAACTCAACGATATAATCAACGACAAGAACTGACCGTCTGAACTACAGGAATTGCTAAGAATGCAATTAAGAAGATGAACTTGTTTGCTTTCTCTCTTAAACAGGAATTTAGGTTTTGTAAAAGTGATTTAGAATAATGACGAAGAAGCTTAAATACCTTAATCGCATAATTAACAAAACCCGAGAAAACTCCCCGTAAAACCGGCTACTCGATCGAGTACCCAAGGTACTCGATCGAGTGCCCCAGCTACTCGATCGAGTACCCAACAGGTCAGAAACTATTTTATTTCGCAACTTACCCTTACTCGACAGAGTAAGGCCTACTCGATAGAGTACCCCAAGACTTATAAATACGGAGTATTACAGTCTTCCCTCCTTAAAAGGAACTTCGTCTCCGAAGTTCAAACCACTACTAAACAAAGGTACTCCCACAACATTCCCGACTCAAAAGCCAAACAAAATTCAACATAAAACATGATACTAACCCAACTCATCCCGACAAACATACCGACACAACATATAAAAGGGGTATAAAACTCTTAAAAACTGCTCGCGATCATCTCCTACCCCCCTAAAAGAAACAAGGTTACGTCCCCGTAACCATACATACCTGATCAAAAAGGAAAGGGTAACGCTCTTTCATAGCTTCCTCTGGCTCCCATGTAGCTTCCTCGGTCTCGTGGTTAGACCAAAGGATCTTAAGCAAAACTGTCTCACCACCCCTAATCTTTCTAACCTTTCGGTCTAGAATCTGCTTAGGCACCTCAAGATATGATAAGGACTCATCTAGCTCTAAGCTCTCTGCCTCTAACACATGTGACGGGTCACTCACATACTTCCGCAACTGCGATACATGAAACACATTATGCACTCTCTAATGCGCTAGTAAAGCCGGACGATAAGCAACTTCCCCAACTCGCTCTAAGATCTCATAAGGCCCTATAAACTTCTGACTTAGCTTGCCTTTCTTCCCAAATCTCATAACCCCACGCATAGGAGACACTTTCAAAAGAACCTTGTCCCCAACTTGAAACTCTATGTCCAGGCGATGTAGATCCGCATAACTCTTTTGTCGATCCGTTTGCTCTCATCCGTTCCCGATCATCTTAATCTGTTCCACCATCTCATGCACCATCTCTGGTCCTAAAACCACTTTGCCTCAAAGACTATCGTCCCAACAGATTGGACTCCTACATCTCCTCCCATACAAAGCCTCAAACGGTGCCATACCTATCTTGGTGTGATATTTTGTTATTGTAAGAAAATTCTATCAAGTCCAACCTCCGCTCCCAGCTACCACCAAAATCCATCACACAAGCTCGCAACATATCCTCAAGAGTCTTGATTGTTCTCTCGATCTGCCGTCTGTCGCAGGATGAAATGTTGTACTCATCTTCAAAGTTGTTCCCAACGATTCTCGTAACTCCTTCCAAAACCTCGATATAAACCTCGCATCTCCATCGGACACTATATCCTTAGGGACTCCATGTAACTTAAGCACGTTCTTTCGATAGGCCATAGCCAATTGTGCCTTAGTCCATGTATCTTTCATTGGAACAAAGTGAGCTGACTTGGTCAGACGATCCACTATCACCCAAATCATGTTGTTACCTTGTTGACTCTTCGGCAAACCCACAATGAAATCCATGGAAATGGATTCCCACTTCCACTCAGGTACCTCTAAAGACTGAATCTTACCTTGTGGTCGTCTCTGTTCCCCTTTAACTCTCTGGCATGTCAAACAACGGGACACAAACTCAGCTGTCTCTTTCTTCATCCCAGGCCACCAAAACGTTTTCTTCAAATCCTTGTATAGCTTGTCTCCTCCTGGATGAACTGAATATGGTGTGCAGTGTGCCTCTGTCATGATAGTCTTTTTCAGCTCCTCATCATTAGGAACACACCACCTACCATCAAACCTCAAACTACCATCTGTATGAATAGAAAACCGGGACACTGTCCCTTTTTCTACTCCAGCTCTCCACTCCACTATCTTAGGATCCAAAGCCTGCTTACCTCGAATATTATCATAAAACTCAAGCTGTACTGTCATATCACCCATGGCATATCCTTTCTGCATCATATGTATCCCAAAACTCGCTACCTCATCCCTCAGCCTCATCAAGGATAGAGCTGTACACAGAGAATGTACACTCTTCCTACTCAAAGCATCAGCAACAACATTGGCCTTCCCTTCATGGTAGATGATCTCCATGTCATAATCGCCAATCAGCTCCATCCACCTCCTCTGTCTCATGTTCAACTCCTTCTGCGTGAAGATGTACTTGAGACTCTTGTGATCAGAAAATACCTTAAAGATTGCTCCATAAAGGTAATGTCTCCAAATCTTGAGAGCAAACACCACTGCACCCAACTCCAGATCATGAGTAGGGTAGTTCTCCTCATAAGGCTTCAATTGCCTAGAAGCATAGGCAATCACTTTACCATTCTGCATCAACACACATCCCAGCCCATTCTTCGAGGCATCCGTATAAACCTCAAAGTTCTCGCTCCCTTCAGGCAATGCTAAGACAGGAGCTGTGGTCAAACGCTCCTTTAATGTTTGGAACGCCGTCTCACAACTCTCATCCCAACGAAACCTGTTCTCTTTCCTCATCAACGCTGTCATCGGTCTAGCTATCTTGGAGAAATCTTTCACGAACCGTCTGTAGTATCCAGCTAAACCCAAGAAACTCCTAACCTCAAAGAACATTCTTGGTGCTTCCCACTTTGTCACTTTGCCTTAATCTTCGTAGGATCCACGACTACCCCATCTTTAGAGATTACATGCCCCAGAAAAGAAACTTTCTCTAACCAGAACTCACACTTGGACAGCTTAGCATACAACTCATGATCCCTCAAAGTCTGCAATACGATCCTCAAATGCTCCTCATGCTCCTCCTTAGTCTTATAGTAGACTAAGATATCATCGATAAACACCACTACAAACTGGTCCAAGAACTGTCTGAAGATTCTGTTCATCAAATCCATAAACACTGCCGGCGCATTAGACAACCCAAACGGCATCACCACATACTCATAATGGCCATACCTCGACGTGAAAGCTGTCTTTGGTATGTCCACCTCTCTAATCTTCACCTGATGGTACCCCGACCTCAAATCAATCTTAGAAAATATTGTTGCACCACTCGGCGATCAAACAGGTCATCTATCCTTGGCAAAGGATACTTGTTCTTTATCGTCACACGGTTCAGCTCCCTGTAATCTATGCATAACCTCAAACTCCCATCTTTCTTCTTCACGAAAAGAACTGGTGCTCCCCACGGCGATACACTTGGTCTAATGTATCCCTTCTCTATCAGATCATCCAACTGCTTCCTAAGCTCCTCCATCTCCTTAGGACCCATACGGTACGGTGCCTTAGAGATCGGCCCGTCCCCGGCTTCAACTCAACAAAGTGAAATCTATCTCCCTCTTCGGTGGCAACCCGGAATCTCCTCTGGAAAAACATCTGCAAACTCCCCCACCACTGGCATCTCATCAACTGTCGGACTCTCTATCCGGTCATCTCTCACATGGCACAAGATCAAAGGACATCCCTTCCTCAGATAAGACTTCAAGGTGACAGCTGCAATCAATTTAACTTTGGGTTTGACTAGAAACCCAAGATAAGACACACTAACACCCTTAGGACCTCTTAAGGACACTTTCTTTTGATGACAGTCTATCTTAGCTTTATACTTTCCTAACCAATCCATCCCGACTATCATCTCAAAACCGTTAAAAGGAAACTCTAGCAAGTCTACAGGGAAATCAACTTGCCCAGCTATCAAAGATACATCTCTGAACAATCTCCCACACGATACAGACTCACCCGAAGGTATGAAAACTTGCTCACTAACAGACTCATATACTCTCAAACCCAACTATTTAACATGACTCGAAGACACAAACGACTGAGAAGCCCCCGAATCAAACAAAACAAAGGTAGGAATACCATTAACAAGGAATGTACCGGTGATAACGTGCGCATCTTCCTCAGCTGCTTTCTTCTCCAACATGAATAACTTGCCACATCGGTCTTTCGCCCACCTCCCCGGACAAGATCTTGGCCGAGGTGGTCGGCTTAGCACCCGACCCTTGATTGTTGTTGTTGCTCGCTGGTGGTTTCGATAAGAATTACCGCCGTTGCGGTTGCCTCCACTCTGGTAACTCGACTTCCCGGTTTGGCCATGATCCAGCCTGGTCTGCATTTGCTCGCGATGGCTCTGCGCAGTCTCCGGAAAGATCCGGTGCACTTGTGCACTCATGTCTCGTGTGGCCTACACCACCACAGCTATAGCAGGTCACTCCCCAACTATTACTCACACTTCCACGGCCACGCCCAAAGGAAGCCCCAAAGATCGAACCCAGGACCCGGAAGAAAATCCCTTGGGATCGATTGTGGTTGCCTTTCTTGTGATTCGATTGGCCACCACCCTCGCTCTCGAACTTCCTCTTCTCACCACCTAACCTCTCCGAGCCATCTCCACCAACCTCTCGGCTCTCCCGGCCCTCTCATAAGCTTCCTTAACATCGTAAGGACTCCCACGGGTAACTTATCCATAATCCTAGGGTCAACCCCTCTCAAACCTCAATGCCGATTCTCCTCACTCAAACCCATATCCTCAAAGATACCTAGACTTCTCATTGAACAACTGTAGTACTCGGCCACGGACATCTCGGCGGTCATCTTAAAACCATCAAACTCTTCTCTCAACTTACTCCTTACATGTTCCGGTACAAACTCCTTCCTCACACCCCTACGAAACTCCTCCCAAGGTATAGCAGGTAAGCCTTGGTTTGTATATATCTCCTTAGCACTCACTTTCTCTGAATCCCACCACTTGCCATTGCCTCCCTCGGATAGAACGCAGCCTGCTCCACTCTCATCTCATCGGGACGGTGAACCAAATCTAATATGTTCTCCATCTCTCTCACCAACTATCAAGAAGGTTAGGCTCCCCAACTCCCTTGTACTCTTTCGGGTTAAACCTCGCTATATAGAGGCTGATTTTTGAGTGATCAACCTCCTTCTCCTTATCCTTATTCTTATCCTCATTCACTTTCTTTAGGGTCTCAGTAAGAGCATCCTGGTGCTCTAACATCTTAACGATGTCATCCATGGTCATAAGCTCAGCTCTCGCATACAAAGCAGTCTTCTTGGGCGGCATCTTGAAGCTATATATAAGAAAGGGTAAACATAAACACACGTACTAAACCTCAAAACACGAAAACACGCTGCCCAGAACCCACTCGATCGAGTTCCCAAACACACTCGATCGAGTAACGGGCTACTCGATCGAGTGCCCCACGTACTCGATCGAGTACCCAAACTTCAGACCCCAAACAGACCTTCTGATCTCTTACATACTCGACCGAGTGGCTAGGCTACTCGATCGAGTGACCCCCTACTCGATCAAGTAACCCTAGTTACTCGATCGAGTGCCCCAAAACTCGATTCTGAACTCAAAACCGTCAAAAACCCACCCGATCGAGTCAGTCCCACTCGATCGAGTCATGCTAATTCATAAAAGCTACCCGCATGTTACGTCATATGCTAACATGCTAAACTTTATAAACCACATTATATCATAATAAACATGCTACGCATCTTTTCTACTATCTACGAGATCATTTCATCATGTTATTGAATGCCACATTGTAAATCATCCAACATGTTATCATCTCATCAACAAGTTCCCACATATCACCATTTTCTTTCACATGCTCAACTTTCTACTTCAACACCCAACAATTAACACATTTCATCACATTCTTACACAAGTTAACCAAACACACATACGACTCGACAAACACTTCCCCATGTGACCGGTTCAAAGTTGTAGGGCGACCCTGCGACTTTAGGACGTCTCCCAAGCCTTTGCACTAGCTCCTACAACTTTTACCCCGGGTTCATTTTAATTGACTCCCTATGTTCATTAGGTTCATTGGTTACAGGTTTCAGGATCGTCGCTCTGATACCATTTGTAACACCCCCATACTCCAAGTGCCTTACCAGGACCACTCAGGTATGAAGACATTACCATCTCGGTTACCCGAGGCAATGATAATCAAACAACAATGAAGAAACAACGTTTATTATAAATGATTAACGAATAGTTACAATCCTCAAAACCAAACCAAAAGTACGATACATGTTCTCAAACCGATATTTCTAATCGAAATATAAATAAACTAAAAGCTACAGCGGAAGACTCCTATCATCATGTCGTGGCATCCCAGCTATCCCAGTACTCATCTCAATACCTGCTCAATATCTGCTCACCATCCCCGAATGGATCACCGCAGGTTTACAAAACAACACCGGAGTCAGTACTAATCACACAATCAATATAAACAACAATGATAAGATAAACAGACAAAATAATCACACACACACACACACACAACCAACCAATTCCAATCATCTCAATCGATCGTCCCTTTGGACCGACCCTGCCGATGGGGGACCGCACCGTACCCACCAAATCCCCGCTCCACATAGTGAGCGATAACCCTGTCCATTAATGTGCACATCCCTTCTGTGGCGGGTTCCACAGAAGGCGAAACTAGGGCGTGAAGCCACTCCCGCAAGTGACCCAACTCAGCCGAGGCCACGCCTCGCGAACCATCAACAACGATCACAACCACAAACACAGTACAATTATTATATCAAACAACCAAATACAACACATCAACCAATATCCCATTTTGGGACTAATGCGAGTAGGAAATCCTACCTGGTATGCACACAATCGACGGTCTCTCTTCTTTGAGTCAAAAGCCTCTTCTATGAACCCTCCTCCTATCATACAACACATAGAGGCTACCAAATCACATACTACACATAAAACCCCCAATCTCTAAATTAGGGTTTAACCAAATCAAAGGAAATGCAATAAAAAGGGTACATAGATCTTACCCTCGACGCAAGGAACTCAACGATATAATCAACGACAAGAACTGACCGTCTGAACTCCGGGAATTGCTAAGAATGCGATTAAGAAGATGAACTTGTTTGCTTTCTCTCTTAAACAGGAATTTAGGTTTTGTAAAAGTGATTTAGAATAATGACGACGAAGCTTAAATACCTTAATCGCATAATTAACAAAACCCGAGAAAACTCCCCGTAAAACCGGCTACTCGATCGAGTACCCAAGGTACTCGATCGAGTACCCCCTTACTCGATCGAGTGCCCCAGCTACTCGATCGAGTACCCAACAGGTCAGAAACTATTTTATTTCGCAACTTACCCTTACTCGACAGAGTAAGGCCTACTCGATAGAGTACCCCAAGACTTATAAATACGGAGTATTACAGAGACGACTCATAAGTAAAGACTCATAAGTACGTCTCCTTCGACTCGATAGACACGAGGCGGAATTGGAACGGTAGACTGAAGTTTTCGAAAATAGAAATTTCCAACAAGATTCATTTGTCGCTTTATGGACGGCTTCCGAAGATAGAGATCCCCGCAAGTCGGTCAGTTGAAAGGGTATTCTTGAGTTTATTTGCAAAAGACGGTTTTGAGTTTGAATCGACTCGGAAAACAATGTACTGTTTCCAAAGACGATTTTTTGAAATTCAAAATTGTATGTTTTGAAAATCGAGTTTGAAATGTTTGAAGAGGTCTCGGGGACGGTGCATGGTCCTCGGGATCTCGAAAGTGTCTTGAGAAAAGGGTGTGTGCTTTTCTGGGATTTTAAAAGAGCCATTGTCGGCGCGAAACGGGTTAAAATCCGTGTCTAGACGCGGCGATTATAACGGCGTAAAAAGGTGATTTGAAATGGTTGTAGAAAACCGAGTTTAAAAAACGTCATTACGACGGCCTAAAAAGGCGTGTTGAAATGGTTATAAAAAAACCGGGTTTGAAAAATCGTCATTACGACGGCCTAAAAAGGCGTGTTGAAGTGGTTATAAAAATCGGGTTTTAAAATCGTCATTACGACGGCCTAGAAAGGCATGTTGAATTGGTTATAAAAATCGGGTTTCAAAATCGTCATTACGACGGCCTAGAAAGGCGTGCAACGGTCGGCGAAAGACCGAGGTTTGAAATGGCCATTATATCGGAGCAAAAGGGTATTTTTGAAAGTTTGAAAATGACACGGAAGGACTTATGATCAAGTAGCACATAAGCACTCACAGTTTCATTATATTATGCATAATGCTGACACGGGTTTTGGCTTAGAAGGGTGGGTTACACACCAAGCAATCAAACCCCAATTTGCGAGAGGGAAACCAATTCAAACAAAATGTGTAAGGAGGGTGCCCTAGCCTCGTGCTCGAAGGTGATGAAAGCTCTTTGACGAAACAGAAATGTGTAACGTCAAAGGTATGCTTGACTCAATCGAGATTCGAAACGTGGGGATGAGAAAACTCACGCCGACGAGACGAGCCAATTGGTCGAAGAGGGTTAGGTTGTGGGTCCGGACAAGAAACCCGACCGTGACCTTAATATCAATTAATGTATTCCAACCAAGACCTTGTTCGAGTCTCACCATCTAGGGATCAGAAATACGTAAGTCTCCTAGTTCTCCCCAGTGGAGTCGCCAATCTGTGAACATCGGCCCACCTGCAAGCCCGGTCGATCTGCGGACATGCAATAGTCTTTTGAAAGCCACGCTCGGCGGCGTAAAAATGCTTTCGACCTGATTGTTTTAGATCGGTCGGTTTCGTCTCGGTAATGGTCTCGAAACGATTAGAGATGTTCGGAGTCGCCACCAAGCATTTGTGGGAAGCTTGGAACCCGTTCGAATCCACATTATACCTCGGTCAAACGAAGGACAAAGCAGGGTTTGACATAGGTACTAAAGATAAGGAATCGTCCCTCTTTAGCATCCTATCTCTAGAATGACTCTCGTACGCCCTGGATAAGGTCGTCCACTATCCAAAGTTTCTGAGTAAGAGGTAAAGGTACGTATTGGGAAGCCCTTTAATCAGACACCCAATCCCCATGTGTAGCGGCCTCTACTGATCGATCTTGGTTGGTTGAATGCAAAAGTTGATAAAACGGTTTAAATGCATGAATGCGCATCCAATAATTTAAACCTAACATGTGAGAGTTTTCTAAGTCGGTTGATTTAATTCAAATATCAAGTATAAGATGTCGAGTTGGATTTATGGTTGATTTGCACGCAAGACGGAAATTAAACATCCATTTACCGTATTAGATTTATGGTGCATAACGCGATCCATTTGTCTTAGTGAGGCATTTTGCTAATGTGATTTTTGAACGACCAAATAGTCATCTGATCCGTGCTATATCCGGGTTGGCCGGAGTCGGGATCGTCCTAGAGTAATGCTGGAAAGGGAACAGACCCTGCACCAGGAGGCCACATGAGGCGCGAGCCTGTTGGCGGTGCAAGGGGGTCTCCCCTGGTTTTGAAAATAAGAAAGAAAAGGCCTGCTTAGGCGCGGGTCAGTCGAAGGTTATATGCCGTGCTCTGACCATTTGAAAAACATTTATGAAATGTGTTGAAAAGTGGGTATTTAAACCTGTTTTGGTTTGAAAGGGTCGTTTAGACCCTATTTGTTGATTTGAGGAACGAGACTCGAATAATCATCATTGTTTTGATGATATTCGGTGTCGGGTTCGACTTGACATGGATAGTTTTGAGAATGATCATGAACTAATTGTTTTAAGTTCATTTGAATATAATTAGTCGATACTCATCATCGTACCCGGGTTAAAATCCGGCATGGTATGTGGAACCAAGGAAGACTTTGTGTTGGTGAATAATATGTTTATTTTGGAAATGTAAAGAAATGATGAAAGGCTTTACAATACCTCTCAAAATGTAAAGAAATGAAATAAAAGGCTTTAAAATACCTTTTAAATGTTATTAATCAAATACTATCACCGGCACACGGATTAAACCGTCATGGTATTAAGAACCAAGGGTGAAAAATGTTTTATGGTTAAAATTTGTAAAAATTAATAAAAGGGTTTGAAAACATTCGAAATGGTAAAAACCGATTACAAATATGAAAATAGATTAATGAGGAAGGACGAGAACAAACACGGTTGAGTTCGACTGGGCACCCATTGAGGCGCGAGCCTCTGTGCAGAACAAGGGGCTTCTGCCTCAGGCAAAAACTCAGTTTTGGCTCGTCTATCCTATGTTTTGGATCGTGTTATGCATGTTTTAGCATGTTATGGTCATAAAACAAGCAAAGACATGATAAAAGAAGGATTTTTACACCCTCATACTTACATGTTTGGTTATGGCGAGAAACCAACGTAAGTGTAACAACTCGTTTGGTGAGACTCGGTTTAAAACCGTTTTGGTAAGTAAAAAGAGTGTTTTATTAAGATTAGTGACAGTGTAGTGGTCGAAATGGTCGGTCAAGTGATTTAATGCACGATGATGGTACCAAACAATGTGTAAGGCTTGTATTTACGATCGGTAGGTCGTAAATACGCGTCGGATTGTGACTTAACAAATCGAGTCGAGAATTTTAAGGGAGAAAAGAGGGGGCGGACACTCGCATAAGTCCTCAAATGGGGGCATTTGAAGGGTATTTATAGGAAAATGAGTGGTTGTGTGAGTTTTGAGCGACGTGGCCACCTGGGCTGCTCAAAGAGGCGCGAGCCATGTCGCGGGTCTTCGAGTTGTCCTGTCACTTTCACACAAGTGCAATCACGATTTGTTCTATCCTAGGATTTTTAGTTACATGTTTGGTACTTGACCATTCATGAATCCGGGAAATCTTAGTATAGAAGGTTTGAAATGGTTTGTTTTTTGTGGTTGACTCGGTTTGACTCGTTGTTGGAGTCGGGATTTGAATTTTTGAGTCGGTTTTTGGTCCGGTGTCGGTTTTGACTCTTGTTAGTGTCATTGCGACCCCGTCGTCGTGCATTAATCACTCCAGGTACTTTTGAAATGTTTTATTTTCGAAATCGTTTTAAGTTTTCCGACGTAATGTGGTACACAAACTGTCGATCAAACGCCGCGATTCCAAAACATGTTGTAGTCCGATAATCATCGGGTGTTTGTTGGAGTCTTAGCAGATACTGGGTATCTACAGTATATCATCATCTGTAACAAAACAGAACCAAGTATAAAATTATAATCCATACTACTTCAATCCTAATTTGGAAGCTTTAATCAATAACATACAATTTGAAAAGCTTTGACTAATAAGATATATAATTATTGAAAGTATTTAGTGTAACCTCAACAAAATTATCTGCTTAAATTTTAACTATCAATTTCATTAATTTTAACTTGCTGACATTTATGCATTAAAGTTAAAGTTTCAGACTGATTGCTTAAAGTTTCAGACTAAATGCTTAAAGTTTTCAGACAGAATGCTTAGAGTTTCATAATCAATGATTAAAGTTAAAGACTGAATGCTTAAAGTTTCAGACCGAGGGCTTAACGTTTCAAAATCAATGCTTAAAGTTTCAGATTTATCTTCTGAAATTTTAACTTTGAAAATTGAATGTTAAAAAACATTGCTTAAAATTTCAGACTGAATGATTAAAGTTTCAGACTGAATGCTTAAAGTTTCAGACTCAACAACATTATGCACCTGCTGAAATTTTAACTTTCAGTGGCTGTTGAAATTTTAACTTACAGACTCAACGCTATACTACACCTGCTTAAAGGGAATTTGTCAAACTGTAACATCTAACAACGACTACTGCAACTGTATCTTCAAAAAGAACAACAAAAGAAATAAACTACCTCCAATCTCAATTCGTGGAACTTTAATAAATAAATAAAAAAACTTTAACTTCAACATAATTAAAAACTAAATTACAGTATCTTCAAATATTTCACCTCTGATAAAAGAACCTATATAATACATTAACATTGTTAATCTTCATGTCATGCATAAGTATACTGACCAAAAAAATAAAACACACAGACTAAGAAAAGAACATTCACATATCAACATGCAAAGATCATTCATCAACGCCTTCATCTTCATCTTAAAATAAATAACGATTTATATTATTTTAATCGTATCCAACAAGTAAATATAACTACGGTAAATATGAGCAAAAAAAAAGTTTGATGAATATGTAAACTCAAAAGGGGCGAACAAGAACAACTTACTATTCTCGACTACTACAATTTCCATTCCAGACATGATAACGCAAAATAAAAAGAAAGCTGATTATAAGTATAATGCGCGTCAGAAAAAAAATAAGGGATTCAGCTATATGTGCTCTTGAATTTTCTTAATGTTGTGGACATGGGCCACCCGCGCCGCGCGCACCCGCGCCGCGCGCACCCGCGCCGCGCGCACCCGCGCGTTGGTTTCAAGGTAGCGGCACTTCTCCCACGGAACCTTGGTTTGCCAAATCACGCCATGGGCCATTACCGATTTATGAGGCATTGAAACCGATGAAAGGTTGAATAAGCCTGCATTTGTGGAGTCGCCACCAATTTATTGTGGAAAAATTGGAAGTCGTTCGAATACTTCGCGCCATGTCAGGACACGAAGTAATGACACGAACACTAAGAACTCGTTACCCTTAGCATTCTATGTCTAGAATGACTCTCGAGATGCCAATGGACACGGATGTCCAGAGATAACTGAGTAAGGGGTGAGGGTACGTATTAGGAAGCTCTTTCATTCGAACACCTAATCCCGCCCGCCTCGATAGCGGCCTCTACTAATGATTAGGGAAGTTGTTCATATTTTGTAATACTCCGTATTTATGAGTCTTCGGGTACTCTATCGAGTAGGCCTTACTCTGTCGAGTAAGGGGGAGTTGCGTTTTAGAATAGTTTCTGACCTGTTGGGTACTCGATTGAGTAATTAGGATACTCGATCGAGTAAGGGGGTACTCGATCGAGTACCTTGGGTACTCGATCGAGTAGCCGGTTTGCGGGGAGTTTTTCTCGGGTTTTGTTAATGATGCGATTAAGATATATAACCTTCGTCGTCATTGTTCTAAACACTTTTGCAAAACCTAATTTACTGTTAAAGAGAGAAAGCAAGTACGTTCTTAATCCTAATCGCATCGTTAGCAAATCCCAGAGTTTGGAAGGTCAGTTTTCATTATACCGTTGAGATCCTTGCGTCGAGGATAAGATCTATGTACCCTTTTTGTTGTCTTTCCTTTGTTTTGGTTAAACCCTAATATAGGGATTTGGGGGTTTTTGAGTAGTATGTGATTTGGTAGCATTTGTATGTTGTATGATAGGAGGAGGTTTCGTAGAGGAAGCTTTTTGATACAGCTGTAGAGACCGTCTGATAGTGTGCTTTCCAGGTAGGATTTCCTACTCAGTATTAGTCCCATAATGGGATGATTGTTGATGTGTTGAGATTGATTGTTTGCTATAGTAATTGTATTGTGACGGCTGTGATTGTGATTGTGATTGGTTGTCTATGTTTCTCGAGGCGTGCCCTCGGCTGAGTGGGGTCACTTGCGGGAGTGGCTTCACGCCCTAGTTTCTCCTTCTGTGGAACCCACCATAGAAGGGATGTACACATTAATGGACAGGGTTATCGCTCATTATGAGGAGCGGGGATTTGGTGGGTACGGATGCGGTCCCCCACTGGCAAGACTAGTCCAGTGAACAGTCGGTGATTGAGATTGTTGGAATTAGTGTGGGTGTGTGTGTGACAGTTAAGCTATCTGTTTATCTTATTGTTGATATATATATTGAGTTTTGTGATTAGTACTGACCCCGGTTGTTGTTTTGTAAACCTGCGGTGATCCATTCGGGGATGGTGAGCAGATATTGAGCAGGTATGAGATGAGTAGTGGGATAGCTGGGATTGCCACGATATGATGATAGAAGTCTTCCTCTGTAGCTTAGTAGTTTCTCTACATTTCAGTTAGAACAGTAAACAGTCAGTTTGAGAACATGTATTATACTTTTGGTTTTGGTTTCGAGAATTGTAACCCTTCACTAAGTATTTCTATTTAAACATTGTTTCTTTATTGTTTATTTGATTATCATTGCCTCGGGTAACCGAGATGGTAATATCTTCATACCTGAGTGGTCCTGGTATAGCACTTGGAGTATGGGGTGTTACAAATGGTATCAGAGCGACGATCCTGAAACCTGTAACCAATGAACCTAATGAACATAGGGAGTCAATTAAAATGAACTCGGGGTAAAGGTTGTAGGAGCTGATGCAAAGGCTTGGGAGACGTCCTGAAGTCGCGAACTCGCCCTACAATTTTGAACCGGTCACATGGGAGGTGTATGTCAAGGTCGTATGTGTTGTTTGGTTAGCTTGTGTGTGTATGTGATGAAGTGTGTGTAACCGTTGGGTGTTTGCGGTAGGAAGTTGAGAATGTGAAATAAAGGTTGATGATATATGTAGAATTTATGTTGGAATGAAAACATGTTGGGTGTTTACAATGTAGCATTTAATAACATGATATAATGATTTCGTAGATCGTATGAAAATATGCGTAGCATTATATGCTTAGTTATGATATAATGTTGGTTTTATAAAGTTTTTAGCATGTTAGCATATGATATAGCATGCGGGTAGCGTTTCTGAGTTAGCATGACTCGATCGAGTGGGACTAACTTGATCGGGTGGGTTTTTGACGATTTTGAGTCCAGAATCGTGTTTTTGGGCACTCGATCGAGTACCTTGGGCACTCGATCGAGTAGGGGGTCACTGGATCGAGTAGCCTAGCTACTCGGTCGAGTATGTTAGAGATCAGAAGGTCTGTTTGGGGTCTGATGTTGGGGCACTCGATCGAGTATGTTGGGCACTCGATCGAGTAGACTGTTACTCGATCGAGTGTGTTTTGGAACTCGATCGAGTAGGGCCTGGGCAGCTTGTTTTCGTGTTTTGAGGTTTTAGCGCGTATGTTTATATCCACCCTTTTCCGATATAGTTTCAAGATGCCGCCCAAGAAGATCGCTTTGTATGCGAGAGCCGAGCTTATGAATATAGATGACATCGTTAAGATGTTGGAGCATCAGGATGCTCTCACTGAGGCTATAAAGACTGTGGGGAAAGATAAGGATAAGGATAAGGAGAAAGAGGTTGATCACTCTAAAATCAGCCTCTATATAGCGAGGTTTAACCCGAAAGAGTACAAGGGGGTTGGGGAGCCGAACCTTCTTGATAGCTGGCTTAGAGAGATGGAGAACATATTAGATTTGGTTCACTATCCTGATGAGATGAGAGTGGAACAGGCTGCATTCTATCTGAGGGAGGCAGCTGGTAAGTGGTGGGATACGGTGAAAGTGAGTGCTAAGGAGTTGTATGTGAACCAAGGTTTACCTGCTATACCTTGGGAAGAGTTTCGTAGAGCTATGAGAAAAGAGTTTGTACCGGAGCATGTGAGGAGTAAGTTGAGAGAAGAGTTTGACATTTTAAGATGACCATTTGAGATGTCGTGGCCGAGTACTACGGGCGGTTCAATGACAAGTCTAGGTATGCTGAGCATATGGGTTTGAGTGAGGAGAATTTGGCGTTGATGTTTGAGAGGGGGTTGACCCCTAAGATTATGGATAAGTTACCCGTGGGAGTCCTTACTGATGTTAAGGAAGCTTATGAGAGGGCTGGAAGAGCTGAGAGGTTGGTGGAGATGGCTCAGGAGAGGTCAGGTGGTGAAAAAAGGAAGTCTAAGAGCGAGGGTGGTGGCCAATCTAATCACAAGAAAGGCAACCACAATCAGTCTAACGGGTTTTCTTCCGGGTCGGGGTTCGATCTTTGGGGCTTCCTTTGGGCGTGGCCGTGGAAGTGTTAGTGGTAGTTGGGGAGTGACTTGCTATAGTTGTGGTGGTGTAGGCCACAAGAGACATGAGTGCACAAGTGCAGGAACCTTCCGGAGAGACTGTGAGTTATGCGAGCAATAGACCGGCTGGGTTATGGCCAAACCGGGGAAGTCAGAGTTACCAGAGTGGAGGCAACCGCAACAGCGGTAATTCTTATCAGAAAGCACCAACGAACAACAACAACAACCAAGGGTCGGGTGCTAAGCCGACCACATCAGCCAGTATTGTCCAGGGAGGTGGACAGAAGACCAGTGGAAAGTTATTCATGATGGAGAAGAAAGCGGTGAGGAGGATGCACACGTTATCACCTAGTACTTTTCTTGTTAATGGTATTCATACCTTTGTTTTGTTTGATTCGGGGGCTTCTCAGTCGTTTGTATCTTCGAGTCATGTTAAACGGTTGGGTTTAAGGGTGTATGAGTCTGTCAGTGAGAGTTTTTATACGTTCGGGTGAGTCTGTATCTTGTGGGAGGTTATATAGGGATGTACCTATGATAGTTGGGCAAGTTGATTTCCCTGTAGACTTGCTAGAGTTTCCTTTTGACGGTTTTGAGATGATAGTTGGGATGGATTGGATGAGAAAGTATAAAGCTAAGATAGACTGTCATCAAAAGAAAGTGTCTTTAAGAGGTCCTAAGGGCGTTAGTGTGTCTTATCGTGGGTTTCTAGTCAAACCCAAAGTTAAGTTGATTGCAAATTTGTTACTTTGAAGTCATATCGAGGAAGGGATGTCCTTTGATATTGTGCCATGTGAGAGATGACCGGATAGAGGGTCAAACGAGTTGATCGAGATACCGGTGGTGGGAGAGTTTGAGGATGTGTTTCGAGAGGAGATTCGGGGTTGCGCCAGGAAGAGAGATAGATTTCACAAAGAGAGTTGAAACCGGGGATGGGGCCAATCTCTAAGGAACCGTACCATATGGGTCCTAAGGAGATGGAGGAGCTTAGGAAGCAGTTGGATGATTTGATAGAGAAGGGATACATTAGACCTAGTGTATCGCCGTGGGGAGCACCAGTTCTTTTTGTGAAAAAGAAAGATGGGAGTCTGAGGTTGTGTATAGACTATAGAGAGTTGAACCGAGTGACGGTGAAGAATAAGTATCCTTTGCCAAGGATAGATGACTTGTTTGATCAGTTGAGTGGTGCATCATTCTTTTCTAAGATTGATTTGAGGTCGGGGTACCATCAGGTGAAGATTAGAGAGGTGGACATACCAAAGACAGCTTTCACGTCGAGGTATGGTCATTATGAGTATATGGTGATGCCGTTCGGGTTGTCTAATGCACCGGCAGTGTTTATGGATTTGATGAATAGGATCTTTAGACAGTTTTTGGACAAGTTTGTAGTGGTATTTATCGATGACATCCTAGTCTACTCTAAGACTAAGGAGGAGCATGAGGAGCATCTGAGGATCTTGTTGCAAACTTTGAGGGAGCATGAGTTGTATGCTAAGCTATCCAAGTGTGAGTTCTGGTTAGAGAAAGTTGCTTTTCTGGGGAATGTGATCTCTAAAGATGGGGTAGCTGTGGATCCGGCAAAGATAGAAGCAGTGACAAAGTGGGAAGCACCAAAGAATACTACAGACAGTTCGTGAAATATTTCTCCAAGATAGCTAGACCTATGACAGCGTTGATGAGGAAAGAGAACAGGTTTCGTTGGGATGAGAGTTGTGAGACGGCGTTCCAAACATTAAAGGAGCGTTTGACCACAGCTCCCGTCTTAGCATTGCCTGAAGGAATCGAGAACTTTGAGGTTTATACAGATGCCTCAAAGAATGGGTTGGGATGTGTGTTGATGCAGAACGGTAAAGTGATTGCCTATGCTTCTAGGCAATTGAAGCCTTATGAGGAGAACTACCCTACTCATGATCTGGAGTTGGGTGCAGTGGTGTTTGCTCTCAAGATTTGGAGACATTACCTTTATGGATCAATCGTTAAGGTATTTTCTGATCACAAGAGTCTCAAGTATATTTTCACTCAAAAGGAGTTGAACATGAGACAGAGGAGGTGGATGGAGCTGATTGGCGATTATGACATGGAAATTATCTACCATGAAGGGAAGGCCAATGTAGTTGCTGATGCTTTGACTAGGAAGAGTGTACATTCTCTGTGTACAGCTCTATCTTTGATGAGACTGAGAGATGAGGTAGCGAGGTTTGGGATACATATGATGCAGAAAGGAGATGCCATGGGCGATATGACAGTGCAGCTTGAGTTTTATGGTGACATTCGAGGTAAGCAGGTGTTGGATCCTAAGATGATTGAGTGGAGAGCTGGAGTAGAGAAAGGGACAGTGTCTCGATTCTCTATTCATACAGATGGTAGTTTGAGATTTGATGGTAGGTGGTGTGTTTCTAATGATGAGGAGTTGAAAAAGACTATCATGACAGAGGCACATTGCACACCATATTCAGTTCATCCAGGTGGAGACAAATTGTACAAGGATTTAAAGAACACGTTTTGGTGGCCTGGGATGAAGAAAGAGACAACTGAGTTTGTGTTCCGTTGTTTGACATGCCAGAGAGTTAAAGGGGAACAGCAACGACCACAAGGTAAGATTCAGTCTTTAACGGTACCTGAGTGGAAGTGGGAATCCATTTCCATGGATTTTATCGTGGGTTTGCCAAAGAGTCAACAAGGTAACAACATGATTTGGGTAATAGTGGATCGACTGACCAAGTCAGCTCACTTTGTTCCAATGAAAGATACATGGACTAAAGCACAATTGGCTATGGCCTATCGAACATGCTTAAGTTACATGGAGTCCCTAAGGACATAGTGTCTGACAGAGATGCGAGATTTATATCAAGGTTTTGGAAAGAGTTGCAGGAATCGTTGGGAACAACTTTGAAGATGAGTACTGACATTTCATCCTGACGAGACGGACAGACTGAGAGAACAATCAAGACTCTTGAAGATATGTTGCGATCTTGTGTGATGGATTTTGGTGGTAGCTGGGAACAGAGGTTGGACTTGATAGAATTTTCTTACAATAACAGCTATCACACTAGTATTGGTATGGCACCGTTTGAGGCTTTGTATGGGAGGAGATGTAGGAGTCCAATTTGTTGGGACGATAGTGCTGAGGCAGTGGTTTTAGGACCAGAGATGGTACATGAGATGGTTGAACAGATTAAGATGATCAGGGAACGGATGAGAGCAGCTCAAGATAGGCAAAAGAGTTATGCAGATCTACACCGCCGAGATATAGAGTTTCAGGTTGGGGACAAGGTTCTTTTGAAAGTGTCTCCTATGCGTGGGGTTATGAGATTTGGGAAGAAAGGCAAGCTAAGTCAGAAGTTTATAGGGCCTTATGAGATCTTAGAGCGAGTTGGGGAAGTTGCATATCGTCTGGCTTTACCAGCGGCGTTAGAGAGAGTGCATAATGTGTTTCATGTATCGCAGCTGTCGAAGTATGTGAGTGATCCGTCACATGTGTTAGAGGCAGAGAACTTAGAGCTCGATGAGTCCTTATCATATCTTGAGGTGCCTAAGCAGATTCTTGACCGAAAGGTTAGGAAGACTAGGAGTGGTGAGACAGTTTTGCTTAAGATCCTTTGGTCTAACCACGAGACTGAGGAAGCTACATGGGAGCCAGAGGAAGCTATGAGAGAGCGATACCCTTTTTTGTTTGATCAGGTATGTGTGGTTACGAGGACGTAACCTTGTTTCTTTTAGAGGGGGTAGGAGATGATCGCAAAAGAGTTTTTAACCGTTTTATACCCTTTTTGTATGTTGTGTCGGTATGTTTGTCGGGATGAGTTGGGTTAGTAACATGTTTTATGTTGAGTTTTGTTTTGGTAGTGAGTCGGAAGCGTTGGGGGAGTACCTTTGTTTAGTAGTGGTTTGAACTTCGGGGACGAAGTTCTTTTTAAGGAGGGAAGACTGTAATACTCCGTATTTATGAGTCTTCGGGTACTCTATCGAGTAGGCTTGAGTTGCGTTTTAGAATAGTTTCTGACCTGTTGGGTACTCGATCGAGTAATTAGGATACTCGATCGAGTAAGGGGGTACTCGATCGAGTACCTTGGGTACTCGATCGAGTAGCCGGTTTGCGGGGAGTTTTTCTCGGGTTTTGTTAATTATGCGATTAAGATATATAACCTTCGTCGTCATTGTTCTAAACACTTTTGCAAAACCTAATTTACTGTTAAAGAGAGAAAGCAAGTACGTTCTTAATCCTAATCGCATCGTTAGCAAATCCCGGAGTTTGGAAGGTCGGTTTTCATCGTTGGTTATACCGTTGAGATCCTTGCGTCGAGGGTAAGATCTATGTACCCGTTTTTTTGTCTTTCCTTTGTTTTGGTTAAACCCTAATATAGGGATTTGGGGGTTTTTGAGTAGTATGTGATTTGGTAGCATTTGTATGTTGTATGATAGGAGGAGGTTTCGTAGAGGAAGCTTTTTGATACAGCTGTAGAGACCGTCTGATAGTGTGCTTTCCAGGTAGGATTTCCTACTCAGTATTAGTCCCATAATGGGATGATTTTTGATGTGTTGAGATTGATTGTTTGCTATAGTAATTGTATTGTGACGGCTGTGATTGTGATTGTGATTGGTTGTGTATGTTTCTCGAGGCGTGCCCTCGGCTGAGTGGGGTCACTTGCGGGAGTGGCTTCACGCCCTAGTTTCTCCTTCTGTGGAACCCGCTACAGAAGGGATGTGCACATTAATGGACAGGGTTATCGCTCATTATGAGGAGCGGGGATTTGGTGGGTACGACTGCGGTCCCCCACTGGCAGGACTGGTCCAGTGGACAGTCGGTGATTGAGATTGTTGGAATTGGTGTGGGTGTGTGTGTGACAGTTATGCTGTCTGTTTATCTTATTGTTGATATATATATTGAGTTGTGTGATTAGTACTGACCTCGGTTGTTGTTTTGTAAACCTGCGGTGATCCATTCGGGATTGTGAGCAGATATTGAGCAGTATGAGATGAGTACGGGATAGCTGGGATTGCCACGATATGATGATAGAAGTCTTCATTTGTAGCTTTGTAGTTTCTTTACATTTCAGTTAGAACAGAAATGTGATCGGTTTGAGAACATGTATTATACTTTTGGTTTTGGTTTCGAGAATTGTAACCCTTCACTAAGTATTTCTATTTAAACGTTGTTTCTTTATTGTTTATTTGATTATCATTGCCTCGGGTAATCGAGATGGTAATATCTTCATACCTGAGTGGTCCTGGTAAGGCACTTGGAGTATGGGGGTGTTACATATTTGATATGTCGTCGATGTAATGCATGCAATGCAACAAACAGTAGCTTAATCCTAGCATGTGAGATTAGACTAAGTCGGTTAACACGTGTTTTAGCAAACAATTTGGTCGAAGTTGGAAGTTAGATTAATTACATGCGAATGCCATACAATAAAACATACATAATAATAAATAATAATTACGATAAATGAAATTACAATAATTAAATTACAAACGATTACAAGGCTTTATTTGATCTACATCAAAACCACGCTCAAAGACGGGATTTCGAAGAAGAAAATAAAAGGAATAAAAATTAGAATTAAAATAAAAAAAACGTCAGATTAGAGGTGATAATACGAATAATAGTTGATTTAATACATAATTAGGAGCTACGTCAATGCGAGAAAGAGTTCAGGGACAGAAGCCAACCCAGAACAGGCGTAGCATCCACTGTGTCCTCTGGAAGAAGCGCAATACTTCATGCGTCTGTTCTAGAGCTGGGGTATGGCTGTGAAGTCAGAACCGCAACAATGTTATCGTTCGTTGGTAAATTTAAGATCGATTATTGATATTAGACTCGAGTTGAAGTGCTTTAACCAATTATGTATCTGGGCAAGTCATAAAACGAATTAAAACGAGAAATTACAGCGTTTTACATGATTGTGATTAACTCGTGTCGGAAATACAAAAAAAAAAAGCAAAAATTAAGATTAAACTAAAACGAAACTGGATAAACAAGACTCGAAAGAAAACTAGTGTATCAAATTAGGATTCCAGAACCTCGACATAAACAAGTCAAAACCCCGAAGAATCGATCTGAATTAAAACGTTGAAAACCCGCAAGTATTGAATTACTTGGGATTAAGGACGAATTACACATTGTAATTAAAAGGGAAAACGTTAAAACATGATTTATGTACTGAGAACAACAAAGAAAACGAAAGAAAGAGAAACTTGCAGAAAATTGCAGAAGGTCGAGGAAGAAGAAGAAGACCAAGAGCAGCGGCAGCCTCTGGAAAAGGCGGAGCAAAGCTGCGATCCTTCGAAGAGGCGCAGCTGCTGCTACGTTTATTCTCGACGTCTAACCTCTGCTGTTTCGTAAAAAACAGTTTTAAAAGATGGATTTTAAATCAGTTTCGACCGTGCTTTTGATATAGATCTACATTAATTGATACAAAATAAAAGGTATAATAATAAAATAGGATTCTATACCCTCAAATTACATGTTTGACGAAACGAGATTGACTAAAGTTATCGTTCTAGTGATTGCTCGACTCGAATATGCGTGGAAAGTGCCCTCGTTAGAGGATTTATTAGATTAATTAAGTTGATTAAACGTGGAATTGGTCAAATTGGTCGGTCTATGCAACGTGACTGGGACTCAGAATGATCTGAGCTTACGTGGTCGATTGACCAAGCACGTAGGCGTCGAAAGCAATAGCGTGGTCTAGATTGCAAAGAGAGAGAAAGAAGGGGCAGAACACTCGCGTGCCAAATATGGAGGTCGAAGGCCTCTATTTATACTAAACAAATGGAAGAGTTTAGGAATGACACAGATTTAGAAACAAATCACGGAAATATTCTGGAAAACGTGAAAAGAGGGTTGCAGAAGAAGCGCAACAGCTACTGCGATCCTTGGAAGAGGCGCAGCATCTGCTGCATCATTTCCCCAGAGGTTTCCTCCTCAGCAAGAAAGATTTCCGCGTTTTTTTATGGAATTTCGGTAGATATACACTTCCTTATTCCGTAAAACACAATATTGCGGAAGATATTTACTTAAAATATTAAATTTAATTAGGAATTAATATCCAGAGAATTCTAAAACATTACGGAATATTCCGACTTGGCATTTAAACGGTTTTTAGAAAATGAAGCGGTTTTTGACCCGGACTCCAAATGACCTCTAATTACTGTCAAAACGACCGTATTGGTGCGTAGATGACGACCAAGGGGTTGACTTGAGTGTTTGAGCTATCACTTGATGATGAACTTATGGACTGTCATAAATCGCTTCGCGTATCAAACATACGGCCCAATCATCACTGGATGGTTGGCGGGAGGTGTAGAAATGAGGTATCTACAGAGCCCCCACTTTGACTGAGACTTGGACAAGGCGAAAGTTAAAATATAGCCATCAGGTCAATTGAGGATTACGGTTTAGTTTTTGATTGTTTTTGGGATTTTTTAGTTACGGTTTTCCTTGCCATAGTGCAATGGAACCCTAAAACCTTAGAGAGAAGGCAGAGAAAAACCAAGTGGTGTTAGTCCAGTGGTAGCTGGGTTAAACCTTGAAGCTTGCAGAAATGCAGGAGTTGAGAGGTCTCAGGTTCGACTACCAACTGGGGCGATGATCACTTGGCCACTGCAGCCCCCGAAGGGTTGGCTTACATGGTCCATGTGGTGGTGCGGGAATGCATGGGCCCGGGGGGACTCAACCTCCTCGTCATCAAAAAAAAAAAGAGAAGGCAGAGAAACCTCTCTCTAAAATCCCCATTCTAGTTACATATTTGAGAAAAGTTCAACCTATTTTATTTAAATAGTATACATATGCAACCACCACACTACACAAATTCACTTTTGAGAAAATTCTAGCAAGCCACCTCATCACCATTATATAGAAAAGAAAAAAAATAATTAATTTGCAAACATTAAATGCGTACTAAGTTTTTAAATAGCATAATAATAAAGAACAAACTTCGACCTTTTAATTTTTTTTAAAATTAAACAACAATTAACAAATCAAAATACATACTAAATCAAAATTCCGGCTTTTTTGTTGTAGAATATGTTGAACGATAAATAAAAATCACATCATTCTAATTTTACATCGTTCATTAATGCAACTCTTTCTTTTTGTTATAAACATACTCAATTTCATTAAATTATTATATACATCTATATATACAATTCAAAAAGTGTATCCTAAAAATAAAAAACATTTATCATATCTCACAAATTATCTTAAAAAAAATAAAAATAAAGGGGGAGATTAATAGGTGAAATTGATAACTTCTAATACACTTTTGACCTTTCTTCTCTTAATAATAATTTTTAGAATTTATCCAATGTCTTATCTTCGACATTAAAGTTCTTATGTATATTAAAAATAACTAATTTATTTCTTAATCATAAGTAGAAAAATATATTGTATAAATAGTATACATATGCAATATAATTAAAATACAAACTTAAGTAATTTTTAATCGTCACGTGTCAAGTTAAGCTATTTACAAAGTCATCTAAAAAAAATGTTCAAGGGGATATTAAAGGGCGGAAGTTAATACTTTTGACCTTTCTTATCTCAATATTAATTTTTAGAATTCATCCACATAAATTGTAGCTTTTAATATTCTAAAATTTTATCTTCAACATTAAAGTTGTTAAGGAATACCAAAATTAACTAATTACTCCTCAATCATAAGTGGAAAAATTTATGTATAAATAGTGTCAAAATGGTAACAATATTCACATATATAAAAGTGGTCACTAATTTTAATTTCTAATATTCCTATTTATTTGATTTCGCTGCAATTTTTCATTTTTGGTAGTTTATTACTGTAGATTTTTTTAATTGATATTCTAGAAAAAATATTTAGAGAGGTTATTGAATTAAATTTAAATTATTTGGCAGGTGAATTACTAACAGAGGAGCTACACAAATTTAGAGCGAAAAGAGGTTCTTACTCCTTAGCAAGATGGAAGATAATATTGGTAATAGTTTTTATTGAACTTTTTTCCTCGCTTGAATTTGAATTTTTTGAATCGTACATAATATTTTTAAACTACCGAACCCGTATATGTTCACTTATTAGAGTAGAATCACCATCGCCTTATTGTTCTTAAATTAGATGAAGTTATAGACAAGTGTTGTTGTTCGTATTATCTTTTATTTGTGTTCTCTACCGTAAGTTAATACTATTTTTATTTTGTTTGCTCATTAACATAATTATAATCATGTATGGATTGAATATGTGACAAAGAGTAGCAAAAATTTAAGCACATATGGAGCAGTCCACATAGTAGCTCACAAGTCATGATGCGCTTCATTTGGTCAATCCTTACTTTTCTCTTTTTATCATTCTTTAGATGTTTGTTTGATTTAAAAAATTTATTCACTTCTGTTTTTGGTTTCCTTTGTTCTATATATTACTGAAGAAAAAACATTGTCATCTTCTGGTCTTTTTCTTTTTCATTTTTGTTTTACAAGGATTATCAAATCGAAGGATGAGTAAGGACTTTATTTTTAGTCTCCAATGCTCATATACAATTAATGTATAGTAACATCGTTATCTTGTTGTTGTAACATTATTGGACTATTCTTTTTTATTTTATGTTGGTTTGGGTTGAGCATACAATAACAATGGTCCGCCAACCTCTGACCTAGGAATCTTCCATAAGCAAGAAGTTAAAAGAGTGCTTAGATACTTGAAGAGTGCACCAGGGAGTTGATTTGATCCATAAACATTCGACATTTGTAAGATTCAACTTTATTACTCCTATGTCTCTCACCCTATATATATTTCTGGTTAATGTTACTTTTCCTTATTTGATAGGGATTTTGAAGGGCATTGTATTGATTTAAGTCTCTAATCAATTACAATATATATTTTTACGATTTAATGACCATTAACTTTTTATTTATTTTTGTCGATGTTTGTAATATACTTAGATTTTCTTATGATTTCTTTGCCTTAAAGATCTATATTACTCCATATTTTAATTCCCCCTACATACTTACAAAATTTGTTTTGTTTGTTTGATATGAATTTCGTTTTGAAGTGAGAGATACTTGTTTGATCAATTTAAAGAACAGTCAAGGTTTTTTTACTTTTTTGTCGATGTTCGTAATATACTGGAAGGTGTACCTAATACAAATCCAAATGAATGAGCGCATAAAAGTAGTATTATATATGTATGTCCACAAAATGGTTTGACAATTAAAGAATATAAAAGCGAACCCAAAAATAGTCCCGTAAGTTTTCACGGGTTTTAAAACTAGTTAATAACCAATTAATTAACTAATTGTAAACTAAGTAAGAGTTTTAGTTATCAAAACTCTTATTTAGTGCCCTTATATCATTAGTGTTTGAAACTCTATATTCAAAGTTTATCGCTTTCTTCATACAGAATATTTTGTTATTTAGTGGGTGCATTATTTTGGTGCTATATTCAGATGGCAGTAACTTTTGAATTTCTTGAATTACTATGGAGCATTATTGCATAAACCAAACAGAAAAAGCAAAAGTCCCTTAACTTTTCATGTTAGTGAGAAAATTAATTGTGAAATCAATTAACGACAACAACAATAAAAGTAATTCATTTCCTTAATACTTACCATTTTACATTTTAAAGATATAGTATGCTACTACGGGTAATAAAACAAGTATGAATCAGTATTAAACAACTATAATATATGCCGAAATATAGGAATATATTCGTTATAAAATGCTTTCAAAGTAATAATCTCAAGATAAATATTCATAAATTATTTTTTGATATTTTTCCAACTACGGCATGAAATCTAGTATATATATCTATATATATATATATATATATATATATATATATATATATATATATATATATATATATATATATATATATATATATATATATATATATATATATATATTTATAAAAGAGGCTTTTTTCGAGCGATTCTAGAGCGTCCACATCATCAAAAATCAATTTAGGAAAGTATCATAAATAATAATTTTTGATGTAAAAAATAAAGTAGAGAATCTTTTAATTATTATAATATATATTTCCTAAATTATATTCAATTGATATTTTCAATTTTTATATAAAAACTTTTCCATTTCATTTGACACCAAAGTATTATTAAAAAAATTACGAAAATAATATAATTAGATACGTGATAAAAAAATGCTATCATTAGAGTATAAATTTTATATTATATGCACATACTAAAGATAGTGTACCTCTTAGTTCTTAATACATTATATGTCCCACATTGAAAAATAATGTAGGTGTGGAGAATATACTACGTATAAATAATAGAATTATCCCACATCGAAAGATTAACAAAGTGGGTTAATCCTATTATTATAAATAGGAGGCATCCTAGAAACTTAGGTATTAACCCAAATCTTTTGATCTCTTAAGTATTGTCTTAAAGAACTCTTAAATGTTTGTATCATATCTCCACAATATGATATAAAAAATAAAGTGGATTTTTTTTAATTATTATAATATATATTTCCTATATTATATATCCAAGTCATGTTTATAATTTTTATATAAAAACATTTTACATTTCATTTGATAAAAAATATCTTAAAAAGATTATATAATTAGATTTGAGATAAAAAAAATGAAATTATTAGTGTATAAATTTCATATCATTTGCACAAAAAAAAAAGTAAAAAAATACGATTATTAATAGACAATATAGGATGTCTGACTAGGAGAGGCTTTTTTCGAGCGATTCTAGAGCGTCCACATCATCAAAAATCAATTTAAGAAAGTATCATAAATAATAATTTTTGATGTAAAAAATAAAGTAGAGAATCTTTTAATTATTATAATATATATTTCTTAAATTATATTCAATTGATATTTCCAATTTTTATATAAAAACTTTTTCATTTCATTTGACACCAAAGTATTATTAAAAAAATTATGAAAATAATATAATTAGATACGTGATAAAAAATGCTATCATTAGAGTATAAATTTTATATTATATGCACATGCTAAAGATAGTGTACCTCATAGTTCTTAATACGTTATATGTCCCACATTGAAAAATAATGTAGGTGTGGAGAATATACTACGTATAAATAATAGAATTATCCCACATCAAAAGATTAACAAAGTGGGTTAATCCTATTATTATAAATAGGAGACATCTTAGAAACTTAGGTATTAACCCAAATCTTTTGATCTCTTAAGTATTGTCTTAAAGAACTCTTAAATGTTTGTGTCATATCTCCACAATATGATATAAAAAATAAAGTGGATATTTTTTAATTATTATAATATATATTTCCTATATTATATATCCAAGTCATGTTTATAATTTTTATATAAAAACATTTTACATTTCATTTGATAAAAACTATCTTAAAAAAATTATATAATTAGATTTGAGATAAAAAAAATGAAATTATTAGTGTATAAATTTCATATCATTTGCACAAAAAAAAGTAAAAAAATACGATTATTAATAGACAATATAGGATGTCGAACTAGGAGAGGCTTTTTTCGAGCGATTCTAGAGCATCCACATCATCAAAAATCAATTTAGGAAAGTATCATAAATAATAATTTTTGATGTAAAAATAAAGTTGAGAATCTTTTAATTATTATAATATATATTTCCTAAACTATATTTAATTGATATTTCCAATTTTTATATAAAAGCTTTTCCATTTTATTTGACACCAAAGTATTATTAAAAAAATTATGAAAATAATATAATTAGATACGTGATAAAAAATGCTATCATTAGAGTATAAATTTTATATTATATGCACATACTAAAGATAGTGTACCTCCTAGTTCTTAATACATTATATGTCCCACATTGAAAAATAATGTAGGTGTGGAGAATATACTACGTATAAATAATAGAATTATCCCACATCGAAAGATTAACAAAGTGGGTTAATCCTATTATTATAAATAGGAGGCATCCTAGAAACTTAGGTATTAACCCAAATCTTTTGATCTCTTAAGTATTATCTTAAAGAACTCTTAAATGTTTGTATCATATCTCCACAATATGATATAAAAAATAAAGTGGATATTTTTTAATTATTATAATATATATTTCCTATATTATATATCCAAGTCATGTTTATAATTTTTATATAAAAATATTTTACATTTCATTTGATAAAAACTATCTTAAAAAAAATATATAATTAGATTTGAGATTAAAAAAATGAAATTATTAGTGTATAAATTTCATATCATTTGCACAAAAAAAAGTAAAAAAATACGATTATTAATAGACATTATAGGATGTCAAACTAGGAGAGGCTTTTTTCGAGCGATTCTAGAGCGTCCACATCATCAAAAATCAATTTAGGAAAGTATCATAAATAATAATTTTTGATGTAAAAAATAAAGTAGAAAATCACGTAGAAAATCATTTAGGAAAGTATCATAAATAATAACAGGTTTGGCATGTGACGGTTTGCGCCGTCATGCAGCCGAAATTCATGTAGAAAATTTAAGCAAAACATATAGCAAAAAGAACTAACTTAGAAAAATTAAAAAATGGCCTAAATTAGTCCTAAATTAACGTGAAAAGGAAAAGAAGATGAAAAAAAGTGCCCCTGAATGGACAAAATGACCCGACCGGATGGGAGGGAGGGAGGGCTACCCCCCTAAAAAAAGATTTTAAAAGAAATGTCTAAGTATATCATAAACATTTTAAAAAGAGGGAGTGAAATGATTCCCCGAAAAAAAAAAAAAAAAAAACGAGTAAGTGTGCGTATTTGGCGAAAATGTCGATTTTGCCTCGAAAAGCGAACCCGTAGAAGATTAGGAAACATAAATTTGGTAATTAATCGAAATTACCGAATTAAGCCTTATAGGAATAGGAAACTTTAACTAAAACAAAATAGGAAAGATCCATGACTGTCAAACGAGGAAAAAAGCTTGGGGAAGAGGCGCAGCAGGAGCTGTGATCCTTCGAAGAGGCGCAGCTGCTGCTGCGTCTTCTCTCCAGCTAGTCTGTTCTCGACTGAAATTAGGAAACGTCGAATAGTATAAATACAGACCTTGGTTGAGCTTCTATTCTTACAATTCTCTCTTCCTTGACTTCGTCTATTACATAAAACCTCATATATCCTCTCAAATTTTTCAACAAAAATATGGATGCCTTTAAAAATCGCATTAAGGGGTGGACGAATGAATTTACGAACGTGGAGAAACACGACATGGGTGCTTTTAACTTAGGATCAATCATAAGTTTGAAGCTGGTGAAGGTAATTAGGCCCTTTTTGGATGCTTGTCTTGAATATTGGGACCCGAATTTTCATGTATTTGCCTTTCCGAGAGGCGGAATTTGTCCTTTTCCTGAAGCACTCGCTGCGGTTGGAGGATGGGATGCATAAAGTGTTCCGGCTATACCCCCTAGCTTTCAAGGCTATAAAAAAATTTAGGGATTTTCTTGGATTGACCAAGGCTGAGGTAGACCGTCTTGTGACCTCAAAAGGTGTCTGTATGTTTGAATTTGTTAATCAATTTATAAATAGGGAGGACCCTTCTATCTCTTATGTGGCGAGGCGCAGAGCTTATGGATTTTGCCTTCTTCATTTTTATGTCCTTCGAGGGCATGTGGACCAAGAGACGAGAGGTGACCCTTGTTTTTTAGGCATAGTGGAGTAAATGGAACTGCGCAAGAGCCCAGCATGCTTAGTTCTAGGGGAGACCATTCTAGGATTGGATAACAGAAGGGCGAATCGCGAGCATCCTTATCTTGGGAGTCCTATTATTTTAAAGGTAAGAACCCATCTTCTTATCTGGCCGTTTTTTTTCCTTTCGTTTTTTTTCTTTTCTTTTCTTTTTTATTTTTTTTTTCGGCTAGTTTTGATACTGACTCTCGTCCCTTTTCTTGCAGATTTAGCTGATGGAAAGGCTGCGGTTGATCGAGCCCCCAGTTGACGTGACAAGATATCGCTCTCGATCAATTGCGGTGAGAACGAGGCTATGCATGGTGGACTTCACTCGAGTATGCAAATATTGGGAAAATTAATTGAAGAGTGAAGGTGGACCCTTAATCAAGTGGATAGTGCCATGGTTGCATCTCAGATCGGTGACTGGAGTATCGTCTTTGAACCCGACAGGGTTAATTCGCGTTCCCGGCTTGGAATTCATGGTCCATATCTTTTCGGAGAGATTGTTGAGGTAATTGGGCCTAAGACAGAAAATCCCGAAGCTAGATACCATCCCTCAAACTGCCTTGGCGCATACTTCGGAGTCTTGTCGAGAGTGGGCCATTCGCTGGGCCCAAAGGAATATGTGGTTCATACCTGTCCCGGTTGGCTTGTTATAAGTATCTGACTCAAATCTGCAATGGAGGAAAGCTAGCACCCCCGAGGAGCATGAAAAGCTAAGGAAGCACGAGCCCGTAGACTATAAGATCCGCGAAGTGGCGAAGGAGAACCAAAAGTACTTAGCTGAGGAGGAAGAAGAGGCTGGATATCGGGTCGTCCGTCCATCGAAGAAACCAAAGAATGCTCCTGCCAAGAAGATGGTGGTGGTTCGAAATGGGAATGCTAGACCGCGAGAACGACCGTTAGTGATTAGGTCGGAAATAACACAAGAGCGCCCCGCTCTTGGTCGAGACAAGAAATATGACAAGGGCGACAAAGGCAAGGGGAAAATGGAAGAGTAGCCTTAGTCATTTTTATAGTATTATTTATTATTATTTAAGTTGTAATAAATGGCGGAGTTTTTAGAATCCTAGCCTAGCATTTTAATTTTCAGCATTTTCTAATTTATATGTATTTGGCGTATTACTATTATTTAAGGAGTAATGAATAAATGATTTATTAGTTAAGAAACTTTTATAAATTTTCTTTATTTATTCTTGTCGAATTCAAATGCAACATGCAAATGTCTTATTTACATCTTGAAATGACGGGTTGTATCCTGTAAAGGATTGCCTACCTATTCATTAGAAAAAATGAAATCAAACCCTGTACGTAGTTCGAAAAATGTAAAAGAATAAATGTTCGAAGCAAGAGCTTGTAATGAACTTAGAAAAATAAGCATGTGCTTTATTTACTCCTAAGGAAATGCAATTCAATTTGATGATATGAGGATGTCAAAATGTCAAAACGCAAGAGCGAAATGTCATAAGCTTTTTGGAAGGCCAGGGCCGTTTTTATTTTGTGTCGCAAGAGCGGCACGTGTGTCACGTGGGGCGCATTTTATCCTATTTCTAAGGGTAGTACCGTTTCAATTGGTGTAGGTTAGTCGGATTAGAAAACTCATTCCTGTCTAGGTCTGTGATCTTAACCGCATCCCCTGAAAGTATGGACTTGACCAAAAATGGTCCTGCCCAATTAGGTTTGAATTTTCCCCGTGGATCGACAGGTAAGAGAACTCTGACTGACTTAAGCACTAAGTCCCCTTCCTTGATATTTCTGGGTTTGACCCGTTTATTAAAGGCTCGTTTGATACATGCTTGATATGTCTGCACATTATGTAATGCGCGTAGCCTCCGTTCGTCCAAGAGAACGAGTTCCTCATACCTATCCCTATTCCATTCAGCTTTTGGGATTTGACTTTCGAGTAAAATGCGTAGAGATGGGATCTCTAGTTCTACTAGTTGTACAGCTTCCATGCCGTAAGTCAAATAAAAAGGAGTGGCCCCAGTGAGCGTCCTAACTGATGTGTGATATCCCCATAATGCAAAGGGTATTTTGTTATGCCAATCGCGATAATTGTCGATCATCTTCTTGAGGATCGTGAAGACATTTTTGTTAGCTGCCTCTACCGTGCCATTAGTTTGAGGTCTATATGGCGAGGAATAATGATGTTTGATCTTATATTTGGCTAGCAACTGTTCAGCTTAATTCGGCCTGAAAATGTGACCCGTTGTCACTGATGATTTCATGTGGGCAACCATATCGACAGATGATATTGGTTTGTATGAACTTTGCCATATTTTTGGCTGTAAGGCTAGTGTAAGATGCTGCCTCGACCCATTTAGTAAAATAGTCAATAGCTACTAGGATGTAACGGTGACCTCTGTCCCGTTTGGAGTGATTTTCCCGATGATGTCTACTCCCCAAGCGAGAAAATGGCTAAGGAGATGTCATGGTATATAGCATTGAGGGTGGAACATGTTGCACATTCCCGAAAATCTGGCAATTATGACAATGCCTGACATATTGATACAATCTAACTCCATTGTCGTCCAGTAATACCCTAGACACGTAATTTTCTTTGCCATCATAGGTTCACTCATGTGAGGACCGCATTCTCCATCGTGAACTTCTTCCATTACTTTCTGTGCCTATGAATGATCAAGGCAACGCAAGGGGACACTGAATGGTGTTATTTTGTATAACTCTCCATGTATGAGGAGGTATTGAGAGGCAAGCAGGCGTATGGCGCATTGTCCCCTCTTATCCATATCTGGTGGATATGTACCATTAAGCTTGAAATTTAGAATGGCCTAGAACTAAGGTTCCTCTGGGTTTTCTTCTTCATTTGTAAAGAGGTGTACATAGGCTGGCTCTGACCGTCGTTTGATGCATAAAGGCATTTCAACCATGTTGTCTTGCATATTAATCAAGAATGCGAGTTTTGCAAGAGCGTCCGCAAACTGATTTTCTTCGCGGGGCAGGTGTAGATAAGTAACCTGATCGAAGAATTGAGCAATTTGATCTATCCTAGACTGATAGGGTGCTAGACTTTCACTTCAGATTTTCCAGGATCCAGTGATTTGCTTGATGATTAAAGATGAGTCCCCATGAACTCGGAGGTTCTTGATGCCTAAACTCACTGCTGCTTGTAGACCAATGAGGCAAGCTTCATACTCTGCTGCATTGTTTGTCACCTCAAAGTCGAGTTTGACATAAAGTGGTGTATGCTCGCCTTCAGGAGAAATGAGCAATACTCCTATTCCAAATCCTCTCAAATTGGATGCCCCATCAAAGTAAAGATCCCAAGAATCCGTAGTGGTTTGTAAAATATCCTCATCTGGAAATGACCACATGTCTATTGCTTGCGTATCGTTGATATGATTATTTGCGAAGAATTCAGCCACGGCACGTCCCTTTGTGACTTTCAAAGGTACATATTTGAGATCGAACTTTGAGAGCATTAAGGTCCATTTTGCCAAGCATCCATTGAGAACGGGTTTATCGAAGAGGTATTTGACGGGATTCATTTTAGAATACACTTTGACCGAGTAGCTAAGTAAGTAATTGCGTAGCTTTTTTGTTGCCCACATAAGAGCAAGGCATGTCTTCTCGAGAGGTGTACACTTACACTCGTACTCCAAGAACTTCTTACTAAGGTAGTAGATAGCTCTTTCTTCTTTTCCAACAGTCTATGCGAGCATAGCCCCCATGGCTGTTTCGGTAACTGTGAGATATAAACCAAGAGGTTTATCTCGTTGGGGAGGCATTAGCGCTGGTGGCTTGGCCAATATCTCCTTTATCCTGTCAAATGCCTTTTGACAGTCTTCGTCTCATATGGTATGGTCCGTTTTTTTTGAGCTATTTGAAGATAGGTTCGCAGATCATAGTAAGTTTTTATATGAATCGACTTATGTATTGCACTTTGCCCAGAAATGCTCTAACATCTTTCTCTGTTTGGGGTTGTGGCATCTCGATTAAGGCCTTGATCTTGGATGGATCAATTTATATCCCCCTTTGGCCGACAACGTATCCCAGAAGCTTGCCTGACGTTACTCCGAATGTAAATTTCTGAGGATTGAGCCTCATGTTGTATTTACGCAATCTGAGGAAGAATTTGCGAAAGTTAGCGATGTTCCCTTTTCTATCCTTAGATTTGACGATCATATCATCCACGTACACCTCCACCTCTTTATGCATCATGTCATGTAGCAAAGTAGTCGTAGTGCGTTGGTACATAGCCCCAGCATTGATTAGCCCGAATGGTATAGCATTATGTGCCCCACTGAGTGACGAAGGCTGTCTTGTGCATATCTTCTATGGCCATTTCGATTTGGTTATACCTTGCATACCCGTCCATGAAGGATAACAACATGTGATCTGTTGTATTATCTACCAATATATCGATGTGTGGTAGAGGGAAGTCGTCTTTAGGACTTGCTTTGTTCAAGTCTCTGAAATCAATACAAACACGGATTCTCCCATCCTTTTTGGGTATGGGGACTATATTAGCCACCCAGTCTGAATACTCATAAACTTTGATGAATCTGGCTTTGAATTGTTTATCGACTTCTTCTTTAATCTTAAGAGCCCACTCTGTCGTCATCCGACTAAGCTTCTGTTTCACAGGTTTGAAACCTGGCTTAATTGGAATGCGATGTTCCGTAATGTCCCTGTCGATCCCTGGCATGTCCTTGTAGGACCAAGCGAAGACATCTTTGAACTCGTGTAGGATGTCGATGAACTTGGCCCTTTCAGTTGGCTCTAGGGTCGTCCCTATCCTAAGTTCTTGGGGTTTTAATTCCGTTCCTACGTTGATAGGTTCGGTGTTTTCTATAACTGGTGCCCCTTCCCCCTCTTCTAGGATTTCATTAATTATATAAGGAGGTAATTCGATTGAGTCTGAGTCAGGATCATCCTTATTATCATCGTAAATAGAATTGCATTCAGAATAACACAAGGAGTAAGCAGAATCAGATTTATTTATATTAAAGTTTGAAAACAGCTGAAACAAAGAAGCCATCTGCACAGTAGTCAGTGGTGGTAAACGGGCAGTTGCTGGGACATTCTCCGAGCTACTGTTACTAGACGATACTATGCTAGGAGAAACAAAAGGGTGGGGAGTGACGACAGAAGAAGACTCTCTAGCGACTTCTCTAGACTTAGGTTCTGACTCCGACTCCAACTCTGACTCGAATTTATCGTGTTTGGGTTCTCCTTTGAACATCTCTCCTTCTCCAGTAGTGAGCTTGAAGAGCCTTCCTTGATTGTTGGTCCACTTGATCGACTTTCTCCATCCTTTCTGCTGATTTGAGCTGGTGTCAGTGATCAATGCTGTAGGGTTGAAATGGTCGTCTTGAAGTATCATGGTAATGATCTCATCATGCGCCTTACTGACGAATCAATCCTCTCCAAATAGAAGGCTAATAGCACATTCGTCGAGATAAGGTGTCTGACGAGTTTTGATGGTAGAAACCGTTTCTGGAGGAATGCAGTAGCAATCGTGGAAGACCTCAATTCCAGCAAGTTGAACGCTTCTGTACCACCAAGGTTCGGGAAATCTATGAAAATATTCACAATCTCCTTCCCTGACGAAGTACCCATTTAGTGTAGGGAGATAAGGTTGCATTTGTATTCCCTTACTTTTGTGATCCTGAACTTGAGTAAGCATTTCAAGGGTTTCGGCCTTTGTGGACTTGTACCCCAAGCCTAGTGGTATCTTTTGGGAGTTACCTTCCTTAAAAGGTGTAAAGGTACTCTCTCTGAGAGGGTTTAGTGGCATTCCTAGGAAGTATCGTTGGGATTTGAGTATGTGGTTGACCACTAAGTTCGAGTGTAGGTCGAAGTACAAGGGAGCCAGCTCGTCCTCTATAAGGTTTATGATTTGAAATCCTCCCGGCTAGTACACTGGATCTGTAACTACTTGGTTGCTTGAAATTTTCTCTATCACAGCCTTGATAGGTGACGAAGTGATCTTCACTACCTTGCCATCTAGAGGGATCTTGATCGTTTGGTGCAAGGTGGATGTCACTGCTTTTGAAGCGTGAATCCAGGGCCTACCTAGAAGTATATTGAAAGATGCCTCGATGTCCACTATCTGAAAATTAACCTTTCGCTCGATTAGTCCAGTGGCCACAGTAAGGTTAATTAGCCCTACCACTTTACGTTGCGTTCCATCATATGCCCGAACGTCTTGGTTAGTAGGAGTCCAATCTGATTCTTTCATGCCTAATTTATAGGTTGTTTTTAATGGTATGACATTGACTGCGGAGCCATCATCCACCAAAGTCATTGGTACGTTTTTCTTCGAGCATGTGACTGTGATGTATAGAGCAAGGTTATGAGTGACGCCAAAGGGAGGAAAGTCCTCATTTGAGAAAGTAACTAGGTTACTTAGCTTGACTGAGTCTTAGAAGACTAGGTTAACGACCTCATCAGGTGTAGAGTCATGTGCTACGTTCAATTTAGCCAATGCTTGCAATAAGGCCTGGCGGTTAGGAAATGAACTTGCAACTAGTTGCCAGACTGAAAGATAAGACTTTGTCTTTTGAAATTGCTTCAATAAATGGTCAGCAGAAGTTTCTTAGCCATCATTTGGCGTGATGACATTGGTGTTAGTAGCAATTGGACCACTCGTTTGTCCTTGAGTGACATTTTGGTATGGACGTTCCGAGTGAGTAAGGTGGTCTACATATTTATCTTCACTAGCCTTGACTAGAGGATGTTCTTTGAGGTAAACATCTTCATCGTCATCTGCCCATATTCCATTGACGACATTGAGCTCTCTCAAGCTTATGATTTCAGCTTCTAGATTGATTATTTGCTCGACTAGATTTTCAGCTATTGCGATCACTTCTTGCATTGTGGATCCTAGAGATAAGATTGGAATCACTAGCATGTCTCCCCTTAGTATAGTGCTAGGATTGTGTAGGGATGCCACTGTAGCTTCTAGCTCTAAAACTTGTCTACTTACACTCTTTGCCCATGTGACAAAATCAGCGATAATAGGGGAGATGGTAGAATAACTCTCCTCATTTTCTAGCGCAATGATCTCATCTTCAGCTGGAGAAATGAGGTGTGAACAATCCAAGGTGGATTCCTCATCTGTGATCATCAGAATTCCAAGAGGATTCTGAGTATTGTTAGGCTTGCTTGCAGGAGGTATGGGCAAGCGCCCGTCTTCAAAGGGTTTTTATGCCCCTTAAACTTCGGGATATCAATCATGTTTTAGTTGGTTGGCAGTTGAGTATTTACTGCCTCATATATGCAACTGTTTTCCCTATAGATGTCATCTCCCTTGAGATACATTAGTTGCTCCTCCAAATATTGGAGTCGCTTTTCAGCTTTAGTAGGAACTGGTGGAAGATTGACTTCTGGTTGTCTAAAGGGTGGAGGATTATCGTGTACGAGCATGTCGGGAATGGGATCCTCGGTAGGAGGGAGTCTAGCTTCTATAGCGACAATACGGCCTTCGATAGTGTGAAGGCGACCATAAGCTTGGTCTTGGCTTGCCTGGAGACGAAGGAGTGCAGCTAGGATTTTATCATTACCATTTGCGGGTTGTTCGGATCGACCATTAACGCTTCCTTGACTAGTTCCCACCATTTTGGACTGAGGATAAGAGATCGACGATGAATCAAAACATGATCGACCATTTTTGCACACTTACTCAAAAAAAGACTCGACTCGTGAAGTGGGTGTGTGACACTGTGTCAAGTGGAATTTGAAAATGATAAAGTTTGAAATGTTTGTCCTAGACAACTGTAGTTTAGTTGTAGGAGTACTGACTCGAAGTGGGTTTTGAAATGAGTTTAATGCCCGAAGTTTGACTCGACATTTGGACAGAGTTTCGGCTTATTTTGTGCAGTTTTAGGCCATTTTCGAAAATATTTACATTTTGAAATAGATTTTATTTTTCAAAATTTCATCATGGTTTTGTTTATAAATGGTGATCACATATATGATACAAACATACATATGGGCATTATAACGGTATGTTGAGTGCATTTAAAGGGTTTTGGCTTAAAAAAGGTGGGTTGTCATACCAAGCAATCAAACCCTGGTCTGTGGAGAGGTGCGTGCCAAACATGAGTAAGGTCGGTTCCTAGTCTATTTCCTCGAGTAATGAAAGCTCTCGATACAAACATGAGTAAGCATCGTGGTATGGTTGACGTCAATCGATATCCATCTTTAGGCCCAGATAGAAATTTGGACCGTCCAGACGGGACGATTGGTCGAATGGGTTGATTTAGGGCCTAGGAAGACCAAATGAAACGACCTAAGAAGGCCGAGTAATGAAAATCGACAAATGTCTCGTATAAACTATTCCTTAACCTTGTTCAAGTTTCACCCTGGGTAACACGTAAGTGTATCATCCCCAGCGGAGTCGCCAAACTGTGGACATGGGCCACCCGCGCCGCGCGCACCCACGTGTTGGTTTCGAGGCGGTGGCACTTCTCCCACGGAACCTTGGTTTCCCAAAGCACGTCATGGGCCATTACCAATTTGTGAGGCATTGAAACCGATGAAAGGTTGAATAAACCTGCATTTGTGGGGTCGCCACCAATTTATTGTGGAAAAATTGGAAACCGTTCGAATACTTTGCGCCATGTCAAGACACGAAGTAATGACATGAACACTAAGAACTCGTTACCCTTAGCATTCTATGTCTAGAATGACTCTCGAGATTCCAATGGACACGGATGTCTAGAGATAATCGCGAGTAAGGGGTGAGGGTACGTATTAGGAAGCTCTTTAATTCGAACACCTAATCCCGCCCGCCTCGATAGCGGCCTCTACTAATGATTAGGGAAGTTGTTCATTTTTGATATGTCGTCGATGTAATGCATGCAATGCAACAAATTGTAGATTAATCCTAGCATGTGAGATTAGACTAAGTCGGTTAACACGTGTTTTAGCAAACAATTTGGTCGAAGTTGGAAGTTAGATTAATTACATGTGAATGCCATACAATAAAACATACATAATAATAAATAATAATTACGATAAATGAAATTACAATAATTAAATTACAAAAGATTACAAGGCTTTATTTGATCTATGTTAAAAGCACGCTCAAAGACGGGATTTCGAAGAAGAAAATAAAAGGAATAAAAATTAGAATTAAAATAAAAAAAACGTCAGATTAGAGGTGATAATACGAATAATAGTTGATTTAATACGTAACTAGGAGCTATGTCAAGGCGAGAAAGAGTTCGGGACATAAGCCAACTCAGAACAGGCGCAACATCTACTGCGTCCTCTGGAAGAGGCGCAGTACTTCCTGCGTCTGTTCTAGAGCTGGGCTCTGGCTGTGAAGTCAGAACCGCAACAATGTTATCGTTCGTTGGTAAATTTAAGATCGATTATTGATATTAGACTCGAGTTGAAGTGCTTTAACCGATTATATGTATCTGGGCAAGTCATAAAACGAATTAAAACGAGAATTTACAGCATTTTACATGATTGTGATTAACTCGTATCGGAAATCCAAAAATTCAAAACTTAAGATTAAACTAAAACGAAACTGGATAAACAAGACTCGAAAGAAAACTAATGTATCAAATTAGGATTCCAGAACCTCGACATGAACAAGTCGAAACCCCAAAGAATCGATCTAAATTAAAACGGCGAAAACCCGCAAGTATTGAATTACTCGGGATTAAGGACGAATTAGACATTGTAATTAAAAGGGAAAACGTTAAAACATGATTTATGTCCTAAGAACAACAAATAAAACAAAGAAAACGAAATAAAGAGAAACTTGCCGAAAATTGCAGAAGGTCGAGAAAGAAAAAGAAGAGCAGGAGCAGCGGCAGCCTCTGGAAGAGACGCAGCAATGCTGCGATCCTTCGAAGAGGCGAAGCTGCTGCTGCGTTTCTTCTCGACGTCTAACCTCTGCTGTTTCGTAAAAAACGATTTTAAAAGATGGATTTTAAATCATTTTCGAACGTGCTTTTGATATAGATCTACATTAATTGATACAAAATAAAAGGTACAATAATAAAATGGGATTCTACACCCTCAGACTTACATGTTTGACGAAACGAGATTGACTAAAGTTATCGTTTTAGTGATTGCTCGACTTAAATATGCATGGAAAGTGCCCTTGTTAGAGGATTTAGTAGATTAATTAAGTTGATTAAACGTGGAGTTGGTCAAATTGGTCGGTCTATGCAACGTGACTAGGACTCAGAATGATCTGAGCTTACGTGGTCGATTGATCAAGCACGTAGGCGTCGAAAGCAATAGCGTGGTCTATAATACAAAGAGAGAGAAAGAAGGGGCGGAACACTCGCGTGCCAAATATGGAGGTCAAAGGTCTCTATTTATACTAAACATATGGAAGAGTTTAGAAATGACATGGTTTTGGAAACAAATCACGGAAATATTCTGGAAAATGTGAAAAGAGGGCTGGAGAAGAGGCGCAGCAGCTACTGCGATCCTTGGAAAAGGCGCAGCACCTACTGCGTCATTTCCCCAGAGGTTTCCTCCTCAGTAAGAAAGATTTCCACGTTTTTTTATGTAATTTCGTTAGATATACACTTCTTTATTCCGTAAAACACAATATTGTGGAAGATATTTACTTAAAATATAAAATTTAATTAGGAATAAATATCCATAGAATTCTAGAACATTCCGGAATATTCCGACTCGGCATTTAAACGGTTTTCAGAAAATGAAGCGGTTTTTGACCCAGACTCCAAATGAATTTTAATTACTGTCAAAATGATTGTATCGTTGTGTAGATGATGACCAAGGGGTTGACTTGAGTGTTTGAGCTATCACTTGACGATGAACTTATGGATTGTCATAAATCGCTCCGCGTATCAAACATACGGCTCAATCATCACTAGGTGGTTGGCGGGAGGTGTAGAAATGAGGTATCTACAAATGTATGTAGAAAGAATGGATGAAGATGGATAAAAAAAGGTAGGAAGAAGAAGGGTTTGTAGGTTGAAAGCGTGATATTATGGAAAATAGGAAGGAGAAAGGATTAAACAGTTGTTATGATTGCAAGGTAATCAGCATCGGTATAATAAAAAGTGTCGTTCTCTCATTAACTAATTTTCTTTTCTTTTTTTGTTTCCAAATAAACCCTAATAATCTCATCCATTGATTTCCACTAATCCAATGGCTAACATTAGGATTTAGGAACTTACATATTGTTGTGGACTAATTTGAATCTCTCTCTCTCTCTCTCTCTCTCTCTCTCTATATATATATATATATATATATATATAATATATATATATATATATATATATATCATATATTACATTAAATCAGAAACCGTCTGCCACATGTCATCAACAGATTACTTCTGCCATGTGTCGAAAGCATCACATTCATACTTATGACGTGGAGTCCAATAGCCAATACGAAGTAATACACAGTAGAATTAAGGTATATATACTATACTGTTATGCGGCATAAATAAATGGAAAAAAAAGGAGTAAATTGTGGTAACTAAATAAAATTGTTATAATTGAGGATAAAAATCAGGAAACAAATCAAATATGCCATAAATGAGGATTATTCAAATAAAATATTAGTGCTATCTATTTTAAAAATCTACATATATACTATTATTATTTTATATACAAATTTTGTCATTTCAAATACATTTTGAAGAGTAATTTTAGCAATACTTGGTTGTGAAACAAATGATATAAACTGCTCAAACTCATATTGCTCCCCATTTTCATAAACTTTCTTCTACTCTTCTTCCCTTATAAGTGCAAATGTTGTAATTCGAAAAATCTCAATAATGTTCATGTGAACAGATGCAATTGTATATGTTCTTGCCTCTAAATGAGCTTTATACTCGAAGGATGAAAAATATTCTTCTTTTAAGAATCATATATGGAGTACAATTTATGTCAAGGTCTAAACTAAACAAATCTAAACGTATAAAAAGATGTATAGAATCTAAATTCATAGGATTTCAAATTAAAATGGAACATTTCTATGACTTTCTATAATTACTGATATTATAAATTATATGTTTCAATTTTCTAATTAGGTAGCCAATGATTTGTTTTCCTTAAATTTTCCATTTAAAATTATTAATTACTTTAGCATGTACCTTCAATTACAATTTACGGATTACTTGGGTTGCTTACGGGTTTCAAATCAACCATATGTGCAATGTTTATTTAGCTATAGTAATTTAGAGGCGGCAATCATTGACACGACCCGAAAACACGACACGAATCTGACACGAAGTTAGCGGGTTAGAGTCAAGACGTTAAGTAATTGGGTTGACACGACGCCACACAAAACTTAAATGAGTCGGGTTAGGGTTGATGTCTTTTGACACGATCCCAACACGAATAACCCATTTTATTTAAAATTGTCATAATATATTTGGCTTGAGTCAATAATTCAACAAAACTACTCAAAAATTAGCATTTTGACTCATCATTTTTAGGATAATAGGATTATATATAAGCTTAGTTTATTGCATTAATTTATTGGGTTAAACGGGTTAAATGAATTAAAAATGACCTACTTAAAGATAAATGGGTTAAACAGGTCGGTTTGGGCTATAGAAAAATTAAATGGGTCGGGTTAGGGTTGAGACAAATTACCCGTTTATGTAATTGGGTCAGGTTAGGGTTGGGGTAGTGATGACCCGTTTAATATTGACATGAACACGAACATGAACATGACACGACCTGATCTGTTTGTCATGTCTATATAGTATTAATAGTATAGGAGTTAGAAAACTACATAAATTAATAATAACTAGACAACCAAGCTTTCCTTACAAGAGCTACTGTCAAAATTGCATCTCATAAACTATTATAACGAGTAAGTTTGCTACTAATTATAAATTCGGATTCCGCGAAAGTGGTAATTAAGCCCTTAACTTTGTTCAATTCTACAATTAGGTCTCATAAATTTCATGGGCAATCAAGCCCCTTAAGTTTTACCAAAAGTGAATGCAACCCCATTTTTAAAATTTTCACAAGAATTTTAATTAAAAACATTTTATATTAGTATTAAACAGTTTATTAAATACTAAAAATTGCTAATTGCAATTTTATGAATTTTTACTTGATTTATTAATCATTGAAAGAACACCTTTACATACATATTTTGTAAATTGTTTATAATTTATATAGTATTCATACATATATAATAAATTGTTTATATACTATAAAATAAAAAATAAAAAAAATATCAATATTTAATATAAAAATAAAATTTTTAAAATTATAAAACAAAACATTTTATATTTGATAAATTGTATTAAAAGTGATTTTAATACAAACATTTGGTGAAAAATAAGCAAATGGGGTTGAATTTCACTTTTGGTGAAACTTAATGGTTTTTATTGCTCCAAATGAAACTTATTGCGCCTAATTTCACGATTGAACAAAGTTAAGGAGCTTAATTACCAATTTCGCATTTCCGTTCTTTCTCCCAATTACAGTGCGTCATTTAACAAAAGGATCGAGAGACAATATTTCATTACCTTGAAACAATCTTACTTTATTCTGATATAGGGTTTAGAAAAAAATAGAAACAAATATAAATTTGCTAAAAAAATTCAAGAAGAATGACCAACACAAGACCACCTTCACATGCCCTTATGGTACTTTTGCATATAGGAGAATGCCTTTTGGCTTGTGTAATGCCCCCGCTACTTTCCAAAGATGCATGAAGAGTGTCTTCTCCGACTACCTAGAGACCATAATGGAAGTTTTCATGGATGATTTTAGCGTTTATGGAAAAGACTTTGACTCATGCTTGCATAATCTTTCTCTTGTATTGCAAAAATGTGAAGATGTTAGTCTCGTTTTGAATTGGGAAAAGTGTCACTTTATGGTCAATGAAGGAATTGTTTTGGGTCATTTATTCTCGGAAAAGGGCATCGAGGTCGATAAAGCTAAGTTTGAGGTGATAGAAAAACTCCCACCTCCCGTGAATGTTAGAGGGGTGAGAAGTTTTCTCGGTCACGCGGGTTTCTATCGCTGTTTTATAAAAGATATCTCAAAAATCGCGAAACTCCTCACTCAACTCTTACTTAAAGATGCCCAATTCCATTTCACTAATGAGTATGTTGAATCCTTTAATAGAATCAAGGAAGCACTAATCTCGGCACCGATCATTCAACCACCAAATTGGGAACTACCGTTCGAGATTATGTGTGATGCAAGTAACTACGCCGTTGGAGCGGTTCTTGGCCAACGGGTAGGAAGGGCTTTACATGCTATCTACTATATAAGCAAGACTCTTGATTCTTCCCAAGTGAACTATAATACCACCGAGAAAGAGCTCATTGCTATTGTCTATGCTTTGGACAAATTTCGTTCCTATTTACTTGGATCCAAGGTGATTGTCTTTTCGGATCACCGTGCTCTTTGACATCTCTTGATAAAGAAAGAGGTAAAACCAAGGTTGTTGAGATGGATTTTGCTTCTTCAAGAATTCGACTTGGAAATAAGAGATAAGAAAGGGGCCGAGAATGTAGTAGCGGATCACTTGTCAAGAATCCGTTTTCATGATGAAGAAGGAGAAACACCGATCAATGACTCTTTACCCGATGATATCTTAATGGCTATTCAAACACAACTTGAGAGACATATCACCCCATGGTTTGCCGATTATGCCAACTATATTGTTGGAAGAGTACTCCCTCAAAACTTAAACTACAACCAAAGGAAGAGGTTCTTATTCGAAGTAAAGAGGTACTTTTGGGATGACCCAAATCTTTACAAGGAGTGTAGTGATGGGCTCTACCGAAAGTGTGTCCCTCAATGGGAAATTCAAGGAGTTTTGGAAGGATGTCACTCATCCCCTTATGGTGGACACCATGGAGCAAGGAGAACCATTACAAAAATTCTTCAATCGGGCTTCTTTTGGCCTACGATGTTCCAAGATGTTAGAGAGTTCATCCTTCATTGTGATGCTTATCAAAGGACGGGGAATATCTCTTGGAGGAATTAAATGCCACAGAGGGGCATACTAGAGGTGGAGATCTTCGACGTTTGGGGTATCGACTACCAAGGGCCGTTTGTGACATCCAAAGGGAACAAATATATCCTAGTGGTCGTAGACTACGTCTCAAAATGGGTGGAGGCAATTGCCACCCCAACCGATGATGTAAAAAGGGTCACTAAGCTCTTCAAGAAAATAATCTTCCCAAGATTCGGGGTCCCTAGAGCAATCATAAGTGATGGAGGAATGCATTTTCATGAAAAGAAGCTCACATCCCTTTTGACCAAATATGGTATTCAACATAGAACCGGTTTGGGATACCATCCTCAAACAAGTGGTCAAGTTGAAGTTTCAAATAGAGAGATCAAGCAAATTCTTGAGAAAGTTGTCAACAAGACTCGTAAGGATTGGAGCATGAAGCTTGATGACGCTCTTTGGGCTTATAGGACGGCCTATAAGACTCCCATAGGTCCCCTTACAAACTTGTCTATGGGAAGGCATGCCACTTGCCAATTGAGTTAGAATACAAAGCCTTTTGGGCAATCAAAGCTCTCAACCTTGATCTCAAATTAAGCGGTCAAAAGAGGATGATACAAATTCAAGAGTTGGAAGAATTCCGACTACAATCTTATGAGAATGCCAAGATTTACAAGGAAAGGACAAAGTTGCTTCATGACAAAAGAATTAAGAAAAAAGCCTTGCACAAATGAGATAAAGTCCTTCTATTCAATTCCCGATATCGACTCTTTCCCGGGAAGTTCAACTCTAGATGGATGGGTCCATATGTGATCACCGAGGTAGGGAAGTATAGAGACTTTGAGATCAAATCGAAAGATGGAAGCAAATTCAAGGTCAATGGCCAAAGATTGAAGCCATATTATGAGGGAGCATTCATTGAAGAGGTCGAGGTCACCTACCTCGGGCCTCCTCATCCTTGAAAAGATCATCAAAAGGAGAGTTTGGTGGAGTTCTCCCTAAACCACCACTTGTAAATATACTAACCCTTTTTACTTGTACTTTTAACTTTATTGTATTTTTATCATAAACATGATTCTCGTCGTGAGAGTAAGTGATGGAGGGTCACTAATCATTTTGATGAATGAAGGAACTAGTTTTCAAGTGTGGAGAAACATTTCTATCGAAGTAAAGGAAAAGCAGGAGAAATCTGAGCGTCCCGTGAGGAAGACGCCCGTCCAAGCAAGGAATCCGAGCGTCCGAGTGGGAATCCGCTCGTCCTATAAGAGCTGACAAGCAGCTGTTTTGTTCTAATCCAAAATCCGAACGTCCACCATCGCAATAAGCTCGTCTGGATCTGGACGTCCGTCGCTTCAAAAATCCGCTCGTCTCTTTAGCAACAATTTCTGGCATTCCTCGCTGGAAGAGAATCCGAGCGTCCTCGGTGAGAATCGCTCGTCCTACTACAAGCGGGACGCTCGTCCGACAACCCTACGCTCGTCCTAGCTACTCAAAATCTGGGATTTTTCCCTGGAAATGAATCCGAGCGTCCCGTAAGGAATCCGCTCGTCCCAATGTCCTGAAATTCGAGCGTCCCGATGTCGAATCCGCTCGTCTCCCTATGCCTTATTTTCCATATTTTCGCAAATTAGAGTCTCACCCACCACATAATTTGTGACACCTCATCCTTCCTTCCACTTATAATATAAAAACCCCCTCTCTTATGACTCCAAAGCACATCTCAAGCACTCATTCACCCCACAAAAACAAAACCCCCAAATTCTAGGGTTTCAAAAAGATTCAAAAGTAGAATCTAATTCACAAAGAGCACCTCCATATTTCAACAAATCAATTTCCAAATATACAATCCAAGAATGGGACCAAGAGGATCTTTATTTAGGGAAAGAAGAAGACCAAGAGTGAGGGGAAGCTCATCTACTTCTCACCTCAACACTCTAAGAAGGGAACATGAGGAGATTGTAGATCTCACCAAGCTTGACGATTTTTCTAACATTGAGTTTGTGAACGATGTTCAACGGCTTGTCTTTCACCGACTACTTGGTAAGAATATTCTTCCTACCAAATTTTTATGCCATAAAACATTAAGAAAGCTTGGAATATACCATCAAACGGAAGCCTTTTTTGAGTTGTTCGGTCTTTCTACCTTGTTTCACATGTATGAGCAAACCTACCGACTTCTTGTTCTTGAGTTCTTAAGTTTCTTAAAGATCACAACTTTGAACAAAATGATTTGCATAGAGTTTAGATTGGAAAATGTAACAAGGATGATGACTCTTGTTGAGTTTGCAAATGTGCTCGGTTTGGATGTTTCGCCTACTCGAACATCAAGACCAAAGAAGTATAGTGTAGCACCATTGTGGAGAGCCATGACCGGTCGAGACTTTTTGTATATCAAGGAATGTTTGGCATTTCACATCCAAAACCCTATTCTAAGGCTCACTTATCGGTTCTTATCCGGCACTATTCTTGCACGCCGAGATCCGGCGATTGTGAATGAGCTTGATCTCATATTCATGGAATCATATCTTGAGATCCAAGGAAGAAGTGGATATCATTTCAATGCACCACTTGTACTCCTTGAGAAATGGGCTAAGTTTCGAAATGGGGATGACGATGGGATGAAGCATATCGTCAATGGAGGATGATGCGTGTCATTTATATGATGTTTTACACCCTATTTTACACGCATTTCAGAGCTCATTTATGTAGTTTAAGGCTACTATTTGCCCTATTTTGTCTACTTTCGTATTTTTATGCATTATTGCAGATTTATGCGGAAATGAGTAGATATTGAGCTAAATCCATCCCCGAGTATCTTGCATTGCATTTGACGTGAAGTATTTACTCAAGGAACGAGCTTGGTGCGCATTTCGAGGTCTGAAAGACAAATCCACGAGAATTTAGAAGTCAAGTATCAGCTAAAGCAGTCGATCGACCGCTACCTATGGTCGATCGACCATACCACGACTTCCAGGAGATCTTGTTGAGCTTACGTCGATCGACCAGCCTCAGTAGTCGATCGACCAAGCCGCTAATCTGCATGAATTAAAAGATCGAGAATAAGCAAGCCCATAGTAGTTAGGTTTTGGCAATAAGAACTACGTTGTATTCTATATAACGTATGCTAGGTTTTGAGAACATTCATTCAGTTTTTATCAGTTTTATGATCAGAAATTCTTTAGGGTTCATAGTTTTAGAATAATTTCCGTTAATAAAGTTTCGTTTCGCAATTGGCTTTTGGGTTCTTTTCCTTCGCAATTCCACACGGTACTCCCCTGTTTTTATTCAGTTATTTTGCTTTCATTCATAGATATAGAATTGCTAGATCAGTTTCCCAAAGCCAATTTATCGTTTATGTTAATCGTTTATTTAGCTGTTTTAATTATGAATTCTTCTGCTTTATTAGTCAATTTTATTGTTGTCATCATTCCTAGTATGATTAGCTAAATTCATCGTGCTAGGATGTAGGGAATCTGTAGGTTAGGCGGCATTAAAATTGGTATGACCTAAATCGCACGCCGGTCGATCGACTGGGTTCCCTGGTCGATCGACTGGCCACGTGAGCTGTGTTTCGTTTTAATTGTTTTAATTGTTACATTTGACGAATCGAATGCATGCGACTAGTTGAATGCTTAATATTTGACTGACCCATTAGATCGAAAGATAGGGAAAGTTGTTAGACTACCAATTAAAATGACTAAACTATGCTAAGATCGAAAGATAGGTAAAGTTTAGAATCTTTAGTCACTTTTCAGGACGAGAGTCAGTACTAGTGATATTAGGGACCCGTAGCGAGATCGAAAGATGCTACTTGTTAGGAGTGGACCGAGAGGACCTCTTATTTTCCCAACTCACGTGATTTGTTTTAGACCTACCTAGCCGCCGCTTAAAAACTATAGTGAACCGACCATCCTTGCACCCCTTTTAATATTTGTTTTATCCGTCTATTTAGTTTATTGTCTTTTATTGCCTTTAGCTATAGACCAATTCAATCAAACCCCCACATCATTGTTACCTTAAGACTAAAATTAGACAATTATTAATTACATTCGCCTCCCTGTGGTTCGACCCTGCTACCACTGTCTACAGTTTTAGTTTGGAATTATAAATTTAATTTTGATACAAAACGACGGTATCAAATTTTGGCGCCGTTGCCGGGGAGGCAATTGTTCTAATTTTTAGTTGTTTTATTTTAGTCTGTTTCTTAGTTTAAGGGACATTCGTTCCTTAAACTATTCTCATATTCTTTTTGTAGTTTCTTCTTATGCGCAGGTCACAGGGTGGTGAATTAGTACCTTTCAATCATGAGATTGAGAAGACCTTGCGTGAATTGAGACGATCATCTAGGATATTGCCGACAGAGGAAGAGCTGAGTACTCTGTCTAGTTACTACGATAACAAGCTATACGAGGAGGATCCACCTTCATCACCCATTTCGTTCTTGGTGAGACAGTCACATCTCAGAATTTCCAGTCATGGCGAAGAAGCGAGTATAGCTGATCACTCGGAGCCGACAGTGCAAATCTATATAAGGGGTTCGAATTACCGGAGTCGATAGGAAATTCGAACCGAAGCCTTCTTATATCAACTTGGTTGAGAGAAACCAATTGGGGGGTCTGCAAATGAAGATGCGCCAAGCATATGGAGAAATTTATTGATTATTGCTCTATACCCCGCCGACCGGTGTGACCCAGGACCGGATAAAGGAGACTATGTTTATATTCTCACTCTGCGATGTTGCAAGGAGTGGTACAGAGACTGGACTGAGTGCTAATGGGATCACCGATGAAATTCTTTGGCCTTGGCATTCTACAAGAAGTACTTTTCTACCTCGAAGACGAATGCTATTAGAGCTCAAATCACGAGCTTTAAACGGGGCCACGATGAGAACTTTCATGAGGCATGGTTCCGTTTCAAGAAGTCTGGTGCGAACCATTCGCATCATGGGTTTGATAAATGGAGCCTATGCAATCGGTTCTACAATGGGCTCTATGACGATCAAAGGGCTATCTCGGACGCGACAAAGAAATGGCGGATTCTAGGAGAACACGGGGAGACTAAGGGGTGGAAGATCATTGATGACTTGGCCACCCACAAAGCTGAGTATGGAAATTCCAGGGGAAATCAAAGGAGAGCTGCTGAATCTCCTTCGGTAGCTGCATTGGAAGCTCTCACGGCGAGATTCGACAAGTACGAGTTGGGAGGAGCTTCAAAAGGAGGGATTTACCATGTAAATGTTGTTTCAGACGGTCCTTTCGTCTGTAAAAGATGTGGAGCTGAGGGACATGTTCAGACAATTGTCCAAGTCCCTTTGAGTCTTGTGCTGCCTTTCAACATTATAGGCAGACAAACACATACTATGAGCCGAATGTCCACCCAAACTTGAGGTGGAGTAGCCAAAATGTCTTGAATCCGACTCAACCTCCACGCAGCAAAAGCAGCAGCAGAACTATGTGCCCCCTCATAAGCAACAATGAGTTCCAAAAGCCTCAGATGTCCCACAGAAGCAACAACAAGCCCAAGGTTCGATTTCAATGAGTTGAAGAATTTGTTGCTGAAGGAATCCCAGGCTAGAGAGGCCGGGATGAAGATGTTGGAGAGCCAAATTGCCCAATTGGCTAGCAAGAATACAACTCCGAGCTCCGGGACATTTGCCGACTCAAACTGATCAAAAGGAGACCCTTAATGCCATTACCTTGAGGAGTGGGTCTACCCTTGATGGGCCCATTATGGTTGAGGACGTCACGAAAAGGATGAGGCGGAACCAAGCAAGGAGAAGGCTATGACGAACAAAAACAAGAAAAAGACGATCGGCGGGTATGTCGGTCGATCGATCGACATACCGATCGATCGATCGGTCCGCGACAACCGAAGCTCATCGTTCTGTAGAGGTCGGTCGATCGATCGACCAACCTGGTCGATCGATCGATTGTGATCTTCTTGATAGTGATTCTTTTCGTCCTCCAATGCCTAATAACATGAGGGACCACTTGTTTCGGGCACGATGCAACGGCCGAAAATATTGAGGACAGCCCGATCTTGATGGGTCCCGTTACGGTTCAAGTACGACCCTTTGTCGATTAATGGTTCACATTTGAGACGGTCGGAAGAAGGGTCAAGCTACAACAAGGAGAAGGTTGTGGACTTCCAGCCTAAGTCCACCGATGCCGGCATGAGAGATTTAGAGTAAAGGGCTAATTTGCTACTTTCAGCCCCCTATCCGGAGAGATTGGCGCCGACGAAGGAACAGGTATCGTTTAATAAGTTTGAAAATGTTTTTCGTAGCTTAAACTTACAAGTTCCTTTTCTTGAATTAGTTAATCAAGTGCTTGCTTACATGAAATTTATGAAACAACTTTTATCTAAAAAGAAGTCACTTGAAACTGTGCACACTGTCGCACTCACTGAGGAGTCATGCTCTTATTTGACCCATACTACACCCCTTAAGCTAGAAGACCCGGGTAGTTTTTCAGTCCCATGTAATATTGGCACCTTTCCTATTGAGAAAGCCTTATGTGACCTAGGAGCCAGTATTAGTGTAATGCCCTTGAGTCTTGTTAGGAAGCTCAAATTGACTAGGTTTGCAGTGACCAACATGACAGTACAGATGGCTGATCGCTCTGCGGTCCAGCCAATAGGAGTCTTAGAGGACATCCCCGTTCAAATAGGGAAGTTCTTCTTCCCTGTTGACTTCGTGGTACTAGATATGCCCGAAGATGCCCACATACCTATCATACTAGGTAGACCATTCTTGCACACTGTTGGTGCAGTTATTGATGTTGGTTCGGGTACTTTGACCTTTAAGGTAGGCAAGCATTCCATTGTATTTGCCCATACAGCTAGGAAGAAAGACCCCATGTGGCCCGTCACTTGCAATACGGTTTCTGAAAATAAATCTTATTTTATACTTCCTGATATGCCTGTTCTCTATTCCTACTCTGTTGTGACACCTCCGCCTGATTGGGAGCAAAGTGGAGGAAGATTCTTTGTTTTAGATATTGCGGGAGCTCGTTTGGGAAGGAAGAGCCACATGTTGCTCGTGTGTGAAGGAGCCGATCGTTCAAAGAGGTGGTCTAGGATGCCTTAGCTATGGTAAGCGATGAGGAGCCCGAGGATGAGCGATCAAAGCGACGGAGTCCGATTTAGATTCCGACGAGTCAGAGGAGGTCATTGAGTGGGAAGATATCCGACATGTTGATCCGTTAAGCTTGACGGATGTCGGAATTGAGAAGAGTGCCACTGAGAAAATGAGCACTGTTGAGGCTACCTCTTGTAGCCAGAAGCCAGTCAAGTGGGCCATTTTGTGGCCGTTCTTGATCAACTATTAGTTGATTGAGACTTTTTCAAGAACTATAAACTTTATTGCTTTCGTTGAACCTTTTTATTTATTGTTTTGTGTGCGCAAGACTTCGCATTTTAAGTTTGCTTAGGATTTTATACACTTTCTGTCGTTACTTTGGGTTTTGCGCAATTTTGGGCGCGTATTATTGTGCATTTGCAGGTTTTTAGACCTCATTAGCTCAAGTTCTCAAGCTAATTGAAGAAATCAGAAAGTTACAGCAGTATTTCCAGTCGATCGACCGCCTACCCTGGTCGATCGACTGAGGTGCGACTTCCAGGAGCTTCTGTTCCTGTTCATTCCAGTCGATCGACTGCCTGCTATGGTCGATCGACCGTTGTCACTGCTGTACCTGTTCACGACCTTTCCCCTGCTGTGTTTGGTCGTTTTGCGGGATTGAGGGAGTCTTTTCTCCTCTTTAATTTCCGACATAATTCTGTTTTCTTCCATTTCTCTATCTTTTGCACACAATTACTGTTTCCACATTGCTTTCTTGGTTTTATGCCTGGTATTTTTGTCTTTTCAGGTACCTTTAGTAGCACTGCTGGCTACTGAAACCTCCTAGCTCACGCTGGTTTGGGGAGGTTTCCTTTTGCTGCGCTTAAAGTCTTGTGAGTCTCCTTGTCTTCACTTCATGTCTTGTTTACTTAATTTTCTCGCAAATTCCCGTTTTCCTTTTTCTTCATTACATGATTTTGCACAATGGGGACATTGTGCGATTTGGTTTGGGGAAGGGTTTTGCGTTGCATTTCATTTGCTTGCATTCACGTTTACATTTTGTCTTGCATTGTTGTTTATTTTCCCTTATATATACAAAATTTCAAAAAAAAAATTTGAAAAATTTCAAAAATTCCAAAAAATGCACGTTTATTTTAGCATATAGGTCGAGTCGGAACGGTAGTATTTTAATGATGACGTTGCATTTGCATCTGTTATATGCCTAAGCCTTGCTAACTGACATGTTATTAGTAGAATCATAAATGCATATCTACGAGTTTTCGTTAATTTCATGCTGGACTTGAGACTTGACTTAGATTTTTGGCAAACTACTTATATTTTCTGAGTTATTAGAGCTTATAACTGGTGTCATCTATGACCAGTTTATCTAGAATGTGAGTAGTTACTCCTTATGAGACGTGTTTCATTAATTTGCATAAATATGAACTTAATTTGCTTTATACCTGTATGCATTCGGTCTGTGGTTAGTTGACACATGTGGAAGAGGTCCCCCTTTTCTCATTTTACCCATAAGCTCCACACTGCCAAAAATAGCCTTTTTGTCCCGTTAACTACATCCTACATTTAGCATGCCCTTGTCAAGCTAGTAGTTTAGTTTTGGGATTGTTACTTCGTTTTTGGTAGCTATGCTCTTTTTGAGTTGTCGTTGGGAAAATGAAAAAGGGAAAGAAAGAGACGAAAACAAAAGAAAAGAAAGAAAAAGTAATATTTCGAAAAGAAAAAAAAAAGAGTGCTGTACTGTAGAGGCAGTCGATCGACTGCCAATTCTGGTCGATCGACCGATGCCCGAGAAGAAAAGAAATCAATTCGCATGATTCAAGTTTTTATCATATAGCGATTTTTGCTCCCATGTTGCATTTATATCATATGGGGAGTTGATTTATTACGGATATTGTGAGTTTTGTGCTTGCTACAGCACCGTATCGATTTAATTTTGAGCAAGAAGAAGGATGTTGTCATATGGTTTTGTTAGGTACTAGCTTGATCACCTGTACCCCCACATTCCCATAAATGTTCTGCCTTTTCTTACCCATACCTCACATATCCATATTTACCTCGGCATGTGTCATGGTCATCTGTTTGGTTGGAATGCATATGTACGGTTGTAGAGATTACTTTCATATTATATTGCAGGCATGTTCTTATAGGTCGTAGTTAGGTGAGTGTCACTAACAAAATGAATTCTTTCTATCTTTTACATATATTCGCCTGTATTTATTGAGTGATTTGAGCGACCCGTGAGAGTCCAAATTGATAAGTCTCTATAGTTGACGGTTCAGCAGTTTTTAATGACTACATAATTCGTTTGCATGATTTACATTGCTAGTTGATTGTTAGTTGCATTAAATTGGTTTAAGCTATTCAGTGTGCATTTCGCTCTGAGATTGAACTCGTTCCATTAGGTTTTAGGATCGAGTCTAGTTCTTGCTTTAGGACAAGCAAGGGTTTGGTTTGGGGAAGTTTGATGCGTGTCATTTATATGATGTTTTACACCCTATTTTACACGCATTTCAGAGCTCATTTATGTAGTTTAAGGCTACTATTTGCCCCATTTCGTCTACTTTCGTATTTTTATGCATTATTGCAGATTTATGCGGAAATGAGTAGATATTGAGCTAAATCCATCCCCGAGTATCTTACATTGCATTTGACGTGAAGTATTTACTCAAGGAACGAGCTTGGTGCGCATTTCGAGGTCCGAAAGACAAATCCACGAGAATTTAGAAGTCAAGTATCAGCTAAAGCAGTCGATTGACCACTACCTATGGTCGATCGACCATACCACGACTTCCAGGAGATACTGTTCAGAGCTTACCAGTCGATCGACCAGCCTCATTAGTCGATCGACCAAGCCGCTAATCTGCGTGAATTAAAAGATCGAGAATAAGCAAGCCCATAGTAGTTAGGTTTTGGCAATAAGAACTACGTTGTATTTTATATAACGTATGCTAGGTTTTGAGAACATTCATTCAGTTTTTATCAGTTTTATGATCAGAAATTCTTTAGGGTTCATAGTTTTAGAATAATTTCCGTTAATAAAGTTTCGTTTCGCAATTGGCTTTTGGGTTCTTTTCCTTCGCAATTCCACACGGTACTCCCCTGTTTTTATTCAGTTATTTTGCTTTCATTCATAGATATAGAATTGCTAGATCAGTTTCCCAAAGCCAATTTGTCGTTTATGTTAATCGTTTATTTAGCTGTTTTAATTATGAATTCTTCTGCTTTATTAGTCAATTTTATTGTTGTCATCATTCCTAGTATGAGTAGCTAAATTCATCGTGCTAGGATGTAGGGAATCTGTAGGTTAGGCGGCATTAAAATTGGTATGACCTAAATCGCACGTCGGTCGATCGACTGGGTTCCCTGGTCGATCGACTGGCCACGTGAGCTGTGTTTCGTTTTAATTGTTTTAATTGTTACATTTGACAAATCGAATGCATGCGACTAGTTGAATGCTTAGTATTTGACTGACCCATTAGATCGAAAGATAGGGAAAGTTGTTAGACTACCAATTAAAATGACTAAACAAAGCTAAGATCGAAAGATAGGTAAAGTTTAGAATCTTTAGTCACTTTTCAGGACGAGAGTCAGTACTAGTGATTTCAGGGACCCGTAGCGAGATCGAAAGATGTTACTTGTTAGGAGTGGACCGAGAGGACCTCTTATTTTCCCGACTCACGTGATTTGTTTTAGACCTACCTAGCCGCTGCCGCCGAAACTATAGTGAACCGACCATCCTTGCACCCCTTTTAATATTTGTTTTATCCGTCTATTTAGTTTATTGTCTTTTATTACCTTTAGGTATAGACCAATTCAATCAAACCCCCACATCATTGTTACCTTGGACTGAATTTAGACAACTAATAATTACATCTGCCTCTCTGTGGTTCGACCCTGTTACCACTAGCTTCTGTTAGTTTTGATAGGTTTATAAATATTATTTTGGTACTCACAACGACGGGTATCAGAGGACTCATTACAAGACTCGCGAAACACTTCAATCCAAGGTTCAATGAGAACAATGAGTACACTCCCCTTCCGGGAAATACAAGGATCAATGAGGAGCTAATTCTTGTGCAACATCATTGGATAACCCACGAGGGTTTTGAAAAGAGAATCAAATGGATAACAAAAGGGAGCAACCCTATCTACTTGCCAATGAACGGTTTACCGAGAATTTCACCAAGGAGGGGACCTCTATTCCCAATCCCGTCATACCTCATCCCCACGAACCCGAACCAAGCAAATCAAGCACCACCTCCAAACCAACAACAACAACAACACGAGCCACAACAACAAAATGAAAAGATCAAGATACCTCTCTACCCTTTTTAATATCAACCTTACAATCACCCTAACCCCTTCATCCTTCCTCGAGACGATTTTATGACGGGGATTCTCCAAGATATGCATCTCCGTCAATATGAGGCCGCCGTGGATAGCTACTATGCTCTATACCAACAATTCCACCGTTTGGTTCAACAAGGGAATATTAGCGAGGAGGGAATGTTTCCCTCTTGGGCTCAAATGGACATTCTCTTCCCAAACTGGGCAAGGGCCAACGAAGGAGCAAATGGGCAAGAAGGCGAAGGGAGTGATAAGTCTTGTGGTGGAGATACGGTGGAGCTCAATAGTGAGGGATATGAGTTTATGGACTTCAATGCGAGTGATGCATCCAAAGAAGCTTGGGATAGTGACTTAGAGGGGGATGATGGCGATCTCTAGAGATCACTTCATAGCTAGACGAAGCGAGCAAGAGGCACCCATCAAGGCTTAAGTGAAGTTTCCTTTATCACCTCTCTTTAATTTTCATGAAAAGAATTTGATGTTTTGATAATTTGTTGTACCATATTTGTTTTGTGTTTAAGAAGTCCTAGCAACATTGGAGAACTAACACCTTGGCATCATTAAGGTGTTAATTTCTATTGTCCCCGACTTGAAAAATCCAAAATGAAAATTTTTAGTTTCATGCATTGCATTCTATGTGCATGAACTCCCCCGAAATTCTTGACATTAGAAATAATGTCTATTTTGGTTTGGGGAAGTCCATGCATATGCATTGGGAGCTAATCTAAATTATGCTCTCCGCCATAACAAAAACACATGCATCATGTAGTTTAGTATAGTTTGCATTTAGTTTAAAAATCATGCATATTCATTGCATAATTTCCTATCGTATTGGCCATTGAGGACAATGCCCATACTAGTGTGGGGATGGAAATTCTAACTTGACTTTTATACAAAATCCAAAAAAATCAAAAAAATTCGAAAAAACCAAAAAAATTGAAAAAATGAAAATCCAAAAACAAGTTCATTGCCCTTTGTAGTATAGTCTTGTATATATATTGTTTAATATATATTGTGTTTGTTCATCCTTGTTCACATTGATCGACTACGCCACATCCGAGACATGAGGATATTGAAGCCCGCATGATATGATCTTTCCAATCTCTTTTTTCCTCTTTATGTTAATGACTATGTGGCTTTATTTTGATTGATGCAGTATAAACAATGTGAATTTAGGATTGCATTTAGATTATATGGCATATTAGTTGGTAGAAGCATATGCATTAGGATGTATAAATGTTAGTTGCATCATGACATATAGTTTACATGTTAGAAAAATTTTGCGGAACCGTCTATTAGGGAAGCTTGACAAGTGTACATATGCCCTAGTAGATGCTTTTTCTTCTTAAGACTTTGTTTGTTAGAATACTTGTAAAACACTCTAGGATGTGTCATGCTAGTATCCTTTGACCCATGGATTAAGGCCTAGTCAAGAGTACCTTGTGGTGTGATAACTCCTTGGTTACCATTTATTCTAAGGTGACCCTTGAAACCATGCAACCATCATCCATATTCTACCACATTTTGTCATCAAAGGGAATGGGCACAAAAAAAAATTTGTTCAAAAATTTGAGTTCAAGAAAAGAAAAGAAGTGGAAAAAAGTTTGCAAATTGCATCAAAAGAAAAGAGGAGAAAAAATGAACTCCTAAAGCTTCAAATATAAGGCACCCTCGTTACTAATTGGGGTGACTTTGAAAATGTTCAAAAGAAAATGCAAAAGTTAAAAGTTGCCAAGTATTGAAATGCCAAACATCAAAAGAAATGGCAAAAGAAATGTTCTCAAAATGTCAAATGCCACAAGAAATTGGAAAAAAAAAAAAAAAAAAAAGCAAACTCCCAAATGAAACTCAAATCCTATTGATCCATTTATCCATCATATCCATTTTTGTGCATGGTAGAGAGGGGACGACCCTTCTTCTTGTCTAGGCAAGAAGGGGAATTCCGCGATCCTCCAGTGTTTCTAACACCATAGGGAGTCTACTCTTGATAAAAGCATTTAACGATTGAGGACAAAGGTACCCTAGCTTGACACAATTTGGAGGTGATTTATTGGTATCCTTCTAGGCTTAGTAGTTTGAAGAAACCATATCTATGAAGCAGTGTTTACCCTTGAATTGCTTCCTCTTTAGATAATTTCCGCCACTTAGATGAGGAAAGTGGCTATTCCTTTTATAGATGCATCCATTACTTGATTTTGTGTTCTTTAATGATTGGATGTGTCGCCATTTTGGCAAGACCCACCTTGCCTTGCAAGAATGCATCCTACCTCATGGTTGTCTTGTTGTGAGTTGAAGGGGCGGAGTGAGACCCGCTAATTATCCCATATCGGTTATATTAGTAGGTTAGTTTAAATAAGGGTCCTAGTTTTGTCACCTCTTTATTCGGGACGAGCAAAGGTTCGGTTTGGGGATATTTGATGTGACCAATATTTGAGCATATTTAATCCTAGAATTAGCCTCGTTCCTATGCTTTTTAGTGCATATTTGGGTCATTTACTATCTTTAGTCCTTTGTTTTGCATATTCTTTGAGGTTTTGTTTCCTTGGTAGGAGAGAAGTGCAAACCTTGCATTTTCATGGCAAAATAGAGCTAAAATTGATCGAATCAAATGACCAAGCATCAAAGTGAAGACAAGACTAGAAGGCCTTTGTAAATAATGTAGTAGATGGGCAATGATGAAGAAGATCCTTACATCTCCAACAAGATCCCGGAGGATTGTTGGAAGAAGGAAAGAAGAAAAAGCTCACTGGACCGGAATCCGCTCGTCCCAGCATCGGGACGCTCGTCCAAAAGCTCCACAATCCGAGCGTCCCATCTGCCTGGCCGCTCGTCCACCACCTGCACAATCCGCTCGTCCCGACCTTTTGGACGCTCGGATTGTTCTCCAGTACAGCCCGCCTTCTTCTTGTTCTACTCGGGGTGCGCATATTTTCAAAAGACTAGCAAAAAGGAGACTCGCATCTTTCTTCGAGAGGAGCATTTCCTCAACTTTTTTTAAGGACTTAATCGTCATTTAAGCCCTTAGTAACCCTAATTTGTGCACCTAATCCCCATTATAAATACCCCATTATACTAATTAGATTATCATGTTCTTCTTATCAACCATTAGTGTAGTTTATATTATTCTAATCTCTCTTTAATCTTGTAATCAACTTTTAATCAAGTATTAATACAAATCTCATTTCTTTAATTTCTCTATTGTTCATCCATTATTTTGGGTAATTGAAGATTATTTGGGTTTATTTGGAGGATTGACAACCTTCCAATCATTCATCAAGTACTTCTATTATTCTTTGCTTATTATTTTGGAATCATCATTAGGTATAATTCTCTTAATCCCTTTTTAATTATTGTTAATCATCTTTACTTATTCATCATGTTTTGCTTTATTGATATGATTAACAACCTTGTTAACATGTTAAACTTGATAATGAGTGAGTAGTTATCTTAACTAGGGTTAATGGGAAATTAGGGAAACCAGCATGGGGGATGATTCATGCTTAATCTAATATGTTCACATAATTTATTTGCTTGCTTGTTGTGATCTCAACTTATGCACATGTTATGTTTGATGAAATGCGAGCCTATGAATCCTTCCATTTTTTACCCATCACTTACCTTTTCAATTAGACTTGTAAGATATAAACCAACTCGAGTCTCATTAGACCATGCATATAGTTGAGTAGGGAGAATTAAGTCGACTTGTAGGTGTTGTACAATCTAATCGATTCGGCTCCGGGACCCAAAGCTTCCTAGGATTGTAAGATATAAACCAACTCGATCCTATCACAACAATAATTGCTTGCTTATAATTGGAGAATATGTTTGTATGATCAATTTCCATGAATCCCCTATCAACCCATGACACCCTAGTGCTTTTAATCAATTATTTACACCTTTTTTTAATCATCTTGCTTGTTTACCTTTATTGTTATTTAGTTTAGTGATCTTCTTATCTCAACCCAAATTGTGACACCCTTAGACACCACTACTTGCAATCGAAAATCCTACATCAATACCCGTCCCTTGGGATCCGACCTTTACTTACCTCTTTACTAATAGTAGATTTGTTTGTGAAGATTGTAAATATTGTTTTGGTCTAGTCTAGGTACTCCTAACGACAAGTAACCGAAATCTAAGCTAAGAAAGCGACCGACCATTTGCGCAGGAAACTAAAGTTCCTTGTTGAATCCAGTATTTTCTTTTTCAATTTCATATGGATATTTTTATGGTGTCTGTATATTTTTGGTTCCTTCTGAGTCTTGAGAGTTTTATCTCAAGGAAAAGGAAAGAGTTCGAATCTATTTTTCTTATTTGGCTGGGTCGAGTATAGTTCATTCAAGATAAATGTGAAACTGGAGAACTGATGGAAAATATCAGAATTGATAATTGATATAAGTGACCTAATTTGAAACCCTATTCAGCCGTCACAAACTAGAATTATACTCGGTCCCAACGTTGATATGTATTGGAATTGATTAGGGTCCTACAGGTGGAAAAAGTAATGTTAATGATCATTGAATTCAATGCACCTTTCTCAAACTCGTAATGCTGTTTTCTCATTCTTCCTGTCATCAAATTCCAATACATATCCGAAATTCATACGAGTCAACAATAACATCATAATAACACCGGAGTAACAATACAATAACATCAAAATAACACTAAAGTAACAACACAATAACATCAGAATAACATTAGAATAACAACACAATAACATTCACTAATTCATTATCATACACAATTAACACCATATTTTGTCTTATACTTCAAAGTTTATGAAAATTTTGTTAACATTTTTCCTGTTTCGATTTTTTTCGGTTTTTTTTTTTTCGAGACAAGTTTTCGACTGTTTCGTTTTTTTCGTTTTTTTTTTCAAGAAAAGTTTTCGACATTTTAGGATTTTACGAGTGTAATTCTAACGGCAAAAAGTGTAATTTTAAGAAATATTTTCGACAATTTAGCGTTTTACAAGTTTAACTTCAATCTTTTCCGAGTGATTTTAACGAATAATCTTTTGAATTTTTGTCATTTTATCACAAGTTATTGTAATTTAGCATTTTACGAGTGTTATGTTAATGACAAAAAGTGTTATTTTAGTCCAGGTAAGTGTAATTTCAGTCCAATGAGATTGTTATTTTTAGTCAAGGAGAATGTAATTTTAGTCCAGAAAAGTGTAATTTTAGTCCAGAAAAGTATAATTTCAGTCCACTGAGAATGTAATTTTAGTCCATCGAGAATGTAACATTAGTCCAATGAGAATATGAGAATATGACCAAGTCCATTGAGAGTATAACATTAGTCCAATAGAGCTAAGTGTAATTCTAACAGAAAATAGTGTAATTCTAACAACAAAAAGTGTAATTTTAGCAGAAAAAAGTGTTATTCTAGCAAAAAAAAAGTATAATTTTAACAGAAAAAAGTGTAATTCTAACAACAAAAAGTGTTATTCTAGCAAAAAAAAGTGTAATTTTAACAGAAAAAAGTGTAATCCTAACAACTAAAAGTGTAATTTTAGCCGAAAAAAGTGTTATTCTAGCAAAAAAAAGTATAATTTTAACAGAAAAAGTGTAATTTTAATGGAGGAAAGTGTGATTTTAACAGAAAAAGGTGTAATTCTAACAACAACAAAAAGTGTAATTTTAGCAGAAAAAGTGTTATTCTAGCAGGAAAAAGTGTAATTCTAGCCAAAAAGTGTAATTCTAGCAAAAAAAAAGTGTAATTGTAATTCTAGTAGAAAAAAAGTGTAATTCTAAGATGAAAAAAAGTGTCATTCCAACCAAAAAAAGAGTAATTCTAGCAGAAAAAAGAGTAATTGTAGCAAAAAAAAAAAGTAATTGTAATTCTAGTAGAAAAAAAGTGTAATTTCAACCAAAAAAAGAGTAATTCTAGCAGAAAAAAGAGTAATTATAGGAGAAAAAAATGCACATCTAAGATGAAAATCAACAAATAACCTTAGATCTATTTATTAGATCTAAGACTAAAATAAAACGATCTAATATAACAATAATTGAAGAAAAATGAGGAGACGACATTTTAAATATATCTAAGATTAAAATTAAAAGATCTCACAAAATTAAACAACTTATGTGAGATCTTTTTTTCGATCTATTTCAAAAACCTAGATCTAAAATTTTAAAAATAATAAGAAGCAAAACACTAAGGAAAAAAAAAAAAACAAAAAAAAAAAAAAAAAAAAAAACATTTATGCGTCTTTATTGTAAAACAGATCTCTCGATAAATTTACAATTAAGACCCATGCAACGTATTCTACCCTCATTGCCTTAAAAGGTACCCAATAGTTTTTCGCAAGAGTGAAACCTAACATATGCAGCCCATCAACAGTTAAGAGGAAGAGAAAAAAAAAAAAAAAAAAAAAAAAAAATTATACAGAACATGAAACTCAGATCTGGAAACACAAACACCAAAAAAAATAAAAATTTGAGAATAAGAAGAGGGCGGCGGTGGAGGAGAAGTGGAAAGAGGAGGGAGAAGAGAAGGTGGTCGTGGTCGTGGTGGGATGGTGGCGCTGAAGTTGGCCGTGGTGGGCAGCCGTGAGTGGTGTTGTCTGTTGGGCGTGACGGGAGATGGTTTGTGGTGGGCTGGTGGTAGCAGTGGTGTGGAGGGTGTGGTGGGGTGGTCGGTGAGTGTGGGGGTGATAGGAGGTGGTGTCAGTTGTGGTGACGTGGTGTCTGTGGGTGGTTGTGGTTGTTGGTGAACGTGGGCCGCAAAGAAAGGAGGGAGGCTGGTGGGTCGGGAAGAAGGGAGGGAGGGTGGGTGGTGGTGTCGGGTGTCGGGTGGGAGTCGGTGGTGGTGGTGAGTATGGCCGGTGGGGGTGGGTGGGAGAGGAAAATGGAGGGAATTTTTTTTATTTTTTAGATTTTGAATTATTTGGGTTTGTTAGGATGAGAGTATTATTTGGGTTTTGAATTAATTTGGGTTTTAGAGAGGGAGTAGAGAAGTGAATTGTGTGAATGAGAGAGAAGTTGGTGGAAAAATAAAGGTTATATAGTGGATTAATATTTGATTAGTGTGGATTAATAAAGTAGAGAGGGGAAGTGTTTTATTAGGCATTAATCTTCCTTTTTTTGCTTCCAATCTCAACCCTCCATCTTCCTCATCCAATGGCTCTAAAGGGAACTTATGGACTCAAATGTAAGAGGTGGACTCTCTTGATCTTTACACTATATATATATATATATATATATATATATATATATATAGAGAGAGAGAGAGAGAGAGAGAGAGAGAGAGAGAGAAGAGATCTAGTGAGTCCACCTTTTTACATTGAGTCAATAAGTCCTCTTTAGGACCCTTAAAAAGATGGGATGAAGGGCTGAGATTGAAGGGAAAAAGTGGGGGATTAAGGCTAAAATGAGGGATTAATGCTAATTTAAGACTCACTCTCTCTCTCTCTACCTTACTAATCCACTTAATCATAAATTAATTCACTATATATCAATTATTTTCACATCCACTTCTCTCTCATCTCACAAATTTCATTACTCTCATCTCTCTAAAAACTCAAATAACTCAAAATCCAAAAAAATAAAAAATATCACCCAAATAATTCAAAACCCAAATAATTCAAAACACAATTATTTCCCCCCACCATTTCCGATACCCGGCCACCACTCAACCACCACAACGCCACCAGCCACACCCCACGTCTTCTCCAACACCGCCGTCAACAAGAACCATTAGATCCGCCTGCCGCCATCCGCTGCTCACCTGCCACCACCCGACAACAACATCACCACCACCCGACAACCCTTCTCACCACCACAAACCACCACCATAACCAACTCGCAGCCCCGCCACCACCACCATAACCAACAACCAAAAAAAAAGGCAGCCTGCAACCCACCTTTCCAGATCCCAGCACCACCCACGCCACTACTACCGACACCACCTCTACCAGATCTGAGCACGACCACCTCCCCACCGCCCCACCACCACTCCATTTCCCCCACAAACCCACCACCACTCACGCACGCCACTACTACCGCCACCACCTCCTCCAAATCTGAGCACACATCAAATCTGAGTGTTTAGTTTTTTTAAAACTGATTTATTTAAAAAAAAAAAAAAAAAAAAAAAAAAAACGAGTGAAATGGTGGGTTAATTCTTTGTTCTTTTTTATGTTGATGATCCACTTTTAGTGTTGATGTTTATTTCTTTGTCTTTATGTTGATGTTCCAGGTTAAAGGAGTGAAATGGTGGGCTAAAAAACTGATATTTATTTCTTTGTTCTCTTTGATGTTGGTGTTCAGTGTTGATGTTTTTTTTTTTTTTTGTTTTTTTTTTTTTTAAGGTTAGTGATAGTTGTTAATTTGTTGATTGTTTTGTTTGTTTTATAATGGTTTGTTTGTGATTTTGTGTCACGGTTTTTGTGTTGTTAGTTTTTTTTTTTTTTTTGGACAGTTTCCTTTATCCTAGATATCGTCTTGTTATAGATTTACACTCATATTTCTTTACATTTACACTCATATTTCTTTACATTTACACGCATTTTTCAGATTTACACTCATATTTCTTTACATTTACACGCATTTTTCAGATTTACACTCGTATTTCTTTACAGTTACACTCGTATTTCTTTACATTTACACTCATATTTCTTTTCATTTACACTCGTATATCTGTACATTTACACTCGTTAAAATTATATAAATTTGCACTCATAGTTTTTGTGGATATGAGTTGGTGGTGGAGGACGACGTTGGTGGTGTTGGTTGGTAGTCGGACTAAAATTTTACTCGTAAAGGACTAAAGTTATACTTGTAAAGGACCAAAGTTACACTCAAAGAACCAAAGTTACACTCTTAAACCTTCAAATTTACACTCATAGACCTTCAAATTTACACTTAAAATACTACATTTACACTCGTAAAACATCACATTTACACTTGGTAACACGTTAAGATTATATAAATTCAAATTTTTATATAAAAAATTGCCTAAAAAAATCAAATTTACACTCTTAAAATATGTAGATTTATACTCGCAAAATATCAAATTTACACTTGTAAAATGTTAAAATTATATAAATTCAAAATTTTCGTCACAAAAAATCAAATTTATACTCTTAAAATGTTACATTTACACTCGTAAAACATCAAATTTACACTTGTAAAATGCTAAAATTATATAAATTCAAATTTTCCGTCACAAAAAATCAAATTTACACTCTTAAAATGTTACATTTACACTCGTAAAACATCAAATTTACACTTGTAAATTGTTAAAATTATATAAATTCAAAATTTCCGTCACAAAAAATCAAATTTACACTCTTAAAATGTTACATTTACACTCGTAAACATCAAATTTACACTTGTAAAATGTTAAAATTATAAAAATTCAAAATTTCCGTCACAAAAAATCAAATTTACACTCTTAAAATGTTACATTTACACTCGTAAAACATCAAATTTACACTTGTAAAATGTTAAATTATATAAATTCAAAATTTCCGTCACAAAAAATCAAATTTACACTCTTAAAATGTTACATTTACACTCGTAAAATGTTAGATTTACACTTGTAAAACTCATACAACATTACATTTACACTCCTGAAATCTGAAACTCAAAACTGATTAATTAGGGGCTAGAGAGAGAAAGAAAAATTAATTAGTGTATAGAAATTTGATTAGTGAAATAAATTTTTTGTTAATTTCAATCTCAACCATCCATTTCAATCCAACCATCAACATTTTTTTCCTTTTCTTTTTAATAGTCCTTAATCCATCCCTTCTCCATCCATCTCAACCATCCATTTTCTCATCCAATTGCCCTTAGAAGGACTTAGGGACTCAATGGCATATGGTGGACTCATAAGAACTCACCTCTCTCTCTCTCTCTCTCTCTCTCTCTCTCTCTCTCTCTCTCTCTCTCTCTCTCTCTCTCTCTCTCTCTCTCTCTCTCTCTCTCTCTCTCTCTCTCTCTCTCTCTCTCTCTCTCTCTCTCTATATATATATATATATATATATATATATATATATATATATATATTGGGCTAAAACAAACAAATATCGATGTTTCTTTCATTCTCTATTGCTGCTCAATTCTTTTTTTCCATATCTTTTAATCTGTGCATATATTGGTTAATTATTTTAGGTAACACTGTCTTTTTGTTTATATTTTAATGTTCGGTTTTGACGGCCTATTTTTCTTCTTTTGTAGGAATCATGGTGTTGAAAAAGATTGACTTCCCCATAAGGTAGTTTGTATGGTTTTTTTAATGGACGTTCTTAAAATTAACAATATGTGTGATGTATATGGTAGAATGGGTGCCTAATTCGAAAGTCGTATAAGATCTTATAGATGTTACTAAGGTAATTTAATATTCACCATATTGTATTACACTCTATCATAGATGCGCCTTATATTTCCAAACAAAGGGGAATAAAAAAATATGCAGTAAGTGACAAGCATACGAAAATATGTCGCAAGTGATGACGAGCAGTTTTGGTGTAACACCCCAAGTTATTGAGAGTAAGGTTGTCCCACATCGGGGAATTGAGGAGGTTGTGATATGTTTATAAGGGATTCCACCCACCACTTAGTAACAAGGCCTTGTGCTTTTGGGCTTAAGTAAGGACAAATAACTGGCCCAAAAGTGCACACCCATCTTATTGGGTTGTGTTACGACAGTGGTGGGTCGGGTTGTTATAAATGGTATCAGAGCAACCCTGCGACCGTGTGGTGAGTCCGTGGTCGGGAGTACCCGGGTCACACACCTAGCGGAGGAGGATAACACCCCAAGTTATTGAGAGTAAGGTTGTCCCACATCGGGGAATTGAGGAGGTTGTGATATGTTTATAAGGGATTTCACCCACCACTTAGTAACAAGGCCTTGTGCTTTTGGGCTTAAGTGAGGACAAATAACTGGCCCAAAAGTGCACACCCACCTTATTGGGTTGTGTTACGACAGTGGTGGGTCGGGTTGTTATATTTGGTATGTGGATCACGTTTTTTTTTTTACTTTTTAAGCTGTTGTCCGATGATTAATAAGTATTCCACATTAACATATGTGTCGTAAGTACATGTTACGATTTTGGGGTTATGATATCAATTTATTTTTCCAATAAATATCGTTTCAAAAGTTTTAAAACCTAAATTAGGTTTTATAACTATTGTTTATTTTTAGTAATCAAAGTACCAATAAAAAAGTAATCAAATTCATCTATAATTATATTTGTTATTTTTTTGATTATGATGAATTGAAAGGTTGATGGTCTTGGGGTTTGATTGGAATATTAGTAGTATTTGTGTTGTATAGGAGACGTATTTTTAAGTGTTGGAGTCTAAATGAACTATAAGAGAATTTTGATTTCTTTGCTTTAACAACAAAATAGTATGGTGTACTGTGTACATATAATTTAGTGGTGGGATCTAATCTACATAGAATTTGCGGTGGGTTAATACGATATTTGGAAGTGAGAATTTCTAGATTCTTAAAGTTAAAAAATCAAACAACTATAAGGAGTAATGCATTCATTTGCATTGGACCAATATGTGTAATATGGACAGAAGAAGGATAAAATCTTCTATGGAGTATTTAAGTACTCTGTATACAAGTATCATTTCAAAACAAGAGTGTATAGTGGACTAAATGTACATTTGATCGGGACAAGTATTACCACCCCATTTTCACAAAGATAATTTATACGAGTACTCACAAGTTACAAGTCACAAGCCACCATCGATATTCTAATGGTTCGTTATATATTACTGTATTTTAGATTTCAGATTTTCAGTTACAATCTATTAGGTTAGATAAAATCGATTCTCTTCAAAACTTTAAAAAATCAAACAACTATAAGGATGTAAACTTTTATATTTATTTATTTATTTCAAGTACTTTGAATATTTGGTTTGTGAATGTACTTCTTTGACCATTAAGTGACACATCCGAGTTTTCCCTTTTCATTTACTAACTAGTTTTGTTACCCGTGAAAATCACGGGTATCTCTAGAAAAATTAAAAATTTAGATAGTTGATTTTTTTTTTGTGAATATCAAATTAAATCGAAATTTATTTCATCATTGATTATATGCCTATTCTTTAATTTTGATCATCATCTAATAAAGATTCATAAATTTTAAAATTTGATTATGTACGAATTAGAAAACTTTAAAACCAAATTGAAATATTGAAATTGTTAGTTGTATAAAAAGTGAATTTATTTGTGGAGTGTGCATGGCATCAAGAGTTAGCCGCTAACCATACGAATTCACCACAAGGTCTTCCTTTAAATCGCCTACAAAACAAAAGTACAACAAAAAATAATACACAAATTAGTATTTCGTCATTCCAAATTTAAGTTAAAGAAAAAATACTACAAATTTTTACCACCCACAAATGATTGTTTTGGAGGAAAACAAATGAGACGTTCTTAAATATAAGAGGCTAAATAATGCTAATTTGGAAGTTAAATAATGTACACTAAAATTAGGGTTCATAAACTTTAAATTACATAAATATTAATTAGGAAAAAAACAAAAGCATTCAAAGGGTTGTATATAGTGGGTTGCTTTATACAATCTTTATGGTGGTAGTAATTATTGCAAAATTAGTATGAGAGTTAAATAGAGTAACGGTTAGGTTAGGGTAGGGAATTAGAAAGAGACTTGTGAGAAAATTCGACGATGCCTTTAAGAAAATCATTGGACTTATGTGAAAATTATCGTGGGTTGAATTTAAATAATGGTTGAATATAAAATGACCTAATTTTATTTTTAAGAATATTATTAAGCTACTCATTTGTTTTTCTTTTTAAGTTTGTGTAATTTTAAATAAATAAATAAATGTATAAATTTTATGACCTATATTACTATGAAAAATGTTAAGCGATTCACTAACATTTCTTTTTATTGTAAAATGGGAATTTTAATTGTAAATTAAGAAATTTTGATGTGAATTTTGGTAAGTTACATCTTTTTTTTTTTTTGAATTTTTTAATTCAACCATGAAATATAATTTGTAATTTAGAAGTTCATTAGTAATAGTTATTAAATGAAAGATTAGTGAATGAAAACTATTGTAGATTTAATAGCCATTATAAACTATTGTTTCCCATCTTTTAATTTGCCTTTTCATTTATTTTTAAGTTATGAGTATTATTAAATAAGATAATTCATTAGTGAGGAGCTCAAGAGGTAAAACAAATAGGAAAAAAATATTAATGAAAATTACTATTATTATTATTATTATTGATCTTAAATAGTGGTTGAAATAAAATGTCATACTTTTACTTTTAAGAATATTATTAAAATTCGCAATTATTTTAGTTTTAAATAAAAGGGTTTGTATAACGATCTTAAATAAATAGATGTAGGTGTAAATTTTAAGTGGTACAATTTCCGGAAAGTTAAGTTTAATTTTTTACCAAAAAAAAAAAAATTACAACATTTTCAACCAATATTTCATCATATGAAAATAAATTAAAAAAAAACTATGAAAAACTTTAATCAATTCATTAACATGTTTTATTACAAAAGATTCAATTAAAATGTTAATTTTATAAGTTAATGTTATGTTGTCAATTGTCACTAATCAAGCAATATAAATTAAAATTAATTAATATTAACCAATCTAAAAATGATATGTGGAATAAAATTAAATGGTATAAGTAGCATTTTAACTATATAGTATAAATGTCTGGAGAATGGTTGGGTAGGCGTGTGTCAAACTTAACCAAGGTGGCAATGTGAATGTCTATGTGGCTTTTTCACATCCTACGTGGCTTTGTCTAGTTGACATTTTTTAGGATGTTTTTTAATAGTATTTATAGATATAAGTAAAAGTTTTAAATTGGCTAAAATTTGAGTGTGTTACAGACTCAGCCTTCACGCATTAGTACAAATAAATCTAACCTTGTTTGATATCGACCCCACTATTCCACTAAGGGGGTGTTTGGTTCACGCATGGGTATGGGTTTGGAATCGGGAATCATACCTGGGTGGTATCGGGTTGGAACTTGATACCTCATACCTTGTGTTTGGTTCAATTTCGGGGGTATGGGGTTAGGAATCAATCAAAGCTAAAAACTCTTCAAAATACAATATTTTAAATAATAATTTTTATACTATTAAATCATGTAGAGAAAATTTAATCAAATAAATATATAAAATGATTTTTTTACAATTGTTTTTATCACTTTTTAATATTTGTAATTTGATACCATGGGTATCAATCTCATACCCACCCCCCTCCATGGGTATGAGAAACCCATACCTCATGGGTTTGAGGTATGGGTATGAAACCTTCAATTTTGTCAAACAAACACATGGTATGGGTTTTGTTCATTCCAAACCCATACCTCATACCTAAATTGGGTGAACCAAACACCCCCTAATATTGTGCTTGACTTGAAAAAGCTCACCCTATAAAGGTGAGTGATGTAAATGAACAACAACTGAACCAACTGAATGGTATCAATTCGATTTAATAAGAACTAGTTTTAACCCCGCGCAAATTGCGCGAGATTACTTCTTAACATTATTAAGCTATTGTATTTTTTAGTAAAACATTAAAATAAACCATTTTTTCATTTTTAGAAAAAGATGGAGTATTTCAAAAGGGAGAAATCATATGGTATTTTGAGTAATATTTATTATCTACACATCCGAATACATTACCAGCTACAAATATGTTCAGTTTAGCATGGACTATGGACGTCCAATCTTAGCTTAGGTTTTCATTTTGTTTCATCAATAATAAAACTATGCTTTTGTCTTATCTACTCACGTAGTATTTAACCCGTCACAAACTTGCGACGACGGATGTACCCATCACAAATGATCATAGGATATGGAAGTAGCAAGTATGATGCTATATGACTATACCATACAATGAAATACTCCGTATGAGTTGGTTTATGTCACCTGGCCCAAACAACAAATTTGCTTCATATACCATTAGTTGTTCATTAAGGTTGAAGAGCAGCCATATAAGTCAACTAAAACCCTACTTTATTTACTACTCGTATTTCCGTTTCACTCACTGCCGCCTCTATAATCAACATCAGACATGCAGTGATACAACCATATAAGCAAAATAAGTATCTCAGTCTTTCTTTCTTCAATTCTGTTTCTATCTCTCTGCCGCCTCTATTAATCTGCCGCAACCGACTCTTTCTGTCCATCCTAGGTTCAACCTTAGTCCAATCTAACTTCAACTTAAACCATCAATTTCAATTCATCCTTATTGGAACAATTTTATGGGTTATAGGAGAAAATTTTAAGTACCCCATCTGATTATTTTGAGGTTTGATGATATTTTATTTATTTTTGTTGATGTTGATGATAGCTTTTCATAAATTTTATTCCAAACAAATACTTATATTTTTGATCAATGTCTATTTTTTAAGCATTTTTTCACTTTTTTTGTGCGTTTCTTATATTCAATTTTTAGTGATTTATTTCTATTTTTCTTCTAGTGTGTTGATTTCAGTAATTTTTCTCGTAATTTTTTTTTATTTTAAAATAATAACTGGCTATTATAAATTTATGAGCAAATTACTTTTTTTCCCCAAGAATTTGTGTTTTTGTTTTGTTGGAAGCAAATTAGATTTATTCAAATTGCTGAAGAACATCTGCTTTTATTATGTATATTTATAATTGTTTGAATTTGGATTTATATATTTATGCATATATGTCATTATTTATGCTTATTAATTTTGGGATTGATAAAGTTTGGAATGAATAAATTGTATATTGAACAATATTTTGTAATTAATTGTCATATAGAACGTGGGTCATAGTAAAACTTAATTCCAGATGGTAGTTTTCCAGAAATTAATTCGAGCGGGCCCCACAATGATTTTTTTGGTAAAAAAAAAAAATTGGATGTGGTGATGTGGCTGCACAGATTTGCTTGAAATGCTTTTGTATTAATAAAGATAAGACTAGTAGCTCGTGTATCAAGTTTAAGTTAAACTAATACCCTATATGCAAAATTATCAGCTCCATTAGAGAAGGGATAAAATATCCGCTTCATTTGAAAAGGATTGAAACCGGTTCACTTCATATAAAGTTTGGATATTGTCAAATTTATAAATTTACTGTATCAAAACAGTTGAACACAAGTAATTTGAACACAAGTAATTCTTTTAATTGTCATATTATTTTACGTTTTAAAGTTTTATTTATGCCACTCTAAATTTTCATATTTGAGCATCTATATGCTAATTTCATTGGTTTTAAAATGTCCAATCCTGATGGTATAAGTCTTAACCTCGCAAGTGAACGTATCGTTGCACTAGTAAGGGTCAAACACGAGGAGCAAATGAGACTACTAATCGTTCCGTTCAATGGTTTAGCTAAGTCTAAAAGAGCAAGTTTTGGGTATTATCTAACAATTAAGCTAAAGAACATGTAGTAAATAAACTAAGTAAATGCTAAGATCAACAAACAAGCGATTGAATATGGTTTTAATCAATAGATGAGAGGCCTAGGGTGTGACTTCAACCACCAACACTCGTGATTCACTAATTAATTTCGTTAATTAGTCGTTAAAGGGTAGATATCGGGAGGAACGCCTCTAGTTCGCCTATTGTCTCCCTCCCGGGTTCACAATAGGATACTAGTACTATTAACCCAACTCCCTCCTGGGCTCATGGATCAAAATCTTAACTCTAGGGTCAAAGCTCACCGAAATTGGCCTATTTCCACTCACTTCTCACCAAGACTCAAGTCATTAGGCTTGCGATAATCCCCGATCATCCCACTCCCTCTCCCAAGGGTCGATTTCAAACCGATAACTAAAGGTACCCTTCTCAAATTCCCCCTCCCGGGGTTCAACTCAAGTAGGCAACTACTCTACAAGAAGCGCATCAACTCCAAACCTAGCCAACTCCCATTGACGGTCAAGAGACTAAAGTCAACTACAATCTCCATTGAGCAATAACAAGTCAATCCCTTTAGTTAATCCAACGAATCCCCTTTTTACAACAAATTTAGTGAAATCAAATAAGTAAACAACTCATGTTGGGGTCTAATCACACCCTAATGAATAGACTACTCACTAATCATGTTTGTTATGGCAAAATAATTAATAAAGTTGGATGCTTTGACAATAAACATGATGGTAATATGATTTCTACAATAAAACATGCAATTGGCAATAATTATGATGATAATATACTAATTAAACCTCAATTAAAATGGAGTTGAGCAAAATAAAAAGTAGTCATTTGAAACAAGAATTTGCCTTATTCTCCCTTTCTCTCTCTAAAAAACCTCTCAAAAACCCTAGCCTCCATAAGTTATACGCGGGGCTTCCATTGATTATCGATCGATGGTAAGCCCCAAAATTATTTCATATTTCAAATAATAGTATGCAGATCTATCTTCTATTCAATAAAAGTCTCCCTTTTGATGAGAATCGTTTTTCTTGTAATACTCCGTATTTATAAGTCTTAGGGTACTCTATCGAGTAGCCCTTACTCTGTCGAGTAAGGGTAGGTTGCGAGATAAAATAGTTTCTGACCTGTTGGGTACTCGATCGAGTAGCTGGGGTACTCGATCGAGTAAGGGGGGTACTCGATCGAGTACCTTGGGTACTCGATCGAGTGTCCGGTTTTACGGGGAGTTTTCTCGGGTTTTGTTAATTACGCGATTAAGGTATTTAAACATATTCGTCATTGTTTTAAATCACTTTTTACAAAACCTAAAACCTGTTTAAGAGAGAAAGCAACTAGTTCTTCTTCCTAATCGCGTTCTTGACAATTCCCGGAGTTCAGACGGTCGGTTCGTATCGTAGTTCGTGTCGTTGGATTCCTTGCGTCGAGGGTAAGCTTTTAATATAGTTTTTATAATGTTTTGTTAAGATTGGTTAAACCCTAATTTAGGAATTGGGGGTTTTGGTGTGTAGTTTGTGATGTGTAGTCTTTATGTGCTGTATGATAGGAGGAGAATTCGTAGAGGAGCCGTTTTGATACTGTTGTAGATACCGTCTGCGTGTTGTGCTTTCAGGTAGGATTTCCTACTCAGTATTAGTCCCATAATGGGATATTGGTGATGTCTTTGTAGTTAGTTGTTTGATATGATGATTGTGATTGTGATTGTGATTGTGGTTGTGTTTGTTGATGGTTCTCGAGATGCGTTCTCGGCTGAGTGGGGTCACTTGCGGGAGTGATCTCACGCCCTAGTTTCGCCCTTCGTGGAACCCGCCACGAAAGGGGATGTGCACATTAATGAGCAGGGTTATCGCTCGTACGATGAGCGGGGCTTAGGTGGGAAAGGCTGCGGTCCCCCATGGCAGAAGGGGTCCAGTGGGATCGGTGATTGAGACGGTTGGTTGGATGTGTGTGTGTGTGTGTGTGGCAGTTCAGCTGTCTGTTTATCTTGTTGTTGATATATGTATTGAATTGTGTGATTAGTATCGACCCGTTTAAATGTTTTAAAAGCGTGGTGATCCATTCGGGGTGGTGAGCAGTTATTGAGCGGTGTGATATGACGCGTATGGATAGCCGGGATGAGTCATCACGTGGCGGTTAGAAGTCTTCCATTGTGTCGACGAAGTCTAGTAGCTTTGATAGTTTAGCTGTAGACCGTATGAGAACCTTGTAATTCCTTTAATTAGTTTTGGGTTTGAACATGTAATCACTTAATCTATAATTACTTTAAAAGTACGTTTCTTTATTGTCTTATGATATTCAGTACCTCGGGCAACCGAGATGGTAGTATCCTTATACCTGAGTGGTCCTGGTAAGGCACTTGGAGTATGGGGGTGTTACAAATGGTATCAGAGAGACGATTTTGGAACCTGTAACAAATGAACATAATGAACATAGGGAGTCTAATAAAATGAACCTGGTGTATGTGTAATGGGAGCCCCGGCTGATGCTAGGTTTTGGGTGAGTAGGCGCCCTCATTTCAAGATCTTGGCCCCATGACACTTAAGCCAGTCACATGGTATGGGAACGTGGAGTCCGTGTGTATATGTGCGACGTGTATGTTAATTGTGCTGTATATGGTTTGTCGAAAGCATGTTGCATGATAGTTGGTTTACATGTTGGTTGGAATCGTTGGAAAGGTATATGAGAATGATGAATGATGTGGCAGGAAAGGAAAGTAGTTCGTATATGACGATGTGTGATGAATAATGATGTTGCAGGACGAAAACATGTGGTTAGGGGGTGTGATAAGATTTGTTTTCGTAGTTTTGTTTGCGTAAAGCTATATATTAAGTTCGTATAATTGTCTACTATTGTATCATATGCGCTTGTTAGACGAAGTATGTAATTGAACTAGATGAATTGATTGGAAAAGATGAGGTGGTACTCTCGTAAGGATATGAATTTCTTGATTATGGAAGTGTTTATGATATGAAGTGGATTCGTAATGTTGTTGTATTAGCAACCTGTAAATAGGAATTGTAGTGTATGGGTGTGGTTTGTGTTATGAAAAGTTATGAAAATTTAAAACATGCGGGTAATACATGATTAAAAGTTGAATGTTATATGAGCATGATAGATGGTAATGCTTGGCCTTTGGTAAGTAGTAACATGAAGAATAAGAGGTTCAATGATATGTGTTTTATATAACGAATTGGATGAAAAGCATGATGGTTGTTTATAACGTGGCACTTGATAACACGAAGTAGATTATTTTGTTAGTTGTATGAGGAGTCGCGCAGATTTGAATGCGTAGTTGTAATCATAATGTTGAAATAATAATGAATGCATAGTACGTTGGGGTATGTGAGATAACATGCGGGTAGTATTCACGAGTCTGCATGACTCGATCGAGTGGGTTTGAGTCGGTCGAGTGGGTACTTGTCGTTATTTTGACCAGAATCGTGTTTTTGGGCACTCGATCGAGTACCTCGGGCACTCGATCGAGTATGGGGTCACTCGATCGAGTAGCCGGGCTACTCGGTCGAGTAAGTCAGAGATCAGAAGATCTGTTTGGGTTCTGGAGTCGGGGCACTCGATCGAGCATGTTTGGCACTCGATCGAGTAGCCTCAACTCGATCGAGTAGGTTCAGGTACTCGATCGAGTGGGGTCTGTGCAGGTCATATGCGTGTTTCGGGTCATATGTTTGTCTTTTGACATTCGTTGCATATTATGTTTAATTCAAAGGTGTTGTATTACTTCTTTATGCATTGTTTTACGTATGTGTTGGTCCTGAAGCGTAAGTTACCCAATCTTATGATGTAAAGAGTGGCACTATGATGAGTATGAGTTCGGTGGGGAGGACATGAGTTATATGTGATTATGATAGATGGTGGAAAAAGAAAAGGAAGATTGGTATAGTTTATTGAGGCATGGCGCACGTTTTGCGAGACGGGATGAGTGATATGGTTGTGTGTTGAGGCATGTAAAAATAAGTGAATATAGACAAGGGATGATGTGAGTATAATGAACGTGAGAATGAAAAGATTGAAAGTAAGAATGTGGATAGTGGCAGCTTGAGATGTGTAAAGAGTTAAGGAGGGAAATGGTTAGGAGTCGTGTGGGTTATGGATTTATGTAGTGGAAGTTCGTTTAAAGGAGTTGAGAAGAGTAATATATAGTGAACTTTGTGGAGACATGTCGCGAGGTGTATTTGTAGACAGTGAGTGAGTTTGGGAGGTTTGGTTTATTAAAAGATGAAACCACTGTGTGAATTCCGTGGGTAATTAACGGTATTAAATAAATTCTGATTTCTAGGGATGTAAAAGGGAGATGCAATTGTTTGAACATTAAACGTTGGTTCTATGGATAGATTAGTGGCAAGTGTGAATGGTAGCATAATAGGAGAAGATCCATGGTAAGAAGAGTGAGATGATGTCGGTAGAAAATAATGGAACTGAGTTTTGGAGCAACGAAGGGGTGACCAGATTTCTAAAGAGTTAGCTAGAAGGAATAAGGAGTTGAACTATTAATTGGTATTATTGAGTGTAAAGAGAAAAGAAGGATAAAAGTAAGCTGAGGAAAATGTTCACCGGAGCTATGTGATATAAAGATAAGAAATCATCGAAATATGTGATGGTATCACGAGAATGTTAGCTAAAGGTTATATAGGAGTTTCAGGGCAACATGATTGGTAATGAGTTTCGAGGAATTAAGGGAGTAAGAAGTTGGTGGAGTATTGGCACGATACGAGATATTTGGTGGAGAGTTGGATGACAATACAAATAAGATAGCATTGGGAATAATGTTGAGGTAATTTTGTGGATGGGTTTGATGTTCGTTATTTGCAATGTTAACCAAAAATAGGAGAAAAACCATGTTAATTTGATATGAGTGTAAGAGATTTGATATACGAGCAGCGGTGGCATTGTGGTGTTATCACTAATGGTTAAGAGTGATGGAATATTAGAAAGGTAGCAATTCTAAAGAGGTTGATTTGGTAGGGACCTGATTGTTGTGTATGATGGTGAGAGGGTGTAAGATGTGGTTAGATGAGGCGGATGCTAATAATTGAATAGTGAAGGTGTGATTATATTTGGCAGGAAGTGATGGTTGTGCGAATGGGGGAATATGTTATGAGGGGCATATGAGTTAAACTCGGGCGGCAGGTAACCTTTTTCGAGTGGTGACTTACGTGGTCAGGATTGGCTAGTTGGTTGTGATTACGGGTCTGTGATTTGTGTAAATGTTTGTGTGAGGTTCTGACCTCACAAGAAGTGGTATGGTATGATAATTATAAAGTTGTTTTATGAATGTTCTGTAATATATATGTTGGACACGGTAATTTAATTGAATGAGATCCAAAAAGGCAATAATTTGATTAATTTGACATGGCTAGTTATAATTTTATGTGTATTAATAACACATGTGTATTCCGTGAAATGATAGAGATGATGTTCATGAGATGCTTATCTGTTTATTCATATAATATGATGCGTTGTGATTTAGTAAAGTGGATTTGAGTAAGTTTTCTTGTCCGAAAGGTTATTTCCGAGTCAGTATTTATGGAATTGTGTATGTTGTGATGTCTATCGATGCGGTTGTGGTGCCTCGGGTGGTGATCCGGGCACGATATTTAGTGTTGTGATGCGGGTATTTTCGACTTTGGTGTGGTGGTTGGTGGCGGTGTTGTGATGCCGTCACCGGTTGTGATGGAGTAGGCGGGATGATTATGATTCGGTTTTGAAAGTACATACCAGTTATACATAGATTGTTGTTTTGTTTGATGTTGCTCTCTGCGAGTGTCAGTTTGTGCTGATAGACAGTTGTCTTGCTTATTGATGTTTTCTTTACCAGGTTGAGTTGGGAATGAGGGCATAGTATGTTATGAAATAGAGTCGTATATGTTTTCGTTGTTGTCATGCTATAGTGATGTTCTATTGATGGGACACGGTTGTGAGAGGTTGTTACAGTATTTTTGATCTTGTTCTAAAAAAAAAAGGCTTTAGTGGACATGATAATGGGAAAGGATTCGTGGAACATGTGTTGTAATGAGCTGAAAGCGGCAGGTAGTTCATAATCTTTTGTTGAGACAGTGAGTGTAGGGTGTTGGGGAAATTAGTGTCATGCTAAGTTGTGTATGAATTTTGCGGTAATGAAAGAACGAACTTGAGGATCTAGTGTGCGTGTACGTAACGAGTGCGGATCGTGAGTTATGCTTCTGGGAGATAAGTGCCTTACATAGAGAGATATGTTGTTTGGCAGTAATAATGGAGAGTGGGTATGGTGATTTGCTACGAGTTTATGGTATAGGTTAGGTGTTATGCCGAATGAGTTGAGGAATGGGAAATGTTTATGTATGGGAGCCTTTGATATAAGAATGGTGAGTGTTTGGTTTATAGACAGTTATCTTTGACATGTGGTGGTACAGAGGGTAATGAGGTATAGATATGGTTTGGTATTAGTGAGTTACGAGGACGTAACATTTGTCTTAAGAGGAGTAGGATGCGATAAAACAGATTTTGATGGTTGTACATATGGTAATATATTCGGAAGTTGAGTCTTGATGTAGAATAAAAGATCGATTCGTGTTGTGGGTGATTTTATTAAAGGTCATGACTGTGCTTGTAGTAGCGTGATGTTTAGGAGTGTGAGAATATTTCGCTAGTACTGACAGTTGGATGATGAGGTTACGAGTGTGAGTAAACTTCGAGGACGAAGTTCCTTTTAAGGGTAGTAGAATGTAACATCCCGTTTGATGTCTATGAGTGTCTTGGTATTGGATTTGATAGTTGATGATATTATGGAGCTAGCAGCATTAGAGGATGGTAGTTGGTTATGTATGGAGTTGGTATCGTGAGAGATATATATGTGGTAGATACGGTATAGTGAGTCATGTTGTGGAAGTAAACATAGTTGGTGGAGTGGGTGTTAAGAGTTCATGTTCTATGTTCGGTCGAGTTCTTGAGTCCTTAGCTAAGTTGTTGTGTCTTGGTCGAGTCTGTATGGTTGTTTTTAGGTATGGGTTGAACTTCGGGGACGAAGTTCCTTTTAAGGAGGGAAGACTGTAATACTCCGTATTTATAAGTCTTAGGGTACTCTATCGAGTAGCCCTTACTCTGTCGAGTAAGGGTAGGTTGCGAGATAAAATAGTTTTCGACTGTTGGGTACTCGATCGAGTAGTGGGGTACTCGATCGAGTAAAGGGGTACTCGATCGAGTACCTTGGGTACTCGATCGAGTGTCCGGTTTTACGGGGAGTTTTCTCGGGTTTTGTTAATTACGCGATTAAGGTATTTAAACATATTCGTCATTGTTTTAAATCACTTTTTACAAAACCTAAAACCTGTTTAAGAGAGAAAGCAACTAGTTCTTCTTCCTAATCGCGTTCTTGACAATTCCGGAGTTCGAGGACGGTCGGTTTCGTATCGTAGTTCGTGTCGTTGGATTCCTTGCGTCGAGGGTAAGCTTTTAATATAGTTTTTATAATGTTTTGTTAAGATTGGTTAAACCCTAATTTAGGAATTGGGGGTTTTGGTGTGTAGTTTGTGATGTGTAGTCTTTATGTGCTGTATGATAGGAGGAGAATTCGTAGAGGAGCCGTTTTGATACAGCTGTAGATACCGTCTGCGTGTTGTGCTTTCCAGGTAGGATTTCCTACTCGGTATTAGTCCCATAATGGGATATTGGTGATGTCTTTGTAGTTAGTTGTTTGATATGATGATTGTGATTGTGATTGTGATTGTGGTTGTGTTTGTTGATGGTTCTCGAGATGCGTTCTCGGCTGAGTGGGGTCACTTGCGGGAGTGATCTCACGCCCTAGTTTCGCCCTTCGTGGAACCCGCCACGAAAGGGGATGTGCACATTAATGAGCAGGGTTATCGCTCGTACGATGAGCGGGGCTTAGGTGGGAACGGTGCGGTCCCCCAGCTGGCGGTGGTCCAGTGGACGATCGATGATTGAGACGGTTGGTTGGATGTGTGTGTGTGTGTGTGTGTGGCAGTTCAGCTGTCTGTTTATCTTGTTGTTGATATATGTATTGAATTGTGTGATTAGTACTGACCCCGTTTAAATGTTTTAAAAACTGTGGTGATCCATTCGGGGGTGGTGAGCGATTATTGAGCGAGTGTGATATGACGCGTATGGATAGCCGGGATGAGTCATCACGTGGCGGTTAGAAGTCTTCATTGTGTCGACGAAGTCTAGTAGCTTTGATAGTTTAGCTGTAGACCGTATGAGAACCTTGTAATTCCTTTAATTAGTTTTGGGTTTGAACATGTAATCACTTAATCTATAATTACTTTAAAAGTACGTTTCTTTATTGTCTTATGATATTCAGTACCTCGGGCAACCGAGATGGTAGTATCCTTATACCTGAGTGGTCCTGGTAAGGCACTTGGAGTATGGGGGTGTTACATTTCTATCCCTTATTTCGGGGTTTTTCCATTTATTCGTGGGTTTAGTCTCATCAGTAATATAGTCAAGAGTGGTTCGTTGATGGTTCGTAGCGTGTTCTTTCAAATGATACAAGTGATTTGTCAACGATCTTTGGAACCAGTCAGAGGTAAATTTTATCTCATAAATCAAACAAAAGATCCCCTCAAAAGCTACATGAAGATAGCAATAATAGGCAGGGCCGTCTCTGAGATTTCAGGGCCCTGTGCAAAAACTTAAATCGGGGCCCTATATAGTATTTTTCAACTTAAAGTATAATTTTAATCCCGACTACTAAGGTATCAAAGCTCTATTAAATTAAGATGGCACAAAAATGAGACCATCTTTATAAGTTTTATATTAATTTAAGGTGGCATAAAATAATATTAAAGTATAAAGACTGTCCGGATAAAACTATATTTAACTTAGCTCAAATACTTAAGGTTCATCAAAACAAAACAAAAAATGACAACCATAGTAGTAGTCGAACCTGGGACGTTATGCTACATGAATAACTTATCAGTACAATATGAACCACTAGACTACATTGGGATTATATGACAATACTCATTGTTGAAACATTGTTATCTAATATTTTCGATTTTTGTCATGCTCCCAAGACCGGTTTTGGGCCAAAAATTTTGGGGCCCTGTGCGACCGCACGGGCTGCACACCCTCAACGACAGGCCTGATAATAGGACGAGCCGAATTGTCAGATGCTGTTTTGAGATTCCTAATTTATAAGAAAATTATTTTTCTTTGGTTTCCATTAGATTTGTTTTCGATTATACCTATCATTTGTAAGTGTCATATGGCGTTCTATTAATGAATTGTTCTTTTCTCTAAAAAAAAAAAAATAGAGTTCAGCAAAAAGATTGTAACTTTAATCATAAGAAATGCAAACATTCAACAACAAGAGAAACACAAACTAAGGAAAGTGAAATTGATGAATGGAACAAGAAAATAAAGAGTAGTAAAGAAAATATACCAATAAGGATGAAGGTAAATAAGCTTATTAAATTGATTGCTTGAATAAAATGAAGAACAAGAGTTTGAACTTTCTCCCCCAATATTTTCTCCAACTACTCCCTTTTGATCTAAAAACAAGTATATGGAATTGTGTTTTTTAAAATTAGGTCTAGCTATTTATACAAAGAGGTCCAACAACAAGATTACAAAGGTCGAAATTAGAAACAAGCCCAACGTCCCTCTACCCGGCGTTCCCAACACCGGCCGCACCAATGAAATGCCGGACGGAGGGAGATGCCCCTTGTTTGAGAGAGATACACCCACAAGGCTTATTCGATACACCCCATGAGGTCCATTTGCACCTTGGCTGAGGAAGATACATCCACAAGGCTTGGAAGAGCTTCAAGACGACTTTAAATCTCCGCTTCTCTTCTTACAAATAGTTCCGTCTTCCAAACGACCTCTTACTTCACCTAGAAAAGTGTGAAATGTTACAATAATCTTGCAAGGCAAAGTGTAAAGTAGGTAAATGCAAATTGATTATGGACTAAGACTAAATTAGCTTAAGAGTGCATCAAAATGAGATAAAGTGAAGGGTTTTTGGTCAAAATTGTAGGGTGATAACGTAGTTATCAAATCCCCAATTTATAGTCGAGTCATATGTGATGTGTCCATCGACATCTACCTTGTGAAACATATAAACAAGATATTAATACATCACAATTCACAATAAAATAACGTTATATATTGTTTGGAAACACGGAATTGATATCATTTTCATGATTTCAATTGTATAAATTCAAATGTTTGAATTCAATTCCACAATTGCGTTTGGGAAACACATGGAGTTGGAATTAGAATTGAACTTGGGCGAGACGGATATGGGTCAAGGTCATTGGATGTTTTATATTTGAAACGACTATTATATGGTAGGTATTTGGGAATCTCAAATTTTAACTAGCTTGTAATTGATAAAGAATTAAGTCAATTCTAATTCTAAATTCTAGGGGTTCTCAAACAATTGAAATGTATCAATTACGGACTTCAATTTCAATTTAAGGTTTCCAAACATGCCATTAAATTAAATTTGTTTTATAATGATTATTATGAGGTTTTTTAATACTTCGAACTTACTATATCGAACTTCGTTGTTTGAGTCGGGTCATACCAAGTTCATTGTGTTGGTTAGGCTTGGACCAAAACCCAACCATCTACTCCCATTATCCACCCAAATTCTATAAAACCCTACTACCAAATACCAATACTCAGCATTTCCATCGCAGCCCATCTTCACTCCCAATTCTTAAACCCTAAACTACTAAACCCTAATTGCGCCTCCCTTTTACAATTTCTCTCCCTTACTAAAAACTCCATTAACGAACAATGAGACCACCAAGAGGCGGCGGTAGTTTCAGAGGGCGCGGTGGCGACCGTGGCGGTCGAGGATTCGGCGGTGGACGCGGTGGTGGTGGTCGGGGTTTCGGCGGCCGTGGTGGTGGCGGGTTTCGTGACGAAGGCCCACCTTCTGAAGTCACCGGTTAGCTTTAACTTTCATCTTACATTATTGCTCTTTTGTGTGTTCTTCATTGATTGATTCAATTTTATGATTTTGATTTTGTGTTTTTGAATTTGTGATTTGGGGTTTTAGAAGTATCGACATTTGTACACGCATGTGAGGGAGAAGCAGTGACAAAGTTGACGAACGAGAAAGTTCCGTACTTTAATGCCCCCATTTACTTGCAGAATATGACTCAGATTGGTAAAGTTGAGGAAATCTTTGGTCCCATTAATAAATCTGTGAGTCCCTTTTCTCCTTTTGTTTTCAGGTTTTTGATTAATCGATGACGGTTTTAAGATGATGATTTATGTTTGCTGACCCCAAATCATATCGGGATATGGTTATGTTGTCGTTGTTTTGGTTGTATTGGGCCAGAGGGGTAACGACCATTTCCCCTCCCCTCAAATGCCTCCATCTCCATAGAAAATCATTTCCCTCCAAATCCACCTATCGAAACAAGTCATATGTGTTGGGGGTGTTATTGAAGCATATTTACGACCTTAGTGAGTTCTTGGGGTGAGGCTGTGGGACTTGATTTGTTGTTAGTTTAGACGACGGTCTCATTCACTGTTTTTTGGTGTTCCCTTGCTAGGATTATATAAAAGTGTGTATTTTTGGTTAATTTGTTATTTGTATTGGGTGAAATGCAGTTTTTTTCAGTGAAAATGAAGGAAGGAATAGTTGCTACATCTTATTCACCTGGTGATAAGTTCTACATAGACCCTGCAAAGCTCTTACCTTTGGCCAGATTTCTACCCCAGCCTAAGTAAATTCTCCTACTCCTTTTTTGTGTATCTTGTAACTATGATTACATATGTATTGTTAGCCTTCATGTGACATTTATAATGACGCTGAGGTTGAATAGGTTATAAGCACATTTATGCTTCTAACCACAATCTTCATTATTATGGTCAAGATTTGTGTAGATAGTTGAGTTTATAAATTTTAGTCATATGCAATTAACATACACTGCCTATGTTCCATCGTATAATTAATTGACAATGCATGCTAACAGATGCTAATATCCTTTCCTACTTTGCATAGATTTTTTTTATTGATTCATTCGTAGTATTACTTTTAGTTGCTACTCTTTTATGTTTGTTAGCCAGTGTGTTCTTGTACTGTTCCAATCATTCACACTTTAGAAAAAGTAGACCTTGTATACTTCCTGAGGGTCTTTGTTCAATGGTGGAGAAAGTTATTGTTTTTTCTCATGCACTTGGTTTGCATAAACTACTGTTTGCAACTTTGCATTACAAGTGTCTAGCACCCTATTCAGTGTCTAGGCCTACATTGCTAGTGGCTTTGTTACTCTTTTGTCTGCCTTGCAATTATGTCTGGTTCGATGCAGTTGTTTATCTTAACCTGATATTTAAATGTTATTAATAATGTGCTTGCTGACATGGGGTAAGATACTTAATTCCTTGCTATATGGCTGTGCAGTGCCAGAGTTCCTTGAAATAGTAGTCAATACCTTTGTTTACCCTGTTAATGGTTCGTGTTTGAAGCCCGGCGTTCTCATAAAATCTTACACCCTGTCACATTGTTGGAGTTGGACATGATCCACAATGGGGTCTTTAATCTAGGTTCAAAGCGTAACCTAATTTTTAAGTTGGAACGTACCAAAATCTTAGCTATTATTTCTCTCCTTGTTCAGTGATCATGAGTGCCATTTGCATGTGAGAGCCTATTGGGATGGTTTAATTATTTCCCCCCCACTTCTCTCAATATGGCTCATTTGCCTTTTCCAGTGAGGAAATTTTGGATAATTCGGCTTAATAACCAAAATAGCGGGAGTTGTAAATTTGTAATTTTGCATGATAGAACTACTGCTTAAGTTTGACTTTGTAAAATGTCAATTTAGCTGATCTTTTATTTTGAATTGTAACCGCAGGGGACAAGCACAAGCTGGAAGAGGTGGTGGTCGTGGGGGTGGTTTTGGAGGAAGGGGTGGTCGTGGTGGTCGCGGTGGAGGTGGTTTCCGAGGAAGGGGAGGTCCAGGACGTGGAAGAGGTGGTCCTCCAAGGGGACGTGGTGGTTTTAGAGGGGGCAGAGGAGGAAGATTTTAAGGGCAGAGGAGAAAAAGGGCGGTGGTGTGCGTTTGATAGCCCTAGAACTTTGATAAGCAATCTTGATGCCTCAGGCACATTTTTATTTGTATCGGTACTAGTTAGTAAAACCTTGGATGCTGTTCATGTAATTGGTTTAATTAGAATTTCCAGTTATTTTAATAGCTGTTCACTCGTCTATGTTTTCCGAGTCTAAGCACTTTGATGTTAGAATGGTACTAGATAGAAACCCTGCATTTCAAAAGGCTGTCAAATTTGCCGTGTGTTTTACTTCAGTTGTACTCGTTATTGAGATTGCATTAGCCATTAGAATTGGCTTCACCTTCGCTCGGCTATTTAAGTGGAAGGTCTATTTTAATATTTTTTTTCCTACAGAACTATATAACGTAAGAGCTCTTAGGGACATTGTTACGTCTATTATTAGGATTACAAGCCATTCAAGTGAAAGTAGCACAACCATGAGAAGATAATGTTGGGTATTAGATGTATCTTGATAGAGTTTTGTGTATAGATTGGTATAAGCTTCATTATGCAGTCACTACTAAAAATTGAAGAGCAAACGAAGAAAGACCAGACTTAAGTAAATAGGGATAGAAAATGTGCCCCCGTCATGGGAGAGGTATTTCAATAACGCTATTGAGAGCAGGGACGACCCATTGGATTTGGAGGTCCTGTTCCAAATATTAGGTGAAGGCCCTTACGATGATCGTCTCGTATTTTTTATAGTCATAAGAAAATATGAGACCTTTAATGTATGAGGAGGCGTAATATTCAAAATTCAAATATTATAAATATAAAATTAATCGCGTTAATTATTCGATTTTAATCATAAAACTTTAGTTATATTATTTTGTTTCTTGTAAAAACAAACAGTCTCTCTATTTCTTCCAATTAGCGTATTTATACTTTTACTTCTATGAGTAAAGTAATTTGAAAAATAAGGCTACAATAAAAAATTTAGTACGGTAAGTGCATCATCGATAATAACATGCATATTTGTTAAGTAAAATAAGATCACTTTTCTAAGAATTCTAACACCATTCTTATTTAAGACCGTCTTAACTTATAGACTGTTTTCACACCCGATTCAATTAGAAGTAGAAGTAAAACAAGGGAGTTAGAGGTTTCAGGTTAAGATGGTCATAAGTAACTAAGGCCAACATTTTTTTAAAAGCAACAAAATTATCTAGAGTCACTTACACTAAAATGGTGGATTGCTTTTAAATATTGAAGGGGATACTCCATACAAATGAACTTTTAAAATATACGAAGTCAAAATTAACAAGAGATTTAAAAAAAGAAGAAGAAAGAAACTAAAATAATTAATTAAAGCTAACTAATGAAAAAAAATAATTAACTAGTTGACTGAGTCATCATTCATCAATTATCAATTAGTTTACGAGCCTATTGTTATGTACGAGATCGAGGCCGAAAATGAAAATACAACAAAAAATCCCAAAAATAATTGATGTAAAACGGAAAATGGAAATACAACAAAAAAAAAAACCCAAAAACTAATTGATGTAAAATGACAAGAAGAGGAATCAATCCTAGGAACTAGGTAGGCTTTCTTTGTTGTTTGTTATTAGGCCTATTACCACTATGCCATAGGAATGCTTGTTAACATTATAAAACTTAATTACATACTTAACCAATAACTCTTTTTAGATGAGGCCCCCAAACCCATTGAGCCCCGGTTCGGTGAACCGAATTGAACAGGGTCTGGGCCGCCCCTGATTGAGAGACCGTCTCTCTTAAAGTTTTGTGATTCCTAACTGTTGTGAGAAAAACTATGATTACATTAGGTCATAACTAGGCTTATAGGGAGTATATATCTAACGGAGAGTGACAAGTAAAAATAAAATTACTAGACAACCCTTTCTAATGTTTTTGGTGCATATCTTGAATGGATCCTCATCTTGAAAGATGAAAGCCAAGTGATATTTGAAGCAATGCATAACAAAATAGTAACACATTCCAAGTAGTGAGTTTATCGGCATAGCATCAGTTACAACTTACAAGCCTTATTAATAGTCCTACTTGATCAAATACATAAATATAAATCTAGTGGTTTCGATTGTTGTTGTCTTTCAGTCGCTTACTGCCACCATACTACATATCCGAGGTCTGTAAGAGTAAGTTATCTTGAGCCCACAACCACCGTCACTGGGGTCAAAGATGAAAATTACTCTACTCAACAATTGCATTAGTGGCATCCATAATCCATTAGAGCGAGCAATGCCCAACATAAACAAAACAACCTCCTCAACTAATTCAATCCTTGACTACTTTGCAAAGGGTAATGATGCTTAATTCGAGAGAGCCAATTGCAGTTGATGTGATTCGATTCCATCACTTGTCCTTGAAACAAGTAAGAAGAAAGTATTTCAAATGGAATAATTACAACCATTGTCGATTGTAGTGCAACACTGCAACGCATCTCAATGCAACTATGTCAAAGGATGATTGCAAGGTTAACTAACTGTTGGAATTGAGAAGAATCCCCAATTCTTATTTCAGACCAAGGTATCCGTCTTATTAATAAGACGGATACCATATTCTCTCACAAAATACCCATTTAGGGTGAGTGGAGAAGCACATGGAGGGTCCCACCTTTGTCCCCTCTACCCATTTCCTCTCACACAACTACCCGTCTTAAAATCCGACCCGTTTTAAGCAAGACTTACTCGAGAAGAATAGAGTTTGAATGTGATAATCTTATTATTGCAAGGATATACAATATTTATAGTAGAGCATATACATGAGTTATAGAAAGATTATAAACAATAACCTAAAACTAGACAAGAAATATGGAAAGAAGATTTATATGAATATACATTGAGTAGCGAGCAAGGTATGAAGATACGGAAAATATGTATGAATATTCTAATGACTAACACGCCCCCGCAAGATGGACGACCCAGAGGAGAGACCAATCTTGGAGCATAATGTAGAAAAACGAGGTCTTGGCAAGGACTTTGTAAGAAGGTCAGCTAGTTGATCAGCACTGGCAATATGTTGAACACGCAGCTTTTGAGAGCGGATACGTTCACGAACAAAATGAAAGGCAATGGCGACATGCTTCATTCGAGAATGAAAAATGGGATTGGCGGAGTAATTTGTAACACTTAAATTGTCACAATAAAGAACCGGAGTAGAGGATGTAGATATACCAAGGTCAAGAAGAGGAGCATGTACCCATTTGACATCTGCAGTAGCATCAACGATAGCACGAAATTCGGCTTCGGTAGTTGAACGAGCTAAAGCACGTTGTTTGCGAGAGGACCAATTAATAGGATTCCGACCAAGATAAATGATGTAACCAGAGGTGGAAACGTAGTCACCCTTGTCACCAGCATGATCCGCATCACAGAAGGCATGAATAGTGACAGGAGAGTTGCGATAAAGCTGTAAACCAACAGTGGACGTACCTTGGAGATAGCGTAAAAGACGTTTGGCGGCGGCCAGTGAATATCGATTGAGCGACCATAAATTGAGCGAGCTTATTAACAGCGAAAGAGATGTCAGGCCGAGTAAGAGCAAGATATTGCAGACCACCAACTATAGCACAGTAATCAGAGACATTTGAAATGGGAGAGCCATGAGAGGGTAATAACGGGGGATGATTTACGATGGGTGTAGGGAGAGACTTGGCTTCGTGCATCTGATGACGTTCAAGTAGATCAAGAATGTATTTAGACTGGGTAAGAAGCAGGCCAGCAGAGTTCGAGGTGACCTCGACCCCCAAAAAATAGGACAGTGGACCTAAGTCTTTGAGGGAGAACCGAGCAGCTAGAGTTTGTATAAAGGAATCGAGACGAGACAAGGACGGACTTGTAACAATGATATCATAAACATAAACCAAAAAATAAATAGGAGCAACGAACTGTTGGTGACTGATAAAGAGGGACGGATCAGCAGGGGAAAGACGAAAACCATAAGAAAGAAGAGCAGTTTTAAGTTCACTGTACCATGCTCGTGGAGCTTGCTTGAGGCCGTAAATAGCCTTGGATAATAGACAATGATGTGAGGGATTAGCATCGTCAACAAAACTAGGTGGTTGTGCCATGTATACTTCATCAGTGAGAGAGCCTTGCAAAAAGGCATTGTTCACATCCAATTGACGAGTTTGCCAATTGTTACAAACAACAAGAGAAAGAAGAAGCCGAACTATGGCTGGCTTTACGACCGGACTAAATGTTTCCGAGTAATCAATTCCCGGTCTTTGATTAAAACCTTTTGCGACGAGACGAGCTTTGTATTTATGAATAGAGTTATCGGGATTGTATTTAATCCGAAAAACCCACTTACATCCAATTAAATTTCGGTCAGGTTTGGAGGGAACTAAATTCCATGTGCGATTTTTAAGTAAGGCATTGTATTCTTCAGTCATGGCATCTCGCCAGTGAGGAATGGAAAGGGCTTGTTTAACGGATGTAGGAAGTGTATGAGGCGAGTTCAGGTGAGAGACTTTTGCATATTTTGGGTTTGGTTTCCGGATGTTGTTTTGGAGACGAGTGGTGACTGTACGGGGAGGCGGTGGTGGTGGGGGAGGGGACGGGGTGGCAGTGACGAGGGAGGATGTTGGGGTAGTGGGAGTTGCTGTTTCAGTAAAGGTGGAGGCAGAGGAATCAGGGGATAGGGCATGGGAGGTTGCGGGATTGACATGGGCGGTGGGAGAGGGAGAAGGAGGGTCAGCAGGTGATGCGGTGGTGATGGGTGTAGCAGGTGATGACGGCAGAATAGGAATGGCAATGGAGCACCAACGGGTGGAGGAATAGTCAGAGGAGACACGAGAATTTGATAGAGTAGGGAACGGAAATGCAGATTCGACAAACTTGACTTGTCGTGAAGTGTATACACGGTATGTAGTTGGGTCGAGGCAGTGGTAGACACTTTGATGTGCGGAATAACCTATGAAGATGCATGGCTGGGAACGAAGGTCGAGTTTGTGAGTAGTGTAGGGTCGAAGCCATGGATAACAGAGATATCCAAAGCTTCGAAGTTTTAAGTAGTTAGGTGGAGTTTGGAACAGTTTGTGTGACACCCCGCGATAAAGCGGAAAATATAACTTATAAAATTCAAGCGGAAATTTGGAGAATTTTCGAAACTTTTAAACTTTAAAGCGCGGGTTCATTAAAATTTAAAACACAAATAAAGAATGCGGAAATAAAGATTAAATTATACAAACGTGATAGTCAAGGTGAGGGAAAATATATCCCTCGAATGACAATACAAAAAAAGGTGAGTCTAAGCAATCCTAATAAACCAACTACTAGTCCAAGGTGCTCGCTAGCTCACACGTCTAAACCCCACAAATGCATCTTCACAAACCTGTCAGAGTCAGTGAGGAGTAACTCAAGGTTCTCCCAGCCACAAAATGTCAAAACGAACATAACAGAGAACATGAACAAATAATCATATTAGATAAGTTATAAGTGAATCGATTTAAACTAAACACGGGATCATACATGTTTAAACCAACAAGGATAAAAGAAATGATGAAATAAACAAGTAATGCATAAGCAACAATAAATAATTGGAGAAGAAAGACAAGAAAACAAACACGACCACTTAGCCACGAGCACGTATTTCAAGGAGATATGACCAAAGTAACCATCCAAATAATGCAAGACATTTATCACTCTTAGACTATAATTTCCCCGGGTAGGACTACGATAATAATACGGTCCTAGTCTAAATCTGCAGATTCTCGGGTATACATCCCGATTCGACGTGCGCGCCAAAGACAAAGACGCACCCAAGACTCGACTACTAAGGAGACCGAGTACCCCAATCGCGAACACGACACGAAAGTGGCGGAATGACTAAGATAAAACTCACTTGCGAGCAAAGACAGTGGCCAAAAGCCGACTTGCGGTAACAAAGACAAGTAGGCCAAATCCGTACTTGCCAGAACAGCACAAGTAGGTCAAACCCGTACTTGCCAGAACAGTACAAGCAGGGAGAAAATGCATTTCAAGCATATACGATGGTATTATGGCATTTCTACAAGAATACGACTCATTTCGATTAACCATGTGGAATAAATTACTCGTATTTGAAATACGATAAATAAATGAGAATAAATGAATTAAAGCTCATATTATAGATAAATGAAGACATTCCATATAATTATGACATGAATAAACATTAAGTTCCACATTTATGATTCATGTGAGAAATATATGAATAAACGACAAATAATGAATTTAAGATACATAATCATGTGACGGAAATTCAAATTAATTAAACCCGAACAAAAATGTTTCACGGATAAAAATTAACCCAACCGGGGCTACGGCCTAGCCATGACCGGCACCTGCCCAGCCACGGCCTGGCCGCACCCTCGGCACCTGCCCAGCAACGGCCTGTGCCAAAACAGGCAGCACCTGCACAGACACGAGCACAGACAAAACACACAACAGTCCCTTTTGTCCAGCCGTCTTAGGACGATTTCCTAGGCCAAACCAAGACCGATTCTACCCGTACAAAAGTCCCAATCCAAACATGTACATATACTTGAGACATAAACAAGAAAATTGGTTCAATTTAGCATACAGAAACCCGGCAAAACCGCCCGCGAAAACAGCCCGACAAAAACCCATTTTTCATGGTTAAAGAAGCTCAGTTGTGACCGTCTTAAGACGAAATTTTAAGCATGAAAAGAATGGAATTTCTTACATACAACCAACCCATTACATACATGGATATTCACATGAAGCGGAAATTAACTAATTGGCTCAAATCATCCGTGAAATCGACTCAAAAACAGTCCATAAAAGTCACTCATACACACGGTTCCTTGTAAACTAAACAAGGAAAATTGTTTCTGTCTTGCACTACTCTTAATGACCTTTCAATTCCCTTTATCCAAACAAAGGGGGGTTTATACTTCCTGTTGTACTCGTGTGCCATTATCGTAGTCTTTGATGAATAGCGGGACCATAATTATTTGATTATCACATGTTTATGGCTAGCATGCTGGAAGAATTGCAAACAACAACAAAAAAAACCAAAAACAAGAAAGTATGCTGAAGAAACAAGTAGTGCCGTGACAACTGACATAGTTAAACTAGAGACGATGAATATCATGGAAAATGGATTATTTTTGTTAGCCATTAAATTGTATAAATATGAAATCATGGCACAAATGATAAATCTTTTGAAGAATTAAACAGAGTACACGAAAAATCAGGCCAATTAAAATGCAATACTAATTGGAGGAATTGCATTGATGAACATACATAATTTATATACATTAGCAGCAGGAGTGGAAGACAAATTTCGATCAATCGGTGGTGATATTAAATTGGTAATCCCAGATATTTTAGGAAAGGATCAAAAGTGGGGCGTCTAGTATCTGTCATGGTTGCCAAGATTTAGGTGCAAAGATTACTATAAGACAGATTGGGTTTGGTGTGGTTCAGCAGATGCAGAGCGTCTGTCCACGGTTTTCACTTCCCTTTTTGAGACCGTCTTAAGACGAAATTTAAGCATTTAAAATGATAGTATTCATCCAATTAAATTTCCCGGCATAACTACCCACTTCACCATTAATCTAAAGGTACCAACTTTTCTCAAAAAGGATAAGTAAAACTCGAATAAAACCGTCTCAAATGACACCACACGAACTCAGTCAAGACAAAAACTTTATGTTATGAAAGAGTAAAAACACATTTAAGCACATATAAATTTCGACATAATGTCGAGTAACCTATCACTGTTACCTTAAACGCTCCTTATTTTTCGAATAAATGGTCCACAAGGCACAAGCCTCACTCCGGGTCTTCGAATCCTTCATAAAAGGGCAAGAAAACGGGATACAGAAGCTAAAAGACGACACTTTTATAAGACGGCGAAAGACGAAACCACTACAAAAATAAGACTTTCTTACCTAGAAAGAAGGAGGAAGGAAAGAGGAGGAGAATGGTACAAAAATTATGGAGCTTGGTCGAGAAATGGGGAAGAGATCGGAGCTTGAAGGTGCGAGAAAAATGGAGTTTATACACTCACTGGTTGTTTTATTGTTGTTTGCTGCTGAGACAACGAAAAAGAAAGGGGATATGGGCCTGGATTGGTCCGTCCTATTTTTGTGTGAGTGTGAGATAGATTATTATATTATTTTGGTGTAGAAAATAGGTGAGTGTGTGTTTGTGTAGTCGTTATAGGAGAGGCCGAGAATAGATTACTCTCACATGTAAAAATGTGACGGTTTTATGTTAGACCGGAAAATGTCTCAAGTCCATATTAACTTAAGACGGAACTATTATTATTATTATTATGACTATCATTAATATCCGACAAAATATATATATATATATATATATATATATATATATATATATATATAGAGAGAGAGAGAGAGAGAGAGAGAGAGAGAGAGAGAGATTGGATTTGGTGATTTTGGTTAACATGGTGAGTTGGGGGAATCTCAACCATTAGATTAAATTAGAGATGAGTGGCCAAGATTAATCTTAGTTGTCATATAAAAGCATTGTTATTTAGTTTATTTTCTCTTTTTTCTAGTGCTACTTTTTTTTTACTTTAATTTTTTTATCTCTTTTTTTTACCTCGTGTTATTATACTTTTTTTTACAACTTTGATTTTTTTTCCTCTTATATTTTTCTCTAATTTTCTCATTATGTTACCTTTTTTTCTTTTTCTTTTTGTACCAAATTTTTTTTTGCTTGAATTTTTTTTTCACTCTTATTTTTTTTACCTCGTGTTATTATCTTTGTTATTCGCTTTTTTTAACTTGATTTTTTAACAACTTTGATTTTTTTTTCTCTTTTTTTTGTTACCACATGTTATTGTCTTTGTTATTGTTATTCATTTGTTATTGTGATTTATTCTAACATTACTTTGATTTTTTACGACTTTGATTTTTTTTTCTTTTTTTTACCACGTGTTATTGGGCTGTTATTGTTACTCCGCTGTTATTGTGATGTTATTCTGCTGTCACTTTAATTTTTTTTACGAATTTGATTTTTTTTTACCACGTGTTATTGTGATGTTATTCTACTATTATTCTGGTGTTATTGTGATGTTATTCCGGTGCCACTTTGATTTTTTTTACGACTTTGATTATTTTTTTTATTTTTTTTTTACCACGTGTTATTGTGCTGTTATTCTACTGTTATTCTGCTGTTATTTTGGTGTCACTTTGATTTTTTTTACGACTTTTGGCTTTTTTTTACCACGTGTTATTGTGCTGTTATTCTACTGTTATTCTGCTGTTATTGTGATGTTATTCCGGTGTCATTTTGATTTTTTTACTCTTTTTTTTATCGCATGTTATTGTGCCGTTATTCTACTGTTATTCTGATGTTATTCCGATGTCCCTTTGATTTTTTTCTACTACTTTAATTTTTGTTTCCCTTTTTTTCCCCGTGTTATTGTGTTGTTATTGTAGTGTTATTGTTGTGTTATTGTAGTGTTATTCGTGTATTATTGTAGTATTATTCTGGTGCTATTGTTGTGTTATTGTACTGAAACATAAAAAACAAAGAGAAACCTAACAATTAATCAATAGAGAAATATAAAAAGTAACAAAAGAGACCCAATTCATGGGCAATCCATGTGATAAATATCTCTCATTATTTTCTAAAAAAACAAGCTGTATCAAATAATGGGCAAAAGAAAATGAAATGGGAAAGAAAAAATCAGAGTGAAGATCAGTGACACCCGCGCTCTCCCTAAACCCGACATCAACAACAACTCGGCGCCCATCATCATTTCGCACTCCCTAAACGTGTTAATGTTGACCCATCTACACGACTTCATACAAAAAGTTGAGTTCCAAGACACAAGATCCGGGTTACGAATTTCGTTAAACACACGAAATGCGGATCGGGAGTCACCACGACTAGAGTACATGTCAACCATAGCATTCTCAGAACGGCAAATCTAAAGGCACACGATCCACAATAACATGATCATGAGTAAGTCTACCGAAAGCATAATCACTCAACCTTGAACAAGCACTAAGTACCATCGAATAGCTAAATTCCGTAGGCAACACACCACCCCTTACCATGTTCTTTGAAAAGACATAAACCTTCGTTAACTTATTATTCTTGACATGCCCTGAAATGATACAATTCCAGGAATACGCGTCTTTAGCAAGAACATTTCCAAATTCTTCATTAGCCAATTTCAACTCCCCTATACTCTCATCTCACTCCTCTGCCAACCCACCATTAACACACCCCATCAATCACCATCAGCAGCTCGAACCCGACATTCCCGCACAATCACCGTCTTCCTTGGCGGTCCGAATCGAAACCCAATTGAAGCTTCACCAATGGAGGCACAAATAACTCAACCGAGCAACCCACTCAACCACCACCGAGGAGCCCACCATGAGTCTGGGCTCATCTCGGACTCCGCCAATCACTCCTCAATTTTAGGCGCCACAACATTTCGATCCGCACCCCCTTACCGGGATAAATTCGAGCACAATCAATGACTTCCTTTTATTTGCTAAAACAATATCCGAAAACCCTCCGTGTGAAAAATATGACTGCACTCACTATAAGGCCATTAGCCACCGCGAAAACCATGATTTGCACATGCAACATGACGAGCTCGTTGTGGGTTCCCCGCCCCAAGCTCATTCGAGACCCGGCATCTTGTTTATACACCACAGAACAAAAATCAGCCCGATTTTTCGCTATTTGTTTAAGATCCCGGATACTGCGTCTAAGAAGTCACAAATGTATGGATATCTCCTTGATCAAGAAAAGTAAGTTTACTACTTTATGTTCCTTGCATTTATTTTTGATCATGAATAATTTGGGATAATGGGATGTTTCAGGGGTCTTCAACCACCACCGGAACTGCCAGAGTTCCATTTATCACTGAGACCAGATGCTTACGAGTTTCCACCAATTGACAGCGCGTGGAGTAAGGAGAAGTGGGAGATTCAGAGACAATTGCTTAAGGAACGCGTAGAAGATCCAGAACACAAGGTTATAGGGATTCAAAGACATTCAGACACACAACCAAGTCTGGTAATTGGAGCCAAGATAGAATGACATAGGATTCTGCAACATCGTCATCTAACTTAATTACAGGTTCATCATGGTCAAAGTTTCCTCGAGTTTGTATATCTCCTTGAATGAACACAAAAACCAAGTATCCCAACATTTTCATTAAACTCGATTAAAGGTTCATTTTGCAGAACCTGTTAAGGAAGTAAATCCACTCTCCTCTACAAATAAGGAGAATATCAGTTAGTTGCCATTATTTGATTTAGTCAATATGTATATTATCTTGTTCATATTATTAGCTTTATTCTACTCCAGTGAATACAAACACCATGTCTCGCATCATAAAATGGGGCGAGTCCCCCATTATCAAAGATGTCAAATCAAACCTACTATAAACTAAAGAGAAAGTTGCAATACGACTCACCAATATCAACAAAATAGGGGGTAGCCAACTAGTCAATGACTTGATGATAATTGATATCATTTTACAACTTCATCTCCAAATTCGTCATCGAGACCTTTTCTCCGTTCTTGAGGAAATGTGGCCACACCACGCCTCAAAAAAAAAGTCCACTACTACCATGGCAGCTTATCATTCCAATCATCGCAGCAACCGAGCACCACCTAGTTCACATCAATTCGTTACTCTCTCTTCTCCAAATTAATGATATTTACAAAATTGAATTCGACTTGTTGAATTTGATGGTATAATTCGCAAAAATCTAGAAGATAAATCAATGCTAAAGTAATCGTTATGGGTGAAATTGTAACACTACGGATCTTCTTTGGAGCCTACTCGACCGAGTAGAGCCTACTCGGCCGAGTAGTGCTCTTAGTGCGTGTTATTTCGGTTCTGCCGAGGAATACTCGGCCGAGTATAGCGAATACTCGACCGAGTATTGGACACTCGGCCGAGTGTTGTTGCACTCGACCGAGTGTCCGGTTTGGCGAAGTTATATTTCGACGGTTTGATTAAGGAGTGATTAGGGTATTTTATATTTCCGCGTCAGTTTCTAATATCACTTTTCACAGCGTTATCATTTCTACGTTACCCTAATCATACCCAAATCATTCCCTAATCATTCCTTTGAGAATTTCGTAGCATCTTTGTGTGGATAATTGCGGTGATTCTTGCGTATAAGTTCTTGTTGCACTGTTGGTAAGTACATCTTTGTAATTATTGCATCGTTTCGGGTTGCTATACATTTATATGGAAGGGGATGTTGGGAATTGTACAAAGTGTAATTATGTTGTATGATCATTGTATAGGAGAAGACTTCGTAGAGGAGCCTTTTTGATTGTCCGTGTTGCTTACTGCTGTGATTGCTAAGGTAGGGTTTCCCTACTCGGTTCTTGTGCTTTACATGACATGTTGTTGTAATTATCGTTGTCTGTTGATCATCGTAATATGGAGATTGTTGTGACAGTGTTGGTGTGAGGGGATTGAGATGACAGTAATGTCATGTGATTGTGATTATGGTGGAGTCACTTGCGGGAGTGGCTTCACACCCCTAGTTCGCCCTCCGTGAAACCCGCCACGGGAGGGGATGTGCACATTAAGGGACAGGGATCGTTGTCGCTCGTGAGGAGCTGGACTAGGTGGGATCGGCTGCGGTCACCCACTGGCGGCGAGGATTACCTGTTGCGATGGGTAATCTGGCAGGGCTACACACTTTAGTGTGTAGTCGGTTACTATGTGAGACAGGGTGATTGGGAGTTGATGATGATCAGACGAGTATTGCATTTGTTTGTCTTGTTTGTTGCATAATCGACCCGTTGTTGTTTGTGGAATCTGCGGTGATCCATTCGGGGATGGTGAGCGGGCTTGACAGGTTTTGCTAGTGAGAGCTTGGGGATTATCTTGGGAGAATTGCCACCACGAGTCATAGCATCCATCGAGTTCTTAGCGAGTTTTCTTTTATTATTAAGACTTTGAAGTTGTAATTCATTAAACAGTATTTGGTTTCGGATATTGTAAACTTCGCTTTTTACATTACTTTAATAAATGTGCTCAGTTCAGACGCTTTTGATATGTACTAACCTCGGGCAACCGAGATGGTAACGCACTCTCATGGTAGGGTGGTCCTGGTAAGGCACCTTGGTATGAGGGGGTGTTACAAAGTGGTATCAGAGCCGAAGATTCCGGCACCTAAACAAATGAATTTAATGAACCTAGGGAGTCTAACTAAAATGAACCCGGGGAGAGTTGTTTGGAGCTACCGCAAAGACTCGGGAGACGTCCCGGAGTCGCACCTTGGCCCTTACTAACTCGAGCCGGTAACTTGGGGGAAAGTGTGATGAGGACTAGGCCTTGTATGTGCACGTATGTGAAGATACATGTTGGTAAAAGTCGATAGTTGTATATATGTGTGATGGAATTCTTAACTGTTGTGATGGGAGAAGTAATTGATGAAACGGGTTGTGATTTTAACGTTGGATCTAGCGTATGTGCAAATTGGATGTTGATATGGCTACAATATGGTGTTAAAGTTTTAATATATGCATTATGGTGCTAAAGTTTTAATATATGCATTACATGCTGACGTGATTATAACATGGTTTTAAAATCCTTAAGTATTTGCTGCGGAATAGTGAGCATGATAGGGGAATCGTAATCTGTAAATTTTTTTTATAGCGTAACTCGGCCGAGCAGGGTAGACACTCGACCGAGTATGGTCTACTCGGCCGAGTGGACAAAACTCGACCGAGTGTTGTTTGATAAGAAGTAAGTAGCGATTTCTCTTGTTTGTGATTACTCGACCGAGTATGAGAGTGTACTCGACCGAGCATAGGCCACTCGGCCGAGTGTTGTTACACTCGACCAGTGTTCTTTGGTGTTTTGGCGTTTGTCTCGGAGTCGATACTCGACCGAGTATCTGCAAAGGTACTAGACCGAGTTATCAATACTCGACCGAGTATGATGTACACTCGGCCGAGTGTTCTTATGGCGGAGGGATGTTAAATTTTGAGCATGTGTTTACGTTTCTTTCTTTCTTATCAGCTCAAAATGCCGCCCAAAAGAACTCCCGCACAGATCCAAGCTTCGGAGATGTCTATTGATGAGATTGCTCGCATGATTGAGCAACAAGAGGCTCTCCTTGAAGCTCTCAAAAATGTGGGAAAAGGAAACGAGAAGACGATGGATGCAACCCAGCTTAGCATCAACATTGCTCGTTTCCACCCTCCCACATATGACGGGGTAAGGCGAACCAAAGTCTGCTCGAGAAGTGACACCGTGAGATTGAAGCTCTCATGGAAATGGTTAAGTGCCCCGGATATGATTGTTGAACAGGTTGTATACTACCTAAGAGGAGAAGTGCGGTTTGGTGGCGAACGTCAAGGATGATGCTAGAGCTTACTACCGGGAGGAAGGGGCTATTCCGTGGTCTGGATTGAAGAGTGCTATGAGAGAGCGATTTGTGCGGAGCATATCCGACACAAGATGAGATCCGACTTTGAATCTTTCACTATGTCCGAGGAGATGACGATCACCGATTACTATCATCGATTTATGGAGCTATCTCGTTATGTGGAAGATTTACAGCTCGGACAAAGAGGTTTGGCTCTCCGTTTTGAGAGGGGTTTGTCTGCTAAGATCGTGAGTCGTATGCCGGTGGGGTTGCTACGACCTCAAGGAAGTGTATCCGAGAGCGGGTCAAGGCGAGAGAATGGTGGATCTCTCAAGGGAGATCGAGGAGAGGGGATACATGAGAAAGAGGAAGGCCGATAGTGGGAACAACAATCGACCAACCAACAAGAAAGGGAATTTCAACCATGCTAAAGCTTTCTCTAGTGGAGCTGGTTTCTCTGGAGGTTCTCGTGGCTGGGGAAAGAATGGAGGTCGGGCTGTAAGTGACAACACCAACCTTACGTGCTTCAACTATGGTGGTATAGGCCACAAAAGGCGGGAATGCACGAGCTACAAGCCCGGCAATGGTTCAGGGGAGCTCGATCGGGAAATTTCTCTCGGGGCCGACTCGAGTTTTGCTAGTAGCCGACCGGGAGGTTCATGGGGCAACAGAGAGGTGGACGGGGTAACCGGGCGGTTACAACCGCGGTGGTGGTGGATCTTACCAGCGCGAGAATAACGGTGTCACCCGAGATTCGGCGGCTAAGCCTAGTACCTCCAATGCTTGATTCGGGGTGGAGGACGAGAAGAATAGTGGAAAGCTCTTCATGATGGATAGCGGGAAGCACAGGATGATGCTCATGTAGTTACCGGTACCTTTCTTGTTAATAATGTACCGTCCTTTGTTTTGTTTGATTGGGGCTACACATTCTTTTGTGTCTAAAAGTCATCTTTGTGTCTATGGGTTTGGGCAATTTTGAGGTTGTAAAAGATGATGTGTTCATACCTTCGGGGGAGTCTGTGTCGTGTCTCAAGTTATATAAGGGTATATCTATGGTGATTGGAGGGGTAGATTTACCCAATGGTTGTTAGAGTTTCCTAAGGATGGGTTTGAGGTGATTGTCGGGATGGATTGGCTAGGTAGGTATGATGCCAGGATAGATTGTAGACAGAAGAGAGTGTCTTTAAAGAGTCCCAAGGGTGTTAAGGTGTCCTATAGAGGGTTTGTGGTAAAGCCTAAGTGTAGGTTTATAGCGGTTATGACTTTAAAGTCATGTTTAAGGAAGAAGTGTCCCTTAATCCTTTGTCATGTGAGAGATCACCGAGTAGAGCCGACAACTTCGAGATTTCCGTGGTGAAAGAATTTGAAGATGTATTTCCGGAGGAAATACCGAGTTTGCCTCCCAAGAGGGATGTCGATTTCAGCGTGGAGCTTAAGCCGGGAACAGGTCCTATATCTAAAGCACCTTATCGTATGGCACCTAAAGAGTTGGTTGAGTTGAAGAAGCGATTACATGAGTTGTTAGACAAGGGTTATATCAGGCCTAGCGTGTCACCGTGGGGAGCTCCAGTTCTTTTTGTAAAGAAGAAAGATGGGAGTATGAGATTGTGCATTGACTACAGAGAGCTCAATCGGGTTCTGATGAAGAACAAGTATCCGTTGCCGAGGATTGATGATTTGTTCGATCGTTAAGTGGAGTGGTGTATTCTCTAAGATTGATCGAGGTCGGGGTATCATCGGTGAGGATAGCAGACGAAGATATTCCTAAAACAGCGTTACGATCTCGTTATGGTCACTACGAGTATGTAGTGATGCCTTTTGGGTTGACCAATGCGCGCGGACTTTTATGGATTTGATGAACCGGATCTTCACACCGTTTTTGGATAAGTTTGTGGTTGTTTTCATCGACGATATCCTAGTTTATTCCAAGACCAAAGAAGAGCACGAAGAGCACTTGAGGATAGTTTTGCAGACTTTGAGAGAAAATCAGCTCTATGCCAAATTATCCAAGTGTGAGTTCTGGTTAGAGGAAGTGGCTTTTCTAGGCCATGTAATATCCAAGAAGGGGGTATCTGTGGATCCTAGTAAGATTGAGGCCGTTACCAAGTGGGAATCGTAGAAGAATGTTCTTGAGATTCGGAGTTTCTTAGGCCTTGCCGGCTACTACCGGAGATTTGTGAAGGATTTCTCTACCATAGCACGGCCTATGACATCCTTGATGAGGAAAGAAGTCAGATTTGTTTGGGATGAGAGTTGTGAAACGGCGTTTCAGACCTTAAAAGAACGCTTGACCACAGCTCCTATCCTAGCCTTGCCAGAGGGTTGTGAGAACTTTGAGGTCTATACCGACGCTTCAAAGAACGGTTTGGGTTGTGTCTTGATGTAGGGAGGGAGAGTGATAGCTTATGCTTCGAGACAGCTGAAGCAATATGAGGAGAACTACCCTACTCATGATTTGGAGCTGGGTGCAGTTGTGTTCGCACTTAAGATTTGGAGGCACTACCTTTACGGCGCAACTTTTAAGGTGTTCTCTGATCATAAGAGTCTAAAGTATATCTACACTCAGAAGGAGCTTAACATGCGACAGAGGCGGTGGATGGAGCTGATTGGAGATTATGATATGGAGATCATCTATCACGAGGGTAAAGCTAATGTTGTCGCAGATGCTTTGAGTAGGAAGAGCGTTCATTCGCTATGTACGGCTATGTCCTTCTTTGAAGTTGAGAGATGAGATGTCTGGATTGGGGATCTTTATGATTCGAGAGGGGAATACCATCGGGGATTTGACGATCGAGCCAGAGTTGTATGAAAACATCAAAAGTAAGCAAGAGCTTGATCCTAAGATCCAGGAGTGGAAGTCAAAGGTAGAGAGTGGAGCAGCTTCCAGGTTCTCTATACATCCAGATGGGAGTGTTCGTTTTGATGGGAGATGGTGTGTTCTGACGATGCGAGTTAAGGAGAATGATCTTGTCGAGGCTCATTGCACTCCTTATTCAGTTCACCGGGTGGTGACAAGCTTTACAAAGACCTTAAGAAGACTTTTTGGTGGCCGAACATGAAGAGAGACGTAGCTGAGTTTGTGGCTAGATGTTTGACCTGTCAAAGGGTCAAAGGTGAACAAAGGAGACCTCAAGGTAAGATTCAGTCTCGACGAGTGCACGAGTGGAAGTGGGAGTCGATCTTCATGGACTTTATTGTGGGGTTACCTAGGTCAAAAAGCAAGGTAACAACATGATTTGGGTGATTGTGGATCGGCTAACCAAATCAGCCCATTTCGTCCCCATGAAGGATACTTGGTCTAAGATGCAGCTTGCATTGGGTTACCGAAAGCATGTGGTTCGGTTACATGGTATTCCGAAAGATATTGTTTCCGATCGTGATGCGAGGTTCATATCAAAGTTTTGGCAAGAACTGCAAGAGTTGATGGGTACAACATTGAAGATGAGTACTGACTTTTCATCCGGCAACCGATGGTGGACGAACGGACCATCAAGACCTTAGAAGACATGCTAAGGGCATGTGTTATGGACTTTGGAGGCAGTTGGGAAGACAGGCTTGATTTGATCGAGTTTTCATACAATAATAGTTATCATACAAGCATTGGGATGGCACCTTTTGAAGCTTTGTATGGCCGGAAATGCCGAAGTCCGGTTTGTTGGGATGATAGTTCCGAGACGGTAGTCTTAGGGCCACAATTGGTTCAAGATATGGTTGAGCAAATCCAGTTGATTCGCCAAAAGATGAGAGCAGCTCAAGATCGTCAAAAGAGCTACGCCGACTTACACGCGAGGGACATTGAGTTCGCGGTAGGTGACAAGGTGCTTTTGAAAGTGTCACCTATGCGAGGTGTTATGAGGTTTGGGAAGAAGGGTAAGTTAAGCCAAAAGTTTATAGGTCCTTATGAAATTCTGGACCGTGTTGGCGAGGTAGCCTACAGGTTAGCTTTACCACCAGCTTTGGATAGAGTGCACAATGTTTTTCATGTGTCTCAACTCCGGAAATATGTGAGTGATCCGTCGCACATCCTCGAGATGGAGAACATCGAACTTGATGAATCCTTGTCCTATGCCGAGATTCCTAAGGAGATTCTTGATCGCAAGGTTCGTAAGACCCGGAATGGTGAGACGGTCTTACTCAAGGTCCTTTGGTCTAATCATAATGTGGAGGAAGCCACATGGGAACCCGAGGAAGCTATGCGAAACCGCTTTCCTAACCTTTTTGATCAGGTATGTTTGGTTACGGGGACGTAACCGTTGTCTTTTTAGGGGGGTAGGAGATGGTCGCGATAGTGTTTTGTGTTTTCTTTGCTTTGTTTGATTCGGGTCGGGAGATGCGTTTTGGGTAACTTGTTGTGATGCTTGTGTAGTTCCTTGGAGTTGTCTCATGTGATTGTTAGAGTCTTGTGTCGTGGTGTTGTGCTTGTGTGTAGTAGAGTGTGAACTTCGGGACGAAGTTCTTTTTAGGGGGAAAGATTGTAACACTACGGATCTTCTTTGGAGCCTACTCGACCGAGTAGAGCCTACTCGGCCGAGTAGTGCTCTTAGTGCGTGTTATTTCGGTTCTGCCGAGGAATACTCGGCCGAGTATAGCGAATACTCGACCGAGTATTGGACACTCGGCCGAGTGTTGTTGCACTCGACCGAGTGTCCGGTTTGGCGAAGTTATATTTCGACGGTTTGATTAAGGAGTGATTAGGGTATTTTATATTTCCGCGTCAGTTTCTAATATCACTTTTCACAGCGTTATCATTTCTACGTTACCCTAATCATACCCAAATCATTCCCTAATCATTCCTTTGAGCATTTCGTAGCATCTTTGTGTGGATAATTGCGGTGATTCTTGCGTATAAGTTCTTGTTGCACTGTTGGTAAGTACATCTTTGTAATTATTGCATCGTTTCGGGTTGCTATACATTTATATGGAAGGGGATTTTGGGAATTGTACAAAGTGTAATTGTGTTGTATGATCATTGTATAGGAGAAGACTTCGTAGAGGAGCCTTTTTGATTGTCCGTGTTGCTTACTGCTGTGATTGCTAAGGTAGGGTTTCCCTACTCAGTTTACTGTGCTTTACATGACATGTTGTTGTAATTATCGTTGTCTGTTGATCATCGTAATATGGAGATTGTTGTGACAGTGTTGGTGTGAGGGGATTGAGATGACAGTAATGTCATGTGATTGTGATTATGGTGGAGTCACTTGCGGGAGTGGCTTCACACCCTAGTTCGCCCTCCGTGGAACCCGCCACGGGAGGGGATGTGCACATTAAGGGACAGGGATCGTTGTCGCTCGTGAGGAGCCTGGACTAGGTGGGATCGGTGCGGTCACCCATGGCGGCGAGGATTACCTGTTGCGATGGGTAATCTGGCAGGGCTACACACTTTGGTGTGTAGTCGGTTACTATGTGAGACAGGGTGATTGGGAGTTGATGATGATCAGACGAGTATTGCATTTGTTTGTCTTGTTTGTTGCATAATACTGACCCCGTTGTTGTTTGTGGAATCTGCGGTGATCCATTCGGGGATGGTGAGCAGGCTTGACAGGTTTTGCTAGTGAGAGCTTGGGGATTATCTTGGGAGAATTGCCACCTCGAGTCATAGCATCCATACGAGTTCTTAGCGAGTTTTCTTTTATTATTAAGACTTTGAAGTTGTAATTCATTAAACAGTATTTGGTTTCGGATATTGTAAACTTCGCTTTTTACATTACTTTAATAAATGTGCTCAGTTCAGACGCTTTTGATATGTACTAACCTCGGGCAACCGAGATGGTAACGTACTCTCATGGTAGGGTGGTCCTGGTAAGGCACCTTGGTATGAGGGGGTGTTACAGAAATTCTAGGTTTTTTATTGTTATTAATCGTTTCTTCAACCAAATTGGGATTTTTTTTTTGGCTTCAGAGAGAGAGAGACAGAGGGGTGTCGGTGGGTTTTTGTGTGGCTGGGAGGTGGGCAGTGTTGAGAAGTTCAACTAATGGGATCTAATCGCTGCCCTTGGTTTCCTTTGATCTAGTGGCTGAGATCTTTCAAACTCACAACTCACCGTAAGAACCAAACTCACGAGATCCCGCATCTCTCTCTCTCTCTCTCTCTCTCTATATATATATATATATATATAGAGAGAGCCAAGTTCAAATGAGTCCATCTATATATTTGAGTCCATAAGTCATAATCTAAGTCATTAGATCTTCTAAGATTGATGGTTGAGATTTGAGACTTCTAATCAATTTTTGAAATGAAACTTTAATGTTTTAAAAGTGAAACTTTAATCTGTGAGATCAAATTTAATTCTTTACGATTGAAACTTTAATTTTTTAAAGTCATTTTGTAAATAAAAAATTAAATTTATGTATTTTTAAATATAACTTTAATGTTTTACGAGTGAAACTTTAATGCTTAAAAGTGAAACTTTAATTTTTTTAGGCCATTTTTAATATAAAAATTTGAATTTATGAAATGATGTGATTGTGATTAATGTAATTTAATTTAAATGATTTTTGAATGTAACTTTAATATTATACGAGTTCAACTTTAATGTTTAAAAGTGAAACTTTAATTTTTTTAGGCTATTTTAATAAAAAAAATTGAATTTATGTAATGATGTAACTGTGACTAAAATTTATTTAATTTCATTGATTCATGAATGAAACTTTAATGTTAAACGAGTGGAACTTTATTGGTGACGAATGAAACTTTAATTTTTTTAGGCCATTTGACGAGTGAAATTTTAATTGTGATTATTTTAATTTCATTGATTTAAAAATGAAACTTTAATGTTAAATGACTGAAATTTTAATGATAATAACTGAAACTTTAGTTTTTTTATTCCATTTTAATATAAATTTCTATTTATGAAATATCTCTAATTTACAACTGTAACTTTAATGTAGTGCATGCGGAACTTTAATATATTTCGAGTGAAACTTTAATGTATTGAGTCATTTCACCGCTATATAAAATTTATGAAATATTAACAGTCAAGTGTGCAACTTTAATCAATCCAACCGCCATCGACACCCACCACTACTTTCACCGACCACCAACAACACCCACCACAACCCAACCCCACCAGATTTGAAAAAAAGTAAAGGAAGAGCACCGACACCAACCACCACATTCGCCACCATGACCAATCTGAAAAAAAAGGAAAGACGTCTGACAACCACCAACTGAAAGATACATATTTTTATGAAAGATACATATTTTTATTTGTAGGTCTGAAAGTTTCTAACCAAAACAGTGAAAAAGGAAGAAGGACGGAGTCGGTAGCGTGGTGGTTGGTCCACCTCTGACAACTACCTCTGACAACCACCAACAACAACCAAACAAAAAGCAAATCTGAAAAAAAAATGAAAGTAGAAAGGAGGCGGCGGCGCCCATACCCACCACCCCACGGCATCACCACTCCCACCAGCCCCACACATGCAAACAACAACCAACAATCACTCTTTTTCTCAGATCTAGAAAAAAAAAAGGAAGAGGGAGGCGGGGTAGCAGTGTCTGATGGTGCCGAGGGAGGTCGAAAAGGAGAGGAGAAGGGCGGCGTGGCAGGTTGTTGTCGATGGATGTGTGGCGGTGGTGTTTGAAGTTGGTGGTGGCTGAAAAAGAAGATGGGAGGAAGAGAAAAAATGAGGAGGTGGCGGGGGGCTGTTGTAGATGCCGGTGGTGGTGGGTGGAGTTGGAGATAGATGGGAGAGAGAGAGATGAGATGAGGCAGTGAAATGTGAAATGGGTTAGATTAGGGTTTTTTTGTGTGTTTTATATAGGTCTTTTATTTTTAGATCTAATCTTAACCCTTGATTTGTTATAATCTAGACCATTCATTTTTCTCATCTAATGGTTAGAATTAGGACTTATGGACTCACCTAAGGAAGGTGGACTCATTTGATCCTAATTCTATATATATATATATATATATATATATATATAGAAGAGATCAACTAAGGCCAACATATGTATTTGAGTCCATAAGTTCTATTAAGGGCCCTTGGATGGTGAAAATGGATGGCCAAGATCAACCTCCAAAAAGTGTGTTTATGGACTAATATCACTCATTCTCTCCTCCTTCACTAATCCTTCTAATTAATCACTAATTAACTATAACTTCTTTTCCTCTCATCCACTTCTCTCACATATCACACAACTCATCTCCTCTCTCAAACCCTAAAAAATAAAAACCCAAAAAATCCAAATAAATAAAAAACCCCAAAACCCAAATAAATAAATAAAACCCAAAAAATCCAATTAAATCAAAAAACCCAAAAAATCCAAATAAATCATTCATTCTTCTCTTATGAGTCCCTAAGTCCTTATAAGGACCTTAGGATGGAAGGGATGGAGGGATGAGATTACATCTCATTCAAGGGTCACAAATGAACCTCTCTAATCTCCCCCCTAAACCTGTATAACTCCTCCTAATTTTGTATAACTCTTCCACCATTCTAATCTCCCAACTCACTTCCTCATTCACTCATCCTCTCTCACTTCTCTCATTCACTCTTTCTCTCTCATTTTTCTTCCTAATCACAATTCTCTCATCCTCTCATTCTCTAAAAAAAAAACCAAATGATAAAAAACTAAAAAAACCAAACAAAAACCAAAACAACAAAAAACACAACCTCTCCCTCTCCTTTCGGTAACCACCGCACCACCACTCGCGCCCACCACCTTCGTCACCACTCCTCACCAGACCACCACAGCCCTGCGTCCTTCCTTCTTATAAGAAGATATTTGAAAAGAATAAGTAACAACAAAAACCAACAAAAATTAACAAATAAAATAAACCGACCCAAACAACAAATTTAACACAAAATCTAAAAAAAAAAAAAGTAACGAAAATAACCGAGACGCAAAATCTGGAAAAAAAAAACGAGTTTATAGAATTACCGACGGCGGTGGTGGAGGTGGGTGGCGGTGGGGGTGGGCGCTGGGTGGTGTCGGGTGGGATAGTGGTGGGTGGTGGTGAATGAGGAAGAGAAGAATGAATGATTTATTTGAGTTTTTTGATTTATTTGGATTTTTTGATTTAATTGGATTTTTTGGGTTTTATTTATTTATTTATTTGGGTTTTGGGGTTTTTTATTTATTTGGATTTTTTGGGTTTTTATTTTTTGGGGTTTGAGAGAGGAGATGAGTTGTGTGATATGTGAGAGAAGTGGATGAGAGGAAAAGAAGTTATAGTGAATTAGTGATTAATTAGAAGGATTAGTGAAGGAGGAGAGAATGAGTGATATTAGTCCATAAACACACTTTTTGGAGGTTGATCTTGGCCATCCATTTTCACCATCCAAGGGCCCTTAATAGAATTTATGGACTCAAATACATATGTTGGCCTTAGTTGATCTCTTCTATATATATATATATATATATAGAGAGAGAGAGTTAGGATCTATTGAGTCTACCTTCTTAGGGTGAGTCCGTCCTACCAATCTAGACCGTCAGATGAAGGAGATCCAACGGCTCAAGATGGGAGGTCTTAGTAAGGGCAAAAAAGTAATTACAGCTGATATAAGAATTGTCATCACCCTCGTTTCCCGTCATTCACTGATTTCATTTTCTCTCATAAAATGTTACTTTCTCACTCTTCTTCTTCCAAGGACCTTTCATCTACGGTTGGTCGTCTTCCACTTGACATTCAATGCATTTTACTCTAGAAATGAATCACAAATGGAGAATCTTAGCCATTATAGCTTGGTTAGTTTTCTCGAAGCTTACTTTATAGATTTTCCTAATCTCTGTAACGTTTCGTTTCAATCGTACCTAATTTCCGAAACCCTAACTTAGACTTACTTCAAAATTTGTCACTTTGTTTTGTGAATTCCTTATTTTTAATTCACTTTATGAAAAAAAGTACTCAATTTCAAAGTATTTTGGTGTTATTTCGCCGTTCCCGATTTCGTGCGAAAGGAAACAAACAACAATTGTGAAAAGTTATTTGATGTCAACTGGATTACTTATCAATTGCTATTTCATTGAAATTTATAATATAATTTGCATAAATTCGTGATTCTTTTGATTCAATTCGAACAATTTGTCAGTTTTCTGTAATTCTAGGTTTAGCTTGATTCATATTAACACTAGCTTATTGTGTTTCTTCTCAATTCTTTCTTGCTTTTAGAGATTTTCAACCGGAAAATGATTCAGAGTGATGGCGCAATTGAGCAAGGAGAAAGCGAGAATAATATGCCTACAGGTATTACAATATTTTCCTATTTCACTTCGATTTTGTTTACTCCCTACATAACTACTGAGTACGATAATATTCCGTACACATTTCTCACAATAACAATCATTTGTCATTCCCATTACTTCATCCAACAAGGCTTGAGTTTAGCAATTCGTAACTCTCTCTGTTACTATAATGCTATATGTGTGTTATTATAATGGTTTAGGTGTGTTATTGTAACGATATAAGTGTGTTACTCAACGACAAATTTGCTATAATGGAAGAATGGTGTTCTGTTACTCTAATGTTATATGTGTGTTATTATAATGGTTTTAAAATGTTTTATTGCAACGATATAAGTGTGTTACTTAATGACGAATTGCAATAATGGAATAATGGTGTTATGTTACTCTAATGCTATATGTGTGTTATTATAATGGAAGAATGGTGTTATTATAATTGTTTAATTGTGTTATTCTAATAATATAGTTAATTTATGTAATCTATGAAGAACTGTGATAAATGGAACAATAGCGTAATTATGTTACTCTAATGGTGTAAGTGTGTTACTATAATGGTTTAATATTGTTATTCTAAAGATTGAGTTAATTGATTACATTTCTCTACAATAAATTTGTGAATTATCAACTTCTCTTTTGATTTTCTGGCCATGACTTTATCTCTTGAAACGGAATGAGCTAGGTTCAGAATGAGCAAGCTAAAAAAAGTCTGTTTTTTTTTTTGTCTTTTTTTCTTCATTTTAAATATCAGAATTTTACAAATGCGGATACGTGTGGACTGAAGTTTCGGTCCTTATAATAATAAGCACGAAGATCCTTAAGTTGACAAAAATGTATCAAGTAACAATTCCATGTGTTTTCAAATTCAATCAATTGATTATGCTTTAAGCATTATATTTTAGGTCAGCTTGTATTGTTATACTCCGTATTTGTTTGCGACGTAAATAGTGATTGTATGATAATAATTTGTAAAATAATTGTTTGATCTGGTAAATGATGTTAGTTTGAACGCGTGCAAAGTGCCATTGTTCCAGTAATGGCGTGGTATGACAATGATGTGTATGTATAAGCGTGTTACAATAAGGTTGTTAATGTGTTATAGTAACAGGTTACATGTGTTATAGTAAGGGTATTAATGTGTTATAATAATGTGTGTGACTCTTTTGGTTTCAATGTTATAATAATAATGGTGACAATGTGGTCATAATGCTTTGGTTATTAGTTGTTTCGGACTATTCGGTCATAATGCTTTTGCAAAGCTAATTTTTCTGTATGATTTCTTCTTTATCAATCTGACTAAATTTCTTATCGTGAATATACAATACATGCTATCTAAATCTACTAAATTGTTGCTAGATTATCAGTAGAATATAACAATGACATGATTTTGGCAGCTAGGGATCACCAAAGTTCAATGTAGTTGGTTATTTGCTGCCAGATTTCCGATGTCGGAAGTGTGTCAGTTCAGAAATCGGTGCACATCATACCTCCACAATTCACTTTGGTATTGAAAGGTATGACAACCAAGTGCTACTATGCATATTTGGCCCCTCTGGCCTCCTCACACCTCTTGATTTAGAAAGGGAATTTAGTGGAAAAAAAAGTACGGAGTGTTATGTTTGATTATTGGTTGTTGGAGTCTTGCAGACTAATTGGTTATAATGCTTTTACAATGCTGATTTTTCTAAGCAGCACTTGGGAGAGTTATATTGTTTTTAAGTTGAATTTCGTCTGGAAAATGCCTAATCTTTCTATATAGATCTGGCTGACAAGAAAATGGTCTGAAAACTTTTGCATGGTTAAATAACAAGTCCGAGCAAGTTGTTTGGTTGTCAAAAACTGTTAGAAAGGTTTAAAGTGATAATTCTTATAAATACTCTAAAGGCTATTAGCTCAAATGGGAGAGCGATGTGCAAATTTTGCACAAAGGTATGGGTTCAAATCCCATATAGCCTAGTTCATTTGAAATTCAATGATTGGATCTTATCATGATCAAAGATATGTAGTAGCATTAAGGATGAGCAAGCAAAATCATACTCGAACATGCACAACTAAGGACAAGGAGATCCTGGTTAAATAAGGGTGTGAGACACTAATGTGTACGACATCATGAGCCAGTGTCAGAGCATTGCAGCAAGAAGAGGTCTAGTGACGAGCATGGTCAAAATACTGAACTAGACACTATCCTACCGTGGTTCTTTAAAGTAATACTATCAATTATGGTCTTTCAGAGTAGAATTAATTTACTCGATTAGAGTAATATATCTGTGAGTCTTTCAGGTAACATTAATAACCAACATGGGAGTTGAACCCATATCTTGTGCATTGCACAATGCTCTACCATTTGAGCTAATTGGTTTTTGAAAAGACGACAATATAAATTAAATCGAATTCGTAAAACTGAAATCCCTGAAGTACAATCTAGGTAGCACGGACACTTCTCCTAATTAGCCGTCCCGTGTCGGACACCGTGTCGGACACCGACACTTCTCGGACACACGTCGAAACGTGTCGGACACCTATAAAGCCGTGTCTAACTTTCTACATTTATTCGGGCACGTGTCCGACGCGTGTCCATGGTATTTCGGCCGTGTCCGACGCGTGTCCATGACATTTGGACATCATTTGGGGTGAATGATGTTCTTTAAGCGTGAAATGAGTTGTCGAAAGAGATTGATTAAAAGATTCGTTTGGATAGTAAATGAAAATGAGTTATAATCAAGGCAAGTTTTAGCTTCACTTATTTAAATTTAATATCAAATACTTTTATAAAAATAAAATCGAACGTTTATAATTATAAAATATATATTTTATTAAATTTAAATAACGTGTCCCGTGTCCTAAATTTCAAGGGATGGCGTGTCACGTGTCCGTGTCGTGTCCGTGTCCCGTGTCCGTGTCCGTTTTGGTGCTACCTAGAGTACAATTTCAATCAAATGATAGAAAATTACCTGATTTTACGCAAGCTTATTAGGATAATACTACTGAAGAGGAAATCGAGATTGAATAAAATCGCTTAGCAAACTAATTTGATAGAAGAGATTGAGAATGTTGATTAAATTGATTAGGGAGCAAAGAGAAAGTGGATACGGGATAGTGGACTGGTGTTACATACACTTGTGGGCTTTATTTTTGGTATTGTTTGATCAGCATCAATCTCACTCGTTAATCACATGTTACAATAACTATAAAGATGTGTTACAATAACCATAAACATGTGTTACAGTAACAATCAAATACGTGTTACAATTTCATGTGAATCTACTTTCAATTCAAGAAACTGAAAAATAAAAGTTATTTTTATGTTTAGTCCACATCAATCAAGCTCGATATCATGAAAATTTTTCCAAAAAACTACAAATAAATTCATATATCAACCTATTGAAAACATCAGATCAAGAAACTCGTTGAGAATCAAAACACCAGTTTTATAATTTCTATTTCAGTTCAAGATAAACAAAATTACCCGAAAAATGCTCATATAATAAATCGAAAATCGAAACAATAGATCTTCTAACAAATTTTGAAAATTGAAATTTACCTCATCCATTTTGAAAATTGATATCGGTTTCGAAAATAATTTTTTTATATTAATTTTGAAAATCGAAACAATAATCAATCAAAGAGTTCGGAGAACGAGTAAGGAGTTTACCTCATTAATCTTTTTTCTTGTTCATTCACAGCGATGTACCAATTTTATTTCGCCTTCGCTGATAAAACTATGATTTGAGTGAAGAATCAGAAGGATTGTGATCATTAAAATCAGGATAAGAATCACAATCGCAATAATGGTGAAATTCCTCAACAAGCTTCTTCGTAAATTTTATTTTCTTGGTTGATTTTAGATATTTTTACTGAAAGATTGGAGAGAGAGAGAGAAAGGGAGAAAGGGGTAATGAGAGAGAATGAAAGGGGCGGTCAAAGGGTTTTGTTTGAATTACTCAGCCTGACGTGGCGTAATCTAACGCGCCCAACAATATTAGATCTGACGGTGTATAATAATAGGACGGACTCATTTAAAATCCCGGACTCACTTAGGATCCTGTATATATATATATATATATATATATATATATATATATATATATATATATATATATATATATATATATATATATATATATATATATGTTTATCTTTATACCGACTAAGCTATTAAAAATGTAAATTTCATAAAAATTACGTTTAAAAATGAAATTAATTAGATTAAATAATTTAAAATATAAATAAAACAATGAGATGGTTAATTAAATTATAAATGCTAAAAATGAGAAATTCACGAGTGTTACAGTTTGAGGAATGGAGATGCGTGAGATAGAGAGGGAGTAGGAAGACGATTTATGAGATATGTGGCAGTGAGGAAGGCGTGAGGCCAGAAGGTAAGGGGAAGGTTGGCGTAGGATAAGAGAGCGAGGCCGGTTTCGATAATGTGACGATGTCGACGCTCGGCATAGCCATTGTGTTCGGGAGTGTGTGGAAGCGAGGTAAGGTGTGAAATACCAGCAGGGGAAAGGGTGGGTTGGAGTTTGATGTATTGGCCCCCGTTATCGGAAAAGATTTGTTTAATTTGACGATTAAAAAACTTTTCGACAAGGGACTTGAATCGTTGAAAGACAGTGAGCAAGTCAGACTTATTTTTGATGGGATAAAACCATATGTATTTTGTGAAGTGGTCAACAAAGATTATGTAATATTTAAAGTTGTCATAAGAGAGAACCAGAGATTTCCAAACATCAGAAAATAGTAATTCAAGCGGTGCAGTGGTAGACAAGGTAGAATCAGAGAAAGCTAATTTGTGACTTTTATTGATGTCGCAGACATTACCATTTGAATAATTTAAGGTAGGAATATTGATAGAAAAAGTACTACGAAGATAACTAATAATAGATTTGGACGAATGTCCTAGCCTATGGTGCCATCCGACGGAGCTTGGGAGGAGACTTGGGTGAGCTTGTGGAGACGGTGGGTGCCAGAGGTAGACGTCATCTTCAAGCTTGCCTTGAAGGAGCACCGTGTTCGTGTGAGGGACCTTAATGACAAAGGAAGAAGGTGAGAATTCAATAATGGCATTGTTGTCATGACAAAATTGAGAAACAGAAAATTTTTTGCGAGAGATGCGAGGAACATGGAGGACATTATTAAAGAGAAGTTTGGAGGACGGAGTAAAAACAGTAAATGAACCGTTATTAGAAATAGGAAGAGATGTACCGTCACCGATTATCACATCATCCGAGCCACCATAAGGATTGTGTAAGGATAGATTGTCAAGGTCATTAGTGATGTGGTGTCTTGCACCACTATCGACTAACCATGGACGAGAGGAGGTAGGACTGGAGGCGGTGGCCGTGTGAGCTTGGGCAGGGGTATGTTGACGTGAGGGGTTTCGTGGAGGGAGAGGTATGGTGGGAAAATCTCGTTTGAACTTTCGGCATATGGTAAGGTAGTGACCTATATGTTTGCAATACTGACACCTCCCTTTGAATGGGGTTTGAGCTTCATCCGGGGAGGAGGCAGTGAGTGGTGGTGGTGTAGGCAGGAGGGGAGTATTGGTGGAGGAGCGGTTGTAAGAGCGAGAGTAATTGGGACGGGATTGTGCAGCGTGTGCTGAGATGGGAAATGAAGGAGCAGGTGTAATTTGTTTGAGAGTTAATTCATGGTTGATGAGTTTTTCATGGAGTGCTTCGAAGGATATAGCAGTGTCACGGTTGCGAACAACATCAATGACGGGTCTATAGGTGTCATCAAGACCGCGTAGTATTTTGGAGACGATGTCGTCGGAGTCCATTGGTTTGCCTAAGGCAGCTAGTTTGTCAGTGTAGTTTTTGAACTGTGTCATGTAATCATTGATGGAGAGATTGCCTTTCGAGAGTGAGTCGAGGGCATCTTTGACTTGGAGGATATGTCCTCGAGAAGGATTGCCATAGGTTTGTGCTAGGATTGACCACGCTTCATTTGAAGTCGTGGCATTGGTGAGGAGCGAGGCTATGCTCGTGGGAAGTGTGCCCATGATGGCGCCAAGGATGAGTCGATCTTGGCGTAGCCAAGAGTGATAGGTAGGATTGGAGGAGGTTGTTTTCTTTGTTTCATCAGTGATGGTGGAAGAAGGAGCGGGGTGCGTACCATCTACGAATTTGAGTAAATCGTAGCCAAATAGGATGTTGGAGAGTTGAGTTTTCCAGTTGAAATAGGTGAGAGGTGTGAGTTCTTTGTATTGGGAGAGGTTAACATCAATGAAGGGAGATTTTGGGTCATGGGGATTGGGAATAAGGTTGCCATGAGGAGCCATGGAGAAGAAAGGAGAGGGTGTCGATTAGGGTTAGGGTTCTTGGCCGAAAAAAAATTTGATTGTATGGAGGCAAGACGGATCTTACAAGCTCGATACCATGTTGGAATTGAGAAGAATAGAGTTTGAATGTGATAATCTTATTATTGCAAGGATATACAATATTTATAGTAGAGCATATACATGAGTTATAGAAAGACTATAAACAATAACCTAAAACTAGACAAGAAATATGGAAAGAAGATTTATATGAATATACATTGAATAGCGAGCAAGGTATGAAGATACGGAAAATATGTATGATTTATGAATATTCTAATGACTAACACTAACAAGTTCCACAACATACCTTATCTTCCTTACCGCTAAAATCACCCTTATCCTCACAAGTGTAGGAGATTAACAAGCTTGAGGTACCTTCTGCTTGACATCATATTTCTCATATGGCATCTAATACCAACCATTACTAAGATTGAACATCTATTTTAATGTGACGACATGAACTATATCCACACTATTTAGTCTCCAATGTATCATTATCTGCTGGGTCATGCATCAAATCTAATTGTCCGACCAAAATTCGACGCCTCTATGACAAGCACTAAAATTTCACAATCACGGCGTAATGGTTGAATGTTAAAATTGATCTCAAAAACACTGTCAAGCGTGAACTTATGAACATAAACACCTAAGACCACTCCTAGGCTTGAACCCAATAAACAATCAAATACTCAACAACAAGAGCCGCACAACATTTTTAATCAACTTCATCGACTGTCATTTAATAACAAGGTTAAGGATCCAATTCTTACCCTTGTTATAGAATTTTTTTTCTTAAATAGCGTTGTAAACCAAAATATTTACAAAAATGGGGCTCATTTCAAACTATTTACACGGAATGGGTCCACGTCACCACTTTAATTTTTTTTACAGATGCAATAACTTCTCGCCACTTGAATTAGCGAGTAGTATATTTTTTTTATTTCAACAACTCCTCGCCATTTCAGTTAGCGAGAAGTTACAAGTGTATTTCCAAAAACATTCTGCCTACTACAAGATTCATCCAACACTCTCAACTACAAACAAACACATACATACCAAAGCAATTCAACATTCATACAACGAAGTTCTATTTACGCTTGGTGCGGACTGGCGGATGTGGCGCCAGTAGAGCAGGTCGAAGTGGGGTGGAAGCACGAGCTGCTCATGGGTCGAGCCATGGTGATAATGGTGGTGTGATTTGAGTGGCTCTGAAATTGGGTTTTTGGTCTGGGCTTCGTTTAGGGTACAGGGAGATGCACAAAAAGTTGGGTTCGGAACCGTTGGTGATGGATGGGTAGCGTAGAAATGGTGGTTGGATGATTTGTGAGTGGTGGTGAATAACGAAACAATCAGGGGCTTCTAGTTGCTAGCATGGAGCAAAAATGGTGTTTGATTTGGATTTATGGATTACGGAGAGTGAGAGGCTTGGTTTTAATGGAGGAAGCAGTACTAATAAGTTGTTGGGTCGAATGTAGAATGAGGAAGGTGCTTGTGTTCTGGTTGGGTTGACCTTGGTAGAAGAAGACCTTGGTAACTTCTCGCCAAGTGAAATGGCGAGGAGTTGTTGAAATAAAAAAAAAAGTTTACTACTCGTTAATTGAAACGGCGGGAAGTTAAAAAAAATTAAAGTGCTGATGTGGACCAATTCCGTGTAAATAGTTTGAAATGAGCCCCATTTTTGTAAATATTTTGATTTACAACGCCATTTAAGAAAAAAATTCCTTGTTATAAGTATACTCCGAGTCTCCGAGTATGAATTCACAACATAAAAGTATAAAACCCACGGTAATTGTTAAGCATTTGGTCTAAAGGTGGACAACAATCAGAGATTGTACTTTCAAGTATATAGGAAAAGGCTCTTGATTATGAGCCCAATTTCTCTCCATTTCTTAAAAAGAACTGGAGAGACAAGTACTTATTAATGGTTCGAATCGCATTTTGGTAACATTTTACAGTTCTAAATTTAAGCTAAAAATAAAGGGAACATGAGAATGAAAGGATAATTATTATTTAAATAGATTGTGAGAGGAAATAGAGAGAAAGAAAATGGAGATGATTCATTTCCCTTGATTATAGCACCTGTGACAACCAAATCATTGGAAGAAGTCATCTAATGCACACTCAATTCAATTCAAGTTAAATTTTATAATATATAATATTGTATAATTCTTCCGATTTGATTTAATGATATATGTAATATATTTATATTAATATATAATTCTCTTAAAACTGCATGCTTAAGTAGTAAAAGTAATTTCGTCAGTAAAGAAAAAAATTGTACTAACATTGGATATAGTTATATGATAGTAATCACTCATTTGAATAGTAAAAGTAGCAATATTATCAACGAGATTAGTGAGAGTGGTAGAAACAACGAGAGTAGTTAAATAATCAATATTAATGCGGCAGTAGTGACAGTAACAATAATTACGGCGGGAGTAGTGAAAGTAACAATGATTACGGGCAAGTAGTGAAATGTTATTATTATCGTTTTCATTAATAAGAGTAAAATATTAATAGTGAATTTGTCTCAAAATTTATTTCATCGTTATAAAAAATATATTAATGATAAATTTATGGGTTATACAACTTTAAGTAATTTTATTTAAAGAAAAAAAAATTTAATGATAAGTACAGGTAGCCCGGGCGAAGCCGGACATCAATACTAGTGATGTGTAATAAATTTTTTTTTTTGAGGTATGTCATGTGTAATAATCTAAATATACACAAATGGTCAATGTCAAGCGTCAAAAAGAGACACCTGATTTTTGATCTAACCATATTTAGCAATTATTATAATTTGGACCGTTATGCACATACCTTACTTTCCTAATTTCTTAATATTTTCCTTATTCTTGTATTCTAATTTTTGCACTTACCATATTTAGCAATTATTATGAAGTTTTAATGTTGGTAGGAATAAACTAAGCCGACTAACCGCGTTTACTTGATTACCAAGTTTTACTTACTTCACCCCAAGTGGTCTCTATATAAATTCCTTATTATGTGACAAATCTCACTCAAAATTCAAAAACAAAAAAAGACGTTAAAACTCTCAAAACAAATAAACCCTATACAAAATTGCACAATAATGAACTCAACAACAATGGAGGTGAAAGAAGAACACGCAATTCTACATGGTATTAGGCTCTTCAACTGCCCTTGTAACAACGACAATGACAAGGACGACCTATTTTTGTTGAACGTACTCACGACTGTTCCGCAAGGTCGACCTAAGACGTTACTGGAGTACTTCGATAATCAATGCGACAACTACAAGTACCGTAGTATGAAGAATTTTAGTATAAGGTGGGATAATCATGAGAAATTAATTGAAGAAAAAGTGTTGCATGATCAAATTGCTAATTTAAACTTATTCCAATCTGACACCGACCTTAAGTTGGTCCGTCACATACATAATTACATGCGCAGCCTCTTTCGTCGCAAAACTAGTACTACTCCTTGTACCGATTTCGTCTTGGTATGGGTTATTGATATCCATCGGTACGAGTTCAGTGAGGAATACTTGGGCGATACTGATTCTGATTGTACAAGTACAGATACGTATATTCCGTGCCCAACCGCCGAGGGAGCTGATGTGCACAATCTGTTTATTGATGTAAACTTCAGCCAGGCATATGTGAGGAAGTTAAGGCAGGATTCGTCGTCATTGAATTTGGTGAAGGTTGGCCCTTCAATACAAATACAAGATCTCAAGTTAGAAGTGGTATCGACTCAAGATGGATACAGGCACATAGTAGCAGAAAACGGTGTGGAGGGTTGTTGTTCAATATGTTGGGAAGCCTTTCAAGGAGAATTAGTAGCTCAAGATAGAATATACAACTGGCTTCCGGAAGATCATTCATGGAGTTTGGTGAGGTTGAAGTGTGGACATGTATTTCACCATCGATGCATATTCAACTGGCTGCCCGACCACCCTACTTGTCCTTATTGTCGTTCGAGCACGTTAACATTCATCTAGGATCGTATTCCGTATTGTGTTTGAAACTGTATGTTAAATAGTTAACATGTACCTTGAATTCTTTGTTTTGTTTTGTTTACTCGTCCGATATTCAAAATCATGATATCCTAATGCATAATGTTTTTTTTGTACTATGGCGAGATAACCAAGGACCGTGTATATATACGATTTTAGCATCAGAGAAACATACTCGTAGTTTATACTTGAGATGTGCGTGCGAATAAAGATGGAGATTGTCAGAATATCCAAAATATTGGAATGCTCTTCCTCGTTTATACTGTATATAGTTACAGAAAACCAGGCAATTACACAAATACAAATGATAATTCCAATTGCCCTGGAATCAAATGAAAAGTAAGAGGGTAAATCTACCCTCTTAAATAAATAAGGTAATGAGTAATGAATGACACTTTGATGATTTAGTTTCATGTAAACAATATATTCTCCTGACGTTTATAATGAATTCGTCAAAGAGAAAGAATGTTTTTATTACTAGAATTCAATGCAAGGCTTACGCCTCAGGCTTCCCAACCTCGGAGAAGGGTAGCTCGAGCAACACGATTGACACCAAGCGTGAAGGCTCCCATACGAAGATCACAATCGTGGGTCTTGCACATTTCTTTCACGTCCTTGAGCCCCCTTGTCATGTATTTCTTCAACTCCGAGTTCACTCTCTCTTCATCCCACATGAATCCTTGAATGTTCTGCAATAAACCAACAACAACATCAGAGCCTTAATCCCAAAATGGTTTGGGGTCGGAAGGTGTTTGTGTCAGGAATTTTGGTAAATGATGTACACAATACTGGATTACATTTTTAAGTAGTCCAGTATTGTGCAAACAATATTTTTGGGTCAGAAGGTGTTTGTGTCAGGAATTTTGGTACCTGAACCCACTCAAAGTAACTGACAGTAACTCCTCCAGAGTTTGCATATATGTCAGGAAGGATGATAACACCTTTCTTCTTCAATATCTGCAAGACAAAACCAGTTAGAAACTTTATGCGCATATTCATGAACCAATGATTAATGCATACTAGGGATTAACCTCATCTGCATCTGGATCAGTGGGGTGATTAGCAGCCTCGACGATGAACTTTGCCTTGATTTCATTAGCATTTTCCCTTCAATAGTAACAAATTAACAGAATTATAGATTTTCAATCTTGTTAGCACCAGGAGTTCAAAAGAGAAAGCATTTGGGAATCAAAATCCCAGAAGATCCAAATTGCCTAAATCACATAGAATTTCGAGACACAAGGGAATTAGTCATATCATATAATCAAGACCACATATTTCAGCATTTTACGCTAGAACAGGTGGCTTCAAAAATATATTGCACAAAGCAGCTACTTTAAAACTGTTTTTTATGGAAGATCAACGGAGTATTACTCATTCAAAGAGGTTAGAACTTACTTGCTAATAACACCACCAAGAGCTGCAGGTATTAGTACATCACAATCTTCAACCAGTATTGAATCGGCATCAATGGCATCTGAGTCATGAAAACCTTTAACTCCACGATTTTCACTCACGTGTTCCATTAAGCGGTCAATATCGAGGCCATTCTTGTTTTTAATGGCCCCAGAGATATCGCTTACGGCCACAATCTTCCCACCCAATTCGTGGATGAGACGTGCCGCCCAGGAACCTACATTACCAAACCCCTGTTACAAGTAGCTGGCGTCAGGTGAAACTCATAAGAGCAGAACAAATGGTTTATCTTCTTATTAGTAATATATATCAGTTTGCAGCCAGCCATTGGCGGCTAAAGTACACAGACCTGTGGTACCCAAACATTGTTGAACTAAATTTTTGTGCAACAAGATAAAGTTTGGCCCTTGTAGTCTTGTAGATCTCATCATAAAGATGTTCTTAATAGAGGTGCAAACAAACATGACTATAAAAATTGAAAGTAGTACCTGTATCACAAAGCGCTGTCCGGAAATAGTCTTTCCGTACTCATTTAGCAGCGCTTCAGTAGCAAAGAGCGCTCCTCTTCCTGTTGCTGCATCTCTACCTAGAGAACCACCAAGGTCCTAAGTCCATACACAAGAATTCAGTACACTTTTTTCATGTGTGGATAATCAGCTGTAGGTATATAAACTCGTTCTATTCCAGCAGTAAAGCATACAGCACCAAATGATGGCAGCTGGCAATTAAATTTATAACATCATACTTACAATAGGTTTTCCAGTAACAACTGCTGGTGAATGGCCATGAAACTTTGAGTACTCGTCCAATATCCAGGCCATGGTCTGCAAACAGCAAAGGGGACGAATGATAATTTCATAACCCTAAAATTTACCAATTATTGCCTACATTAAAGCCCCTCCCACCGCATATAAGTTACCCACAGATTGTTGGTATATAATTGTCTAACGAGTTCATTAACTAGATATTCAATGTATAACATGAAGGTTTTTTTTGACAAATTGCTACGACATTTTTAAGTAATTATCGGCTTAAATATGTCTGTCATCATTATAAAAAATTTAAGTTATAATGCTACTACCGTTTGCGGGCCTGTCTCATGCTATATTGCGCACTTGCTCAAGTTACTATCAGTTTACCTGGGCGTTTGTCCCCATGTCTGGGGCCGGAACGTCGGTGTGGATTCCAATTAGGTCATGAATCCTCTGGGTAAAAACTCTTGTTAAGCGTTCGAGTTCAGAAATGCTGAGTTCTGAAGGGTCACAGCCTATGCCACCCTTGGCACCTCCATAAGGGAGGTTTGCTACGGCTGTCTTCCATGTCATTAATTGAGCCAATGCATTGACTTCATCTGGATCAACCTAGAGCACAAATTGATAAAACTTAAATATGGATTCATCAGCATACACATTCCTATTCATATCACTTGTCATAGTATAAGCCATAGCAACTATATTTGTGTATGAGAAATAAAAGGAAAATCCAAAACACTCGTCCAGGATTCCGTACCAACTACAAATGCTAGCTTATGACACCGAGAAGAAAAAATAATGTTTTTTCTATGTCAATTTTGATCCCATCTTAAGAGTAGTGAAATGAAAAACTTTGCACCTATTTGATGATATTTATTAGGAAAGACCAACAGAAATGACTGGCATATTACAAGTTAACCAACCTCGGGGTGGTATCTGATCCCGCCCTTCATAGGGCCTCTAGAATTGTCATGCTGAACTCTAAATCCAACAAAAGTTGCTAAAGTACCATCATCTTTTGGTATAGTACATTCAACCTGCAAAAGTTTATTGAAATATCAGGATGTTAACCACTTAACCATTGAAAAAGATCATTTAACTGAATAACCTGGTGCTTCAGATAATCGTACACCTTATTTAAATGACATTATCAGCTAGTGGAAAATTTAAAGACAAATTACTAGCTCAACAAAACATTAAGACTCAAAAAGGGTTTACTTTTTAAAAGCATAACTACGCCCTAACAATGTATCTAAATTTAACTATCCAAAACTTCTCATTTTCTAAGCAATGACCACTTTCTCCCACAATTACGCAGAGTGTTATCTACAACTTTTTTTGGGAGACTATTTTCTATAACCACTTAGAGGGCCCAATTTTAACTTTTGCAGAAGGCCAAATACCATTAAGATGGCTAGGGCCAGTTCTGGACTACTGGAGAAGTACTAAAGTGTAACAATATTACTTAAACGTTAAGAAGATGTTCTGAGCTCATATCAGATAGGACATACGATAACAAAGGAAGTACGGAAAATACGACAAATGATGAGAAGAAAATGAAATAATCACCTTGATCTCCCTGAATGGAATTAGCAGACTTTTTTGAAGTTTACTATCCAACCCCAAAAGCCGAGATGCAAGCTTAAAATTTCTATTAGTTGCTGCAAGTGCATTCATGGTTTTATTGTCTATAAACCTAAAACCGAGAAAACATGAATTACTAGTCAGTTTCTTCAAAAAGAAAATATAAATAACTAAATATGAAAAGTATTTACTAGGAGAAAAGAAGATGATAAGTCAACAAATACTTAAATTATACCGGATGCAAAACTCGTCGGTGTATTTTTGATTTCAAAGATAACTATCATAATGTAGAATATTCAATATAGACGTCTAAGTCACGCCAACCACGGACGTATTAAACACAAAGCAGATAAACTCAAATCATTTTTATAATTGAAATTATCATGTACTAACAGTTTAATAAAAGAAGTTGCAGATTTACAAATTGGCAGGTCTATGATTTACCGAATCAAACGAAAAGTTCCAGTAATCACGAATTCACGACAAAGAAAAGAGATTTAGCAGTGAGGCTCTAAATTTAACCTCCTAACTAAAAACAAAAGTCAGAAAGCCTTTATTACTCTGCTCAAGGCGTGACCACCACCTACAACAATAATCGATACAGTTTGGTAGCTTCCTACGTTACTCATAAATCTCAACGACAAACAGACACTTAAAAAAAAAAGCGAAAAATACAGCTTAAGCCTTAATTGGCTATACAGCCTATACGTGAGCAAACGGCGAGATTGCAGACACGTTAAGCTACAAAACTTCGAGGCTTATGAAGCATCTCCAGAATCTAGGGGATTATTTGGCATCATACCTTGTTAGTATGTTACTATATAAATATGATATTAATCAGATGGTCAAGCAACGACTTTTTCTATATCCAACTCCGCAATTAACCCCATGATTTAAGCAAACATGTGATCATGATCACATACCGATTACTATGCGTAAAATTAAATTCTTGCCAGATAAATTTAGCTGAGATTCTGAGAATACTTAAATTGACTAAACTTCTTTGTCAAACTACAGTAGCAATACCAGCAACCAGTCAGACGTACAATAATCAAATAATCTTTTTTTTCTTAATTTACTTTTCCATTCCATTTAAGTTAGCCTAAGACTTTAAAGCAACAAACTTTGACATTGCATAAATAAAGAACAAAAAGAAGAAAAACCAAAGGTTTGAGGGGTCCTCAAAACCCTCTCTGACAGCACCTAACTAGTTGAATCTCAAGCACATACATTAGTAAAAACTACAAATAAAAAATGTGATTGATAGCAAATACATCATCGTTACTATCATTTGTTTAGCTTTGATTAAAATACTCGTCATATTAACCTGAATTATAATAATAATAATAATAATAATAATAATAATAATAATAATAATGTAAACAAATGGTTGGGACGGTATATTTCCTGGTCCTGTATATTTTTGTCAGTAACCAAGAAAATGACAGTCATCTTTCTGCAGTTTGGAACAGTGAATTGGGATTTTCACTTGCTGACCTAAGAAAGACAACTAAAAACATGCATATAAAGGAAACAATCCAAAAGAATTGATCAAAGACAATAACTTTTTGCAATTGCATACACCATCAGAAATTCAATGAAGAAATTAATCATACATTAACACTAAATCATGGATTACTCTTGATGAATAAAAAATCACAAAATGGCAAACAAAAACCAATCAATTCAATAATAAGTAACTAACAAAACCCATTTAATGAAATCAAAAACCCATCTCAAAAATCCAAAAAAAAGCAATGAATTAAAAGAAAAGAATTGGTTTTAAGAGATTGTACAAACCTACAAAGGCTTCAAATTTGAAGAAATAATTGATAGAAGTTAGGGAAGATAAATGTATGATAAAATGAGAGAAAGAGCAAAGAATTGTAGAGGAATGAAAAAATGTTGGGAGTTTATATAATGATACAAGGAAGGAAGAATATATGTATAAACATGGAATTTATTCTTTAATGGTGCAAAATTAGAAAATTTTGGGTGTGAAAAATCCAAGAAAGAATCAAATGTTTGGGAGCTGTGATATGAGATAGTTTTATTTTTGGGTCGAATAGACACGTCAATCTAGCACGTAAGGGTTATCTATGGCATCTAAATCAATTGGATTTTTTTTTCTCAATTGATCAACATACTTTAATTTTCAAATCATAAATATTCCTATAAAATTGTCCTATAAGATCGTCCTATAGTAGAACTGACTCAAAGGAGAGAAACCCAAAGAAAACAATTAAATTTATTTATATTTTAATTTTATTTTAACGACTCATAAAAAATGATGAACATATTTAAATATACAATTTATCAATATAAAACTTTAGGTTATCAAAATAAAATAATTTTTTACAAGTTTATTAACTAATTTATTTGGGCTTTTAGTTAGTGGGCTAGTTTTATGGATAAAGTGGTCTTACACAATAATTTGTGTTTTCCAATTTTGAAATTCCTCCATTAATTATAGTCCATGCTAGTCCCGAGTGAAAGCAACCTTCTTTTTTGTTTCTCCCTTCTCTAACAACTCTTTGTAGATTTGTAGGGGGTGAAAAGTAGTTTAGTTGGTCTTGCGTAAAACCGTCTTAATCTTTCACAACTTTTTAATTATCATCTCTATTTTAATTAATTGAAAGTCTTCCTTAAGACGGATTGAGTATATACCACTTATACATATAAGAATGCATAGGGAAAAGCAATGTCTTTGTTATATACACAAGTAGTATGATACTTGACCTGTCTTAAACTTAAGACAGATAATGTCGTCTTAAATGAAAATTTGTGTTTACCCACTTGTGAGTCGACTTAAATTAAGACAATCTTAAACGAAAATCGGTGAAGGTAGTTAGCTTTTTTATATGGTTAGGCTTTGTTCTTTTGAACTTAATTTCAGCTCATTTTAATGCAGTTCAGTTCTATTAAGTTCAATTCAGCTCTGTCAGTTAACTTCAGCTTTATTAAGTTCAATTCAGTTCAATTCAGCTCATTTCAGCCAAAAAGAACATGAACGTTAATTTAGTTCAGTTCAACTCCATTAAGTTCAGTTCAGTACATATAATCCGTATATAAGCCAGGTACAGTATTCACTAGATGATTGTTTGCACAATTAGATTGATCAAACGAATTATAATAACAAATTTAATTGACATGTTTGACTATATATTTCAACTAACAAATTCTCTAAAAGTGGTTGATTGTTTCTGGTTTGACAATCTATTAAGTGAATATGTTATGCAACATATTATATAATACTCTAAAGATTAAAGCTCAATTTACTACTTTAATAGATGTTATTTACCAAACACTCGAACTAATTAGTAGATTGGTTAGGTAAACATGTCAAAAGTCTTGGATATGCAAAAAAAAAAAAAAAAAAAAAAAAAAAAAAATCAACAAACAACTTCATAATTATTATGTGATGTATTAGTTGGTATATAATAATTTATGCACCCATTTAATAATTGCGAAAAGTAAATGCATAAATATTACACGACACCCATTTAATGATCACAAAAAGTAAATGCATACATATTTTAAGGTCGTTGCATATTATGCATCAACTTTATACTCTATGAAATTTTGTATTTTGGCGTGTAGTTAGAAAATACAGTTGAAGGAGCAGAAAGATTAGACCAAATAATGGGAGGATAATTGGTAGTGAGTACAAGCCTATATAGGAAGTAACAAGGCTTTTTACATTAGGGGTAAATAAGATCTGATGGCAGGTACTTTCAAAGGGACAAGCTCCCGCTATAGGCTTCGACTAAAGCCACTCTCTTACTTAAGTTCAAAAGTTAGGATCGGGTCTCCCAAAGGGAAATGAACCTTCCCTGGATTAAGAGCAAGACCAAAGTCTGAATCTGAATTCACAGTTGAAGTTGACAACTTTCCTGCGTTATGCTTTACAGAAAAGAAAGAAGCAAGTTCCCTTCCTGCCTTAGCTTCTGTCTTAGTTAGCATGGCGCAAATCTTAAGCAGACAAAATAAAGTAAATATCGTAAACTTCCTTCAATAAAAAGAACAGTATAAATATAAATACAATAGAGACAAAGGGTCACATTCGTCGGCGAAGGGAGGCTTCTCCATATGTGGGCGAATAGGCAGGGTTGGTTGATTACCTGCGAAATAGTCCGGACATACTCCCTGCCTTTCACTCATCCAAAAGACTGGGCTTGGTCCTCTCATTTGGTGTCCTTTTCTCTGCGAATCCTCAGATGCGGAAGTGCTTTTATAGAAATGAGTCTCTATAGCTTGCTGCCTCGCTTCTTTTTAATTTAACGGGTCGCCTTTCATAACAAAGACTTCACCTGACAAAGATCTAACCAAAGCCTCTCACTTCCAGGGATGCTTACCTTTCCTTTCATCCCATGAGCTACAAGAGCATAAATGATCTTTCACATGTTAGTTTTTCAGTTTTTATAATAGTATGATTCTAGTAAATGTGCTAATAAGAGGAAAAGGCCATATCGTATGTAGACCAGGTCACCCACGCCGCGCACATTCGCGCGTTGTGAGATTTAAGGCAGCGACACTTCTCCCACGGAACCTTGGTGAATCCAAAGCACGTAATGGGCCATTACCGATTTGAAAGGCATTGAAACCGATGAAAAATTTGAACAAGCCTGCATTTGAGGAGTCGTCACCAATTTTTATGGAAAATTGGAACCGTTCGACTACTTCATGCTATGTCAAGACACAAAGTAGTGACATGAATACTAATAAATTCGTTAACCTTAGCATTCTATGTCTAGAATGACACTCGCGATGCCAATGAACACGGATGCTCACAGATATCTGAGTAAGGGGTAAGAAACGTATTAAGAAGCTCTTTAATCGAACACCTAATTTAGCCCGCCTCGATAGTAGCCTCTACTAATGATCATGGAAGTTATTTATAGTTGATGTGTTGTTGATTATATGCATGAAATGAAACATCCACAGATTAAACCTAGCATACCATATGAAATTTAACTATGTCGGTGAACGTATAATTTAGCATCCAATTAAGGTCGGAATGAAAAATTTACGTTCTTTACATGTGGATTGTCAAATAAGTAAATCATACAAGGATAATACAAATAATATAAATTACATGGAATAAATTACAACGAAATATTAAACTTACGTCATAATACGCTCAAGAAAAAAGGATTTAAATAAATGAATAAAATAAAGGAGAATTAAGAGAAATTGAAATGAATTAAAATATGTTGAGGCACGGTGATAATAAGAATAATAGTTGATTAGAAGCTTAAATAGAAACCCTACGTCAAAACGAGACAAGTTCAGAGGAAGAAACCAGCTCAGAACAGACACATCATATGTTGCGTCCTCTGGAAGAGGCGCATCAGGTTATGCGTTTATTCTTCAGTTGGGTTCTGACTGTGAAAGTCAGACCCGCGGGTTGGTTATTATTAGTTGTTTATTTACATTGATTATTGATATGAATTACTCAAAGTAAGTGGTTTAAGCAGATTGTATACACTAAAGATCGTCATAAGTCAGATTAGTACGAATTAAAATGATTTATAGAACGATTTAACAAATTACGATTATTTACGATGTCGGATTTACACGGTCGAAGCTTTGAACGAGACTAAAGGAAATAAAGAGGTTGAGTTTAATATTAAAAAACACACTAAAAGTATATACAAAGACGAATTCAAACGACTCGATATAGAGAAATTGAATCCTTTAAATCCGGGTTTGAATAAAAGACGAAAATCCGCAAATATTGGCTACAAGGGATTTATATCGAAAGGATTGATAAAAAATAATTTAAGAAACTAGAAATTAAAGATTTGAAAGAAATAAGAAGAGAAAATAAAGAAGAGTAACAGAGAACACGAGGAAGAAGAAGGAGAGCAACAACGGCTAAGCAGCCTCTGCAAAAAGCGCAACAGATGCTGCGATCCTTCCAGAAGGTGCAACAATTGTTGTGTTCCTTCTTAATAGTGATTCACCGCCGTTTCGTCAAAAAAGCTTGAAAAGGATGATTTTAAAGACGGTTTTGAGCATGCTTACAATATAAATTTTTTACAAAGATTAAGATATAGAAATAAAACAAAATTAAATGTGGGATTTTACACCCTCAGACTTACATGTTTACCAAAGCGAGATAACTAAGTTTTCGTTTAGTGGTTGCTCGACTCGATGTAAACAAAGGCGCCCTTAAAAGGATTAGTAACAAATTGATTTAGATTGATTAAAGTAGAGTTGGTCAAATTGGTCGGTCATGCAACGAGACTAGTACCCAAAAGGATTTGGGCTTACGTGGTCGAGTGATCAAGCACGTAGGCGTCAAAAGTAATAGCAACGGTCTTAGAATGCAAAGAGAGAAGAGAAGGAACGGACACTCGCATGAGAAATATGTGAGGCGAAGTCCTCTATTTATACTAATCACGAGGTGGAAATTTAGGAAAAGATAATATTTGGAAATAATCCGGAAATAACCTGGAAACTGACTGAAAACAAGCCCAGGATGAGGCGCAGCAGGCACTGCGGTCCTTCTAAGAGGTGCAACACCTACTACGTCCTCTCCTGAGGCTTTTCCTCCTCAGTAAGAAAGATTTCCACGCTAGGAATTATGAAAGAGAAAGATTGACGGCTTCCTTATTCCCCAAGGTAGATATTTTGGGAATATTAAAATAATATTAGGAATTTGAGCTTGAGGGAAATTCTAGAATATTCCTGGTCGGACTATTTCGGAGCTATATTCTATTTTTCGGAACAATTGTCGTTGGAAGCACCTAGACCAAAACACAATTTATAACTTCATAAACAACTCTACAATTAGTAAAGAGGCAAGTAAAGGTCGGATCCCAAGGGACGGGAATTGAGATGAGATTTCTATTGAAACTAGTGGTGTCTTAGGGGTGTCACAATTTGGGTTGATGTAGAAGGTCACTAACTAGATAGCAATGAAAATAAATAAGCAAGATGAATTAAAAGGGTTGTAAACAATTGATAAAAAGCACTAGGGTATCATGGGGTCATAGGGGAATCATGGGAATTGATCATACAAACATGTTCTCAAATTATAAGCAAGCAATTATTGTTGTGATGGATTGAGTTGGGTTATATCTTATAATCCTAGGAAAGTTTGGGTCCCGGAGCCGAATCGATTAGATTGTACAACACCTACAAGTCGACTTAGTCTTTCCTACTCAACAACATGCATGGTCTAATGAGACTCGAGTTGGTTTATGTCTTACAAGTCTCATTGAAAAGATAGGTGATGGGTAAAAAAAATGCAAGGATTCATAGGCTCACATTTCATCAAACATAACATGTGCATGAGTTGAGATCAAAACAAGCAAGCAAATAAACCATGAAAGCATATTAATTTAAGAATGAATCATTCCCCATGTTGGTTTCCCCTAATTACCCATTAACCCTAGCTAGGTCACTACTCACTCATTATCATGTTAATCATGCTAGCAAGGTTGTCAATCATACCAACAAAATGAAACATGATGAACAAATGAAAGTAATTAACAATAATTAAAAAGGGATTAAGAGAATTATACCTACTAATGATTCCAATAATAAAGCAAAGAATAAAAGAAGTACTTGATGCTTGATTGAGAGGTTGTCAATCTCCCAATAATAACCCAAATAATCTTCAATTACCCAAAATAAAGGATGAACAAAAGTGAGATTTAGGAAATAAACCTTGTATTAAAACTTGATTAATTGTTGATTACAATACTAAAGAGAGATTTGATTGATATTAACTACTCTAATAATTGATAAGAATAACATGCTCTTCTAATTAGACTAATGGGGTATTTATAGTGGAAATTAGGTGGATGCATTAGGGTTAACTAAGGGCTAAACTAGTAATTACACTTTTTAGATTGAGTAGGGAGACGCCGGTATTTTTCGAAGGAAGGGCTTCTTTCTTTGAAGTTCGAAGAAACGGATTTGTGCTGGGCTGGAATCCGTGCGTCTTAGGCACGGGACAGGCGGATTCAGGAGCCTCTGCCCGGGCGTCTTCAAGGGAATCCGGGCGTCTTCTGGGCTCGCTGCCCGGGCGTCTTTGAAGGAAGACGCACGGATTGTGCTGTGGAGGACGGGCGTCTTCCAGTCAATCCGCACGGGTTGCTGGACAGCTTCATTTCTTTCTTCTTTTCTTCCTTTCCTTCATAAAATCCTTGGGGATTTCCTTGGGGATGAAAGGATCCTTCCTCAACATTGCTCAACTATTATAATATGTACAAAGGCCTTCTAATCTTGTCTCTCCTTGATGCTTGGTAATTGAATTCAATCAATTTAGTCTCGTTTTGCCATGAAAATGCAAGATTTGCACTCCTTTCCTACCAAGGGATCAAAATCTCAAAGAATATGCAAAACAAAGAACTAAAGATAATAAATGACCCAAATATGCACTAAAAAGCATGAGAACAAGGCTAATTCGGGGGCTAAATATGCGCTAATTATGGTCACATCAAATATCCCCAAACCGAACCTTTGCTCGTCCCGAGTAAAGAGGTGACAAAGACTAGGACCATTATTTAAACTAACCTAATAACATAGCCGATATGAGACAATTGGCGGGTCTCACTCCGCCCCTTCAACTCACAACAAGACAACCATGAGGTAGGATGCCTTCTTGCAAGGCAAGGTGGGTCTTGCCAAAATGGCGACACATCCAAACATTAAGCACACAAAGTCAAATAATGGATGCATCTACAAAAGGAATAGCCACTTCCTCATCAAGTGGCGGAGGCAACTAAGAGAGAACAAATTTAAGAGCATATAATCCTTCACAAATACTAGTTCAACAAATTACTAAGGCTAAGAGGATGGCACTAAATCACCTCCAAATGGTGTTAAACTAGACTACTTTCGTCCTCAATTCCCAAAATGCTTTCGTCAAGAGCGATCGGATGGTGGTGGAATGATGATCCCTATGATGCTAGTAGCATATGACATGACAAGTCTCGAATTCTCTACAAAAGTAAAGGTCATGGATCGTCCCAAGCTCGACAAAGTGGCTTGACAAAAAGGCTTTTTGGGAATGAAATGCTCAAATCGTTATAAACAAAGGGTGGATATGACTAGTATTCAAAATTTGACCTCATTCAACTTTCACATTTCAAAAATTTAAGATGGGGTTTGTCCCTTCCGGGCTAGTGTCCTTTGCTTTCGCCAATCGCGTATTAGGCAACCGGTTAACCTCTAGACAATAGCTTTTCGGGGTGATAGTCACTCTGTCTCTGGGCGGTTGAATTCACAACCGTGTGGGGGCCCAATTCAATGGATCCCTCTCCAAAGCACATCGAAGTGGTACGCCTCCATCAAAACAACTAAAATTTCTCAACATTTCAACATTTCATAACATTTGAGGTTTCCTTAGCAATAAATTACTTCCACATAACAAAATCTTCGAAATGAGCACTTCAAACTTATTGATAGAAAAGTATTTTTGGGTTGCCTTACCACAAGGTCAATCAAGGTCACCTAGACAAGTTAACCAAGTCCACATCGCATCACGGGGTTGGAATAGGTGACTCACATACAAACCCTTGACTAGGCTTTGGGTCATGGGTCAAAAGATACTAGTATGACACAACCTAGGGTGTTTTACAACCATTCTAGTAGGCAAAGTCTTAAGTTGAAAAAGTATTTGTAATGGCTTAGTTGCTCTTGTCAAAGTTCTCAATTAGGCACTTTTCAAAATATTTTATCTAAATGCAACTACATGCCATGATGCAACTATTATATACATCCTAATGCAAGTGATTCTATCAACTAATATGACATATAAACTAAATGCAAGTCCTAAGTTCACATTGTTATACCGCATCAATCAAAATAAAGCCATATAGTCATTAACATAAAGAGGAAAAAGGGGATTGGAAAGATCATACCATGCAGTCTTCATGATCCTCATGTCTCGGATGTGGCGTAGTCAATCAATGTGAACAAGAATAGAACAAACACATATATAATATATACAATATATACATAACTACACTACAAAAGAAATAAACATGTTTTTGGGTTTTTCAATTTTCAAATTTTTATGGTTTTTCGAAATTTTTCAATTTTTTTGGATTTTTGAATAAAAGTTAAGTTAGAATTCCCCATCCCCACACTAATATGGGCATTGTCCTCAATGGCTAAAATGATGGGAAATTATGCAAACATGATGCATGATTTCTACACTAAATGCAAGCTACACTAATCTACACTACATGATGCATGGTTTTTGTTTATGACGGAGAGGATAATTTAGATTACCTCCCGTTGTGTATGCATTAACTTCCCCAAACCGATCTAGACATTATTGCTAATGTCCTAAGGTTGGGTGTAGTTCATGCACACACTATGCAATGCATGAAACTAATTTTGTCATTTTGGATTTTGAAAGGTGGGAACAATAAAATGAGAACACCTCAATGGGGCCGAGGTGTTAGTCCTCAATGGTGCTAGGACTACTCCAACAATGATCAAGATTAATAAATAGAACAAAGAGAGAAATAGACAAACCTCAAGAGGGTAGGAGCCTATAAAGCTTGCTAATCTTCCATCATATCATCATTATCATCACCTTCCTCACAAGAAGTGGTGTCATCGCCACTTTCTTCTTCACTTTCTTCTTCACCTTGCTCATCATCCTCTTCTCCTTCTTTACTAACTTCTTCATCAATGTTATCATCAACCTCTTCATTACCGACAACCTCATTATCACCCGGAACAACCCTAGATGCACTCGAAAAGAAGACTTTCCTATCCGCCCAACTAGGCAAAGGACATGATGGGTCAAGTAGTCCTTGCCTAGCTAAATGAAGGAGGGGTGGATATTGGGCTAAGTAAGCATTTTTCCGATCCTTGAAAGCTTGCTTGTGCATCTCTTGCATGATAAGAGTCAAATAATCATTTCTTGCTTCAACGCCTTTGGGCTTGAACTCTTGGTACTCGAAAGGATAGGATGGTGTGACAATGGAAGAGGAGGGCATTTCAATTTCACTCTTTTGTTGTCGGATAATGTACTCGGCCTCTTTTGAAAGGGGAAGTAGATAGTTGGTCCGGTGGACACTTAATCGACAAATATTTGAAGGCAAAGTGAAAGATCTAGCCTCACTAGTGAGCCATCCATACTTGGTGTCAAGAGGGTTATGGGTAACCCACTTGTATTTGTATATCAAAGTATTAATATCAATGAGATGACCACCCTCTTTCGCCTCATACTTGCTATCTTTGTTGAAGTTTGGATCAAAGTATTTAGCTAGGATAGTGACTAGGCCTCCATTCACAATAACGGTGGTGCCTTTCTTCCCACAATCAATATTTAGCCATCTATCCACCAAAAGCCTTAGAGAGTTAAAAGGCTTGGTGAATTCCCTTCCAACGTTCAAAGCCGACTCAAGAAGAACAAAATCGAGTTTGGTGAAATGGTTTATGTCTTTTCTTGCAATGATGGTGTTCCCTATGACCTTGTGCCACACTCTAATGCCCGGATGGTGGACTAATAGAGCGCGACTAGCATGAAAGTCTTCAAATTTCCTTCCGGAAATCGCCTCCCAAAGAGGGTCGGGGTCATACTTGCCAACATTCTTAAAATAACTCGGTGAATCACTAAGACCCAAAGCTTTACCCATTTCCTCAAAGGAGATGCGCCTACTAACATTAGCTAGACGAAACTCGATGGTCTCCATGGTCTCAACCTTGTTAACTTTCAAAGAACTCAAAAATTCTAAGGTAAGGGAGGGGTATGTCAATTCTTTTGATTCAAACAATTTCTCCAACCCCATGGCTTTGAAGAAGGCTCTAGTTTGCTCAAGGACACCCAACTTATCTAAAGTATCTTCACAAATAAACTTGGTGGATAGAAATGATTTCCTAGCAAACTTGGCAAAAGTGTCCCTATGGGATTTGGAAATGAAAATTACCTCCGGATAGTTCGAAAGTTGAGCAATTTCCGGAGTAGAGGATGTTGTTGCTTCCATGGGAGGTTGTTGTTGTTGCATTTCCAAGTTTGGGTTAGCTACCACCATAGCCAATGCTTTCTTTGCTTGAAGACTCTTTTGTCTTGATAAGAGTGCCTTTGCCTTTGTTGCTCCCTTAGTCCTTGCCATTGATGAATAAACCAAGAAAAGAGTGAAAAATCTTCAATTTCTAGTGCACCCAAATCGATTTAAAGATGAAAGGCTTTGCCTTTATGAATTCAAAAATCGACTCAAAGGTTGAAGATTTTGTGCTTGGTTTTGATTTTTGTTGAAAGAGGAGTGATTGATTTGTTGTTAAAAGGATGTTTTGATTTGATTTTGGTGAATGTTGTTGAGGAATCTTGTTTTTGTGATGGAGAGGATGAGGGTTTTGGAGTTATGAGTAGTGTTATGAATGAAGGAATGAAGAAATGAATGTGGGAGGGGGTTTATAAAACCCGAAAAATTTGAAATGCGAGGGGCAAGACGGGCGGTTTACGCTCGGGACGCCGGATTACGCCTTTTTGGGTTGGGAAAAACTCGCCTAAAGACGGGCGTCTTTCAGTGAAGACGCTCGGATTTGCAAACACGGGACGGGCGTCTTCTACAGAAGACGGGCGGATTCCTTTACAGGGATTTTTCTTGTTTTCCTCAGCCAAGAAGACGGGCGTCTTCCTTTTAGGACGGACAAATTTTTGAAGACGGGCGGATTTGAATGCAGGACGCCCGGATTCGTTGACAGTCAGAAATTTCAAAAATTCAGCTTATGTTGGACGGACGTCTTCTACCCAATATGCCCGGATTTCCTGAAGACGGGCGGATTCTCCTGAATCCGCTTGGATTCGACCCCTTTGTACCCGGATTCAGTTCCATCCGTGTACCTTGCCAATCCCTTGTCATTTTTCCATTCTTCTTCATATCTCGTGTTCTTCATTGTGGGGGCACTACTAAGGCATGGATAGCCTAGGCAATTGCCATCCCCACACTAAGCTAAAGCACTACACATTAATTGAAATTATTAGTCCCTCCCTCACTTCTCTCAAACATGATAATTATCTTGATCAAAGTATAAAAATCCAAGAATGACAAAAAATGCAATATAAGAATTGAAATGCAAGTTAGGGAGTTAGAAATATTTACAAATGGTGGTTTAGGGAGGACTCCACCAAACTCTCATTCTTGATGAGATGTCAAGGGGGCATGTTCAAGGTGTTGTTGATGTTGCTCAACACCTTGAAAAAGTAATCAAACGCTTGTTCATTATCATGATAGAGGTCTTCAATAGACCTTGGCCCTTGCTGTCGGTCTTGATCGATGGCATTACCAATGTAGGGATTAAAAATCCCTTCAAATTCGTCGTCCTAAAGACCACATACTTCATTAAGTTGATCATTGAAAATCTCTTGATTTGATGGAGACAACTTTCCCATTTAATTTTCTTGGCCAATAAGGCCATCTTCTTCATTGCTTGACTTTGGTGAGCTTTGCAAGCTCTCTTTGTCACAATTCACTTGCTCTTTGAATGGAGCATCTTCAATTTTCTTCTTCCATTGGAGTTCCGACTCCTTCCTTTCATCCTTCCGACTATAATGATCGATCATAAAACATGGTTCATGTAAACGGGGAGCTCTCATAGTCTTGTCAAGATTAAAAGTTATACTCTCATCTCCCACTTCTAGAGTGAGCTCACCATGTTTCACATCAATCACCGCACCCGTGGTGTGTAAGAAGGGTCTTCCTAGAATGATTGGAATGTTGGAATATTCCTCCATATCAACAATGACAAAGTCCACCGGGATGAAAAACTTCCCAATTCGTACGGGGACATCTTCCCATATCCCTAATGGTGTCTTCGTCGATCTATCGGCCATTTGGAGTGTGATATTGGTGCATTTAAGCTCTCCCATCCCCAACCTTTTACTCACCGAGTATGGCATAACACTCACACTAGCCCCTAGATCACATAAGGCTTTGTTGATCGTGGTGTCGCCAATGGTACACGGTATTGAGAAGCTTCCCGGATCCTTGAGTTTTGGAGGTGAACTCCCTTGAAGTATTGCACTGCTCACCTTAGTGAAGGCGATAGTCTCAAGCTTCCGGATCGACTTCTTCTTTGTGAATATGTCTTTCATGTATTTTGCATAGGCCGGCACGTGATTGATTAATTCCGTGAAAGGAATTGAGACTTCCAAATTCTTCACAATTTCCATAAACTTTCCAAGTTGGTCATCAAATTTGGGCTTGGCTTGACGACTTGGAAAAGGAAGTCTAATCACAATGGGCTCCTTCTCCTTGGCCTTGTCTTCATTTTTCTTTGAAATTTCTTCTTTTGATGATTCTCCATCTTTGGAGTTTTGCACAATTTCTTCCTTATCACTAGCTTCCACAACTTCATCCTCAACTTGCTTCTTCGGTGCTTCATACCTTGTACCACTTCTCAAGTGAATGACACTAACCGTTTCATGTCTTGGGGGATTACTTTGAGGTGGTAATTGCCCCTTTTGTCTTTGTGAGCTTGAAGATGCTAGTTGAGTCAATTGGGTTTCCAACATCTTGGTGTGAGCTAGAATGTTGTTGATGGTGGTTTCCTTTGCTTGACTATCTTTTTGCATTTGAGTGAAAAATTCTTGTTGATTCTTTTGCATTTGGAGGACCGCTTTTTGAACATCAAAACCTTGGTCATTTTGGTGATTGTATGGATTTTGATTTTGGTAACCTTGGTTTTGGTTGTAAAAGGGTCTTTGATTTTGGTTTCTCATGGGAGGTGGGGTGTATGTTGTTTGAGGGTTTTGAACATTTTGGCTTTTGTATGAGAGATTTGGATGGAATTTGGTGTTTTCATTGTAATAGTTGGAATAAGGGGTACCACTCTTGTATGCTTGGAAAGCATTCACTTGTTCATTTGTTCCCCTACATTCACTTTGGTCATGTCCCAAAGTTCCACAATTCTCACATATCCCACTTGGGATTGATGAGGATGCCGTCATGGCATTAACATGATGCTTTGGTGATTTTGAGGCTTCTTCAAGTCTAGCCATAGCTTTTTCAAACTTCAAATTGATTGTGTCAATGTGAGCACTAAGTTGAGCACCCAATTGAGTAACGGAGTCCACTTCATGCCTTCCTCCTCTAGTAGCCTTGCGAGGTCTACTATATTTTGAGTTATGGACCGCCATTTCCTCAATCTTGTTCCATGTTTGATTGTCATCAACTTCGGTGAACATTCCATTTGATCCCATGTTGAGAATGTTCCTTGAATATTCATATAGACCGTTCCAAAATTGTTGTACCAAGAACCACTCGCTAAGTCCATGATGAGGACATGAGCGACAAGTTCCTTTGAACCGCTCCCAAGCTTCATACAAAGATTCTTCATCCCTTTGCTTAAAACCCGTAATTTGAGCTCTTAGCATGTTAGTCTTTTCCGGTGGGTAGAATTTTTGGTAGAAAGCTAGAGCCAACTTCTTCCAAGAATCAATTCCGAGAGTGGCCTTATCAAGGCCCTTCAACCATTGTTTCGCGGTGCCAATTAGAGAAAAATGAAATAAGACCCATCGAATTTGGTCTTGAGTTACACCGGTTTGAGAAATCGCATCACAATAGTCACAAAAGGTTTCCATATGAGAATGAGGGTCTTCACTAGGCATCCCCCCAAATTGGCTCCTTTCGACTAATTGGATAAAGGCGGATTTGGCAATAAAATTTCCGGTCAAATGTTGTGGTGTGGGAGTACCATTGGGTAGGTTCTCCTCGGTGGGTACAGAATGTGATGAAAACTTAGGCATTGTGGGTTGATTTTGTGTGGTATTTTGTGTTGGGTTCCCCTCACCTTCTCTTGCAAAAGGGTTGATAAACTCAATAGTTGGTTGAATATCCACAAACCTCACTAATACCTCTCAAATTCCTCCTAGCAAATCTTCTATTGTTTGTCAAGGTTCTTTCAACTTCACGATCAAAAGGTAACAAATCACCTTGTGACCTTCTAGACATGCAAAATATCAAACAACTCGAAAACAATTAGAACAAACCTTGAGGAGTTTTACTTCCCCAAGGCAAAGAAAGACACAACTAATAACAATAAAAGAAAATCTAAATCAAGTTAACACCGTCCCCGGCAACGGCGCCATTTTTGGTCGGACTATTTCAGAGCTATATTCTATTTTTCGGAACAATTGTCGTTGGAAGCACCTATACCAAAACACAATTTATAACTTCACAAACAACTCTACAATTAGTAAAGAGGCAAGTAAAGGTCGGATCCCAAGGGACGGGAATTGAGATGAGATTTCTATTGAAACTAGTGGTGTCTTAGGGGTGTCACAATTTGGGTTGATGTAGAAGGTCACTAACTAGATAGCAATGGAAATAAATAAGCAAGATGAATTAAAAGGGTTGTAAACAATTGATAAAAAGCACTAAGGTATCATGGGGTCATAGGGGAATCATGGGAATTGATCATACAAACATGTTCTCAAATTATAAGCAAGCAATTATTGTTGTGATGGATTGAGTTGGGTTATATCTTACAATCCTAGGAAAGTTTGGGTCCCGAAGCCGAATCAATTAGATTGTACAACACCTACAAGTCGACTTAGTCTTTCCTACTCAACAACATGCATGGTCTAATGAGACTCGAGTTGGTTTATGTCTTACAAGTCTCATTGAAAAGATAGGTGATGGGTAAAAAAAATGCAAGGATTCATAGGCTCACATTTCATCAAACATAACATGTGCATGAGTTGAGATCAAAACAAGCAAGCAAATAAACCATGAAAGCATATTAATTTAAGCATGAATCATTCCCCATGTTGGTTTCCCCTAATTACCCATTAACCCTAGCTAGGTCACTACTCACTCATTATCATGTTGATCATGCTAGCAAGGTTGTCAATCATACCAACAAAATGAAACATGATGAACAAATGAAAGTAATTAAAAATAATTAAAAAGGGATTAAGAGAATTATACCTACTAATGATTCCAATAATAAAGCAAAGAATAAAAGAAGTACTTGATGCTTGATTGAGAGGTTGTCAATCTCCCAATAATAACTCAAATAATCTTCAATTACCCAAAATAAAGGATGAACGAAAGTGAGATTTAGGAAATAAAACTTGTATTAAAACTTGATTAATTATTGATTACAATACTAAAGAGAGATTTGATTGATATTAACTACTCTAATAATTGATAAGAAGAACATGCTCTTCTAATTAGACTAATGGGGTATTTATAGTGGAAATTAGGTGGATGCATTAGGGTTAACTAAGGGCTAAACTAGTAATTACACTTTTTAGATTGAGCAGGGAGACGCCGGTATTTTTCGAAGGAAGGGCTTCTTTCTTTGAAGTTCGAAAAAACGGATTTGTGCTGGGCTGGAATTCGTGCGTCTTAGGCACGGGACGGGCGGATTCAGGAGCCTCTGCCCGAGCGTCTTCAAGGGAATCCGGGCGTCTTCTGGGCTTGCTGCCCGGGCGTCTTTGAAGGAAGACGCACGGATTGTGCTGTGGAGGACGGGCGTCTTCCGTCAATCCGCACGGGTTCTTTCGGGATGGCTTCATTTCTTTCTTCTTTTCTTCCTTTCCTTCATAAAATCCTTGGGGATTTCCTTGGGGATGCAAGGATCCTTCCTCAACATTGCTCAACTATTATAATATGTACAAAGGCCTTCTAATCTTGTCTCTCCTTGATGCTTGGTCATTGAATTCAATCAATTTAGTCTCGTTTTGCCATGAAAATGCAAGATTTGCACTCCTTTCCTACCAAGGGATCAAAATCTCAAAGAATATGCAAAACAAAGAACTAAAGACAATAAATGACCCAAATATGCACTAAAAAGCATGGGAACAAGGCTAATTCGGGGGCTAAATATGCGCTAATTATGGTCACATCAATTCCGACTCGGACCAAGACGGTTGTAACACCCCCTTCTGACCCGACCAAGGTAATGGGAGGATGCATGTTACCATCTCGGTTTTCCGAGGCGGTGAATCGGAGTTGAAATTAAGAAACAACTTAAATAAATAACAAGTTTAGTGATTTACAAATGAATGCATAAATGAATAATAAATGTGAACTAGACATTATACAACTTGTCAACCATCTAAGTTATCTATCTATGCTACTCGACTCCAAGTCCGATGCTCGTCCCGTTTCACGCATGATATCAAACCAACATGTACTTAACCTGCTCCCCATATGATTGAAAATATCATATGGATCGACACAGGCCACCCCGAAAACAAGTATCAATTTACACACAGCCAAAACACGTTAGTTGCAATAAATAAATATAAGATACGACACAATATGTAAATATGAAACATGCCAAAGAAATGCGTAATTCATAACTATGAAGCACCATACCGGTACCGGGACATGCGCAGCCGTACTCACAACCACAATGGTGTCAGGGATACACCCATGACACCGCACCTCACAAATAGGTATTCGAGACACGCCCGTGGTATCGGGCCCGGAAGCAAACTGGATCCCCTGCCGGACGTCGTGCCTCAACCACACGAGTCCCTCCGTACTCAAGCCATTAATGTGCACATACCTCTTGGAGTGGGAAGCTCCAAGAGGCGACTCAAGCGTAATATGGTCTTCCAACCGTCTTACGTCTCCTCAACAACAACCACATCCTCAACATATACGATGATAACAAGATATAATATGCAACACAACATATCAAATAAGACTAATTATGAAATACACTTTCCAAACATTCCATGAATATCTATTCCTTAAATATCCCAACTCCTTGAATCGTCATAAACCAATATCATGTTACAATGCATTCCGACTACTTAAGAGACTCACCAAAATCCTCAAATACTACCATTTGATGCAATATGACTCATAATATGCAAAGGGTTTAAAAGACACAAATATGTACACATATTATTGAAACCGAGTAGGATAAACCTACCTTTTAGCAAATCTTCACAAGCTACTCGAATCCGAACCGATTCCGTCTTATAAAACCGTCTCATCCTATACAAATTACATAATAATATCACAATACATCCTAGACTATTATACACTAAAAAACCCCTTATTATAACCCATTAATTACCCATATTACCTACTAATTAATTAACTCAAGGAAAACCACTAAAAGTTAGGTTTCATACTTAATTAGAGAAAGGTAGATCTCAACTTACAAGGTGGAAGGAATGAAGATCAAGATGAGCAATCCCCTAATCCAAGCTTGAATCCCATTAAGAAGTATTTGCGAGGGTTTTAGATAGAAGGAAGAGGATTTGGAGTAAGAAGGAAGAAGAATGAAATGATATGGATAACATAAGGTAAGATCCCGAAATTTGTGTTTATCGGGTACTGTTCAGTGGCACTCGGTCGAGTGCTCGTCCCCTCAACCGAGTGTCATCCACTCGATCAAGTAAACCCTCTACTCGGTCCAATGCAGCCCTACTAGGTCTAGTCTAGGTCACACTTGGTTTAGTATAAGGGCATCCCTTGCTTCTCAATAGTTCTCCACCAGTCCTGAGGTCTCCTCACGCATCCCAAGGTACTTTTGCAGGTCCCAATAAATCCGGGTATTACAATCTTCCCCCCCTTAAAATGAACTTCGTCCCCGAAGTTCGCCTCACTCCCTCTTTCCCACCGTTCTCTCAGGTCTCTCTCTACGTCTCATTACCAATTCTCAAGTCTCCTCTCTTTCCCGAGTCCTTACCGTATATACTCTCTATGCCTAAACACGTCTCAACTCACAGTTCCCTCAACATAGCCGCTTTCATAACACTAAGGTCCTCTACCTGTACACATGCTTGTACTCCTCATTCCATGTTATGCTCAATTTCTTTCTTTCATTTCCTAATTGTTACATTCACCCCCCCCCCCCCCCAAAAAAAGAGAACTTCGTCCCAAAATTCAACACTCAAGATCATGGATACTCTCATAAACTACCTAACGATACATATGACTTAATAAAGTGATGAACACCACATAATAAATTATGTATTCTAATAGAGCTCAATTACCATCCTCATGCCACGCATATGCCGCGTCAAATATACCACATGATCGCACATGTATTTGTGTCTATTTTTCCTTCATGCAAGTATTCCCGTCTATAACCATTACAAGACTCATTTATGCAACGAACATCTATCATGAAATTCATAAACGACATTCATTATAAATTTACGAAAATCATCACATGTCACATACGATTATCACATGTCATTGCCGTCTATTTAGTCATGCTATGTCGCTATTGATTATTTAAACCCACTTTTAATGTTAATACACCAAGCAATAGTGGCACACCAAATATCATTATTAAACGTAAAAAATTCACGCAAATTGATCATGCAAGTCTTACTAGCCCACAAAATCTAAAAATGGGAATTTTAGAGAGAGGTTGCTCTACCTTATCTCTAGGTTTCTAGGGTTTCCATTGCACTATGGCAAGGAAATAAGTCTCCAAAAAATCTCAAAATAAAGCAAAATCCAAATCTAGGGCTCGTCTTCGTCTCTCTTTTAGTCATATTAGAGAACAATTCTTAGATAACACTGCAATTATGCAGCCTTCTACTTCTACGTCTTCGAAGCTTGACTCACCACAGGCAAAGGGGACTAAATCAGTCAATGAGATGGTTGGAATCCTAGAATTAGATCTTGGCTCTATAGTTGAAGATGAATAAGTCGAAGAAGCTCCCATTGTTGAAGATGCCAGTGAAATTGGAAGTGAGGATGATTCTGGGGAGGGTTGGACTAAAGTGCGTCGTTCTGGTAAGAAAACTCCTTATTCTTCCTCAATTTCTCCTGATATTTTATAATTTACTGCCGATGATGTGAAATCTGAGATTGAGTATTGGAATACAGCGGTAATTTGTTATGTGTTAGGGGGGAATCCTCCATGGGAACTAATTAAGGGACATGTGAAGCGCCTCTGGGAAAAATATATATATGACAAGATTTCCTTTCTCCCTAATGGCGTGTTCATGGTTTGTTTCCCCACTATGGAATGCAAAAAATTAGTCCTCAAACAAGGATTTCCTATGTTTGATAACAAACCCATAGTGGTGAGACCATGAACTAAGAATGCTTCCCTTCACAAAACAATTGTTCAATCTGTTCCAATTTGGATACGTATATGTGGACTGGGACTTAAGTTTTGGGGGTAGAAATGTTTGGGGAAACTAGCTGCTCTCTTAGGGAAATTTGTCATGGCAGATACTGCTACCCTTGAAAAAACGCGACTTGGCTATGCCAAGTTAATGGTTGAGGTAAAGGTGGGTCAAGATTTCCGAGACAGATTGTACTTCAATGATGAACATGCTCAACAGTGTAGTGTGCTAGTTGAGCATGAATGGAAGCCACTTGCTTGTACAATGTGTAAAATAATTGGTCATAATCATAGCATTCGTAGAAAGAATATTGTGCTTGTTATCCTAAGGTGGTTCAGGTTTGGAGGCATGCCAGTAAGCCTACTAATCCTGTGGTGCCTAAGAACTGTCAGGTTATTCTACCTACACCTCTTGGTGGGTCAATTGCTTGAGATACTGCAACTCTAGTTGCTAACCCTGCTATTATTACCCTAATTGTTAGATCAGTATCTCAAACTTTGGGGGAGAGTGTCTCTGTAGATATCTCCTATGCTGATGAATTTAAGTCTTCACCCAAGTCACCTACTAAGTCTCCAACTAAAACTGGGAATGTGAGCACCGAAAAAAAACTAAAATTGGGAATGTGTCATCTGATAAGTAAGGGAAATGGGGAACCTCAGGAACTTTAATTATCAAGTGGTTTTTGCATCAAAATAAAAATGGTTTATATGTTTTAGTAGAAACTAAGATTAAATATCCTAATTTTCTTTCTGTTCTGAATAATCTTGGTCAAAGATGGTATGGTATTAACAATAATGTGTATCATCGTGGGGGAAGGATTAGGATAATCTGGCTCCCTAAGGTCTTTAATGTCAACTTACTTGATAGCTCTGATCAACAAATATCTGTTGAAGTTACTGATATTAGTTCTGGTGTGAGGTTCTGGTTTACTGTGGTGTATAGATCAAACTCTGATGATGATAGGCTACAACTTTTGCAGCAGCTCAGTAACATCAAAAGATTTATGCTCAGGTCCTTGGTGTGTTGGGGGAGACTTTAATAATGTTTTGCACTTTAATGAAAGATTGGTAGCACTGTTTTGTGGAGTAAATTGGAGGATTTCAGAAAATGTGTGGAGTATTGTGAGCTAATATATATCAAAGCGCAAGGATCCTTTTACACTTGGAATAACAAGCAAGGTCCTAATACTAGAGTGTTCTCCAGAATTGACATGTTTCTTATTAATCAAGACTGGTTGTACTTATACCCTGAAAATTATGCTTTGTTTATGAATAAAGGATTATTTGACCACAATCCTTGCATTTGTTACAGAAAACTTGATAGTCTTATCAGGAAAAAACTCCTTTTATATATTTCAACATGTGGGGGCAGGCTGCTGAATTCTCCAACATTGTACAATCAGAATGGCAGAAACCCATCAGTGGTGTAAAAATGTATCAGGTGGTTTGTAATATGAAGAATCTCAAGAAACCTTTGAACCTCCTTAATAAATAGAAATTCTCTGATATTGAGAGAGCTGTTAATCTTGCTAAGCTACTCCTTGATAATCTTCAATATCAAATGCATCTCAACCCTCATGACATGGCCATAAGAGAAGTAGAGTAGATTGCATCTCATAAGTATTTTATCCGACATAGGGCTCAGTTGAGTTTTTTAAGACAGAAATGTAATACCTCGGGTATTCTGATCTAAGGGTACTCTATCGAGTAGGGGGTACTCTATCGAGTAAGTTGTATGTGGGTTCTGGAGGACGTTCTGATCTGAGTGTACTCGATCGAGTGGAGGCAACTCGATCAAGTGTTGGTTTATTTACGGGGTTTTGTCGCGGTTTGATAGTAAAAGTGGAAGAGGTATTTAAATGATATTTCCTCAGTTTCTTTTCATTCTATATTTTATTCTCAAAAGGTTTCACAAAACTTCAACGACGTTCAAACTCTCCACCTTTTACAATTAAATCTAAAGTTAGGGTTCATAACTCTTGAGGATTTTTACACCTTTGCAATCGTCGGTATTTGGGTAAGTTCCTTATGTTGTTTTTATGTTGATTCTTTGAGTTTGGTCTAACCCTAATTGCGTTATTTGGGGGTTTTGGGTAGAAATCGGATTATGATGTATAGTTGTTGATTATTGTTGTAGGTGACATTGTGGTACTCTTGTACAATTGTATGTTTGGCTGCAGTTATAGCGGATTGCAAAAAGGTAGGGTCTCCCTACTCAGTTGAATGTGTAATTAAGTTTAAGACGGTGGTGTTTGATGTACTGACATGATTATTGGATTGTTGAGATTGTTTAATTTGGAATTGGCTTGTTATATTAGTATTGCTATTTTGGTTGTTATTGTATATGTGGTTTGCGAGGTGCGCCCTCAGCTGAGTGGAGTCATCATCGGGATTGGCTTCCCGCCCTTGATTATCCCCTTGTGGATTCCGTCACAAGGGGGATGTGCACATTAATGATCGTTGGGTTATTTGCTCTACGTTTTTGAGCGGGGCGTACGTGGTAAGGCTGAGGTCCCCACTGGTGGAGTGAAATATCTATTGCGATGGGTATTCTGGCAGGTCTATACACTTTAGTGTGTAGACAGATGATTGGTGATGAACTGAAGTTGGAGGAATGTGCTTATGTAATTGGATGTTGCTGTATTGCTTATTTTGATTATTCAGTAACTGACCTCGGTTAAATGTTTTGAAAACTGTGGTGATCTATTCGGGGATGGTGAGCAGTTGTTTAGCAGGTAACCATATGGATAATTCGCGTATCTGGCTAGGATGGAGTCATCACTAGTCTTGAGTTTAGTCTTCCGCTGTAGTCTTATGACAATTTCTTTTCTAGTTAGTTTGATTTGAGACAGTTTATATCGTACGTTTGGTTTTGGTTTTTAGGTTGTACGCACTTTAAACAATTGAACTTTAAAGTATATTTCTTTATGGTCACTTTTAATATACCGTGCCTCGGGCAACCGAGATGGTAGTATCTCCATATTTTAAGGTGGTCTTGGTAAGGCACCTTGGTGTACGGGGGTGTTACAAAGTGGTATCAGAGCGACGATTTTGGAACCTATAAACAATGAATCTAATGAATGTAGAGAGTCAAATTAAAATGAACCCGGGTAGGAGTTGTTAGGAGCTAATGCAAAGGCTTGAAAGACGTCCTAAAGTCACGAACTTGCCCTTGAAACTTTGAACCGGTCACTATGGGTGTGTCATGGGATCGCTAATTGTTTATTGTCTTTAAAGTATATGTGTTGGATAAAGTATGTGGTTGAATTGGATGGAATAATAGAAGTATGTGAAGTATGATACATAATATGTTTAAGTGATGATTGATGTTTATTGTTTAGTTGATATTATTAGCAAGTGATATTAGGAGGATATGATGATATGTATTTATATATTGATATGTGTTGAAGTTATACAAAGTGAGCATGCAGGTAGTACATGATTGATAAGTTGAATATTATATGAGCATGATGGATGTTATTGTTTGGCTTTTGTAGATAGTAACATGTGGTTAGAGATACTGGTTTTACGAGTATTGAGTTGCTTTTGTTTGCTTTATTGTTGTTTAAGTTGTTTGGAAGGAAAAATCAAGTAGTTATGTTGTCCAATTACAGAGAAGTTGTATTTAAACTATTATAACTTGCGATATATATATGATATTTATGTGATTCCACTTGGAGGTTATAGCTTGTTCTCTTACGATTCTAACGATAGGTCACACGCCCAAAACGACCAAGAAACGAGTGACATACGACAATTTTACCAAAATTGGACAGTGTTGAGAACTGCGTAGGGTACTCGATCGAGTACCCCTTACTTGATCGAGTACACCTCTTGGTACTCGACCGAGTATCCCGTACTCGATCGAGTAGCCCTGGTAATTTATTATGCGTGCTTCTGATCTTCACCTACTCTGTCGAGTAAGTTGTACTCGATCTAGTAACCCCTGTTTTGGTCATATGCTTATCTTTTGACCTCGTCGCATATCATATTTCATTCGAAGATGTTCTTTTACTTCTTTATGCATTGTTTTATATATGTGTTGGTCCTGATGCGTAAGTTACCAGATCTTATGATGTAAGGAACATCACCTTATGATGGGTATGAGTTTGGCGAGGAGGAATGTAAAAGTAAGTGAATATGGGCAAGGGGTGATGTAAGTTTAGGAACGTGAGAATGAAAAGATTGAAAGGAAGGATGTGAATAGTGGCAACTTGGGATGTATAAGAATTTATGGAAGGAGATGGTTAGGATGGTGTTGGTTAAGGATATATGTGATGGAAGGTCGTTATAGAGGGATGGAAACGAATGGTGTATAGTGAGCTTAGATCGAGTCATGTTGCGATGTGTAGATAGTGGTCGAGTTTGGGAATTTGGATTATCAAGAGGTGAGCCTAGCGTGTAATTTCCTTGGACAATTAACGGTATGAAATGAATTTTGGTTTCTAGAGATGAAAAAGAGAGATGCAATTAATTGAAGAGTAAAACGTTGATTATGTGGACTAATTGGTGACAAGTGAGTGAGTACCATGATGAGAGAGGATCCATGGTAAGAAAGAGTGAGAAGGTACTGATATGAATTAATGGAATTTGAGTTTTGGAGCAATGAGAAGGTAACTGGAGCACTAAAGAGTTAGGTAGTAGAAATAAGGAGTTGAATTGTTAATTGATTTTGTCGAGAGTAAAGGGAAAAGAATGAGGGGAGTAAACTAAGAGAATGTTGACCGGAGTTATGTGACATAGAAGTAAGGAATCGTCGAGATGTATGATACTATCATGAGGGTGTGAGTTAATGGTTATATAGAAATTTCAGGATGACATGTTAGTCATGAGTTTCGAGGAATTAAGGGGAGTAAAAAGTTGGTAGGGTATTTGCACGATATGAGATTTTGGTGGTGAGTTAGGTGGCGATACAATTAAGGGCAGAATTGGAATGAATGCTGAGATAAATTTTGTTGACGGATTTGTTGTTTGTTAATTGGGATGTTAAGCCAAATAGAATTGAACTGTTATGTTTAGAGGTGAGTGTAAGAGATTATTTATACGAAAGATGGTGGTGTCGTGATGTTATAACTAGTAGTTAAGGATGACGTTAAATAGAGAATAGTCGTCCTAGAGAGGTTGATTTTGTGGAGGCCGGATTGGTATAAATGGTTGCGAGAGAGTATAAAGATGTGGATATAGGAGGCGCTTGCTAGTAGTTGGGTATTAATTATATGGTCATATTTGTCAGGTGGGGATAATTATGCGAATATGAGAGTGTATTATGAAAGGCATATGAGTTTAAGCTCGGGTGAGAGATACCCATTATTAAGTGGTAACTTACGTGATCAGGATTAGCTAGTTAGATTCGATTATGGGTCTATGATGTGTGTAAGTGTTTGTGTGAGGTTCTGACTTCACGAGTAGTGGTATAGTGTGATAGTCATAAAGTTGTTATTTGAGTGTTCTGTGTTATACGTTGTGTATGGTAACCTAATAGGACAGTAGTCAGAAAGGGTAATAGTGGTTGGAGGAGTCATGTGATGTTGTTGTGTCGAGAGTCTGGTTTTGTGGTAATGTGGTTGTTGTGTTCCGGGTGCGATCCAGGCACGGTACTCCGTGTTGCGATGCGGGTACTTTCGCGCTGCGGTACGGCTGTTGGTGGCATTATTGCGATGCCGTCATCGGTTGTGGTGGAGTAGGCGGGATACTTATGAGTCGAATTTTCGGAAATGTATATCAGTTATATAGATCGTTGTTTTGTTTACTGCTGTTTCCTGTGAGTTTCGGTTTGGACATATAGACTGTTGTTTTCTTTATTGATGTTTCTTATCAGTTTCGGCTTGGGAGTGAGGGTAGAGTATGATATGGAAAAGAGTAGCGTATGTTTCCGTTGTTGTCATGGTATAGTGATATTCTATTAATAGGACACAGTTGTGAGAGGTTATTGGAATACTTTTGATTTTGTTTTAGAGGAGGCATTGGTTGACATAGTAGTGGCAAGTGATTTGTGGAACATGTGTTGTACTGAACTGGAAACTACAGGTGGTTTATAACCTTTTATCGAGACAGTAGCTACGGAGTGTTGGGACTTAGTATCATGTTAAGTTATGGGTGAGTTTTGCGGTAATAAAAGAAAAGAAACTTAGGATCTAGTGTGAGTGTGTGTAATAATTGTGGATCGTGAGTTATGATTGTGAAGATAAGTGCATGTATAATGAAGTATGTCATTTTGCGGTAATGTTGGAGAGTTAAAGTAGCGGTTACGCTGATGATTTTATGGTTTGTGTTAGATGGAGTACAGATTAATTGGAGGCACGAGAGCTGTTAGGGAGAGAGAGCCTTGGATATGGGATGATTGTCGATGTTGAAGTTATAGTCGGTAATAGGTGACATAAGATGAGGATAAGGAAAAAAAAAAACAGCGAAGGATCTAGTATTAGTGGGTTACGAGGACGTAACATTTATCTTAAGAGGAGTAGGATGCGATAAAGAGAGTTTGATGGTTGTGCACGTTATAGTATATTTGAAAGTTTGAGTCTCGGTGTAGAATAAAGGATGGATTTTTGTTGTGGTTGATGTTATTAAAGGTAATGGCAGTGCTTGTAGTAGTATGTCGATTATGAGTGTGAGTAAATTTTGATAGTGTTGACAGTTTGGGTTATGATGTTAATGAGTATGAGTAAACTTCGAGGACGAAGTTCATTTTAAGGGTGGTAGAATGTAACATTCCATTTGTTGGTTGATCTCAGTTGGTGGATTGTCTTGATATTGTATTTGCTACTGGATAATATGTTAGTAAGACGGAGTTAGCGGCATTTGTGGAGGTAGTATTATGTAGTTAGTGTCGAGAGGCTATGCTATAGATGATACAATATCGTGAGCCGCGTTATGGAGGTAGGATATTTGGTAAAGTTAGTGTTAGGTGTATATGTTTTATAGGTTGGGTTTGAACTTTGGAGACGAAGTTCATTTTTAAGGAGGGAAGACTGTAATACCTCGGGTATTCTGGTCTTAGGGTACTCTATCGAGTAGCGGGTACTCTATCGAGTAAGTTGTACGTGGGTTCTGGAGTACGTTCAGATCTGAGTGTACTCGATCGAGTGGAGGCAACTCGATCGAGTAGGGTGTACTCGATCGAGTACGTGAGTTACTCGATCGAGTGCCGGTTTATTTACGGGTTTTTGTCGCGGTTTGATAGTAAAAGTGGAAGGGGTATTTAAAGGTTATTGCGTCAGTTTATTTTCATTCTACATTTTATTCTCTAAAGGTTTCACAAAACTTCAATGACGTTAAAACTCTCCACCTTTTACAATTAAATCTAAAGCTAGGGTTCATAACTTTTGGGGATTTTTACACCTTTGCAATCGTCGGTATTTGGGTAAGTTGCTTATGTTGTTTTTATGTTGATTCTTTGAGTTTGGTCTAATCCTAATTGAGTGATTTGGGCGTTTTGGGTAGAAACCGGATTATGATGTATAGTTGTTGATTATTGTTGTGGGTGACGTTGTAGTACTCTTGTACAATTGTATGTTTGGCTGCAGTTATAGCGGATTGCAAAAAGGTAGGGTCTCCCTACTGTAGATACCCAATATCTGCACCTTCCAAAAACCACCCGATGATGATCGAACTATAACGTGTTTTTGATATGCGTGCGTGGATTGGCTATACATGAGACGGTTTAATGCACTACTCGGATATGAAAAATGATTTCAAAAGTTTTCTAACTTCATTTGCATTAAAATAACACTATTTAGAGTTAAAACCGTCTTCGGACCCAAAACCGTCTGTTTTCTACATTTCAAAACCAGGGCAGAGCCCCTTCCATCGCCAATAGGCTCGCGCCCCAAAGAGGCTGCCTGGCACTGTTCTGCCTCATTTTTAACATTTGTCTAGGACGATCCCGACTACGGTTAACCCATATACGTGACGGATCAGATTGACAAGTTTACATTTTATACTTTGTCTTTTAACATCCTTTTTCAAATAAATGGATCGTGTTAAGCATCATAACCCGAATACGGTAAATGGATGTTTAATTTCCGTTCTCGCATGCAAATCAACCATAAATCCAATTTGACATATTATGCTTGATATTTGGATTAATAAACCGACTTAGAAAGCTCACATGATAGGTTAAAACTTTCGGATGTGCATTCATGCATTTACACCGTTTTATCAACTTTTGCACTTAAACAACCACGATCGATCAGTAGAGGCCGCTAATGCGGGCGGGATTGGGTGTCCGATTAAAGGGCTTCCCAATACGTACCCTCACCCCTTACTCAGAACCTTTGGATAGTGGATGGCCTTATCCAGGGCGTACGAGAGTCATTTTAGGCATAGAATGCTAAAAGGGGGACGAGTCCTTATCTTTAGTACCTATGCCAAACGCTGCTTTGTGCTTTAATTTGACTGAGGTATAAAGTGGATTTCGAACGGGTTCCATGCATCCCACAAATGCTTGGTGGCGACTCCGAACATCTCTAATCGTTTCGAGACCTTTACCGAGACAAAACCGACCGATCTAAAACGATCCGGTCGAAAGCATTTCAACGCCACCGAGCGTGGCCTTCTAGACCACTGCATGTCCACAGATTGGCCTGGCGTGCAGGTGGCCCGCGACTACGGACCGGTAGGTGGCCCAAATTCACAGACCGAGACGTGGCCCATGTCCACAGTTTGGCGACTCCGCTGGGGAAAACTAAGACACTTGTGTCTTTGTGATCCTTAGAGGTGAAACTCGAACGAGGTCGTGGTTAAAGTGCATTAATTGATAATACGGTCATAAGTCGGGTTCCTTGTCCAGGCCCACAACCTAACCCTTTCCGACCAGTTTGCTCGTCTCGTCGGCATGAGTTTTCTCATCCCCGCGTTTTGAATCCCGATTGAGTCAAGCATACCATTGACGTTACACATTTCTGTTTCGTCAAAGAGCTTTCATCACTTTCGAGCACGAGGCTAGGGCACCCTCCTTACACATTTTGTTTGGATTGGTATACCTCTCGCAAATCGGGGTTTGATTGCTTGGTGTGTAACCCACCCTTTTAAACCAAAACCCGTGTCAGCATTATGCATAATATAATGAAACTGTGAGTGCTTATGTGTTATGTGATCATAAGTCCTTACGTGTCATTTTCAAACTTTCAAAAACACCTTTTACGCGCCGTTATAATGGCCATTTCAAACCTCGGTCTTTTGCCGACCGTTGCATTTCAACACGCCTTTCTAGGCCGTCGTAATGACGATTTTCAAAACTCGGTTTTCTACGACCATTTCAACACGCCTTTCTAGGCCGTCGTAATGACGATTTTCAAATCCGGTTTCCTACAACCATTTCAAACACGCCTTTCTAGGCCGTCGTAATGACGATTTTCAAACCCGGTTTTTATAACCATTTCAAACACGCCTTTCTAGGCCGTCGTAATGACGATTTTCAAACCCGGTTTTTTTACAACCGTTTCTAAAACCTTTTTATGCCATTATAATGGCCATTTCAAAACCCGGTTTTACAACCGTTTCAAAACACCTTTTTATGCCGTTATAATGGCTATTTTAAAACCCGATTTTTTTTATAACCATTCAATCACATTCTTATGCCGTCGTAATGACGATTTCAAAATTTGGTTTTCAGAAAGCATTTCAAAATACCCTTTTACATTGTCATAATGGCTGTTTCAAACCTCGGTCTATCGCTGACCGTTGCATTCTCAAAGCGCCTTTTTACTCGTCGTAATGACGAATTCTATCCTCAAATTTTTAAAATTCGAAATCAAGTTTCAAACAAAAAAACGTTTCTTAAACCGTCATAATGACGATTTAAACCCGTGCAATTTTCTAAATTTCAAATCTCGTTTTCGAGTTCAAATTTGGCTTTTCTAAGCCGTCGTAATGACGATTTCAATTCTCACACTTTTCAATCTGCATACCGTCTTTCAAAGGTTAAAACGGTTTTCTATCCCGTCGTAATGATGAATTCAATCCTCACAAATTCCAATTCAAAAGTATATATTTGAAGACCAATTTAAATCCAATATCAAATCATTTGGAAACGAATTTAACTATTTTCAAATTCCAATCCAATATCAAATCATTTGATAATGAATTTAACCGTTTTCAAATTCCAATTCAAATCAAATCATTTGAAGGCCAATTTAACCGCTTTCAAATTTCGATCAAAAATCAAATCATTTGAAGGTCAATTTAACCGCTTTCAAACTCCAACCAAAAATCAAATCATTTGAAAGCCAATTTAGTCGTTTTCAAAATTCATTCAAAATCAAATCATTTGAAAACGAATTTAACCGTTTTCAAATTCCAATTCAAATCAAATCATTTGGAGGCCAATTTAACCGCTTTCAAATTTCATTCAAAAATCAAATCATTTGAAGGCCAATTTAACCGCTTTCAAATTTCATTCAAAAATCAAGTCATTTGAAAGCCAATTTAACAGTTTTCAAATTTCAAATTCAAAATCAAATTTTTGAAAACAAATTTAACCGTTTTCAAATTTCAAATTCAAAATCAAATCTTTGAAAACAAATTTGACCGTTTTCAGATTTCAAATCAAATTTCAAACCATTTGAAAACAAATCTAACCGTTTTCAAATTTCAATTCAAAATCAAATCTTTGAAAACGAATTTAACCGTTTTCAGATTTCAAATCCAATTTCAAATCACCTGAAAACAAATCTAACCGTTTTCAAATTTCAACTTCAAAATCAAATCTTTGAAAACAAATTCAACCGTTTTCAAACTTTAATTCAAAATCAAAACTTTGAAACAAATTTAACCGTTTTCAAATTTCAATCCAATTCCAAATTATTTGAAAACAAATCTGACCGTTTTCAAATTTTCAACCCAATTTTAAATCCTTTGAAAACAAACTTAACCGTTTTCATGGCCATTGTGATGACGATTCCAAATTATTCGATTCTCGGTTTTCAAATCCGTGATTCGGAATTTCAACTCAAACCGTCTTTTGAAAACAAACCTAAGACAACCCTTTCAACTGGCCGACCTTCTTAAGATCCCTACTCTTCGGAAGCCGTCCATAAAGCGACAAATAAATCTTTTTGAAAATTTCTATTTTCGAAAATTTCAGTCCACCCTTCTGATTCAGCCTCGAGTCGATTAGAGTCCTGTCGATTTCAAGTCAAGTCGTCTAGATAATATGAGTCTCCGCCGAAGTTAGTACTTACCTTCTGGTCTAGGTCGTGTCGCCTAATTGTCGAGACATCTTCAATGGCATTAGCAGAGTCAAAATATCTCGGGTATTAAACCCGTCTTTCCCTACATTACGGGTCAAAGGTCAAGCATGTGTACATGTCTCGTTCAATGGCGTCACGCCATCAATGCACATCGAAACTAAGTCAAGAGTCATCTGTCTGGGCATCACTATGCCAAAGTTGACACTCGAGTCTAAGTTCAACGTCATGCATCAAGAGTTCAAACACGAGAGGTCATTTACGATCTTTAATGAACTCATAACTTAGTCACACCGTTGCGTCTTCACGACGTATTTGTCTTTTATACATACGTGTCGTACTTGCCTTTGTTTGTGCGATTCCTTGACAAGACAAGTTATAACGCCTATCGTTATGTCAAATAGGAATCCCTTGGGTGCCATCGATTGCCAACCAGGAACTCAAGAAGTTGATCCATCTGCATCCACCATGACTCCTACTGAAACCAACAACATGGTCCTTCGACTCCTAGCTACCGTGGAAAACTTGAGCACTCGTCTCTCCCGGGTTGAGGACAAAATGGCAACTGAGAATTTTCTCTCTTCTGATATTGAGCAAAGGGTTAAACTCCTTGAAAGCCAGCTACTGGCCAACGACCAAACCAAAACCAGACGACCTCATCGGTCCTTCCCTGATTTGGGTATGCCTTATGCCACAGCCTTGGAAAGGCTAATCTCCCAAGGAAAGCTCAAACCGATTGGTCCACCTCCGGACCCTGTACCAAACAAGCGAGGTCGAAGATGGGATGGAAACCTCTTTTGCCAATATCACCAAGGTCGCGGACATGACACTGAAATGTGTCTCCTTCTAAAAGGCGTTATCCTTGATATGATTGAAAGGGGCGTGTTACCATTACCTCCCTCAGCAAATAACAAAAACAACCCTCCAGAAAACCCTATTGGACACAGTGAGGAATCTTCCCTGGACTGCTCTCACCTCATCTCTCCTGACGATGAGAAAATTCATGCAATTGAAGAGGATGGCCTACAAAGCGCTATAATGATCCTCTCCGTCTCCATCAACAACATATTTTCAAAGTTGCAAGTTGCTATCGATGACTTGAACACCCGGATAGCTAATTTGGAGAAGAGGTTTGGTAGTACAGAAAATGAACCTGATCATCAAGGAAACCAATCCTTGGTTCACCAACCAACAGCTGTTGAAAATGAGGAGTCATCCGATGGTTCCCACATCCACGAACCTACCAACAAAGAACATGAAATTACCTCACCAAAATCCCCTTCAAAATACAAATCAACTTCCCAAAAACTTCCCATTGACAATGACCAAATCCTGCTTCCGCCCAGGATTGACAAAAACAAAAACAAAAACAAAACTCACAAAAACATCCCAAAAAACACCAATGTGGGAACCATGGGAAAACATCAAAGGGTATTCACAGATCTGGGAATAACATATGGCACTGCTCTGGAGATACTTGCTTCAGAAGGAATGCTCCAACCCATTGGTCCGACTCCGGACAAACCTGAACACAAAAGAGGTCGTTCATGGAACGGAAAGGCCTATTGCCAATACCGTCAAGGCAAGGGCCATGACACCGAAACCTGTTTCAAACTCAAACATGCTATTCAAGATATGATTTAAGCTGGCAAAATCATAATTGCACCTCTCAGTCAAGACAATCCTCCTGAATGTCTCAAATCAAATAGCAAGGTTGAGCGTTCTCAAAGGACATTCACTAAACTCAACGCAACCTATGCCGCAGCTCTTCAAATTCTTATAACTGAAGGGAAGCTACAACCAATCGGGCCCACTCCGGACCCGTCTGAATGCAAGAAATCCCATTTTTTGGACGGCAGTGCCTATTGCCAATATCATCAAGGAAAAAGTCATGACACTGAAACATGCTTCAAACTGAAACATGTTATTCAAGATATGATTGACAACCAGGAACTGATAGCTTCATCCCTATGCCAACCAAGTGATGAAGACAACCCTAATGAACATCTCTTTCTGCAAGGAGATAAAAGCCTCATCGACTATTGTCCTCATATAATCCCCAACAATGAGAGTGAAGTGCTCAAGTGGGTCAATGCTAAAAATCAAACATTCAAGCCACTGGATGCTGCGAAGGAGACCTTCGAGGAGGAACATAATGACTAGGAATCCGTATCTACGATTAAGTCTGAGTCCGAGTCCGAGTCTTAGGCTTTCTCATATCTATCCTAGCGTCTGTCCTTTTATTCCTAAGTGACAAACTGGGGGCTGTCCCCATGAGTCACATATATTCATCGAGTCTGTGCTAACATCTTATTTATCTAAATAAAAGCACAATTTTCAGCTATCATATATTCTCCTCTTTACCACTTCCCGTTGACAACGAGAATTTATTTGAGAATTGATTTAAAACGAACAATATGTTCCAATTCAATGTGAGTACACTCGAGTGACGTTCCGTACCGAGTAAGCAGAGGACTCGAAACTCCGTGTCCATTTTCTTTACCTATTCCATGTCTGGCAATAGAAACCTTTCATTAGCACCCAATTTAGAACGAGCTTCTATCAAGGGGATCCTACGACGAACCCAGATAACAAACCAGAACATCTCCTTGTTCATGATCAATGATGGAAGGCAAGCCCATTCCCCACAAAAACATCCCATCGCCAAATTTCAACCTCTCACCAACGGGTACATCTCCGTATGCCCCTTTATCTGCCTCGAACGAAAGATGGCAAAGAACCAATAATTCAAAAGCCAAAGCGAAAGGCCAAAATCAAAGGCCTAAGCCAATAACCATTTTCCCCAAAGCCAAAGCTCAAGGCCAAAGCAAAAACCAAAGCCAAAAACAATTCAACCAAAGCCAAAGCAAAAGCCAAGGCTAAAGTCAAATCACAAACACAAAATAGTGAAATTCAAAATTGCTATTTTCACGAATTTCAAATGACGGAATCAAACACCGTCATTCTCAAACCACCAAAAAAAAAAAGAATAGTGAAATTCAAATTCGCTCTCTCTCACAAATTTCAAACGACGGAATCAAAATCGTCTTTTCCCAAACAAAAAAAGAAATGGCGAAATTCAAATTCGTTATTTTCTCTCAATTCCAAACAACGGAAATTAAAGCCGTCATTTTCAAATCAAAAAACAAAATAGTGGAATTCAAATTCGCTATTTTTAATAATTTCAAACGACGGAAATAAAACCGTCAATTTCAAATCAAAAACAAGATAGTGAAATTCAAATTCACTATTTTCACAATTCCAAACAACGGAATTAAAAACCATCCCATTCAAAAACAAAATAGTGAAATTCAAATTCACTATTTTCCCACAATTTCAACTGACGAAGTTCAAAACCATCACTTTTCAAAAAAATGAAATAGCGAAATTCAAATTCGTTATTTTCCCACAATTTCAAATAACGGAATTAAACCGTCACTTTTGAAACTTCGGTCCAACAAGTCCGACACAAACATCTAAAGTCCAGGACCAACAAGTCCAAAGCCCAGGACGCATGAGTCTATCATATAAAGTCCAGGACCAACAAGTCCAAAGCCCAGGAACCATGAGTCCAAAACACCAAGTCCAGGACCTACAGGTCCAAAGCCTAACACCCCTAAGTCCTTCTGCAGACTACTACAAGGAAACCTATCTAGGATCCTGGGTATTCCCCTCAAGATCATGATCAAAACTGCTTCACCCCTAAGTCCTTCTAGAGACTGTTTTAGGGAGACCTATCTAGGCTTCTGAGGATTCCCCCTCAAGCTCGTAATATCACACCTTAACTTTTAAGGTCCAGACATGGAAATCTGATCCCATGTTATTTACCAACCATTTCGTGCTCAGGCCACATCAAGCCGGAGACCCCATTCCGCACCACACTACAAGCCGTTACCCTTCGGCCTAAACACCACAAAATTCTTGCTCCAGATTTTTATCTGTTAAGCAAACCCATTATTACCAAGCTCCACATTCCCTAATGTTGAAGCCATTTTTCACCACAATCCCCACGGAGTCCTCGAATGCTTTGCGATCGAGAACGAGACATACCTAATCTACCCTTAGAGTCCACTTTTTAGTGTGCTCAAATGATAAGGAACATTTTTACAAATTACACCTCTTCGATTCATAATCAAGAGGTATTTATCTCCAATCAACCTTCGAGTCACCAAACGGAATTTTCCGTCGTGACGCTCAACTCCAGATTTTATCTGTCAAACAAACCATTATTACCAAGCTCCACATTCCATAATGTCGAAGCCATTTTCACCCTGACCCAGATACAGAGTCCTCGAATGCTTTGCTACCGAGAAACGGGACATACTCAATCTACCCTTAGGGTCCACTTTTTAGTGTGCTCACATGATAAGGAATATTTTCTAAAATTACACCTCTTCGATTCATGATCAAGGAGGAATTATCTCAAATCAATTTTTCGAGTCAACAAACGGCTTTTACCGTCGTGACCCACACACTTAAAGGTCCTAACATCTCGCTTAGGCACACAAACACATTCAGAACTACGATCTGGTTTGATTTCACTTCACGTGAATACGTAGGCAGTCCTTCATGGACACAACCATACACCTCAAAATCACTTTAAGGTCCTAACATCTCGCTTAGGCACACACACACCCTTAACTACGATCTGGTTTGATTTTGCACATACGCGAATACGTAGGCAATCTTATTACGAGGACACAACCACACTCCCACACACATTCAATTTTCAAACCTTCAATTTGCAACCAATTGCACACACAGCTCAGAACTACGATCTGGTTTGATTTCGCAAACACGCGAATATGTAGGCAGTCCTATTACAAGGGCACAACCGCATGCTCCTTTCACAACCCTTCCAATTTTCAACCCTCAATAACCAGCTCAGAACTACGATCTGGTTTGATTTCGTAAACACGCGAATACGTAGCCAGTCCCCCAACAAGGACACAACCGCACACCCATTTCAAGCTCAACCATCAACATCAATCCTCAAAAGCAGCCCACCCAACTGCAAAAATTAATCTTATACCTCTTTACTGGGGGCTTCTTCCTTAAGACGTCGCCCATTCCTTGTTTTGTCAAAATCCCACCTTCTCACTCTAGGGGCTTCTCTTTCAAGACGCCACCCGTCCTTTATCCACAAACATCATTTGAGTCTCAACTAATGTCCAAAATAAAACCGCCCATAGCCTAGTGCTCGGTTCGGACGACGACAAGGTCTTGGTTCCGCTCTCCGAATCATCAAAACTCGAGAAGGGATTTCAAAACAAGCAAATGGTGGCGAAGATGTCTGGAGAAGATAATCAATTCATGTTCCCCAGCCGAGCGAACCTTCTACTCCAGGGATTTGATACGCGTTGTCACCCTTTCTTGGCTAGGAGTTGCACTTACATGTGCAAAGTCAGTCAGAGTCACCCCCGTGTCGTGTCAATACTGAGTTGGCATCACGTTGACGACTGCCCATTTGTCAGTCTGTCAGTATGCGTCCGTGTGAGTCAATGTCGCAATGGTCACGTGTCTTCAATCCATCAAGTATCGGGTCTGCCACCAGCAAGACTCAATATCAAGTCTCGCAACTTTTCAAAACTCCTATCTCCCCTCATGTGAGATATTACATGCTAGTTGCTTATATGCTAATTGCTCGTATGCTTATGTGCTTATATACTTGCGTTCAACGTGCTTGTCTATGCGACTGCGGATTTGTGTGGTCACTAACCATGCAGGTAATCTTGAGAAGGCAAACACACTCCAGCTAAGTTTTGGGTTCTTCCCAACAAATGCCGACCTGTCAAGTCCAAGGGCTTTAACCCCGCCAATTACATGGCTTATGCTACCTCCCAATGAGCAGCAACTCATATCCCCGGCGAGTTCTGATCTAACTCCCCAGCGAGTGCTGATTTTTAAATGGAAGTCACACATGCTATTTTCCACAGTCGATCATCCAACCATAGATGGCTGGCGGGCCTTTGTCCACAAACATGAAAAAACTCAAGGACGTATCCCGAAGATGCCTCGGGTACGACTTCTTTTCACAAGCTGGCGAGCCTCTGTCCGCAAACAAGGTACAACTCAAGGACGTATCCCGAAGATGCCTCGGGTAAGACTCCTTATCACAGCTGGCGAGCCTTTGCACGCACACGAGATACGACTCAAGGACATATCCCGAAGATGCCTCAAGTATGACTCCTTCCTATGGCTGGCGAGCCTCAAAACGCACCACCTTCAACACCGGCTGGCGAGCCTTTACGCGCAAATGATTGAAGGACGTATCCCGAAGATGCTTCAGGTATGATTCCTTCTTATGGCTGGCGAGCCTTTATACGTAGTCTAATGGACTTTAAACGACCCGAATCGGAAGTCGACAGACTCTAAAATGTTCCCGACGGCAGGTCCTTGACTCGAATCCTCGAGTCACCTCGACGTCGCCCTTCCCGATGGCAGGTCCTTGGCTCAAACCTTTTTGAGTCGCCTCGACGTTACAATGGTCTTCAGGTTGTAATCTTCGATTGACCTGGAGATCATAATTTGACTTTCGCCCTGTCCAAGCCTCAGTCAAAGTAGGGGCTCTGTAGATACCCAGTATCTGCACCTTCCAAAAACCACCCGATGATGATCGGACTATAACGTGTTTTTGATATGCGTGTGTGGATTGGCTATACATGAGACGGTTTAATGCACTACTCGGATATGAAAAATGATTTCTAAAGTTTTCTAACTTCATTTGCATTAAAATAACACTATTTAGAGTTAAAACCGTCTTCGGACCCAAAACCGACAACTCGAGTCAACCTGAGTCAACCCGATTCAACCCAAATTTCGAATGTCAAAAATAATGCCATGAATGTCTTTATCATGTCATTTCCATTAAAATAACTCTATTTAGAGTTAAAACCGCCTTCGGACCCAAAACCGACTCAAAAACCCGCAACTCGAGTCAACCTGAGTCAACCCAAATCTCGAATGTTAAAAATAATGCCATGAATGTCTTCATCATGTCATTTCCATTAGAATGACCCTAATTAGAGTCAAAACTGACACCGAGCCAAAAATCGACTCGAAATTCAAATCCCGACTCACACGGGTCAAACCCGAGTCAAAGACACAAAATACCTACCCCAAATATCACTTAAGAGGAAGCTTACACGGCTAAGCAAACCTCAAAGGACACAAATCACAACCAACAAAACATTGGTTAGAAGAAATGCAAAATCCAAATTTGCGAAAGGGACAGTACACCCCATTGAGTCACGGGGTGGCTCGCGCCTCAATGGGGTGTCTCCTTAGCCTCCAAGCAAAATCGACCGACCTACCATCCCACATTTCTCTATAAATATCCACCATCACACACCATAATATGCACGCGAGAGTCCGCCCCCTCACATCTCCCTTAAACTTCTATACTCGACTTCCTAAGTCACAAAATCGACACGTGTTTACGACCTACCGATCGTAAACACAAACCTTACACATATTGTTTGGTACCGTCGCCGTGCATTCGACCAACTCAACTAATCAATCAACATGTTTTAATTAACATATTTTCAACTCATTTTCAAAACAAAATCCTTTTTTAAGGCACTCTTTTAAACTTCTTTGATCGTGAGTAGTCGCTACGAGCAAACCGTCTCTAAAGTCGTCTACATCGCAAAATATCAATACACGTAAGTTTGAGGGTGTAAACAACTCACTTTATTTCATGTATTTACTGTTTTTATGAGTCTATAAGAATGAACAATGCATAACACGATTCAAATATAGGTTAGACGAGCCAAAACCGAGTTTTGGCCTGAGGCAGAAGCCCTTTATTGTGCAAGGTGGCTCGCGCCTCAATGGGGTGCCCAGGTCAGACTCAAACGTGTTTGAGTTCGTCTTTCCTTCAACGCTTTCTTTTATTTTTACTTCTTTCCTTTTACGGTTTTTATCATTTCGAATGTTTCAAACCATTTTTTATGACAAACTTTTTAACCATAAATCATAATCGCCCTTGGTTCCTTATACCATGACGGTTTAATCCGTGACTCGGTGATATTAATTGGTTAATTACATTTTAAAAGAAATCCTTTTCTTTTATTTACCATTTTAATTCATTTTTATGATAAACATATTTTGGCCATTACAAAAATCATCCTTGGTTCTTTATACCATGACGGTTTATTCCGCGACCCGAACATATTGTTGGTTAATCACATTTTAATGGGTATTTTAACACCCTTTTCTTTTATTTACCATTTTTCTCATTTGTTTACATTTGTAAATATATTAGTCGTGATTCATAATCATCCTTGGTTATTTATACCATGTCGGTTTAATCCGAGTGCGATGATTAACTTGACTAATTACAAAGAAATGAACTTAACATGATTAGTTCAAATCAACATTTTACATTTTTATTTGTAAACTATGCTTTTCAAACATGCAAGTCCGACAACGGATATTACTAACATAATAGTAACTAGTGTAGTTCCCGTGCTATAGCACGGTAATTTTTAGATTCATTTTATAAAGAGATATTATCACTTAAATTATTTGCATAAATAAAGTATAATTTTAATTTAATGTTATAATCTACTAAATATAATACTTAATAAGAGGTTGAAAAAAAAAGTTTACTACCATAAGAAGACATTTTAAGTTAAGTTATTTTTTTTACTATTAAAAATAACATAATAATTTTATACCGTTACATGCAACTAATTTATGACATTAATAGTAAAATTATTAATTTAGTTGTATAATTTTAATAAAATGCGTATTGACCTTAAAACGAAAAGCAGTAAAAACTATTCCTCGTGTGGAAAAAGACGATTTACGAATTATTAAAATAATGTTTTCACTTTTTTTATTTCTAATAGAAAATACAAAAGTGTTTTTACATCTTTCAAAAAATAGCCCATATTACTAAGACAAAAATTTACATAATAAATAACTATTGATGATTTCTTACAAAAGAGGTAACATATAAATATAATATAAATTTAAATTTATACGAAATCAAGTTCACTCATCTAGCTTATAATATGACATGTAGAGTCCAAAATCATGGGCTATTAATAACTTTTACTTTCATAGATGAGATAGAAAAAGTGGGCTACGTATAAGGTTCAGAATTTACAATCCATCAAATCTTATTGTGTTAGTGGTATCCAGAAAAATAGGCCCACTTAAGAAGAAGTCTCTTTAGGCGGAAAAATTAAGAGAATTTTTATTCTCTTAGTAGTAGGAGGGATTATTCCGAGTCATGCAAACAATACTTGCAAATTATTTAATCACAAATACGGTTTTAAACAACCTTTTCAAAAACCAGGAGACGCCTCCTTGGGTCGGTTCATGGCTCGCGCCCCAAGAGGCCGTCTGTTTTCTACATTTCAAAACCAGGGCAGAGCCCCTTCCATCGCCAATAGGCTCGCGCCCCAAAGGGGCTGCCTGGCACTGTTCTGCCTCGTTTTTAACATTTGTCTAGGACGATCCCGACTACGGTTAACCCATATACGTGACGGATCAGATTGACAAGTTTACATTTTATACTTTGTCTTTTAACATCCTTTTTCAAATAAATGGATCGTGTTAAGCATCATAACCCGAATACGGTAAATGGATGTTTAATTTCCGTTCTCACATGCAAATAAACCATAAATCCAACTTGACATCTTATGCTTGATATTTGGATTAATAAACCGACTTAGAAAGCTCACATGATAGGTTAAAACTTTCGGATGTGCATTCATGCATTTACACCGATTTATCAACTTTTGCACTTAAACAACCACGATCGATCAGTAGAGACCGCTAATGCGGGCGCGATTGGGTGTCCTATTAAAGGGCTTCCCAATACGTACCCTCACCCCTTACTCAGAACCTTTGGATAGTGGATGGCCTTATCCAGGGCGTACGAGAGTCATTTTAGGCATAGAATGCTAAAAGGGGGACGAGTCCTTATCTTTAGTACCAATGTCAAACGCTGCTTTGTACTTCGATTTGACCGAGGTATAAAGTGGATTTCGAACGGGTTCCATGCATCCCACAAATGCTTGGTGGCGACTCCGAACATCTCTAATCGTTTCGAGACCTTTACCGAGACGAAACCGACCGATCTAAAGCGATCCGGTCGAAAGCATTTCAACGCCACCGAGCGTGGCTTTCTAGACCGCTGCATGTCCACATATTGGCTTGGCGTGCAGGTGGCCCGTGACCGGAGATTGGTAGGTGGCCCAAATCCACAGACCGAGACGTGGCCCATGTCCACACCTACTCAGTTGACTTTGTAATTAAGTTTAAGGCGGTGTTGTTAGATGTACTGACATGATTATTGGATTGTTGAGATTGTTTAATTTGGAATTGGCTTGTTATATTAGTATTGCTATTTTGGTTGTTATTGTATATGTGGTTTGCGAGGTGCGCCCTCGGCTAAGTGCAGTCATCATCGGGAATCGCTTCCCGCTCTTAATTAGCCCATTGTGGTTCCCGTCATAAGGGGATGTACACATTAATGATCATTGGGTTATTCGCTCTGTTGTGATGGGTATTCTGACCGGTCTACACACTTTATTGTGTAAATAGGTGATTGGTGATGAATTGGAGTTGGAGGAATGTGCTTATGTAATTGGATGTTGCTGTATTGCTTATTTTGATTATTCAGTAACTGACCCCGGTTAAATGTTTTGAAAACTATGGTGATCCATTCGGGGATGGTGAGAAGTTGTTTAGCAGGTAACCATATGGATAGCTCGCGGATCTGGCTGGGATGAAGTCATCACTAGTCTTGAGTTTAGTCTTCCGCCGTAGTCTTATGACAATTTCTTTTCTAGTTGGTTTGATTTGAGACAGTTTCTATCGTATGCTTGGTTTTGGTTTTTAGGTTGTACGCATTTTAAACAGTTGAACTTTAAAGTATGTTTTTTTATGGTCACTTTTGATATATTGTACTTCAGGAAACCGAGATGGTAGCATCTCCATATGTTAAGGTGGTCTTGCTAAGGCACCTTGGTGTATGGGGATGTTACAAGAAGGCTAAGGTTGAATGACTCTAAGATGGACATAAGAACACAACTTTTTATCATAAAAATATTAAGGCAATATAGATACATAACAAGGTGTTAATTATTCATGATATTCATGGCCGGTTGCATACTGAACCATCTCTTATTGAAGCAACTTTCCTGGAATATTATAATGTCCTCTTGGGATCTAGTAAGGTAATCGCTCCTGTCCACTACCCTCTTTGCCAGGATGGTAACACAGTTTCGAGCACCATTTTTCTCGCTCTTTTAAAGCCCGTCACACATCTTTGAAATCAAGAAATGCATATTCTCTATTCCTTCATCTAAAGCACCAGGTCCTGATGGCTTCTCTAGCAATTTTTTTAAGGATTCCTGACCAATTATTGGGACAGAGGTATGTGATGCTATCCTTTATTTCTTTCACATTGGTAGACTCTTGAAACAACTAAATGCAACTTTGGTCACTCTCATCCCAAAAGTCGACAATCCTACTAGTGTGCTTGAACCCATAGCATGCTGTAATATCATATACAAATGTATTGCCAAGTTATTGTGTGCTAGATTGGGTGAAGTGCTGCCTGATATTGTAAGCCCTAACTAGGCGAGGTTTGTCAAGGGAAGGAATATTATGGAAAATGTATTGATATGTCAAGATATGGTAAGATTGTATAACAAAAAAATCTGCCTCTCCTGGAGGCCTGATCAAAATAGACTTGAGGAAAGCTTATAACACCATTGAGTGACCTTCTTGTATAATATGCTCAAAGCTATTAATTTTCCTCAACTATTCATTGAAAAAATTATGACATGTGTCACTATACTGCCTATTCTCTTTCACTAAATGGTAACACAATTAGATTTTTTCAAGGGAAAAGAGGGCTCGGGCAAGGAGATCCTCTTTCCCCTTTATTATTCACTTTGTGTATGGAATATCTCTCCAGAATTCTAAATGTTATGGGTAACCAAGTAGATTTCAGATTCCATCCTCTTTGTGGTACTATCAGATTGAACCACTTGCTTTTTGCTGATGACTCTTACTGCTATTCTCTAAGGGTAATGCTGCTTCTATCATGTAGATGTTAAGGGCTTTTTCTACCTTTTATTCTGCTAGTGGTTACTGCCTCAATAAGGAGAAGTCAGGTATTTATTTTAATGCGGTGTCAGGGACTGTGATGAATGACATTATGCAAGTCTCAGGTTTTAGGAAAGGGTCATTACCTTTCAGATACCTGGGTGCACCAATCTCATCCAAAAAACTGTCCAAGAATGAATGTATGAAATTGGTTGACATAATGACAGCAAGAATCAAAATCGGGGTGCAAGGCGACTATCCTATGTTAGCAGACTAACTCTTATTAACTTTCCGCTCACCAGCTTTCACTCCTATTGGGCTAGTATCTTTCTCATCCCCAATGGAATCAGGAATAAAATTGATTCCATTTGCAGGAACTTCCTTTGTGTGTGTGTGTGTGTGTGTGTGTGTGTGTGTGTGTGTGTGTGTGTGTGTGTGTGTGTGTGTGTGTGTGTGTGTGTGTGTGTGTGTGTGTGTGTGTGTGTGTGTGTGTGTGTTTGTGTTAGGGGGGGGGGGGTTGAAGGTCTTATACATGAGATCTACTAGTGTTCACAAGGACAAATTTTGCGCCGCCCTAAAGTGAAATTTGGAAATTTGGGCATTAAGGCTTCAAAGTTATGGAACAAAGCTTTATTAGGGAAGTACATTTGGTGGCTTGCTAATTAAAAGGATCATCTATGGGTTCGTTGGATTAACCATGTCTATATGAAAGATACTCACTGGACCAACTACTCTCCTCCAACTGATTGTAGTTGGTTCTGGAATAAAATAACACATACAATGTTTACTTTCAAGCAAGCTTATAGTAATGACTGTTGGTTAGCCTCGGATAAGGAGTATAGTGCGTCTTCTGGTTATCAATGGTTAAGGCAAATAGGCCCTCAGGTCCAATGGAGGCATGTATGCTGGAATCCCGTGAACATTCCTAAGTGGTCCTTCATCTTTTGGGCAGTTCAGCATCAGAGATTAATGACAAAAGATAGTATGCTGCGCATGGGATTTGGGCAGGACATTGTATGTTTTCTTTGTGATGGTTCTGATGAGTCCCATGCTCATCTCTTATATCAAAGTTCATTCAGTTCCATATGTATGGACATGCTGCATAATCATCTTGGGGTGCGTTTCTAGACTACTGATTTATGTAGATGGAACTCTAAAGGTAGGACAAGGAGCCAACTTCAAAGAAGGGTAATATGTGCTTGTCATGTTGGCATCACATATGCGATTTTGAGAGCAAGGAACAAAGCAAGATTGGAGCATTTTGTTGGAAGGCCTAAATGTGTTGTCCAACATGTTGTTAAGGATGTGGTTATCAGAGTTAGAGCTAGAAATAGGAAGGTTCTCTCCTTGAGAGAAACTAATTGGCTAAGTCAGATTCTAGATTTCTAATTTTGTCATGAGTTATACTATAGGGAATTATATGATCCAAATTATTTTTGATATCAATATACTTACCTTTTACAAAAAAAAAAGTCTTACTAGGCCTACTCAACTACTAAGAGGCTGTTATGGTCACTAAACAATGTTATACACTTGATATTTGGTCGAAATTATGCAAAACAGGGTACAAACAGTCCACTTAGTCGAGTGATCAAATCCACTCGGCCGAGTGCCCAATTTGCAGGAGGTTTCGAGGTTCTGTCAATGGCTCTACTTGGTCGAGTGAAGGGATCCACTCGGTCGTGTAAGTGACACTCGGTTGGGTGAAGCTAGTACTCTGTCGAGTGTTGCCTGAGGACGGTGTCATTGGCTCGTAAATGGCCTTCAAACATACCTATCTTTCACACAAAAGCAATTAAGTCTCAATAGTGCCTACCACACCATCGTGTTACCAAATGTAAATGAGTTTTTGGTCTTATGACCAAGATTACATACTATGAAATAAAATGTTCAAGTCTCGATCGAGACAAATTGATAAGGTTATTTTCAGTCGTTTGGCCTTAATCAAAATAAATCCTATAATACTACTAACAAATAGCTAGCGGTAAGTAAGGTATCGTATCCACATGGAGACGGTAATAATCTAGTTTGCTATTATTTAGATTCGTCTTAAAGTAACAATTTCCTGGGGGTTTTGTTCGTTTGATGGCTAACAACTAATTGCAAATAAAGTAAAGATTGTAAACAATAATATTAAGAGGTTAGGGTTCGGGTTTATGAGGTAGTCATCCAAGGGTAAGGTTTAATTCATTGATTGAGCAATTTGTATTGTTGAAATCCATATGATCGGTCGATTCTAATATGTCTTTTTAGATCTAAACTTAACATGCAATCGCTATTATTAAGTTGGCCTAATTCAATTATCGTGGCCTATATTAGTCTTAACCTGGTCGGTGAAAATCCTAGTTTATGCAAGACTAATTAACCAATTCTGATAAGTAATTAATTAACTAGATGTGAAACAATAATTGAACAACAATAAAGAGCAATTTAACAATCAATTCATAAGTTAACCCTTTTCTAACAACCTAGATGCCCTTTCACCCTAGATTAAAGGCTTAGCTACTCATACTAAAGGAAAGAACAACATTGCAGTAATAAGAAACATGATAAATAACAATAAAAGATGAATAACGAATGAATAATAATTATTGAAGAAAGATTAATACCGTAATGATGAAGAACAAAGATATAGATCCGAAACAATAGCAATAAAAATAAACTAAGAGTTTTCTAGGGTTTTTGAAGTAAAAATAAAGCGTAAATAAACTTAGGGTATGAATTAGGTATTTATAATAAAACATAACTGACTTAAAGAAATTGTGGAAAATTCTGGAAATAATAGGATCCTCGATCGAGCCTATGGCCACTCGATCGAGTGCACAACATCCTCGATCGAGCCTATGCTCAGTTGATCGAGGAACCATCCATCTTCAGCTCTTTTCCTCGTGTTGTCTTCTTAACTTCTCTTCCTTCATTCTTATGGATTCCCGTGCCATTCTTCGTGTATTCCTTCATGTCTACTCCGCGATGCCCATTTAAGTCCTTTGCTCCTCAAATGCATAATTTCTTCATTAAACATCAAATAGCGGTAGTATAAACGTTCTAACATAAAAGGTATGTAATTAATATAACCTAGCACGAAAACCGTATCAAAGTAATTAAGGGGAGGTATAAATATGTATATAATTATGACTCATCAAACTCCCCCAAACCATCTCTTTGCTTGTCCTCAAGCAAAGCATCACACAATACAAAGGCAATCATACAAATGGCGAACAAATAACTCAGAGCTAATGTTTTAACGCATACAAATCCCAAGCTATCCATATCTATAACAAATAACCAAGGTGTACCAATAAAACAAATTCAAAGGCACGGGTAGTAGAAAACGTAGCTCAAGTCACCATACTATAGACAAATGCCAAATACCTTTCGATCTTACAAGATAAATTAGTCGTATTCTCGCGGATTCACTCATGCACTCAAGTCACCATGTTATATGTGAAGATAGAAAGAAGTAGAAACACTCACTCAACATATGAAACATGCATGAAATCTAATGTGATAGAGATTTCCCCAACTAGTATGCATCCAATATGTAGAGAAAAGTACATGTATCAAGGACAATAAGGGTGGCAAATGGGTTAAAGGAATAGAAATGGTTTGTGCCAAAGCATGTTTGTAGACACCTCGTTTCTGGACCTCCCGCCAAACACCCAGTGATGATTGGGCCGCATGTTTAGCATATGTCGCGATTTTATGACGTTTTGTAAATCGGTTAATAAAAGGTAACTAGTACAATTGTGTCTACCCCTTGGTTGTCATCTAGGTGTCATTACGGTCGTTTTCGCAGTAATTAGAGTACATTTGGAGTCCGGGTCAAAAACCGTCTTCATTTCCTAAAACTGTCAAATCCCGAGTCAAAAAGCAATGTGCTTGTCTACCTAAGGTTAGGATTTCATAAAATGTTATGAGTATATCTCATTTTGAGTCACATGTTACTTCTTTGGGCTAAATTTAAAGTTTACATTACAAAATGTGCATTTCATTTAGCTAAAATGATAACCCGACATTTAGGCCTGTATTATAAGGTGATAACGACAATTTTGGGTCTGGCCTATTTCACAGAAAGTTCTAGATCTTTCTCTTAGCTTTTTAAAGCCACTAAAATCACCTTAATTCGAAACTTGTAGAGAACGTTATGCCTAAAATACGACAGACTGTCAAACGCGTTTTCTTGCGCAGAAGAATACTACCCGAGAAAGGACGCACCAAGTGATGCACCTCTTCCAGAGGACGCAGCTCTTACTGCGCCTTTTCTCAAGGCTTTCTTTTTGTCCAAGTTTCCGTGTTTCAACCTAAGTCGGTTGTATCCGGATCTTTCCTTCCATATCCCTTTCCTAAACCCTACCCCTCGTGATTAGTATAAATAGAGGCCTTCACCTCACATATATTTCACGCGAGTGTCCGCCCTTCTCTTCTACCTTTGCATTCTAAGACCGCGCTCTTCCTTTTCGACGCCTACGTGCTTGATCAATTAACCACGTAAGCTCAGATCATTCTGAGTACTAGTAACGTTTGCATGACCGACCAATTTGACCACTACACAATCAATTAAATCAATTTGTTCTAAATCCTTTTTCAAGGTCACTTTCATATTTACATAGATCGAGTCGAGATACCACTAAAAAACCGATTTAGTTAAATCTCGCGACGCTAACATGTAATCTGAGGGTGTAAAATCCCAATTTTCTTTATTTTATTTCTTTATTATAATTAAATGTAAGATTTTATATCATAAATATGCTCAAATTGTTTTCAAAAGTCAAGTTTCAAACCATTTTAATAAAAACAGCAGCGATATGACGTCAAGAAAAAACGCATCAACTGATGCGCCTTCTGGAATGGTCGCAACATCTGTTGCGCCTCTTCCACGGACTGCTTATCCGTTGCTGCTCTTCTTCTTCTTCTTCCTCGCGCCACTGTTTGTTTTCATCTTTCGTTTTTTGTTCTTTATTTCTTCAAACCTTCGCTGTTTTCAGTTTCTAATTATTTCATAAAATCCTTTTCAATAATTTTCGACTTAAATCCCTTATAATTCAATATTTGCGAATCTTCGTCATCTTATTCAAACCCATATTTAAGAGACTCGATTCATTCATATCAAGTCCCTGAAATTTTTCTTTTGTACATATTTCTCTTTATTCTTCAGACTTTGTTCTTTTTGCTTTCAACCGTCTTTAATTCAAGTCTTGTATATAAATCGATTCCGACATCGTAAATAACCATAATTTATAAACCTTCGTTTTAATTCGTTTCGTTTTCTTTCACTTTACGACAATCTTAGATGCATATAATCTGATTAAAATACTTCTACTTGAGTCATATGTTAATAATCGACGTAAATCAACCAACGAACAATAACTAACCCGCGGGCCTGACATTCACAATCAGAACCCAACTCAAGAACAGTCTCAAAAAGTGATGCGCCTCTTCCAGAGGATGCAGTTGTTGCTGTGCCTGTTCTGGGATGGCTTTTGCCTCTGAACTCTTCTCGTTTTGACACAACTTTTCTAATTAGGATTTTAATCAACTATTATCCTTATTATCACCATAAATTCGACATATTTTCCATAATTCGACTATTTTCCATATAATTTATTTTTTTCATATCTGTTTTATTTTTTGGAGAGTCTATAGATCCAAAGTACTCGGGGGGGGGGGGGGGTGAATTGATGATTTAAAACTTTTGAAAGCTTTTTCGATTATGTATATATAATTGATTATTTAAAGTTTATTTATTAAACTTTAACTAATCAACTAATGAACGATTAAAACAAAGTAAATGAAAGAATGAAAGAGAAGAGACACACGGTTTTTGAAGTGGTTCAGTTTCACAAATCGAAACCTACGTCCACTATTCTCGATTAATAAATTTAGTACCTTTCTACGAATTACAAATTTACTAACCCAACTCGTACAACTAACTCTAGCTGTAACTCAATGAGTACCGTTAAATACTCGAGTAACTAACTTACGCTAATAAGAAAGCACTAATGATTCTACTAAAAGTTCACGTTAATGAACGAGTAAGAAATCAAATAAGAACTATTATCTTATAACGGTAACAATAAGAACGAATGCACAAGTTTATAAATCACACGACCTTTTTCGAAAAATATCAAAACGGTTTTTGCTCTAAAACACGGTTTTTGCTTTTTGAAAATATATGAAAGTTCTGCTCAAGAGTCTTAACTTTTAATGATGTAAAGTATGGAGTATTTATAGTAAAAGAGAAGCAAGGGTTTCGGTTTTATTAAAAACCCTAAGTGCCCTGGAAGTCTCGTAAAGCAAGAAAAGAATTAGGTTAATCTTTCCTTAGTTCTTTTCCAAGACTTGCCTTAATAAATAATATCTTCCTATCTTAACAACTCACCAATATCTTGGAGATTAAGAAAGATAATATAAGGAGATAAAAAATCTCTATCAAATATTATAATAATACCTCAACCCTTATCCAAGCAAAGGCTTATTGTGCAAGAAAGAAATTACTATTTACGCTTTACTATTCACAGCACTATTCCCGGCACTGTTCACGCGGCACTATTCATCCCTAATATTTTTATAAGATAGAAAAGAATAAATCAAATAATAAAGAGATAACAAATCTCTAATCAAATATTATTTTAAAAATTTACTCAATCTTTTCCTTTTATCTTTGTAAAAATAATATCTTATAAGTTAGGAAAGAATAAATCAAAATAATATAAAAGAGATATTAAATCTCTAATCAAATATTATAAAGATTTACATAAAACCCTAACTTGTACAAAGAGTAACCGTGTATGAGAAAGAAACGACTCATAAGCCCAATCCTCTTTCACGAAAACCCTAGGTAAGATAAATTAGGTTTAGGGTTTTTTAGAGTATGTAGAAACTAGAAACCCTAATTAGCAAGATGCCTCAACTCATAAGTTAATTCAATCATAATTGCTAATTATAAGCTCATAATAAAACCATACTCAATATTAAAATAAGCTCCCTTGTAAAACAAATACTTTTACTAAAACATTTAAAACGGTTTTCCAAAAACAATTTAAAACTATTTTGGTTGTGTATAATATAAACTTCACATCTCAATGTTATAGTAGAAGAGCTATAACATTGAGCTCTTATATAAGTAATGTTATAACTGTGAAGCTATAACTTTACTAACATAAGAAATCAATTCTAATGTTACCATTACGAGATAATCACCTACGCTATTCTAATCTTCTTAGGAGATCTTCGAGTGTAGGCTACTTCATCATTCAAGCTTGATCAATGTTTAAATGAGCTTCATCTTCTCATGAATGCTTGAATAATTCTTCAATATCTTTTAATATCTTGATCCTTGATGGAGGGCTTGATCATAATATAAAGGCATCATACTTCCATCACAATTCCTTAATGCTTGCGATTAGTAAGTCCAATCTAAAAGACTAAACAAACAATTACGCGCAACGAGTATATAAAATATAAGGCACTCTTGACATCATCAAAACATAAACATATGTATCTATATGGTTCAAAAAATTCCCCCTTTTTGATGATGGCAAGTCTCCTAAAATTGTGACTACGTATATAGTTTTCGCTCAATATAATATCGTCATCTTTATAGATAAACATCAACGCAAGATCAAACAATTATATACAAAGTATAGCATCTAAGGACCTTAAGAGATTAAAGGTTTTGACAAGGAGCAAGCTTAGGCAAATACCAAATCATGGTCATTGCTTCCCCCTCTTGACATCATCGAAAAGACGAGAACAGACATAAAACGACTAGAATGATATCAACCGAGGCAAGAAATATATATTAATCAAAGCACATATTATAGCATAAGAACGATTTCAACATAAGCAAGATCAAAATATAGAGTGCGTAATACAAACCAAGATGAGTATAGATTTTGTAAGAGAGAAGGGAATTTGTCACTCACCTAACTACGACCTACAGAAGCATGCATGCAATCTAACATGATAGATATCTCTAGTAACCGTACATATCCCCTCCAACTAATCGAGGTCCAAAACACATGCCGATGACTTACATATGAATGTGAGGTGAGGTAATTGGGTAAGAAGGGGCAAAATAATTTGGATATGTGGAGGTAAAAGCCAAGTTAGCACCGAACACAACCAAAAGTAACCAAATTCCACTATTCAACCCAACTTGCAAAATGATGCACAATGCCAAGTATGGCACAACTCACTCACATCAACAGGTACTTCTCCTCAAGTAATATGGAAATAAATAAGAATAGGGGTAATAGGAGATTTTTGCCTTTCCATCTTTTATAGTAAAATACTATACATGAATATACTTGCAACGGAAAATACGAACACTGTCATACAATCTCGTCAAATCTAGTCAGTCATACGGGAAATAAAATATTTATGACAAGTTTAGTTGCCACCAATTAAACCAATTTCCAACCGTAAAATCTCAAAACGTTCTTTAGCCAATGCTTTGGTAAAAATGTCAGCCCATTGTTTTTCAGTACTACAAAATTCGAGTTTTATATTCCCTTTCTCAACATGGTCTCGTATAAAATGGTGTCTTATTTCAATATGTTTGGTACGTGAATGTTGTGTAGGATTTTTAGAAATTATTATCGCACTAGTATTATCACATAAAATAGGAATACATCCTATATCAACACCATAATCACGTAATTGTTGCTTAAGCCATAATAATTGAGTACATACCTGTCCTGCAGCGATATATTCGGCTTCAGCAGTTGAGAGAGAAACCGAATTTGGTTTCTTCGAACCCCACGTAATAATGCACGGTCCGACAAATGTGGCGACACCCGACGTGCTTTTTCTGTCTAGAGAACATCCTGCGTAGTCGGCATCGAATAACCGACTAGATCGAAATTGCACTCCATTAGATACCATAAATAAATCATAGCCGTTCCAATTAAGTATCGTAAAATCCTTTTTACGGCCGTCATATGCGACTCTTTGGGAGATGATTAATATCTCGCACAAACGCATACGCTAAACATGATATCTGGTCGACTCGCGGTCAAATATAACAATGACCCAATCATACCTCGGTAAGTTGTTTCGTCAACTGACTTACCATCTTCATCTAGTGTTAACTTCTTATTTTCGACCATTGGATTAGACATAGCATGAGAATTTTCCATTCCGAATTTTCGAATTAATTCCTTGATATACTTCTGTTGATGGATTCTAATGCCTCAATTAGTTTGTTGTATTTGCAGACCTAGGAAGAGTTTCAATTCTCCCATCATACTTATCTCGAACTCGGAGGTCATCAACTCAGAAAAATACTTGCATAGGTTTCGGTTGGTCGATCCAAAGATAATGTCATCGACGTATATTTGAACAACCAAAAGGTCAGAACCCTCGGATTTTAGAAATAGGGTTTTATCAACAGATCCTCTGTTGAATCCACTGTTAAGTAGAAACTTGGAAAACCTGTCGCACCATGTCCTAGGTGCGTGTTTCAATCCGTATAGGGCTTTATCCAACTTGAAGACGTGATTTTCAAATTTGCTATTCTTAAATCCGGGGGGTTGTTCAACGAAGACTTCTTCCTGTAAATACCCATTCATAAATGCTGTCTTGACGTCCATCTAGAAGAGCTTTATTCCTTTATGTGCTGCGAATGCTATCAGAAGTCTAATAGCTTCAAGACGGGAAACAGGTGCGAAAGTCTCGTCATAATCTATTCCTTCTTGTTGATTATAACCTTGGACCACCAATCTTGCTTTGTTTCTGATAATGACTCCGGCATCATCTAGTTTGTTCCTAGAGACCCACCTTATTCCAATGACAGATCGATCCTTTGGTCTAGGAACTAAATGCCAAACCTTGTTTCGTTCGAACTGTTGTAGATCTTCTTGCATAGCTACAATCCAATCTGATTCTGAAAGAGCTTCATTGATATTTGTTGGTTCGATCATGGATAGAAAAGAGTAGAAAGAGCAGAAGTTATTCAAGGATCGTCTAGTTTGAACACCCTTCTTAATATTCCCTAGAATATTGTCCATGGGGTGTGAGCTCTTGTATTTCCACTTTGTTGAAGTACTTGGTTCTTCATCGTTATTTGAGCTTGTCCCAATTCAACTTCATTTGGATCGGAATTGGAGGAAGTTCCCCCTGAATCTAATCTGGGTGTTGTATTAGAGCCGTTTATAACTTCAGACTCTACACCTTGATTTGGATCCATTGTTATAGTAACATCACCCATAACATTAGTTTGGGAGTCATTATTTTGAGTCAATGTTATAGTATCATCAACTATAACTTTGGTTTTCTCCTTTTTATCTTTTGAAGAATGATCAAGTTCATCACTTGTTCCTTCTATCTCATTGTCCTCCAATTCCAATTCTGGGGGATCGTCTCTTGAAAGACGAAAGCCGGGTTCATCCAAGTCTTCTTCCCCATCCTGTAAAGGCTTATCAAACACGTTATCTTCATCAAAAATAATGTGGACACTTTCTTCAATACAAAGAGTTCTCTTATTAAAGACTTTGTAAGCCTTGCTATGATTTGAGTATCCTATGAAAATCGCCTCATCACTCCTAGGGTCGAACTTACTTAATCAGTTTTTACCGTTATTGTGAACACAACATTTACTCCCAAAGCAACGAAGATGGGAGATATTAGGTTTTCGACCTCTAAGGAGTTCGTAGGGGTTTTTCTTAAGAATAGGTCGGATCATAGCACGATTATGGATGTAGCAAGAAGTACTAATGGCTTCAGCCCAAAAGTTACGAGGTAAACCACTACACAAAAGCATTGTACGAGCCATATCTTCCAAAGTTCTATTCATACGTTCAACAAGACCGTTTTGTTGAGGAGTTCTTGGTGCAGAGAAGTTATGCCCTACACCATTAACTCTACAATATTCTATGAAAGCTTGATTGTCAAACTCGGTGCCATGATCCGTACGAATAGATACAATATTAGTCTTATATTTGTTTTGAACACGTTTCATAAGACAATCAAATTCATCAATTGTTTCATCTTTTGAATGAAGAAAGATAGGCCATACATACCTTAAGTAATCGTCTACAAGAACGAAGACGTACCTTGATCCTGCTCTACTCCTTACCTTCATAGTGAAGGAAATGTCGATTCATATACATGTTTAACATATTCTTATATGTCTAAATAATTTGTCATAAAATTAATTACGGATCTTATGCATGCAAACAATAATATAAATAGAGGAGAAATCATGTCCATACATTGTAAATTTCGGCTATTAGGGCACAAGAGAGATCTCCTTTCTCTTCTTGTTCTTGAGCTTTTCCAATGGAAGAACAAAGATCTAAGTGTAAGATCTCTCCCTATGTATTATACCCAAGGCTCCTCTTAATTAAAATTAATATTACAAGTACTAGTTATAATATTAATCAAGGTAGAAAATGGAACCAAAATATTTATAAACTTCTTATGTATTTCGGTTTTTAGAGAGATAATTAGGAGGATTTTTCTTCTCTCTAAAACAATATTTTGGATGATAGAATGAGAATGAAAATAATACACTACCTTTAGTATATTATTAGGCAAAATAAAAAAAAACAATGATCACATTTTTCTTCCCAAAACCGTGTAAGAGGAGAAGGAAAGGGAAGCCAATGCATGGACTTGTTGCTCTTAACAATGTTCATAGGCTTGCATGGCTAGACCTCTAGTTAATCATTATGTTTTCTTATTAAAATACAAACACAATATTAAGTCTATTCCTCCCCTTTATTTTCGGCACTTTACATAATATGGTGTCCATATTATTTTTGTCAATTGTCTATATGTTACATGTCACATGTCACATATATTTGTTATGTATTTTTAACTTATTAAAAATCAACGTATTAATAAAAACACGTCATATACAAAATCGACTTAGTAATATCATAATTACTTGTACCAAAAATATTTTACCATTTATAAATCACAACAGATTGTATTTATAACAATTCATTCAAATTTAATTGTTACATTAAACAATTTATTTCATCCGAGTAATTATACAATTTAATCACTCGGATAGTATCTTATTTAATCACATTTCAATATGATACGTAAATTTTACTTCCAAAATCGTCCGTCAATTTTCTAGTAATTTAATTAACTCGTAACATTATACGATTAATTAAATAATCAATTAAGAGTATTGCCCTTTAGGTATGACCTAGGGGGTCAACTGATCACCACCGTCACACGACAGTAATGTCAAACTCTAGTCAGCCAATCATTACCGATATATGTTGACCGGTTGTGATAACAAAATTACTTCCCAATTGTATTCATTTTAATGAGACTTAAACATGTGATCATCATGATCAACAGTCGTGATCGCATTATTGTCGGAGGACACATATTCCAACAATCTCCCACTTGTCCTCGACAAGTGTGCGTCACCAATTCTCTTGTCCTATTACTATCTCCCACTCAATGCAAGGTGTCTTTCAGGTCGTACTTGCAAGTGATCATATCGAGAGTGGTTTCCTCGATCTGGAGAATAACTGATTGACCGGATTTATCCACTCTGGATACCTTCCGAGCGTGGCCACGCATTTCCAGTTCATTACTCCTCGAGTGGCCCTGAGATATTGTTATAACCCTGACTAGGGGTGGACAATTCCTATCGCACTCATTCCCTTCGACTAGCCACAGCCATCATAACCCAAAATATGCCCATTTGACCCCATTTACGAAGGTCGTAGTAACACAAATCAAAGTTAATCCAAATCGTGCCATCTTAGGAGAATAGTCTTTAGTCAAAAGAATCGACTCATTCGAATACTATAGTAGCTCTCGCCACGACCAGGCTATATAAATTTGCCAGAACTCTATAAGCGGTCATAAGGCCCGACAGAAAGTTCCTAACAATCTGCCTATGTGATCGACTAGTCATCTCACATGACTGTATGGCACTTGAACTTGCCATCAATCGCCTCACACTCTAGTCACTTCGAGACGTCACCTCATATAAGTAACTATGGGCAAAACAATGTTAATCCATGTTCACTTTAACGGGTTCAATTGTCTCCACAACCCGTTTGGATGTAACAATGTACAAGGTGAGTTAATAATAACTCAAACGACAAATGTCGACATCACAGTCGGGTAGTCAATATCATATTACAACCTTGTGATGTTTATCATAAGTGTAAACACTCATTGATTGCAATAGAAGTTTAACATCCCATGTGTCCATGTGTTCAAACTTCTTACACTTGCTTCTTCCTTTACATTCATGTTCTCTCTCATAACATGAATCTTACCAAGCACACATCAAGGTTCCCAACCTTGGTTTCGGTTCTTTAACTTGAAAGAACTTTCTTATCGATCATCTCATAACGAACGAATTTGCTATGAATAATACAACTTGCACCGATCAAGTATTTCATCCACACACAATGCACTAGGTATATGTTTTGTAGAATCTTGTAACAATTGACAAGATTATTTAGCATAGCACTTCTCATAAGTCCTAGCTTTTACTAGGAAAGATTGTTATTGAATAACCTCTTATTCAACCAAGCATCTTTCCAAAAACTTCTCATTTCTCTTTCTAGGCTTGAAAGAATTGGGATTCTCATAAATCCTCATATTGTTCTCGGATTTTCTATAATATGTGCAACTTCTTGAAACATAATAGAACATTCCGTCAAACACTGAAATCGCTCATCGGATTCTACTCGAGAATTCATGACGTTTTTATTATGGCTCACCAAGTCAATCATCATGCTCTTATGCATATGATTCATAATTGGACATGTACATGATTATTCTAATGGCGAAAACATTAGTTACTAATAATCATGAGATCAACCGTTCTCAGGTTCAATGAACTACCATGACTGCTAATGGTAATCCCATTTTTCATTCATATGAATAACCTATGTAAATGTTGATACGATGTGTATCTCTTTAATACTAATCCAACATCTCATGATGTAATTGGATTCATCATTGTCCATTTTCATCCAGAATTGAAAACTCAAAAGCTTCTTTATGAAAGAAGGTATTAGCTAAATCATTCTTTAATGAGTAATGAGTTTTATACATTCAAGGATGATAGCTCCCACTAAATTCCATGTCTTCACATGAGAATTTCCTGACTCCCACTCAATTCTACATATTTCAAAATTGACTTCTCAATCGAAATTTGTCAAGAATATAAATATAAATCGCTTTGCCAAGTTACTAGGATAAAACCATATATGTTCCCATCATATCCTTTCAAAATGCCTATTTTGAAGTGGTCTCATCTCAACCTTACGGAAAGAGATTTTAAATCTCTAACTCACTCATGTCATAATGATGTGTAGCAATGTCATTATTCAAATACAAATAATATTTAGAATAGGTCCTTTGGAATACCCTTTCGGAAGGAGGTTTAACCATTTCATAGCGAGGTTAAACAATGACATTTGCGTGGTTAAAACGTTGGCTATTGAAGATATCGGAATATCAATCTTTGCAACTTGATCATAACTAGTATGTTACTATGATTCATTTAGGCTCTTAAGTAAAACTCATGATTGAAACTATTGGTCAATTGATTCATAACCTTAGTCAAAAGCTTGTTAAGACTTTACATTAGTCATTTTTCTTCCAAAACTTCTTTTGGTCTCCTCGTGTAGTAATCTTGAGAAAAAACTTTTATGATTACTTCACTTGGTCTCTTAAGTCATTTAGAACTAACTTGAGACTATAGATCTCATCTATTTGGTATACTATGTAAATAGATATACCTTCATTCAAATCATCTATTTGGTATACTATGTAAATAGATATACCTTCATTCAAATCATTCTCTTTTACACAAGTACACAATTATATCTTGCCTTGTGTGTTGTGTCCTCATTTTTCTCCCACTCTATCTTTAGAATGAATACACTAAACATTCAAAGATAGCATATGAGACACAAATTAATGATGTTGAAGTATAAGGAGAACTATCTCATAGATTAGACTAATAGTTATTGTATTCATATGTATACTTGGTGATTGACATACCTTTAGGAGAGTTCATAGACTCAAAATCACTTTATAAGTGATCATACACACGCCTTAAGTATGTGGACATATAATGAAACCGGTCATTATATTTGTCTATTAGATCACTTTAAGTGAATAATCTTATGTTTCAAAACGCAAGCATTTTAAAGATGAAATTTAGAACATTAAAAGGATAAATGATAAAACGGGTGACTTGGGTTGCAAACCAAGTCACTATCATCCAAAATACAAATCATCATCCAAAATACCTTTCCATGTCGAACACGGAAACTAAAGTTCTAAAAATTCAAAGCATAACTTAAAATAAGACAATGAAAAACAAAGCTCCACAAGAGCTATCCTTAGCTTCTCCATGGTTTATCATGCTTGTTTTTCTTTTCCTTTGTCTTTGCTTGGTGGAGGCCCTATTTACAATAAAAAGGGGGATACATTATCACAACTTTGCATCATAATACCATAGTTGAATTTAGAAACATAAAAGAAGGTTAGTCATTTACCTCTTTGGAGTGATCTTTCCAGCTTTGATATCACCAAGGTATTTGGAACAATTCCTCTTCCAATGTCCCATGCCATTACAATAATGGCATTTGTCAAGAGGACCCTTCTTGACTTTGGAGGTGCTAGCTTCACAAGACTTAGCTTTGGTGAATGTGGGAGCTTGCTTTTTACCCTTTCTCCCATTCTTCTTGAACTTCCCCTTACTCTTTGTGCTTATGTTAAGCACATCCTTGGGAGGGTTCACATTTAACCCCATGTCCCTTTCGGCTTGCACAAGTAACTTGTGCAACTCCTCAAGAGACACATCCTTGTCTTGCATATTGAAATTCACCCGGAATTGCACATATGCCTTGACCTTAGACAAGGAGTGTATAATCCTATCTACGATGAGTTCTTTGGGGATTTCAACCTTTTGAATTTTCAAGGTCTCGACAAGCTCCATGAGTTTGAGCACATGAGGGCTAACCTTTTGGCCCTCTTTGAAGTCGAGATCAAAGAATGCCGCGGCCGCCTCATATTGGACGATCCGCGGAGTTTGTGAAAACATGGTCACAAGTTTGGAGTAAATCTCATTAGCATTGCCTATTTTGAAGGCTCTCCTTTGGAGTTCCGCCTCCATCTCAAATATTAAGACATTTTTCATTGCGGCGGACTCCTTTTGGTAAGCCTCATAGGCTTCCCTAGTGGCCGCGGTGGACCTAGTGGAGGGCTCGGGTGGAGAGGCCTCGGTAAGGTAACGAAGCTTGTCGTCACCCTCGGCGGCTAATTTGAGTTGGGCATCCCACTCGCAGAAATTTGACCCATTCTTTTCAAGTTTACATCGATCCATAAAGGATCGGAGCCAAGATGAAGTAGCGAGTGGTGTAGCATTAGGAGTTGGTGTTGCCATTTGTTATGAATAAGAAGTGGTCTACAAAACAAAATATAAGGAGTAAAACAATTGTCGTTTTAATTATACTCGTAAAAATGAATGATTTAAACAAGTTTTATGCATTTTTCTAGTGACCTCTACCCAACTAGAATAAATGATTCCAAGACCCAAATTCATATCGACTTAGGCACGGGGTAGCCGATGAAACCCTCATCAATATAACTCGGTGGATTAACCTTTTAATCGATTCTACTTTTAGAACTCTTGGTCGATAAAATTACTCTAATATTTATCTATAGCCCAAAACACATCAATAAGGGCACGGGGTAGCCGATGAAACCCTTATCAATTACTTTTGTTGAGTTCAATCCAAATTTCGAATAAATGTGTCCATTATCCAAACCCACATTAACTTAGGCACGGGGTAGCCGATGAAACCCTCATCAACATGAATTCGGTGGATTAGACATTTATCACCCACTTCCCCTACGTAACAAGGTTTGTACCACGGGGTAGCCGAGTGCACTCCCTCGCGAAATAGGTTTTCATGGTTTCTACTATTTGGTAAGGCTATGTCTCAATTGATAGTTTTAGCGAGAGGTCATGTCAATTTATTATCTATCACGTTTTAAGTGAACTAAAGCGGTGAACTACGATAATTCTAATTGACACGGTCGATAAACTCGATAAAAAGACAATGCATGTTTAGTTATGGCGATTTAGCGATGCATGTGACATAAAATAAAATGCAAGCATAAAAGTAAATGAATCCTAGTATGGCCTTTCCTAAAATAGAAAAACTATTAATCTATTACATATTCGGAAACCAACTCCATTGGTCCCTTGAACTTCGGTTGTGGCACACATCTCGAGGTAACACCGTCTTTATGTATCGCCATTCTTGAAGAAATCCGTCTTTTGGAACTCCGGAATGAATAAAATTACATAATAAATTACATAATTTCCTATTATACATTTGTAGCTAAAATAAAATAAATCTATTAAATTACAAAACGGTGATACGAGATCACAATAAAAGATTACAACCGAATCGATATTCCCATACATTTCGGGAAATACCAATTAAAAATCTAAGGCCATACTAAGAAAATTACATAATTCAAAATTACATAAATTAAAATTATGACAATCATAAAGAAAAATGCAGCATTATAATATGTATGAACATGCTCAATTTTTATGCTAAATCGCCTTTAATTAGCCAATATCATATATTACTCGGTTTTTACGGATTTGCGTGATTTCAACATTTTATAATCACAAAAATACATAAACTCATATTTATGCATAAGTTAATTACCCTAACCTCTTAGGACTCAAAATATAGTCTTCACTAATAATTTTGACCATAATTAACTTTTGTTTACAAAATTGTTCATAAATGGACCAAAATTACAAAAAATAAGCTATTAAACTTCAAATAAATCACAAAATTTCAAATAAATTCAAAATTTGAAATTTAAATTCATGAACATTCTGGAAAAATTCCATGACACTCATAATGTTCAAAATCTTAGGTTAAAAATTTCGAAAATTTTCCGGAAAAACAATGTTGCGGTTTATCGATATTTAATAAAATAATCATAAAAACATGGAAAAATTATTTTCACTAACTTTTCAATTTTAGATCTGAAAAAGTGACTAAAATGCAACATTAGACGTTTTTCCTAAGTCATAGAATATATTTTATTAATTTTCACTAATAATGTCACTATTTATGTCATTTTTCTTCAAAAATTCATAAATCATGCTAAAAGACTTCTTTATAGCCAATTATTTTACACACATCTTGTAAAATTGCATGTGACAACATATAAATTTTCTATGACCAGATTCGAAATTTAACTCATATTAACCTATTTTTCTCTTAAATCCATATTTAATAATGAAAAATTCATTTTTCGAGCATAACAAGTGAAAAAATTATGAAAAATTACAGGTTATCTCAAAATAATATATGTGACAACATATCCAAAATCTAACTTAAAATTCGAAGTATAGCTAATTTTCGACCAAAAATGACATTTTTACTCATAAAATCACATTTAAATGCCATTATAGTAAATTATGAACAATAAAAATCCGAAAAATTAACCAAAATATCCTAAAACACTTTAGGACCAGAAATATTAACATGCATGTAATTATTTCGTGATATATCATAATAACACAAATTTTACAAGTTTTATTTTGTTATTCATATAACTCGGAAAAACTTTTAACCAATTTGCATGCAAACAACCGTGGCTCTGATACCGATTGAAGGAAATGTCGATTCATATACATGTTTAACATATTCTTATATGTCTAAATAATTTGTCATAAAATTAATTACGGATCTTATGCATGCAAACAATAATATAAATAGAGGAGAAATCATGTCCATACATTGTAAATTTCGGCTATTAGGGCACAAGAGAGATCTCCTTTCTCTTCTTGTTCTTGAGCTTTTCCAATGGAAGAACAAAGATCTAAGTGTAAGATCTCTCCCTATGTATTATACCCAAGGCTTCTCTTAATTAAAATTAATATTACAAGTACTAGTTATAATATTAATCAAGGTAGAAAATGGAACCAAAATATTTATAAACTTCTTATGTATTTCGGTTTTTAGAGAGATAATTAGGAGGATTTTTCTTCTCTCTAAAACAATATTTTGGATGATAGAATGAGAATGAAAATAATACACTACCTTTAGTATATTATTAGGCAAAATAAAAGAAAACAATGATCACATTTTTCTTCCCAAAACCGTGTAAGAGGAGAAGGAAAGGGAAGCCAATGCATGGACTTGTTGCTCTTAACAATGTTCATAGGCTTGCATGGCTAGACCTCTAGTTAATCATTATGTTTTCTTATTAAAATACAAACACAATATTAAGTCTATTCCTCCCCTTTATTTTCGGCACTTTACATAATATGGTGTCCATATTATTTTTGTCAATTGTCTATATGTTACATGTCACATGTCACATATATTTGTTATGTATTTTTAACTTATTAAAAATCAACGTATTAATAAAAACACGTCATATACAAAATCGACTTAGTAATATCATAATTACTTGTACCAAAAATATTTTACCATTTATAAATCACAACAGATTGTATTTATAACAATTCATTCAAATTTAATTGTTACATTAAACAATTTATTTCATCCGAGTAATTATACAATTTAATCACTCAGACCGTATCTTATTTAATCACATTTCAATATGATACGTAAATTTTACTTCCAAAATCGTCCGTCAATTTTCTAGTAATTTAATTAACTCGTAACATTATACGATTAATTAAATAATCAATTAAGAGTATTGCCCTTTAGGTATGACCTAGGGGGTCAACTGATCACCACCGTCACACGACAGTAATGTCAAACTCTAGTCAGCCAATCATTACCGATATATGTTGACCGGTTGTGAGAACAAAATTACTTCCCAATTGTATTCATTTTAATGAGACTTAAACATGTGATCATCATGATCAACAGTCGTGATCGCATTATTGTCGGAGGACACATATTCCAACACATAGGTCCACATAAATCCATGTGTACTAATTCCAAGGCTTGATTTGTGCTTACTACATACTCTTTTAGGTTTGAATGATGATCTTACTTGTTTGCATCTGGCACACGTATCACACATCTTTTCTTGGTCGAACTTGATTTTAGGTAACCCTTCAACCAAGTCCCACTTCTTGAGTTTGTTCAAGGTTAGTGAGCTAATGTGACCAAACCGTTTATGCCATAAACAGGGATCATCAAGTGTAACTTTCATGCATGAAAAAGAGTTAGTAAACACAGCATTTAAATCTACCATATATACATTCCTTTTCATGTGGCCTTCTAGAATAACATTGCTAGTTCCTTCAATAATAATGCAACAACTATCAGTATGGAAAACAACTTTGTTACCTTTGTCGCATAGTTGAGATATGCTAAGCAAGTTATGCTTTAGACCATCCACTAGATAGACATCACTGATCGCGTGTGACTTAGAAATTCCAGTTTTGTCAACACCGATCACTTTTCCCTTTTTGTTGTCCCCGAACGTCACCTTTCCTCCGTTGAAAGGTTTGAGTGAAAGAAATACATTTCTTTCTCCAGTCATGTGTCTTAATTATCCACTGTCAAGATACCATTGATTGTTTTCTTTCACCATTACATGCAGAAAGGATTAGATACATTTTTTAGGTACCCAAGCTAGGTTGGGTCCCTTATGATTAGTTACACTATATACCAAATCCTTTCGTACCCAAACTTGTCTAATGGTCATATTTCTAAACCTTAGGTAGTTTTGTTTAGGAGGAGTTCTAGGTTTAGGGATTTCTCTAGGTCTAGGAATTTCTCTAGGTCTAACATGACTATTCTCCTTGTGATTAGTCTTGCTTTGTTTAGGTCGACAAGGAGTTTGCGAAGTGCTAGTTTTCTGGGTGTAATCAAAAGCCATGTCATAGAACCAACGAAAGTTATTATTCCTTTCTTCGTTAGGTTCATCTATGGGGGATTCATCATCCTCGACTGTTGTGTCAACCGTTTTAACAAAATCGGTATTTTTTGTATATCATGTACACGTTTGACACAATTGTCTTGGATGTAACCCGTATGACCACAGTAATTGCAAATCACATATTCAGGAAGATAACCATATTTTCTTTTTCTAAAATCATAATCCAAAGGCGTTGATTTGCATTTAGAGTGATCTATACGGCTGTAGCACTCATGTCCTAACCCCATCTTCATATTATTGTCAGATTATTCGGTTAGGAAGTTTAGGACTTTTATGCTACCTTCCCACTTATCATGGACTTTCCTTGCGCGAAGAAGTAAGTCTTTTAGGTTCTTAATTTCCTCGAGACATTTCATGTGATCTAGGTCATTTTCCTTTCTATAATTGTCACAAAAGTCTTGGAACCTTTTGTTAAGAATAAGCACAACATCTGAACGTTGTTTCTTAACATTGATCATGTCGGTCTTAGATTCCTTTAATTGCTTTGTGAGGGAATCTATCTCTTTTTTGGGTCTAAGATCTTTGCTTCATTAGATGTGACCTTAGTCTCTAAAAGTTCTTTGCCTTTTCTAAGTTCTAAAGTTATAGCTTCATTAGCTATAACTTTGGCTTGAAGGTGCTTAATGTTAAGCTTTAGGTCTGAAGTTATAGCTTCATTAGCTATAATCTTAGACTCTAATTCTTTCTTTCAGCCATAGCAGAATCTAATATTGTAGCTTTATCAGCTATAACCTTAGATTTCAACTTCTTAGCTTTAGCCTTTAGAGTATGATTCTCCTCTGAAATATCAAGAATATGTTCCTTCAGATCTTTTAATTCCAAGTCCTGTTCATGACATTTATCGAGGGATTTCTCGAAAAATTCTATCAAGGCACTTTTAGACAATTTCTTAACATGTTTTTTGAGTTCAAGATAACTTACCTCTTCATCGTCATCTTCGTCTGATTCTCCAAGGAAGCAATAGTTTGAATGAGAATTAGCACCTTCATCGTCACTGTCGGAGATTAGGTCAAAACTAACGCTGTTGAGACAAAGGTTGGCTACTTCGTCATCTTCAGATCCCTCGTCATCTTCTGAGTCAAGATCTCCCCAGCACGAAGCCATCATTACTTGTTTGAACTCTTTCTTTGTCTTCTCGCGTTTTGCTTTGTTCTTGATCTTCTCCCATGATGGACAATCCTTGATCATGTGATCGAGTTCTCCACACTTGAAGCAACCTCTGTTTGCAAACGATGATTTTGATTCTGTAACTTTCTTATTGGACGACGTTTTGTTGTTGTTGTAGGATGATTTTGCTTGTTTGTTTCGAAAGATTCTATTTTTGAAGCGGCGTGCAAACAAGACAGTTTCATCCTATATGTCGGAGTCGACATCTTCACTTTTTAAGGCCATGCTCTTATTTCTGCTGGGTTCAGCGTCATCATTGTTAAGAGTAATTTCATGGGCCATGAGAGCACCAATGAGTTCTTGGTAGGAAAGGTTTTCAAGATCTCGTGATTCCTCCATTGCTGTGACTTTGGCACGCCACTTTTTAGTCAGGCTCCTAAGAACCTTCCTTGCAATGTCCTCGGTACTGAACTTCCTACCTAGTTTTTTCAGTTCGTTTATAATGCTTGAAAACCTTGCGGACATACGATCCAAAGACTCGTTAGGCTCCATTATGAACAACTCATATTTCTGCATTATCAAATCTATACGGTGCTTCCTAACAATGGAAGTACCTTCATATGCTAGTTCAAGCCCATCCCATATCTCCTTGGCCGTTGACCACGACGAGAACCGATCGAACTCTGTAGAGGCCATGCCGTTTTGCAATAGACTTATTGCTTTAGAGTTCTTTTCGGCTTTCTTGTAGTCGGCCTCGACATAGTCGTCTTCTTTTTTCTCATAGGTAGTGCCTTCAGCGGATGCAACTAGGATTTTGTACGGTCCGTTTTGGATAATCCTCCAGCACTCCCAATCATGACCTTTCACATAGTGAGTCATCATGTTTTTCCTTAACCCATAATTCTTCCCATCAAAGACGGGACACTTGAGGTATTTGGAATCCATTTATCACGTGATAGGCAGCGGAATATAAAACGATAAGATAAATAAGAACAAGATAGATCAGCCTCTTTGCGGTTAGGCAATCAAGAGGACGAGGCTCTGATACCAATTGGAGAGTCTACAGATCCAAAATACTCAGGGGGGGGGGGGGGGGGAATTGAGGATTTAAAACTTTTGAAAGCTTTTTCGATTATGTGTATATAATTAATTATTTAAAGTTTATTGATTAAACTTTAACTAATCAACTAATGAACGATTAAAACAAAGTAAACAAAAGAATGAAAGAGAAGAGACACACGGTTTTTGAAGTGGTTCAGTTTCACAAATCGAAACCTACGTCCACTATTCTTGATTAATAAATTTAGTACCTTTCTACGGATTACAAATTTACTAACCCAACTCGTACAACTAACTCTAGCTGTAACTCAATGAGTACCGTTAAATACTCGAGTGACTAACTTACGCTAATAAGAAATCACTAATGATTCTACTAAAAGTTCACGTTAATGAACGAGTAAGAAATCAAATACGCATTATTATCTTATAACGATAACAATAAGAATGAATGCACAAGTTTATAAATCACACGACCTTTTTCGAAAAATATCAAAACGGTTTTTGCTCTAAAACACGGTTTTTGCTTTTTGAAATTATATGAAAGTTATGCTCAAAGGTCTTAACTTTTAATGATGTAAAGTATGGAGTATTTATAGTAAAAGAGGAGCAAGGGTTTCGGTTTTATTAAAAACCCTAAGTGCCGTGGAAGTCTTGTAAAGCAAGAAAAGAATTAGGTTAAATCTTTCCTTAGTTCTTTTGCAAGACTTGCCTTAATAAATAATATCTTCCTATCTTAACAACTCGCCAATATCTTGGAGATTAGGAAAGATAATATAAGGAGATAAAAAATCTCTATCAAATATTATCCTAATACCTTAACCCTTATCCAAGCAAAGGCTTATTGTGCAAGAAAGAAATTACTATTTACGTTTTACTATTCACAGCACTATTCACGGCACTGTTCACGCGGCACTATTCATCCCTAATATTTTTATAAGATAGAAAAGAAAAAATTAAATAATAAAGAGATAACAAATCTCTAATCAAATATTATTTTAAAGATTTACTCAATCTTTTCCTTCTATCTTTGTAAAAATAATATCTTATAAGTTAGGAAAGAATAAATCAAAATAATATAAAAGAGATATTAAATCTCTAATCAAATATTATAAAGATTTACATAAAACCCTAACTTGTACAAAGAGTAACCATGTATGAGAAAGAAATGACTCATAAGCCCAATCCTCTTTCACGAAAACCCTACGTAATATAAATTAGGTTTAAGGTTTTTTTAGAGTATGTAGAAACTAGAAACCCTAATTAGCAAGATGCCTCAACTCATAAGTTAATTCAATCATAATTGCTAATTATAAGCTCATAGTAAAACCATACTCAATATTAAAATAAGCTCCCTTGTAAAACAAATACTTTTACTAAAACATTTAAAACGGTTTTCCAAAAACAATTTAAAACTATTTTGGTTGTGTATAATATAACTTCACATCTCAATGTTATAGTAGAAGAGCTATAACATTGAGCTCTTATATAAGTAATGTTATAACTGTGAAGCTATAACTTTACTAACATAAGAAATCAATTCTAAAGTTACCATTACGAGATAATCACCTACGCTATTCTAATCTTCTTAGGAGATCTTCGAGTGTAGGCTACTTCATCATTCAAGATTGATCAATCTTTAAGTGAGCTTCATCTTCTCATGAATGCTTGAATAATTCTTCAATATCTTTTAATATCTTGATCCTTGATGGAGGGCTTGATCATAATATAAACGCATCATACTTCCATCACAATTCCTTAATGCTTGCGATTAGTAAGTCCAATCTAAAAGACTAAACAAACAATTACGCGCAACGAGTATATAAAATATAAGGCACTCTTGACATCATCAAAACATAAACATATGTATCTATATGGTTCAAAAAATTCCCCCTTTTTGATGATGGCAAGTCTCCTAAAATTGTGACTACGTATATAGTTTTCGCTCAATATAATACCGTCATCTTTATAGATAAACATCAACGCAAGATCAAACAATTATATACAAAGTATAGCATCTAAGGACCTTAAGAGATTAAAGGTTTTGACAAGGAGCAAGCTTAGGCAAATACCAAATCATGGTCATTTCTTCTTCCTCTTGACATCATCGAAAAGACGAGAACAGACATAAAACGACTAGAATGATATCAATCGAGGCAAGAAATATATATTAATCAAAGAACATATTTTAGCATAAGAACGATTTCAACATAAGCAAGATCAAAATATAGAGTGCGTAATACAAACCAAGATGAGTATAGATTTTGTAAGAGAGAAGGGAATTTGTCACTCACCTAACTACGACCTACAGAAGCATGCATGCAATCTAACATGATAGATATCTCTAGTAACCGTACATATCCACTCCAACTAATCGAGGTCCAAAACACATGCCGATGACTTACATATGAATGTGAGGTGAGGTAATTGGGTAAGAAGGGGCAAAATAATTTGGATATGTGGAGGTAAAAGCCAAGTTAGCACCGAACACAACCAAAAGTAACCAAATTCCACTATTCAACCCAACTTGCAAAATGATGCACAATGCCAAGTATGGCACAACTCACTCACATCAACAAGTACTTCTCCTCAAGTAATATGGAAATAAATAAGAATAGGGGTAATAAGAGATTTTTGCCTTTCCATCTTTTATAGTATTATTTTTCTCCTTTTTTTTCTCCTTTTTTTTTTGTATTTGTTTCATTCCATCTTTTTCTTCTTCCTTCCAATATCCATCACAAAAGCAACAAAATTGACCACAACAAGACTTCCAAACTTATCAACAAGACTAGCTTAACAAGGGTAGGCCATATGGAATGTAGTAGAATAAATAGGTCAAAACAAGGCAAATTTGGCTAATCTGAGGTTAGTAGGTTAAAACGTAAAGGAAGGGTCGCCTCTCCACATGTGTCACCACCACAAACCCGAGTGTATACATGTAATAAGAGACAAATTTCATGCTTATGTAATTTGATGTTACATGCCATGTAAGGAGTACTACTCACATCCTAAATGAAACCAATCATGAATGTCATTGGTTTATGAAGCTCTAAACCTTAGAATATATATGTGAATAACAAGAAATATGGTTTGTATACAACACAAAATATAACAGACTAGCAAATGGAATATTCTCATAAGATAATAAAATACTATACATGAATATACTTGCAACGGAAAATACGAACACAGTCATACAATCTCGTCAAATCTAGTCAGTCATACGGGAAATAAAATATTTATGACAAGTTTAGTTGCCACCAATTAAACCAATTTCCAACCGTAAAATCTCAAAACGTTCTTTAGCCAATGCTTTGGTAAAAATGTCAGCCCATTGTTTTTCAGTACTACAAAATTCGAGTTTTATATTCCCTTTCTCAACATGGTCTCGTATAAAATGGTGTCTTATTTCAATATGTTTGGCACGTGAATGTTGTGCAGGATTTTTAGAAATTATTATCGCACTAGTATTATCACATAAAATAGGAATACATCCTATATCAACACCATAATCACGTAATTGTTGCTTAAGCCATAATAATTGAGTACATACGATCTGCAGACGATATATTCGGCTTCAGCAGTTGAGAGAGAAACCGAATTTGGTTTCTTCGAACCCCACGTAATAATGCACGGTCCGACAAATGTGGCGACACCCGGCGTGCTTTTTCTGTCTAGAGAACATCCTGCATAGTCGGCATCGAATAACCGACTAGATCGAAATTGCACTCCATTAGATACCATAAATAAATCATAGCCATTCCAATTAAGTATCGTAAAATCCTTTTTACGGCCGTCATATGCGACTCTTTGGGAGATGATTAATATCTCGCACAAACGCATACGCTAAACATGATATCTGGTCGACTCGCGGTCAAATATAACAATGACCCAATCATACCTCGGTAAGTTGTTTCGTCAACTGACTTACCATCTTCATCTAGTGTTAACTTCTTATTTTCAACCATTGGATTAGACATAGCATGAGAATTTTCCATTCCGAATTTTCGAATTAATTCCTTGATATACTTCTGTTGATGGATTCTAATGCCTCAATTAGTTTGTTGTATTTGCAGACCTAGGAAGAGTTTCAATTCTCCCATCATACTTATCTCGAACTCGGAGGTCATCAACTCAGAAAAATACTTGCATAGGTTTCGGTTGGTCGATCCAAAGATAATGTCATCGACGTATATTTGAACAACCAAAAGGTCAGAACCCTCGGATTTTAGAAATAGGGTTTTATCAACAGATCCTCTGTTGAATCCACTGTTAAGTAGAAACTTGGATAACCTGTCGTACCATGTCCTAGGTGCTTGTCTCAATCCGTATAGGGCTTTATCCAACTTGAACACGTGATTTTCAAATTTGCTATTCTTAAATCCGGGGGGTTGTTCAACGAAGACTTCTTCCTGTAAATACCCATTCATAAATGCTGTCTTGACGTCCATCTAGAAGAGCTTCATTCCTTTATGTGCTGCGGATGCTATCAGAAGTCTAATAGCTTCAAGACGGGAAACAGGTGCGAAAGTCTCGTCATAATCTATTCCTTCTTGTTGATTATAACCTTGGACCACCAATCTTGCTTTGTTTCTGATAATGACTCCGGCATCATCTAGTTTGTTCCTAGAGACCCACCTTATTCCAATGACAGATCGATCCTTTGGTCTAGGAACTAAATGCCAAACCTTGTTTCGTTCGAACTGTTGTAGATCTTCTTGCATAGCTACAATCCAATCTGATTCTGAAAGAGCTTCATTGATATTTGTTAGTTCGATCATAGATAGAAAAGAGTAGAAAGAGCAGAAGTTATTCAAGGATCGTCTAGTTTGAACACCCTTCTTAATATTCCCTAGAATATTGTCCATGGGGTGTGAGCTCTTGTATTTCCACTTTGTTGAAGTACTTGGTTCTTCATCGTTATTTGAGCTTGTCCCAATTCAACTTCATTTGTATCGGAATTGGAGGAAGTTCCCCCTGAATCTAATCTGGGTGTTATATTAGAGCCGTTTATAACTTCAGACTCTACACCTTGATTTGGATCCATTGTTATAGTAACATCACCCATAACATTAGTTTGGGAGTCATTATTTTGAGTCAATGTTATAGTATCATCAACTATAACTTTGGTTTTCTCCTTTTTATCTTTTGAAGAATGATCAAGTTCATCACTTGTTCCTTCTATCTCATTGTCCTCCAATTCCAATTCTGGGGGATCGTCTCTTGAAAGACGAAAGCCGGGTTCATCCAAGTCTTCTTCCCCATCCTGTAAAGGCTTATCAAACATGTTATCTTCATCAAAAATAATGTGGACACTTTCTTCAATACAAAGAGTTCTCTTATTAAAGACTTTGTAAGCCTTGCTATGATTTGAGTATCCTATGAAAATCGCCTCATCACTCCTAGGGTCGAACTTACTTAATCAGTTTTTACCGTTATTGTGAACAAAACATTTACTCCCAAAGCAACGAAGATGGGAGATATTAGGTTTTCGACCTCTAAGGAGTTCGTAGGGGTTTTTCTTAAGAATAGATCGGATCATAGCACGATTATGGATGTAGCAAGAAGTACTAATGGCTTCAGCCCAAAAGTTACGAGATAAACCACTACACAAAAGCATTGTACGAGCCATATCTTCCAAAGTTCTATTCATACGTTCAACAACACCGTTTTATTGAGGAGTTCTTGGTGCAGAGAAGTTATGCCCTACACCATTAACTCTACAATATTCTATGAAAGCTTGATTGTCAAACTCGGTGCCATGATCCGTACGAATAGATACAATATTAGTCTTATATTTGTTTTGAACACGTTTCATAAGACAATCAAATTCATCAATTATTTCATCTTTTGAATGAAGAAAGATAGGCCATACATACCTTAAGTAATCGTCTACAAGAACGAAGACGTACCTTGATCCTGCTCTACTCCTTACCTTCATAGGTCCACATAAATCCATGTGTACTAATTCCAAGGCTTGATTTGTGCTTACTACTCTTTTAGGTTTGAATGATGATCTTACTTGTTTGCATCTGGCACACGTATCACGCATCTTTTCTTGGTCGAAATTGATTTTAGGTAACCCTTCAACCAAGTCCCACTTCTTGAGTTTGTTCAAGGTTAGTGAGCTAATGTGACCAAACCGTTTATGCCATAAACAGGGATCATCAAGTGTAACTTTCATGCATGAAAAAGAGTTAGTAAACACAGCATTTAAATCTACCATATATACATTCCTTTTCATGTGGCCTTCTAGAATAACATTGCTAGTTCCTTCAATAATAATGCAACAACTATCAGTATGGAAAACAACTTTGTTACCTTTGTCGCATAGTTGAGATATGCTAAGCAAGTTATGCTTTAGACCATCCACTAGATAGACATCACTGATCGCGTGTGACTTAGAAATTCCAGTTTTGTCAACACCGATCACTTTTCCCTTTTTGTTGTCCCCGAACGTCACCTTTCCTCCGTTGAAAGGTTTGAGTGAAAGAAATACATTTCTATCTCCAGTCATGTGTCTTAATTATCCACTGTCAAGATACCATTGATTGTTTTCTTTCACCATTACATGCAGAAAGGATTAGATACATTTTTTAGGTACCCAAGCTAGGTTGGGTCCCTTATGATTAGTTACTCTATATACCAAATCCTTTCGTACCCAAACTTGTCTAATGGTCATATTTCTAAACCTTGGATAGTTTTGTTTAGGAGGAGTTCTAGGTTTAGGGATTTCTCTAGGTCTAGGAATTTCTCTAGGTCTAACATGACTATTCTCCTTGTGATTAGTCTTGCTTTGTTTAGGTCGACAAGGAGTTTGTGAAGTGCTAGGTTTCTTAGTGTAATCAAAAGCCATGTCATAGAACCAACGAAAGTTATTATTCCTTTCTTCGTTAGGTTCATCTATGGGGGATTTATCTTCCTCGACTGTTGTGTCAACCGTTTTAACAAAATCGGTATTTTTTGTATATCATGTACACGTTTGACACAATTGTCTTGGATGTAACCCGTATGACCACAGTAATTGCAAATCACATATTCAGGAAGATAACCATATTTTCTTTTTCTAAAATCATAATCCAAAGGCGTTGATTTGCATTTAGAGTGATCTATACGGCTGTAGCACTCATGTCCTAACCCCATCTTCATATTATTGTCAGATTATTCGGTTAGGAAGTTTAGGACTTTTGTGCTACCTTCCCACTTATCATGGACTTTCCTTGCGCGAAGAAGTAAGTCTTTTAAGTTCTTAATTTCCTCGAGACATTTCATGTGATCTAGGTCATTTTCCTTTCTATAATTGTCACAAAAGTCTTGGAACCTTTTGTTAAGAATAAGCACAACATCTGAACGTTGTTTCTTAACATTGATCATGTCGGTCTTAGATTCCTTTAATTGCTTTGTGAGGGAATCTATCTCTTTTTTTGGGTCTAAGATCACTGCTTCATTAGATGTGACCTTAGTCTCTAAAAGTTCTTTGCCTTTTCTAAGTTCTAAAGTTATAGCTTCATTAGCTATAACTTTGGCTTGAAGGTGCTTAATGTTAAGCTTTAGGTCTGAAGTTATAGCTTCATTAGCTATAACCTTAGACTCTAATTCTTTCTTTTCAGCCATAGCAGAATCTAATATTGTAGCTTTATCAGCTATAACCTTAGATTTCAACTTCTTAGCTTTAGCCTTTAGAGTATGATTCTCCTCTGCAATATCAAGAATATGTTCCTTCAGATCTTTTAATTCCAAGTCCTGTTCATGACATTTATCGAGGGATTTCTCGAAAAATTCTATCAAGGCACTTTTAGACAATTTCTTAACATGTTTTTTGAGTTCAAGATAACTTACCTCTTCATCGTCATCTTCGTCTGATTCTCCAAGGAAGCAATAGTTTGAATGAGAATTAGCACTTTCATCGTCACTGTCGGAGATTAGGTCAAAACTAACGCTGCTGAGACAAAGGTTGGCTACTTCGTCATCTTCAGATCCCTCGTCATCTTCTGAGTCAAGATCTCCCCAGCACGAAGCCATCATTACTTGTTTGAACTCTTTCTTTGTCTTCTCGCGTTTTGATTTGTTCTTGATCTTCTCCCATGATGGACAATCCTTGATCATGTGATCGGGTTCTCCACACTTGAAGCAACCTCTGTTTGCAAACGATGATTTTGATTCTGTAACTTTCTTATTGGACGACGTGTTGTTGTTGTTGTAGGATGATTTTGCTTGTTTGTTTCGAAAGATTCTATTTTTGAAGCGGCGTGCAAACAAGACAGTTTCATCCTCTATGTCGGAGTCGACATCTTCACTTTTTAAGGCCATGCTCTTATTTCTGCTGGGTTCAGCGTCATCATTGTTAAGAGTAATTTCATGGGCCATGAGAGCACCAATGAGTTCTTGGTAGGAAAGGTTTTCAAGATCTCGTGATTCCTCCATTGCTGTGACTTTGGCACGCCACTTTTTAGTCAGGCTCCTAAGAACCTTCCTTGCAATGTCCTCGGTACTGAACTTCCTACCTAGGTTTTTCAGTTCGTTTATAATGCTTGAAAACCTTGCGGACATACGATCCAAAGACTCGTTAGGCTCCATTATGAACAACTCATATTTCTGCATTATCAAATCTATACGGTGCTTCCTAACAATGGAAGTACCTTCATATGCTAGTTCAAGCCTATCCCATATCTCCTTGGCCGTTGACCACGACGAGAACCGATCGAACTCTGTAGAGGCCATGCCGTTTTGCAATAGACTTATTGCTTTAGAGTTCTTTTCGGCTTTCTTGTAGTCGGCCTCGACATAGTCGTCTTCTTTTTTCTCATAGGTAGTGCCTTCAGCGGATGCAACTAGGATTTTGTACGGTACGTTTTGGATAATCCTCTAGCACTCCCAATCATGACCTTTCACATAGTGAGTCATCATGTTTTTCCATAACCCATAATTCTTCCCATCAAAGACGGGACACTTGAGGTATTTGGAATCCATTTATCACGTGATAGGCAGCGGAATATAAAACGATAAGATAAATAAGAACAAGATAGATCAGCCTCTTTGCGGTTAGGCAACCAAGAGCACGAGGCTCTGATACCAATTGGAGAGTCTACAGATCCAAAATACCTCTTTGCGGTTAGGCAACCACTATTCTTGATTAATAAATTTAGTACCTTTCTACGGATTACAAATTTACTAACCCAACTCGTACAACTAACTCTAGCTGTAACTCAATGAGTACCGTTAAATACTCGAGTGACTAACTTACGCTAATAAGAAAGCACTAATGATTCTACTAAAAGTTCACGTTAATGAACGAGTAAGAAATCAAATACACATTTTTATCTTATAACGATAACAATAAGAATGAATGCACAAGTTTATAAATCACACGACCTTTTTCGAAAAATATCAAAACGGTTTTTGCTCTAAAACACGGTTTTTGCTTTTTGAAAATATATGAAAGTTATGCTCAAAGGTCTTAACTTTTAATGATGTAAAGTATGGAGTATTTATAGTAAAAGAGGAGCAAGGGTTTCGGTTTTATTAAAAACCCTAAGTGCCGTGGAAGTCTTGTAAAGCAAGAAAAGAATTAGGTTAAATCTTTCCTTAGTTCTTTTCCAAGACTTGCCTTAATAAATAATATCTTCCTATCTTAACAACTCACCAATATCTTGGAGATTAGGAAAGATAATATAAGGAGATAAAAAATCTCTATCAAATATTATCCTAATACCTTAACCCTTATCCAAGCAAAGGCTTATTGTGCAAGAAAGAAATTACTATTTACGTTTTACTATTCACAGCACTATTCACGGCATCGCATTCACGCGGCACTATTCATCCCTAATATTTTTATAAGATAGAAAAGAAAAAATTAAATAATAAAGAGATAACAAATCTCTAATCAAATATTATTTTAAAGATTTACTCAATCTTTTCCTTCTATCTTTGTAAAAATAATATCTTATAAGTTAGGAAAGAATAAATCAAAATAATATAAAAGAGATATTAAATCTCTAATCAAATATTATAAAGATTTACATAAAACCCTAACTTGTACAAAGAGTAACCATGTATGAGAAAGAAATGACTCATAAGCCCAATCCTCTTTCACGAAAACCCTAGGTAAGATAAATTAGGTTTAGGGTTTTTTTAGAGTATGTAGAAACTAGAAACCCTAATTAGCAAGATGCCTCAACTCATAAGTTGATTCAATCATAATTGCTAATTTTATGCTCATAGTAAAACCATACTCAATATTAAAATAAGCTCCCTTGTAAAACAAATACTTTTACTAAAACATTTAAAACGGTTTTCCAAAAACAATTTAAAACTATTTTGGTCGTGTATAATATAAACTTCACATCTCAATGTTATAGTAGAAGAGCTATAACATTGAGCTCTTATATAAGTAATGTTATAACTGTGAAGCTATAACTTTACTAACATAAGAAATCAATTCTCATGTTTCCATTACGAGATAATCACCTACGCTATTCTTATCTTCTTAGGAGATCTTCGAGTGTAGGCTACTTCATCATTCAAGCTTGATCAATCTTTAAATGAGCTTCATCTTCTCATGAATGCTTGAATAATTCTTCAATATCTTGTAATATCTTGATCCTTGATTGAGGGGTTGATCATAATATAAACGCATCATACTTCCATCACAATTCCTTAATGCTTGCGATTAGTAAGTCCAATCTAAAAGACTAAACAAAAAATTACGCGCAACGAGTATATAAAATATAAGGCACTCTTGACATCATCAAAACATAAACATATATATATCTATATGGTTCAACATTTTTTTTATTTCTTTATTTTTATTTTCCTAATTTATTTTATTTCCTATTTCTTTTAATTTCCTTATTTCTTCTATCTTCTTTTATCTCTTTTATTTTCTTTTCAAATTATTTTGAGCATGTTTATGATGTAAATTCAAGTTTATCAATTGTAACTTATTTATTTATTTCTTCGTTCTTTACTTATTTACTTGGCATTCACATGTAATTAATCTAACTTCCAACTTTGACCCAATTGAGTGCTAAATTGTTTGTTCACCGACTTATTCTATTTCTCACATGCTAGGATTAACCTACTGGATGTTGCATTGCATGCATACAAATAGACAACATATCGAGTATAAACCACTTCCCTGATCATTAGGAGAGGCCGCTATCGAGGCGGGCGGGATTAGGTGTTCAAATAAACGAGCTTCCTAATACGTACCCTCACCCCTTACTCAAGATCTCTGCGAACATCCGTGTTCATTGGCATCACGAGAGTCATTCTAGACATAGAATGCTAAGGGTAATAAACGAATTTCTTAGTGGTCATGTCACTACTTTGTGTCTTGACATGACGCGAAGTATTCGAACGGTTCCAATTTTCCATAAAATTTGGCGGCGACTCCACAAATGCAGGCTTGTCAAACCTTTCACCTGTTTCAATGCCTTTCAAATCGGAAACGACCCATGACGTGCCTTGGCCTCGCGCCGGAGTTCCATGGGAGAAGTGCCGCTGCCTCAAAATCAACGCGCAGGTGCGCGCGGCGCGGGTGGTTGTGTCCACAGTTTGGCGACTCCGCTGGAGATGATACATTTACGTGTTACCAAGGGTGAAACTTGAACAAGGTTAGGGAATAGTTTATACGAGACAGTTGTCGATTTTCATTACTCGACCTTCTTAGGTCGTTTCATTTGGTCTTCCTAGGCCCTAAACCAACCTATTCGACCAATCGTCCCGCCCGGACGGTCCTAATTCCTATCTGGGCCTAAAGATGGATAGCGATTGACGTCAACCATACTGCGGTACATACTTATATTTGTATTGAGAGCTTTCACTACTCGTGGAAATGGACCAGGAACCGACCTTACTCATGTTTGACATGGACCTCTCCACAAACCAGGGTTTGATTGCTTGGTATGGCAGCCCACCTTTTTACGCCAAAACCCTTTAAATGCACTCAGCATACTGTTATAATGCCTGTTTGTATGTGTGTGTTTTCCCAATCAATCACTTGTCTAAATTCCTCATTTATAAACAATATAACGTCAAAATTATTATGTAAATAAGATTCATTTTCAAACCTTTTCAAATGTCACATTTGTAAACTAAATAATGCGAATTTTCCGATTTTCAAATTTCAATTTTCCAACAAAGAAAAAAAAACCTCTTCAAAAATCCATTTTGTAAATCAAATAATGTTCAATTTTCTGTAAATGTAAAATCATTTCCTTTCAAAAATCACTTTCTGTAAAATTCCATTTTCAAAGTTCAAGTCAATTATTAAATTTTCCATAAATAAAATCCTTTGTAAATTATCAAAACAAAATCAAAAAAAAAAAAAAACATAAAAAGTCCAAAAAACGTAGTAAACCAAAATATTTTCAAATCATATAAATGTAAATATGTAAATTCAATTGGGCTAAGTTAGAGTCAAAATTCAAACCGACTATGTCCTAGTCGGAACTCTGTCGAGTCATAAACCCGTCTTCCTTTACATTTTGGGTCTTTTCAAATTCAAGTCAGGTCCTAAGGCGTCACGCCGTCATTTTGGACCTCATACCCCAATTCAGTTAGAATCTAAATATTTTCGACACCTCGTGTCACACGTGCCCGAGTCGTACACAAAAGACTTAATGGGGCTCACCTTTCAAATACATTTTCTTTCAAAGCCGTGTTTTCAAAACCTCCCTAATGACACGTCCCGAGGCTCAACACACGAGTCTCAATGGGCCTCACATTTGAGTCTAAACTGCAGCCGTCTTCTGAACACCTATAAGCACACCTCGGGTATCTACACTTATACCCGAGTCTAGAATCAACACGTGTCATCAATCCCGTCAATAAGTTCATCCATATAAGGGTCACTCCATCAAAGTCAACACTCGAGTCTAAAATTAAAGTCAAGCACCGTGAATTCGAACACGAGAAGTCGCTTACGACATTTCACGAATTCACAAGTCAAGTCTAGTTTTGTCGTCTTATCCTCGTGATTACTTGTCCCTTCCTGTGTTCATTGCTTATTGCCTTAGTATGCGTGATCCCATGTCGAATCGAGTTGTAATGCGCGTCATTTCTGTAGAGTAGGAATCCAACAAGTTCCGTCAGTCAGCAAAGTCACAAAGCAGTTCAAGCCACAATCACCGTGTCTCTTTCAGACGTTTATGCCATGGTCCTACGAGTTCAAGCTACAGTGGAAAATTTGAGCATTTGCGTTCTCGCCCTTGAAAATGGGATGGTGGAAAAGAATACGCCACCTAGAGAAACCTCTAGTCTAGGTCGTCAAAAGCTTACCTCTTGCAATAACTGTCGTCCTAGAAAGCCGAAAACAACCGAAAGGAAACCCAGGTGGCATCAAAGGGTGGTTTCTGATTTAGGCATGTCTTATGTCGATGCTTTGAAGAGACTCTTTGCCCAAGGTAAGTTACATCCAATAGGTCCGACTACGGATCCACCTTTAGAGAAGCAGGTGAACCTCTAGAAGGGCAACAAATACTACTTATATCACCAAGGTAGAGGCCATGATATTTAAGAGTGTTTTATCTTGAAACAAACCATCTAAGATATGATCGAAGAGGGCAAGCTTCCAGTGCCACCTTCTGTTGAGCAATTCGAGAGGATCAACCCTCTTAGGCCTAGCAGCACTAAACATGATGAGGAATCATCCTTAGACTGTTCTCATCTCCTCGATCCTCGTGACGACGAAGAGTTCAACGTGCTTGAGGAAGACGATATCCAAAGTGGAATGCTCATGCTTTCCATTGCCTTCAACGATAAATATTCCAAGTTAGAAGGACCATTGATTACCTAAACTCTCGGCTTTCCAATATAAAGAACCAGTTTGCTGAAATGGGTAAGAAGTTTGAGCCCCAACCTCTCAAGATGAAAAGTGTCCAGACAAACCCTCAACCTCACAATCCTAAGAAGAACGCAACATATGAGCAACTTATATCTAGTTCGTCTTATCCAGGAATCAAAATCAACAAAGGCACCTCATGGAGCCTTCGTCAAAGAAACCTAACAATTTTCTCAGGTCATTCACAAGTCTAGGCATACCTTATGGCCTAGCCTTGAACAAATTATCCTCTCCAGGTCTTCTTCAACCAATAGGGCCTAGCCCAAACCCAGAAAAGAAATCTAAATTTTGGGATGGCAATTCAAATTGTCAATACCATAGGGGAAGGGGGCATGATACCAAAGCTTGCTATAAACTCAAGCATGTCATACAAGATGGGATTGAGGATGGTAGGATTTCCGTCTCGCTCCTAACTAGTTCGGGTACAGAAACTAAGCAACCTTATAGGGAGTTCAACATCGCGGGCGATCAAGAAAATGAACGACCCACCAATCATTTGGTTAAAAGAAGGAAAACAGACTCACAAATACCTGACCAGTCAAAGGAGGCAAGGTTGGTTGAAGACGTTATTGACTGTCTGCACCCAGTTTACACCTCTCATTTGAAATATGGCATCAAGATCGTCAAAAACTTATCAGCAGAGATTGTTCATATTGATGAAATCATCCAAGGAGGTTCACCGTCCATGTCTACACCCAATAATCAAACAATCCACATTACCGACGTAAAGGTTATAGAACCTTCACCAGAAAGTGGAACTCCGCTTCCAAGGTCATTCTCCAATTTAGGCATGCCTTATACGATCGCCTTTGAAAGACTCTTTGCTAAAGGACTGGTCCAGCCAATCAGTCCAACCCAAGATCCCGAGTGCGAGAGGAGAGGTCGCTTCTGGGATGGTTCTCAATATTGTTTATTCCATAGGGGTAATGGACATGACACTGAAACATGTTCCAAACTCAAATATACCATCCACTATATGCTCAATCGCGGCAAGATATCTTTATCAACCCTCGGTCCATTACGAGAAATGAATGACCCTCATGGGCGTCTTACTCTTCAAAGACAGGAAGGTCTCTTGGGCCTTTACCCTTCTAGTACCCAAACAACGAGAACAGGGTGTTCAAATCGTTCAACGATCAAGATCGGACATTCAAGCTACCAGATGCTGAAAGAAGATTCCCCGAAGATAACAACGATGATTAGGAGTCTAGATTTAGGATCGAGTCAAAGTTTGCGTCCGAATCTTAGGCTTTCTTTCCCATAATTTTTCTAGTGTCTTTCTTCGTGTCCATGTCCATTCCTAGTGACAACCTGGGGGCTGTCCCACGAGTCATATGTCTTCTCGAGTCTATACATTTATTATTCATTTCAATAAAAGTACACTTTTCAATCCACATATTCTATCCTATTTCTTCCTTTACCCTTTTCCTGTGACAACAAGAATTGATTTGAGACATTTTAAAACGAATAACGCATGGCAAGTCGATGTGAGTACACTTAAACGATGTTCCATTCCAAGTTATAAAGGACCCGAAACTCCGTGTCCATTTTCTTACTTATTCCATGTCTGGAAACAGAAACCTCACTATACCCCAGTTTAGGACGAGCCTATCTCAAGAGATTCTAGGACGAATCCAGACCATCTTCCTTGTTAACGATCCATGACAGAAGGCAAGCTCATTCCCCACAAAAAACAACCCGTGTTACTAAAGACCAACCCGTTTCGTACCAAAGGTGCTAGCTAGTCTGACCCAAATCCATGGTAGCAAGCAGATCCAAGACGATACGAGCCATGATCAAAGACAAAGGCTCAAGGACGAAGTTATGCAAGCAAATCCAAGACGACACGAGCCATGATCAAAGACAAAGGCTCAATCAAGAGAAACTGGTGTCAATATCCAAGGCCGCAGTTATTCTCATAATCCAAGACAAAAGAGTCAAAAGAAGAAGGCTAAAATCAAGCAAGTCAATGTCAATATCCAAAGTCAAAGTTATCTTCGAAAACCCGAATCAAGAATCTGAGAAAAAAGCCGAGATATATTTTAGACCAAGAATCCGAGTCTGAATCAAGAACGAGTATGAAATCAAATGCTGAACTGAATACTGCTGAAGTCTATACAGAATCAAGACATCGATGAAGATGGTCAGCTAGCACCCTCACATAGCCTTTCACACATCACACACCCTAAGTCCTTCTCGAGACCGTTAAAGGGAGATAGTTAGTAATTTTGAGAATCCTCTCAAGCTCGTCAAGTATACCCATCCTTTAGAGACAAGACATGGAAACTTGATCCCACATCAATTAACCTACTTTTATGTGCTCAGGCTACATCGAGCCAAGATACTCCATTTCCAGGCCATGTTACAAGCCATAATCCTATCGAGCCTCAACTCCACAAAATCAAAGCTCCAGAGATTTGCTCATTAAAGTCTCTTATTTCCGAGCCCCATATTCCAAATATCCAATCCAGTTTTACCTTGACCCAGACACGGAGTCTTCAAATACTTTGTTACCTAGGACGAGATGAATCTATATCCATCCTTAGGGTCCACTTTCTAGTGCGCTCACACGACAAGAATTTTTTTACCAAATTAGTTATACCTCTTTGGTCTATGATCAGAGGGAGTTATCTCAAATCGATTCTCGAGTCACCAAAGGAATATACTCTCCTGACCCATGCACTTTAAGGCTCTGATAACATAGCTTAGGCACACACTCAGAACTACGATTTGATTTGATTTGATTTTACTTCACGTGAATACGTAGGCAGTCCTCAAGGACACAAACATCCCTACCATTAACTTTCAACCTCAATTATCAACCACCTCAACCATCAACTTTCAACCTCAATTATCAACCACCTAAACCATCAACTTTAAACCTCAATTTCAAACTTCTAACCACAATTTCTATTTTTACCTCTTTACTAGGGCTCCTTCTTATCGCCCAGTCTCCTTTTTTACCAAAATCCAGAGTCATCTTCTCATCCTGGGGGCTTCTCTTCCGAGATGCTACCCTTCCTTTATTTCCCCCCTTTACTCTCGAGTCTTATTTAATTCAAGCTAGTGCTCGGTCTAGGCGATGACAAAGGTCTTAGATCGATACTCCAAGTTATCGTGCCACAAGAGAAGTCTCGTTACGTAAGACGATGTCAATAGATGTCCAAAGTAGACAGCTGATCCATGGCTCATGCCTTGCCTATATATGCCGTCATCATTCTTACAATTCTTCTAGCTTCGGAACTGATACACATTGTCACCCAAACTTGGCTACGGGTTGCGCATACTTAAGCAAAATCTGTCAAATTCATCCCAGTGCCGTGTCAAATCTAAGTCAGCGTTGCGTCAGTCTATCGTCTTGCGTCCTAGTGAGTCGATGTCTTGTCAAGTTATGCATCTAAAGCCTATTGGATATGTATAACGTATTACAAGCAACAAATTTTATGAAGAAAAGAGCCTTGAAAACTTGTGTGTTTCCTTCCTCATTCAAGGTTCACATACTAATTGTTTCCTCATGTGCTATTTTTTCATGTTAGATTGTTTGTGTGGCTACTAACCATGCAGGTGAGTATAAGAAGCATAGCTCGCTCCAACAGGGGGCTTCACCCAAGTCTTCATCTCCCCAGCGGCAGTCAAGATATTCCCTAGCAGTATTCGCAATGATGCTCAAGGTTTCTTCCATAACGATCAAGATGTTCCTAATCGTCGAGGTGTTCCCCAATGAGAGTTCATTGCCGCTTATAGCCCACGTATTTTTCGGAAAGCACGATTCACTTGAGACCGACTCAAGCGGATTCCCCAGCAGTTTTTACCGATGTACTACTACCCTCAATATCATTGTTTCCTCACGGAGTTCAGCAAATGAGTCGTTCTCCAGAAGTTCCCAAACCAGAGCCTCCTTACTTAGGTTTGTAAACCCAAAGTTAGGATTCTTACCCCTAGATTCTTAGATCCCAAAATGTCCTTAGGTTTATAAACCCATAAACCTGAAAGCTCTCATACCAAATGTCCTTACTTAGACTTCTTACCCCTTAGGTTTGTAAACCTGAAAGCTCTCATACCAAATGTCTTTAGGTTCATAAACCCATAAATCCTTTTGAAGTGCCCATACCATATAAAGCTTGGATGCATGTGTTCGAAACCAAAATCAATATCCCAATAGCTCTCTAACTAACCCTTAGGATCCCATCTCTTTTTAGGTTCATAAGCCAGTCTTTTAGGTTCGTACACCCCAACTTCCCTAGAGTTCATACACTTCTACCCTTAGGATCATAATCCTTTAGGATCACCCTTTTCTTAGAGTTCCTACACCCAAACTTTGGTTACCCCTTAGGTTGAAATTATATTTGGCCTTCTTCCCGTCGATGTTTTCCTTTAGGGCCCCACACCCTATCAGAATCCTTACATATCTTTTAGGTCTTACCCTCAGCTCCTACGCAACTCCGGAAACATCTCGGGAAAGAAGTATCAGGTATGATTTCTTCTTATGGCTGGCGAGCTTCCTTACGTTGCCCAATGGACTTTAAACGACCCTCCCCGAAAGTCGACAGACTCTAAAATATTCCCGACGACAGGTCCTTGGCTCAGACTCCTTGAGTCCCCTCGAGTCGCCATAGTCTTCAGGTTGTAATCTTTGATTGACCTGAGGGCTATACTTTGACTTTCGCCTTGTCCAAGCCTCAGTCAAAGTGGGAGCTCTGTAGACGCCTCGTTTCTGCACCTCCCGCCAAATACCCAGTGATGATTGGGCCGCATATTTAGCATATGTCGCGATTTTATGACGTTTTGTAAATAGGTTAATAAAAGGTAACTCGTACACTTGTGTCTACCCCTTGGTTGTAATCTAGGTGTCATTACGGTCGTTTTGGCAGTAATTAGAGTACATTTGGAGTCCGGGTCAAAAACCGTCTTCATTTCCTAAAACCGTCAAATCACGAGTCAAAAAGCAATGTGCTTGTCTACCTAAGGTTAGGATGTCAAAAAATGTTATGAGTATATCTCATTTTAAGTCACATGTCACTTCTTTGGGCTAAATTTAAAGTTTACATTACAAAATGTGCATTTCATTTAGCTAAAATGACAACCCGACATTTAGTCCCGTTTAACGAGGTGATAACGACTTTTTTGGGTGTGGCCTATTTACAGAAAGTTCTAGATCTTTCTCTTAGCTTTCCAAGGCCACCAAAATCACTTAATCGGAGTCTTGTAGAGAAAGTTACGCCTAAAATACGACAGGCTGTCAAATTCTTTTTCTTGCGCAGAAGAATACTACCTGAGAAAGGACGCACCAAGTGATGCGCCTCTTCCAGAGGACGCAGCTCTTACTGCGCCTTTTCTCAGGCCTTTCTTTTTGTCCAAGTTTCCGTGTTTCAACCTAATTCGGTTGTTTTCGGATCTTTCCTTCCATATCCCTTTCCTAAACCCTACCCCTCGTGATTAGTATAAATAGAGGCCTTTGCCTCACATATTTTTCACGCGAGTGTCCGCCCTTCTCTTTTCTCTTTGCATTCTAAGACCGCGCTCTTGCTTTTCGACGCCTACATGCTTGATTAATCAACTACGTAAGCTCAGATCATTCTGAGTACCAGTCACGTTTGCATGACCGACCAATTTGACCACAACACAATCAATTAAATCAATTTGTTCTAAATCCTTTTCCAAGGGCACTTTCATATTTACATAGATCGAGTCGAGTTATCACTAAGAAACTGATTTAGTTAAATCTCGCGATTATAACATGTAAGTCTGAGGGTGTAAAATCCCAATTTTCTGTATTTTATTTTTGTATTATAATTAAATGTAAGATTTTATATCATAAATATGCTCAAACTGTTTTCAAAAGTCAAGTTTCAAACCGTTTTAATAAAAACAGCAGCGATATGACGTCGAGAAAAAACGCATCAACTAATGCGCCTTCTGGAATGGTCACAGCATCTGCTGCGCCTCTTCCACGGGCTGCTTATCTGTTGCTGCTCTTCTTCTTCTTCCTTGTGCCACTGTTTGTTTTTATCTTTCGTTTTTTCTTCTTTATTTCTTCAAACATTCGCTGTTTTCAGTTTCTATTTATTTGATAAAATCCTTTTTAATAATTTTCGACTTAAATCCCTTATAATTCAATATTTGCGGATCTTTGTCATCTTATTCAAATCCGGATTTAATAGACTCGATTCATTCATATCAAGTCCCTGAAAATTTTCTTTTGTACATATTTCTCTTTATTCTTCAGACTTTGTTCCTTTTTCTTTCAACCGTCTTTAATTCAAGTCTTGTATATAAATCGATTCCGACATCGTAAGTAACCATAATTTATAAACCTTCATTTTAATTCGTTTCGTTTTCTTTCACTTTACGACAATCTTATATGCATATAATCTGATTAAAACACTTCTACTTGAGTCGTATGCTAATAATCGACGTAAATCAACCAACGAACAATAACTAACCCGCGGGTCTGACTTTCACACTCAGAACCCAAACTCAAGAACAGTCGCAACAAGTGATGCGCCTCTTCCAGATGACGCAGTTGTTGCTGCGCCTGTTCTCGGATGGCTTCTGCCTCTGAACTCTTCTCGTTTTGACATAGCTTTTCTAATTAGGATTTTAATCAACTATTATCCTTATTATCACCATAAATTCGACATATTTTCCATAAGTCGACATATTTTTCATATTTTGACTATTTTCCATATAATTCATTTTTTTCATATTTTCTATATTTTTTATTTTTTTTATTTTTATTTTCCTAATTTATTTCATTTCCTATTTCTTTTAATTTCCTTATTTCTTCTATCTTCTTTTATCTCTTTTATTTTATTTTCTTTTCAAATTATTTTGAGCATGTTTATGATATAAATTCAAGTTTATCAATTGTAACTTATTTATTTATTTGTTTGTTCTTTACTTATTATCTTGTATGATTTATTTACTTGGCATTCACATGTAATTAATCTAACTTCCAACTTCGATCCAATTGAGTGCTAAATTATTTGTTCACCGACTTATTCTATTTCTCACATGCTAGGATTAACCTACTGGATGTTGCATTGCATGCATACAAATTGACAACATATCGAGTATAAACCACTTCCCTGATCATTAGTAGAGGCCGCTATCGAGGCGGGCGGGATTAGGTGTTCAAATAAACGAGCTTCCTAATACGTACTCTCACCCTTTACTCAAGATCTATGTGAACATCCGTATTCATTGGCATCACGAGAGTCATTCTGGACATAGAATGCTAAGAGTAACGAATTTCTTAGTGTTCATGTCACTACTTTGTGTCTTGACATGACGCGAAGTATTCGAACGGTTCCAATTTTCCATAAAAAGCAATTAAATTTTTTTCCTCTTTTTTTTTTTTTTTTTTTTTTTAAATTCTCTTTTTTTTTCTTTCTTTTTCAAATTTTCGTTTCCTTTATCTTTTCTTTTGCTTCATATTTTTCTTTTTACAACACAAGGATATAACACAATTGCTAAAAAGTACTCTGTTATACCCACCTGACAATAATAAATCCCAACTCAACCATAATAGAAAAATAGACATGAAAAACAAGCAACTGCGACTGTTCCGATAAGGTAGGCAAATTCTGGATTGTAGCTCATAAGATGTAATTTAAGATTGGCTACAATGGTTGAAACAGGCTAACAAAAAGGATAATGTATGGCTTATTTGAATGGTAAGAATCGTCTATCCATATGTACTTAGTAAAATGAAAGCAATAAAAGTATCAAGAAATCAATGTCACACTTATGCAGTTCTATATTACACATTCCACAAGGAGAAACCAAACTCAAGCCTAATTGACAATGAGACCAGTTTATTGATGTTCCTGGCCTAAGAAGCTATATAGACCTAAGAATTTAAGTAGTTTACCAACATAGTTTTGTCAAATCTAATAAGCATAAGGCATGTCAATATGGTCAAAACTTGAATTATGAGCTTTGTTTTCATAAATAACGGGTCAAAACAATGTACATGAACAACTATATTGGGATTCAAATGCAAAAACAATACAATTTAACATCATTGTTATTTAATTTACCAAGACTCCACCTAAAACAAAGTAAAAGCATGATTTTGTATTTTGAAATTTTTTAATTTTTATGGATTTTTGATATAAAATGGTAGATACCTCATTTCTACACCTTTCGCCAATCACCCAGTGATGATTGGGTCGCATGTTTGGTACACGGAACGATTTATGACAGTCCGTAAGTTTATCATCAAGTGATAGCTCAAACACTTGTGTCTACCCCTTGGTCGTCATCTACGCGCCGACATCGTCGTTTTTGTGTAATTAGAGTTCATTTGGAGTCCGGGTCAAAAACCGCTTCATTTTCTAAGAAACCGTTTTAAATGCCGAGTCAGAATGTTATAGATATTTATTCCTAATTAAATTTTATCTCTTTTGGTAAAATATATACCATATATCATATTTTATGGAATAAGGAAGTAGAGATCCACTGCAATTCCATAATAGAAACGGGGAAATCTTTCTTCGAAAAAGATGCAGTAGGTGCTGCGCCTCTTGGAGGGACCACAGCAGCTGCTGCGCCTCTTCTCCAGCCCTTTTTGGCTGTTTACGGAATATTTTCGTGATTTCTTTCCAAAGTTTGTGTCATTCCAAAACTCTTCACATTTTTGGTATAAATATAGACCTCTGGTCTCCATATTTTTCACGCGAGTGTCCGCCCTTCTCTTCTCCCTTTGTATTCTAGACTTTGCTCTAAGCTTTTGACGCCTACATGTTTGATTAATCGACAACGTAAGCTCAGATCATTCTGAGTACCAGTCACGTTGCATGACCGACCAATTTGACCACTACACATCAATCAATTAATTTAAAATCCTCCAACGAAGGCACTTTCTAACATACATTCGAGTCGAGCAATCACTAACGTTAACTTAGTCAATCTCGTTTCGTCAAACATGTAAGTCTGAGGGTGTAAATCCCATCTTTATTTATTGTATTTTATTTTTGTACTCATTAATGTGAAGTTTACGTCAAAAGTATGTTTAAAACCGACTTAGAAAAACCCTTTTATAAAACTGTTTTTTACGCAACAGCAGATACCAGATGTCGAGAAGAAATGCAGCAGCAGCTGCGACCTCTTCGAAGGGTCGCAGCATCTGTTGCGCCTCTTCCAGAGGCTGCCGCTGCTCGTCTTCTTCTTCTTATTCCTCGGGTTTCTGTGGTTTCGTTCCTTTTATCGTATTTTCTTATTTTCTTTCTTATCTTCAGTACATAAACCATGTTTTAACGTTCCTTTTCAATTATAATGTTTTATTTCGACTTAAATCCCTTATAATTCGATATTTGCGGGTTTTCGTCATTAAATCAAACCCGGATTTTAGAAACTCGATTTGTCCATATCAAGTTTCTGGGATTCGTCCTTGGTACATGTTTCTTTGTTCGATTTCAGTTTATCGAGTTCTATTCGATTTTCAAGTTCGTTCCTTTTGTGTTTTCGACATCGTAATAAATCTAATTCGTTCTAATCCGTTTTTATCGCTTTTATGACGGTTCCAGATGTAATTAACCTGCTAAATCACTTCAACTTGAGTCTAAACATCAATAATCAATCGTAAATATGCCAACGAACATTAACAGACCGCGGTTATGACTTCACAGCCAGAGCTCAACTCAAGAACAGATGCAGGAATAGCTGCGCCTCTTCCAAGGGACACAACAGATGCTGCGCCTGTTCTGAGATGATTTATGTCCCTGAACTTCCGTTCTCGCTTTGACGTAGCCTTTAGTTACGTGTTTAATTAACTAATAATCGTAATCACTCTTAATCTCACCTATTTTACTCTTTTAATTTCCAACCCTTTTAATTTTCTTTCTTTTTATCTTCAAAATTCCGTCTTAAGCATATTTTTGACGTAAATCGTTTAAACCTTTGTAATTCAATTGTAATTTCAATTATCGTTTATTTATTGTTTATGTATGGTTTATTCACTTGTATTCACATGTAATCAATTCTAACTCTCAACTCGACAATAATAATTGCTAAATTTTCTGTTCACCGACATAGTTTAATTCACATGTTAGGATTAATCTGTGGATGTTGCATTGCATGCATATAATCGACAACATATCAAATATGAACGATTTCCCTAATCATTAGTAGAGGCCGCTATCGAGGCGGGCGGGATTAGGTGTTCAATAAAAGGACTTCCGAATACGTACCCTCACCTCTTACTCCAGATCTCTGTGAACATCTGTGTTCATTGGCATCCACGAGGGTCATTCTAGACATAGACTGCTAAGGGTAACGAGTTCTTAGTTTTTATGTCACTACTTTGTGTCTTGACATGACACGAGGTATTCGAACGGTTCCAATTTCCCATAAAAATTGGTGGCGACTCTACAAATGCGGGCTTATTCAACCTTTCACCGGTTTCAATGTCTCACCAATCGGTAACGGCCCATGACGTGCTTTGGCAATCCAAGGTTCCGTGAGAGAAGTGCCGCCGCCTTAAGCATCACAACGCGCGGGTGCGCGCGGCGCGGGTGGCCCATGTCCACAGTTTGGCGACTCCGCTGGGGATGATACACTTACGTGTTATCTAGGGTGAAACTTGAACGAGGTTAGGGAATAGTTTATACGAGACAGTTGTCGGTTTTCATTACTCGACCTTCTTAGGTTGTTTTATTCGGCCTTCCTAGGCTCAACCCTACCCATTCGACCAATCGTCCCGTCTGGACAGTCCAAATTCTTATCTGGGCCTAAGGATAGATAACGATTGACGTCAACCATACCATGGTACATAATCTTGTTTGTATCAAGGGCTTTCACTACTCGAGGAAATGGACTAGGAACCGACCTTACTCTTGTTTGGCACGGACCTCTTGTAACACCCCCATACTCCAAGTGCCTTACCAGGACCACTCAGGTATAAGGATACTACCATCTCGGTTGCCCGAGGTACTGAATATCATAAGACAATAAAGAAACGTACTTTTAAAGTAATTATAGATTAAGTGATTACATGTTCAAACCAAAACTAATAAAAGGAATTACAAGGTTCTCATACGGTCTACAACTAAAACTATCAAAGCTACTAGACTTCGTCTGACACAGCGGAAGACTTCTAACTGCCACGTGATGACTCATCCCAGCTATCCCATACGCGTCATATCACACCTGCTCAATAACTGCTCACCACCCCCGAATGGATCACCACAGTTTTTAAAACATTTAAACGGGGTCAGTACTAATCACACAATTCAATACATATATCAACAATAAGATAAACAGACAGCTGAACTGTCACACACACACACACACACACACACACACACACACACACACACACCAACTCCCATCGTCTCAATACGACCGTCCACTTTGGACTACCCCGCGAGTGGGGGACCGCAGCCGTTCCCACCTAAGCCCCGCTCATCATACGAGCGATAACCCTGTCCATTAATGTGCACATCCCCTTCCGTGGCGGGTTCCACGAAGGGCGAAACTAGGGCGTGAGATCACTCCCGCAAGTGACCCCACTCAGCCGAGAACGCATCTCGAGAACCATCACAACCAATCACAATCACAATCACAATCACAATCACAATCAAACAGCTAACTACAGCACATCACCAATATCCCATTATGGGACTAATACTGAGTAGGAAATCCTACCTGGAAAGCACAACACGCAGACGGTATCAACAACTGTCTCAAAAAGCCTCTTCTATGTACCCTCCTCCTATCATATAACATACAGAGACTACACATCACATACTACACATAAAAACCCCCAATTCCTAAATTAGGGTTTCACCAATCTTAACAAAACATTATAAAAATTATGTTAAAAGCTTACCCTCGACGCAAGGAATCCAACGACACGAACTACGATACGAACTGACCGTCTGAACTCCGGGAATTGTCAAGAACGCGATTAGGAAGAAGAACTAGTTGCTTTCTCTCTTAAACAGGTTTTAGGTTTTGTAAAAAGTGATTTAAAACAATGACGAATATGTTTAAATACCTTAATCGCGTAATTAACAAAACCCGAGAAAACTCCCCCGTAAAACCGGACACTCGATCGAGTACCCAAGGTACTCGATCGAGTACCCCCTTACTCGATCGAGTACCCTGCCTACTCGATCGAGTACCCAACAGTCGAAACTATTTTATTTCGCAACTTGCCCTTACTCGACAGAGTAAGGGCTACTCGATAGAGTACCCCAAGACTTATAAATACGGAGTATTACAGTCTTCCCTCCTTAAAAAGAACTTCGTCCCCGAAGTTCAACCCATACATAAAAACAACCATACAGACTCGACCAAGACACAACAACTTAGCTAAGGACTCAAGAACTCGACCGAACATAGAACATGAACGCTTAACACCCACTCCACCAACTATGTTTACTTCCACAACATGACTCACTATACCGTATCTACCACATATATCTCTCACGACACCAACTCCATACATAACCAACTACCATCCTCTAATGCTGCTAGCTCCATAATATCATCAACTATCAAATCCAATACCAAGACACTCATAGACATCAAACGGAATGTTACATTCTACCACCCTTAAAAGGAACTTCGTCCTCGAAGTTTACTCACACTTGTAACCTCATCATCCAACTGTCAACACTAGTGAAGTACTCTCACACTCCTAAACATCACGCTACTACAAGCACGGTCATGACCTTTAATAAAATCACCCACAACGCGAATCGATCTTTTATTCTACATCAAGACTCAACTTCCGAATATATTACCATATGTACAACCATCAAAATCTGTTTTATCGCATCCTACTTCTCTTAAGACAAATGTTACGTCCTCGTAACTCACTAATACCAAACCATATCTATATCTCATTACCCTCTGTACCACCACAAAGCAAAGATAACCGTCTATAAACCAAACACTCACCATTCTTATATCCAAGGCTCCCATACATAAACATTTCCCATTCCTCAACTCATTCGGCATAGCACCTACCCTATACCATAAATTCATAGCAAATCACCATACCCACTCTAAATTATTATCGCCAAACAACATACCTCTCTATGTAAGGCACTTATCTCCCGTGACGCATAACTCACGATCCGCACTCGTTACGTACACGCACACTAGATCCTCAAGTTCTTTCTTTCATTACCGCAAAATTCATACACGACTTAACATGACACTAATTTCCCCAACACCCTACACTCACTGTCTCAACAAAAGATTATGAACCACCCACCGCTTTCAAATCATTACAACACATGTTCCATTTAATCATTTTCCATTACCATGTCTAACGATGTCTCATCTGGAAACAAGATTAAAATTACCGTAACAACCTCTCACAACCGTGTCCCATCAACAGAATATCACTATCCCATGACAACAACGAAAACATATACAACTCTATTTCATATCATACTCTACCTCATTCCCAACTTAACCTGGTAAAGAAAACATCAATAAACAAGACAACGTCTATCTCGCACAAACCGAAACTCGCAGAGAGCAACATCAAACAAAACAACAATCTATGTATAACTGGTATGTACTTTCGAAACTCGAATCATAATCATCCCGCCTACTCCACCACAACCGGTGACGGCATCACAACACCGCCACCAACAGCCACACCGTAGTGCGAAAATACCCGCATCACAAAGACTATGTACCGTGCCCGGATCACCACCCGAGGCACCACAACCACACCGATAGACATCACAACTGCATACAATTCCCATAAATACCGACTCAAAGATAACTTCTCGGACAAGAAAACTTACTCAAATCCACTTTATTAAATCACCACGCAACATGTTATATGGATAAACAGATAAGCATCTCATGAACATCATCTCTACCATTTCCCGGAATACACATGTGTTATCAATACACATAAAATTATAACTAGCCATGTCAAATCAATCAAATTATTACCTTTTTGGATATCATTCAGTGAAATTACCGTGTCCAACATATATACTACAGAACATTCATAAAACAACTTTATAATTATCACACCATACCACTTCTTGTGAGGTCAGAACCTCACACGAACATTTACACATATCATAGACCCGTAATCACAACCAACTAGTCAATCCTGACCACGTAAGTTACCACTCGAAAAAGGTTACCTGCTGCCCGAGTTTAACTCATATGCCCCTCATAACATATTCCCCCATTCGCACAACCATCACTTCCTGCCAAATATAACCATATCTTCACTATTCAACTAATAGCGTCCGCCTCATCTAACCACATCTTATACCTCTCACAATCATACACAACAATCAGGTCCCTACCAAATCAACCTCTTTAGAATTGTTACCTTTCTAATATACCATCACTCTTAACCCTTAGTCACAAACCATAACACCACCACTGTCCGGACATCAAACCTCTTTCACTCATCTCTAAACATCACGATTTCTTTCCTATCTTCGGTTAACATCCCAAATAACTATCATCAAATTCACCAACAAAATTTACATCAACATCATTCCCAATCTTTGTCTTATTTGTATTGTCATCCAACTCTCCACCAAATATCTCGTATCCTGCCAATACTCCACCAACTTATCACTCCCTTAATTCCTCGAAACTCATTATCAATCATGTTGTCCTGAAACTTCTATATAATCATTAGCTAATATCCTCATGATAATATCATAAATCTCGACGATTCCTTACCTTTATATCACATAGCTCCGGTGAACATTTTCCTCAGCTTACTTTTATCCTTCTTTTCTCTTTACACTCAATAATACCAATTAATAGTTCAACTCCTTATTCCTTCTAGCTAACTCTTTAGAAATCCGGTTACCCCTTCGTTGCTCCAAAACCCAATTCCATTATTTTCTACCGACATCATCTCACTCTTTCTTACCATGGATCTTCTCTTATTATGCTATCACTCATACTTGCCACTAATCTATCCATAGAACCAACGTTTAATGTTCAAACAATTGCATCTCCCTTTTTACATTTCTAGAAATCAGAATTCATTTAATACCGTTAATTACCCAAGGAAATCACACAGTAGTTTCATCTTTTAATAAACCAAACCTCCCAAACTCACTCACTGTCTACAAATACACCTCGGGACATGTCTCCACAAAGTTCACTATATATTACTCTTCTCAACCCCTTTAAACGAACTTTCACTACATAAATCCATAACCCACACGACGCCTAACCATTTCCTTCCTTAACTCTTTACACACCTCAAGCTGCCACTATCCACATTCTTACTTTCAATCTTTTTATTCTCACGTTCATTATACTCACATCATCCCTTGCCCATATTCACTTACTTCTACATTACTCAACACACAATCATATCACTCATCCCGTCTCGCAAAACGTGCGCCATGCCTCAATAAACTATACCAATCTTCCTTTTCTTTTTCCACCATCTATAATAATCACATATAGCTCATGTCCTCCCCACCGAACTCATACTCATCATAGTGCCACCCTTTACATCATAAGATTGGGTAACTTACGCTTCAGGACCAACACATACGTAAAACAATGCATACAGAAGTAATACAACACCTTTGACTTAGACATAATATGCGACAATTGTCAAAAGATAAACATATGACCCGAAACACGCATATGACCAAGAGACCCACTCGATCGAGTACGTGAACCTACTCGATCGAGTTGAGGCTACTCGATCGAGTGCCCAACATGCTCGATCGAGTGCCCCGACCTTAACCCAAACAGACCTTCCGATCTCGACTTACTCGACCGAGTAGCCCGGCTACTCGATCGAGTGACCCCATACTCGATCGAGTGCCCGAGGTACTCGATCGAGTGCCCAAAAACACGATTCTGGTCAAAATAACGACAAGTACCCACTCGATCGAATCAAACCCACTCGATCGCGTCATGCAGACTCGTGAATACTACCCGAATGTTATCTCACATACCCTAACGTACTATGCATTCATTATTATTTCAACATTATGATTACAACTACGCATTCACATCTGCGCGACTCCTCATGCAATCAACAAAATAATCTACTTCGTGTTATTAAGTGCCACGTTATAAACAGCCATCATGCTTTTCATCCAATTCGTTATATAAAACACATATCATTGAACCTCTATTCTTCATGTTACTACTTACTAAAAGCCAAACATTACCATCTATCATGCTCATAACATCCAACTTCCAATCATGTATTACATACTATCATAAACAATTCATTCTGCACGAATTAAATATTACGCAGCGGAAAAATTTCAACCAACAAATAAGACATAAACGCATTACTATATGCTGTGTCTCAAATTATAACTCAACCATACTATAACTATCAACATAGTAATTACGGTGGGATTTATAAACTCATATATGACTCCCATCATCATTAACTTATAGCAAACACCTACGAGTTCACTATTCGTGTCACGACATTCGATTCCACATTTTCACGCATTTCTATCACGTAAACTTTCGTCACATATCTCATAACCATCCTATAAGCTTGCTAATCATTCAAAGGACTTCAATAATCTCATCAACAATTACCCTACACGGCCCATATTCTACCATCACACCCCTACTAACTTCTAACAAAGACTTAACCGGAGGTAGCTCCAGACACGATTAACATATATATCACACATAGACACACGGACTCCACTTTCCCATACCATGTGATCGGCTTAAGTATCATGGGGCCAAGATTTTGAAGTGAGGGCGCCTACTCACCCAAAACCTAGCATCAGGTGGGGCTCCCATTACACATACACCAGGTTCATTTTATTAGACTCCCTATGTTCATTATGTTCATTTGTTACAGGTTCCAAAATCGTCGCTCTGATACCATTTGTAACACCCCCATACTCCAAGTGCCTTACCAGGACCACTCGGGTATAAGGATACTACCATCTCGGTTGCCGAGGTGCGAATATCATAAGACAATAAAGAAACGTACTTTTAAAGTAATTATAGATTAAGTGATTACATGTTCAAACCAAAACTAATAAAAGGAATTACAAGGTTCTCATACGGTCTACAACTAAAACTATCAAAGCTACTAGACTTCGTCGACACGGAAGACTTCTAACCGCCACGTGATGACTCATCCGGCTATCCCATACGCGTCATATCACACCGCTCAATAATCGCTCACCACCCCGAATGGATCACCACAGTTTTTAAAACATTTAAACGGGGTCAGTACTAATCACACAATTCAATACATATATCAACAATAAGATAAGCAGACAATTTGAATCACACACACACACACACACACACACACACACACACACCAACTCCCATCGTCTCAATCTCGACTGCCACTTTGGACCAGCCCGAGTGGGGGACCGGCCGTTCCCACCTAAGCCCCGCTCATCATACGAGCGATAACCCCGTCCATTAATGTGCACATCCCCTTCCGTGGCGGGTTCCACGAAGGGCGAAACTAGGGCGTGAGATCACTCCCCAAGTGACCCCACTCAGCCGAGAACGCATCTCGAGAACCATCACAACCAATCACAATCACAATCACAATCACAATCACAATCAAACAAACTAACTACAAAGACATCACCAATATCCCATTATGGGACTAATACCGAGTAGGAAATCCCTACCGGAAAGCACAACACGCAGACGGTATCAACAATTTGTCTCAAAAAGCCTCTTCTATGTACCCTCCTCCTATCATATAACATACAGAGACTACACATCACATACTACACATAAAAACCCCCAATTCCTAAATTAGGGTTTCACCAATCTTAACAAAACATTATAAAAATTATGTTAAAAGCTTACCCTCGACGCAAGGAATCCAACGACACGAACTACGATACGAACCGACCCGTCGAACTCCGGAATTGTCAAGAACGCGATTAGGAAGAAGAACTAGTTGCTTTCTCTCTTAAACAGGTTTTAGGTTTTGTAAAAAGTGATTTAAAACAATGACGAATATGTTTAAATACCTTAATCGCGTAATTAACAAAACCCGAGAAAACTCCCCGTCAAAACCAGGACACTCGATCGAGTACCCAAGGTACTCGATCGAGTACCCTAGTTACTCGATCGAGTACCCCAGCTACTCGATCGAGTACCCAACAGGTCAGAAACTATTTTATTTCGCAACTTGCCCTTACTCGACAGAGTAAGGGCTACTCGATAGAGTACCCCAAGACTTATAAATACGGAGTATTACACCTCTCCATAGACCAGGGTTTGATTGCTTGGTATGGCAACCCACCTTTTTAGCCAAAACCCTTTAAATGCACTCAGCATACCGTTATAATGCCCATATGTATGTTTGTATCATATACGTGATCACCACCTTGTAAACAAAACCACGACGAAATTCGAGTCATCACTCCTACACTACACTACAGTTGCCTAGGATCAACATTTCAAATTCTGTCATTTTCAAACCTCACTTGACACAGTGGCACACGCCCACTTCACGAGCCGAGTCTCTTTTTGAATAAGTGTGCTAAAATGCTCGATCGTGTTTTGATTCGTCGTCGATCTCTTATCCCCAGTTTCCAAGAAGCCTAGAACTAGTCACACAAGCGTTAATGAACAACCTCGATATGGTAATGATCTAATCCTAGCTGCGCTCGTCCGTCTCCAAATAAGCCAAGACCAAGCTTATGCTCGCCTCAATGCTATCGAAGGCCGAATTCTTGCTGTGGAAACTAGACTTCCTCCTGTAGAGAATGATGTTCCCGACATGAGCGTGCATGATAACCTTTCACCCTTTGTTGGACAACCAGAAGTCAACCCCCACTAGGTCCTACTGAAGCTGAAAAGCGACTCCAATACTTAGAGGAGCAACTAATGTACCTTAAAGGAGATGACATATACAAGGAGAATAATCGCAAGTATGATGCGGTAATTCCTCAACTGCCTACAAACTTCAACTTGACTGACATCCCAAAGTTCAAGGGGCATGAAAACCCTTTGAACCACATTCGTGCCTTCAAAGATTATATGTCTATCAAAGGCATCAAACCCGAGATGTTCCTAAGGATCTTTCCTTCATCTCTCGACACTATTCCTAAGCAATGGTTTTACTCTTTGGAGCACAAGAAAATTGCCACTTGGGACGTTGCCGCAATTGAGTTCACTAAACAATACGCGGATAATGCTAAAATCCAAGTCAATATGCTCACTCTAGAGGTTCTTACCCAAAATGAGAAAGAAGGCTTCACCGACTTCCTATGTAGGTGGAGAAAGCCTAGCACACAACTGGTGGAACGCCCAGATGAAGCCACTCTTGTGGAAACGTTCGTGGATAATTTGAGACCCATTTATGCAAACCATTTAAGGTACCAAAACATAAAGTCTTTCAAAGACTTGACTGTCCTAGGAACGAGAATTGAACACGACACCCATAAAGGACTCTTGTCCAAAACGGTAGGTCGCGGATACCAGGGTTCAACAAGTCCTTCTTATGGCTCCACTAGCAAGACCGATGAGGTTGATCTTGTCGAATCTGCTAAGAAGAATAACCCGCAAAGGAAGTTCACGAGCATTGGTGGTTCATATTCCAAGGCTCTGAAAAGGTTGAGGAAACAAGGTAAGCTCCAACCCATAGGACCTACGCCTGACCCACAGAAGAAGTCTAAGTTGTGGGATGAGAACGCATACAGCGAATATCACAGAGGCAAGGGACACGATACAGAGAAATGTTTTAAACTGAAACATGTCCTTCAGGATATGATCGAAGTTGGTCGTTTACCCATACCTCCCGGAGGCAAGCCTAACAATACTCAGAATCCTCTTGGAGTTCTGATGATCATAGATGAAGAATCCACCTTGGATTAATCACACCTCATTTCTCGAGTCGAGGATGAGATTCATGCGCTAGAAGATGAAAGGATTTATTCCACCATTTCTGCTACCATTATCGATTTTATCACAAGGGCAAAGAGTGTAAGTACGCAAGATTCGGAGTTGGAAGCTGTAGTGGCGTCCCTACACAATCCAGGCACCACACCTAGGGAAAACGTGCCACTGACTCCAAGTCTATCTCAAGAGTCTACGATGCATGAGGTAATCGTAGTAGTTGACAATCTAGTCGAGCAAATAATCAGTCTAGAAGCTGAAATCATCAGATTGAGAGAGCTCAGTATCATCAACGGAATATGGACAGATGACGATGAAGACGAATACCTCACGGAACACTATCTAGTCAAGGTTAGTGAGGATAAAGTCAAGGCTAGCGAAGATCAAGATATAGACCACCTTACTCACTCAGGACGTCCATATCAAAATGTCTCTCAGAGCGGTCGTACTGTTAATGGTCCAGCTACTAACACCAATGGCATCACACCAAATGATGGCGAAGATACATCTACCGACCATTTATTAAAACAACTGCAGAAGACAAAGGCTGATCTTTCAGTCTGGCAACTAGTTGCGAGTTCATGTCCCCATTGTCAAGCTTTACTGCAAGAATTGGCTAAATTGAACGTAGTGCACAACTCTACACCTGATGACGTAGTCAACCTAGTCTTCCAAGACTCAGTTAAACTAAGTAACCCAGTTACTTTTTCAGATGAGGATTTGCCTCCCTTTGGCGCTAGTCACAACCTCGCTCTATACATTACAATCACATGCTTAAAGAAAAACGTACCAATGACTTTGGTGGATGATGGCTCCGCAGTCAACGTCATACCACTAAAGACAGCATACAAGTTGGGCATGAAAGAATCAGATTGGACTCCTACCAACCAAGGTGTTCGAGCATACGATGGAACACGACGTAAAGTAGTCGGGCTAATTAACCTCACTATAGCCACATGACCAATCGTGCGAAAGGTTAATTTTCAGATAGTGGACATTGAAGTATCATTCAATATACTTCTAGGAAGGCCTTGGATTCACGCTTCCAAAGCGGTAACATGCACTTTGCACCAGAAGATCAAGATTCCTCTAGATGGCAAACTAGTGACGATTACTTCTTCACCTATCAAGGCTGTGATAGAGAAAATGTCAAGAAACCAAGTAGTCACAGACCCAGCATATGAGCTTGGGGGATTTCAGAGCATAAATCTTGTAGAGAGCGAACTGGCGCCTCTATACTTCAACCCATACTCCCATTTAGTGGTCAACCACATACTCAAGTCCCAGGGATACTTCCCAGGAATACCATTAAACCCTACCAAGAAGAATGCCATCGCACCATATAAGGAAGAAAATTCTCAAAGGATACCATTAGGTTTGGGATACAAGCCCGCGAAAGCAGAAGACTTAGAAATGCTTACTCAATTCCAAAACCGTAAAGACAAAGGAATCCAGATGCGATCCTATATCCCTACCCTAAATGGATACTTCATTTAGAAGGGAGTCAAGAATACTTTCACGGGTTTCCCGAACCTTGGCATTATAAGGGAATGCAACTAGCCGGAATCGAGGTCTTACTCGATTTCTACTTCATCCCTCCAGAAACGGTTCCTACCGTCAAAAGTCGTCAAACACCTTATTTAGACGAACAAGCCATTAGCCTTCTGTTTGGAGAAGACCGATTTGTCAGAGCACCACAGGATTAGATCACTACCATGATACTTCAAGATGACCATTTCAACCCAACAACGCTAATCACCGGCACCTGTTCAAACCAGCAGAAAGGGTGGAGAAAGTCGATCAAATGGACTAACAACCAAGGAAAGCTCTTCGGGGTCACTACTGGAGAAGGAGAGATGTTCAAAGGAGAATCCGAAGACAATGAATTCAAGTCAGAGTCGGAGTCGGGGTCGGAATTAGAGTCTAAGTCTAGAGAAGTCGCTAGAGAGTCTTCTTCTGTCGTCACTCCCCATCCCATTATTTCTCCTAGCATAGCATAGTATAGTAACAGCAGCCTGGGAAATGTCCCAGCAGCTGTCCCTTTACCGCCACTGACTACTGAACAGATGGCTTCTTTGTTTCAGCTCTTTTCAAAATTTAATATGAATAAATCATATTCTGCTTACTCTTTGTGTTTTTCTGAATGCAATTCTTTTTACGATGATAATGAGGATGATCCTAACCCAGACTCAGTCGAATTACCTCCCTATATAATTAAAGAGATACTACAAGAGGGGGAAGGGGCACTAGTTATAGAGAACACCGAACCCATCAACGTAGGAACCGAACTAGAACCCCAAGAACTTAGGATAAGGATGACCTTAAACCCAATTGAAAGGGCAAATTTCATCGACATGCTACACGAGTTCAAAGACGTTTTCGCTTAGTCTTACAAGGATATGCCAGGGATCGACAGGGATATTGCAGAACATCGCATTCCAATAAAACCAGGTTTCAAACCTGTAAAGCAGAAGCTTCGTCGGATGAGGATCGAGTGGGTTCTTAAGATCAAAGAAGAAGTCGATAAGCAATTCAAAGCCGGGTTTATCAAAGTTTCCGAGTATTCAGACTGGGTGGCTAACATAGTCCCCGTACCCAAAAAGGATGGGCGAATCCGGGTTTGTGTTGATTTTAGAGACTTGAACAAAGCGAGTCACAAGGACGACTTCCCTCTACCACACATCGACATATTGGTAGATAATACAGCAGATCACGCATTGGTATCCTTCATGGACGGGTATACAGGGTATAATCAGATCAAAATGGCCATAGAAGATATGCATAAGACAGCCTTCATCACTCAGTGGGGCACATATTGCTATACAGTTATGCCATTCGGGCTAATCAATGCTGGAGCTACATACCAACGCACCGCGACCACATTGCTACGTGACATGATGCATAAAGAATTAGAAGTGTTGAAATGCCTTTATGCATCGAACGGCGATCAGAACCAGCCTATGTACACCTCCTTACCGATGAAGAAGAAAGTCCAGAGGAACCTTGGTTCCAAGCCATTCTAAACTTCAAACTTAACGGTACATACCCACCAGATATGGATAAGAGGGAAAATGCGCCATACGCCTACTAGCCTCTCAATACCTACTCATGCAGGGGGAATTGTACAAAAGAACACCTCTTGGTGTCGTCTTGCGTTGCCTTGATCATTCACAGGTGATGGAAGAAGTTCACGATGGAGAATGCGGTCCTCACATGAGTGGACCCATGATGGCAAAGAAAATCACGCGTCTAGGATATTACTGGACGACAATGGAGTCAGATTGTATTAAATAAGTCAGACATTGCCATAATTGCCAGATCTTCGGGAATGTGCAACATGTCCTTCCCTCAATGCTTTACACCATGACATCTCCTTGGCCATTCTCTGCTTGGGGAATCGACATCATTGGGAAGATCACCCCTGCTGGAACAGGAGGTCACTGTTTGATTTTGGTAGCTATCGACTATTTTAATAAATGGGTCGAAGCAGCATCCTACACTTCTCTTACAGCTAAACATGTGGCCAAGTTCATACAAACCAATATCATCTGTCGATATGGTTGCCCACATGAGATCCTCAGTGACAATGGGTCACATTTCCAGGCCGTAGCTACACAATTGCTAGCCAATATACAAAATCAAACATCACCATTCCTCGCCATACAGACCTCAAACTAATGGCGCGGTAGAGGCAGCTAACAAGAATGTTGTCATGATCCTCAAGAAAATGATCGACAATTATCGAGATTGGCCTATCAAAATACCTTTTGTGCTATGGGGTTATCGCACATCAGTTCGGACGCCCACTGGGGCCACTTCTTTCTTTTTAACTTACGGTATGGAAGTTGTACAACCATTTGAATTAGAAATTCCATCCTTACGCATTTTGCTCGAAAGTCAAATCCCAGAAGCTGAATGGAATAGGGATCGATATGAGGAACTCATCCTCTTGGATGAACGAAGGTTGCACGCATTACATAATATGAAACATATCAGGCACGTATCAAACGAGCCTTTAACAAACGGGTTAAGCCCAGGAACATCAAAGAAGGAGATTTAGTGCTCAAATCAGTCAGAGCTCTCCTACCTGTCGATCCACGAGGAAAGTTTAAACCTAAATGGGCCGGACCTTTCTTAGTCAAGTCCATACTCTCAGGGGGTGCGATTAGGATTATAGACCTAGATGGTAATGAATTTTCTAATCCTACCAATCTGGACCAACTGAAACGATACTACCCCTAGCATAGGACAGGAAAACGCGCCTCGCGTAACCCACATGCCGCTCATTCGACACGAAATAAAACCGGCCCCTGGCCAGTTAAAGCTTATGTCACTATGCTCTTGCATTTGGACATTTCAACATCCTCATATCATCAAATAGATTGAATTGTACTCCGCTTAGGAGTAAGTAAAGCACATGATTATTTTTTTCTAAAAGTTCATTATAAGCTCTTGCTTCGAACAATTATTCTTTTACATTTACCCGAATTACGCACAGGGTTTGATTTCATTTTTATAATGAATACGTAGGCAATCCTTCACAGGATACAACCTATTATTTTAAAATGTAAATAGAAGGACATTTGCATTTGCATTTGAAATTCGACAAGAATAATAAAAGAAAATCATAACAGTTTCTTAACTAATTGTTGGACCATATAGCTTATATGTTTATGTTTTGATGATATCAAGGTGTTTTACATTTTATATACTTGTTGCGTATAAACGTTTGTTAAGTGTTTTAGCATTAATTCATTACGAGCAACAAAGAGGATTGTGACAATTACATGAGAAGTTCAAGCCCTTCCTTATTCAAAGATCAAACAATTCAAAGATTCATTCAAGTATTATGTGAAGACAAAGTTCGTCTAAAGAATAATCAAGCTTGGATGATGATGTAGCCTATACTCGAAGATCTCCTTGAAGATTAGAATAGTATAGATGATTATCTCGTAATGGTAATCAAAGAATGAGTTTCTTAATTAGTAAAGTTATAGCTTTGCAGCTATAACATTACTAGTAAAAGAGCTCAATGTTATAGCTCTTCTACTATAACATTGAAGTGCTGAGTTTTATACACGACTTTTAAATGGTTCGAAAATTGTTTTACAATTTCTTAAAAGATTATTTTATATGTTTTAATGAAAGTATTTATTTTGTGAAAGCCTGGTTTAGTGAGGAGTCCGGTTTTATTGTTAGCGTTAATTGATGGTTATTGGATCAACTTATGAGTTGGACTTTACTATCAATTAGGGTTTCCATCTAGCCTCTCCTAAAACCTAAATTCTAATTATATACTAAGATTAGGGTTTGCATGGTTCACGAGCCTATGAGCCGTGTTATGCCGTGTTGCCTAAGGGATATTAGGTAAAGATTTTATTCTATAATTAAATCTTTACATATCTTGTATATCTTACTTAATATATTTGTTTATGGTAAAAGATATTCCTGTTCTAGGAAATCTTATCATAATCTTAGAATTTATAGTAAAGATAATATTTGGAAAGATTATATTCTATCTTTTAGAATATTTTTATTATCTTTTATGGCTTTTAGGGAAGAGATAATAAGAAGGTATAATTTGTAATTATATCCTACTATTTCGGCTATTAGGGTTTTTGTAGAAACCGTTAGCCTACATCTTCCTTGCCTATAAATACTTTGCTATTAACGACATCTAAAGTAGAGACCTTAAGCATAAAAATTGTTTTCATATTTTTAAGAGCAAACCGTGTGTTTTTAACGAAAACCGATTTGCAAATTTTGAAAGGTCGTGTGTTACAAAACTCGCATACTTGTTCTTCATTTATCGTTATAAGATAATAGTGCTTAGTTGATTTCTTAACTTGTTCATTAACGTGAACCTCTGTTAGAATCATTAGTGCTTTCTTATTAGCGTAAGTTAGTCACTCGAGTATTTAACGGTACTCATTGAGTTACAGCTAGAGTTAGTTGTACGAGTTGGGTTAGTAAATTTGTAATCCGTAGAAAGGTACTAAATTTATTAATCGAAAATAGTGGACGTAGGTTTCGACTTGTGAAACTGAACCACTTCAAAAATCCGCGTGTCTCTTCTTGTTTTGTTCTTTCGTTTACTTTGCTTACAATCATTAGTTGATTAGTTAAAGTTTAATCAATAAACTTTAAATAATCAATTACATACGCACAATCGAAAAAGCTTTAAAAAGTTTTAAATCCTCAATTCACCCCCCCTCTTGAGTATTTTGGATCAATAGACTCTTCACTAATAAATCTTTTATTCATTGTTCCATAAGTAATAATAATATGCCAAATACGTAAAAACAATAATGCTGAAAATAAATGCTAGGCTAGGATTCTAAAAACCCCGCCATTTATTATAACTTAAATAATAATAAATAATACTACAATAAACGACTAAGGCTATTCTTCCATTTTCCCTTTGCCTTTGTCACCCTTGTCATATTTATTATCTCGACCACGAGCCGGGCGCTCTTGCGTTGTCTCCGACCTAATCACCAACGGTCGTTCTCACGGTCTAGCCTTACCATTTCAATCCATCACCATCTCCACGACAGAAGCGGTTTTAGGTTTCTTCGACGGACGAGCGACTCGGAATCCGACCTCTTCTTCCTCTTCAGTCAAGTACTTTTGGTTCTCCTTTTCTACTTCACGGATTTTATAATCCACGGGCTCATGCTTCCTCAGCTTCTCACGTTCTTCGGGAGTACTAGCCTTTCTCCGTTGCAAATATGAGTTAGATACCCATAGGGAGCCAATAGGAACTCGTATGAACCACATGTTCCTCTGAGCCCACCGAATTACCCACTCTCGAAAAGACTCTGAAGTATGTGCCAAGGCAGTTTGAGCAACGGTATCCAACTTTGGAATTTTCTGCTTAAGGCCCACTTGCCTCATTAATCTCTCCGGAAAAATGCAAACCATAAATCCTAAGCCAGGGACACGAACTGACCGTGTCAGACCCAAAGATGAGTCTCTAGTGACTAACCTGAGATGTCACCATGGCACAATCCACCGGATTAAGGGACCACCCTCGCTCTTCAACTTATTTTCCCAGTAGTTGCATACCCGAGTGAAGTCCACTATATATAGCCTAATTCTCATTGCAATTGATCAAGCATGATATCTTGGCAGATTAACTGGGGGCACGATCAACCGCAGCCGTTCCATCAGCCAAACCTGCAAAAAGAAGACGGGAATTAATACCCGCGTATCGACCAAAAAATCCCCCAAAAAAAACACGAAATACAAAAAAACGAAAAAAAAAAATGAAAAGACAAAAAAAAAACGGTCGAAAAAAAAAAGAAGAAAGAAAAATGGTTCTTACCTGCAGGATGACGGGACTTCCCAAATAAGGAAGCTCGTGGTTGGCCTTTCTATTATCCAAACCAAGAATGGTCTCCCCTAAGACTAGGCATGCTGGGCTCTTGCGCAGCTCCATTTGTTCCACTAGGCTCAGAAAACGTGGATCCCCTCTCATCTCCTTATCAACTTGCCCTTGAAGGACATAACAATGCATCAGACAAAACCCGAAGGCTCTACGACTCGCAACATAAGAAATAGTAGGGTTGATGTGACCATAATTAGCGCATATTTAGCCCCCGAATTAGCCTTGTTCCCATGCTTTTTAGTGCATATTTGGGTCATTTATTGTCTTTAGTTCTTTGTTTTGCATATTCTTTGAGATTTTGATCTCTTGGTAGGAAAGGAGTAAGAATCTTGCATTTTCATGGCAAATCGAGACTAAATTGATTGAATTCAATGACCAAGCATCAAGGAGAGACAAGATTAGAAGGCCTTTGTACATATTATAATAGTTGAGCAATGTTGAGGAAGGATCCTTGCATCCCCAAGGAAATCCCCAAGGAATTTATGAAGGAAAGGAAGAAAAGAAGAAAGAAATGAAGCTGTCCAGCAACCCGTGCGGATTGACTGGAAGACGCCCGTCCTCCACAGCACAATCCGTGCGTCTTCCTTCAAAGACGCCCGGGCAGCAAGCCCAGAAGACGCCCGGGCAGAGGCTCCTGAATCCGCCCGTCCCGTGCCTAAGACGCACGGATTCCAGTCCAGCACAAATCCGTTTCTTCAAGCTTCAAAGAAAGAAGCCCTTCCTTCGAAAAATACCGGCGTCTCCCTGCTCAATCTAAAAAGTGTAATTACTAGTTTAACTCTTAGTTAACCCTAATGCATCCACCTAATTTCCACTATAAATACCCCATTAGTCTAATTAGAAGAGCATGTTCTTCTTATCAATTATTAGAGTAGTTAATATAAATCAAATCTCTCGTTAGTATTGTAATCAACAATTAATCAAGTTTTAATACAAGTTTTATTTCCTTAATCTCTCTTTTGTTCATCCTTTATTTTGGGTAATTGAATATTATTTGGGTTATTATTGGGAGATTGACAACCTCACAATGAAGCATCAAGTACTTCTTTTATTCTTTGCTTTATTATTGGAATCATTAGTAGGTATAATTCTCTTAATCCCTTTTTAATTATTGTTAATTACCTTCATTTGTTCATCATGTTTCATTTTGTTGGTATGATTGACAACCTTGCTAGCATGATCAACATGATAATGAGTGAGTAGTGACCTAGCTAGGGTTAATGGGTAATTAGGGGAAACCAACATGGGGAATGATTCATGCTTAAACTAATATGCTTTCATGGTTTATTTGCTTGCTTGTTTTGATCTCAACTCATGCACATGTTATGTTTGATGAAATGTGAGCCTATGAATCCTTGCATTTTTTACCCATCACCTATCTTTTCAATGAGACTTGTAAGACATAAACCAACTCGAGTCTCATTAGACCATGCATGTTGTTGAGTAGGAAAGACTAAGTCGACTTGTAGGTGTTGTACAATCTAATCGATTCGGCTCCGGGACCCAAAATTTCCTAGGATTGTAAGATATAACCCAACTCAATGCTTATAATTTGAGAACATGTTTGTATGATCAATTCCCATGATTCCCCTATGACCCCATGACACCCTAGTGCTTTTTATCAATTGTTTACAACCCTTTTAATTCATCTTTCTTATTTACTTTTATTGCTATCTAGTTAGTGACCTTCTACATCAACCCCAATTGTGACACCCCTAAGCCACCACTAGTTTCAATAGAAATCTCATCTCAATTCCCGTCCCTTGGGATCCGACCTTTACTTGCCTCTTTACTAATTGTAGAGTTGTTTGTGAAGTTATAAATTGTGTTTTGGTCTAGGTGCTTCCAACGACAATTGTTCCGAAAAATAGAATATAGCTCCGAAACGTACCGATCAAAAATGGCGCCGTTGTCGGGGACGGTGTTAACTTGATTTAGATTTTCTTATATTGTTATTAGTTGTGTCTTTCTTTGCCTTGGGGAAGTAAAACTCCTCAAGGTTTGTTCTAATTGTTTTCGAGTTGTTTAATATTTTGCATGTCTAGAAGGTCACAAGGTGATTTGTTACCTTTTGATCGTGAAATTGAAAGAACTTTGACAAACAATAGAAGATTTGCTAGGAGGAATTTGAGAGGTATTAGTGAGGTTGTGGATATTCAACCAACTATTGAGTTCATCAACCCTTTTGGAAGAGAAGGTGAGGAGAACCCAACACAAAATACCACACAAAATCAACCCACAATGCCTAAGTTTTCATCACATTCCGTACCCACCGAGGAGAACCTACCCAATGGTACTCCCACACCACAACATTTGACCGGAAATTTTATTGCCAAATCCGCCTTTATCCAATTAGTCGAAAGGAGCCAATTTGGGGGGATGCCTAGTGAAGACCCTCATTCTCATATGGAAACCTTTTGTGACTATTGTGATGCGATTTCTCAAACCGGTGTAACTCAAGACCAAATTCGATGGGTCTTATTTCCTTTTTCTCTAATTGGCACCGCGAAACAATGGTTGAAGGGCCTTGATAAGGCCACTCTTGGAATTGATTCTTGGAAGAAGTTGGCTCTAGCTTTCTACAAAAAATTCTACCCACCGGAAAAGACTAACATGCTAAGAGCTCAAATTACGGGTTTTAAGCAAAGGGATGAAGAATCTTTGTATGAAGCTTGGGAGCGGTTCAAGGGAATTTGTCGCTCATGTCCTCACCATGGACTTAGCGAGTGGTTCTTGGTACAACAATTTTGGAACGGTCTATATGAAGATTCAAGGAACATTCTCAACATGGGATCAAATGGAATGTTCACCAAAGTTGATGACAATCAAACTTGGAACAAAATTGAGGAAATGGCGGTCCATAACTCACAATATAGTAGACCTCGCAAGGCTACTAGAGGAGGAAAGCATGAAGTGGACTCCGTTACTCAATTGGGTGCTCAACTTAGTGCTCACATTGACACAATCAATTTGAAGTTTGAAAAAGCTATGGCTAGACTTGAAGAAGCCTCAAAATCACCAAAGCATCATGTTAATGCCATGACGGCATCCTTATCAATCCCAAGTGGGATATGTGAGAATTGTGGAACTTTGGGACATGACCAAAGTGAATGTAGGGGAACAAATGAACAAGTGAATGCTTTCCAAGCATACAAGAGTGGTACCCCTTATTCCAACTATTACAATGAAAACACCAAATTCCATCCAAATCTCTCATACAAAAGCCAAAATGTTCAAAACCCTCAAACAACATACACCCCACCTCCCATGAGAAACCAAAATCAAAGACCCTTTTACAACCAAAACCAAGGTTACCAAAATCAAAATCCATACAATCACCAAAATGACCAAGGTTTTGATGTTCAAAAAGCGGTCCTCCAAATGCAAAAGAATCAACAAGAGTTTTTCACTCAAATGCAAAAAGATAGTCAAGCAAAGGAAACCACCATCAACAACATTCTAGCTCACACCAAGATGTTGGAAACCCAATTGACTCAACTAGCATCTTCAAGCTCACAAAGACAAAAGGGGCAATTACCACCTCAAAGTAATCCCCCAAGACATGAAACGGTTAGTGCCATTCACTTGAGAAGTGGTACAAGGTATGAAGCACCGAAGAAGCAAGTTGAGGATGAAGTTGTGGAAGCTAGTGATAAGGAAGAAATTGTGCAAAACTCCAAAGATGGAGAATCATCAAAAGAAGAAATTTCAAAGAAAAATGAAGACAAGGATTATTAAAGGATTATAACGAATTTAATGACGATGATTGCTAGTCATAAAATTAAATTACATAAACAAAATAGAGAATGAAGAAATCAACCTTTGGTCCTTGCTAATTTGGCCTAAGAACAATATCGCAATGATATTCGCCTATTAGTTGCACCCACGATGCTCCGAGAAATACCCCTCAAATTGCTAGAATGAAATCCCCAATTTTCTGTAAAAATTTAGGGTTTTGTGTGTGTAGATAGATGAGAGAAAAATGCTGAAAAATTAGGTTATAAAATGATCTCCTTCTCACTTATTATATCCGAAATTAAGTGAGAATAAGGGGGAGATATTTTTTTTCCTATTTTTCGGCTACCCTAACCGAAATAAGAGATCTCTTTCTCTTATTTTCGGTTTTTTTATTTACCTACCAAAAATATTTTGGTAGTATACAAAAATGTATAAAATGTGTAAATTGTCATCTAGTGAGGATCGAACCCATGACCTCTTGGTTTGTGTACCCTCACTATTACCACTATGACACATTCAACTTGTTGATATCAAATATAACCGATTACATTTAATTACGAATTAACAGATTAATTCGTCAAAGCTAACATTACATACATTTAATTAAATATAACTTATTATATTTAATTTACGAATTCACAGTTAATTCGTCTCAACTAATATTATTTAATCTTCATTAAATATTTGTCTCATCAACACATTGACTAACTATTTAGTCATATTGGGCATCAATGTGATCATATTTTTATAACCACATCTCTCAAACACATCCTATAGGTGTGACCTTTAGGGACCAGTTGATCACCGCCATCTGTATGATAATAACGTCAAACTTTCTAGCAAGCTAACCGTTATTAGGTAAACGTTAATCAACTGATTAAATATACGAAGTATACCCTTGTGAACCTGTAAGAGATTTACAAATGTTATCACACTAATTTGTGGAGGACACAAGCTCCAACAAACTCCCACTTGTCCTCACAAGTGTATGTGCGATAACCGATTCTCATATCCTAAAATTTCTCCCACTCAATGTAAAACAATTTGCAAATCCGTATTCACAAAGGTCGTATTTTACAAGCGATCATCATCAAGAGTGGTTTCCCCGACTAGAGAGTAACTTAACTGATAAACGAATCAACATTCGAGCATGGCCATGCATTTCAGTTACAACTCCTCGAGTGGCCCTGAGAAATAACTATACCTGATAAGGGTTGGATATTTTTCTCAACTCGAATCCTGCAGATGTAAGCACAGTATGAAATGACCCAGAAAAAATCTACTTAGCCTCCAGTTACGGCAGACCGTGAGAAAGAAACCAAAGTCACCCAAAAACTGCCTTAATCTCAAGAGACAGTCGATAGTCAAAAGAATCGACTCTAGGAACACAATGGATGTCCTATCCACGACCTGGCACCGAATGTTTTAAACATTTAGGACTCCATTACGTAGTCACAAAAAGTTGTCCTACGAGGTATCGTTATAATCTCGCATCTGTGATCGATCAGTCAACCGTTTGACTTATGGCTCGTTGAACCCACCATCAATCGACTGCACAATATAATAGCCGGAGTTATCAGCTCACATTGGCGATTACGGACCAAAACAAATATAATGTAATTCAGTTCACTTTGTGGCGTTCAATGTTGTCAGTACAATCCACATGAAAAACAAAATATTATAATAAAACGATGAAGTTATAAATAGTATATGAAAAAGATAATGTATCAAATCCATAATCAAGTACTACAACTCAGGAACACGTTTAATTCTCATGGAAATGACGTGCCCTACATGCTTATCATAATTCAACGATTCAGTAGTAGAATCTGCTACAACACACTAAGAGTGAAGATGAACCGGACTGAGATCGGTTTGGAAGCTAGCATCTGCGTAACCGGTTGCGCATAGCTTAGTATCTCCTCATAAGTCAATACCCAATCCTTAGTCCTCCGTAGGTACCTGGATTCTTTTGGTACCGACTCGTCATACTCAATGCATGTGCCACGTCTGGACGTGTGCATATCATGGAATACATGATTGATCCTATAGCTGATGCATAAGGAACACGATTCATGCGTTCAACCCCTTCAGGCGTCATGGGTGACTTGAGACTTGCTCAACTGCATCCCACACGTCATTGGAAGGTTCCTCTTCTTAGAGTTGGTCATGCTGAACCTATCAAGAATCTTATCCAAATAAGACTTCTGACTAAGTGATAACGTCCGTCAGGATCTATCTCGGTAGATACGGATTCCCAAAATGCGCTGTGCCTCACCCAGATCTTTCATCTGGAAATGGTTCTTCAACCATTCTTTAACCGAAGATAGGAGAGGAATGTCATTCCCAATCAAGAGTATGTCATCGACATACAATATCAAGAATACAATCTTGCTCCCACTCGACTTGATATATAAGCATGGTTCCTCGACCGATCGAGTAAAACCATACTCTTTTATCACCTGGTCGAAACGATGATTCCAACTCCGAGAAGCTTGCTTAAGTCCATAAATGGAGCGCTGAGGCTTGCATACTTTCTTAGGATGTTCAGGATCTATGAAACCTTCGGGTTGCACCATGTACAACTCTTCCTCCAAATAACCGTTTAAGAAGGCGGTTTTCACATCCATTTGTCAAATTTCATAATCATGAAAAGCGGCAATCGCTAAGATTATCCGAATGGAACGTAGCATGACTACAGGTGCAAAAATCTCATCATAGTGCAATCCGTGCACTTGAGTAAAACCTTTTGCCACAAGTCGTGCCTTATAGGTATCTGGTTGCGCGTCCATAGAACGCTTTATCTTGTAAAGCCATTTGCACTGTAGAGGTTTTACCTTATTAGGTAAATCAACTAGATCCCATACGTCATTCTCATACATGGAGTCCGTCTCGGATTGCATGGCTTCGAGCCATAGCTTTGAGTCGGAACAGGTCATAGCACCTTTATAGGTAACGGGTTCATTACTCTCTAGGAGTAAAATGTCATTCTCCTCGACCATACCAATTAACCGTATCATCAGTTGGAGGAACATCATCCTCCATCCGTTCCTCGGTTGTTGGTTCTGAAATCTCCGACAGCTCGAAGGTTCTATTACTTGTCATGTTCTCGAGAAATTCTTTCTCTAAGAACGTCGCACTAGCCGCAATAAAAACTCGATGTTCGGCAGGCGAATAGAAGTAATGACCAAATGTTCCTTTTGGATAACCTATAAAGTATGTCTTGACCGATCGCGGGCCGAGCTTATCCTCGTGTCTCCACTTGACATAAGCCTCGCATCCCCAAACCCGAATAAAGGACAAGTTAGGGGCCGTTCCCTTCCACATTTCATATGGAGTCTTGTCGACAGCTTTAGACGGACGTCGGTTAAGTATAAGAGCAGCTGACAAAAGAGCAAAACCCCATAATGAATTAGGCACTACCGTGTGACTCATCATGGATCGAACCATATCGAGTAAGGTTCGATTTCTCCGTTCGGACACACCATTCAATTGAGGTGTTCAGTGGAGTTAATCGCAAAACGATTCCACGTCTTTGGTGTTGATCAAACTCATTTGAAAGATATTCGCCACCCCGATCCGAACGGAGTGCTTTAATCTTTCTACCCGTTGATTCTCCACATTCGGTATTCCTTGAATTTCTCAAAGGACTCACTTTTATGCTTCATTAAGTAGACATATCCGTATCTACTCAAATCATCCGTGAAAGTGATAAAATATCTATAGCCATCTCTAGCGGTAATTGACATAGGTCCACAAACATCAGTATGTATGAGTCCTAATAGGTCACTAGCGCGCATTCCAGCACCTTTGAAGGAAATTCGAGTCATCTTGCCAATGAGACATGATTCACACGTGCCATATGTAGAAAAATCGAATGGGGGAATAGTCCCATTATCGACAAGTTTCTTCACGCCTTTCTCATTTATGTGTCCCATTCGACAATGCCATAGATAGGTTTGATCTTTGTCACCAACCTTTAATTTCTTATTATTCACGTGTAATACTTCCGTGGTTTGAAATTCAATTCATGGAAACTGCTTTGCCATAAATCATTTCATAAAAAGAAAATACAACTATTATCCTTTATGGAAAATGCAAAACCGTCTATATCAAGTACGGAAATAGAAATATTGTTCTTAGATAAACTGGGTACATAGTAACAGTTATTTAAAAATAACTCAAAACCACTAGGGAGTTGGATTACATATGTTCCCTTTGAGACAGCAGCAACTCGTGCTCCATTCCCGACTCGCAGGTCCACATCACCCTTTTTGAGAGGTGTGATGTTCTTTAGGCCCTGCAAATGATTACACAGATGAGAACCACAACCAGTATCAAGTACCCAAGTTCCGAAACTTGCATGGTTAATCTCAATCATATGAATATAAGATGACATACCAACAGGAACAACGCGGCCTGCTTTGATGTCCTCACGGTAGACGGGACAATTCCTCCTCCAATGTCCAGTCTTGTGACAATGGTGGCACTCTATGTCACCGCCCTTGCTCTTTGCCTTGCCCTGTGAGCCACTAGTCTTACCAGGCGCACTCTTACCGTTTCCTGGCTTCTTAAACTTTGGCTTACCTACAGCTAGGTCGCCATGAGCCTTGCCCTTAACTTTACCTTTGTTGTAAATCGTGAGAACATCCTGCTTCACGCTCCCACTCAATTTCATATCCTTCTCGGTCTGTACGAGAAGGGAGTGTAGCTCATGAGGACTCTTTTTCAAGTCATTCATGTAGTAGTTCGCCCTGAAGAGAGCAAAACCATCGTGAAGAGAATGAAGCATTCGGTCAATGACAATGCTCTCACTGATTTTACAATTCAGTGCCTCCAGCTTCTCGACATTCTCAATCATGTGAAGAATGTGTGGGCTAACCGGCCGGCCCTTCTCGGAGTTTCGCATCAAAGAAGCGACAGGTATGCTCATATGTAACGATTCTCGGTGCCTTTGAGAACTCGTTAGTGAGCGTGGTGAAAATCTTGTTTGCACCTTGGGCAATGAAGCGTCTCTGCAAATTGGTTTCCATTGCAAAGATGAGTACGTTCTTTATCGCACCCGCTTCCATAACGAAATCACTATAAGCGAGTGACTCGTTGGCTCCTGCATTGGGGCCTGGGTTGACCGGTATTGGCTCAGTTAAGTACTTGAGCTTACCGTCAGCAATGGCAGCATTCCGTAGTGCCGCCTCCCAGTCCGCAAAGTTGGACCCATCATTTTTCGAGACGTGTGTGGCGATTCATCCGGTCCATGAATACTTTCACCAGGACGCGATCAAGTGTGGCACTAGGCATTGGGATTGCGTTATTTCCAGCCATTTCATTGTAACAGTATTATGAAAAATAATCGTGTTCTACACTGCGAGAAGAAGAATAAAAATAATAAGCATGTGCATCGTTTATATTTTTAAGTCTAATGAACTACTGTCATTACGCGAAGACTCAAAACATTTATACAATTGACCTCCCTCAAGAATTATATAAATGATCCCAAGACTCAATTCTCTGTAAATTGATAAGCTAACCTTTTAGCTAATTCTACCGTTAGAATTCTTGGTCGATAAATTTCTGTAAATTCTATCTTTAGTCCATCATAATCACGAGAAACTCTTCGGACTATGATGTTGAGGTAAACTAAGTCAACACAACTACTTACCCAACGTAGAAGGGGTCATATTAGGCCTACCGACGAAGAAGGGATTCATAGATGTTTGCCCTTATAAAGACTAATCTCAATTTCCGTTTTAGAGGAAGATCCCATCAACTTTATTTTAATTCATTTTAAGTGAACTAATATCTAGCATGCGAGAATGAATCAACTAAGGTGATGGCTTAATAAGACTGACATCTGTATGTCCATGAAAACTAACATACAACCTATATGAGTCAATTTTCATGCATTTTAGTAGTAGGTGGTTTGGTTTTAGGCGGAATATGATGCATAAACTAACATGTGAATGAAAAACAATAAGAAAGAAAACGTAAAAACAGTAAAAGTCCTAGTGTGGCCTATCCTATCAAAATGAATAATAAATACAAGTTTGGAATCCATCCTTGGACCCGAGAAGCTTATCTTGACGTTCCATCTTGATCCATGTAGCGGGAGTGAGCTCCAATCTCCATCTTTAGTCTTCTTTTGAAAATTACAATAAATAAAATTTACATAATAAACCTATTTATTACATTCTAATTTCAAAACTCAAAAACTAAAGAAAAATAAAGGAGATTCGAGATCTCATAATTACATAAAAAAATCATGTTTCCTTCATTACGAAAACATAATTTGACTAAGGCCACACTAAGTATTACAATTTACAACCGATTGCAAAATTAAATACGTAAATAAAATTCATTCATTCGATTCATTCAACAAAATTAAAAGCATCAACTAAAAATAAATTAAACATACATGACACAATTCCTTAATTATGTTGATTAATTTATCCAAACCACCTATTTAAATCAAATTAAGAGATAAACCACCTATTTAAATCAAATTAAGTGACAATTCCTCAATTAATCACATTAATTTCATTCTTAATCCATATTAAACTTGTAATATGAATTCTATCCGTCAAAATTTTAAACTGCTTTAAAATAATCCGGTATCTTTAAATTGTGAACCGTTTCACAATATCTAATGGGCCCAAAAACAAAAAAAACAAAATCCATTTTTTTTTTGTCTCGGCAAAAAAAAAAAAACAGAATTTTTTTTTTTTTTTTCAGCTCACGGCCGAAATAAAAACAGCCCATCCTTTTTTTCTTTTCGGCAAAACAACAAAACAAAACTGCCCGTTTTGTTTTCTTTTAAACTCGGGTTTTTTTTTTTAAAAAAACCGAAACAAATTTTTTTTTTTATGAACACTGTTCACGGTGAACAGTAACCGAACAGAGAAAAAAAACTCAACGGAAAAAAAAATAAAACAGCCGTCACAAAAATTCTTGCCGCAAAAATTGCCCTAAAATAAAACGATGAAGAAAATGTTTACAGTTGCTATTTAGAACATGATTTAGCAAATGAATTAATGAACATGATTAATCTTATATGCTAAAATTATATAGCAAAAACAAATTCTTGTATCATCGACATGACTATTCCATTAACAATTTAATTTAATCCGAATTAAATCAAGGTATCTACAAATTCATTTTATTATCATCTTAACTGATTAAAACAATAATTTGTATGAATCAAATGGAAATAAATCATCAACAATAAGAGAAAAAAACGAGAAAAACAGACGGTAAAAAAATTTACCTCACGGCAAAAAAATTTCAGCCGAAACAAATTTTTTTTTTCTCTTTTCGAAATTCCTCATTGTTTACATACAATTTTACGAAAATCATCAAAATTAAAATCCGTGGCCTAAGCTCTGATACCACTTGTGGGAAATAATCTGTATACTTCCCTTATTATTAAAGGATTATAACGAATTTAATGACGATTATTGCTAGTCATAAAATTAAATTACATAAACAAAATAGAGAATGAAGAAATCAACCTTTGGTTCTTGCTAATTCGGCCTAAGAACAATATCGCAATGATATTCGCCTATTAGTTGCACCCAAGATGCTCCGAGAAATACCCCTCAAATTGTTAGAATGAGATCCCCAATTTTCTGTAAAAATTTAGGGTTTTGTGTGTGTAGATAGATGAGAGAAAAATGCTGAAAAATTAGGTTATAAAATGATCTCCTTCTCACTTATTATATCCGAAATTAAGTGAGAATAAGGGGGAGATATTTTTTTTCCTATTTTTCGGCTACCCTAACCGAAATAAGAGATCTCTTTCTCTTATTTTCGGTTTTTTTATTTACCTACCAAAAATATTTTGGTAGTATACAAAAATGTATAAAATGTGTAAATTGTCATCTAGTGAGGATCGAACCCATGACCTCTTGGTTTGTGTACCCTCACTATTACCACTATGACACATTCAACTTGTTGATATTAAATATAACCGATTACATTTAATTACGAATTAACAGATTAATTCGTCCAAGCTAACATTACATACATTTAATTAAATATAACTTATTATATTTAATTTACGAATTCACAGTTAATTCGTCTCAACTAATATTATTTAATCTTCATTAAATAATTGTCTCATCAACACATTGACTAACTATTTAGTCATATTGGGCATCAATGTGATCATATTTTTATAACCACATCTCTCAAACACATCCTATAGGTGTGACCTTTAGGGACCAGTTGATCACCGCCATCTGTATGATAATAATGTCAAACTTTCTAGCAAGCCAACCGTTATTAGGTAAACGTTAATCAACTGATTAAATATACGAAGTATACCCTTGTGAACCTGTAAGAGATTTACAAATGTTATCACACTAATTTGTGGAGGACACAAGCTCCAACAAGTATAACTTTTAATCTTGACAAGACTATAAGAGCTCCCCGTTTACATGAACCGTGTTTTATGATCGATCATTATAGTCGGAAGGATGAAAGGAAGAAGTCGTAACTCCAATGGAAGAAGAAAATTGAAGATGCTCCATTCAAAGAGCAAGTGAATTGTGATAAAGAGAGCTTGCAAAGCTCACCAAAGTCAAGCAATGAAGAAGATGGCCTTATTGGCCAAGAAAAGGAAATGGGAAAGTTGTCTCCATCAAATCAAGAGATTTTCAATGATCAACTTAATGAAGTATGTGGTCTTTGGGACGACGAATTTGAAGGGATTTTTAATCCCTACATTGGTAATGCCATCGATCAAGACCGACCACAAGGGCCAAGGTCTATTGAAGACCTCTATCATGATAATGAACAAGCGTTTGATTACTTTTTCAAGGTGTTGAGCAACATCAACAACACCTTGAACATGCCCCCTTGACATCTCATCAAGAATGAGAGTTTGGTTGAGTCCTCCCTAAACCACCATTTGTAAATATTTTTAACTCCCTAACTTGCATTTCAATTCTTATATTGCATTTTTGTCATTCTTGGATTTGTATACTTTGATCAAGATAATTATCATGTTTGAGAGAAGTGAGGGAGGGACTAATAATTTCAATTAATGTGTAGTCCTTAGCTTAGTGTAGGGATTGCAATTGCCTAGGCTATCCATGCCTTAGTAGTGCCCCCACAATGAAGAACACGAGATATGAAGAACAATGGAAAAATGACAAGGGATTTGCAAAGTACACGGATGGGGCGAATCCAGGGTACAAAGGGGTCGAATCCGAGCGGATTCAGGAGAATCCGCCCGTCTTCAGGAGAATCCGCCCGTCTTCAGGCAATCCGGGCATATTGGGTAGAAGACGCCCGTCCAACATGAGCTGAATTTTTGAAATTTCTGACTGTCAACGAATCCGGGCGTCCTGCATTCAAATCCGCCCGTCTTTAAAAATCCGCCCGTCCTGAAAGGAAGACGCCCGTCTTCTTGGCTGAGGAAAACAAGAAAAATCCCTGTAAAGGAATCCGCCCGTCTTCTGTAGAAGACGCCCGTCCCGTGTTTGCAAATCCGAGCGTCTCCACTGAAAGACGCCCGTCTTTAGGCGAGTTTTTCCCAACCCAGAAAAGGCCAAATACGGGGGTCCCGAGCAAAAACCGCCCGTCTTGCCCCTGCATTTCAAATTTTTCGGGTTTTATAAACCCCCTTCCACATTCATTTCTTCATTCCTTCATTCATAACACTACTCATAACTCCAAAACCCTCATCCTCTCCATTACAAAAACAAGATTCCTCAACAACATTCACCAAAATCAAATCAAAACATCCTTTTAACAACAAATCAATCACTCCTCTTTCAACAAAAATCAAAACCAAGCACAAAATCTTCAACCTTTGAGTCGATTTTTGAATTCATAAAGGCAAAGCCTTTCATCTTTAAATCGATTTGGGTGCACTAGAAATTGAAGATTTTTCACTATTTTCTTGGTTTATTCATCAATGGCAAGGACTAAGGGAGCAACAAAAGCAACAAAGGCAAAGGCACCAAAGGCAAAGGCACTCTCATCAAGACAAAAGAGTCTTCAAGCAAAGAAAACATTGGCTATGGTGGTAGCTAACCCAAACTTGGAAATGCAACAACAACAACCTCCCATGGAAGCAACAACACCCTCTACTCCGGAAATTGCTCAACTTTCGAATTATCCGGAGGTAATTTTCATTTCCAAATCCCATAGGGACACTTTTGCCAAGTTTGCTAGGAAATCATTTCTATCCACCAAGTTTATTTGTGAAGATACCTTAGATAAGTTGGGTATCCTTGAGCAAACTAGAGCCTTCTTCAAAGCCATGGGGTTGGAGAAATTGTTTGAATCAAAAGAATTGACATACCCCTCCCTTACCTTAGAATTTTTGAGTTCTTTGAAAGTTAACAAGGTTGAGACCATGGAGACCATCGAGTTTCGTCTAGCTAATGTTAGTAGGCGCATCTCCTTTGAGGAAATGGGTAAAGCTTTGGGTCTTAGTGATTCACCGAGTTATTTTAAGAATGTTGGCAAGTATGACCCCGACCCTCTTTGGGAGGCGATTTCCAGAAGGAAATTTGAGGACTTTCATGCTAGTCGCGCTCTATTAGTCAACCATCCCGGGTATTAGAGTGTGGCACAAGGTCATAGGGAACACCATCATTGCAAGAAAAGACACCAACCATTTCACCAAACTCGATTTTGTTCTTCTTGAGTCGGCTTTGAACATTGGAAGGGAATTCACCAAGCCTTTCAACTCTCTAAGGCTTTTGGTGGATAGATGGCTAAATATTGATTGTGGGAAGAAAGGCACCACCGTTATTGTGAATGGAGGCCTAGTCACTATCCTAGCTAAATACTTTGATCCAAACTTCAACAAAGATAGCAAGTATGAGGCGAAAGAGGGTGGTCATCTCATTGATATTAATACTTTGATATACAAATACAAGTGGGTTACCCATAACCCTCTTGACACCAAGTATGGATGGCTCACTAGTGAGGCTAGATCTTTCACTTTGCCTTCAAAGATTTGTCGATTATGTGTCCACCGGACCAACTATCTACTTCCCCTTTCAAAAGAGGCCGAGTACATTATCCGACAACAAAAGGGTGAAATTAAAATGCCCTCCTCTTCCATTGTCACACCAACCTATCCTTTCGAGTACCAAGAGTTCAAGCCCGAAGACGTTGAAGGAAGAAATGATTATTTGACTCTTCTCATGCAAGAGATGCACAAGCAAGCTTTCGAGGATCGGAAAAATGCTTAGTTAGCCCAATATCCACCCCTCCTTCATTTAGCTAGGCAAGGACTACTTGACCGTTCATGTCCTTTGCCTAGTTGGGCGGATAGGGAAGTCTTCTTTCCGAGTGCATCTAGGGTTGTTCCGGGTGATAATGAGGTTGTCGGTAATGAAGAGGTTGATGATAACATTGATGAAGAAGAAAGTGAAGAAGAAAGTGGTGATGAGACCACTTCTAGTGAGGAAGGTGATGATAATGATGATATGATGGAAGATTAGCAAGCTTTAGAGACTCCTACCCTCTTGAGGTTTGTCTATTTCTCTCTTTGTTCTATTTATTAATCTTGATCATTGTTGGAGTAGTCCTAGCACCATTGAGCACTAACACCTCGGCCCCATTGAGGTGTTCTCATTTTATTGTTCCCACCTTTCAAAATCCAAAATGACAAAATTAGTTTCATGCATTGCATAGTGTGTGCATGAACTACACCCAACCTTAGGACATTAGCAATAATGTCGAGATCGGTTTGGGGAAGTTAATGCATACACAACGGGAGGTAATCTAAATTATCCTCTCCGTCATAAACAAAAACCATGCATCATGTAGTGTAGATTAGTGTAGCTTGCATTTAGTGTAGAAATCATTCATCATGTTTGCATAATTTCCCATCATTTTGGCCATTGAGGACAATGCCCATATTAGTGTGGGGATGGGGAATTCTAACTTAACTTTTATTCAAAAATCCAAAAAAATTGAAAAATTTCGAAAAACCATAAAAATTTGAAATTTGAAAAACCCAAAAACATGTTTATTTCCTTTTTAGTGTAGTCTTGTATATATTATTGTATATATGTGTTTGTTCTATCCTTGTTCACATTGATTGACTACGCCACATCCGAGACATGAGGATCATGAAGACCGCATGGTATGATCTTTCCAATCTCCTTTTTCCTCTTTATGTTAATGACTATGTGGCTTTATTTTGATTGATGCGGTATAACAATGTGAACTTAGGACTTGCATTTAGTTTATATGTCATATTAGTTGATAGAATCACTTGCATTAGGATGTATATAAAAGTTGCATCATGGCATATAGTTGCATTTAGATGAAATATTTTGAAAAGTGCCTAATTGAGAACTTTGACAAGAGCAACTAAGCCATTACAAATACTTTTTCAACTTAAGACTTTGCCTACTAGAATGGTTGTAAAACACCCTAGGTTGTGTCATACTAGTGTGTTTTGACCCATGACCCAAAGCCTTGTCAAGGGTTTGCATGTGAGTCCCCTATTCCAACCCCGTGATGCGATGTGGACTTGGTTAACTTGTCTAGGTGACCTTGATTGACCTTGTGGTAAGGCAACCCAAAAATACTTTTCTATCAATAAGTTTGAAATGCTCATTTCGAAAATTTTGTTATGTGGAAGTAATTTATTGTTAAGGAAACCGCAAATGTTATGAAATGTTGAGAAATTTTAGTTGTTTTGATGGAGGCGTACCACTTCGATGTGCTTTGGAGAGGGATCCATTGAATTGGGCCCCCACACGGTTGTTAATTCAACCGCCCAGAGACAGAGTGACTATCACCCCGAAAAGCTATTGTCTAGAGGTTAACCGGTTGCCTAATAAGCGATTGGCGAAAGCAAAGGACACTAGCCCGGAAGGGACAAACCCCATCTCCAATTTTTGAAATGTGAAAGTTGAATGAGGTCAAATTTTGAATACTAGTCATATCCACCCTTTGTTTATAATGATTTGAGCATTTCATTCCCAAAAAGCCTTTTTGTCAAGCCACTTTGTCGAGCTTGGGACGATCCATGACCTTTACTTTTGTAGATAATTCGAGACTTGTCATGTTATATGCTACTAGCATCATAGGGATCATCATTCCACCACCATCCTATCGCTCTTGACCAAAGCATTTGGAAATTAAGGACGAAAGTAGTCTAGTTTAACACCATTTGGAGGTGATTTAGTGCCATCCTCTTAGCCTTAGTAATTTATTGAACTTGTATTTGTGAAGGATTATATGCTCTTACATTTGTTCTCTTTTAGTTGCCTCCGCCACTTGATGAGGAAGTGGCTATTCCTTTTGTAGATGCATCCATTATTTGATTTTGTGTGCTTAATGTTTGGATGTGTCACCATTTTGGCAAGACCCACCTTGCCTTGCAAGAAGGCATCCTACCTTATGGTTGTCTTGTTGTGAGTTGAAGGGGCGGAGTGAGACCCGCTAATTGTCTCATATCGGCTATGTTATTAGGTTAGTTTAAATAATGGTCCTAGTCTTTGTCACCTCTTTACTCGGGACGAGCAAAGGTTCGGTTTGGGGATATTTGATGTGACCATAATTAGCGCATGTTTAGCCCCCGGATTAGCCTTGTTCCCATGCTTTTTAGTGCATATTTGGGTCATTTATTGTCTTTAGTTCTTTGTTTTGCATATTCTTTGAGATTTTGATCCCTTGGTAGGAAAGCAATAAGAATCTTGCATTTTCATGGCAAAACGAGACTAAATTGATTGAATTCAATGACCAAGCATCAAGGAGAGACAAGATTCGAAGGCCTTTGTACATATTATAATAGTTGAGCAATGTTGAGGAAGGATCCTTGCATCCCCAAGGAAATCCGCAAGGATTTTATGAAGGAAAGGAAGAAAAGAAGAAAGAAATGAAGCTGTCCAGCAACCCGTGCGGATTGACTGGAAGACGCCCGTCCTCCACAGCACAATCCGTGCGTCTTCCTTCAAAGACGCCCGGGCAGCAAGCCCAGAAGACGCCCGGATTCCCTTGAAGACGCCCGGGCAGAGGCTCCTGAATCCGCCCGTCCCGTGCCTAAGACGCACGGATTCCAGTCCAGCACAAATCCGTTTCTTCAAGCTTCAAAGAAAGAAGCCCTTCCTTCGAAAAATACCGGCGTCTCCCTGCTCAATCTAAAAAGTGTAATTACTAGTTTAGCCCTTAGTTAACCCTAATGCATCCACCTAATTTCCACTATAAATACCCCATTAGTCTAATTAGAAGAGCATGTTCTTCTTATCAACTATTAGAGTAGTTAATATCAATCAAATCTCTCTTTAGTATTGTAATCAACAATTAATCAAGTTTTAATACAAGTTTTATTTCCTTAATCTCTCTTTTGTTCATCCTTTATTTTAGGTAATTGAAGATTATTTGGGTTATTATTGGGAGATTGACAACCTCTCAATCAAGCATCAAGTACTTCTTTTATTCTTTGCTTTATTATTGGAATCATTAGTAGGTATAATTCTCTTAATCCCTTTTTAATTATTGTTAATTACCTTCATTTGTTCATCATGTTTCATTTTGTTGGTATGATTGACAACCTTGCTAGCATGATCAACATGATAATGAGTGAGTAGTGACCTAGCTAGGGTTAATGGGTAATTAGGGGAAACCAACATGGGGAATGATTCATGCTTAAACTAATATGCTTTCATGGTTTATTTGCTTGCTTGTTTTGATCTCAACTCATGCACATGTTATGTTTGATGAAATGTGAGCCTATGAATCCTTGCAGTTTTTACCCATCACCTATCTTTTCAATGAGACTTGTAAGACAAAAACCAACACGAGTCTCATTAGACCATGCATGTTGTTGAGTAGGAAAGACTAAGTCGACTTGTAGGTGTTGTACAATCTAATCGATTCGGCTCCGGGACCCAAACTTTCCTAGGATTGTAAGATATAACCCAACTCAATCCATCACAACAATAATTGCTTGCTTATAATTTGAGAACATGTTTGTATGATCAATTCCCATGATTCCCCTATGACCCCATGACACCCTAGTGCTTTTTATCAATTGTTTACAATCCTTTTAATTCATCTTGCTTATTTACTTTTATTGCTATCTAGTTAGTGACCTTCTAATCAACCCAAATTGTGACACCCCTAAGACACCACTAGTTTCAATAGAAATCTCATCTCAATTCCCGTCCCTTGGGATCCGACCTTTACTTGCCTCTTTACTAATTGTAGAGTTGTTTGTGAAGTTATAAATTGTGTTTTGGTCTAGGTGCTTCCAACGACAATTGTTCCGAAAAATAGAATATAGCTCCGAAATGTACCGACCAAGGGTCCTCCCTATTTATAAATCGGTCAATAAAGTCAAACATATGGACACCTTTTGGATTACAAGACGGTCCACCTCAGCCTTGGTCAATCCAAGCAAGTCCCTAAATTTACTTCTATATCCTTGGGAGCTAGGGGGTATAGCCGGTACATTTTCTGGGTCCCATCCTCCAACAGCATCTATTTCTTCAGGGAAAGGACAAATTTCACCTCTAGGAAAGGCGAATACGTGAAAATTCGGGTCCCAATACTCAAGACAAGTATCCAAGAAAGGCTTCACCACTTTCACTAATTTGAGACTCAAGATCGATCCTAAATTAAAAGCACCCATATCATGTTTCTCAATGTTTGTAAACTCATTCGTCCATTCCTTCAGATGGTTTTCAAAGGCATCCATAATTTGAAATTTTTTTGAGAGGATATGTGAGTTTTTATGTAATAGACGGAAGAAAGAAGAAACAATTGTGTGAATAAAAGCTCACCTGAGGTCTTTATTTATACTATTCGCTACTTCCAAAATTCTGTCGAGGTTGGACGAACTGGAGAAATGACGCAGCATCTGCCGCGCCTCTTCGAAGAGTCGCAGCTCTTGCTGCGGCTCTTCCCCAGGTCCTTTTCCGTGTTTTCAGCCATTGATCTTTCCTATTTTCCTTTTCGCTATGATTTCCTATTTCTATAGGATATTAATTTGGTAATTTCGTCAAAATTACCAAGTTTTTGTTTCCTAATTCTTTTCGGGTCCGCTTTTCGAGGCAAAGTCGGCATTTTCGCTAAACGAGCACACTTACTCATTTTTTATTTCTTTTTTTGGGGCAATCATTTCACTCCTTTTTTCAATACATTTCACACTTAGAAATTTCTTTTAAATTTTTTTTAGGGGGTAGCCCTCCCTACCGTCCGGTCATTTTTGCTCATTTCTGGGCATTTTTGCGCATTTCTAAGCATTTTTTGGTCATGTTTGCTGATTTTCGGGCACTTTTTTCTTTAGTCATTTTTGCGCCAATTTAGGCCACCTATATACTATGTGTTTTACGCGTAAATTCAATGTAAATTTCGGCAGCATGACGGCACAAACCGTCACCTACCAAACCTGTTTTTTAAGCAAACCTATAGGAACAACAAACACCCAGCAGCAAAGGCACTCAGGCCATTATATACACAACCAAAAGATAGTATATACATCAAACTAGGGGCTCTCACCCGAAACAGAGTCCGAAAGGTCCAAAATGTACAAGATACATACAAGACAACAACAAAAGAAGGGCAGCTAGTCCTAGTGGCCGAGAACTCAGCTACGGTCGCCTCGAGGGCGGCAATCTCGGCGTTCCTGACCTCACGCTCCCTCAACAGACGAGCCGTCTCCTCCCGGGACTGCGCTAGCTCGTGCTCCAGGTCATGCTCGTGCTCTAGGTCACACTCTCTCTACATACAAATGGAGAAATGCTTCATTTCAATCATTTTAATAAAGTGAAGTAACATTTCGTTGCAATGAAATTTGAAATAAAATAAGAAAGGGAATGAGAGGTTCATACCTGTCGTCCTCGGCCACCTACGAGTGCCTCAATGGCTGTAGCCCCTAGCCGGTTGGCCATCCTCCACAGAACCACGTACTGAGACGGTGCCACCTGTATTTGAATAACAAAGAAGGTTCAAAAAAGCAAATGCATTCTTATGCAGTAAAAAACAATAAGGAAAGCCAAAGATGGGGGCTTACCCTCCTCACAAGGTGTTGCGACTCCTCCAAGCCAGCATCCGGCACCTCCTCGCCGAAGTCGCGGATCTCCGAGATCGTCGTCATGCCCACCGCGTCAGTGTACTCGAGTGTCTCTGGGTAAGCTGGGGGCTCGACGCCTGCCACCTCGATCTCCTACAAGGTTCAAATGGTTCTTTATTTGACGATCGTTCGTCATTTGTCAAGTAAATTCAAAAACAAGAAAATGGTAAAATGTTTACCACGATCGGCTAGTACGCTAACCTCCGGTGAACGAACTCGGAGTACTCCTCGCCAGGAAGAAGGAGGGCATCACCACTCGCGTCAGCCTCTTTCTCGGCGTCAGAAAGCTCCCTAAACATCGTCCGTGGAGGATCGATGGGAACCATGAAGGTGTCACAAGAGCACTGCCGAGTCAAACGCTCGCCTAGGTACCACACGGGTCCCATGGGCGTCCTCAGAAACAGCCGACTCGAGCTCCTGGGAAGAAGGACCTCGGCCACAAAAGCTGGAGCTGTGACACCCCCGTACACCAGAATGCCTTACCAAGGACTATCCCAGTGTATGACGGTGTCACCATCTCGGTTTCCCGAGGAGGTAGATCAAATTAGACAATAAAAGAACAGTTGTAAATATTATTATATCTCATACAATACAACTCAATACAAACTCTCTTTACAACAAAGACACAACTACAACATTCATGACACTGCATCTCTAGACTGGTAGCGTGATGACTCGATCCCTCCAATCCTAGCAGCCACAATCAACAGTACCTGCTAAGCCAACTGCTCACCATCCCCGAATGAATCACCGCAGATACCACAAAACAACACGGGGTCAGTACTGACTAGTCAAATGTAAGACATGTCAACAATGTAAGCAGCTGATCATCCTCTATCCCAGTCTCTCAATCTCGCACAGTAACCGACTACACCCCGAAAGGTGTAGCCCTGCCAGATTACCCATAGCAACAGGTAATCCTCGCCGCCAGTGGGTGACCGCAGCCCATCCCACCTAGTCCAGCTCATCAATGAGCGACAACAATCCCTGTCCCTTAATGTGCACATCCCCTCCCGTGGCGGGTTCCACGGAGGGCGAACTAGGGTGTGAAGCAACTCCCGCAAGTGACTCCATCACAATCACAACACACACAACATCACCGCTGTCACAACATCTCCACACCAGCACTGTCACAACAACTCCCATACTCCGATGATCAGCAGATAACAACAATTACAATACAATCATGTCTTAATCAATTAACAGTAAACTGAGTAGGAAAACCCTACCTCGTCGCAAAGCATGTAAGACCTCCACACACAGCCACGCACGAATCCAATAAGCATCCTAACAATGATAACCATCTCCTATTACACAACTATACTCAACGAATCACTCAAAAGAACACAAGGCAGAGACTTACCTAACATTACACATCGGCGGTGACATAGACGACCACCACACACGTCATCCTTCCCCAGCGAATCCCGTCCTTCCCATGGTGGAGGTTTAGGCTAAAAACATAAGAGTGTGAAGAGATGGGGTGATAGGAGAGGGAGATAGGCTAGGGTTAGAGAAAGAGAAACTGTCGAGGAAATGAGAAATGAAATGAATCTCGCGAACTTGCATTTATATTAACGTGTCGACATCAGCCATACTCGGTCGAGTAAGGGAGTACTTAGCCGAGTAGGCTCTACTCGGTCGAGTATAGGTGATACTCGGCTGAGTAGCCTCAGCTAGGCCGAGTAAACAATCCTATAAAACTCATGTTACAAGCCTGATCCCTCACCCATTCATCCCTAAGGTCTGTTTGGTCTACAAGATCGGTCAACAGCGTTCTTAAATATCCTGGGTATTACAGGAGCCTCAGGGTAGTCCTCCCACGGTCTAGGCACCCACTAAAATAAGCAAACACGGGGTCATTCCAATGATCAGCTCTAAGCGGGAGAGGGGGGGGGGGGGTCATTCCTATGATCACTTCTAAATAAAAGACAGAAAAAAGAAAAAGTAGCCATATGAGAATCAAAGGCACTTACGTTGTCCAACTTCAGGGCATTCACGCCCCTCCGCCAAACATCGTAAGAAGAGTGCTGTCTCTTCCTATGGTACACCACCCAGTCCCTCACAATAGGGTACGCCCTTGGCTCAGGCTCCGTCCTCTTGGGCGCGAAGCTTGGAAAGTAGGACTACACCCACGCCTGCAGACTGAATGATGATTATTTTCTACAATAATGATCTTTCATAATTCAATAGCAATAAAAAAAAGAAATAAATAATCAATGTAAAGGTTCATACCTCCAACAAGAGTCCATGACCAACAGTGGCAGGAGAAGTCCCAGTCTCCATCAGCTCTGGACGTACCATGGCCCTCATGTAATGAGTGAGGACCACAAAGCCAGGAGTAACCCAGTCCCAACGACCTAGGCTACTTAAGTTAGCAAGGAAGGGAAGGAGCTTCGTCGACAGCCTCTCCCCCTTGTCTCCGAGGTAAATCGAAGAAAAGAACCACCACAATCACAGATGAGCCCTCTGCTCAGCAGTACAAGGAGGAGGAGGCACCTTCCTCTCATCCATCGTCACCGTCGCCGGGGTCCTACCCACGAAGTAGTCCCTGACGTAAGAACTAGGCACCAACCCGGGAACGCTAGCAACACCTGCCGCCAGGTTCCAGCCGATCAGCCTCCTCGCCTCAGCCGAGTCTACTCTCATGGCCGTCAACGGCCACACCAAAGTCTCATCTCCACACAACAGACCCGAGATCATGCCGTAGTCCTCCAAAGTGACCCCGACCTCTCCAAAAGGCATATGGAAAGTCGAGGTCGTATCCAGTACCGATCAAGGAAAGCTCGAATTAGGCTAAGGTTAGCCCGAATCTTCCTTTCCGTGATCGCCCTCCAAGCTCCCACCAAAGCCCCGAAGGCTCCCAACTCGATGATGGCCTTCTCCTCCTCTGACAGTCGCTTGACCAGTAGTTGGTATCGCGGAGTGAAGGCTTATGAATCAAAGCGGATACTGGAGTGGGACCCTCCATAGCATCAAACCAGGCGCACCCAGGAAGCAAACGCCGCTGATGCAAGTAAAAAATAAAATTTAAGGTGCCTCAAAGGGTGGTTAACCCGAGCCTGAAACAAGAGTCTTGACTTCTGATCGATCCTTTATCCGAAACCGGGTTTATGCAAAACATAAAACCTCTATCTGCATAGAAAGGCAGGGTGTCCATGACGTGTACGTGTGGGATGCACCAACCCCTCATTAAATTTAATTTTGCCATTATAGGGGGCTCGTACATGTTCCGCAGTACCCCCTGTAAATACTCCGCCCGTATAAAAAGTTCTTAATGTTAGTTGAGTACCGGGCTCCCCAATGGATTGACCTGCAATAATACCTCCAGCTTCACCTAATTCGACCAGGTCGCCGTGAGTAGGACTTCGGCCTGGAATAATTGGACAAGTTAACTTGCTTTGGCGAGGGAAGAAGCGCTAGTGTTCTCGAAGGCATCCATCATCGTCGTGTAACCGGAAAAAGACCTCATATTTAGGCCTCCTCTATCAATTCAAAGCAAAAGCTATATTTAGCATAAAACAAATGAGAAATGAAACAGCAAACGAATAGGAAAGATGATAGGAAATGACAAGTTCGAAACTTACCAGACTCCTTACCGTCCTGTAGGACAGGTGGCTCTCTGCCGCCCAAATGAGATGTCTACCATCCCATTTCTCGGCCCACTCGGGTGCACCCACTAGCTGGCGACCACCTCGTCCCACGTTGGCCCTCCTCGGGACCTCCTCAACCTCCTCCTCGATCTCCTCCTGCCTCTCTCCACCCACGACAACACGAGAAGGATCGAAGTCCACGTCCATGGGGGCCCTCCCCGACTTAGAAGGCACATCACCTGCAAAATCAAGGTAAACAAGGCCGTGTCAAGCCACGACGAGCCTATTTGAGGTCATTTCAAGCATTTTCAAGCCCTAAAGGTAGCTTTTCTCGCCATCTTTGGCCATTTCTTTCAAAACCCGACCACACATGTGGAAGGTTGGGGCAATTCAAGTCTAAGTTTAAGCCTAGTTGCGGGTTTGAGTCGAAATTTCGGCAGCATTTCGCTATAATAGCGATTATGCCCTAAAAAGTGTCCTGAAAGAGTTGTCACAAATCAAAAATTCGACATGATAGCAATTTTACCCATTACACAAGGGTTCCAAAACACCAAGTTTCATAAAAAATGGACAATCCTAAGGTCATTTTCGAAGCGATTTTCGAAATAGCAGAGAAACCGTCTCATTTTCGCCCAAAATGCTCAATACTTAACGAAAATTCAAAAAGAATACATGGTTATGTTCCTAACATTGCCAATTATCTATTTCTAATGTCAATTTTATCAAGCAAATCCATTTGAGGCAGAAGCCCCAAATTTTCGACATTAAAGGGGAAGGAACCCTAATTTTTCGGCCCTAATTCAAGCAAAAACGCGAATTTAAAGCAAGAATAAGATACATACCTCGATTAGTCATGATTTATGGCACGAATTGATCAAGTTTTGATGAGTTTTAGTTAGAATTTGAGAGGATTTAAGAAGAATTGTGTTTTGTATAAATGAATAAACACACGGTTTATCGGGTTTTTACTCAGACAGGGACAAGCCCAAGAAAAGACGCAGCACTAGCTGTGCCCCTTCCAAAAACCGCAGCTCTTGCTGTGCCTGTTCCCCAGCGTCATTCCAGCTAAAAATTTGAAAATCTGTTATAAGTTTGCTATTTGTGGGCCCAAGTTTTGTCCGCCTCTTCTCCGACATCCTATATATTATATTTGGTTCTTTTGGGCGTTCTTTTCGTCCAGACCCGCGTTTTTCTAAATGGACTGCCAAGCAGTCACAACATTTTGTTTCCCAGTAAGGACTCTTTTGAACACAGTTCACGGGCTCCTCAGTTATTTATCGGTATTTCGCTTGCAACAACCGAGCGGATTTCCCACAGTGCTTAGGACGCGCCATTATCAGTCAAGCCTCTTCATTTTCCTCGACGGTGTTTTAGACACACCTTTATCAATACATTTATTCCTCAGAGAGAGTTCATGACAACCAATGTACTTCTTGAGAAGTGGAGTTTATTTGAAAGCAGACACAAGAAGATCTCCCAGGAGTGACTCAGTCTAGACAGAGTCATCCATATTTTCCCCAGCGATATTTTGCAGTGTTGCTCTTGATGATCAAGATATCCCTAGTCGTCGACATATGCTTCTCTAGCGAAATTTTCAGTATTGCTATTGACAATCAAGTTATTATCTATTTCCCCAAGCGAGATTTCGTTGCCATTCACAGCCCACGAATTTCTCAGGAGCAGAGTTTGCTTGAAGACCGACGCAAGCAGATTCTCCAGCAGTTCTCTCAACGTCCTGCTGACCCCTTCAAATCCTTCAGTCCTTTCACATAATCTTTTATCTTTCAGATAATTCTTTAGATCTTTCAGGTAATTCTTTATGCCTTCGGACACCCAAGTTATCTTCAGAGGTTTCGTCGAAACGCCTTCAGTCCCATTTCACCCAGGTGATTCTCAGGTATGGTTTCTTCTTATGGCTGGCAAGCTTCCTTACGTAGTATAATGGACTTTAAATGACCCTCTCCGATAGTCGGCAGACTCTAAAATGTTCCCGACGACAAGTCCTTGGTTTAGACCTCTTGAGCCGCCTTGCGTCGCCATAGTCGTCAGGTTGTAATCTTCGATTGACCTGATGGCTATACTTTTACTTTCGCCTTGTCCAAGCCTCAGTCAAAGTGGGGGCTCTGTAGATACCTCATTTCTACACCTTCCGCCAACCACCCAGTGATGATTGGGCCGCATGTTTGGTACACGGAACGATTTATGACAGTCCGTAAGTTTATCATCAAGTGATAGCTCAAACACTTGTGTCTACCCCTTGGTTGTCATATATGCGCCGATACGGTTGTTTTGACAGTAATCAGAGTTAATTTGGAGTCCGGGTTAAAAACCGCTTCATTTTCTAAGAAATCGTTTAAAATGCCGAGTCGGAATGTCTAGAATGTTCCAGATATTTATTCCTAATTAAATTTTATATCTTTTGGTAAAATATATCCCATATATCATATTTTACGGAATAAGGAAGTAGAGATCCACATCAATTCCATAATAGAAACGTGGAAATCTTTCTTCCGCAAGAGGAAACCTCTGGGGAAATGACGCAGCAGGTGCTGCGCCTCTTGGAAGGACCGCAACAGCCGCTGCGCCTCTTCTCTAGCCCATTTTGGCTGTTTACGGAATATTTCCGTGATTTCTTTCCAAAGTTTGTGTCATTCCAAAACTCTTCACATTTTTTTGTATAAATAGAGACCTCCGGTCTCCATATTTTTCACGCGAGTGTCCGCCCTTCTCTTTTCCCTTTGCATTCTAGACTTTGCTCTAAGTTTTCGACGCCTATGTGTTTGATCAATCGAGCATGTAAGCTCAGATCATTCTGAGTACCAGTCACGTTGCATGACCGACCAATTTGACCACTACACATCAATTAATTAATTTAAAATCCTCCAACGAGGGCACTTTCTACATACATTTGAGTCTAGCAATCACTAACGTTAACTTAGTCAATCTCGTTTCGTCAAACATGTAAGTCTGAGGGTGTAAATCCCATCTTTATTTATTGTATTTTATTTTTGTACTCATTAATGTAAAGTTTACCTCAAAAGTATGTTTAAAACCGACTTAGAAAAACCCTTTTATAAAACTGTTTTTTACGCAACAGCAGATGCCAGACGTTGAGAAGAAACGCAGCAGCAGCAGCGCCTCTTTGAAGGGTCGCAGCATCTGCTGCGCCTCTTCCAGAGGCTGCCGCTGCCGCTGCTCTTCTTCTTCTTCTTCCTCGGGTTTCTGTGGTTTCGTTGCTTTTGTCTTATTTTCTTATTTTCTTTATTATTCTTCAGTACATAAACCATGTTTTTAATGTTCCTTTTCAATTATAATGTTTTATTTTGACTTAAATCCCTTATAATTCAATATTTGCGGGTTTTCGTCATTAAATCAAACCCGGATTTTAGAAACTCGATTTGTCCATATCAAGTTTCTGGGATTCGTCTTTGGTACATGTCTCTTTGTTCGATTTCAGTTTATCGAGTTCTATTCGATTTTCATGTTCGTTATTTTTGTGTTTTCGACATCATAATAAATCTAATTCGTTCGAATTCGTTCTAACTCATTTTAAGCCCTTTTTATCGCTTTTATGACGGTTCCAGATGTAATTAACCTGCTAAATCACTTTAACTTGAGTCTAAACATCAGTAATAAAACGTAAATATGCCAACGAACATTAACAAACCGCGGTTCTAACTTCCCAGCCAGGGCTCAACTTAAGAACAGACGCAGGAATTGTTGCACCTCTTCCAAGGGACGCAGCAGATGCTGCGCCTGTTCTGAGGTGATTTCTGTCCCTGAACTTCCGTTCTCGCTTTGACGTAGCCTTTAGTTACGTGTTTAATTAACTAATAATCGTAATATCACCCTTAATCTGACCTATTTTACTACTTTAATTTCCAACCCTTTTTATTTTCTTTCTTTTTATCTTCAAAATTCCGTTTTAAGCATATTTTTGTCGTAAATCGTTTAAACCTTTGTAATTAAATTGTAATTTCAATTATCGTTTATTTATTGTTTATGTATGGTTTATTCACTTGTATTCACATGTAATCAATTCTAACTCTGAACTCGACATTAATAATTGCTAAATTATTTATTCAGCGACATAGTTTAATCCACATGTTAGGATTAATCTGTGGATGTTGCATTGCATGCATATAATCGACAACATATCAAATATGAACGATTTCCCTAATCATTAGTAGAGGCTGCTATCGAGGCGGGCGGGATTAGGTGTTCAATAAAAGGACTTCCTAATACGCACCCTCACCCCTTACTCCAGATCTCTGTGAACATCCGTGTTCATTGGCATCCACGAGAGTCATTCTAGACATAGAATGCTAAGGGTAACGAGTTCTTAGTGTTCATGTCACTACTTTGTGTCTTGACATGACACGAGGTATTCGAACGGTTCCAATTTCCCATAAAAATTGGTGGCGACCCCATAAATGCAGGCTTATTCAACCTTTCACCGGTTTCAATGCCTCACAAATCGGTAACGGCCCATGACGTGCTTTGGCAATCCAAGGTTCCATGGGAGAAGTGCCGCCGCCTTAAGCATCACAACGCGTGGGTACGCGCGGCACGGGTGGCCCATGTCCACAAAAATGCACACAACATAAAATAAAGGCACACAACATAATTAAACTCCAGTTTTCTTACCTTATAAAAAAAAACATAATTAAACTCCTCTCCCAAACCTAAATGGTACAGTGTCCTCATTGTGACGCTTACAGCATAGCAATCACACAAAAATTTCCAGCTACCTAAAGGACACAACTAAAATGAGGGATGAAAAAGAAATAGAGATAATACAATGAAAGTAGATACAAGGGAAGAGAATACCGGGTAAGAGCGTAGGAGTTCCCCCAAACCAGCTCCAAAATAAGGGAGAAAGAACAACCGCGCAATTCCTATCATCATCTAGCTACGTTTCTGACCCAAAACACTTGGGTACTCGATCGAGCCTGCCAGCACTCGATCGAGTATTTATCTGGCGAACAAATATTCTGCATTTTAAAACAAATTCCCATCCAAGGCATAATCAATACAACTTAAAGCACGCAATAGTAAATCAAAAAGTAGTGCATGTGCTACACACAAACATAAGTAGCACAAATAAATAGTCCAAGCAAAGAAAATAAATGACGAATAAAGTTCTTGCTCATCAAACTCAAAGTCTAATGTAAAATATGGTCAAGTATATTCATCGCTCTTCAAGTCATCATCTTGGGGAAGGAGATAAGGCACTTCATTTATCAAAGGGGCTTGCTTCATCTCATAAATTTCGATGGGCTCCTCTATGAATATCTCTACTTCCAAAGTATCCATCTCGGCCTCCAACTCAACAATCTCATCACAGCTGTATACCATCTCAGGAGGAGGCTCATCTCCATATATCAACTTCTCTATCTCATCCATCTCCTTGCTCTATGGATATGACGTAACAGCAGGGGCATCATATAGACTCCTGTCAAAACAATAAGTAAAGGAATCATGAATAGGTGGATCAATAGGATTAATCATATGACAAGAAGCTTTTAAATCAGGAGAACATGATGCTTTGTCAAGACCAAAAGTGATAGTATCATCTCCAATATTGAACGTAAGACTCCCATGCCTAACATCTATAACCGCCCCTGCTGTATGCAAGAATGGTCATCCTAGAATAATAGGAACACGAGAATCCTCAGCTATATCTATCACTACAAAGTCGACTAGAATGAAAAATTTCCCTATTCTAACTGGTATATCTTCTAAGATACCCATAGGGTGCTTAATAGACATGTCAGCCATTTGTAGAGCCATATTAGTACATTTAAGCTTCATCATGTTTAATTTATTGCAAATTTTATATGGCATGACACTGACGTTTTCTCCTAAATCACATAAGACATTGTCAATAGTTAAAGGGCCTATAGTACAAGCAATAGAAAAACTCCTTGGATCCTTAAGCTTAGGCGGAGAATTGGCTTGCAATGCGGCGTTGCATTCATGAGTGAACGCGATAGTCTCTACTTCATCAAAGGACCGCTTCTTTGACAAGATCTCTTTCAAAAACTTAGCATATGCCGACACTTGAGTTACCAATTCAGTAAATCGCACAGTCACTTGAAGATTCTTCACTACCTCCATGAACCTCCCGAACTATTGTTCGAGCTTAGATTTCTGCAATCTTTGAGGAAAAGGTAGTTGAATTTTAATCGGCTCGGCTTCTTTAGCTTTAGAAGTAACTTTGGAAGCATTATCGTCAGTTACAGGGGTGACTCGATCGAGTTCAGGGGTGACTTGATCGAGCCGTGTGTGCACTCGATCGAGGAACCAGATTTTGTCCAATGTCGTAGCTGAAATACGCGAAAAATCATCATCTGGAGAGGTGCCTCGATCGAGCCCGTGGTGAACTCGATCGAGTACCTTGGTTCCTCGATCAAACCCTGTGCTACTCGATCGAGGATCCTCTGCAAATCCGTCTTTTTAGCTTGTCTCGCTTTTCTTCACATCTCGTGTTTCAGTTTCGTCAATTTATTTTTCATTGTCACTTAGCTCCAAATTACCTAATCCCTTAGGATGTATGTAAGGGACCTCATCTTCATCAATGGGCACGTCCGGACTTTGATAAGTGGTACCACTCCTCAAAGAAATAGCATTAACTTGCTCATGTGCTTGTTTACCTTGAGGAGGAAGATTGCCTGACTGTTTTGAAGGATTTTGAGCCGCCATTTGAGCAACTTGAGTATCCAACATCTTTTTGTGAGCCATAAGTTCGGAAATCTGAATCATTTGCTTTTGTTGAATTTACAAACTTTGTTGCAATAGGGCCATCATCTCTGCCATCTCATTACTTGGAGCTTGAGGAGGAGGTTGTATCTGTTGAAAACCTCCTTGATTTTGCCGAACAAAGTTTCCTTGTGATTGGTTACCACGATTTGGGGGAATAATATAAGCATTCTGCGGCGGGGCTTGAGCAAAAGCATTCTGACTCCTTTCAGGGAAGAAGTTAGAATAGGGAGTACCTTGCTTGAAAGATTAGAAAGCATGAACTTGTTCAATGGTACTCATACACTTGGCCGCAGTGTGGCCATCTATCCCTCATCTTTCAGAGGACACCTCTTGTTGAACCATATGAACCGTTTCTTGCTTATTAACCAAAGACTGAGTAGTCTTCAACTTGGCTATTTGAGCCGTTAAAGCCTCCAGCTGTGCCGCAATAGCATTGTCTGAACCACTTCCTCTCTTACTACCTCTGGATTACCATACTCAGCTCCGTGAGTAGCTATCTGATCAATCAACTTCCAAGCATTACCATCATTAGTATTATCCTAGAATCTTCCATTGGAAGCTAAATCAAGCAAAGCTCTGTGATCGTCATACAACCCCTTGTTAAACTGGTTGCAAAGGAACCAAATCTGGAAGCCATGACGGGGGACGGATCGAACTAGCCTCTTGAAACGAACCCAAGCTTCATTAAAATCCTTATTTGGACCTTGCTTAAAACTCGTAATCGGGCTTCTAAGAGCATTAGTTATTTGCGGTTGAAAACACCTCTTGTAAAATGCAAGAGCTAATGAAGTCCAGTTAGTAATTGCATCAGCCTCCATATCCAAGTCAGGTGGCCACTCTACTACATCATCTCTCAAAGAGGAAGGAAAGAGAGTTTGTTTGACTTGATCTTATGTCACCCCAGCTGTCAAAGGAATAGAACAACAATATGTAACAAATTTTTCCATGTGCTTTGCGGGGTCCTCTCTTGCTTTTCTGCCAAACATGCTCTCTACTAGGCTTATATAGGAAGGTTTGATCGGTCCGTTTCATGTTCACAATTGAATAGATGTTGTCGTTGGGTCACGTCCGAATCAAAACACAATTTATAGCTTCACAAACAACTCTACAATTAGTAAAGAGGCAAGTAAAGGTCGGATCCCAAGGGACGGGAATTGAGATGAGATTTCTATTGAAACTAGTGGTGTCTTAGGGGTGTCACAATTTGGGTTGATGTAGAAGGTCACTAACTAAATAGTAATGAAAATAAATAAGCAAGATGAAATAAAAGGGTTGTAAACAATTGATAAAAAGCACTAGGGTATCATGGGGTCATAGGGGAATCATGGGAATTGATCATACAAACATGTTCTCAAATTATAAGCAAGCAATTATTGTTGTGATGGATTGAGTTGGGTTATATCTTACAATCCTAGGAAAGTTTGGGTCCCGGAGCCGAATCGATTAGATTGTACAACACCTACAAGTCGACTTAGTCTTCCCTACTCAACAACATGCATGGTCTAATGAGACTCGAGTTGGTTTATGTCTTACAAGTCTCATTGAAAAGATAGGTGATGGGTAAAAAATGCAAGGATTCATAGGCTCACATTTCATCAAACATAACATGTGCATGAGTTGAGATCAAAACAAGCAAGCAAATAAACCATGAAAGCATATTAATTTAAGCATGAATCATTCCCCATGTTGGTTTCCCCTAATTACCCATTAACCCTAGCTAGGTCACTACTCACTCATTATCATGTTGATCATGCTAGCAAGGTTGTCAATCATACCAATAAAAGGAAACATGATGAACAAATGAAAGTAATTAACAATAATTAAAAAGGGATTAAGAGAATTATAACTACTAATGATTCCAATAATAAAGCAAAGAATAAAAGAAGTACTTGATGCTTGATTGAGAGGTTGTCAATCTCCCAATAATAACCCAAATAATCTTCAATTACCCAAAATAAAGGATGAACAAAAGAGAGATTAAGGAAATAAAACTTGTATTAAAACTTGATTAATTGTTGATTACAATATTAAAGAGAGATTTGATTGATATTAACTACTCTAATAATTGATAAGAAGAACATCCTCTTCTAATTAGACTAATGGGGTATTTATAGTGGAAATTAGGTGGATGCATTAGGGTTAACTAAGGGCTAAACTAGTAATTACACTTTTTAGATTGAGCGAGGGGAGAAGCGGTATTTTTGAAGGAAGGGCTTCTTTCTTTGATGCATGAAGAGACGAATTCGTGCTGGGCTGGAATCCGGGCGTATTGGTGTCGGGACGGGCGGATTATAGCAGGGGAAGACGGGCATCTTCGAGGGAATCCGGGCGGATTCTGGTGGCTGCTTACCCGGGCGTCTTTGGAGGAAGATGCACGGATTGTGCTGTGGAGGACGGGCGGATTCAAGGCAATCCGCTCGGATTGTAGCTCAGCATTGTTTCTTCTTCTTTTCTTCCCTTTTCTTCATAAAATCCTTGGGGATTTCCTTGGGGATGCAAGGATCCTTTCTCAACATTGCTCATCTACTATCATATGTACAAAGGCCTTCTAATCTTGTCTCTCCTTGATGCTTGGTCATTGAATTTAATCAATTTAGTCTCGTTTTGCCATGAAAATGCAAGATTTGCACTTCTTTCCACTACTACAAATCCAGGCAACTACAACGCCCCATTAACAACGAGTATTCACGAAAATCACAATAGACGTTGTAGAATGTATGGCGCAAATTTTAATAAAATGAATTACAACGGGTATGGTTATAAAAACCGTTGTTATTAGTTTTAACAAGGGGTTACACATACACAACCGTTGTTACTAATGTGGCGCAAAATTGACGCAAAGTTAGTGAAAAGTAATCACAACGGTTGCTTTTGGAACCCGTTGTTAAAACTTCTTTGACAACGGTTGTTGTTTAATAACCGTTGTCAATACCTTCCATACTATAAACCACACAAACACAAGTCTGCTGCAGCCACAAAACACAAACCCATCAGCCAAACACAAACACAAAACACACACTTTCTCATCGTCTCTTTCTCTCTTTCTCATCGTCGCTTTATCTTCTCGCCGTCACTGTTGATTTCATCGTCTCTTTACGTACGTTCTGTAATTATCAGGTTTGTTTCATCGTCATTATTTTATTTTTCTAATTATTTCATTTCCATGTATGTGTTTTTATCGACCATTAGGTTCCATTCAGCATCTGCTATATCGTCATATAGCTGCAGCTGCTGCTGCTCCGTCAAGCCATCTTCTTTGTCGTCCTTCAGTACGGATCGAGCATAGTAAGAGTCTTAAGGATGATATCATTCATTTTGTTGGAGTTTGGAGTTTGTTTTGAAAGATTAAGGAGGGTTAATTTATTTGGAGTTTGTTTTAGCAGTTAGGGTTTGGAGAATATATTGAGATAATGGAAATGCATGTTAGTTGAGATAATGCAATGTATTTATACTAAGCAATGTGTGGGTTGAGTTATTTTTTAATTAATATATATGTTAGGAAGTTGTTCCATAATCATCATCATATCTCTCAATGCTGCTTCAAATCTTATTACTAACCCTTCTCATTCCATATTGTCCGTTCATATGCACAGTGCTGGCAGTAATAATCTGGATCTTGATGATGACTGATCTATGGAGTTCGAAAAATGGAAGCAAATCAAACATGCATAACTTAACACTTTCAAAATGATCATTTCATTTAATTTTAAACCAAATACATTACAGCAATTATCAGAAATCAAAAGATGTATAATAAGCCGGAACAACCCCGGTTAAGCGTAAAAAGCGCTTCTCAACCTGCCACCAATCACGCCACTCTGGTATACCGCTAACTTCCGGGTCATTGGCTTCATATTTTACAATAACAGATTGAATATATGCAAGGACACGACTTGCATGTGGAGATAAGGTTGGAAGAGTACAACTCAACATATCTCTGGCTGCAGCCAAGTTGCGAGTAACAGGCCGACGAGGGTATGAAGATGATGATGATGATGAGGCTTTGTTGACAAGCGGATGACGCTTCACGCCTCTTAATCCAATAATTCCGTTGATGTTCAAGGGATGATTTGATTAATGGGTGTTGATCGGAGGAAGCCCTTGGCGAGAACCTTCCCATCATCTTCAATCGTTTGTGTAAGCCATTCTTCGTTGTTGATAAAATTAGGGTTCATTGCCATGTTGTTTCAATTAATGAATGTTAGTAAAGGATGCTTTAATATTTATAGTCACATTTATAAGTTTTTTCAAAACCGTTGGTAATTAATTTAAGGGATATTCTGCATGCATCGGAATTATAACGGGCCGTAATTATGCATGCATCTAGTAATATTTAATTTAATTTTTATTTATTTTTTAAGAACAAACAACAACGGTTATTTATTAAAAAACCGTTGTCTTTAGTTATAACAACGGTTTTGTATATTACAACCGCTGTTATAACTTTCCCTCTAAAATTGAGTCACACTTTCCACAACGGGTTTTTATACTTAAAACCGTTGTTAATAGTTTTAACAACGGGTTCCTTAAGAAAACCAACCGTTGTTAAAACCTTTTACAACGGACGCTTTAACAACGTCCGCTTTTTTATATAACAACGGTTTTCAACCGTTGTTATAGCCTGTATCTGTAGTAGTGTTCCTACCAAGGGATCAAAATCTCAAAGAATATGCAAAACAAAGAACTAAAGACAATAAATGACCCAAATATGCACTAAAAAGCATGGGAACAAGGCTAATTCAGGGGCTAAATATGCGCTAATTATGGTCACATCAAATATCCCCAAACCGAACCTTTGCTCGTCCCGAGTAAAGAGGTGACAAAGACTAGGACCATTATTTAAACTAACCTAATAACATAGCCGATATGAGACAATTAGCGGGTCTCACTCCGCCCCTTCAACTCACAACAAGACAACCATGAGGTAGGATGCCTTCTTGCAAGGCAAGGTGGGTCTTGCCAAAATGGCGACACATCCAAACATTAAGCACACAAAATCAAATAATGGATGCATCAACAAAAGGAATAGCCACTTCCTCATCAAGTGGCGGAGGCAACTAAGAGAGAACAAATTTAAGAGCATATAATCCTTCACAAAGACTAGTTCAACAAATTACTAAGGCTAAGAGTATGGCACTAAATCACCTCCAAATGGTGTTAAACTAGACTACTCTTGTCCTCAATTTCCAAATGCTTTCGTCAAGAGTGATCGGATGGTGGTGGAATGATGATCCCTATGATGCTAGTAGCATATGACATGACAAGTCTCGAATTCTCTACAAAAGTAAAGGTCATGGATCGTCCCAAGCTCGACAAAGTGGTTTGACAAAAGGCTTTTTGGGAATGAAATGCTCAAATCTTTATAAACAAAGGGTGGATATGACTAGCATTCAAAATTGTCCTCATTTAACTTTCACATTTCAAAAATTTAAGATGGGGTTTGTCCCTTCCGGGCTAGTGTCCTTTGCTTTCGCCAATCGCTTATTAGGCAACCGGTTAACCTCTTGACAATAGCTTTTCGGGGTGATAGTCACTCTATCTCTGGGCGGTTGAATTCACAACCGTGTGGGGGCCCAATTCAATGGATCCCTCTCCAAAGCACATCAAAGTGGTACGCCTCCATCAAAACAACTAAATTTCTCAACATTTCAACATTTCATAACATTTGAGGTTTCCTTGGCAATAAATTACTTCCACATGACAAAATTTTTGAAATGAGCACTTCAAACTTATTGATAGAAAAATATTTTTGGGTTGCCTTACCACAAGGTCAATCAAGGTCACCTAGACAAGTTAACCAAGTCCACATCGCATCACGGGATTGGATAGGTGACTCACATGCAAACCCTTGACTAGGCTTTGGGTCATGGGTCAAAAGACACTAGTATGACAAAATCTAGGGTGTTTTACAACCATTCTAGTAGGCAAAGTCTTCAGTTGAAAAAGTATTTGTAATGGCTTAGTTGCTCTTGTCAAAGTTCTCAATTAGGCACTTTTCAAAATGTTTCATCTAAATGCAACTACATGCCATGATGCAACTATTATATACATCCTAATGCAAGTGTTTCTATCAACTAATATGACATATAAACTAAATGCAAGTCCTAAGTTTACATTGTTATACCGCATCAATCAAAATAAAGCCACATAGTCATTAACATAGAGAGGAAAAAGGAGATTGGAAAGATCATACCATGCGGTCTTCATGGTCCTCATGTCTCGGATGTGGCGTAGTCAATCAATGTGAACAAGGATAGAACAAACACAATATATACAACAATATATACATAACTACACTACCAAAGAAATAAACATGTTTTTGGGTTTTTCAATTTTCAAATTTTTATGGTTTTTTCGAAATTTTTCAATTTTTTGGATTTTTGAATAAAAGTTAAGTTAGAATTCCCCATCCCCACAATAATATGGGCATTGTCCTCAATGGCCAAAATGATGGGATATTATGCAAACATGATGCATGATTTCTACACTAAATGCAAGCTACACTAATCTACACTACATGATGCATGGTTTTTGTTTATGACGGAGAGGATAATTTAGATTACCTCCCGTTGTGTATGCATTAACTTCCCCAAACCGATCTAGACATTATTGCTAATGTCCAAGGATGGGTGTAGTTCATGCACACACTATGCAATGCATGAAACTAATTTTGTCATTTTGGATTTTGAAAGGTGGGAACAATAAAATGAGAACACCTCAATGGGGCCGAGGTGTTAGTCCTCTATGGTGCTAGGACTACTCCAACAATGATAAATATTAATAAAATACAAGTTAACAAAACACAAACTTCTTTTCATGAAACTTGAAAAATTAAAGAGAGGAGATGAGGGAACTTCACTTAAACTTAGGTGGGTGCCTCTCGCCCGCTCTACCTAGCTATGAAGTAATCTTCTAGAGGTCGGCATCATCTCCTTCTAGATCGCTATCCCATATCTCCTTTGATGCATCACTCATACTTGGGTCCATGAACTCGTCCTCTTCACTTTCAAGCTCCACCGTGTCTCCTCCACGAGAATTGTTGCTTCCCTCCTCTTGTCTCCCGTTTGCTCCTTCATTTGCCCTCTCCGAATTGGGGAAGAGTAGGTCCATTTGAGCCCATGAGGGGAATGCTCCTTCCTCACTAATCTTTCCCTTTTGAACCATGTCGTGGTATTGAGGATAGAGTGCATAGTAAATGTCCACGTTGGTTTCATATTGGCGAAAGTGCAAATCTTGTAGAATTCCTGTGAGAAAGTCGTCACGGGGAAGGATGAAGGGGTTGGGATGGTTATACGGTTGATAAGGAAATGGGTAGGGAGGCACTTTGATCTTTTCATCTTGGGATTGTTGCTCTTGTTGTTGTTGTTGGGGATTTGGAGGTGGTGCTTGTCTTGGTTGGGTTGGATTTGGAGGGATGAGGTAGGATGGGATTGGAGACAAATGTCCTCTTCTCGGGGAGATACGTGGTAGGTCGGCCATTGGAAGATAAATCGGATCGCTTCCTTTTGTTAACCACTTAATCCGCTTATCGACCCCCTCAAGGGTTATCCAATGGTGATGAATGAGAAGAAGATCTTCATTTATCCTCGTGTTTCCCAAAAGAGGAGCATACTCATTATTCTCATTGAATCTCGGGTTGAAATGCTTCGCAAGCCTAGTAATGAGTCCTCCATTCACAATGTGTTTCATTCCATCATCGTCACCATTCCTAAACTTTGCCCATATCTCTAGTAATACTAGAGGTGCATTGAAGTGGTACGCACTTCTTCCTTGAATATTGAGGTAGGATTCCATAAACACAAGGTCTAATTGGTTCACTATGGCCGGATCACGGCGGGCAAGTAGGGTGCCCGAAAGTAATCGATAAGTAAGCCTCAAGATCGGATTTTGGATATGAAAAGCGAGACATTCCTTGGTGTGTATGAAATCCCGGCCGGTCATGGCCCTCTACAAAGGTTCAACACTATACTTCTTTGGTTTCGATGTTCGGGTAGGCGAAACATCGAGACCGAGTACATTTGCGAATTCTACAAAGGTCATCATCCTAGAAACATTCTCCAACCTAAATTCTATGAATATTGTTTTGTTCAAGGTTGTAATCTTCAAAAAGCTCAAAAATTCAAGCACAAGAGATCGATAAGTTTGTTCATGCATGCGAAAAAGGGTTGAGAGACCAAATACTTCAAAGAGAGCTTCCACTTGGTGATAAATCCCAAGTTTCCTCAAGGTAGCATGACATAAAAACTTAGTGGGAAGAATATTCTTACTTAGAAGCCGGTGGAAGACTAATCTTTGCACATCATTGAAAAATTCCACATTTGAGAAGTCATCAAGCCTTGTGAGATCTACAATCTCTTCATGCTCCTTTCTTAATGTGTTGACATGGGAGGTAGAAGAACTTCCCCTCATCCTTGGTCTCCTCCTATTCCTAAAAGAGGATCTCCTTGGTGTCATTTCTTGATTATAGAGCCGGATTCTTTTGATTTGTGAAGGAATAAAGATGCTCCTTGTTGATTGAGTGTTGCCTTTGGAAACCCTAGAAAATTGGAGCTTTTTCATTTTGTGGGTTTAAGAGTGATTTGTGTTGGGGCTGGTGTCCTTAACAGTTAGTGCAAGGACTTATAAATCTCTAAAAGGATCAAAGGGTATACTTTTGTATCATAATCAGTTGGTCCACGTTTATCAATAACGGTTGGCTTGCTAGATAAGTTTGACGTTATTGTCATACAGATGGCGGTGATCAACTGGTCCCTAAAAGTCACACCTATAGGATACGTTTGAGAGATGTGACGGTATGAAAATACAGTCATGTAGATGCCAAATTTGACTAACCAGTTAGTCCGAGTTATTTGACTAGTAATTAGTCAAATATGTGATGTTGAGATATTTTTATTTAATACGGATTATATAAAAATGGCCAAGACGAATTAAACGATTAATTCGTAAAATTGAATATAAACGATTTATATTTGATTAATGTATATTGAATATAATTATACAATATTGTCTTTGTTGGACATGTATTAATAATTCAACTAATCCGTATTATTAGTTGATGCTTTAATAACCGATAACCGATGACAGTTTATAATTAGATCGTGTCATAAACATTTAGTAAATTGCATGTCGGACCGCGAGTTAAAATAAAGAGGAAATGGAAAAGCCCATTTCCCTCTCTTGATCTCGGTTTGGCCGAATGGCCTAGACAATAAGAGAGGCTCACTCTCTTGTTTAACCTAATCATTCATTTGCAAAAAGAAATTAGGGTTTTGAGAAAGTGCCTCTCGAAATTCGGATCTCTCATCCAACATAAACTCACAAAACAATCCTCTCAATATTGCAAGGCAATTAGAGGATTCCTTCTAGCACAAGGGCATTTCTCGGACAATCTTGGGTGCATCGTTTAGGAGGAGATCTACTTTGATCTCTCATTGCCAATTTGCACTAGGACCGAAGGTTAATCCTAATCTTTATCGTTTCATTATTGTTTTTCGTTTATGACTATAAATCATGTATAAAATTTGCGTTATAATCCTATAAAGAGAGGGTTTTATACGGATATTACCCCACAAGTGGTATCAGAGCGAGGCCACGTAAATTTTTCTATGTGATTTTCATCAAACGGATTTTGAATCGGTAATTTTTGCTTAAAATCATCACGGCACAATTTTTTTTTTGGCTCGGCAATTTATTTTTTTTTGCTGCGTTTTTTTGTTGTTTTTGTGCCTTGGGATCCGTGTCTTGTATACACGGTGATGGTTGGTTTTGTTTTGTTTTCATTTTGATCTTTGCATATTGTTTTGTAATCGATATTCATCGCAATATGTTAAAGATCTATCAAAATGATTGCATAAAATTTAGTGTGGCGCAAATTTTTTTTGTCTCAAAAATTCTTGAAAACCGTGTGGCCTCAAGTCACGGCCTGTTTTTCTATTTTTGCATCGTTATGCGTGCCACACAATTTTTGTTAGATCATTCGATCTCTTGTTTTCAATCGTTCTTCACATGTTGTAATTTTAACCGATAATTGTTGCAATATGTTGAAGATGTAACAATTGTAGTTTGATTTCTATACGGATTAGATTAAAATTGCAATTGTGTTTTATCAAACCGTTTTGATTTGATCTCTTGTTGCTCACGTTTTTTTTGAGCCGATTGTTTTTTTTTCTTTGAGCTCTCGGTTTTTAGCTCCCAATAAAAAAAAAAAAAAAAAAAAATTTCTCTTTCGTAACTGTTCACGTATGAAGAAGAAGAAAAAAATAATTTTTTTTCGGCCTTTGTTGCATAAAACGTTTTTTATGCTCTCGCTTGTTAGTGAAACGGTTCACCCACGTAAAATTAAGTTACTTTAAAACGCTTTATAGTAACGGATTATCTCGGATTAAAATTAACTTGATCAAGCGGTTTTTTCATATAATTTTAATTATCTTTGGTGGTTTGGATAAATTTAACATAATTACGGAATTATGTCACGAATAAATTTAATTTTAGTTGATGCATTTTATTTATCGTTCTTGTTTAATTTGAATGTTTTTAATTACGTATTTATTTATTTTTACAAACGGTTGTAACTTAGTGTGGCCTTAGTAGAACGTGTTACCGTAATGATGGAACACGGTCTTGGTTGTATTTTGAGATCTCGTATCTCCTTTTATTTCTTTTAATTACAGTTTTTATTTAGAATGTAAATAGGTTTATATTTGTAAATTTTAAATTGTAATTTTGAGAAGACTATAGAAGGAGACCGGATGCTCACTCCCGCTACATGGACAAAGATGGAACATCAAGACAAGCTTTTCGGGTCCAACGGTGGATTCCAAAGTTGTATTATGTTCTTTTACTAGGATAGGCCACACTAGGATTTTATTTACGTATTGCATTCTTTTTATTTATGTTCGTAACGATAATATGCATCATTTTCCGCCTAAAAACCAAACCACCTAATTATTGCATGAAAACTGACACATATAGAGGTCACGAGTTAGTTTTCTTTGACATTCTCATGTCACACGTTTTATTTAAGCCATCACCCAAATTAATTCATTCACGCAGACGCTAGTTATTCGTTCACTTAATATGAATTATAATTTAGTTGATGGGATCTTCCTCGTATAAACAAAAATTGAGAATAGTATTTATAGGTCAAACTCCAATGAGTCCCTTCTTCGTCGGTAGGCATAATATGACCCCTTCTACGTCGGGTAAGTTGGAACCGATTGACCTATTTTATCTCAACACTATGGTCACTAAATGCGATCCTGTGACTATGGTGGACTATAGATAGGATTTACGGAAATCTATCGACCAAGAGTTCTTCCGGAAGAATTAGCTAAACAGTTGGCTTATCAATTTACAGAAATTGAGTCTTGGGATCACTTGTATCATTCTTGAGGGAGATCAATTATGCAAGTGCATTGAGTCTACACGTTAAAATGAATTTTAAATAGACTTAAATCACCTCGATGAGTTGCTTATTTCGTTTTGTTTTTCTTTCTTTTTGGTGTAGATCACGAACTTTTAAACCGCTAATAACAAATGGTGGTTCTACGATAACCCAATGCCAAGTGCCACATTGGACCGTGAGTCCCGGCTTCGGATCTTCATGAATCGGATGAATCGTCTACTCGATGAAGAATGATGGATCAAACTTCGAGAGGCGGGAGGCGGCATTACGGAATGCTGCCGCCGCCGACGGAAGCTCAAATATCTATTAGATCCCCTCCCGGCAAACCCAGGTCCCACGGCTAGAGCTGCTGAAATCACCAAGTTTAATGATTTCGTATGGAAAAGTGCGATTAAAAACGTACTCATTTTTGCAATGGAATCCAATTTGCAGAAACGCTTCATAGCCCATGGTGCAAACAAGATTTTCACCACGCTCACCAAGGAATTCTCGAAAGCACCGAGAATCGTGACCTATGAGCATACCACTCGCTTCTTTGATGCGAGACTCCAGAAGGGCCAACCAGTTAGCCCACACATTCTCAGCATGATTGAGAATGTCGAGAAGCTGGAGACCTTTGATTGTAACATCAGCGAGAACATTGTTATCGACCGCATGCTTCATTCACTCCACGATGGTTTTTCGCAATTTAGAGCGAATTACTATATGAATGATTTGAAGAAAACCCCCCATGAACTGCACTCCCTTCTCGTACAGACCGAGAAGGACATGAAGTTCAGTGGGAGCTTGAAACATGATGTTCTCGTTGTGACAAACAAAGGGAAAGGTAAGGGCAAAGCTCAGGCAAACCTAGCGGTAGGTAAACCGAAGTTCAAGAAGTCGGGTTCAGGTAAGAGTGGGCCTGGTGAGTCGAGCACCTCATCAGGCGCGACAAAGAGCAAGAATGAAAACATGGAATGCCATCATTGCCACAAGACTGGGCATTGGAGGCGTACATGTCCTGTTTATCATGAGGACTTAAAGGCAGGTCGTGTTAAACTTGTTGGTATGTCTTCTTCTTCTTCTACTTTTATTCATATGATTGAGATTAACCACGCAAGTTACGGAACTTGGGTACTTGATACTGGTTGTGGTTCTCATCTGTGTAATCATGTGCAGGGGCTCCGAAACATCGAACCCCTCGTAAAGGGTGAGGTGGACCTGCGTGTTGGGAATGGAGCAAGAGTGGCTGCCATCTCAAAGGGGACATATGTGATCCAGCTTCCTAGCGGATTTGAGTTGTCATTATATGACTGCAATTATGTACCTAGTCTTTCGAAAAACATTATTTCAGTTTCTGCACTTGACAAACTTGGTTTTTCATTTGTAATAGAGAATAATACTTGCATTTTCTCATTACACGATATGATTTATGGCAAGGCAGTCTCCATGAACGGAATTTATGTTTTAGATCAGGCCACTGAAATATTACACGTAATGAATAAAAAGTTAAAGGTTGGTGACAAAGATCAAACGCATCTATGGCACTGCCGTATGGGACACATTAATGAGAAACGCGTAAAACAGCTCATCAAGAATGGAGCTATCTCGGCTTTTGATTTTCAATCATTTGGCACGTGTGAATCATGTCTCATCGGTAAGATGACTCGTATTTCCTTCAAAGGTGTTGGAATGCGTGGCTGCGACCTATTAGGACTCATACACACGGATGTGTGTGGACCTATGTCAATCACCGCACGAGAAGGCTATAGGTATTTCATCACTTTCACGGACGATTTAAGTAGATATGGCTATGTCTACTTAATGAAGCACAAAAGTGAATCCTTTGAAAAATTCAAAGAATACCAGAATAGGGTACAGAACCTGTTGGGTAGAAAGATTAAAACACTACGTTCAGATCGTGGTGGCGAGTATCTTTCTCACGAGTTTGATCAACACCTTAAAGACTGTGGGATTGCCCTACAGTTAACTCCACCTGGAACACCTCAGCTGAATGGTGTGTCCGAACGAAGAAATCGAACACTACTTGATATGGTTCGATCCATGATGAGTCACACCGTGTTGCTCGACTCGTTGTGGGGTTATGCTCTTCGTCATTTGCTCTAATACTTAACCGAAGTCCGTCTAAAGCTGTTAACAAGACTCCATATGAACTATGGAAGGGAACGGTCCCTAACTTGTCCTTTATACGGGTTTGAGGCTGCGAGGCTTATGTCAAGTGGAGACACGAGGATAAGCTCGGCCCGCGAGCGGTCAAGACATACTTTATAGGTTATCCTAAAGGAACACTTGGTCATTACTTCTATTCGCCAACCGAACAACGTGTTTTTGTTGCGGCTAGTGCGACATTCTTAGAGAAGGAATTTCTCGAGAATGCAAAGAGTGATAGAACCTTCGACCTGTCGGAGATTCCAGAACCAAATACCGAGCAACCATTGGAGGAACCTATTCCTTCAATCCCGGCCGCGGTTAACATTCCTGAGGAACCTAGGAGGTCGGGAAGAGTCTCTATTCCTCCAGACAGATACATTGGTATGGTCGAGGAACATGACATAGATGACGTTCTACTCTTAACAAGTAGTGAACCCGCAACCTATAAAGGTGCCATGACTAGTTCTGACTCAAAGCTATGGCTTGAGGCCATGCAATCCGAGATGGACTCTATGTATGAGAACAACGTATGGGATCTTGTTGACTTACCTGCTAAGGTTCGTCCCCTTCAATGCAAATGGCTTTACAAGATAAAGCATTCTGTGGAAGGTCAACAAGATATCTATAAAGCACGACTAGTTGCTAAAGGTTTCACCCAAGTGCCAGGTTTGCACTACGATGAAATTTTTGCACCCGTAGTCATCTTTGCGTTCCATTCGGATTATCTTAGCGATCGCCGCTTTTCATGACTATGAAATTTGGCAAATGGATGTGAAAACCGCCTTCTTAAACGGCTTTTTGGAGGAAGAGTTGTACATGGTAAAACCCGAAGGTTTCATCGATCCACAACATCCTAAGAAAGTATGCAAACTTAAGCGTTCCATTTATGGACTTAAGCAAGCATCTCGGAGTTGGAATCATCGCTTCGACCAAGTGATTAAAGAAAATGGATTTACTCGATCGGTCGAGGAACCATGTCTTTATATCAAGTCGAGTGGGAGCAAGATTGTCTTCTTAATATTGTATGTCGATGACATACTCCTGATTGGGAATGACATACCTCTCTTAACTTCGGTGAAAGTATGGTTGAAAAACCATTTCCAGATGAAAGATCTGGGAGAGGCACAAAGAATTCTAGGCATCCGTATCTATCGAGATAGATCACGACGGATGCTATCTCTCGATCGGAGTCTTACATAGACAAAGTCCTAGAGAGATTCAGCATGACTAACTCCAAGAAGGGGTTCCTTCCTATGTCTCCAGGGGTGCATTTGAGCAAGTCTCAGGCACCAGAGACACCGGAAGAGAAAGAGCACATGACACGGATTCCTTATGCTTCGGCTATAGGATCAATCATGTATGCCATGATATGCACACGTCCGGACGTGGCATATGCATTGAGTATGACAAGTCGATTCCAACAGCATCCAGGTGAATCACATTGGCTGGCTGTCAAGAACATTCTTAAGTACCTACGGAGGACTAAAGATTGGGCATTGACTTATGGAGGCCCTCAAAAGCTATGCGCAACCGATTCTGTGAGATGCTAGCTTCCAAACGGATCGAGATGACTCGAAATCTCGATGGATTCGTTTTTACTCTTAAATGCCGCCGTCGGTGGAAGAGTTCCAAACAAACTATTCAAGAGATTCTACGACCGAGTCCGAGTACTATGCCGCGTCGAAGCTACAAAGGAAGCGATATGGATGCGTCAATTCTTACATGGGCTATCTGTAGTGCCTAGTTCGAATGACCCGATCACCATCTATTGCGACAATAGTGGTGCCATCTTCCAAGCTAAGGAGCCAAAGTCTAGCAACAAGTCTAGACATGTACAACGGAAAGCTCATCTAATCCGAGATTACGTGGAGCAAAAGGAAGTAGTGATAGAAAAGATTGCTACAGATGATAACATAGCAGATCCTCTCACTAAAGCATTACGACAAGATAAGCATGAAGGGCATGTTAATTCCATGGGAATTAAACGTGTTCCTAAGTTGTAGTACTCTTTTATGGATTAGATTCATTCCCTTTTGTACTCTATACGACATCATCGTTTTGATATTTTATATATATTTTGTTTTTCATGTGGATTTGTACGACAAATTTTGAACACCACAAAGTGAACTGAACGAACATTATATTATTCAGTCCTTAATTGCCCACATGAGCTGATAACTCTGGCAATTATTTTGTGACGTTGGTTGATGGTGGGTTCAACGAGCCATAAGTCAACCGCTTGACTGACCAATCACAGAGGCGATTTATACGGATATTTCGTAGGACACAATTGTGACATCGACGTGGAGTCCTAAATGTTTTATAACATTCTGTGCCCGGTCGTGGATAGGACTTCCATGGTGATCCTAAGAGTCGATTCTTTTGACTATCGACTGTGTCTCTTGAGACTAAGGCGATTTTGGGTGACTTTGGTTTCTTTCTCACGGTCATCCGTAATGTAGAGGGGCCAAGTAGATTTTTAAGGTCATTTCATGTTTGTGCTTAGATCGGAAGGAGTTCGAGTTGAAGGAAATATTCATCCTTTATCAGGTACTCGATATTTCTCAGGGCCACTCGAGGAGTCAGAATGAAATGCATGGCCATGCTCGGATCGGATTCGTTTTATCAGTTAAGTTACTCTCTAGTCGGGGAAACCACTCTAGATACAGATCGATTGTAAAATACGACCTTTGCGGATCCGGATCTGCAAATTGTTTTACATTGAGTGGGAGAAATTTTAAATGAATATGAGAATCGGTTATCGCACATACACTTGTACGGACAAGTGGGAGTTTGTTGGAGCTGTGTCCTCCAGTTAGTGCGGATAACGTCATTGCACATACACTTGTACGGACAAGTGGGAGCTTGTTGGGGCTGGTGTCCTTAACTTGATTAGTGCAAGGACTTATAAATCTCTAAAAGGATCAAAGGGTATACTTTTGTATCATAATCCGTTGGTCCACGTTTATCAATAACGGTTGGCTTGCTAGATAAGTTTGACGTTATTGTCATACAGATGGCGGTGATCAACTGGTCCCTAAAAGTCACACCTATAGGATACGTTTGAGAGATGTGACGGTATGAAAATACAGTCATGTAGATGCCAAATTTGACTAACCAGTTAGTCCGAGTTATTTGACTAGTAATTAGTCAAATATGTGATGTTGAGATATTTTTATTTAATACGGATTATATAAAAATGGCCAAGACGAATTAAACGATTAATTCGTAAAATTGAATATAAACGATTTATATTTGATTAATGTATATTGAATATAATTATACAATATTGTCTTTGTTGGACATGTATTAATAATTCAAGTAATCCGTATTATTAGTTGATGCTTTAATAACCGATAACCGATGTGATTTTTATAATTAGATCGTGTCATATACATTTAGTAAATTGCATGTCGGACCATGAGTTAAAATAAAGAGGAAATGGAAAAGCCCATTTCCCTCTCTTGATCTCGGTTTGGCCGAATGGCCTAGACAATAAGAGAGGCTCACTCTCTTGTTTAACCTAATCATTCATTTGCAAAAAGAAATTAGGGTTTTGAGAAAGTGCCTCTCGAAATTCGGATCTCTCATCCAACATAAACTCACAAAACAATCCTCTCAATATTGCAAGGCAATTAGAGGATTCCTTCTAGCACAAGGGCATTTCTCGGACAATCTTGGGTGCATCGTTTAGGAGGAGATCTACTTTGATCTCTCATTGCCAATTTGCACTAGGACCGAAGGTTAATCCTAATCTTTATCGTTTCATTATTGTTTTTCGTTTATGACTATAAATCATGTATAAAATTTGCGTTATAATCCTATAAAGAGAGGGTTTTATACGGATATTACCCCACAATTTGGATGTGCTTGGGAGTCATAAGGAGGTGGGTTTTATAATGCAAGTGGAAGGAAGAGTGATGTGTCACTAAATGTGTGGTGGGGTGTAATTTTAATTAAGAAAAGACGGGTCAAATCAACGTGGGAAGACGGGCGGATTCGAGCAGAAGACGCTCGGATTCAAGCTTCTCGGGACGGGCGGATTCTGGGAAAGATGCCCGGATTCTTTCACAGCTAAATTTCCAAAAATATAACGCCACGAAGATGGGCGTCCCGAGCATGAGACGCTCGGATTCTTTTTTATCGGGACGGGCGTCTTCTTCTGAAGACGGGCGGATTCCTCTCCAAGAATTTTTCTTGAAATGCACAGGTAGAAATACGGGCGTCTTTCTGCAAAGCCGGCCGGATTCTTCAAGACGGGCGTCTTCTCTTCTTAGACGCTCGGATTCTCCTTTAGTCCAAAATCTTCAAATTCTCGGTTTAGCAGGACGGACGGATTCTCCTCAGGCCGCCCGGATTCTGGCAAGACGGCCGGATTCCAGGGAATACGCACGTGTTCAAGCTGTGAATTCTTCCTTTGACTTTCTTTCCTCTCCTAGATGCTTCCCCACACTTGAAAATTGGTTCCTTCCTTCATAAAAATTAGTTAGTGACCCTCCCTCACTTACTCTCATGATAAGAGCTCATGCTTATTATTAAAAGAAGTGCAATAAAATTATAAATACAAGTTAGAGGGTTAGTATATTTACATGTGGTGGTTTAGGGAGGACTCCACCAAACTCTCCCTTTGATGGTTCTTTCAAGGATGAGAAGGCCCGAGGTAGGTGACCTCGACCTCTCCAATGAACGCTCCTTCATAATATGGCTTCAATCTTTGACCATTGACTTGGAACTTGCTTCCATCTTCCGCCTTGAGTTCAAAATCTCTATATTTTCCAACTTCGGTTATCACATAGGGACCCATCCATCTAGAGTTCAATTTTCCCGGAAAAAGTCGGTAGCGGGAATTGAATAGAAGGACTTTGTCCCCTTTGTGCAAGGCCTTTTGTCTAATTCTCTTGTCATGGAGTAATTTTGTTCTTTCCTTGTAAATCTTTGCATTCTCATAGGATTGTAGTCGGAATTCTTACAACTCTTGAATTTGAATCATCCTCTTTTGACCACTTAATTTGAGATCAAGATTAAGTGCTCGGATTGCCCAAAAAGCTTTGTACTCCAATTCGATTGGCAAATGACATGCTTTTCCATAAACAAGTTTGTAAGCGGAGGCTCCTATGGGAATCTTATAGGCCGTCCTATAAGCCCAAAGAGCATCATCAAGCTTTGTGCTCCAATCTTTCCGAGTCTTGTTCACAACTTTCTCGAGGATTTGTTTGATCTCTCTATTTGAAACTTCAACTTGACCGCTTGTTTGAGGATGATATCCCAAGCCGGTTCTATGTTGAACACCATATCTTCTTGAAGAGCTTGGTGACCGTTTTTGCATCATCATTTGGAGTGGCAATTGCCTCCACCCACTTTGAGACGTAGTCTACGGCCACAAGGATGTACTTATTCCCGTTGGATGTCACAAAGGGACCTTGGTAGTCGATTGCCCACACATCGAAGATCTCCACCTCTAGAATGCCCCTTTGTGGCATTTCGTTCCTCCAAGAGATATTCCTCGTTCTTTGACAAGCATCGCAATGAATGATGAATTCTCTTGTATCTTGAAACATTGTAGGCCAATAGAAGCCCGATTGAAGAATTTTTGCAACGGTCCTCCTTGCTCCATGGTGCCCACCGTAGGGTGATGAGTGACATCCTTCCAAGATTCCTTGGACTTCCCATAGAGGGATGCATCTCCGGTAGAGCCCATCACTACATTCTTTGTAGAGGTTTGGATCGTCCCAAAAGTACCTCTTCACTTCGAATAGGAATCTCTTCCTTTGGTTGTGATTCAAATTTGGAGGGAGTACTTTTCCAACAATATAATTAGCATAATCGGCAAACCATGGGGTGATGTGCCTTTCGAGTTGTGTTTGAATGGCCATCAAAATATCGTCGGGAAATGAGTCATTGATCGGGGTTTCTCCATTTTCATCATGAAACTGGATTCTTGACAAATGATCCACCACTACATTCTCGGCTCCTTTCTTGTCTCTTATTTCTAAGTCAAATTCTTGAAGAAGCAAAATCCATCTCAACAATCTTGGTTTTGCCTCCTTCTTTATCAAGATATGTCGGAGAGCACGGTGATCCGAAAATACAATCACTTTGGATCCAAGCAAGTAGGAACGGAATTTGTCCAAAGCATAGACAATGGCAAGAAGCTCCTTCTCGGTGGTATCATAATTCACTTGGGAGGAGTCAAGAGTCTTGCTTATATAATAGATGGCGTGAAGAGCTCTCCCTACCCGTTGGCCAAGAACCGCTCCAACAGCGTAGTTGCTAGCATCACACATAATCTCGAATGGTAATTCCCAATTTGGAGGTTGGATGATCGGTGCCGAGATTAGTGCTTCCTTGATTCTATTAAAGGCTTCAACACACTCATCAGTGAATTGGAATTGGGCATCTTTAAGCAAAAGTTGAGTGAGGGGTTTTGCTATTTTTGAAAAATCCTTTATGAAACGGCGATAGAAACCCGCGTGACCGAGAAAACTTCTCACCCCTCTAACATTCACGGGAGGTGGGAGTTTCTCTATCACCTCAACTTTAGCTTTATCGACCTCGATGCCCTTTTCCGAAATTAAATGACTCAAAACAATTCCTTCATTGACCATGAAGTGACACTTTTCCCAATTTAAAACAAGACTAATATCTTCACATTTTTGCAACACAAGAGAAAGATTATGCAAACATGAGTCAAAGTCCTTTCCATAAACACTAAAATCGTCCATAAAAACTTCCATTATGGTCTCTAAGTAATCGGAGAAGACACTCATCATGCATCTTTTGAAAGTGGCGGGGGCATTACATAAACCAAAAGGCATCCTCCTATATGCAAAAGTACCATAAGGGCATGTGAAGGTGGTCTTATGTTGGTCATCCGGGTGTATAGGGATTTGGAAAAATCCCGAATACCCGTCAAGGTAACAAAAGAATTTGTTGGAGGCTAACCTCTCAAGAATTTGGTCAATGAATGGTAGGGGGAAATGATCCTTTCTTGTTGCGGAGTTTAATTTTCGATAGTCAATGCACATACGCCAACCGGTGATCATTCTTGTGGGTATTAGTTCATTCTTTTCATTTGTCACTACCGTGGTACCTCCTTTCTTAGGTACCACTTGGACGGGGCTAACCCACAAAGAGTCCGATATGGGATATATGATTCCCGCATCAAGTAATTTCATAACTTCTCCTTTGACAACTTCTTGCATGTGGGGGTTCAATCTTCTTTGGGGTTGAATGGTAGGTCTATGATCTTCCTCTAGATGAATTCTATGCATGCAAAAGTTGGGACTTATCCCCTTAAGGTCATCTAGACTATAACCTATAGCCTTTTCATGTTGTTTCAACACATCAAGCAATTTTCCCAATTGATTCTCATCAAGTCTATCATTAAAAATCACGGGTTTGGTCTTTCATTGATCAAGGTAAGCATATTTCAAATTTGGGGGAAGGGGTTTTAAAGTAAGAATTTGTACCTCACCTTCCTCCTTTGGAGTTTCATTGAGAATTTGCTCCATCTCCATTAGACATTCCATTCTCATAGCATATTCAACTTCATTCTCATCAACCTCATCATATTCAAATTCCATGATGGGTTCCTCTTGCTCTTGAGCTTGTAAAATATCTTCTAGGAGGGATTGCTCATCTTCTATGGGTTGACATGCTTCCATAAGGATGTTATGCACCAATACGGATTGTGCATGAGTAAGTTCTTTGTTAGCTAGAGCGGCCTCAAAAACATCCACCTCCAATTCCCAATACATATTTTTAGCCTCACTTGCTTCCAAGGCTTCCAATGCTTGCATGGGATCTTTGAAGAAAGGTATACTTAAGTGGTCCTCTACAAAACAATCTATAAGGTCCATCTTGCAAAATATCGAACAACTTGAAAACAATTAAAACAAACCTTGAGGAGTTTTACTTCCCCAAGGCAAAGAAAGACACAACTAATAACAATATAAGAAAATCTAAATCAAGTTAACACCGTCCCCGGCAACGGCGCCATTATTGATCGGTCCGTTTCGTGTTCACAATTGAATAGATGTTGTCGTTGGGTCACGTCCGAATCAAAACACAATTTATAGCTTCACAAACAACTCTACAATTAGTAAAGAGGCAAGTAAAGGTCGGATCCCAAGGGACGGGAATTGAGATGAGATTCTATTGAAACTAGTGGTGTCTTAGGGGTGTCACAATTTGGGTTGATGTAGAAGGTCACTAACTAAATAGTAATGAAAATAAATAAGCAAGATGAAATAAAAGGGTTGTAAACAATTGATAAAAAGCACTAGGGTATCATGGGGTCATAGGGGAATCATGGGAATTGATCATACAAACATGTTCTCAAATTATAAGAAAGCAATTATTGTTGTGATGGATTGAGTTGGGTTATATCTTACAATCCTAGGAAAGTTTGGGTCCCGGAGCCGAATCGATTAGATTGTACAACACCTACAAGTCGACTTAGTCTTCTCTACTCAACAACATGCATGGTCTAATGAGACTCGAGTTGGTTTATGTCTTACAAGTCTCATTGAAAAGATAGGTGATGGGTAAAAAATGCAAGGATTCATAGGCTCACATTTCATCAAACATAACATGTGCATGAGTTGAGATCAAAACAAGCAAGCAAATAAACCATGAAAGCATATTAATTTAAGCATGAATCATTCCCCATGTTGGTTTCCCCTAATTACCCATTAACCCTAGCTAGGTCACTACTCACTCATTATCATGTTGATCATGCTAGCAAGGTTGTCAATCATACCAACAAAAGGAAACATGATGAACAAATGAAAGTAATTGTGACACCCTCATTCATTGCGGAAAAATAAACACGTAATTCTAGAATAAAACTGCATGGATATGTTTGTAATAGGTTCATTTGGGTAAAAACCTGTAATTTTTAAAACCTGAACCTGTTATAAAAGTATCCAAATGGGAAGGTGTCAAACATGCAAGGTCTAAAATAAATCTGATAATAAAACATCGCTAAAGTCGCGAAACAAAGTTATACAACCCAAATATGATAAAGGGAGACATATGTCCCTAAAAAGTATATAACATAAAAAGTGTTTAAGGGTCATAATAAAATAAAGCCAATCTAGGTCCCAAGGTTACTTTGCTCGCTAGCTCGTCCATGTACCCCATATATGCATCACCTACCTGTCAATCGCATTTTATACAAATACGAAAGCCACAGTCAGTGGGGAGTAACTCCGAGTTCTCCCAGCAACGAAATGTCATAATTAATATAACATGTAAACATAAGAATATGAATATGAATAACACATAGCCTTAGTATATAGATGCTAGACAATTGTGCTTATCATGTGAACAACAATAAAACAACACATAGTCCTAGCATGTGAATACTAGACCGACTCATACTACACTATCATGTGAATCACATAACATCCAGGAATCCAAACTCTATCAACCATAGCCGGCTTGCATCTCACCTTCTATGATTCATAGAATCATCAAACAAGAAAGGACAATATATCTAGAGACAGGCATAAGTTCCTAGTACAGTCAATAGTCACTCTGTAACTCGAGTCTATACCACGAGGTAAGGTAAACACCCTAGTCCTAAACCTGCGCAGACCTAGCGACATGCGGAAAATACCGCATCCAAGACCCATGATCACACACATGAGTACCCCTAAGGAGTCTACCAAAGGGTTGGCTAATACTTAAGCTGGCCACATACTTCTACGAGTACGTCAGGAGGTCATGCCCTAACTTGGATATAAACCCACCAAGCTAAGATACAAAGGCTATTAAGCTGTGAACATACACTCGTCAAAGACTATAATGGCCTATCTATGACGATGGTCTAAGATACCAACACCACACAAGACAAGTAGGACACCCACTTAACCATAAGAGGGGCAAAGAGTCCAAACTTGCACACAAAAATGATCATACACACCCTAGCATATGAAAGGCTACGCAAGAGCATATTCAGCTGACAATCCAACAATATCTCCAATATCAATAATAATCCAAATTCCAGCTAACCAACAGTACCATAATCCATGAGAACAAGCTAAAATGGCAAAGAGGCAACAAGACTCAAGCATAAGGCATCCAAAGCATCCAACAACTAACATGTGAAATGATAATTACAAATATCAAGGCATAACATAAAACATCCAATGACAACCAATCTCACGTCAAAGACAAACCCTCGACCCTAGTCCCGCGACGGGTCATCGGTCAAATCGAGGCTGACCGGTTTAAACCTAGTTTGACCAAACTCGTTCGGTCAATAACTGCCCACTCGAGTCTTGGCCTACTTTGGCCCAAATCACAAAATTCATTACAATATCATTTTCATGCACTATTCCAATTTCTATCATGTGAAAGACTATCAACATAAGAAAATATATTTCAACTTACAAAATAACTAATTCCACAAAATTCTCGCATAATAAAATAGCATAAATAACCGTCTCACACAAGGGTAAACTTTTCTATAAATTTTATCGATAAAACGACGTCATTTACTCATACGGACTCCGAATTGAGTGATTCAAGTGGCTAAACCACCTAATTTTTCGACGCCGTTCAATCTGTCATATTTTTGGAAATATTGGAAACCGTCTCGGTCTGATACTGACGCGTTCCAGCCAAAACACGGACTTGTCACAGCACATAATTCCTCATCCAAATTTGTTCCAAACAATAATATACAAATGGGTAACATAAATTAAATATAAGCATACTCATCTTACTCCATTCATTCATTTATCAACAAGATCGTCTCAAACAACAACAAACAACAACAAACAACAAATACAACTACTAATGTGACATTAATTCGTCGAGTAACTCGGAATAGTTACCTTAAGCTAGCAAAGAGACAAGTAATAACTTGAGAAAGCTTCTAAAATCCAAAATTACTCTTCATCTTCAACAACATATGAGTCACCTAACTCATCTTCAAATTCTTCACCTATAAGAACAACAAAAACACAATTATTAAGCTTAAATTCGAAACCCTAAAAAAAAAGTGTCTTAAACAAAAATTGGGGGAAATGAAAATAAAGCTTACTAGTAGATGAGGATTGAAGAGAGGATTCCAAATATATAATTTTTATGAGATTTGGTGGAGAAATGAAGGATTTATGGTGGATTTAGGGATTGTAAGGAGGATTTTTAGTGGGTTTTTGGTGTTTGAGAGAAGGAGGAGATAGATTGAGTTATGGAGGAAATGAAAATTGGAAGAGGGGACAAATGGAGGGTAGGTGGCCAACCAAAGACATGGGGAGATGGGTCATTTGTTTACGTTTTGGTTCGTTTCGACGGAAATTAGAAATATTCGTCGAACGCGATTTCCGAGAAAAGTAAAGTTCTTAAACACGATTTTACTAAAAGATTAAGTACTCATATGCCCAATATCCAAACTCGTTTACCCAACGACCGTAAGAAATGGGAAAATCCCAATTTTACGACTTTTTATCCGAAATCTATTTTATGACTTTTATCCGAAATCTATTTTATAAAAGGAAAAGGTTTAAATATAGCTTAAATCACTTTTAAACATCTCTAAACTATCAAAAATGATTACATTTCTTCAAAATAAAATAAGGTTATATTTTATCAAATAAATTTTATTTCAAATAAATTAATATTAAATTAAAATAGATTAAAATATTACTCTTAAAATATCATAAAGGTCTTCAAATTTACGGGGTGTTACAATCATCCCTCCTTTTAAGAAGTTTCGTCCCCGAAACTTAGAAGAAGGAACATTGTATATATGTAGGTCTATCTCTTTAAAATCAAGTAAACAAAATCTTCAGAATATGAATGTATGAAATATAAGTGTCTTTTCAATGGAAAGGAATATCCTCGTCGGCCGTTCAAGAACATCAACATTCAAAATCAAAGACATAAAAATATATATTTTTACACCAACAAAAGAGAAAACCAATTATCGGACGTCTCCAATAACGAGCTTTACCACTCATTGACGTTAAAACCAGTGGAAAACATTAAAACATTTCCAAAAATCTTTAGTTCGAAACTCTATAATAAGGATAATAACTCCACTAGCTATGACCAAACTCTAACTACGACTTTTAAACAACTAAGCAAGGACTACTAACGCGGAGAGTATTTAAGAGAAGGAGAGGGAACACTCGAAAGGATAGCTAAACTCACAAGAATTAGATAAAGGAACGGAAAGTACCTCACGAGAAGAGTTCGGGATATTTAGCTAACATAGAAGATTCAGGCTCCCAAGTTTCTTCTTCGACATTTCCACAACGCCAAAGGATACGAACTAGGGGCACAACTTTGTTTCTAAGTTGCTTGTTTGCTCTTTCGAGGATTCGGATTGGCCTTTCTTCCAAAGTCAAGTTAGGCCCCAAATCTGGGATTTCTTCTTGAATAACATGGCTCGGATCACTAATGTACTTCCTCAACTGAGATACATGGAAGACATTATGAACCTTGCTCAAATTCGGGGGCAACTCCAAACGGTAAGCAACGGGGCCAATCTTCTCAAGCACACGGAAAGGTCCAATGTATTTGGGACTCAGCTTTCCTTTCACACCAAACCGTTTCACCCCTTTCATAGGTGATACCTTAAGGAACACTCGATCATCAACCTCAAAGGCAAGTGGTCGACGACGGACAACGGTGATCGGAGCCATTTGGTGTTCACAATTAAGCATATGTGGTCGTTGGTCAATGGTCGATACAAAACACAATTTATACTTCACAAACAACTCTACAATTAGTAAAGAGGCAAGTAAAGGTCGGATCCCAAGGGACGGGTATTGAAATGAAGATTCTATTGTAACTAGTGGTGTCTAGGGGTGTCACAAATTGGGTTGATGTAGAAGGTTACTAAACTAAAATAGCAATGAAAATAAACTAACAAGATAAATAAAATAAGGGTGTAAACAATTGATTAAAAGCACTAGGGTGTCATGGGTTCATAGGGGAATCATGGGATATGATCATACAAACATGTTCTCAAATTATAAGCAAGCAATTATTGTTGTGATGGATTGAGTTGGGTTATATCTTACAATCCTAGGAAAGTTTGGGTCCCGGAGCCGAATCTCTTGGATTGTACAACACCTACAAGTCGACTTAATCTTCCCTACTTAACACATGCATGGTCTAACGAGACTCGAGTTGGGTTATGTCTTACAAGTCAAGTTGAAAGGATAGAAGATGATAGTAAATGCAAGGATTCATAGGCTTAGCATTTCATCAAATATAACATGTGCATGTATTAAGATCAAAACAAGCAAGCAAATAAGATATGAAAGCATATTAATTTAAGCATGAATCATTCCCCATGTTGGTTTCCCCTAATCACCCATTAAACCCTAGCTAAGAGACTACTCACTCATTATCATATTGATCATGCTAGAAAGGTTGTCAATCGTACTAACATAATGAAACATGATGAATAAATAAAAGTAATTAGCAATAATTAAAAAGGGATTAAGAGATTATACCTACTAATGATTCCAATAATAAAGCAAGAATAAAAGAAGTACTTGAATCCTAGATTGAGAGGTTGTCAATCTCCCAATAATAACCCAAATAATCTTCAATTACCCAAAATAAAGTAAGAACAAGAGAGAGATTAAAGAACTAAAACTTGGATTAAAACTTGATTAATATTTGATTACAATATTGAAGAGAGATTTGATTGATATTAACTACACTAATTATTGATAAGAAGAACATGCTCCTCTAATTAGACTAATGGGGTATTTATAGTGAAAATTAGGGAGGATGCATTAGGGTTAACTAAGGGCTAAACTAGTAATTACACTTTTTAAGTTGAGCAAGGAGCCTCCGGGATTATCCGAGAGAAGGGCTTCTCTTATCGATGCTTGAGGAATGAAAACGTCTTTGTCTTTGTGATCCGTGCGGATGGGAGTCGGGACGGCCGGATCTGGGATGAGGAATCCGAGCGGATTCTTGGGCAAGACGCTCGGATGGCGAGGGGAATCCGAGCGGATTCCTTTTGGGACGCTCGGATTGGCGAGGACGGACGGATTCTCTACAATCCGTTCGGATTGCGATTCAGCAACTTTCCTTCTTCTTTTTCTTCCCTTTTCTTCATGAATTCCTTGGGGATTTCCTTGGGGACTCAAGGATCCTTTTCTCAACAATGCTCTTCTACTATGCTATGTACAAAGGCCTTCTAGTCTTGTCTCTCCTCGATGCTTGGTCATTGAATATGATCAATTTAGCCTTGTTTTGCCATGAAAATGCAAGATTCTTACTCCTTTCCTACCAAGGGATCAAAATCTCAAAGAATATGCAAAACAAAGAACTAAAGATAAGAAATGACCCAAATAGGCACTAAAAAGCATGAAAACAATGGTAATTCGGGGGGCTAAATATGCGCCAATTATGGTCACATCAAATATCCCCAAACCGAACCTTTGCTCGTCCGAGTAAAGAGGTGACAAAGACTAGGACCAATACTAACCTAACCTAATAATAATAGCCGATATGAGACAATTAGCGGGTCTCACTCTGCCCCTTCAACTCACAACAAGACAACCATGAGGTAGGATGCCTTCTTGCAAGGCAAGGTGGGTCTTGCCAAAATGGCGACACATCCAAACATTAAAGCACACAAAAACACATAGTGGATGCATCTACAAAAAGAATAGCCACTTTCCTCATCTAAGTGGCGGAAATTATCTACAAGGGAAGCAATTCAAGGGTACACAATCCTTCATAGATGCAATTTGTTCAAACTACTAAGCCTAGAAGGATACCAATAAATCACCTCCAAAAGGTGTCAAGCTAGGGTACCTTTGTCCTCAATCGTTAAATGCTTTTGTCAAGAGTAGACTCCCTATGGTGTTAGAAACACTGGAGGATCGCGGAATTCCCCCTCTTGCCTAGACAAGAAGAAGGGTCGTCCCCTCTCTACCATGCACAAAAATGGATACGATGGATAAAGGGATCGATAGTATTTGAGTTTTATTTTGGGAGTTTGCTTTTGTTTTTGTTTTCCCCCCAAATTTCTTTGGCATTTGACATTTGAGAACACTTTCTTGCCATTCCTTTTGATTTTTGGCATTTCAATACTTGACAACTTTTTTTGCATTTCTTTTTGAACATTTTCAAAGTCACCCCAATTAGTAACGAGGGTGCCTTATATTTGAAGCTTAGGAGTCTATTTTTGCTCCTCTTTTCATTTGATGCATTTTGCAAACTTTCTTTCACTTTTCATTTCATTGAACTCAAATTGATTTCTTTTTGTTTTGTGCCCATTCCTTTTGATGACAAAATGTATGGTAGAACATGGATGAATGATGGATGCATGGTTTCAAGGGTCACCTTGGAATAAACGGTAGCCAAGGAGTTATCACACCACAAGGTACTCTTGACTCGGCCTTAAACCATGGGTCAAAGGATACTAGCATGACACATCCTAGGGTGTTTTACAAGTATTCTAACAAGCAAAGTCTTAAGAATAAAAAGCATCTACTAGGGCCTATATACACTTGTCAAGCTTCCCAAGTAGACGGTTTCACAAAATTTTTCTAACATGCAACTACATGCCATGATGCAACTAACATTTATACATCCTAATGCATATGATTCTACCAACTAATATGACATATAATCTAAATGCAATCCTAAGTTCACATTGTTTTTACCGCATCAATCAAAATAAAGCCACATAGTCATTAACATAAAGAGGAGAAAGGAGATTGGAAAGATCATACCATGCGGTCTTCAATATCCTCATGTCTCGGATGTGGCGTAGTCAATCAAAGTGAACAAGGATGAAACAAACACAATATATACAAGACAATATATACAAAGGAAATGAACTTGTTTTTGGTTTTTCAATTTTTCAAATTTTTATGATTTTTGAAATTTTTCAATTTTTATGGTTTTTGAATAAAAGTTAAGTGTTAGAATTCCCATCCCCACACTAATATGGGCATTGTCCTCAATGGCCAAAATGATGGAAATTATGCAAGAATGATGCATGATTTCTATACTAAATGCAATTCTACATTAAGCTATACTACATGATGCATGGTTTTTGTTATGACGGAGAGGATAATTTAAATTACCTCCCGTTGCGTATGCATTAACTTCCCCAAACCAAGTAAGACACTATTGCTAATGTCAAAGCATGGGGGAGTTCATGCACATGCTATGCTATGCATGAAACTAGATTGTCATTTTGGATTTTACAAAAGTGGGAACAATAAAGAACACCTCAAAGGAACCGAGGTGTGAGTCCTTTGATGTTGCTAGGACTAAACCAACAATGATCAAAATGAAATAAAATACAAAGAGATATAGACAAACCGTGGGAGAGTAGGAGTCTCCAAGGCTAGTCTTCCATCATGCTACTATCATCACTACTTCCCTCATGAGAAGTGGTCACATTGCCACTTTCCTTGGCACTTTCTTCTTTGCTTTCTTCACCATCATCTTCCTCATCATTATCTTCACCATCTTCACCATCTCTTTCTTCATCTCCACTTGCTTCTTCCTCAATATTATCATCAATCTCCTCATCATTTCCAACAACCTCATTGTCATCCACCACGTCCCTAGATGCACCCGGAAACAAGGCTTCTTTATCCGCCCAACTAGGCAAAGGACAAGATGGATCGAGGAGTCCTTGCCTAGCTAGATGTAGGAGGGGAGGATATTGAGCCAAATAAGCATTCTTCCGATCTTCATAAGCTTGCTTGTGCAGGGCTTGCATTAGAAGAGTGACATAATCTTTTCCAATTTCAACTCCTTGCGGTTTGAACTCTTCATAATCATAGGGGTAAGGTGGTATAACAATGGAAGAGGAGGGAGTTTCATGATCACCCTTTTGTTGTTGAATGATGTACTCGGCTTCTTCGGATAGGGGAAGTAAATAGTTGGTCCGGTGGACACTAAGACGGCAAATCTTTGCGGGTAAAGTGAATGATCGAGCCTCACTTGTAAGCCACCCATACTTGGTATCAAGGGAATTGTGAGCAACCCACTTAAACTTGTTAATCAAGGTGGACATATCAATAAGATGGCCACCATCCTTAGCCTTGTACTTGCTATCCTTATTGAAATTAGGATCAAAGTGCTTGGCTAGGACCGTGACAAGGCCGCCATTAACAATTACGGTTTGACCCTTCTTCCCACTATCTACATGGAGCCATCTATCAACCAATAGCCTCAAAGAATTGTAAGGCTTGGTGTGAATTCTTCCAATATTCAAAGTTGATTCAAGGAGAATAAAATCGAGTCCCGTGAAATGATTGGTGTCTTTCCTAGAAATTATGGTATTTCCCACAACTTTGTGCCATATTCTTATGCCCGGATGATGGACCAAAAGAGCACGACAAGCTTTAAAATCTTCAAATTTCTTCCCGGAGATTGCCTCCCAAAGAGGCTCGGGATCATACTTCCCATATTGCTTATAGAATTTATGTTCATCGCTAAGACCCAAAATTGCACCCAATTTCGGAAAGGAAATGCGTCTACTAGTGTTAGCTAGACGAAACTCAATATTTTCCCTATTCTCAACTTTTGTCACTTTTAAAGAACTTAAGAATTCCAAGACAAGGGAGGGGTATGTTACTTCCTTCATTTCAAACAATTTCTTTAAACCCATGGCATTGAAAAAGACTCTTGTTTGTTCAAGAACACCCAACTTCTCTAAAGCATCTTGGCATATGAATTTGGTGGATTGAATTTGTTTCATAGCAAACTTGACAAATGTATTTCTATGGGAATCGGAAATGAATGTTACCTCCGGATAATGCAAGAGTTGATTAATTACCGGAGTAGAGGGTGATGCTTCCATAGGAATTTGTTGAGGTGGTTGCACTTCCAAGCTTGGTGTTGATACCACCATTGCCAAAGCTTTCTTCATTTGTAGAGCTTTTTGCCTTTGAGAGAGAGTTGTAGTCTTTGGTGCCTTTGTTGCCTTTGCTTTTGCTTTTGTTGCTCCCTTTGTTCTTGCCATTTGATGAGCTAACCAAGAAAAAGATCAAAAATCTTCAATTTGTAGAATGCCCAAATCGATTTTGAAGGTGAAAGGCTTTGCCTTTATGGGAACAAAAATCAATTCAAAGGTGAAGATTTTGTGCTTGGTTTTGATTGTTAATGAAGATGGAGTGATTGATTTGTTATTTGAAAGATGGTTTGATTTGATTTTGGTGAGTTTTGTTGAGGGTTTTTGTTTTTGAGATGGAGAGGATGAGGGTTTTTGTTTTTGAGATGGAGAGGATGAGGGTTTTGATGTTATGGGTAGTGTTTATGAGTGAATGAATGAATGAATGAAGGTGGGGTGGGTATTTAAAGAACTCGACAATTTTAGGACGCAGGGACAATCCGTGCGGATTAGGCGCAATCCGCTCGGATTCTGCAGCTTCAAATTTTCAAAAATCCCGCCTAAAGACGGGCGGATTGTGGGGAATCCGCTCGGATTCTTATGAGATGAGACGGGCGGATTTCGCTTAGGACGGACGGATTCTTGTCCAGAGATTTTTCTTTGTTTTTCTTCAGCTGCAAGACGGACGGATTGTTCACAAGACGGACGGATTATGTGAGACGGGCGTCTTTCCAGTAATCCGCTCGGATTCTTCAACAGTCAAGAATTTGCGTTTTCAGCTCAGCCCAAGACGGGCGTCTTCTCGGCCAGGACGCTCGGATCCTCTGCAGACGGGCGGATTCTCAGGAATCCGCTCGGATTGGTCCTTGTGTACACGGATTCAGTTCCATCCGTGCACCAACGCATTCCCTTATCATTCTTTCTTTCTTTCTTTCAAATCTTGTGTTCTTCATTGTGGGGGCACTACTAAGGCATGAATAGCCTAGGCAATTGCCATCCCCACACTAAGGTAAAGCACTACACATCAATTAAAATCATTAGTCCCTCCCTCACTTCTCTCTTTCATGACAATTATTTTGATCAAAGTAAAAATAAATCCAAAAATGACAAAAATGCAATACAAAAATTGAAATGTAAGTTAGGGAGTTAGAAATATTTACAAGTGGTGGTTTAGGGAGGACTCCACCAAACTCTCATTCTTGATGAGATGTCAAGGAGGCATGTTCAAGGTGTTGTTGATGTTGCTCAACACCTTGAAGAAGTAATCAAAAGCTTGTTCATTGTTATGGTAGAGGTCCTCAATAGACCGTGGCCCTTGTTGTTGATCATGATCGATGGCATGCCCAATGTAGGGATTAAAGATCCCTTCAAATTCGTCGTCCCAAAGACCACAAACTTCATTGAGTTGATCATTGAAAATCTCTTGCTTGGATGGAGACAACTCTCCCAATTTCTTCTCTTGGCCGATGAGGCCATCTTCTTCTTCCTTGGTTGATTTTGATGAGCTTTGCAAGCTCTTCTTGTCACAATTCACTTGCTCTTTGAATGGAGCATCTTCAACTTTCTTCCTCCATTGGAGTTCCAATTTCTTCTTCTCATCTTTCCGGCTATAATGATCAATCATGAAACATGGCTCATGCAAACGAGGAGCTCTCATGGTCTTGTCAAGATTAAAAGTTATGCTTTCATCTCCCACTTCTAGAGTGAGCTCTCCATGTTTCACATCAATCACCGCACCCGCGGTGTGTAGGAAAGGTCTTCCTAAGATGATTGGAATGTTGGAATCTTCCTCCATATCAACAATGACAAAGTCCACCGGGATGAAAAACTTCCCAATTCGCACGGGGACATCTTCCCATATCCCTAGCGGTGTCTTCGTCGATCTATCGGCCATTTGAAGAGTGATATTGGTACATTTAAGCTCTCCCATTCCCAACCTTTTACTTACCGAGTACGGCATGACACTCACACTAGCCCCTAGATCACATAAGGCTTTGTTGATCGTTGTGTCGCCAATGGTACACGGTATTGAGAAGCTTCCGGATCCTTTAACTTTGGAGGTGAACTCCCTTGAAGTATTGCACTACTCACCTTAGTGAAGGCGATAGTCTCAAGTTTCCGGATTGACTTCTTCTTTGTGAGGATATCTTTCATGTACTTTGCATAGGCCGGAACGTGATTGATTAATTCCGTGAAAGGAATTGAGACTTCTAAGTTCTTCACAATTTCCATGAACTTCCCAAGTTGATCATCAAATTTAGGTTTGGCTTGACGACTTGGAAAAGGAAGTCTAATCACAATGGGCTCCTTTTCTTTGGCTTTGTCTTCATTTTTCTTTGAGCTTTCTTCTTTTGATGATTCCCCTTCCTTGGGACCTTGCACCACAACTTCATTCTCACTAGCTCTCACAACTTCATCCTCAACTTGCTCCTTCGGTGCTTCATATCTTGTACCACTTCTCAAGTGAATGGCACTAACCGTTTCATGTCTAGGGAGATTACTTTGTGGTGGTAATTGCCCCTTTTGTCTTTGTGAGCTTGAAGATGCTAGTTGGGTCAATTGTGTTTCCAACATCTTGGTGTGAGCTAGAATGTTGTTGATGGTGGTGTCTTTTGCTTGGCTATCTTTTTGCATTTGGGTGAAAAATTCTTGTTGATTCTTTTGCATTTGGAGGACCGCTTTTTGGACATCAAAACTTTGGTCATTGTGGTGATTGTATGGGTTTTGATTTTGGTAACCTTGGTTTTGATTGTAAAAGGGTCTTTGATTTTGATTTCTCATGGGTGGTGGAGTGTATGTTGTTTGAGGGTTTTGAACATTTTGGCTTTTGTATGAGAGATTTGGATGGAACTTGGTGTTTTCATTGTAAAAATTTGAATAAGGGGTACCACTTTTGTAAGCTTGGAAAGCATTGACTTGCTCGGTTGTTCCCTACATTCACTTGAGTCATGACCCAAGGTTCCACAATTCTCACATATCCCGCTTGGGATTGATGAGGATGCCGTCATGGCATTGACATGATGCTTTGATGATTTTGAGTTTTCCTCAAGTCTAGCCATAGCTTGTTCAAACTTCAAGTTGATTGTGTCGATGTGAGCACTAAGTTGAGCACCCAATTGAGTAACGGTGTCCACTTCATACTTTCCTCCTCTAGTAGCCTTGCGAGGCCTACTATATTGCGAATTATGGACCGCCATTTCCTCAATCTTGTTCCATGTTTGATTGTCATCAACTTCGGTGAACATTCCATTTGATCCCATATTGAGAATGTTCCTTGAATCTTCATATAAACCATTCCAAAATTGTTGCACTAAAAACCATTCGCTAAGTCCATGGTGAGGACATGAGCGACAAATACCTTTGAACCGCTCCCAAGCTTCATACAAAGATTCTTCATCCCTTTGCTTAAAACCCGTAATTTGAGCTCTTAGCATATTGGTCTTTTCCGGTGGGTAGAATTTTTTGTAGAAAGCTAGAGCTAGCTTCTTCCAAGAATCTATTCCAAGGGTGGCCTTATCAAGGCCCTTCAACCATTGCTTTGCGGTGCCGATTAACGAAAAAGGAAATAAGACCCATCTTATTTGGTCTTGAGTCACGCCCGTTTGAGAGATAGCTTCACAATAATCACAAAATGTTTCCATATGAGAATGAGGGTCCTCACTAGGCATTCCCCCGAATTGGCTCCTCTCAACTAGTTGGATGAAGGCGGACTTGGCAATAAAGTTTCCGGTAAGATGTTGTGGGGTAGGAGTACCATTTGGTAGATCCTCCTCGGTGGGTATAGAGTGTGACGAGAATTTAGGCATTGTAGGTGGATTTTGTGTGGTATTGTTTAATGGGTTTTCTTCTCCTTCTATTGCGAAAGGATTGACAAACTCACTAGTGGGTTGAACAACTTCACCAACACCTCCCAAATTCCTCCTAACAAGTCTCCTATTATTCGTCAAGGTTCTTTCGATTTCACGGTCAAAAGGTAACAAATCTCTTTGTAACCTTCTAGACATGCAAAATATCAAACAACTCAAAAACAATTAGAACAAACCTTGAGGAGTTTTACTTCCCCAAGGCGAAGAAAGACACAACTAAAAACAATAAAAGAAATCTTAAATCAATTAAACACCGTCCCCGGCAACGGCGCCATTTTTGATCGGAGCCATTTGGTGTTCACAATTAAGCATATGTGGTCGTTGGTCAATGGTCGATACAAAACACAATTTATACTTCACAAACAACTCTACAATTAGTAAAGAGGCAAGTAAAGGTCGGATCCCAAGGGACGGGTATTGAAATGAAGATTCTATTGTAACTAGTGGTGTCTAGGGGTGTCACAAATTGGGTTGATGTAGAAGGTTACTAAACTAAAATAGCAATGAAAATAAACTAACAAGATAAATAAAATAAGGGTGTAAACAATTGATTAAAAGCACTAGGGTGTCATGGGTTCATAGGGGAATCATGGGATATGATCATACAAACATGTTCTCAAATTATAAGCAAGCAATTATTGTTGTGATGGATTGAGTTGGGTTATATCTTACAATCCTAGGAAAGTTTGGGTCCCGGAGCCGAATCTCTTGGATTGTACAACACCTACAAGTCGACTTAATCTTCCCTACTTAACACATGCATGGTCTAACGAGACTCGAGTTGGGTTATGTCTTACAAGTCAAGTTGAAAGGATAGAAGATGATAGTAAATGCAAGGATTCATAGTCTTAGCATTTCATCAAATATAACATGTGCATGTATTAAGATCAAAACAAGCAAGCAAATAAGATATGAAAGCATATTAATTTAAGCATGAATCATTCCCCATGTTGGTTTCCCCTAATCACCCATTAAACCCTAGCTAAGAGACTACTCACTCATTATCATATTGATCATGCTAGAAAGGTTGTCAATCGTACTAACATAATGAAACATGATGAATAAATGAAAGTAATTAGCAATAATTAAAAAGGGATTAAGAGATTATACCTACTAATGATTCCAATAATAAAGCAAGAATAAAAGAAGTACTTGAATCCTAGATTGAGAGGTTGTCAATCTCCCAATAATAACCCAAATAATCTTCAATTACCCAAAATAAAGTAAGAACAAGAGAGAGATTAAAGAACTAAAACTTGGATTAAAACTTGATTAATATTTGATTACAATATTGAAGAGAGATTTGATTGATATTAACTACACTAATTATTGATAAGAAGAACATGCTCCTCTAATTAGACTAATGGGGTATTTATAGTGAAAATTAGGGAGGATGCATTAGGGTTAACTAAGGGCTAAACTAGTAATTACACTTTTTAAGTTGAGCAAGGAGCCTCCGGGATTATCCGAGAGAAGGGCTTCTCTTATCGATGCTTGAGGAATGAAAACGTGCTGTGCTGTGATCCGTGCGGATGGGAGTCGGGACGGCCGGATCTGGGCTGAGGGATCCGAGCGGATTCTTGGGCAAGACGCTCGGATCGGGCGAGGGGGAATCCGAGCGGATTCCTTTGCGGGACGCTCGGATTGGCGAGGACGGACGGATTCTCTACAATCCGTTCGGATTGTAGTTCAGCAGCTTTCCTTCTTCTTTTTCTTCCCTTTTCTTCATGAATTCCTTGGGGATTTCCTTGGGGACTCAAGGATCCTTTTCTCAACAATGCTCTTCTACTATGCTATGTACAAAGGCCTTCTAGTCTTGTCTCTCCTCGATGCTTGGTCATTGAATATGATCAATTTAGCCTTGTTTTGCCATGAAAATGCAAGATTCTTACTCCTTTCCTACCAAGGGATCAAAATCTCAAAGAATATGCAAAACAAAGAACTAAAGATAAGAAATGACCCAAATAGGCACTAAAAAGCATGAAAACAATGGTAATTCGGGGGCTAAATATGCGCCAATTATGGTCACATCAAATATCCCCAAACCGAACCTTTGCTCGTCCCGAGTAAAGAGGTGACAAAGACTAGGACCAATACTAACCTAACCTAATAATAATAGCCGATATGAGACAATTAGCGGGTCTCACTCCGCCCCTTCAACTCACAACAAGACAACCATGAGGTAGGATGCCTTCTTGCAAGGCAAGGTGGGTCTTGCCAAAATGGCGACACATCCAAACATTAAAGCACACAAAAACACATAATGGATGCATCTACAAAAAGAATAGCCACTTTCCTCATCTAAGTGGCGGAAATTATCTACAAGGGAAGCAATTCAAGGGTACACAATCCTTCATAGATGCAATTTGTTCAAACTACTAAGCCTAGAAGGATACCAATAAATCACCTCCAAAAAGGTGTCAAGCTAGGGTACCTTTGTCCTCAATCGTTAAATGCTTTTGTCAAGAGTAGACTCCCTATGGTGTTAGAAACACTGGAGGATCGCGGAATTCCCCCTCTTGCCTAGACAAGAAGAAGGGTCGTCCCCTCTCTACCATGCACAAAAATGGATACGATGGATAAAGGGATCGATAGTATTTGAGTTTTATTTTGGGAGTTTGCTTTTGTTTTTGTTTTCCCCCCAAATTTCTTTGGCATTTGACATTTGAGAACACTTTCTTGCCATTCCTTTTGATTTTTGGCATTTCAATACTTGACAACTTTTTTTGCATTTCTTTTTGAACATTTTCAAAGTCACCCCAATTAGTAACGAGGGTGCCTTATATTTGAAGCTTAGGAGTCTATTTTTGCTCCTCTTTTCATTTGATGCATTTTGCAAACTTTCTTTCACTTTTCATTTCATTGAACTCAAATTGATTTCTTTTTGTTTTGTGCCCATTCCCTTTTTGATGACAAAATGTATGGTAGAACATGGATGAATGATGGATGCATGGTTTCAAGGGTCACCTTGGAATAAACGGTAGCCAAGGAGTTATCACACCACAAGGTACTCTTGACTCGGCCTTAAACCATGGGTCAAAGGATACTAGCATGACACATCCTAGGGTGTTTTACAAGTATTCTAACAAGCAAAGTCTTAAGAATAAAAAGCATCTACTAGGGCCTATATACACTTGTCAAGCTTCCCAAGTAGACGGTTTCACAAAATTTTTCTAACATGCAACTACATGCCATGATGCAACTAACATTTATACATCCTAATGCATATGATTCTACCAACTAATATGACATATAATCTAAATGCAATCCTAAGTTCACATTGTTTTTACCGCATCAATCAAAATAAAGCCACATAGTCATTAACATAAAGAGGAGAAAGGAGATTGGAAAGATCATACCATGCGGTCTTCAATATCCTCATGTCTCGGATGTGGCGTAGTCAATCAAAGTGAACAAGGATGAAACAAACACAATATATACAAGACAATATATACAAAGGAAATGAACTTGTTTTTGGTTTTTCAATTTTTCAAATTTTTATGATTTTTGAAATTTTTCAATTTTTATGGTTTTTGAATAAAAGTTAAGTGTTAGAATTCCCATCCCCACACTAATATGGGCATTGTCCTCAATGGCCAAAATGATGGAAATTATGCAAGAATGATGCATGATTTCTATACTAAATGCAATTCTACATTAAGCTATACTACATGATGCATGGTTTTTGTTATGACGGAGAGGATAATTTAAATTACCTCCCGTTGCGTATGCATTAACTTCCCCAAACCAAGTAAGACACTATTGCTAATGTCAAAGCATGGGGAAGTTCATGCACATGCTATGCTATGCATGAAACTAGATTGTCATTTTGGATTTTACAAAAGTGGGAACAATAAAGAACACCTCAAAGGAACCGAGGTGTAAGTCCTTTGATGTTGCTAGGACTAAACCAACAATGATCAAAATGAAATAAAATACAAAGAGATATAGACAAACCGTGGGAGAGTAGGAGTCTCCAAGGCTAGTCTTCCATCATGCTACTATCATCACTACTTCCCTCATGAGAAGTGGTCACATTGCCACTTTCCTTGGCACTTTCTTCTTTGCTTTCTTCACCATCATCTTCCTCATCATTATCTTCACCATCTTCACCATCTCTTTCTTCATCTCCACTTGCTTCTTCCTCAATATTATCATCAATCTCCTCATCATTTCCAACAACCTCATTGTCATCCACCACGTCCCTAGATGCACCCGGAAACAAGGCTTCTTTATCCGCCCAACTAGGCAAAGGACAAGATGGATCGAGGAGTCCTTGCCTAGCTAGATGTAGGAGGGGAGGATATTGAGCCAAATAAGCATTCTTCCGATCTTCATAAGCTTGCTTGTGCAGGGCTTGCATTAGAAGAGTGACATAATCTTTTCCAATTTCAACTCCTTGCGGTTTGAACTCTTCATAATCATAGGGGTAAGGTGGTATAACAATGGAAGAGGAGGGAGTTTCATGATCACCCTTTTGTTGTTGAATGATGTACTCGGCTTCTTCGGATAGGGGAAGTAAATAGTTGGTCCGGTGGACACTAAGACGGCAAATCTTTGCGGGTAAAGTGAATGATCGAGCCTCACTTGTAAGCCACCCATACTTGGTATCAAGGGAATTGTGAGCAACCCACTTAAACTTGTTAATCAAGGTGGACATATCAATAAGATGGCCACCATCCTTAGCCTTGTACTTGCTATCCTTATTGAAATTAGGATCAAAGTGCTTGGCTAGGACCGTGACAAGGCCGCCATTAACAATTACGGTTTGACCCTTCTTCCCACTATCTACATGGAGCCATCTATCAACCAATAGCCTCAAAGAATTGTAAGGCTTGGTGTGAATTCTTCCAATATTCAAAGTTGATTGAAGGAGAATAAAATCGAGTCCCGTGAAATGATTGGTGTCTTTCCTAGCAATTATGGTATTTCCCACAACTTTGTGCCATATTCTTATGCCCGGATGATGGACCAAAAGAGCACGACAAGCTTTAAAATCTTCAAATTTCTTCCCGGAGATTGCCTCCCAAAGAGGCTCGGGATCATACTTCCCATATTGCTTATAGAATTTATGTTCATCGCTAAGACCCAAAATTGCACCCAATTCCGGAAAGGTAATGCGTCTACTAGTGTTAGCTAGACGAAACTCAATATTTTCCCTATTCTCAACTTTTGTCACTTTTAAAGAACTTAAGAATTCCAAGACAAGGGAGGGGTATGTTACTTCCTTCATTTCAAACAATTTCTTTAAACCCATGGCATTGAAAAAGACTCTTGTTTGTTCAAGAACACCCAACTTCTCTAAAGCATCTTGGCATATGAATTTGGTGGATTGAATTTGTTTCATAGCAAACTTGACAAATGTATTTCTATGGGAATCGGAAATGAATGTTACCTCCGGATAATGCAAGAGTTGATTAATTACCGGAGTAGAGGGTGATGCTTCCATAGGAATTTGTTGAGGTGGTTGCACTTCCAAGCTTGGTGTTGATACCACCATTGCCAAAGCTTTCTTCATTTGTAGAGCTTTTTGCCTTTGAGAGAGAGTTGTAGTCTTTGGTGCCTTTGTTGCCTTTGCTTTTGCTTTTGTTGCTCCCTTTGTTCTTGCCATTTGATGAGCTAACCAAGAAAAAGATCAAAAATCTTCAATTTGTAGAATGCCCAAATCGATTTTGAAGGTGAAAGGCTTTGCCTTTATGGGAACAAAAATCAATTCAAAGGTGAAGATTTTGTGCTTGGTTTTGATTGTTAATGAAGATGGAGTGATTGATTTGTTATTTGAAAGATGGTTTGATTTGATTTTGGTGAGTTTTGTTGAGGGTTTTTGTTTTTGAGATGGAGAGGATGAGGGTTTTTGTTTTTGAGATGGAGAGGATGAGGGTTTTGATGTTATGGGTAGTGTTTATGAGTGAATGAATGAATGAATGAAGGTGGGGTGGGTATTTAAAGAACTCGACAATTTTAGGACGCAGGGACAATCCGTGCGGATTAGGCGCAATCCGCTCGGATTCTGCAGCTTCAAATTTTCAAAAATCCCGCCTAAAGACGGGCGGATTGTGGGGAATCCGCTCGGATTCTTATGAGATGAGACGGGCGGATTTCGCTTAGGACGGACGGATTCTTGTCCAGAGATTTTTCTTTGTTTTTCTTCAGCTGCAAGACGGACGGATTGTTCACAAGACGGACGGATTCTGTGAGACGGGCGTCTTTCCAGAAATCCGCTCGGATTCTTCAACAGTCAAGAATTTGCAGTTTTCAGCTCAGCCCAAGACGGGCGTCTTCTCAGCAGGACGCTCGGATCCTCTGCAGACGGGCGGATTCTCAGGAATCCGCTCGGATTGGTCCTTGTGTACACGGATTCAGTTCCATCCGTGCACCAACGCATTCCCTTATCATTCTTTCTTTCTTTCTTTCAAATCTTGTGTTCTTCATTGTGGGGGCACTACTAAGGCATGAATAGCCTAGGCAATTGCCATCCCCACACTAAGGTAAAGCACTACACATCAATTAAAATCATTAGTCCCTCCCTCACTTCTCTCTTTCATGACAATTATTTTGATCAAAGTAAAAATAAATCCAAAAATGACAAAAATGCAATACAAAAATTGAAATGTAAGTTAGGGAGTTAGAAATATTTACAAGTGGTGGTTTAGGGAGGACTCCACCAAACTCTCATTCTTGATGAGATGTCAAGGAGGCATGTTCAAGGTGTTGTTAATGTTGCTCAACACCTTGAAGAAGTAATCAAAAGCTTGTTCATTGTTATGGTAGAGGTCCTCAATAGACCGTGGCCCTTGTTGTTGATCATGATCGATGGCATGCCCAATGTAGGGATTAAAGATCCCTTCAAATTCGTCGTCCCAAAGACCACAAACTTCATTGAGTTGATCATTGAAAATCTCTTGCTTGGATGGAGACAACTCTCCCAATTTCTTCTCTTGGCCGATGAGGCCATCTTCTTCTTCCTTGGTTGATTTTGATGAGCTTTGCAAGCTCTTCTTGTCACAATTCACTTGCTCTTTGAATGGAGCATCTTCAACTTTCTTCCTCCATTGGAGTTCCAATTTCTTCTTCTCATCTTTCCGGCTATAATGATCAATCATGAAACATGGCTCATGCAAACGAGGAGCTCTCATGGTCTTGTCAAGATTAAAAGTTATGCTTTCATCTCCCACTTCTAGAGTGAGCTCTCCATGTTTCACATCAATCACCGCACCCACGGTGTGTAGGAAAGGTCTTCCTAAGATGATTGGAATGTTGGAATCTTCCTCCATATCAACAATGACAAAGTCCACCGGGATGAAAAACTTCCCAATTCGCACGGGGACATCTTCCCATATCCCTAGCGGTGTCTTCGTCGATCTATCGGCCATTTGAAGAGTGATATTGGTACATTTAAGCTCTCCCATTCCCAACCTTTTACTTACCGAGTACGGCATGACACTCACACTAGCCCCTAGATCACATAAGGCTTTGTTGATCGTTGTGTCGCCAATGGTACACGGTATTGAGAAGCTTCCGGATCCTTTAACTTTGGAGGTGAACTCCCTTGAAGTATTGCACTACTCACCTTAGTGAAGGCGATAGTCTCAAGTTTCCGGATTGACTTCTTCTTTGTGAGGATATCTTTCATGTACTTTGCATAGGCCGGAACGTGATTGATTAATTCCGTGAAAGGAATTGAGACTTCTAAGTTCTTCACAATTTCCATGAACTTCCCAAGTTGATCATCAAATTTAGGTTTGGCTTGACGACTTGGAAAAGGAAGTCTAATCACAATGGGCTCCTTTTCTTTGGCTTTGTCTTCATTTTTCTTTGAGCTTTCTTCTTTTGATGATTCCCCTTCCTTGGGACCTTGCACCACAACTTCATTCTCACTAGCTCTCACAACTTCATCCTCAACTTGCTCCTTCGGTGCTTCATATCTTGTACCACTTCTCAAGTGAATGGCACTAACCGTTTCATGTCTAGGGAGATTACTTTGTGGTGGTAATTGCCCCTTTTGTCTTTGTGAGCTTGAAGATGCTAGTTGGGTCAATTGTGTTTCCAACATCTTGGTGTGAGCTAGAATGTTGTTGATGGTGGTGTCTTTTGCTTGGCTATCTTTTTGCATTTGGGTGAAAAATTCTTGTTGATTCTTTTGCATTTGGAGGACCGCTTTTTGGACATCAAAACTTTGGTCATTGTGGTGATTGTATGGGTTTTGATTTTGGTAACCTTGGTTTTGATTGTAAAAGGGTCTTTGATTTTGATTTCTCATGGGTGGTGGAGTGTATGTTGTTTGAGGGTTTTGAACATTTTGGCTTTTGTATGAGAGATTTGGATGGAACTTGGTGTTTTCATTGTAAAAATTTGAATAAGGGGTACCACTTTTGTAAGCTTGGAAAGCATTGACTTGCTCGGTTGTTCCCTACATTCACTTGAGTCATGACCCAAGGTTCCACAATTCTCACATATCCCGCTTGGGATTGATGAGGATGCCGTCATGGCATTGACATGATGCTTTGATGATTTTGAGTTTTCCTCAAGTCTAGCCATAGCTTGTTCAAACTTCAAGTTGATTGTGTCGATGTGAGCACTAAGTTGAGCACCCAATTGAGTAACGGTGTCCACTTCATACTTTCCTCCTCTAGTAGCCTTGCGAGGCCTACTATATTGCGAATTATGGACCGCCATTTCCTCAATCTTGTTCCATGTTTGATTGTCATCAACTTCGGTGAACATTCCATTTGATCCCATATTGAGAATGTTCCTTGAATCTTCATATAAACCATTCCAAAATTGTTGCACTAAAAACCATTCGCTAAGTCCATGGTGAGGACATGAGCGACAAATACCTTTGAACCGCTCCCAAGCTTCATACAAAGATTCTTCATCCCTTTGCTTAAAACCCGTAATTTGAGCTCTTAGCATATTGGTCTTTTCCGGTGGGTAGAATTTTTGGTAGAAAGCTGGAGCTAGCTTCTTCCAAGAATCTATTCCAAGGGTGGCCTTATCAAGGCCCTTCAACCATTGCTTTGCGGTGCCGATTAACGAAAAAGGAAATAAGACCCATCTTATTTGGTCTTGAGTCACGCCCGTTTGAGAGATAGCTTCACAATAATCACAAAATGTTTCCATATGAGAATGAGGGTCCTCACTAGGCATTCCCCAGAATTGGCTCCTCTCAACTAGTTGGATGAAGGCGGACTTGGCAATAAAGTTTCCGGTAAGATGTTGTGGGGTAGGAGTACCATTTGGTAGATCCTCCTCGGTGGGTATAGAGTGTGACGAGAATTTAGGCATTGTAGGTGGATTTTGTGTGGTATTGTTTAATGGGTTTTCTTCTCCTTCTATTGCGAAAGGATTGACAAACTCACTAGTGGGTTGAACAACTTCACCAACACCTCCCAAATTCCTCCTAACAAGTCTCCTATTATTCGTCAAGGTTCTTTCGATTTCACGGTCAAAAGGTAACAAATCTCTTTGTAACCTTCTAGACATGCAAAATATCAAACAACTCAAAAACAATTAGAACAAACCTTGAGGAGTTTTACTTCCCCAAGGCGAAGAAAGACACAACTAAAAACAATAAAAGAAATCTTAAATCAATTAAACACCGTCCCCAAGAACGGCGCCATTTTTGATCGGAGCCATTTGGTGTTCACAATTAAGCATATGTGGTCGTTGGTCAATGGTCGATACAAAACACAATTTATACTTCACAAACAACTCTACAATTAGTAAAGAGGCAAGTAAAGGTCGGATCCCAAGGGACGGGTATTGAAATGAAGATTCTATTGTAACTAGTGGTGTCTAGGGGTGTCACAAATTGGGTTGATGTAGAAGGTTACTAAACTAAAATAGCAATGAAAATAAACTAACAAGATAAATAAAATAAGGGTGTAAACAATTGATTAAAAGCACTAGGGTGTCATGGGTTCATAGGGGAATCATGGGATATGATCATACAAACATGTTCTCAAATTATAAGCAAGCAATTATTGTTGTGATGGATTGAGTTGGGTTATATCTTACAATCCTAGGAAAGTTTGGGTCCGGAGCCGAATCTCTTGGATTGTACAACACCTACAAGTCGACTTAATCTTCCCTACTTAACACATGCATGGTCTAACGAGACTCGAGTTGGGTTATGTCTTACAAGTCAAGTTGAAAGGATAGAAGATGATAGTAAATGCAAGGATTCATAGGCTTAGCATTTCATCAAATATAACATGTGCATGTATTAAGATCAAAACAAGCAAGCAAATAAGATATGAAAGCATATTAATTTAAGCATGAATCATTCCCCATGTTGGTTTCCCCTAATCACCCATTAAACCCTAGCTAAGAGACTACTCACTCATTATCATATTGATCATGCTAGAAAGGTTGTCAATCGTACTAACATAATGAAACATGATGAATAAATGAAAGTAATTAGCAATAATTAAAAAGGGATTAAGAGATTATACCTACTAATGATTCCAATAATAAAGCAAGAATAAAAGAAGTACTTGAATCCTAGATTGAGAGGTTGTCAATCTCCCAATAATAACCCAAATAATCTTCAATTACCCAAAATAAAGTAAGAACAAGAGAGAGATTAAAGAACTAAAACTTGGATTAAAACTTGATTAATATTTGATTACAATATTGAAGAGAGATTTGATTGATATTAACTACACTAATTATTGATAAGAAGAACATGCTCCTCTAATTAGACTAATGGGGTATTTATAGTGAAAATTAGGGAGGATGCATTAGGGTTAACTAAGGGCTAAACTAGTAATTACACTTTTAAGTTGAGCAAGGAGCCTCCGGGATTATCCGAGAGAAGGGCTTCTCTTATCGATGCTTGAGGAATGAAAACGTGATGTCTTTGTGATCCGTGCGGATGGGAGTCGGGACGGCCGGATCGGGGCGAGGGATCCGAGCGGATTCTTGGGCAAGACGCTCGGATCGGCGAGGGGGAATCCGAGCGGATTCCTTTGCGGGACGCTCGGATTGGCGAGGACGGACGGATTCTCTACAATCCGTTCGGATTGTAGTTCGCATGACTTTCCTTCTTCTTTTTCTTCCCTTTTCTTCATGAATTCCTTGGGGATTTCCTTGGGGACTCAAGGATCCTTTTCTCAACAATGCTCTTCTACTATGCTATGTACAAAGGCCTTCTAGTCTTGTCTCTCCTCGATGCTTGGTCATTGAATATGATCAATTTAGCCTTGTTTTGCCATGAAAATGCAAGATTCTTACTCCTTTCCTACCAAGGGATCAAAATCTCAAAGAATATGCAAAACAAAGAACTAAAGATAAGAAATGACCCAAATAGGCACTAAAAAGCATGAAAACAATGGTAATTCGGGGGCTAAATATGCGCCAATTATGGTCACATCAAACGGCATAAGATTTCTGTCGGTCTTGAGCAGTTTTCATACGCTCTCGAATGATCTGAACCTGATTGATGGTCTCAGTCACCAAATCGGGTCCCAACACATGAGCATCTTGGACTTGATCCCAACAAACAGGACTACGGCACTTCCTACCGTACAAAGCCTCATAAGGTGACATCTTGATAGAGGAATGATAGGTATTGTTGTAGGAGAATTCGACAAGAGGTAAACATTTCTCCCAAGAAGTGTGGAAGTCTAAAGCACAAGCACGGAGAAGGTCCTCTAAAGTCTGGATAGTCCTCTCAGTCTGCCCATCTGTAGCGGCATGAAAACCGGTACTCATCAGTAGCTTACTACCCATGGCTTTTTGCAAAGCAGTCCAGAAACGGGAACAGAATCTAGGGTCACGATCTGAAACTACATCCTTAGGCACTCCATGGTAGCGTACTATCTCCCTCACATAGGCCTCAGTTAGGACAACTAAGTTCCATGTCTCCTTGATAGGTATAAATCTAGCACACTTGGTCCATCGATCTACAACCACCCAAACCGCATCTTTTCCGCTAGCAGTCTTAGGTAAAGCCATCACAAAGTCCATGGAGATGGACTCCCATTTCCAAAGGGGAACATCCAAAGGTTGTAGCAAACCCCCGGGTTTCTGGTGCTCAATCTTCACTTTTCCGACAGGTAAGACACTTGCTAACATACTCTAAGACATCAATCTTCATCCTAGGCCACCAAAACTGTAATCTCAAGTCTTTATACATCTTGTCACCACCCGGATGAATAGAGTAAGGAGAAAGGCGAGCTTCATCAAGGATCTTCTTCCTCAACTCGGCTACTCTCGGAACATACATCCTACCTTGGTAACGAAGGTATCCATCACTATCCACCACACAATCCTTAGCTTGCCCAAGTTGGATTTTTGCTTGAATGGACTTGAAAGTAGCATCCTCAGGTAGGCAAGTACGGACCTCACGGTAAAAATCGGGTTCTGCACTCAAGGCACTAAGATAGTCAAAGCCCTTCCCAACAAGGCTTATCCCTAACTTTTGAAATTCCGTGGTAAGTTCGCCAGGTAACAAACGGATAATGCTCAAAGAGTGACTAGTCTTCCTACTCAAAGCATCGTCCACCACAAATGCTTTCCCTTCATGATAAATCAACTCGGCATCATAATCATTCACCAACTCTAGCCATTTTCTTTGCCTCATATTCAATTCTTTCTGGGTAAAGATACACCTCAAACTCTTATGATCGGTATAAATGCGGCAATGAACTCCAATAAGGTAATGCCTCCATGTCTTCAAGGCATGTACCACGGCGGCTAATTCAAGATCATGATTCGGATAGTTCACCTCGTGAACTCTCAGCTGTCGAGAAGCATAAGCAATAACCCTTCGGTTCTGCATCAAGACACAACCCAGGCCATGCTTTGAAGCATCACAATAAACATCGTAGTCCACACCATCCTCAGGTAAGGTCAACAAGGATGTCAAAGATAGAGTTTTTATAGGTCACTAGCATCAAACTTAAGGGAGGAGCAAGATGAAGCGAGGAAAGGAGGTATGAACGGTAACGCTCATGGTCAAAGAAGAAGGGAATTAGACAAGAAGGAAACGCCAAGTACTCGAATCCCGAATTACAACATCAGCCTAAACGGTTCCGAAAACTTCCCAACAACAAAACTTATGACCAAAACACTCCCAAGTATTTCCTCAAAACACTCATGTTACTTCATCCTAAGTTATTCCATGAAACAAGGTACTCCACTATAAGTGTGGTCTCATCACTCCAAATCCTCAAACATCCACAAACAACTTCCACAAGATCAAGGTTAGGGTTTCTAACAAAGCTATACTCATATCCAACTAGTGTTAACTATGGGTCTCTCAAAATGACAAAATCTTCAATCAAGGGTCCTAATTCCAATCTCTAAATTCCCACATTCTAACACCATAAATTAAAACTATGTCCTTCAACTTAACAATTGGCGTCAACCATACCATTATCCTTTCTAGTTACTAAAACAAGTGCTAAGATTTTCCAACAATGTAGCTTAATCTCACTCTCATTCCATACCTCAAGTAGTAATTAAGATCACTCACTTAGACCAACTAATAATCCCAAAATTAGTATTTCTCATATGGTAACATATACCTTATAAAACCCTCATATCCAAAGTGATTACGAAAGCCAATCGTAAATTCAACTTACTTATTCTCTCAATCTTACCCCTTCGATTCCACCACTCAATTCCACCTAAGTCTTTCCAACATCACAATCTCTTAAAACCAGGGTTATGGGTTAAACACAAACAATCTCCTCAAAAGTCGAATTTTCCAAACCAAGGTCAACGTTCCTCAAAAGAAAGAGTACTATCAAAAAGGTGTTAAGGTAGGATAAGCAAGGAACAAAGGACAAGTTAGGAGGGTACAAGAGTAACTTCCAAGGAAAAAGAAAAGAGAGTTTAGAAGGAGAATAAGCACCAAGAGATAAAGAATAAGACAAGGTACACAAAGAATGAGAAACATCTTCGAGGGAGTAGAAGCATTCTTCAAAGGTAAACAAATCTTCAGTCCTCGGCAATAGGCACCAAATCTTGATCTTCACGTTGGTAGGTTTACGGTTATTGATACAAGGCACAACAAATATTACACGGCAATCAACAAACATGTTAGAACATAACAAATAGCAACCACAAAGAGACTACAACATAAGGTCCTAAGTCTACCCATCCTACCCATCTCTCAAGTTTATTATTTTAAGGTCAAGTTATTTATATTGGGGGTGCACAAACGTGCGTCGGGAGCAAATATGCTCTCATACCAACTGTGACACCCTCATTCATTGCGGAAAAATAAACACGTAATTCTAGAATAAAACTGCATGGATATGTTTGTAATAGGTTCATTTGGGTAAAAACCTGTAATTTTTAAAACCTGAACCTGTTATAAAAGTATCCAAATGGGAAGGTGTCAAACATGCAAGGTCTAAAATAAATCTGATAATAAAACATCGCTAAAGTCGCGAAACAAAGTTATACAACCCAAATATGATAAAGGGAGACATATGTCCCTAAAAAGTATATAACATAAAAAGTGTTTAAGGGTCATAATAAAATAAAGCCAATCTAGGTCCCAAGGTTACTTTGCTCGCTAGCTCGTCCATGTACCCCATATATGCATCACCTACCTGTCAATCACATTTTATACAAATACGAAAGCCACGATCGGTGGGGAGTAACTCGAGTTCTCCCAAACCACGAAATGTCATAATTAATATAACATGTAAACATAAGAATATGAATATGAATAACACATAGCCTTAGTATATAGATGCTAGACAATTGTGCTTATCATGTGAACAACAATAAAACAACACATAGTCCTAGCATGTGAATACTAGACCGACTCATACTACACTATCATGTGAATCACATAACATCCAGGAATCCAAACTCTATCAACCATAGCCGGCTTGCATCTCACTTTCTATGATTCATAGAATCATCAAACAAGAAAGGACAATATATCTAGAGACAGGCATAAGTTCCTAATACAGTCAATAGTCACTCTGTAACTCGAGTCTATACCACGAGGTAAGGTAAACACCCTAGTCCTAAACCTGCGCAGACCTAGCGACATGCGGAAAATACCGCATCTAAGACCCATGATCACACACATGAGTACCCCTAAGGAGTCCACCAAAGGGTTGGCTAGTACTTAAGCTGACCACATACTTCTACGAGTACGCAGGAGGTCATGCCCTAACTTGGATATAAACCCACCAAGCTAAGACACAAAGGCTATTAAGCTGTGAACATACACTCGTCAAAGACTATAATGGCCTATCTATGACGATGGTCTAAGATACCAACATCACATAAGACAAGTAGGACACCCACTTAACCATAAGAGGGGCAAAGAGTCCAAACTTGCACACAAAAATGATCATACACACCCTAGCATATGAAAGGCTACGCAAGAGCATATTCAGCTGACAATCCAACAATATCTCCAATATCAATAATAATCCAAATTCCAGCTAACCAACAGTACCATAATCCATGAGAACAAGCTAAAATGGCAAAGAGGCAACAAGACTCAAGCATAAGGCATCCAAAGCATCCAACAACTAACATGTGAAATGATAATTACAAATATCAAGGCATAACATAAAACATCCAATGACAACCAATCTCACGTCAAAGACAAACCCTCGACCCTAGTCCCGCGACGGGTCATCGGTAAAATCGAGGCTGACCGGTTTAAACCTAGTTTGACCAAACTCGTTCGGTCAATCCGCCCACTCGTAGTCTTGGCCTACTTTGGCCCAAATCACAAAATTCATTACAATATCATTTTCATGCACTATTCCAATTTCTATCATGTGAAAGACTATCAACATAAGAAAATATATTTCAACTTACAAAATAACTAATTCCACAAAATTCTCGCATAATAAAATAGCATAAATAACCGTCTCACACAAGGGTAAACTTTTCTATAAATTTTATCGATAAAACGACGCCATTTACTCATATGGACTCCGAATTGAGTGATTCAAGTGGCTAAACCACCTAATTTTTCGACGCCTTTCAATCTGTCATATTTTTGGAAATAGTGGAAACCGTCTCGGTCTGATACTGACGCGTTCCAGCCAAAACACGGATTTGTCACAACACATAATTCCCCATCCAAATTTGTTCCAAACAATAATATACAAATGAGTAACATAAATTAAATATAAGCATACTCATCTTACTCCATTCATTCATTTATCAACAAGATGGTCTCAAACAACAACAAACAATAACAAACAACAAATACAACTACTAATGTGACATTAATTCGTCGAATAACTCGGAATAGTTACCTTAAGCTAGAAAAGAGACAAGTAATAACTTGAGAAAGCTTCTAAAATACAAAATTACTCTTCACCTTCAACAACATATGAGTCACCTAACTCATCTTCAAATTCTTCACCTATAAGAACAACAAAAACACAATTATTAAGCTTAAATTCGAAACCCTAAAAAAAAAGTGTCTTAAACAAAAATTGGGGGAAATGAAAATAAAGCTTACTAGTAGATGAGGATTGAAGAGAGGATTCCAAATATATAATTTTTATGAGATTTGGTGGAGAAATGAAGGATTTATGGTGGATTTAGGGATTGTAAGGAGGATTTTTAGTGGGTTTTTGGTGTTTGAGAGAAGGAGGAGATAGATTGAGTTATGGAGGAAATGAAAATTGGAAGAGGGGACAAATGGAGGTAGGTGGCCAACCAAAGACATGGGGAGATGGGTCATTTGTTTACGTTTTGGTTCGTTTCGACGGAAATTAGAAATATTCGTCGAACGCGATTTCCGAGAAAAGTAAAGTTCTTAAACACGATTTTACTAAAAGATTAAGTACTCATATGCCCCATATCCAAACTCGTTTACCCAACGACCGTAAGAAATGGGAAAATCCCAATTTTACGACTTTTATCCGAAATCTATTTTATTAAAGGAAAAGGTTTAAATATAGTTTAAATCACTTTTAAACATCTCTAAACTATCAAAAATAATTACATTTCTTCAAAATAAAATAAGGTTATATTTTATCAAAATAAATTTTATTTCAAATAAATTAATATTAAATTAAAATAGATTAAAATATTACTCTTAAAATATAATAAAGGTCTTCAAATTTACGGGGTGTTACTGTAATTAACAATAATTAAAAAGGGATTAAGAGAATTATACCTACTAATGATTCCAATAATAAAGCAAAGAATAAAAGAAGTACTTGATGTGCTTGATTGAGAGGTTGTCAATCTCCCAATAATAACCCAAATAATCTTCAATTACCCAAAATAAAGGATGAACAAAAGAGAGATTAAGGAAATAAAACTTGTATTAAAACTTGATTAATTGTTGATTACAATATTAAAGAGAGATTTGATTGATATTAACTACTCTAATAATTGATAAGAAGAACATCCTCTTCTAATTAGACTAATGGGGTATTTATAGTGGAAATTAGGTGGATGCATTAGGGTTAACTAAGGGCTAAACTAGTAATTACACTTTTTAGATTGAGCAGGGAGAAGCGGTATTTTTGAAGGAAGGGCTTCTTTATTTGATGCATGAAGAGACAATTCGTCTTTGGTGGAATCGGGCGTATTGGTGTCGGGACGGGCGGATTTAGCGAGGGAAGACGGGCGTCTTCGAGGGAATCCGGGCGGATTCTCGTGGTCGCTTACCGGGCGTCTTTGGAGGAAGACACACGGATTGTCTTTGTGGAGGACGGGCGGATTCAAGGCAATCCGCTCGGATTGTAGCTCAGCATTGTTTCTTCTTCTTTTCTTCCCTTTTCTTCATAAAATCCTTGGGGATTTCCTTGGGGATGCAAGGATCCTTTCTCAACATTGCTCATCTACTATCATATGTACAAAGGCCTTCTAATCTTGTCTCTCCTTGATGCTTGGTCATTGAATTTAATCAATTTAGTCTCGTTTTGCCATGAAAATGCAAGATTTGCACTCCTTTCCTACCAAGGGATCAAAATCTCAAAGAATATGCAAAACAAAGAACTAAAGACAATAAATGACCCAAATATGCACTAAAAAGCATGGGAACAAGGCTAATTCGGGGGCTAAATATGCGCTAATTATGGTCACATCAAGGTTTGATCTCAAAAGTCCCTTTATCAGTGGTAGGGAGCTTAAAGCCTTTAGGAATAGAATCAACCGTGGGTTCGGAATGACTTGCCAAGGCCGGCATCTTTGATGTTGTAGGAGTAACAGGTGCAGAAATAAGTGTGTCCTCTTTTAAGGACGAATCTTCTACGAAAGTATACCGCTCGTAGTCAAGTGTACTCAAGTCTTCCACTTGACTTACTTCTCTTTGAAATTTTTGTCTGTACCGAAAAGTCTTTTCTGGCTCGAGATCAAAAGGTATAATCTTTAATCTGTTAGACCTGGGCATACACGAAAACAACAGAAAAATATCAAATTGTCTCAAGGAACTGATGCTCCCTGAGATAAAAGACAAAAATAAACTAAACAAACAAGAAAATTGTTGCCTCCCCGGCAATGGCGCCAAATTTGATAAGGTTGTTTTCAGTCGTTTGGCCTTAATCAAAATAAATCCTATAATACTACTAACAAATAGATAGCGGTAAGTAAGGTATCGTATCCACAGGGAGGCGGTAATAATCTTGTTTGCTATTATTTAGATTCATCTTAAAGTAACAATTTCTTGGGGGTTTTGTTCGTTTGATTGCTAACAACTAATTCAAAATAGAGTAAAGATTGTAAACAATAATATTAAGGCCCTGTTCTTTCTGGCTTATTTTCAGCTCACTTCAGTTCATCTCAGCTCTATTCAGTTCAGTTCAGCTCAGCTCTATTCAGTTCAGATCACTCACTCAAGACATTCGATTAAATTTCAGCTCACTTGATTCAGTTCAAGCTTTCAGCTATTCATCATTCAGCTCACTTCAAGACCATTGATTCAGCTCAGCTCACTTCAGTTCAACTCTACTAAATTCAACCAATTTTAATTTTGCGAATCTTAAACTTAATAGTTTTTATTAATATTATTAATATTAATATTATTATTATTATTATTATTATTATTATTATTATTATTATTATTATTATTATTATTATTATTATTATTATTATTATTATTATTATTATTATTATTATTAATTAATTAATTAATTAATCATTCTCATTATTGTTATTATTATGAATATTATGGTTATTAAAATCAATAATATTCATATTAATGTAATTAATACTATTACTATTATTATTATTAATATTAATATGAATATTAATTAATAATAATATTATTAATAACACTGTTGATTTTAATAATATTATTATTAATACCTATTTATTTTTTCATATACGAATGTTACTCTTTCACATACATTTTTTCACAACGTTCCGTTTTGTACCCTTTTACCTAAAACAGAACCAAGTGAACTCTTAAATCAATATTTTTCCCTAAAACTTAATTTAATTGCTCAAATGACTTAAAACTTACAAGATGGATTCTAATTTATCAAATAATAAACTAATTTACTTGTTATCAATTATTAATATTATTTGTTGAGTTTTAATTAATCAACCAAATTTTATATATTTGTTAAAGATGAAATTAAGGGCTGTCGATTTTTATTTATCTAATTAATTAAATTAGGATTGTTGTTGCTTCGTGGTGACTACCTAATCAGTCAAATTAGGATGATAAACGGCTAGACTTTGAACATCAATCTAGCAAATCGGTGCTCCGCTATTTCACCTAATTAGATTAATGGTGAACCGTGGTTCATGGTGGCTACCTAGTTAATCACTCAAATTAGTATAATTAATAGTATTAATATTAATATTATTAATGGTCTTCTTCTTCTTCTTCTTCTTCTTCTTCTTCTTCTTCTTCTTCTTCTAATAATAATAATAATAATAATAATAATAATAATAATAATAATAATAATAATAATAATAATAATAATAATAATAATAATAATAATAATAATAATAATAATAATAATAATAATAATAATAATAATAATAATAATAATAATAATAATAATAATAATAATAATATTATTATTATTATTATTATTATTATTATTATTATTATATTCAGTATTAATATTAATATTATTTGATTCAATTACTCAATCAATTTAGTTCGATTCACTCTATTGATTGAGTTCAACTCAACTCCATTGATTCATTTAGTTCACTCAGCTCTATTGATTGATTCATTTCAGATTGATTCAGTTGACTTCATTGATTATTTCGATTCGATTAAGCTCTAAAAAGTCAGAAAGAACATGGCCTAAGAGGTCTAGAGTTCGGGTTCACTAGGTAGTCATCCAAGGGTAAGGTTTAATTCATTGATTGAGCAATTTATATTGTTGAAAGCCATATGATCGGTCGATTCTAATATGTCTTTTTAGATCTAAACTTAACATGCAATCGCTATTATTAAGTTGGTCTAATTCAATTATCGTGGCCTATACTAGTCTTAACCTAGTCGCTGAAAATCCTAGTTTATTCAAGACTAATTAACCAATTCTGATCAGTAAAAAATTAACTAGATGTGAAACAATAGTTGAACAATAATAAAGAGCAATTTAACAATCAATTCATAAGTTAACCCTTTTCTAACAACCTAGATCCCCTTTTCACCCTAGATTAAAGGCTTAGCTACTCATACTAAAGGGAAGAACGGCAATAGCAATAATAAAAAACATGATAAATAACAATAAAAGATGAATAACGAATGAATAATAATTATTGAAGAAAGATTAATACCGTAATGATGAAGAACAAAGATATAGATCCGAAGCAATAGCAATAAAACTAAACTAAGAATTTTCTGGGGTTTTTGAAGTAAAAATAAAACGAAAATAAACTTAGGGTACGAATTAGGTATTTATAATAAAACATAACTGACTTAAGGAAATTGCGTAAAATTCGGGAAACAATTGTTTCCTCGATCGAGCCTATATGCACTCGATCGAGTAACCAACTTCCTCGATCGAGCCTAGATGTAGTTGATCGAGGAACCATCATGGTTCAGCTCTTTTCTTCGAGTTGTCTTCTTAACTTCTCTTCCTTCATTCTTATGGATTCCCGTGCCATACTTCGTGTACTCCTTCATGCCTAGTCTGCGATGCCCATTTCATTCCTTTGCTCCTCAAATGCATCATTCCTGCAGTAAACATCAAATAGCGGAAGTAACAACATTCTAACATAAAAGGCATGTAAATAATATAAACTAGCAAGAAAACCGTATCAAAAGTAACTAAGGGGAGGCATAAATATGTATATAATTACGACTCATCAAACTCCCCCAAACTATCTCTTTGCTTGTTCTCAAGCAAAGCATCACACATTACATAAGGTAAGCATACAAATGGCAAACAAATAACTCAGAGCTAATGTTTAATGCATACAAATCCCAAGCTATCCATATCTGTAACAAAGCAATGACCAAATTGTACGAATAAAACAAATTCAAAGGAACGGGAAATAGAAAACGTAGCTCAAGTCTCAAGTCATCATATTATAAACAAATGCCAAATACCTTTCGATCTTGCAAGACAAATTAGTCGGATTCTCGTGGATTCACTCATGCACTCATAAGTATGTAAGGGTGAGTTATATGTGAAGATAGAAAGAAGTAGAAACACTCACTCAACTTATGAAACATGCATGCAATCTAATGTGATAGAGATTTCCCCAACTAATATGCAATCACAATATGTAGACAAAGTACATGTATCAAGAACAATAAGGGTGGCAAATGGGTTAAAGGGATAGAAATGATTTATGCCAAAGCACGTTATGGATATGTGGAGCTAAGACGGTAGTCGCAGCGCTAAACCAAAACCAAAACTAAATTATGATAACAAATGAACCCATCTTAGAGAAATAATCTTAACTTTACAACACATGAGAGCGAATGAAGTACTCTCCAAATATGTATTAGAATCTAACGACCATCCTTTTTTTATCCTTGTAAACAAATGAAACAATCAATTTCTTTTCTTTTCTTCTTTTTTTTTTTTTTTCAATTTCTCAACTTTTTTCGAATTCTTTTTCTTTTTCTTTTTCTTTTTCTTTTCCTTTTCTTCGTATTTTTCTTTTTCCAACACAAGGATACAACACAATTGCTAATAAAGTACTTTGCCATACCCATATGAATAATAAGTCCCAACCAAACCATAATAACAAAATAAACATGATAAACAAGCAACTGCAACTGTCCCGATAAGGTAGGCAAATTCTTGGATCGTAGCTTCATAAGATGTAATTTAAAGTTGGCTATAAGGGTTCAAACGGGCTAAACAAAAGGTAATGTAAGGCTTATTTGAACGGTAAGAACCGCCTATACACATGCACTTAGTCAAATGAAAGCAATAAAAGTATCAAGAAATCAATGTCACACTTATGCATTTGATATTACACATTCCACAAGGAGAAACCACACTAAAGCCTAAATAACAAATGAGACCAGTTTATTGATATTCCTGGCCGAGGAAGCTCTATAGACCTCACAATTTAAGTAGTTTATCAACATAATTCTGTCAAATCTAATTAGCATAAGGCATGTCAATACGGTTAAGACTTGAATTATGAGCTTTGTTTTCATAAATAACGGGTCAAAACGAAGTACATGAACAACTATATTGGGATTCAAATGCAAAAACAATACAATTTAACATCATTGTTATTTAATTCACCAAGACTCGACCTAAAACAAAGGAAAAACATGTTTTTGTATTTTGAAATTTTTTAATTTTTATGGACTTTTTATATAAATGCACACAAGATAAATAAATAAATAAATTGCGGAAAATTGTGGAAATAGTAGGATCCTCGATCGAGCCTATGGCCACTCGATCAAGTACACAACATCCTCGATCGAGCCTATGCTCAGTTGATCGAGGAACCATCCATCTTCAGATCTTTTCCTCGTGTTGTCTTCTTAACTTCTCTTCCTTCATTCTTATGGATTCCCGTGCCATGCTTCGTGTATTCCTTCATGCCTACTCCGCGATGACCATTTAATTCCTTTGCTCCTCAAATGCGTCATTCCTGCATTAAACATCAAATAGCGGAAGTATCAACGTTTTAACATAAAAGACATATAATTAATATAAACTAGCACGAAACCATAACAAAAGTAATTAAGGGGAGGCATAAATATGTATATAATTATGACTCATCACAAATGTTAAGCTAGTCTGACTTAAAACAAACAAATCTATTTTGAGGACTTCCTCCTCTTACCAAGTCCTTTTGACCATTGGACCAAGGCTCCCTCGTTGTTTACTGTCGATTCATCTCTTTGGGTGCTACGCTCCTCACTCCTTGCCTCTCCCGAGGTCTCCGTTTCCGCATCCTCAATCACAACATTAGCATAGCCATCATCAATATCCATAGGCCCCGATACCATACCCGATGCTCCTCCTCCGCTTCCACTTCCTTGGTAAGCACTGCTTCCACCTTGATAAGCGTCACCAAAGAAACTTCCGGTGGCATAGTGAGATCCCGCCCACGGCCCAAGCAAGTGTCCATCATTGTGAGGGATTCTAGTACCCCAATCCGATGTTTGGATACCATAAGCTTGAAAGACACCCAGAGTATTCCAATCCCCGGACCAATTGCTAGGACGATATGCGGGTCGCACACCTTGGTTATAGTCCACTCATGCACGCCCCTTAGCACTAGGCCAATGTTCACCAAATTGATGAGGTCCGATATATGGTAGTTGTGGTCGTAGCTCGGTTGAGGTTGGGTATATCCCCCGGTATGCGATGGTATATGCATAAAATGCCTAGGAGGGTCACAAACTGGTGAAGGCATAGGCATGTAGGAAGATGACGGGGTATATGTAGAATGTAGAGGAGGTTCGTGGGGCAGTGAAGGTATGGGCATGTATGGGGATGATGGATCATGCATCGAGTGTTGAAGAGATTCATGGGGTAGTGTCGTTGTACGAGCCCCTCCTACTTCCTCATTGCTAAGGGAATAGGTAAGCTCAACCAGAATGAGATTAGTTTGGGCCGGAGGATGAGGTGGTGTCATATCGGGTAGGTGAGTGGTCTCGAGCAATCTCCCTAACCCGGGACGTTTCATGTACAAATCTGCATTCACTTTCCACGAATAGCCATTATTGTCTTTCCTATCCGCAAGCCAAAACATGCCCCTCGTATAAGGGATGTCAAAATACGACACTTCAACACTCATAGAACTATCAATCTCTCCCGCTTCATAACCCAATAGGTTATTTGCCAATCTAGTCACTAGAGCACCGCAATCAAATGAGCACTTGTTGGATTTAGTCATCCTCTGAAAGGCTAGACTTACCATGGTCACGGGACTAAAGTAGAAGCGTCTTTCATAGAATGGGTTGAGGTAGGAGCTCAAAAGTCACACCTCCGTGGAGTTAAGCTTGCTAGGGTCTCTCCTTCCGTAAAGGATGTTGGTCATGAGGCGAAGGAAATTTTTCAAGACGGGGAGTTCCACATCATTTATCTTCATGGCCACTCACCTCGATATCTTAGTTACCCGTATAAAGATCAATGTACTTATTATATTTCATATCCTTTCCCACCTTGTCATAGGTTAAGTCGTTCCTTCTCCTCACACGTAAACGCTCCGCAAACACATCACCAGTCAAGTTGAACGAGGTGTTTTTAAGTTGAAAACTCACAGAATGGTCTCTCTTATTGTAGACAAAAGAGTCAAGAATTCAAGGGTGAGGTTGCGGTTGTGGGGTAATATCCGTATAAGACCCTTTAAATTTAGGACTATAACGTAAATTTAACATGTGAAATATGGTCATAAACGAAATACAACAATGAAACGATAAAGATTAAGAATCAACCTCGGGTCCTTTGATGCACGGCGTAAAGAACAGAAATCAACAGAGATTTCCTCCTAATTGTTGCACCCAAGACCGTCTGAGACTATGCCCTTGTGCTAGAAAATGCTCTCTAATTGACTTGCAATATCGAGAGAGCTATTGTGAGGTTATTCGATGTGAGATCGAGGTTTTTCAGAGAAAGTTGCTCTTCAAAACCCTAATTTTCATGTAGAATGAATCCTTAGGTCAAAAGGAGAGGGAGTCTCTCCTTTTTGTTTGGTTCGGCCAAACCGAGAGCCCTAGAGGAGGGAGTGGGCTTTCACTTCCTCCTTCTTTTTAACTCGTAGTCCGACCAATTCCGCTAAAATGTATATGACGCGATTTTCATTATAAATCGTCATCGGTTATCGGCTATTAAAATATCAACTAATAACACGGGTTAGTTGAATTATTAATACATGTCCGACAAAGACGATATTGTATAATTTATTCAATATACATTAATTAAATATAATCGTTTATATTTAATTTGAATTAATTTAATTCGCCTTAGCCCATTTTATTTAATCCGTATTAAATATAATATCTCAACATCACATTTTGACTAATTACTAGTCAAATAACTCGGACTAACTGGTTAGTCAAAATTTGGCATCAACATGACTGTATTTTCATACCGTCACATCTCTCAAACGTATCCTCTAGGTGTGACTTTTAGGGACCAGCTGATCACCGCCATCTGTATGACAATAACGTCAAACTTATCTAGCAAGCCAATCGTTATTGATAAACGTGGATCAACTGATAATAATACCAAAAGTATGCCCTTTGATCCTTTTAGAGATTTATAAGTCCTTGCACTAACTGTTAAGGACACCAGCCCCAACAAGCTCCCACTTGTCCGTACAAGTGTATGTGCAATGACGTTATCCGCACTAACTGGAGGACACAAGCTCCAACAAACTCCCACTTGTCCGTACAAGTGTATGTGCGATAACCGATTCTCATATTCATTTAAAATTTCTCCCACTCAATGTAAAACAATTTGCAGATCCGGATCCGCAAAGGTCGTATTTTACAATCGATCTGGATCAAGAGTGGTTTCCCCGACTAGAGAGTAACTTAACCGATAAAACGAATCCGTATCCGAGCATGGCCATGCATTTCGATTCTGACTCCTCGAGTGGCCCGAGAAATATCGAGTACTGATAAAGGTGAATATTTCCTTCAACTCGAACTCCTTCCGATCTAAGCACTGCATGAAATGACCAGAAAAAAATCTACTTGGCCCCTATTACGGATGACCGTGAGAAAGAAACCAAAGTCACCCAAAATCTGCCGTAGTCTCAAGAGACAGTCGATAGTCAAAAAATCGACTCTTAGGATCACCATGGAGGTCCTATCCACGACCGGGCACGGAATGTTATAAAACATTTAGGACTCCACGTCGATGTCACAATGGTGTCCTACGAAATATCCGTATAAATCGCCTCTGTGATTGGTCAGTCAACCGGTTGACTTATGGCTCGTTGAACCCACCATCAACCAACGTCACAAAATAATTGCCAGAGTTATCAGCTCATGTGGGCAATTAAGGACTGAAAAATATAATGTTCGTTCAGTTCACTTTGTGGTGTTCAAAAATTGTCGTACAATTCCACATGAAAAACAAAATATATAAATATCAAAGCGATGATGTCGTATAGAGTACAAAAGGGAATGAATCTAATCCATAAAAGAGTACTACAACTTAGGAACACGTTTAATTCCCATGGAATTAACGTGCCCTTCATGCTTATCTTGTCGTAATGCTTTAGTGAGAGGATCTGCTATGTTATCATCTGTAGCAATCTTTTCTATCACTACTTCCTTTTGCTCCACGTAATCCCGGATTAGATGAGCTTTCCGTTGTACATGTCTAGACTTATTGCTAGACTTTGGCTCCTTAGCTTGGAAGATGGCACCACTATTGTCACAATAGATGGTGATCGGGTCATTCGAACTAGGCACTACAGATAGTCCATGTAAGAATTGACGCATCCATATCGCTTCCTTTGTAGCTTCAGACGCGGCATAGTACTCGGACTCGTCGTAGAATCTGGCCATGTGAGTTTGTTTGAACTCTTCCGGTGACGCATAGCGCCATTAAGAGTAAAAACGAATCGGATCGAGATTTCGAGTCATCTCGATCCGTTTGGAAGCTAGCATCTGCGAACGGTTGCGCATAGCTTTTGAGGGCCTCCATAAGTCAATGCCCAATCTTTAGTCCTCCGTAGGTACTTAAGAATGTTCTTTGACCAGCCCAATGTGATTCACCTGGATCTTTGTTGGAATCGACTTGTCATACTCAATGCATATGCCACGTCCGGACGTGTGCATATCATGGCATACATGATTGATCCTATAGCCGAGGCATAAGGAATCCGTGTCATGCGCTCTTTCTCTTCCGGTGTCTCGGTGCTCGAGACTTGCTCAAATGCACCCCTGGAGCCATAGGAAGGAACCCCTTCTTGGAGTTAGTCATCTTTGAATCTCTCTAGGACTTTGTCTATGTAAGACTCCTGACTGAGAGATAGCATCCGTCGTGATCTATCTCGATAGATACGGATGCCTAGAATTCTCTGTGCCTCTCCCAGATCTTTCATCTGGAAATGGTTTTTCAACCATACTTTCACCGAAGTTAAGAGAGGTATGTCATTCCCAATCAGGAGTATGTCATCGACATACAATATTAGAAAGACAATCTTGCTCCCACTCGACTTGATATAAAGACATGGTTCCTCGACCGATCGAGTAAATCCATTTTCTTTAATCACTTGGTCGAAGCGATGATTCCAACTCCGAGATGCTTGCTTAAGTCCATAAATGGAACGCTTAAGCTTGCATACTTTCTTAGGATGTAAAGGATCGATGAAACCTTCGGGTTGTACCATGTACAACTCTTCCTCCAAAAAGCCGTTTAAGAAGGCGGTTTTCACATCCATTTGCCAAATTTCATAGTCATGAAAAGCGGCGATCGCTAAGATAATCCGAATGGAACGCAGCATGACTACGGGTGCAAAAATTTCATCGTAGTGCAAACCTGGCACTTGGGTGAAACCTTTAGCAACTAGTCGTGCTTTATAGATATCTTGTTGACCTTCCGAAGAATGCTTTATCTTGTAAAGCCATTTGCATTGAAGGGGACGAACCTTAGCGGGTAAGTCAACAAGATCCCACACGTTGTTCTCATACATAGAGTCCATCTCGGATTGCATGGCCTCAAGCCATAGCTTTGAGTCGAAACTAGTCATGGCACCTTTATAGGTTGCGGGCTCACTACTCGTTAAGAGTAGAACGTCATCTATGTCATGTTCCTCGACCATACCAATGTATCTGTCTGGAGGAATAGAGACTCTTCCCGACCTCCTAGGTTCCTCAGGAATGTTAACCGCAGCCGGGATTGAAGGAATAGGTTCCTCCAATAGTTGCTCGGTACTTGGTTCTGGAATCTCCGACAGTTCGAAGGTTCTATCACTCTTTGCATTCTCGAGAAATTCCTTCTCTAAGAATGTCGCACTAGCCGCAACAAAAACACGTTGTTCGGTTGGCGAATAAAAGTAATGACCAAGCGTTCCTTTAGGATAACCTATAAAGTACGTCTTGACCGATCGCGGGCCGAGCTTATCCTCGTGTCTCCACTTGACATAAGCCTCGCAGCCCCAAACCCGTATAAAGGACAAGTTAGGGACCGTTCCCTTCCATAGTTCATATGGAGTCTTGTCAACAGCTTTAGACGGACTTCGGTTAAGTATTAGAGCAGCTGACAGAAGAGCATATCCCCATAATGAATCAGGTAATATCGTGTGACTCATCATGGATCGAACCATATCAAGTAGTGTTTGATTTCTCCGTTCGGACACACCATTGGTGAGGTGTTCGGTGGAGTTAAGCGTAAGGCAATCCCACAGTCTTTTAGGTGTTGATCAAACTCGTGAGAAAGATACTCGCCACCACGATCTGAACGTAGTGTTTTAATCTTTCTACCTAATAGGTTATGTACCCTATTTTGGTATTCCTTGAATTTCTCAAAGGATTCACTTTTGTGTTTCATTAAGTAGACATAGCCATATCTACTTAAATCATCCGTGAAAGTGATGAAATACCTATAGCCTTCTCGTGCGGTGATTGACATAGGTCCACATACATCCGTGTGTATGAGTCCTAATAGGTCGCAGCGCATTCCAACACCTTTGAAGGAAATCCGAGTCATCTTACCGATGAGACATGATTCACACGTGCCAAATGATTGAAAATCAAAGGCCGAGATAGCTCCATTCTTGATGAGCTGTTTAACGCGTTTCTCATTAATGTGTCCCATACGGCAGTGCCATAGATACGTTTGATCTTTGTCACCAACCTTTAACTTTTTATTCATTACGTGTAATATTTCGGTTGTCTGATCTAAAACATAAATTCCGTTCATGGAGGCGCCTTGCCATAAATCATATCGTGTAATGAGAAAATGCAAGTATTATTCTCTATTACAAATGAAAAACCAAGTTTATCAAGTCTTAAAGCGAAATAATGTTCTTAGAAAGACTGGGTACATAATAGCAGTTATATAACAATAACTCAAATCCGCTAGGAAGCTGGATCACATATGTTCCCCTTGAGACGGCAGCCACTCGTGCTCCATTCCCAACACGCAGGTCCACCTCACCCTTTACGAGGGGTTCGATGTTTCGGAGCCCCTGCACATGATTACACAGATGAGAACCACAACCAGTATCAAGTACCCAAGTTCTGTAACTTGCGTGGTTAATCTCAATCATATGAATAAAAGTAGAAGAGGATGAAGACATACCAACAGGTTTAACACGACCTGCCTTTATGTCCTCATGGTATACGGGACATGTACGCCTCCAATGCCCAGTCTTGTGGCAATGGTGACATTCCATGTTTTCATTCTTGCTCTTTGTCATGCCTGATGAGTTGCTCGACTCACCAGGACCACTCTTACCTGAACCCGACTTCTTGAACTTCGCCTTACCTACTGCTAGGTTTGCCTGAGCTTTGCCCTTACCTTTCCCTTTGTTTGTCACAACGAGAACATCCTGTTTCAAGCTCCCACTGAACTTCATGTCCTTCTCGGTCTGTACGAGAAGGGAGTGCAGTTCATGGGGACTTTTCTTCAAATCATTCATATAGTAGTTCGCTCTAAATTGCGAAAAACCATCGTGGAGTGAGTGAAGCATGCGGTCGATCACAATGTTCTCGCTGATCTTACAATCAAAGGTCTCCAGCTTCTCGACATTCTCAATCATGCTGAGAATGTGTGGGCTAGCTGGTTGGCCCTTTTCGGAGTCTCGCATCAAAGAAGCGAGTGGTATGCTCATAGGTCACGATTCTCGGTGCTTTCGAGAATTCCTTGGTGAGCGTGGTGAAAATCTTGTTTGCACCATGGGCTATGAAGCGTTTCTGCAAATTGGGTTCCATTGCAAAAATGAGTACGTTTTTAATCGCACCCGCTTCCATACAGAAATCATTAAACTTGGTGATTTTGACTCTAGCCGTGGGACCTGGGTTTGCGGGATGGGCTCTAATAGATATTTGAGCTTCCGTCGGCGGCGGCGGCATTCCGTAATGACGCCTCCCGGTCGCGAAGTTTGATCCATCATTCTTGATCGAGTAGACCGATTCATCCGATTCATGAAGATCGGCCGGGACTCACGGTCCAATGTGGCACTTGGCATTGGGTTGTCGTAGAACGACCATTTGTTTTTAGCGGTTTAAAAGTTCGTGATCTACACCGAAAAGAAAGAAAAACAAAAACGAAATAAGCAACTCATCGAGGTGATTTAAGTCTATTTTAAAATTCATTTTAACGTGTAGACTCTCGCACTTGCATAATTGATCTCCCTCAAGAATGATACAAGTGATCCCAAGACTCAATTTCTGTAAATTGATAAGCCAACTGTTTAGCTAATTCTTCCGTAAGAACTCTTGGTCGATAGATTTCCGTAAATCCTATCTATAGTCCACCATAGTCACAGGATCGTACGAGTGACCATAGTGTTGAGATAAAATAGGTCAATCAGTTCCAACTTACCCGACGTAGAAGGGGTCATATTATGCCTACCGACGAAGAAGGGACTCATTGGAGTTTGACCTATAAAGACTGTTCTCAATTTTGGTTTATACGAGGGAGATCCCATCAACTTAATTATAATTCATATTAAGTGAACGAATAACTAGCGTCTGCGTGAATGAATTAATTTAGGTGATGGCTTAGCATAGATCGTGTGACATGAGAATGTCAATGAAACTAACTCGTGACCTCTATATGTGTCAGTTTTCATGCAATAAATAGGTGGTTTGGTTTTTAGGCGGAATATGATGCATATTATCGTTACTAAAAAAAATAAAAGAATGCAATACGTAAATAAAAATTTCCTAGTGTGGCCTATCCTAATAAAAAGAACATAAAACAACTTTGGAATCCACCGTTGGACCCGAGAAGCTTGTCTTGATGTTCCATCTTGATCCATGTAGCGGGAGTGAGCATCCGGTCTCCATCTTTGGTCTTCTCAAAAATTACATTAAAATTTACAAATATAAACCTATTTACATTCTAAATAAAAACTGTAATTACAAGTGAAAAATCCAAAACGGAGATACGAGATCTCAAAATACAACCAAGACCGTGTTACATCATTACGGTAACACGTTCTACTAAGGCCACACTAAGTTACAACAGATTGTAAAAATAAATACGTAATAAAAGGCATTCAAAAACATTCAAAATTAACGATAAATAAAAATGCATCAACTAAAAACAAATTCATTCGTGACATAATTCCGTAATTATGTTAAATTTATCCAAACCACCTTTTAATGATTAAAATTCATGTGATAAAACCGCTTCTATCAATTTAATTTTAATCCAATACAATCCGTTACTTTAAATACGCTTTAAAATAACTTAATGGTACGTGTGTGAACCGTTTCACAATCATAGCGAGTGTACATTATCCGTATAAAGTACATATTAAGGCCAAAAGAAAATTTAAAGCAAAAAGAATAAATTTTCAAAGCTGCCAGAACAAAAATCCCTCGATCCAGGGACACAAGTTCTCAATCGAGGAAGAAAAGGGCTCGATCGAATGAAGCTGCCATTCGATCGAGGGGTTTGCCAATCAGAAGGTGCTCGATCGACTAATCACGAGGTCGATCGAGGACCTTTATCAGCAAAACTGTTCGATCGAGTACGAGGAGGTCTCGATCGAAAGCGATCGTGGTTTTAAAGTGGTCGATCGAGTACAGCAAGGACTCGATCGAGTAAAAACAAGACAGAATAGCACTCGATCGAGTAGAAATACGCTCGATCGAATGCAAACATGGCTGAAAACTGTAAAACCCTCGTGAAAACGATTTGATATAACAAAAACCAATTTCAAATTGATCTAAAAAGCATAAAACCAATTCAACAATTGACAAAACTTGACATATTGTTATAATCTCCGTATAAAACAACAATATGCATAAAAACAAATTGAAAACAAGATGAAATAACCGTGTAAAACATGTCACGGTTTCAAAAAAAATTTGCAACAGCAAAAAAATTCCTGCCGAGAGGATAAAAACGCTGCTGCCGCACGAATTTCAAGACAAAACAAGATCGTTTCAAATCGATTTATGAAAAATCACAATGAAAATTTACGTGGCCTCGCTCTGATACCACTTGTGGGGTAATATCCGTATAAGACCCTTTAAATTTAGGACTATAACATAAATTTAACATGTGAAATATGGTCATAAACGAAATACAACAATGAAACGATAAAGATTAAGAATCAACCTCGGGTCCTTTGATGCACGGCGTAAAGAACAGAAATCAACAGAGATTTCCTCCTAATTGTTGCACCCAAGACCGTCTGAGACTATGCCCTTGTGCTAGAAAATGCTCTCTAATTGACTTGCAATATCGAGAGAGCTATTGTGAGGTTATTCGATGTGAGATCGAGGTTTTTCAGAGAAAGTTGCTCTTCAAAACCCTAATTTTCATGTAGAATGAATCCTTAGGTCAAAAGGAGAGGGAGTCTCTCCTTTTTGTTTGGTTCGGCCAAACCGAGAGCCCTAGAGGAGGGAGTGGGCTTTCACTTCCTCCTTCTTTTTAACTCGTAGTCCGACCAATTCCGCTAAAATGTATATGACGCGATTTTCATTATAAATCGTCATCGGTTATCGGCTATTAAAATATCAACTAATAACACGGGTTAGTTGAATTATTAATACATGTCCGACAAAGACGATATTGTATAATTTATTCAATATACATTAATTAAATATAATCGTTTATATTTAATTTACGAATTCTTATTTAATTCGCCTTAGCCCATTTTATTTAATCCGTATTAAATATAATATCTCAACATCACATTTTGACTAATTACTAGTCAAATAACTCGGACTAACTGGTTAGTCAAAATTTGGCATCAACATGACTGTATTTTCATACCGTCACATCTCTCAAACGTATCCTCTAGGTGTGACTTTTAGGGACCAGCTGATCACCGCCATCTGTATGACAATAACGTCAAACTTATCTAGCAAGCCAATCGTTATTGATAAACGTGGATCAACTGATAATAATACCAAAAGTATGCCCTTTGATCCTTTTAGAGATTTATAAGTCCTTGCACTAACTGTTAAGGACACCAGCCCCAACAGCGGTAGCTTATTTCTGCCAAGTTGCATAGCCCCTCCATATCAAGTACCCTAAAAATGTCATGTACTTGTTCCTCTATTCCCAAAGTTTCCAAGCCACTCTCCGACACACACCTAGTAGCATTGATGTGTCTTTGGATATAGGCTAAGAAGGCATTTTTGTGAGGCTCACTCTGAAACTCTATTTTCGAGTATCCCGAAAGGGTAATGGCGGGTGGTGCCTCCGGTTCGGGTTTGGGTTGGAGTTGACGGTTGTTCCTCCCACGGATGTTTCTTGTGTTCCTTGTCATTATACAAAATGCAATCACGCAACAAGATATAGAATAGGAAAAGTAATAATCAAAACAACTTGGAATGAATAGAAGTTTTCCTTCAATAACTTAAGTTGATAACCAACACTTAAAAATAAGTTTAACATGGTATTCTTAACTTTTCATCCAAATAAGGTTCGCTTAAAACAAGTGTTTCCGGAAAAAAAAATGAAGTCTTGGTGAAGTTATGTCATATTCCAAAACAATTAAAATGATGAAAGTTTTTATTGACATTAATACCTATTGCTTCAAGAATGATCATAGGAATAAAATTATTTGGAATACCCCATATTCCGAAAATGTGAAAAATCTTAAGACAAACTTTATAGTTCAAATCAATGCAACACATTATTAGCAAGAATGGAAGGAGTAATAAAAAGTTTTCAAGTGTCAATTTAAGCATGAAAATCAAAATCCGGGTACACTTACTACCCATTTTCGAAAATTTAGGTGTCTTATGACGAAAAGTTTTCTCATTGAGAGGTTACACATGATATCATGATGAAGAATTTAACACTTACATGAAACATTTAAACCATGTTGAGCATGAAAATCAAAGCTTTTAACATTTGTATTACCATTTTCAAAAATATATCCCCATTTTATATGATGGGAAATTTTTCGTCTTAAACCATTTCATAGAAACACTCACAAGGTTATAGCATAATGATATAATTAAATCATGTTTAAGATACAAGGTCAAATCTTGGTTAAGTACACCATATATTTCGAAATTTTGAGTAAATTTGAAGATGAGATTCTTGTTTTCAAGACAACATACCATATTTACTAGTAAAGATATTAATCTTATTAGACAATTAAGCTAAGTTTTACACAAGAAAAATCAAAATTTGGGCATGAGTTCTCTATATTTCGAAATTTTAATACGAAATTTCAACTATAAAACAAGATCCAACATTAACAACAAATGTTAGGCCTTTGTTATTCAATTAAACCCAATCAATGAACATAAAATAAAATTACGGCTCAACAAGTATACATTTTCGTGTTCACTAATGGTGGGAAAAATTTCAACATAAAAATTTGATTTTTGACAACAATAGTGATGTAGAATGCTAGTTAGTACTATAAATGAAACAAAAACATGCAAATAATTCATGAAACTTGAGCAAATTAGTCTAGATCTAGAAAAAAAATCAAATTGGGGAAAACTAAAGAAAGGATGAATCACTTACATTGTTAAATAAGAAGGATTAGTGAATAGTTATGGAGTAAGAATCTTGAATCTAACACCAAAGTGATGAAAATAGAGTTTGGAAATTAATTTTAGAGGATTTATGATGTTGGAGATATGAGGATTTAAAGAGGTAAGAAAGAGATAAGAGATGAGGAAAAGGTGGATTTTTCACGAAATAGTGCAGCCCGTGTACGCACTCGGTCGAGTGGCCGAGTTCACTTGATCGAGTACCCCAGTTTCTAAAAAGTTTCCAGACTCTGGAAATTGGTCCACTCGGTCGAGCGTCGAGGCCCGCTCGGCCGAGTGCACTTTACGTGGCCTAGTGTTTACTCGCACTCGTTAGAGTAGTTGCCTATGGCTTGCAATTTTCGATTAAATTAGAACGATGGTGTTTCTGCAACATAAAGAGAAGGTTCAGGAGTCCACCGGCTATCGGTGAGTCACCCGAGTTAGTCCATACATCATCCTACTTACTGCCTTTGATGCACTACCGTAGAACTAGTAGCTACTTTACCAAAATCCATTACTAATCACACACTAGCAATAACACTAACAAGCACTCAACTAGCATGCAATATGAATCCAAAGAACGGATCTATTGTCCTCATACTATCACATGTCAATCATTTCCAAGACACGCCATACGTCACCCAACCATCCAACTCTCATACATGATTGCACATCATTTGAACAAGTATATCATGCAAGAAACTTAACAATAATCACACACACACACACACACACATGTAACTACACAACATTCCACATAGCGTTCACCCGTATTTATATCCACCCACGTAGGGACCAACCCAGACAATAGGCACTAATTTTGATATGAGGGCGCCTCTCATCCAAAACGGATATCCTATTGTACTCATGTCGGGTTCATTTAATTAGATACACCTAGGTTTATTTTGGTTCATTAGTTTAGGTTCCAAAATCATCGCTCTGATACAACTTTGTAACTCCCCCTTCTTACCCGGCAAAGATAATGGGAGGAAGTTACCATCTCGGTTTTCCGAGGCGGTGAATCGGAGTTGCAATTAAGAAACAACTTAAATAAATAACAAGTTTAGTGACTTACCAATAAATGCATAAATGAATAATAAATGTGAACTAGACATTATATAACTTGCCTACCATCTAAGCTATCTATCTATGCTACTCGACTCCAAGTCCGATGCTCGTCCCGTCTCCCGCATGATATCAAACAAATATGTACTTAACCTACACCCCATATGATCAGAAATATCATATGGATCGATACACGCCACCCCGGAAATAAGTGACAATTTACACACAACCCAAACACGTCAGTTTCAATAAATAAATATAAGATACGACACAATATGTAAATATACAAACTGCCAAAGAAATGTGTAATTCATAACTATAAGCAGCATACCGGTACCGGGACGCGCCCAGTCGTACCCACAACCACACTGGTGTCAAGGACACACCCACAACACCGCACCTCACAAACAGTTATTCGGAACGCGCCCATGGTACCAGGTCCATAAGAAACCAGAGCCCCTGCCAAACATCGTGCCTCAACCACACGAGTCCCACTGTACTCAAGCCATTAACGTGCACGTCCCTCTTGGAGTGGGAATCTCCAAGAGGCGACTTAAGCATAAGACGGTCTCCTAACTATCTTACGTCTCCTCAACAACAACAACAACATCCTCAACATATACGACGATAACAAGATATAACATGCAATACAACATATAAAAAAAGACTAATTATGAAATACGCTTTCCAAACATGCCATGAATATCTATTTCTCAAATATCCCGACTCCTTGAGTCGTCATAAACCAATATCATGTTACAATGCATTCCGACAACTTAAGAGGCTCACCAAACTCGTCAAATACTACCATGTGATGCAATACGACTCATAATATGCAAAGGATGTAAAAGACACACAAATATGTACACACATTATTGAAATCGAGTAGGATAAACCTATCTTTTGGCAAATCTTCATAAGCTACACGAATCCGACCCAATTCCGTCTCATGAAACCGTCTTATCCTATATAAATCATATAATACTATCACAATACATTCTACACTATTATTGTAAAACCCCCATGTACCAAAGTGCCTTACCAAGGACCACCTTAGCATACAAGGGTGCTACCATTTCGGTTACTCGAGGTAGTATGCTTGATAAAAACCATAATGAAACAAGTTTATTAAAACAACTATAAAGAAAAGGTTACAAATCTTTAAACTCCAAAGCCAAACAACCAAATCCAACAGTCATAAAGCTAAAATCAGCTACAACTATTCGACACAACAGTGATGACTCCGCATGTCCATGTCCCGCGAGCTATCATAACATCCATCACCGTCTAGTCAACTGCTCACCATCCCCGAATAGATCACCACAGGTTTGAAAACATAAAAACGGGGTCAGTCAACTGCATAGTCATAATAAGTAAAAACAATAGCGGAAGCAACACAATGTACCATCATCAACTCCCCAACTACATCACTCACCAGTATCTAACTACACTCCGCAACGTGTAGCCCTGACAGGTTACACATCGCAATAGGTAACCCTCGCCGCCAGTGGGGACCGCGGCCTTACCACCTAATTCCCGCTCATCGCAACGGGCAAAACCCCAGATCATTTATGTGCATATCCCCTTGTGACGGGAATCACATAAAGCGAACATGGGATTGATACTGTCTCCCGATATAGTCACGTTACAATCACAACCATAACCACCATCGACTCCTCAAACCAATCCAATCAATAACATCAAAAAGGATAACATAACAATAACAACCACAATTACTTAAACACAATTGCACAATTAACTAAGTAGGGAAAACCCTACCTTTTCGCAATTCGCTATAACTGCAGCCAATCATACACATGTACAAGAGTACCACATCGTCACCTACAGCAATAAACAGCAACTACACATCATAAACCGCTTTCTACCCAAAACCCCAAAATCACCCAATTAGCATTTGAACAAACTTAACAAATTAACAAAAGAACAACATAGAGATCTTACCCAATTACTTACTGACGATCACAACTATGTAAAAATCCCTAAAAGATACAAACCCTAGACTTGATTTGATGGTAAAAGATGGAGAGTTGGTGAACGTCGTTGAAGTTTATGAGAACCTTTTTAGAAATAAAGTAAAATGAAATGAAACTGATGTTTTAGCTTTAAATACTTCTCCCATCTTTTACGTTCAAACCTTAATAAAAATCCGTAAATAAACCGACACTCGATCGAGTACCGGACGTACTCGATCGAGTACCCCTTACTCGATCGAGTACCCACAAAATAGAATGTACTCCCGAATCAAAATACAACCTACTCGATCGAATACCCCCTATTCGATCGATTACTCTAAGACCAGAATATTGATGTATTACAGTCTTCCCTCCTTAAAACGATCTTCTTCCCCGAAGACTAAACCCAACCTGTAAAACATGTACATATAACACTCCACTGTCCAACACCACTTAACTCTCTTCCCCCGTTCTTGTCACTAACTCTACCAACCATGCCTACCTCCCAACGCGGCTCACGATATCGTATCAAATATAGCATAGCCTCTCGACATAATACTACCGAATGCCAACCACAAATGTCACTAACTCCGTCTCACTAACATATTCTCCTCTAGCAAATCCAATATCAAGACAATCCACCAAGCGAGATCAATCACCAAAATGTAGTGTTACATTCTACCACTCTTAAAATGAACTTCGTCCTCGAAGTTTACTTACACTCATAAACATCATCACCCAAACTGTCAACACTATCAAAGTTTATTAACCATCATAATCGACATACCACTACAAGCATAACCTTTACCTTTCATAATATCCACCATAAGTCCATCCTTTATTCCATACATCAAGACTCAACACTTCCAAATATACAACTATGTCAACAAAAGTCTCATCTAACATAAGATCGAAAGTGTTCCAACCACCTCCCACAACTATGTTTCTTCAACAAGGTATCACTGTAACTGTGACAACATCGACTACATGTGCAACTGTCTTCCATATTATACTCTAGTCTCACCCACAAGTCGAAATTACAGGAAACAACAATAACCAGAACAACAATCTATATGCCCATACTAGACTGACATAATCTTTCAAAAGTTCATCTCACAAGCACCCCGCCAACTCCACCACAACCGATGTGACATCACAACACACCCACTAACAAACAAGCAGAAATAGCGTTAACGCGAAAAGTACCCGCATCACAACACGGAGCACCGTCCCCGGATCGCAACCCGGAACACAACAATCACATTACTAATAAACAATGTCCTGAAACAACGATCATTTCACGACTCATCGAACCACCCATTACTAGAACATAATACACAACATATTACACGGATTAACCAGATAACAACTTTATGAATATCATACCATACCACTACTCATGAGGTTAGAACCTCACACAATCACCTACACATATCATAGACCCATAATCAAATCTAACTAGCCAATTCTGATCAGGTAAGTTACTACTTGATAATGGATATCTCTCACCCGAGCTTAACTCTGATGCCCTTCATAACGTATTCTCCCATCCGCACAATTATCACCACCCGACAAACGTAACCATATCATAAGTACACAACTACTAGCAAACACCTCTTATATCCACATCTTATACTCCCACACAACCATACATACCAATCAGGCCTCCACAAAATCAACCTATTTACAACGGATATCTTCCCTATTTAACATCATCCTTAACCACTAGTGACAACACCACGACACCACCATCTTTCATATAACTACTCTCTTACCATTACCTCTAAATGTAACAGCTCTTTTCCTATCTTTGGTTACCATCCCGAATAACGAACATCAAGTCCATCAACAAAATTTACCTCAACATTCTTTCCAATTATGTCCTTAATTGTATCGTCACTCCGCTCACCACCAAGGTCTCATATCATGCAAATCCTCTACCAACTTCTTATTCCCTTAATTCCTCAAAACTCATGACTAGCATGTTGTCCTGAAATTCCTATATTACCCTTAACTCACACCCTCATGATAGTATCATACGTCTCCACGATTCCTTACTTTCATGTCCCACATCTCCAGTCAGCGTTCTCTCATCTTACTCCCATCCTTCTTTTCCCTTAATACTGAACAATACCAATTAATAATTCATCTCCTTATTCTTACTACCTAACTCTTTAGTAATCCGGTTACCTTCTCATTGCCCCCAAAACTCAAATTTTATTAATACATATTAGTATCTTCTCATTCTTTCTTATCATTGAACGTCTCTCATCATGCTACTCACTAACACTCGCCACCATTAAGTACACACAATCAGCGATTACTCTTCAATTAGTTGTATCTTCCTTTCGTATCTCTAGAAACCAAAGTACACTTAATACCGTTAATTGCCCAAGGCATTACAGACTAACGCTCACCTCTTAGTAATCCAAATTCTCAAACTCAGCCACTATCTACATATCCACGTCGCGGCATAACTCGATCTAAGATCTCTATACACAATTATTTTCCATCCTTCTATAACGACCTTACATTACATATATTCTTAACCAACCCAGTTACAACCATCTCCCTCCATAAATTCTTACACATCCCAAGTTAACACCATTCGCATCCCTCATTTCAATCTTTTCATTCTCACGTTCCTGAAACTTACATCACCCCTTGCTCATACACACCTACCTTTACGTTACTCAACTCGCGATTATATCACTTACCACATCCCTCAAAACATGCTCCCTGCCTCGATAAGCTCATCAATCTTCTCTTCCTCATTCCACTATCCATCACAATCAAATATATCCCATGTCCTCCCCACTAAACTCATACCAACCATAAGGTGGTACTCTTTATATCACGGGATCCAGTAACTTACGCACCAGGACCAACACATATGTAAAACAATTCATAAGGGAGCAAAAGAATGTCTTTGAAATAAATAAGATATGCAGAGAGGTCAAAAGATAAGGATAAGGCAAAAACAGGGGTCACTAGGTCGAGTACAGCCTACTCAACCGAGTAGGTGAAGATCAGAAGCACGCATAATCAAATATTAGGGTTACTCGATCGAGTACGGGAAACTCGGTCGAGTACAGAGAGGTGTACTCGATCGAGTATGGGGTACTTAGTTGAGTACCGTACGCAGTTCTCAGCACCGTCCAATTTTCGTAAAACAGTCGTATCTCACTCGTTACTTGGTCAGTTTGGGCGTGTGACCTATCGTTAGAATCGTAAGAGAATAAGCTATCACCTTCAAGTATAGTAACATCAATATCATGTATTAATCTCAAGTTATAACAGTTCAAAGACGACTCATCTATGATCGAACAACATAACTACTCAATTTTTCTTCCAAACGACTTAAGCAACAACAACGCAATTAAAAACAACTCGATACTCGTCAAACATGTAAATAAACCATAACACTCATATATATATATATATATAGGGTCGGGGTCAGGTGCGAACTAAAGTACGGTGCGAACCGTACGAACTAACTCAAAAACCAATTCTAACAAATAAAATCCGACCCCACTAGTCTCTTATCCACTCATCCTCCCTCATCACGTATCTTCATATACTCACTTCTCGCCGGGGAGCACCAACGACGACGGCAACGGACCGACCACTTCCCAGATTCGGGCGCACCGCCGCCGCCATTCACCTAACTTCACTACCCGATCTTGTCAAGAATCGCGCACTTCTCTTCTCCTATATTCATTCCAATCAATTCCTAGATCCAGGGACAAAATCGACTTCTATGGGCGCAGTTGACAAACCAGATCTTTTTAGGCAAAATGGAACCGTCATCTGAGAAGAAGAAAGTCGACAGGATAGGTGATTTTGGAGATTCCGGTTGAGGAGATGGTGTTGGTTGTAATTGGGCGACGATGATGGAGGTGGTGCTGATTTTCGTGTACCTGCAATTTCAATAACAAATGAAAGTATTTATGTTTGATATCGTCTCTCTATAGTCAGTGTAAACAAATGATAATGATCGGGCTTAGGGAGTAAGTGAGCAACAATCAAGATGAAATAATCACAAACGAAGAACACATTGGTCTGTACATTCTCAAGTTCATCTTATCAATTTATACAATCTTCTACAGAATACTACGGAGAGTAATAGATATCATGCTCACTTTGGTGGTTGGTAGGTAGCGCTCACAAGCTCTGTTGTATTGGTCTTTTCTGATGGATTTTTTGTTTTATGCTCTTTTGCAAAATGAAAAATAATATTTGAAGGGTATCTTATGTTTTCAACAGTTTAGTCATTGTAATGGTACTGGTACGGAATTAAAACTCAGGAACTTCGATATTGCCTACCTTTGATAAAAAATACCCCTTAGTAAAAAATAAAACAAAATAGTTGTATAGTTGTAATGAATGAGACATGTCATTGTATAACGTGCCAACCGCTGGTCATAAGAGTATATCTAGTACCTTAAAGATATGTATCTGGTAATATGACAAAGTGTATCTAGCTAGTTAAATATATGTATCTACTAATTTAAAGGAGTGTCTCTAGCAACATAAGGGTATGTATCCAGTAATTTAAACAAGTGTATCTAGCAAATGTATCTATTAACTTAAAGTAGTGTATTTAGCTAGTTAAAGGTATGTATCTAGTAATTTAAAGAAGTGTATCTAGTTAGCTAGAGATACGTTACTAATAATTTAATGGAGTGTATCTAGCTAGCTATAAGTATGTATCTACTAATTCAAAGGAGTGTATATAGCAAGCAAAATGATTGTATCTAGTAACTTAAAGGAGTGTATCTACTAATTCAAGGGAGTGTATCTAGCAAGCAAAAAGAATGTATGTAGTAATTTAAGGGAGTATATCTAGCTAGCTACAAATATGTATCTATTAATTTAAAAGAGTGTAGCTGGCAAGTAAATGGAAAAGTCTTGCATACATCAAGGTACACAAAATATTATCAAAGTTAAAAAACTGTAGGAATCACCACACTATAAGGAAGAAAAACACAAAAGCATGATACTATAAGGAAGAAAACTTTAGAAATAATGCAATGAACGAGTAAATTCGATGTTAAATTAGGGACCATTTACATAATCCAAAGTCCAGACCAATCAAGCACATTACTAAGAGACCACCGGGTAAACGCGATGATAAATTAGAGAACATCAGGTTACATAATCAATCCCACAGAAGCATTTAACTGTAATACTTTAAGGGCAGACTTGCACAAGTTTATAATAAAACGGGTTTTAGTAACTACTTTTCCACTAATATTGGTTAAATCTGGATCGGTTTTACACTAATTTTATGTAAGAACGTCTCAAACAAGAGTAACTATTTGCACAAAGCCCGCTTGACGATGGCTTATATGGAACACTTAAACTCTCAATATCAGGAGATAACCGCAATGTTAGTTCTTCCTTCAATGTGAGTTCTTCCTGCAAAACATGGTATCCAACGTCTTCAGAGTTCATCGTTTGAGTCCTTGCTGTCAGAGTCACTTTCACTTTCCGAGTCGCTATAATAAGAATGGAGTAAATTATTAGCCCTGGTCTTCACATTCAACAGACTTGATACCAACAAAACATTTGGGTAATCCTCATTAAAGCCAGCTACACTACTTCACATTATTATACAAGGGAGCACTAACGAATAATGATCTTACCTAGTCTTCTTGTAGTGTTGACTGAGATCTTAGCAAAGCGCCTTACCCACTGACTCCTTGTTGTGATTCTTTCTTTATCAACTCGGCCAACTGTACCACTCAAATTAAAATTCAGAATTCTTATTTTCGCATGGATAACCATTATAATGAATGAAACAAGAGCACACGAAAGACACTCGCCTCATCTTCAATTACCTCCAGCAACATGCTCTATTTTTTTTAAAAACAGATATATTGGAAACCTCTTAATTCAAGAAAATGTCTGCAAAATAATACAGAAAAGTGTTATTTTTCTGTAAAAGACCTACCTATCTGGCAGTAAGATGATATATCCTTGAGATGTTAACATCATATCTGTCTAAGTCATACTAGGCTGTCAGATTACTACATACTATCAATATTAATCATTTATTTCTTAAAATGAAGGGTCTAAGTATCGCGTCGTGTTGCGTAGAAAGAAACAGTCGTGTCAGAAGGAGTAGTCGGAATACGATACTAAGCCAAAGTGTAGTGGTAGCGTCAAAATGTCAAACCAGAGTTTAGGATCGACTGACATGAACCATCATCTTAAACAACTAATGAGAATCATCAGAACTTCAGCAACTTCTATAATCCGAACTTCAGAAAGTCTAGATACACATTTCGAGTTATCTAAAAGCATTAATATGTGTATCCGAGGTGTAATAATACATGTATCCAGCACCTTTATGTCACCACCCTTTCCACTTACATGAGTGTTTAGCTAGCGCCCCACTTAATTGACCTCAACATAGCCACCCTACACCACCACTACCTGGTATTCCTCGAGGTTTTGCAGACCCATTTCCAAATACCTGTAAAAATCAGGCATGTACTTCGCAAACCCAGGTCCGGTTGGATATGCCAATGCACCAATAGTAAGCATAGCCTCTTCATGGACGGTCGCACTACGACCATCAAAGATTTTGAGGATCCATCATGATAGAATCCGAAAAATTGAGAATTATCTGCTTTGTGTCGTCGGTATTAAGTTTCTGGATGATGACCTGAAGAACACCACATATAAGGGCTTGCAAATCTACTTGCTTTTCTTTTTCAATTGGAAGCTCAAAGGACGAGTGGAGATTTGCTCAAGCATAACATTAAGTAGTTGTTCAATAATTTGAGCAGTGTCGGGCATTTTGGCACACCTAACTGTCTCATTCAAAGTTTCATACGCAGCAGAACGCAATATGTGTATCTACAAGTAACACAATGTGTATCTACACAAGTCGATATGTGTATCTACAAGTAACACAATGTGTATCTGGGGTGCTTCTTTATATATCCATCTCCCATACCAACTCCGACAGGTCGTCACCACCATCAAAATTAGCGCATAAATATATCTAAATTAATAAAAATTAACAACAAAACAGGAAAAATGAAAAAAAATTAAGTAATGACTGAAAACTAGGAGAATAATTAGGGTTAGACTTCTTCAAACAAAGTCAAATTTGGGGGAAATTTTAAAACTATGGAAATAATTAATGAAAAATATGAGAATCATTACGAAATTAAAGAAACTTACATGAAATTTGATCGAAATTGCAGGATTGGTACGATGAGTTTGTCAGTTTGAGCAAAAACTCGATCAAATTTGTGGTTTTTTGCGAAAGAGTATGAGAAAGAACACGCCGCCGGCATCTGATCGTGGCCGTCGGATGACAGTGGTCGGAGGACAATGGTCGGAAGAGGAGGTGGATGTGAGCGACGGGAGAGATTGGAAAGGTTTGTGAGAGTGAGTGTGTCGGGTGAGAGTGAGAATTGGATTGGGGTTTGTAAGAGTCAAACGAGCGTCTAATCTTGGCCATTCATTATTTGAACTGAAGGGCTTATGTTTAGTTCGTAAGTTCGCACCGAATAATAGGTTCGTACATGATCCTATTATATATATATATATATATATATATATATATATATATATATATATATATATATATATATATAATAGGTACACTTTATTTTTTACCAAATCTCAGATACACTTTTAACTATCGTAGATACACTTTTTACCGGAATTATATATTCACTTTTTAAGAATGTAGATACACTTCTTTTTATCCTAGGTACACTTTTTAACAAAAATATATACACGCCTTTTTAGAGTATAGATATACTTTTTTCTATCGTAGGTACACTTTTTTGCCACATTTTATACAAAAAATACGATGTATCTACTAGATACACAAATACGTGATCTAGATACACGTATACATAACATGACTCGGATAGACAAAAATCAACCCCCCAAATTAAAAAAAATAAATAAAAATCAAATAAAAATTCCCAAATCACACTGCAAAACATCTTATGTATTATGAAACAATTCATCACAAATCATAATGCTCAAGCATAATATAAACATTAATTAAGCATAATCGTAGAGAGCTTATAACTTAATGATAAGCCGCTCATTCATTATTCCATAAAAAACGAGCATTATTACGAAAGAAATCATCGTAATTCACAATCATAACACAAACATCACACATCATGATTAAACTAATTAATTAGCATAAGAGGAAAAATAATGATTTGTTTAATACGAGCAGTAAGACGGAAGAACTTGAGGCTATAATTGACGTCATTAAGATTTTATCGGTGACGATAGCGCCATTGTCGACGTCGAGAGTTGCAGTGGCGTGTATCGTGTGCGGCAATAGCAGCGAACGTCGGAATCTTCAACGAAGAAAGAAGAAGGATATAGAATATGGAGGTGAGATACATTCTAACGTCGATGGACGAATTTGGTGGTCGTGCCACCATCTGAGGCAAGGTGGTTGTTAGGGCGGTGGCTGATGTTAAGGGGGAGATGAATGACGGGATGTTTTGGTGTCAGGTGATTCATAATTGTGTTTATATCAGGTAGAGTGTGGGTCGTTGATTTTTTTTAATCTTATGGTTAGTAGTCGTTCTCACCGAGTGATCGTTCTCACGGATCTTGAATATATATATATATATATATATATATATATATATATATATATATATATATATATATATATATATATATTGAGGATTTCGTTACAATATCAGAGGTTCTTCAATACAATATCACAGGTTATTCGATAAAATATCACAAAAAAAAACACTGAGCAAAAAAAAAAAAAAAAAATTATAATTTTTTTTGGTAAAGGTCGATTTTTCGTGATATTGTATTGAAGAACTTGTGATATTGTATTCACTAATCCTCAATTCTCAAATATTTAGGAGTTCTCACCGGATCCCGACTCTCTCTCTCTCTCTCTCTCTCTCTCTCTCTCTCTCTCTCTCTCTATATATATATATATATATATATATATATATATATATATATATATATATATATACACACACACACACGCATGATCCTAATCACATGCTACTACCAACAACCAAACATTAACATTATCATGATCATATAGACATACACCACATCACATAACATATACTCCAACCACTTCCATCCAACCTAACCATATACTTCATCCAACGTATACTTAAAGGCACGAAAACAGGTAACGTTCCCTTGACATACCCCGCAGTGACCCGTTCAAAGTTGTAAAGGCAACATTACGGTTTTAGGACGTCTTCCAAACCTTTGAGGTAGCTCCTAACAATCTAATCCGGGTTCATTTTATTAGACGCCCTATGTTCATTTTGTTCATTGGTTACAGGTTCCAAAATCGTCGCTCTGATACCACTTTTTAACACCCCCATATACCAAAGTGCCTTTCCAAGAACCACCTTAGCATACAAGGGTGCTACCATCTCAGTTATCCGAAGTAGTATGCATCATAGAAACCATAATAAAACAACTTTATTAAAACAAATGTAAAGAAAAGGTTACAAGACTTTAAACTCCAAAACCAAACAACCAAATCCAACAGTCATAAAGCTAAGCTCAGCTACAACTAATCGACACAATAGTGATGACACCGCCCGTCCATGTCCCGCGAGCTATCATAACATCCATCACCTGCTAATCAACTGCTCACCATCCCCGAATGGATCACCACAAATTTGAAAACATAAAAACGGAGGCAGTCAACCGCATAATCATAATAAGTAAAAACAACAGCGGAAGCAACACAATGTACCATCATCCACTCCCCAACTCCCTCACTCACCAGTATCTGACTACACGTCACAATGTGTAGCCCTGCCAGGTTACCCATCGCAACAGGTAACCCTCGCCGCCAGTGGGGGACCGCAGCCTTACCCCCTAATTCCCGCTCATCGCAACGAGGAAAACCTCAGATCATTAATGTGCACATTTCCCTTGTTACGGGAGTCACAGGAGGCAAACATGGGATTGAGACTTTCTCCTGACATAGTCCCATTACAATCACAACTACAGCCACCATCATCTCCTCCAACTAATCTAATCAACAACAACAACAAAGATAACATAACAATCACAACCGCAATTACTTAAACACAATTACACAATCAACTGAGTAGGGAAAACCCTACCTTTTTGCAATTCGCTATAACTGCAGCCAATCATACACATATATACAAGAGTATCACATCGTCACCTACAGTAATAAACAACAACTACACATCATAAACCACTTTCTACCCAAAACCCCCAAATCACCCAATTAGGATTTGAACAAACTTAACAAATCAACAAAAGAACAACATAGAGATCTTACCCAATTACTGATGATCGCAACAATGTAAAAATCCCCAAAAGATACAAACCCTAGCCTTGAGTTGGTGGTAAAAGATGGAGAGTTGGTGAACGTCGTTGAATTTTATAAGAACCTTTTTGAGAAATAAAGTAAAATGAAATGAAACTGATGTTTTAGCTTTAAATACCTCTCCCATCTTTTACCATCAAACCGTAATAAAAATTCGTAAATAAACCGACACTCAATCGAGTACCGGACGTACTCGATCGAGTGCCCCCTACTCGATCGAGTACCCACAAAACAGAATGTACTCCAGAATCAACACACAACCTACTCGATAGAGTACCCTCTATTCGATCGAGTACTCTAAGACCAGAATATCGATGTATTACAATTATTCACTAAAAAACCCCTTATTATAACCCATTAATTACCCGTATTACATATACTAATTACTAATTAATTAACTCAAGGAAAACCCTTAAAAGTTAGGGTTCATACTTAATTAGAGAAAGGTAGATCTCAACATACAAGGTGGAAAAAATGAAGAACAAGATGAGAGTTTCCCAAATCCAAGCTTGAATCCCAGTAGGAAGTATTTGTGAGGGTTTTAGAGACAAGTGAGAGGATTTGGAGTAAGAGGGAAGAAGAATGAAATGATTTGGATAAGATACGGTTAGATTCCAAAATTCGTGTTTAGCGGGTATCGTTCAGTGGCACTCGGTCGAGTGCCGAGTCCACTCAGTCGAGTGCCACTCACTCGGTCGAGTTTCTCGTCCACTCGACCGAGTGTCATCCACTTGATCTAGTAAACCCTCTACTTGATCCACTACATCCCCACTAGGTCTAGTCTAGGTCACAATATGTCTAGTATACGGGCATCCCTTGCTTCCCAGTAGTTCTCCACTAGTCTTAAGGTCTCCTCACGCATCCCAATGTACTTTTGTTGTTCCCAATGAATCCTGGTATTACAACAGTTTTAGAAACTGAAGACGTTGTTTGATCCGGACTCCAAATGAACTTGAATTACTGTCAAAACGAACGTATCGGCAAGTAGATGACGACCAAGGTTTTGGCACAACTGTTTGAGCTACCACTTATCAAAGAACTTACGAAATGTCAGAAATCGCTCTGTATGTTTAAACATACGGCCCAATCATCACTGGGTGTTTGGCGGGAGGTGCATAAATAAGGTATCTATAGAGCTCCCAATTTGACTGAGGCTTGGACAAGGCAAAAGTCAAAGTATAGCCCTCAGGTCAATCAATGATGATAACCTGAAGGCTGTGGCAACGCGAGGCGGCTCAAGGGGTCTGAGCCAATGACCTATTGTCGGGAACATTTTAGACTCTGTCGACTTCCAGGGAGGGTCGTGTAAAGTCTATTAGACTACGTAAGAAAGCTTGCCAGCCATAAGAAGAACCCATACCTGAGACTTCTTAAAGGGTGAACTTGAACATTCGAACTCCGTGGGGGAAATATAGCAATAACAATAATTGAGAGAGCATGGTATGATTTTCTGTGAACCACCAGGAAAAGAATTAGCTTGCGTCGGTCTCAAGCGAACTCTGGAGAAAATATTGAGATTTAATCAGCTTGTGTTGGTCTCAAATGAACTCTGCTAAAAAGGTTGAGGTTGAATCAGCTTGTGTCAGTCTCAAGCGAATTATGCGAAAAACTTAAAAAGAATATGTTTGCGTCGGTCTCAAGCAAATTCTACTAAAGAAAGTTGGTTGTAGGCGAAAACGAACTCTCCCTGGGGAATAATAGACTTAGCCCACTAGCGAGAAGAAACCTGACTGTCGTAAAATAACTTGACAAGGGAAAATTCCCGCAAGAAATATCTGGAGAAATATCTCGAAATTTGGAAGAGAATATCCCAAATATAACATGATGAGTCATAATTATATACATATTTATGCCCCCCCCCTTAGTTACTTTTGATATGGTTTTCGTCCTAGTTTATATGAATTACATGCCTTCTATGAATGTCGATACTTTCGTTGTTTGGTGTTTAATGCAAGAATGATGCATTTATGGAGCAAAGGAATGAAATGAACACCTCAGAGTGGGCATGAAGGAATACATGGAGCATGGCTAGAGAACCTGATCCCTAGACTCTTTTAATATATTTGAATTCACCTTTATTTTATATTGCCATTAGTTGTTAGTAATGAAAAAAACAAATCCTTCAAGAAATTGTTTACCTTTAAGACAAATTTAAATATCAACAAACTAGAACAATTAACTCGCCTCCCTGTGGATTCGACCATTTCTTGCCGCTAGCTACCAGTTAGTAGTAATTTAGAATTATTTTGATAGGCCAACGACTGAAAATAACCTTATCATAATAAATACAACAAATACAACACCCGGGCCCACTAATATCAAATTCGTAATGATCATAGAAAAAGGACTAAAATGAACATTGTTGTGAACCACGTTGGGGAAGAGGCGCAACAAGAAAATGCCTCAGGACTACTGTGATAACCACTTGCATAGTGGATTTGTCAGATGGAGAAGTGACCATTTGTGTGCCCTTAAAAAGGATTAGTAACAAATTGATTTAGATTGATTAAAGTAGAGTTGGTCAAATTGGTCGGTCATGAAACGAGACTGGTACCCAAAAGGATTTGGGCTTACGTGGTCAAGTTATCAAGCACGTAGGCGTCAAAAGCAATAGCAAGGGTCTTAGAATGCAAAGAGAGAAGAGAAGGGGCGGAAAATCGCGTGAAAAATATGTGAGGCGGAGGCCTCTATTTATACTAATCACGAGGTGGAAATTTAGGAAAAGATAATATTTGAAAAGAATCCGAAAATATCCTGGAAAATGACGGAAAACAAGCTCGGGAAGAGGTGCAGCAGGCACTGCTGCGGTCCTTCCAAGAGGCGCAACACCTACCGCGTCCTCTCGTGAGGCTTTTCCTCCTCAGCAAGAAATATTTACGCGCTAGGAATTAGGAAAGAGGAATATTGACGGTTTCCTTATTCTTCAAGGTAGATATTTCAGACCAAGACGGTTTAAGAAAATGAAGACGGTTTTTGACCAAACTCCAAATGAACTCTATTTACTGTCAAAACGATCGTATCGGCACGTAGATGACGACCAAAGGGTTGACACGACAGTTTGAGCTACCACTTGTCGACAAACTTATGACATGTCATAAATCGCTCCGTATGTTTAAACATGCGGCCTAATCATCACTGGGTGTTTGGCGAGAGGTGCAGAAATGAGGTATCTACACATGTAATTTGATTATTTGAGAGAGTAAAAACAAAAAATAACATGTTTATATAATACGAATGAAAATTTAAATTAAAAGTCAAGTGGGGGGGAGCAAGGTATCTACCCCTTAACTTTTTCATTTTCTAAAATATACCCTTCTTTTCTTGCAAAAAAAACTTTGACCGTGAATAACTCTTGGTTACAAGTTCAGAATAATATAACTTTTTTTTTTTCAAATTGACCGTGTTTAAGAGGACTTCAGTTCGGAAAAGAATTCACTGACGTCTGTGGACGCGGGCCCACGGGAGTCGCTCGGGTAGAAAACGAGCAAGCTTTGCATTTGTGGAGTCGCCACCAATTTATTGTGGAAAATTGGAAACCGTTCGAATACCTCATGCCATGTCAAGACACAAAGTAGTGACATGAACACCAAGAACTCGTTACCCTTAGCATTCTATGTATAGAATGACTCTCGTGGATGCCAATGAACACGGATGTTCACAGAGTTCTGGAGTAAGGGGTGAGGGTACGTATTAGGAAGCTCTTTTGATCAAACACCTAATCCCGCCCGCCTCAATTGCGGCCTCTACTAATGATTAGGGAAGTTATTCATACTCGATATGTTGAAGGTTATATGCATGCAATGCAACATCCATTAAATTGATTCTAGCATGTGAAGATTAAACTAAGTCGGTGAACATGTAATTTAACATGCATTAATGTCGAGGTAGAAATTTAGGTTAATTGCATGTGAATGCACACAAACAATAAATAATAAAGAATACGATAAAAGAATAACAATTGAAATAATTACAATAAATTACAATGCTTTGATTGATTTAGGTCGAAAATACATTTAAAACGGATAATTTGAGAAAAACAAGAGAAAATAAATTAGGTTAGAAAATAAACAGATTAGTGGTGATAATACGATTAATAGTTAATTAATACGTAAGCTAATAACTAGGTCAAAGCAACAACGGAAGTTCAGAGGCAGAATTCAACCCGGAACAGGCGCAACACTGCTGCGTCCTTTGGAAGAGGCGCAGTGCTCACTGCGTCTGTTCCTGAAGTGAATTCTGGCTGTGAAGCCGGAATTGCATACCATTAATGTTCATTGGTGATTTAAACGATCGATTATTGATATTTGACTCGGATAGAACTGATTTAACGTATTATTTACATGCAAATTGGTCATAGAAACAATAAAATATGAGATAAAACTAATTAAAATAAATTAATTACAAGATTAATTACAAGGATTAATAATGAATTAAATTAAATAGGTTAATTAGGTTACTAAATTACTGATTATGATGATGACTATAATTAACAGATGAAAATATATAAAAGATGAATTTCAGAGACTTGATATTGATCAATCGAATCTCTAAAACCTGGATTGATTTTAATGACGAAAACCCGCAAATATTAATTATAAGGGATTTAAGTCGGGAATTTAATGATAATAAATTATTAATGATTCATATGTCAAAATTATCATGCGAAAGAAATAAGAACAAGCAAAGACGAAACAAGATAAACAGACGAATTAAACAGAAGGCGAAGGAAGAAGAAGGAAAGCAGGAACTGCGGCAGCCTGAGGAAGAGGCGCAGCAGGTGCTGCGTCCCTTCGAAAAGGCGCCGCACTTGCTGCGTTCCTTCTCGACATCTGTCTCCCATTAATCCGTTAAAAAAGGTTTGAATAAAGGTTTTATAAATCGGTTTTGAATATATTTTCGACGTAAACCTTACAATAATGATTACAAAAATAAAGACAATATTAAAAGATGGGATTTACACCCTTAGACTTACATGATTGACGAAACGAGATTAACTAAGTTAACGTTTAGTGATGCTCGACTCGAATGTACAACGAAAGTGCCCTCTAAGAGGAAATTAAACAAGATTGATTAAGTTGATTGATGTGGAGTTGGTCAAATTGGCCGGTCATGCAAAACGAGGCTGGTACTCAGAAGGATCCGAGCTTACGTGGTCGAAAGTTCAAGCACGTAGACGCCAAAAAGCAAGAGCGTGGTCTTAGAATGCAAAGGGAGAAGAGAAGGGCGGACACACGCGTGAGAAATATGAGGACCGAAGGTCTCTATTTATACTAATCACATGGAGGAATTAGGGTTTCAGTGAAACTTTGGAAGTAAATCTCGAAAAGATCTGAAAATACGCAGAAAGTAGCTGGGGAAGAGGAGCAGCAGCCACTGCGTCTCTTGGAAGAGGCGCAACACCTGTTGCGTCCTTTCCCCAAGGGTTTCCTCCTGCGGAAGAAAGATTTCCGCGTTTCTATTATGCGATTGCGGGTTGATCTTGATTTCCTTATTATTTATAAAATAATTTCGGGATATAATTTACCAAAGATTAATAGATTGAAAATATGGATAAGAAATATCCGGAACATTCCAGAATATTCTGACTTGGCATTTTAAACGTTTATTAGAAAATGAAGACGATTTTTGACCCGGACTCCAAATGTACTCTAATTACTGTCAAAACGACCGTAATGGTGCGTAGATGACGACCAAGGGGTTGACACAAGTGTTTGAGCTATCACTTGATGATAAACTTACGAACTGTCATAAATCGTTCCGTGTACCAAACATGTAATACCCGCCCTTTTAGAGACCCTTTGACCAGCGTTGACTGACCTTGGGAGCGGGAGTAGTCTTAGAATTGCATGCCAAAACCATCTTGGGTTGCGTGTTATGAGTGGTACTCGATAGAGTAGAGGCTACTCGATCGAGTAGCTAGGTTACTCGATCGAGTAGGGGGCCACTCGATCGAGTATGTTGGGTACTCGATCGAGTACCGAGTTTTCAGCGAGGGTTTTATATCACGTTTTGTTAAATCCGCATATCACTTCCGCCACTTTCCTCCTATCCTTCAGTCGCCTCTTTCCCTTCCCTTCACCTCAAAACCTCCATGGAAGCCTTTTGAAGTCCCTTGTGCCTTAGGAGAGCGTCACTTGAGTCGGGTAGCGATCTTTTGCCGAGTTTCTCCTCATAGGTATGTCATAATCATCATCCGTGTCCTTGTTCCTTATAGTTAGGGTTTGCTTGTTAGTAATAGATAATTTTATTGTGGTTATAGGCTTTGCTTGATTGCTGGATATGTTGCATGTCGGCATGGATTGGTTGCGGTTGCTTAAAGGTAGGTTCGCCTACTCAGTTTCTGTAGATGGTCTAGTATGTCGGTCGTTGTGATTGTATTGTGATTGCTTAGTATCGTAGTTGTATTGTGACGGTTGTGATTGTGATTGTGGTTGTTGTCTCTGGTTCTCGAGATGCGTTCTTGGCTGAGTGGGGTCACTTGCGGGAGTGGCTTCATGCCCTAGTTTCGCCCTCCGTGGAACCCGTCACGGGAGGGGATGTGCACATTAATGGACAGGGTTATCGCTCGTTATGATGAGCGGGGCTTAGGTGGGAACGGCTGCGGTCCCCCACTGGCAGGGCTGGTCCGGTGGACAGTCAGTGCCGGAGGTTGGTTGGATTGTTGTGATTGTGTATGAGAATGACATCGTATATTGTGTTGTTAATTGAAGTTGCTGTTGTCGTATCTTATCTCAGTACTGACCTTGTGTAGTTGTTTGTTTGTTATGTGTCTGCCGTGATCCCTTATGGTGAGCAGTCGGTCTTAGCAGGTGTTGATGTTGTTGATAGCTGGAGTCCGGGCAGGGATGAGTCTTCACGAGAATTAATAGCTATAGCGAGTAGTCTTTGAGTTGTATCTTTCATATCATTTGTTGGTTTAAATCGCTTGTAATATAACATAATAGTTCTTTTATCGACATTTGATTATTACTATCCTCGGGCAACCGAGATGGTAACGCCCTTATATGCTAAGGAAGGCCTAGTTAAGGCTCCTCTGAATATGGGGGTGTTACAAAGTGGTATCAGAGCGACGATTTTGGAACCTGTAACAAATAAAAATAATGAACGTAGTGAGTCTAATAAAATGAACCTGGTGTGTGTGGAATAGGAGCCCCAGCTGATGCTAGGTTTTGGGTGAGTAGGCGCCCTCATTTCAAAATCTTGGCCCCATGATACTTACGCCAGTCACATGGTACGGGAATGTGGAGTCTGTGTGTATATGTGTGACGTGTATGCTAATTGTGTCGGAGTTACTTGTAGTTGAGCCTTGGTTAGAGTTAATAAGGAGATGATAGTTGTATTTGGGCCGTGTTTAGTGATGTTTTGGCATGATTAGTGAGCTTGTATGATGATTTTGAGATACGTGACAAAAGTCTATTCGATAGAAATGCGTAGAAGGTGAATGGGTGTGCTATAATAGAAGGATGAACATGTTGGTGTTTGCTGTAAGTTGATGGTGACGGTAGTCATGTACGAGTTTATAAACCCTACCGTGAGTACGATGATGATAGTTATAGAATCATTGAGTTATAATTTGAATCATAGCATATGGTAATGTATAAATGCTTTGTTAGTTAGTTGAAACTTTTCCGCTGCGTGACAATCGATTTGTGTAAGATGAATTGCTTATAATTGTATTGGAGAACATGGATAGATTGATTTGTTATGAAGAGTATACAATTATATGTTATATGAAAGAATGAATTAATGTTAATTATATGTTTCATGTTATTGTGAACATGAGTTTGGTAGCGATATGTTAAGGCGAGTTTTAAGTGTAATATGATGACGTAATTATGTTTATGAATGACTCGGTAGCAGGTAAACCGAGTTGGGTAATTGTGTAGCGTAGTGTGACATACACCTTATTTGTCAAGACGATGCTTAATGCTTGAGTATTAATAGTAATGCGAGAATTAGCGTGACAATTTGTGCCGAATTCCGAACTTAGTTTGGAATCGACACGCGGTGTTGTTTTGCAGGTATTTTTTTTCGATTTACTTTGTACTTCCGACCGAGTATTTAGCTATACTTGACCGAGTGCGAGTGTTTACTAGACCGAGTAGACCTCACTCGATCTAGTTAGGAAGCTATGATGTCGGGATGTGGAAAGATTTCCTACAGATACTCGATGAAATAGCTCCTACTCGATCGAGTAGGGTGGTACTCGATCGAGTACCCTAGACACTCGATCGAGTAGGTTACTATACAGAGAATCCTACGGGTTTCTTAAAACCCCTATTCTTTCTATTTCTTCTCATTCTTCCTCTATATTTCGAGCCTAAAGCTTGTTTCCTCTCAAAATCCTCAAAATCTCTCATACTCTTGGGTTAGTGGTGATTCTTGGGGTTGATTTCTTTGTTTAATTTCGTTTCCTTACTTTGCTACTCAATCAAAGTATGCTTTTCTCCCTAATTTACATGGTTTATTGATTTGAATGTGTTAGAATGGTGAAACAATCTGAATTTTCGATTCACATGGGTAGATTATTGCTTTTAATAGTTGAAATATGATTCACATGCCTTCTTTCCATGTTTGTTTGTGATTAATTGCTGTAAATTAGACTAGAAATTGCAAAGTTGAAACCGAAATTTCTAGGGTTTACAAAATTGAAATTGATTTTTGATTGTTTTACTTTGATTAGATGATGGAGTTGAGTATCCTACATTGTTTATATCATGTTGAAGGATGGATTTTGATGATTTTCACATTAGAAAGTTGCCTTAAAACTCCGTCTTAAAAGTGCCTCAAATGGAAATTCGTGATTTATAATTGGAATTTAGTGTTGTGTATGACTGTTTAAGTGTAAGTTGAACTTCAATATGATTGTAGTGATGATAATTGATGAAAATATGCCAAAATTGTTACAGCTGTAAAGACCGTCTGAAAAATTTAATTAAGTTGTTGTTTCTAATATGGAAGATGATGATGATATGTTCTAAGTTAGTTTTTCATGAGTTAGTAAGAATGCCTCACATGTGTTTAGGATGTGTATGGAACAACCTTAGAATCATGTTAGGATATCCGAATTTGTTGAGCATGTGCAATCACCATGATAAATTTTTCACAACTATGGCTTATGAGTAGTAGTAAACTGAGTTTATATATATCAAATTTAGGAGACTGCTGGTGAATGTGTGTACCTAGTTGAGTAATCAAAGTTAATGGCATGAATTATGTGCTTCACATGTCGAATTTGTGGTGAATTTGAGTGCCTAACTGAGTATGTAAAGTCCAAATTACATGAAGTATATGCTTTACGTGTTTATGCAAGTTGCTTAAGTCATATCTTTCAAACAGATGCCGAGACCGAACATAGGAACTCGTCAAAGTAAACGGGAAGGGTAATCCGCGAGGTTGGGGAAGGGAGTGGACTGTGGTACCCGCAGTTCCGGAGTACCCTTCTATTGTTTTTGTTGATTTCAAACAGCGAGAGCGTTTTGTAGTTTTACAAAAACGCAAGATGAGACCAACGAGGTGTATAGATACTACACTGTTGGAGGAATTGGAGATAGAAACGGATGTTCGTCACATATTTGAGACTTTGGGCCTTATGGGTTTGTATAGGCTGAGGAAACATCCTTTTCTTACCTTGGAGTTTATGAGCTCCTTTATCTATGACCCCGCTGCCCAGACCGTTGAGTTTCGGTTGATGAACACTAGTTTCTTGCTTTCTATGGACCAATTTGCTTCTCACCTTGGGTTGACCAAGCCTCCCAAGGACTCCATCGATATCCTGCTGAGTGCGGTGTCGCGCCTAATGCCTTGTCGACCAAGGAAACCAGCCCCCACCTCAAGTAACATCGATTAATGATGTTCAAGCATGTCACATTGAGGATCTTTCTTCGTTCCCTCTCGAACCTCCTTTATGATCGACCGGATATCGATAAGTGAACAACCATGAGGTGTTACTTCGATGTCTTACTTGAACCCGGAGCGGACAGGAAAGTGGTCTTTAATGCTCCTTCCATGGTTTATGCGGCCCTTGCCTTGATGGCTACCGCCTCTTCCCGTGCACACGAGTTGTGGCGCTATCGCCACTCGGTTAGCTGAAAAGCTAACCTCCTTTGAGGCTTCTTCGGAGTACGTGCCTCTAGCTACCCCAGTGCCCACTATGGACTGTGACTACTATCTCGACCTGAAATGGTTGAGGACCTTGGCTGACGGTAGCCTAGCTTGGAGGGTGTGGGGCATGAGTTGGATGAAAATTCCAGCTCCTGAGCACCTCCCACCGACGGAGCCCTTAGAGCCGGCGGTAGTGACTGTGGACTCTGATGATGAGAAGGAGGAGGAAGAGGATGTTTATAGACCCCGCCATCTTCAGACCTACCTCATCGACAACACGATTCTCGAGGTGATGCCAGAGCCGAAGAAGGGTGAGAATGCGTTGGTTGTGGTAGCGGAGAGACCTAGGTTGGGGAGAGGACCCCGTCGGGTGAGGGAGAAGACCTCGGAGACTAGGCCACGGCCAGTGGCACCACAACAGCAGCAGCATCCTTTTCCGTGCTACCCTTACCTCGACACCCGGGAGACGCGATCCAGCTACTTGGCGGAGAGAGTGTCATCTACCTTGACACTCCGGAACATGAACGAGATGGCGTACGCTCAGGGGATAGGGACCGAGGGACCGCATCCGGTTTGGTGGAGTGGAGTTGGGGACTACACAGGGGTTTTCCATTCCTACGGGGTGGATCAGTCGACGTGGGGGACACCTCAGTCCTTTGCCTACGGTGGCTTGACCCTATGGTACATGAGCCCAGGAGCAGGAGCAGGAGTGGATGCGGGGATTGGGTCATCAGGAGCGGGTACTTCCGGAGGTGGTGGTGATGATGAGGTGATGGTTGAGCAGCAGCAGCAGCAGCAGGAGGAGTGATACTCCTTATTTTTATCTTTGTTGATGGTAGTTGGTTTTAGTGGTTGGTAGTGTTGTTAGACGTTGGTAGTTGTTCCCATCGAAACTTTGATTTTGGACTTGTATTGTTGGCCATAAGGTCGGATTTGATACTTTGACCTTGTTGCAGGATGTTGGGAGTCGGGGAGTCATCCCGACTCGATTTATATGACGACTATGTACATGTATGTTGGTTTATGACGAGTTTTATAGGCACTTTGGCCTGTAGTTACTCGACAGAGTACCCCGTACTCTATCGAGTAGCTGCAGGCATGTATGAAGTAAATCATTCTGATCTGTGGGCTACTCGATTGAGTAGCCAAGACACTCGATCGAGTAGCATGGCACTCGATCGAGTACCGCTACATACTCGATCGAGTAGCACTGTTACAGAAGGTTTTCGAAAATTAAAAATGTTCAATTGTTTTATAATTGCAAGTTTGATGTTTAATGTAGTTGTTAGTGCGTAGTAACACCTTTGAACCGTTAATTTCATATGTTGGAAGTCAAGTTTCGGTTTTATATGCATATTTGTAACAATTAGTGAAGTGGTGACGGTTTCTTGATTGTTTTAATATTACATATGCCATATTACCATTCATTAATTGAAGTTACATTTCTTCATACGTTTGTGCATACGATATTAACGTACTTTATCGACGGCGGCGAGTTATCCTGATGTATGTATATGATTTATAATTTAACGAGTTTATTCTTAGAGAGTAATGTCCATAATAAATAATATGTTTCTAATATATGTTATGAATCAATTAATAGATAATATGTGTTGTAATTTTGGTGGTGAACTTACGGGACGAAGTTCCTTTTAGAGGGGAAGAGTAATGTCGCAAAATAAAAAGGCTGATTTTGAAGTTATGTTTTTATTCGTTTACAAGGTTTTGTTGTTTAATTACTAATTTTTCTAGTACGTTGGTCACATTGCTTATATGAAGTGTAAGTGGTCACTTTAGTTCATTGAAATGAATATGATAGTATGTTGTAAAGGACCGTCATAAAGAGCTAGTTGTGGCGCGATGCGTCGTAATAGAATGAATTAGTGAGTAACACAGTGGTGTTAGTTGTGCAGTATGAGGTTGATATGAGATACGTTTCGGGGTGATAGTTGTTATCATATGATGAGTGATGGTCGTTTGTGTTGGCTCGTATGGCAAGGTCGATGTTTGATATATAATAGTTTGTAAGAATTGATGCATACATATAGAGTGACAATTGACGGTGATAATGTTTGCATGATAGTTGTAAGAGTCGATAGGTATAGAGCGTTAGACGGTGATGATGATGACATGGGGGATGGTATTTCCAGGGAGTAATGGTTTGAGTAGGAAGTTTGGTGATGTCGTGTTTTTCCGTGTCTTGTGCGTGAGATAGGTGAGTTGAACTTCGGGGACGAAGTTCTTTTAAGGGGGGGGGGAGACTGTAATACCCGCCCTTTTAGAGACCCTTTGACCAGCGTTGACTGACCTTGGGAGCGGGAGTAGTCTTAGAATTGCGTGCCAAAACCATCTTGCGTGGCGTGTTATGAGTGGTACTCCATAGAGTAGAGGCTACTCGATCGAGTAGCTAGGTTACTCGATCGAGTAGGGGGCCACTCGATCGAGTATGTTGGGTACTCGATCGAGTATCGAGTTTTCAGCGAGGGTTTTATATCGCGTTTTGTTAAATCCGCATATCACTTCCGCCACTTTCCTCCTATCCTTCAGTCGCCTCTTTCCCTTCCCTTCACCTCAAAACCTCCATGGAAGCCTTTTGAAGTCCCTTGTGCCTTAGGAGAGCGTCACTTGAATAGGGTAGCGATCTTTTGCCGAGTTTCTCCTCATAGGTATGTCATAATCATCATCCGTGTCCTTGTTCCTTATAGTTAGGGTTTGCTTGTTCGTAATAGATAATTGTATTGTGGTTATAGGCTTTGCTTGATTGCTGGATATGTTGTATGTCGGCATGGATTGGTTGCGATTGCTTAAAGGTAGGTTCGCCTACTCAGTTTCTGTAGATGGTCTAGTATGTCGGTCGTTGTGATTTTATTGTGATTGCTTAGTATCGTAGTTGTATTGTGACGGTTGTGATTGTGATTGTGGTTGTTGTCTCTGGTTCTCGAGATGCGTTCTCGGCTGAGTGGGGTCACTTGCGGGAGTGGCTTCATGCCCTAGTTTCGCCCTCCGTGGAACCCGCCACGGGAGGGGATGTGCACATTAATGGACAGGGTTATCGCTTGATATGATGAGGGGGGCTTAGGTGGGAACGGCTGCGGTCCCCCACTGGAAGGGCTGGTCCGGTGGACAGTCAGTGACGGAGATTGGTTGGATTGTTGTGATTGTGTATGAGAATGACAGCGTATATTGTGTTGTTAATTGAAGTTGATGTTGTCGTATCTTATCTCAGTACTGACCTTGTGTGGTTGTTTGTTTGTTATGTGTCTGCCGTGATCTCTTATGGTGAGCAGTCGGTCTTAGCAGGTGTTGATGTTGTTGATAGCTGGAGTCCGGGCAGGGATGAGTCTTCACGAGAATTGATAGCTATAGCGAGTAGTCTTTGAGTTGTATCTTTCATATCGTTTGTTGGTTTAAATCGCTTGTAATATAACATAATAGTTCTTTTATCGACATTTGATTATTACTATCCTCGGGCAACCGAGATGGTAACGCCCTTATATGCTAAGGAAGGCCTAGTTAAGGCTCCTCTTAATATGGGGGTGTTACAAAACATGCGGCCCAATCATCATCGGGTGGTTTGCGGGAGGTGCAGAAATGAGGTCAATCGAAGATTACAACCTGACGACTATAGCGACGCGAGGCGGCTCAAGGGGTCTGAGCCTAGGACCTGTCATCGGGAAAATTTTAGAGTCTGTCGACTATCGGCGAGGGTCGTTTAAAGTCCATTAGACTACGTAAGGAGGCTTGCCAGCCATAAGAAGAGACCATAACTGAAACTCCTTACTCTGTCGGACTCAAAGGAGAAGGCAAAACGTAATATTGAAGGATAAAAAGGGGCAGCATGACGTCGGCAGGAACTGCTGGGAGAAATCTGCTTGGGTCAGTCTACAAACGAACTTCGACAAAACTCGAGATTGATATTGAACTCCATGTGTTGAGAGGGATGATGGTTGTCCGAAACTCTCGCTGGGGGAACATAATTGAGGCTGATCTCCACATCTTGAGAGGGACAATTGGTTATCCGGAACTCTCCCTGGGGGAACATAACCGAGGCGTGTCAAAACATCTGTTAGAGGGTATTCGCTCATTGTGGCAAGCGAGGTCTTAATAAAGTAACGTGACAGTTCGCAGTTTGCTCGAAAATACGGGTCCGGGCGAAGAATAAACATCAAATGGACCAGATATATGACATTTGGTGTTGAGGAAGAGGCGCACCAAATATGGGCCCACAAATAACGAACTTATAACGAATTTTCGAAAATTGACTTGGAGGAGAACTGAGGAAGAGGCACAGCAAGGACTGCGTCTCTTGGAAGAGGCGCAGCACCTGTTGCATCCTTTCTTGGATGTGTCCATGTCTGAGTAAAAACTCGATAAAAATCGTGTTTTATTCATAATTTTCGAACATAAATCCTTCAAAACTCTCTCAAATTCCAACCATTTCTTGCCAAAATTTGATCCAAATATTGCATCTGCCATGACTAATCGAGTTATGTGTATTTGATGTGAACATTATTTGCGCACATTTAGTCCCCTAATTGAACCTATTTTGCATACTTTTATAACATTCCATGACCATTTTATCCGTCAAATCCTTCCTATTTGCTTTCCTAGTGCATTTTATATGTTTTGTAGGAAAGGGGATAATAAGGCGGAAATTCCCGTCTTTCGTGCATATTTGGAAGTTTTTTGATGATATTGGATGGACTAGTATGAAGAGGAGACAAGAATGATGACCAAGGATGTAGGAATAAAGTGTATATAGAAGGATCAAAGGGTTAAAAGTAAGAATGACGAGAGGGAAGGCTTTACAAGAAGAAATCGCTCGAAAACCGAACCAAGGATTGATCCTTTGGCTCTGAAAATATGCTAGATGGAACGGCGTCGAAAAAACAAGTGATCTAGGCTTTTGAATTACTCCAATAGGAGTCCGGATGAGAAAATGACGTCCGTTTTACAATCCGAGCTCAAACGAAGAAACTGTTCGCCAATCCGCGCGTCCCGAGATCAAGACGCTCGTCTTCCCAGAAAGACGCCCGTCTTCCCAGTAAGACGCCCGGGCAGAATCTCCAGAAGACGCCCGTCTTCTCCCCAAGACGCCCGGGCAGAGACCACGGAATCCGCCCGTCCCGTGCCAAAGACGCCCGGATTCCCAGGCAGACAATTTCGTCTTCTTCAAGCCTCAATAAAAGATGCCCATCCTTCGAAAAATACCGGCGTTTCCCTGCTCAAATCTAAAAAGTGTAATTACTAATTTAGCCTTACTTAACCTAATGATGCTCTACTATATATACTGAAGGAAATGTAGATTTATATACATACTAACATACTCATATATTTTTAAACTAATTTGTCATAAAATTAATAAAGGTCTTATGTATGCAAACTAATTAAAAAAATAAAGAAGAAATCATCCTTACATTGTGATTTCGGTTCTAATGGGCACAAAAGAAATCTCCTTTTCTTTTGTTCTTGAGCTTTCCTTTAATGGAAGAAACAAGATCCAAGTGTAGGATCTCTCCTTAGGAATAATACCCAAAGCTTACCCTTAATTTAATTAATATTACATGAACTAGTATAATATTAATGTAGTAGAAAAATGACCCAAAAATATTACAACACACTTAATATTTTCGGTTTTTGTGGAGAGAAGAAGAGGAGAATTATTTTTCTCTCTAGAATTAATTTTGGATGAGTAAGTGAATGAATGAATAATCTACAACATTTTGTATATTATTAGGTTAATTAGATGAAAAACCATGATGGTTTTTGTCTTCTCAAAACCGGGTGGAAGGGGGCTTTTTAGGGGAGCCAATGCATGCAAGTGTTGTTCTTTACAATACATAATAGGCTTGCATGGCTAAATAATAGGTAATCATTGTGTTTATTAATAAATTAAACAACACAATATTAGACTAAAACCCCTCCCTTATTTCGGCACAATTATAATATGGAGTCCATATTATTTTTGTCAATTTGTCAATATGTAACATGTCATATGTCACATAAATTTGTTATGTATTTTTAACATATTAAAAATCAACGTATTAATAAAAATACGTCATATACAATAATTGACTTAGTAATTTCATAATTACTTGTACCAAAATATTTTTCCATTTATAAATCACAACAGATTGTATTTATAAAAATTCATTCAATTTCAATTGTTTCTTTAAACAATAATTTCATCCGAGTAATGATACAATTCGATTACTCAGACCGTATCTCATTTAATCACATTTCAATTTGATACGTAAATTTCACTTCCAAAATTGTCCGTCAATTTTCAAGTAATTTAATTAACTCGTAACATTATACGATTAATTAAATAATCAATTAAGAGTGTTGCCCTATAGGTATGACCTAGGGGTCAATGATCACCTGATCGCATACGACAAGTAATGTCAAACTCTAGTCAGCCAATCATTACCGATATATGTTGACCAGTTGACAGTAACAAAATTACTTCCCAATTGCATTCTTTATAATGAGATTTAAACATGTGATCATCATGATCAACAGTCGTGATCGCATTATTGTCGGAGGACACATATTCCAACATATACCCCATTTGTAATAATCAAACCATGAAGTTTCTTTAGATTAAATCAAGCTTTCTTAGATTAGATTAGGAGTAGATTAGAATAAATTAATCTCAATCTTTCCACAAATCTCACATTAATCTCTCCTTAATTATTGTTCAAGTTTATTATTCAAGTTCATCACTTTTGGGTAATTGAAGATTATTGGGTTATTATTGGGAGATTGACAACCTTCCATCAATCATTAAGTTCTTCAATTATTCTTTGCATTATTATTTTGGAATCTCCATAGGTATAATTCTCTTAATCCTTGTTTTAATTAGTGTTAATCTTTCTTACTTGTTCATCATGTTTGGCTTTGTTAGTATGATTGACAACCTTATTAACATGTTAAACTTGATCATGAGTGAGTAGTTACTTAGCTAGGATTAATGGGTAATTAGGGGAAACAAACATGGGGAATGATTCATGCTTAATCTAATATGCTTCCATGATTAATTTGCTTGCTTGTTGTGATTTCAACTTATGCACATGTTATGTTTGATGAAATGCTAAGCCTATGAATCCTTGTATTTACAACCATCTCTTATCTTTTCAATGAGACTTGTAAGACATAAACCAACTCGAGTCTCATTAGACCATGCATATAGTTGAATAGGGAGGATTAAGTCGACTTGTAGGTGCTGTACAATCTAATCGATTCGGCTCCGAGACCCAAACCTTCCTAGGATTGTAAGATATAAACCAACTCGATCCATCACAACAATAATTGCTTGCATCTAGTAGGAAACATGTTTGTATGATCAACTCCCATGAATCCCTTATGAACCCATGATATCCTAGTGCTTTTAGTCATTTGTTTACATTTTTTAGTTCATTGTTTGCTTTACTTTGTTACTCTCATTAGTTTAAAATACAACTACACACCCCATCAATTGTGACACTAGCATAGATCGAGATAGATAGACTTAGAACCCAAAGCACACCGTCCCATGGATCGACCTCGACTTACCACTAACTAGTTGTATGTTGAGTATTATAAATGTGTTTGATTGGATGTGACCCGACGACATCACCCATCAGTATTATTTTTGCATTAATCTTCCGCATTTGAACAATTTGGACCGACAAATTAGGGTTTCCAACCCTAAAAATGTCGAAAATTTGGGGCTTTTCCCCCAAACGATTTTGCCTTGTAAAATTGACTTTGTAAATGGATAATTGGCAGCATAAGGATCATAACCATGTGTTCATTTCGAATTTTCATTGAGTTATGAGCGTTTGAGTGAGATTGTGACGGTCTTACAGCTGAACAATAAATTGCTTCGAAAATAGCCTTAGGATTGCCCATTTGTGATGAAACTTGATATTTGGAATCCTTGTATGATGGGTAAACTTCCTACCATTTCGGATTTTTGATTTGTGACGGCTTTTTCAGGACACTTTTCTAGGGCATAATCACCATTATAACAAAATGCTGTCGAAATTCCGACTCGAACCCATGACTTGGCTTCAATTTAGACTTGACTTGACTCATACTACCACATGAGTGGTCGGGTTTTTGGGAAAAATGGCCAAATATGGCGAGAAAAGAGCAATTTCGGAGCTTTGAAAGCTTGAAAATCCCCTAATTAAGGCTCGTCGTCACTTGACGCGGCCTAAATTACCCTACTTATGCAGGTGACGAGGCTTCTACATCCGGGAGGACTCCCATGGACGTGGATACTGTTTTTGACCCTTCTCTTACGTTCGAGGAGGCATTAGAGGAGGCTTTTGCTGCAGTGGCGGTCGCGGAGGAGGTCGCCAAGGAGGAGGTTGTGGAGGAGGCCCCGAGGCGGGCCAATGTCAGACGAGGCGGTCATCAGCTGAGGGGAGCACCCGAGTGGGCTGAGAAATGGGATAGCCGACATCTCATCTGGGCAACGGATAGTCACTTGTCCTACAGGACGGTGAAGAGCTTGGTAAATTGAATTCCTCATTCTTTCATTCACCTTATTTTACCCTTCTTTTGCAATTCCTTTTCTCTTTCATTCGAGCTAAAGATAGCTCTTGCTTTGAATCAAAATAGGAGGCCGGGAACATCAGGTCTTTATCGGGTTACACTGCGATGATGGAGGCTTACGGGAGGCTGTCAGCGGAAGAGCAGACCATCATCGAGTTGGGAGCCTTTGGAGCCTTGGTACGAGCGTGGAGGGACATCAAGGGAAGGAAGATTCGGGCTAACCTTTGCCTGATTCGAGATTTCCTTGATCGGTTCTAGGACACGACCTCGACTTTTCACATGCCTTTTGGCGAGGTTGAGGTCACGTTGGAGGATTACGGCATGATCTCTGGCTTGCCGTGTGGGACCGAGGCTGTGGTGTGGCCGGCGACAGCCATGAGAGTGGACTCGGCTGAGGCTAGGAGTTTAATCGGTTGGAACCTGGCGGCAAAAGCTGATGCGGTTCCTGGGTTGGTGCCGAGTTCCTACGTCCGGGATTACTTTGCTGGGAAGATCCCGACGATGGTGGTGATTAATGGGAGGGAGATGACTCCTCCTCCCTGTACTGCGGAGTAGAGAGCTCATTTGTGGCTCTGGTTGTTTTTGTCTTCGCTATACCTCGGAGATAAGGGAGAGAGGCTGTCGACGAAGCTTCTTCCCTTCCATTCTGACCTGAGTGGCCTAGGTTGTTGAGACTGGGTCACTACTGGCTTTGCGGTCCTCATTCGCTACATGAGGGCCATGGTTCGTCCTGAGTTGGTGGAGAAGGGGACTTCTCCTGCCACTGTTGGTCCTGGACTGCCGCTGGAGGTATGAACCTTCATTTCGTATAATAAAAGATCATTTCCTTTTCTTATCACATCACAAATGATCGTTATTGATTATCCTGTTTGCAGGGGTGGGTGTACTCCTACTTTCCGAGCTTCGCGCCCAAGAGGACGCAGCCGGGGGAGAGAGCATATCCCGTTGTGAGGGATTGGGTGATGTGTCGCAAAAAGAGTCAGCGTTCTTCTCACGACGTCTGTCGACGGGACGTGAACGCCCTGCAGCTGAGTGGCGTGAGTATCACTTTCTTTTATTTGCTTTCTCATTGCTTCCTTTTAGTACTGATCATAAGTATGACTTCTTGTTTGCTTATCTCAGTGGGTGCCCAGGCCTTGGGCGGACTACACTGGCGCCCCTCCTTTTGTGGCTGAGGTCCTTCGACCTAGGAGCTCGAGCCGGTTGCTGCTGAGGACGTCGATGGATCCCGTGTGGTACTTGGGCGAGCGTTTGACTCGCCAGTGCTCTCGAGATGTCTTCACGGTCCCTATTGATCCACCTCGGACGATGTTTAGGGAGCCTTTCGATGCTGAGAGGGAGGCTGACCTGGCAGACATCGGCGGTGACGCTCTCCTTCTTCCTGACGAGGACTACTCCGCATTCCTCTACCGGAGGTTGGCGTACTGGCCGGTTGAGGTGAGTGCTTTACTTTTCTTTCGATTGGCTTGAAAACAAAATGAATGATCATCGATTAATGGGAACCATTTGAATTTTCGCTGGAGGTAGAGGCGGCGGGCGTCGAGCCCCCAACGTACCCCGAGACCCTTGAGTATACTGATGCGGCTGGGATGACGACGATCTCCGAGATTCGCGACTTTGGCGAGGCGGTGACAGATGCTGGCCTGGACGATTGGCAACATCTGATTCGGAGGGTAAGTTCCCCAACTTAAATTAGCTTTTGTATAAGAATACATTTGTTTAACTTTGTCAAATCATTGAGAATCCTTGTTTATTGAAATGCAGGTAGCGCCATCTCGGTTCGTGGCTTTGTGGAGGGTAGCCAACCGGCTACGGGCTACTGCCGTCGAGGCACTTGCTAGCGGTCGAGGACGTCAGGTATGAACCTTCCGTTTACTTCATTTTCTAACTCTTTCTTTATGTTTGAAAAGATTGACATAAGCCAATTCTTGTCATTTGCAGAGGGAGCGTGACTTAGAGCGAGAGCTAGCGCAGTCCCGGGAGGAGACAGCTCGCCTGCTGAGGGAGCTAGAGGTCCGCGACGCCGAGATCGCTGCTCTCGAAGCGAGAGTTACCGAGTTGGGCGGCGACCAACAGTAGTTCGTTTGTTTTCTTGTTGTTTTTGTTGTTGGCTGTACTGCATACACTTTTGTACATTTTTAGGACCTTTATTTTGGACTTTCGGACTTTGTTTCGGGCACGAGCCCCCAGTTTGGTGTAGTTATTTCTTTTGGTTGTATATATGACAGTCTGAGTGCCTTTGCTGCTGGGTTGTCTTGTTTGTACCTGCAGGTTAGCTTTGAATAGGTTTGGTAGATTACGGTTTATGCCGTCATACTGCCGAAATTTACATAGAAATTGCACATAAAACACATATTTGTACACACGGCCTAAATTAGCGCAAGAAAAAGACTTAAAAAAATGCAAAAAATTTGCCGAACATGACCGGACGCTAGGAAGGGTGCAAAAAATTTGCCGAACATGACCGAACGGTAGGGAGGGTTACCCCCTAAAAAAATGAAAATGAAAACATATAAGTTTGAAATGTGATATGAAGCGGGAGTGAAATGATTCCCCAAAAAGAAAAAAAAGAAATGGATAAATTTGAAAAATAAATAATTAAATTGGTGAAATGATTACCCAAAAAAGAAAATTAAAAAAATGGATAAGTTTGTTGAATTGACGAAAATGCCGATCTCGCCTCGAAATACGTGCCCGTTGAATTAGGAAACTCGAAATACGGTAATTGGACGGAATTACCAAAAATTATAACCCATACGAATAGGAATTTATGCGTTAAGGAATTAGAAAAGATCCAACGCGGAAAATCACAGAAATACAGTTGAGGAAGAGGCGCAGCATGAGCTACGTCCCTTTGAAAGAGCGCGCAGCAGTGCTGCGCCCTTCCTGATGTGTCCGTCCTGACAGTTTTAGGAAACAACTTTTAGTATAAATATAGACGTCGATGGAGGTTTTATTCACATAATTCTTCCGTCTTTCTTCCGCCTATTACATAAAAACTCTCTAATTAATCATACATCATGAATACTTTAGAAATCCGTCTCAAAGAATGGACCAACGAATTTTCAAATGTGGAGAAACACGATATGGGTGCCTACAACTTTGGATCGATTTTGAGCTTGAAGCTAATTAAGGTCGTCAAACCGTTCTTGGATGCTTGTCTTGAGTATTCGGACCCGAACTTCCATGTGTTTGCCTTCCCTGGAGGTGATATCTGTCCGTTTCCTGAAGAAATTGGTGCAATTGGTGGTTGGGACCCAGAACATATGCCTGCTATACCCTCTACTTCTCAAGGATATAAGAATAAATTTAGGGATTTGCTTGGATTGACAAGAGCTGAGATTGATCATCTTGTGACCTCAAAAGGAGTCCGAATGCTTGATTTTATTGATCGATTCATAAATAGGGAAGACCCTTCTATCTCCTATGTGGCGAGGCGTAGGGCATTTGGGTTTTGCCTATTGCATGGTTATGTCCTTCAAGGGCATGTTGATGAGGATATGTGAGGTGATCCTCGCTATTTGAGCCTAGTTGAGCAGATAGAGCTGCGCAGGAGCCCAGCTTGCCTATGTTTAGGAGAGATCCTATTGGGGTTAGATAACAGGAAAGCCAACCGCGACCTTCCTTATTTAGGAAGTCCCTACATCTTGCAGGTAAAAGAATAAAACTTTTTATTTCTTTTTTTTTCTTCTTTTTTTTCTCTTTTTTGTTTTGTTTTAGATACTAATACCTGCTTTGGTAGGTTTGGCTTATGGAGCATCTGCGATTGATCGAGCCCCCAGTTAATGTTCCTGCTTATCATGCTCGCTCAATTGCAATGAGGGCAGGCTTTACATGGTGGATTTTACTAGGGTTTGCAACTACTGGGAGAATAAGTTGAAGAACGAGGATGGACCCCTGATTAGATGGATTGTACCCTGGTGGCATCTTAAGTCTGTTACTGGAGTGTCGTCTTTGGATCCTACCCGATCGGTGCGCATTCCTGGCTTGGAATTCATGATATGCATCTTCCCCGAGAGGCTGATGAGGCAGGTTGGATTGAAGCAGACAATTCCGAGGCTTGACACTGTTCCTCAGACTGCCATGGCGCTTACTACTGAGAGCCGAAGAGAGTGGGCCATCAAATGGTCTCAAAGAAACATGTGGTTCCTAAACTCTTCTGTTAGCGCATTATGGGTATCAGATTCCTACTTGCAGTGGAGGAAGGCTATTACTCCTGAGGAGCGCGAGAGACTAAGGAAGCGCGAGCCGGTTGACTACAAGGTTCGTGACGTAGAGAAGGAGAAAGAGAAGCACTTGACCGAGGGAGAGGAAGAAGCCGGATTTCGAGTTGTTCATCCGTCGAAGAAATCGAAGACCTCTCATGTCGTCGAAAAGGTGGTTGATAAGAATGGCAAGGCTAGACCACGAGAGACCATTGGTGATTAGATCTGAGATAGCGCAGGAGCGCCCGGCTCGTGGTCGAGATAGGAAATATGACAAGAATGACAAAGGCAAAGGGAAAATGGTAGAATAGCCTAAGTCTTAGTATTATTTATTATTATTATTATTATCGTTTGTAATAAAAATGGTGGAGTTTTTAGAATCCTAGCCTATTTATTGTAGCATTATTTTTATTATGTGGCATACGTATTCATTTTAAAAAAAATGAAATCAAACCCTTGCGCGTAGTTCAAGTATGAATAATTGTTTTAAGCAAGAGCTTGTAATGAACAAGAAAATAAGCATGAGCTTTACTTACTCCTAAAGCACAATTCAGTTTATTTGATGATATAAGGATGACGATTTGTCAAAATGCAAGAGCAAGGTGATGTAAACTTTATTTCAGCTGGCCAGGGGCCGTTTTTTATTCCGTGCCACAGGAGCGACATGTGGTGTTACGCGAGGTGCGTTTTTGTTCCTATTCTAGGCATAGTAACGTTTCAGTTGGTCGAGATTAGTTGGGTTGGCAAATTCATTCCCATCTAGGTCTGTGATTCTAATCGCACCCTCCGGGAGTATGGACTTGACTAGAAATGGTCCGGCCCAGTTGGGTTTGAACTTTCCTCGTCGATCGACAGGTAAAAGAGCTCTAACTGATTTGAGAACTAAGTCTCCTTCTTTGATGTTTCTTGGCTTAACCCTTTTGTTGAAGGCTCGTTTGATACGTGCCTGATACGTTTGCACATTATGTAATGTGCGCAATCTTCGTTCATCCAGAAGGATGGGTTCTTCATATCTATCCCTCTTCCAATCGGCTTCTGGGATTTGACTTTCGAGTAGAATACGCAAGGATGGTATTTCGAGCTCGACTGGTTGCACGACTTCCATACCGTAGGTCAAATAGAAAGGAGTGGCCCCAGTGGGGATCCTAATAGACGTGCGATATCCCCACAAGGCAAATGGTATCTTATTTGGCCAATCTCTATAATTGTCAATCTTTTTCTTGAGGATTGTGACAACATTTTTGTTTGCTGCCTCTACTGCACCATTAGTTTGTGGTCTATATGGCGAGGAATGGTGATGTTTGATTTTGTACTTGGTTAGCAATTGTTTAGTCTCAGCCTGGAAATGTGACCCATTGTCACTGATGATCTCATGTGGGCAACCGTATCGACAGATGATATTGGTTTGTATGAATTTTGCCACATTCTTGGCTGTTAGACTAGTATAAGAAGCCGCTTCTACCTATTTGGTAAAATAGTCGATAGCCACCAAAGATGAAACTTGATGACCTCTGTTCGAATTTTGGGGTGATCTTTCTGATGATGTCGATTCCCCAAGCAGAAAATGGCCAAAGAGATATCATGGTGTAGAGTAGTGAAGGAGGGACGTGTTGCACATTCCCGAAGATTTGGCAGTTATGACAATGTCTGACATATTTGATGCAATCGGATTCCATTGTGGTCCAATAATACCCCAATCGCATGATTTTCTTTCCCATCATTGGTCCACTCATGTGAGGGCCACATTCTCCATCATGGACTTCTTCCATCACTTTCCGTCCCTGTGAATGATCAAGGCAACACAGGACTACACCAAGAGGTGTTCTTTTATATAATTCTCCTTGCATGAGGACGTATTGTAAGGCTAGTAAGCGTATAACACGTTGTCCCCCTTTTGTCCATGTCTGGTGGATAGGTGTCGTTGAGTTTAAAGTTCAGAATTGCTTAGAACCAAGGTTCCTCTGGGTTTTCTTCTTCATCTGTAATTTGGTGCACATAAGCTGGTTCTGACCGTCGTTCGATGCATAAAGGCTTTTCTACCATATTATCCGGCATATTAATCAAAGATGCGAGTTTTGCAAGAGCATCTGCAAATTGATTCTCTTCTCGAGGTAGGTGTAGGTACGTTACTTTATCGAATAATTGGGCAACTTGGTCTATCCTGGCCTGATAGGGTGCTAGGCTTTCACTCCGTATTTTCCAAGATACCGTAATTTGGTTGATGATCAAAGATGAATCTCTATGTACCCAAAGATTCTTGATGCCTAAACCTACCGCTGCTTGTAGCCCAATGAGGCAAGCCTCATATTCTGTCGCATTATTTGTCACCTCGAAGTCGAGTTTGACAGAGAGTGGTGTATGCTCGCCTTCAGGAGAAATGAGCAACACTCCTATTCCAAATCCTCTTAAGTTCGACGCTCCATCAAAATAAAGGTCCCAGGAGTCTACATCGGTTTGGAGTATATCCTCATCCGGAAACGACCAGGTGTCTATTGCTTGTGCATCGTTGATGGGATTTTCCGCGAAGAACTCGGCAACGGCGCGTCCTTTTATAACTTTAAGAGGTACATACTTGAGATCGAACTCTGAGAGCATCAAAGTCCATCTCGCTAGGCGTCCATTGAGAACAGGTTTTTCGAAGAGGTATTTGACAGGATCCATTTTGGAGTATATTTTGACGGAGTAGCTAAGCATGTAATGGCGTAGCTTCTTCGTTGCCTACACAAGAGCGAGGCATGTCTTCTCGAGTGGTGTGTACTTGCACTCATACTCCAAGAACTTCTTACTAAGGTAGTAGATAGCTCTTTCTTCTTTTCCCACGGTTTGGGCCAGCATGGCACCCATGGCTGTTTCAGTTACTGTGAGATATAAACCAAGAGGTTGATCTCGTTGGGGTGTCATGAGCACCGGTGGTTTGGCTAGTATATCCTTGATTCGGTCGAATGCCTTTTGACAGTCATCATCCCACATAGTGTGATCTGTTTTCTTTAGCTTTTTGAAGATAGGTTCACAGATCATGGTGAGTTTCGATATGAATCGACTTATGTACTGCACCTTGCCCAAGACTCCTCTAACCTCCTTCTCCGTTTGAGGTTGCAGCATTTCGATTAGAGCTTTGATCTTGGAAGGGTCTATTTCTATCCCTCGTTGGCTAACGACATATCCCAGGAGTTTATCGGATGTTACCCCAAATGCACATTTCTGTGGATTGAGTCTCATGTTGTACTTTCGTAGTCTTGAGAAGAATTTGCGAAGGTTCGCAATGTGCCCCTCTCTATCCTTGGACTTGACATTCATATCATCTACGTATACCTCAACTTCTTTATGCATCATTTCATGTAGAAGTGTAGTTGCGGTACGTTGATATGTAGCTCCGGCATTGATTAACCCAAACGGCGTAACCGTGTAGCAATAGATGCCCCATTGAGTGACAAAGGCGGTTTTGTGCATGTCTTTTATGGCCATCTTGATCTGATTATACCCTGCATATCCATCCATGAAGGATAGCAACGCGTGCTCCGCTGTATTATCCACCAATATGTCGATATGTGGTAGAGGAAACACTACAGCGAAAACGCGGGATACCGACGGAAATAATCAGGCTATACTGACGGCTTTTCCGTCGGTATTTGCATTTCCTGACGGAAATTCCGTCACTAACCTGGGTCAGCTTATTTCGTCACTAAAAAACCTATCCTGACGGAATTTTCGTCAGTAAATTCAAAAACTGACGAATCACTGACGGGAAAACGGTCCTTATTTGTAGCTGGAAAGTGACGGAAATTCCGTCAGGAAATGGTAATACTGACGGAATTTCCGTCACACAAGGACACGCGGCAGTTTTTTAGCACCCAATTGAAATACATAAAAAAGTTGGAAGTGACGGAAATTCCGTCAGTTTTTTGGAATTACTGATTGACTTTCCGTCACAGAAAGACACGTGGCAGTTTTTTGGAACACAGTTGAAACACACAAAAAAGTTGGAAGTGACGGAAATTCCGTCAGTTTTGGAATTAATGACGGAATTTCCGTCAGTTTTGTGGACACGTGGCATGTTCTGGTTATTTCTGGAAAATATAGGGAGGGAAAGTCGTGACGGAAATTCCGTCGGTATTTTAGAATTACTGACGGAATTTCCGTCAGTTCTATTAAAAATCAGGCCTGGAAATAGCAGCCTGCTTCCCAGTCACGATGTGTTTTTTGCATCGTTTCAAATACAGCCATGATGCCTATTTGCATCGTTTCAAATATAACTAAAACCTGCAAAACACATAAAATCGTCGACCGCCAAGCGGGAATCCATTTTCACGTCGACCGCTATTGGGGGAATCAAGAGACAACAAAAGAGAATTAAACGCAAATTTTTTACATGAAAAGTCGGTCAAATTCATACATTGTCTTACTTATTAAACACAAATCACCAATGTTTTTTCATAGTCCATACTAGATGACAACACTAACCTAACCTAAAGGCTCTAACGTAGAGGCTCAATAAAACTACCATCTCCAAACCCGTGTCCACCATCCACAAAGGCATCCTGCCTATGTGGAGTAAATTGTGAACACGTGTTTGTGGGTTGAGATGCTTGCATATCAGCCCAAGCCTTTTGCATTGCCGCCATTTGTTCAGCCTGTTCAAGAACGGTTTTTTCAAGAGCAATTCGAGCGGCTCGCTCATCATTCATTTGGGTGGAAAGCTGTGAAATCATCCTAGGAGCATAAGAGAAAGACCGTCGACCAGCTTTGTTAGTAGGAGGATCATACCATATTTCGGCCCCTTTATCTCCGGTCCCAAATATCCGGTTCTTCTCGTCAAAGCCTACTACTGACCTTTGTAGTACGCCGGATCTCGTCGGGAGACTGTCCGGTGGCAATGGTTGACTCATCTCCTCATGGTCATCATTTGAAAAAAGAGACAAAATCGTCGAGAAATGATATATATATATATATATATATATATATATATATATATATATATATATATATATATATATATATATATATATATATATATCGTTATAAGAAAGATATTATCGTTCTTTGTAATAAAAATAAATATTAAATTGAATACAAAAACTTACATCAATCTCAGCCGCTCGAGGATTAACCCACTCGCCCTTCTTATTTTTCTTCGTATTCATGAATAACTTGTAGGGAGTGGCCTCTTGACCCTGAAATTAGTATGGAAACAAGTAAAATCAAGTATATATTTGTCAATCATATATATTAACCACTTTTTAAAAGCAATATAAATAATACTTACCAATTCCTTGAAAGCATCGGAGCAACTCTTCCGACCAAGAGTGTGGGTGCCCAATGCTTTCCCATCTTTACCACCCGACTTCCTATTTGCCGTGTTGATTTTCGAATGTTTGGCAAAAGTAGGATCTTGTGGCCTAGTCTTAGGGTTCTCCCACCAAGTATCAGGCACCCACTTTGGCTTTTTCTTATTATATTTTAGTCCATTAATAAGAGTGGTAATCCGTCTCGTTACCCTCGACTGCCACTCAGGCGTAGGATCATAGCCACGATCGATGGATCTTACATGACTCTGTTTCAAAAACAAGTGTGATATTAGTTATATAAAACTTAAGAAAATTATTATAAACTAACTTAAGAAAAATATTATAGAAAAACATAATTACCGCAAAGTAATTCCACATCTTCTGGCGCTGTGCGTGAATCGCTTCACCCCACCTAGTGAAATACTCATCTCCTGTGTTACGGGTGAACGACCAAGTAACATATTTCTAGATCGGTTCGTCATCCCACCTGAAAAATACATAAATATTTGATATTAAAATCAGTAAATGTTATATATATATATATATATATATATATATATATATATATATATATATATATATATATATATATATAAGTTTTAAAAATAAAAAAAATTAACATAAACTTACCAAAAATGATCTGGCCAAGCACGGGCTGATGAGAGAGTCACCTGCATACCCTCCTGTCTTCGTAATGGAGGTTCAGGATCGACCTCATCCTCAACCTCCTCAGCCTCCCGATCATGTTGAGATGCATTACTATTGCTCCCAAAAACACGGCGAAAAATGTTCGGCATAATCACTGATTGAAAACAATTCAAATTGTTAGTTCAAAGAAAAAATCGTTAGTTCAAATCAACCATTTCTGCAGGGTATATATAAACAATTGAAACAAACACTAATTATGGAAAACAGGGTATATGTCGCTTTAACTTGATTCACACAAATTAAGATTTGCAACTATACTACTTTTTTACATTATTGTTTTATTTGGTGTTCATGTGTCCTATGGAAAACTGTGAACTAATTACCACTTGCCTCTTCTTTAATGCATTTTATTGGCTGAATTGAGAGGTTTCTTATAACCGAACCTTGGAAATTGAAACACACTATTGATGTTAAGCTAAAACGACATGTATAAAACAAAAAACCAAATAGGCTAGAACGACAAGTAATAAAAAACGGAGAGAGTATAAATTTAAACAATGCAAATTTTATTGAATGTTTAAAATTTAAACTTTTTTACAAATTTATTAATAATTGTACAATTACAACTAGTCCACCTCACTATCACTGTCACTACAAATTAAAAGAGGTTCATCATCTGAAAAAAGCACTCCTACTTCTTCCTCTGATTCCTCATTTTCGTATCTAATAAGTTCTTCAACTTCATCTTCATCCCCTTCTTCTCCGACGTCTCTCTCATATTCCCCTCGACCTCTTTCTATTGCCACTTCGTATACATCTTCATCCTCTATATCTTCTAACAAAATCGGTGAAATTGAGTGATCATTCACAACCACATCTTCTTGAAAGACACTTTCTTCAATAGGAGCATCAACTTGTGATCTTGCCTTGGTTTTAAAAACCGCGGACTACTGAATACCTTGATTACCTTTCTTAATGGTTGGATAAGGAGCATAACAAACTTGATCGAGTTGAAAAGCTGCAACAAATGGATTATGTCCACAAAGTTTCTTTTTCTCGTTTACATCTACAAGTCTATAAATCTTATGGATACTAAGTCCTTGCGGGGAATTATCAAACCAATCACATTTAAACAATATAACCCTATAAACCCTTTGCTCGGCATAATAAGAAAGCTCAATTACTTCATTTAGGGTTCCATAGTAGTCCAACCCTTCAGTTGAATTCACAGAAACCCCATTGCTTAACGTAGACTTCGAAACATCAACTCCCTCCTTAAAAGCTCAAAACTTATAGCCATTGATGGAATACCGTCACCAAGACTTCACCATGTTACTAGGACCCAATGCTAAAGCTATTATTAGATGATCCTTCAATCTATGAACCTATAAATAAAAAAAATGTTAATTAAGTTGTTATATTTTTTTCAATATCTAATAAGAAATCTAAAAGTGTAGTTCAATTTCAAAGAAAATGTATCATCACTTACTTGATTTCGGAACCATTTCGGAAAATTTGTCATGTTTTGCCCAAACATCATCAGAGGATGTGACATCAGGAAAATTGATTTTGATATGTGTCTCAAATTCCCTATAAGTAGGGAAAGCATGTTTTAGTTATGTATTACCTATAAATTCGATCTAATTTGATAATTAAAAAACAATTGAGTAATGATGAAGTATTAACTTACTTTTTATAAGTCTCTAAAAAATCTCCACAGTTCCTTAGCACATAAAAATGAGCGTCTTCATACTCTTTCTCAGTTAAGTACCTATGTATACATTTCCCGGTTGTAGTTCTCATGTTATCATTTAATAACTTAGATAACTTAGATTTCAACTGGTCATCAGAATTTACACCAACATCTAAGTCTTTTGCTGTTGTGTCAATGTGATCTTCGAAATAAAAAGAAAACAAATTTGAAATTTCCTCTAACAAAAAAGCGTTGCATATTAAACCCTCCACCCGAGCTTTGTTGCCAATCTTTTTTTTTTAAATGATTAAGAAATCTCTCAAATGGATATATCCATCGATATTGAACAAGTCCTTCAACTTTCGCTTCATAAGGTAGGTGAAGAGGCAAATGCTCCATGGAACTGAAAAAAGACGGGGGAAATATCTTATCTAACTTGCATATTATCACCGCAACGTTTGACTCGAGACGTTCCATAGAATCAACTCTAATCGTAGAAGTACACAGGTCTCTAAAAAGTTGGCTTATCTCAGTTATTACATTCCAAGGACCTGTCGGGAGCATCTCTTTCAAGGAAACAGGGAGTAGTCGTTCCATAAAGACATGACATTATGACAATCATGACTTTTCATGGAATGTAACACCATCTTTTTATGGACAACACACCGACTCAAATCTGAAGCATAACCATCTGGGAATTTTAAATTAGCAACCCAGTCACATAGAGCCTTTTTCTCCGCGGTTGATACAACAAACCTAGATGATATGGGCCGTTTATAGCAAAGTTCATTAAAGTCTTTTTTACCCTTAGGGCCAATTTAGTTTTACCTGGTACATCCATCATGGTGTTGATAAGTTGTTCAAAAAAAAAATTTCTCAATGTGCATAACGTCCAAGTTGTGTCGAATCAGCAACGTTTTCCAGTAGGGAAGTTCCCAGAATATGCTTTATTTCCACCAACCTTCATTCTGATCTTTCAATCTTTTAAATTCTTTATCAGAAGCATCAACTATTTTTGGCAAATCTTTAAAGGAATCCCACACTTCATCACCCGTTAGTTTCGATGCGGCTATGCGATTCTCAGTTCTTCTGTTTTTAAGAAAATGCTTACAATTGTCACGGAAAGGATGGTCAGATCTTAAGAACTCACGGTGACAATCAAATCAACAAACATTTTTGCTATTTCTAAGCCAAAAAGATCTCTGATCATTTTCTTGACAATAAGGACAGGCGCGATATCCACTTGTGGACCAACCAGAAAGCATGCCATATGCTGGGAAATCGTTGATCGTCCACATTAATGCAGCCTTTAATTGAAAATTTTGTTTCTTAGAGACATCGTAGGTGTCCACGCCGGTTTCCCAAAGTTGTTTCAACTCTTTGATCAACGGTTGGAGGAAAACATCTAAATTTGACTTAGGGTTCTTAGGACCGGGAACTAGCACAGATAAGAACAGAAATTGACTCTTCATGCATAACCAAGGAGGTAAGTTGTACGGAGTCACAATCACAGGCCAACAAGAGTATTTCGTCCCGAACTGCCCAAAAGGTTGAAATCCATCCGTACACAAACCTAGCCTAACATTCCGGGGTTCCCTTGCAAAATCAGGATGCTCTCTATCGAAATGCTTCCACGTTTCTCCATCACTTGGATGTGCCATTGTCCCCCTTTCTCTTAATCGAGAGTTTTTGTAGTGCCAACTCATCTCACCTGCTATGTGCTTGGTTGCATATAGTCATTGTAACCTTGGCGCAAGCGGGAAATAAGTTACTGGTTTACATAAATTCACCTCCCACTTGAATTCTTTTTACCTTTATACCGAGATGCACGACACTTTGTACATTCTTCAAGATTAGAATTTTCCTCCCAGAAAAGTATGCATCCATTGAGACATGCATCAATCTTTTCATGGGGCAGTTGGAGTCCCTTCAGAACTTTTTTAATCTCATTAAAATTGCGCGCCATTTTGATTTTCCTTTGGAATTATGTCACCAACGAACGACACAAAACCATTAGCGCATCTAAGAGATATGTTTTTCTTACATTTGAGTGATAACAACCTAGCAGCTGCTTGCAACAAACTCATATCACTTCCCTCAAACACCGGTTGTTCGGGTAGCTCTAACATTTTAAAGAACGAAGAAACTTGGGGGTTCGGGGTTTCATAACGCACTTCTTCATCGTTAAGGTCATCAGGATTAAGTCGATACTTCAAAATTTGGTCAACAGTATCACGCAATGCATTTTCCACGAACTAACGGTAAGGATTCTCACTAGCATTTGTACTAGGTAGTTTCTCATCGTGATATGTCCATACATAATAATTATCGGCGAAACCATTCGACCAAAGATGAATATGAACATCTTCTTTCCTTTTAAAACCTAGGTTTTTGCATTTCTTACATAGACACCTCATTTCACCTAAATTCTTGTACTCACTACTTTCTTCCGCGAATTTAATAAACTCTTTCACCCCCTCTGCAAATGCTTTCTTGGGTTTCTTTTTTTCGTCTAATCTTTCATACATCCACTGTCGTTCTAATCTTTTCATGTTATTATGTATCTACACATTTATATATGTCATTAAAAAAGATAATAACCTAACAACAATCAAAATCAAGAATAATACACAATAATTTAACATTTTAACCAATATAAATATTGTATTTCTTTGAATTGGGTCCTTATCACTCCAACCTAAACCCATCAATGTACGTTTCAAGTCACTAGCAAACATGTACTTGTGATTTATTAATGAGGAAAAAAATTCGGCAGCAATTCTCATCCGTTCTCCAAATACACAATGTAGAATAAATAATTACTCTACATATGCATTTAGAGAACATTAAAGGAATTGTCACCAAACTCTTTCCTCATTAACAAATCACAAGCACATGTTTACTACCTAAGTGACTTAAAACGTACAAAGACAGTCCCAAAACGGGGACTATTCAAAAATTACTCCTAATGAGTAATTTTTGAACGGGTACTAGGTCAATATGAACAATAATTTTAACAAAATTAAAAAAAAAACATACAACAATGACTACTTTTATTTTCAATTAACAAAAAGTAACATGAATAATTTTTCATTTTACATATCTAGTCTAATTATCATTTTAAAAACATTAACATTTCACAAAATTTAACAATAATCTAATTAACAAAAATTCCAATTTAAAAAAATATTATTAACAATAATTCTAATTTTTAACAATAAAATTAGATGCATACATTAAAATATAACAACATACTTTAAAAAAAATTGGCTTGTATTCTAAGTCAACATGCATCAACATCACCAATAATTCAGCAATAATTAAAACAATAACTAATATTCTAAATCAATTAAGATAATTAAACAAAAAAAATTAAAAGGAGAAATACCTAATTAGCTCCACAAAGAAAAAAATGAAAAGGAAGGATGAGAAAGAAGAAAGGTGATGGCAGGAGGAGGCGGGGTGGCTATGAAAAAAAAAATTAAAAACAAGAAAAGGAAAAAGGAAAAAGAGAAAGGAGAAAAGAAGAAAAACAAATAAAATTACCTTATAGTGATGGCGACGGCGTGGTGGTGTTGGTGGTGGTGGTGGTGGCACCGAAAGTGGAGGTGGGTGGGGGTGGTGTCGGGTTTTAAGGCGATGGTGTTAGGGTTTGACGATTTTTAATTTGGGCGAAAATTGGTAAAGTGTTGAAGGGATTGATCCCGTGTTTGAGATAAAAGGAATGTCTGACGGAAATCCCGTCAGTTAAATAGGATTCCTGACGGAAATTCCGTCATAGGCCTACTTTATCAGACCAATAATGCATAAATTTCCGTCACTGGGTCAATTATTGTGACTGGTTGCCACACACCTGTTTTCAAAAAAATAACACAAGTGACGGAAATTCCGTCAGTTTTTATGATTTACTGACGGAAAATCCGTCAGATATGCCAAATGCCTCACAGCTGTCATGCATTGCTGGGTGAAAGCTTATGACGGAAATTCCGTCAGTTTTTTGGAAATACTGACGGATATTCCGTCACATGTTTTTTAGCGCCATTGACTTTGTCAACGCCCCAATTACTCCTGAGGGGAAATCCGTCAGGAATTTGTGCCGACGAAAATTCCGTCAAATATCCGTCAGTATCCCGAGTTTTCTGACAGCTTGTTTTTTCCGTCGGTATGCCCGTCACTATGCCGCGTTTTCGTTGTAGTGAAAGTCGTCCTTGGGACTCGCTTTGTTTAAGTCTCTGAAATCAACACAAACACGGATTCTGCCATCCTTCTTGGCTACAGGTACTATGTTGGCTACCCAATCTGAGTATTCTGATACTTTGATGAACCCGGCTTTGAATTACTTATCGACTTCTTCTTTGATCTTAAGAGCCCATTCTGTCCTCATTCGACGAAGTTTCTGTTTTACGGGTTTGAAACCTGGTTTGATCGGTATTCTGTGCTCTGCGATATCCTTGTCGATCCCTGGCATGTCTTTGTAGGACCAAGCAAAAATGTCCTTGAACTCGTGTAGGAGGTCTATAAAACTGGCCCTTTCGGCGGGGCTCAAGATCGTCCCTATCCTAAGTTCTTGGGGTTCTCGTTCGGTTCCTATGTTGATGGGTTCGGTGATTTCTATAACTGGTCCCCCTTCCCCCTCTTGTAGTATTTCTTTGGCTATGTAAGGAGGTATTTCGATTGAATCTGGGTCTGGGTCATCCTCATTATCATCGTAAACAGAATTGCATTCAGAATAACACAAAGAGTAAGCAGAACCTGATTTACTCATATTAAAATTTGAAAAGAGTTGAAACAAAGAGGTCATCTGTTCAGTAGTCAGTGACGGTAAAGGGACAGCTGTTGGGACATTTCCCAAACTACTTGATGCTAAGCTAGGAGGAACAAGGGGAGTGGGAGTGACGACAAGAGAAGACTCTCTAGGGACTTCTCTAGACTCCGACTCGGACTCCGACTCTGACTCTGACTCGAATTCATCGTCTTCTGGTTCTCTTTTGAACATCTCTCCTTCTCCAGTGGTGAGCTTGAAAAGTCCTCTTTGGTTGTTCGTCCACTTGATCGATTTTCTCCATTCTTTCTGTTGATTCGAACTAGTTTCTGTGATCAATGCGGCAGGGTTGAAGTGATCGTCTTGAAGTATCATGGTAATGATCTCGTCCTGCGCGGCTCTAACAAACCGATCTTCTCCAAATAGTAAGCTAACAGCTTGTTCATCTAAGTAAGGTGCTTGACGAGTCTTGACGGTAGGAACCGTTTCTGTGGGAATAAAGTAGCAATCGTGAAAGATCTCGATTCCAGCTAGTTGTTTTCCTATGTAGTGCCAAGGTTCGGGAAACCCGTGAAAGAGTTCTTGACTCCCTTCTCTAACGAAGTATCCATTTAGGGTAGGGAGGTAGGGCCGCATTTGGATTCCCACATTCTTGCGGTTTTGGAATTTAGTGAACATTTCTAGGGCTTCTTCCTTGGTGGGTTTGTATTCTAATCCTAGTGGTATCCTTTGTGAGTTACCTTCTTTGTAAGGTGCAAAGGTATTTCTTTGGACAGGATTCAATGGCATTCCCGGGAAGTATCCCTGATATTTGAGTATGTGGTTGACCACTAAATTAGAGTAGGGATCGAAATACAAAGGTGCCAACTCACTCTCTACAAGGTTTACGTTATGGAAGCCCCCAAGCTCATATACTGGATCTGCAAGTACTTGGTTGCTTGACCTCTTTTCTATTACCGCCTTGATGGGCGACGAAGTGATCGTCACCACTTTACCATCGAGTGGGATCTTGATTTTCTGGTGGAGGATGGATGTTACCGCTTTGGAAGCGTGAATCCAAGGTCTTCCCAGAAGTATGTTGAAGGATGCTTCAATGTCCACTATTTGGAAGTTAACCTTTCGTTCAATTGGCCCTGTGGCTATGGTAAGGTTAACTAGTCCTACCACTTTTCGTCGTGTACCATCATATGCGCGAACACCTTGGTTGGTAGGGGTCCAATCTGACTCTTTCATGCCTAATTTGTACGCTGTTTTCAATGGTATGACGTTGACTGCCGAGCCATCATCTACCAAAGTCATTGGCATATTTTTCTTTAAGAAAATGACAGTCCGAGAAAGTAACAGGGTTACTTAGCTTAGGCGAATCTTGGAAGACCAAGTTGACTACGTCATCGGGTGTGGAGTTACGCGCCACGTTTAATTTGGCCAAAGCTTGCAGTAAAGCATGGCGATGTGGGAACGAGCTTGCAACTAGTTGCCAAACTGAAAGATCAGCCTTTGTCTTCTGTAGTTGCTTTAGTAAATGGCCAGTAGAGGTATCTTCGTTATCATTTGGCATGACAACGTTGGTATTGGTGATTGGACCATTTGCTATGGGACCATTTTGAGAAATGTTTTGATATGGACGCCCCGAACAAGTAAGGTGGTCTATATCTTGGTCCTCACTATTCTGGACTATCTCCTCACTGACTTTGACTAGGTAGTGTTCGGTGAGGTATTCATCTTCATCATCGTCGGCCCATACTCCATTGACAGTAGCAAGCTCTCTCAACCTCATGATTTCGGCCTCCAATTGGATGATTTGGTCGATTAGTTCATCAACCACAGCTATTATTTCTTACATTGTAGCATTTTGAGAGAGATTTAGTGGCGCACGTTCTTTGGGTGTCATACTTGGATTACATAGGATTGCCACTACACTTTTTAATTCTGAGACTTGCCTATTCACACTCTTTGCCCACGCGATATAGTAGGTGATAGTAGGGGAAATGGTGGAGCAGTTCCCTTCATCTTCTATTGTATGGATATCATATTCGACTGGAGAAATGAGGTGTGAACAATCTAAGGTAGATTGTTCACTTGTAATCATCAGAATTCCAAGAGGATTCTGAGTATTGTTAGGCTTACCTCCAGGCGGTATTGGTAGGCGACCGTCTTCAATCATGTCTTGAAGTACATGTTTTAGCTTGTAACATTTTTCTGTATTGTGTCCCTTACCTCTATGATATTCGCAGTACGAATTCTCGTCCCAGGATTTGGATTTCTTTTCTGGTTCAGGTGTAGGCCCTATGGGTTGAAGCTTACCCTATTTCATCAATCTCTTCAGAGCATTGGAGTATGTATCCCCAATATTTGTTAACTTTCTTTATAGGATACTCTTCTTTGATGGTTCGAGAAGGTTAACCTCATCAGTCTTGCTAGTAGAGCCATAAGAACGACTTGTTGAGCCTTGATATCCACGACCTACCGTTTTGGACAAGAGTCCTTTACGGATGTCATCTTCGATCCTTGTCCCTAGTAAAGTTAAGTCTTTGAAGGTCTTAATGTTTTGGTACCTCAAATGACTTGCATAAATGGGCTTTAAGTTGTCCACGAATTTTTCCACGAGGGTAGCTTCATCTGGACGTTCGACAAGTTGGGTACTAGTCTTCCTCTACCTACTTAGGATGTCGGTGAAGCCTTCCTTATCATTTTGGGTAAGAACCTTTAAGGTGCGCATATTGACTTGGATCTCAGCATTATCCGCATATTGCTTAGCAAACTCGATTGCGGCATCATACCAGGTGGCAATCTTCTTGTGTTCTAGGGTATAGAACCATTGCTTTGGAATGGTGTCAAGAGATGAAGGAAAGATCCTTAAGAACATCTCGGGTTTAATGCCTTTTATAGACATAAAATCCTTGAAAGCACGGATATGGTTCAATGGGTTTTCGTGCCCCTTGAATTTCGGGATATCCGTCATGTTGAAGTTGGTTGGCAATTTGGAACTCACGGCCTCATACTTGCGATTTTTTTCCTTATAGATATCATCCCCTTTGAGGTACATTAGTTGTTCCTCCAAATATTGGAGTCGTTTTTCAGCTTCAGTTAGACCTACGGGAGGGTTGACCTCTTGTGCTCCCACAAAAGGCGGTGGATTTTCATTCGCGAAGTCATTCACAAATTCATGAGGCACTTCATTTTCTGCAGGAGGCAACCTAGTTTCTACAGCAATAATTCGGCCCTCGATCGTGTTGAGGCGATTATACACTTGGTCTTGGCTAGCTTGGAGACGAGTTAACGCGGCTAGGATTAGATCATTACCATTCGGTGGTTGTCCATTGACACTTGCGTGACTAGTTCTAGGCATCTTGAAAAACTGGATAAGAGATCGACGACGAATCAAAACACGATCGACCATTCTAGCACACTTACTCAAAGAAAAGGTTCGACTTGTGAAGTGGGAGTGTTCTACTTGTGTCTAGTGAGGTTTGAAGAAATGACAAAGTTTTGAAATATTGGTCCTAGTCAATTATAGTGTAGTTGTAGGAGTGGACTCGAAGTGAGGTTTTGAAATGGGCTTCGAAGCCCGAATTTTGACTTGACAGAGTTTCGACTAGTTTTGAGCTATTTTTCGAAAATTTACATTTTAAAAGAGGCTTTGATTTTACAAAATTCGTCATGGTTTCGTTTAGAAAATGGTGATCACATATAATACAAGCATTTATACAGGCATTATAACGGGATGCTGAGTACATTTAAAAGGGTTTTGGTTTAAAGGGTGGGTTGCCATACCGAACAATCAAACCCGGGGTCTGTGGAGAGGCTCGTACCAAACAGGAGTAAGGCCGATTCCTAGTCCATTTCCTCGAGTAGTGAAAGCCCTTGATACAAACAAGAGTAAGAACCATGGTATGGTTGACGTCAATCGCTATCCATCCTTAGGCCCAAATAAGAGTTTGAATCGTTTAGACGGGACGATTGGTCGAATGGGTTGGCTTGGGCCTAGGAAGGCCGAATAAACAATCTGGGAAGACCGAGTTATGAAAACCGACAACTGTCTTGTACAAACTATTCCCTAACCTTGTTCAAGTTTTACCCTTGGCTACACGTAAGTGTATTAATCCCCAGCGGAATCGCCAAACTGTGGACGCGGGCCCACGGGGGTCGCTCAGGTAGAAAACGAGCAAGCTTTGCATTTGTGGAGTCGCCACCAATTTATTGTGGAAAATTGGAAACCGTTCGAATACCTCATGCCATGTCAAGACACAAAGTAGTGACATGAACACCAAGAACTTGTTACCCTTAGCATTCTATGTCTAGAATGACTCTCGTGGATGCCAATGAACACATATGTTCACAGAGATCTGGAGTAAGGGGTGAGGGTACGTATTAGGAAACTCTTTTGATCGAACACCTAATCCCGCCCGCCTCGATAGCGGCCTCTACTAATGATTAGGGAAGTTATTCATACTCGAAATTTTGAAGGTTTTATGCATGCAATGCAACATCCATTAAATTGATTCTAGCATGTGAAGATTAAACTAAGTCGGTGAACATGTAATTTAACATGCATTAATATCGAGGTAGAAATTTAGGTTAATTGCATGTGAAGGCACACAAACAATAAATAATAAAGAATACGATAAAAGAACAACAATTGAAATAATTACAATAAATTACAATGGTTTAATTGATTTACGTCGAAAATACATTTAAAACGGATAATTTGAGAAAAACAAGAGAAAATAAATTAGGTTAGAAAATAAACAGATTAGTGGTGATAATACGATTAATAGTTAATTAATACGTAAGCTAATAACTAGGTCAAAGCAACAACGGAAGTTCAGAGGCAGAATTCAACCCGGAACAGGCGCAACACTGCTGCGTCCTTTGGAAGAGGCGCAGTGCTCACTGCGTCTGTTCCTGAAGTGAATTCTGGCTGTGAAGCCGGAATTGCATACCATTAATGTTCATTGGTGATTTAAACGATCGATTATTGATATTTGACTCGGATAGAAGTGATTTAATATATTATTTACATGCAAATTGGTCATAGAAACAATAAAATATGAGATAAAACTAATTAAAACAAATTAATTACAAGATTAATTACAAGGATTTATAATAAATTAAATTAAATAGGTTAATTAGGTTACTAAATTATTTATTATGATGATGACGATAATTAACAGATGAAAATATACAAAAGATGAATTTCAGAGACTTGATATTGATGAATCGAATCTCTAAAACCCGGATTGATTTTAATGACGAAAACCCACAAATATTAATTATAAGGGATTTAAGTCGGGAATTTAATGATGATAAATTATTAATGATTCATATGTCAAAATTATCATGCCAAAGAAATAAGAACAAGCAAAGACGAAACAAGATAAACAGACGAATTAAACAGAAGACGAAGGAAGAAGAAGGAAAGTTGGAACTGCGGCAGCCTCAGGAAGAGGCGCAGCAGGTGCTGCGTCCCTTCGAAGAGGTGCAGCAGTTGCTGCGTTCCTTCTCGACATCTGTCTCCCATTAATCCGTTAAAAAAGGGTTTGAATAAAGGTTTTATAAATCGGTTTTGAATATATTTTCGACGTAAACCTTACAATAATGATTACAAAAATAATGGCAATAATAAAAGATGAGATTTACACCCTCAGACTTACATGTTTGACCAAACGAGATTAACTAAGTTAACGTTGAGTGATGCTCGACTCGAATGTACGACGAAAGTGCCCTCTAAGAGGAAATTAAACAAGATTGATTAAGTTGATTGATGTGGAGTTGGTCAAATTGGTCGGTCATACAAAACGAGGCTGGTACTCAGAAGGATCCGAGCTTACGCGGTCGAAAGTTCAAGCACGTAGACGCCAAAAAGCAAGAGCGTGGTCTTAGAATGCAAAGGGAGAAGAGAAGGGCGGACACTCGCGTGAGAAATATGAGGACCGAAGGTCTCTATTTATACTAATCACACGGAGGAATTAGGGTTTCGGTGAAACTTTGGAAGTAAATCTCGAAAAGATCTGAAAATACGCGGAAAGGAGCTGGGGAAGAGGCGCGCAGCCCATCATCTGCGTCTCTTGGAAGAGGCGCAAAGACCCGCATCCTTTCCCCAAGGGTTTCCTCCTACGGAAGAAAGATTTCCGCGTTTTTATTATAGAATTGCGGTTTGATCTTGATTTCCTTATTATTTATAAAATAATTTCGGGATATAATTTACCAAATATTAAAAGATTGAAAATATGGAATAGAAATATCCGGAACATTCTAGAATATTCTGACTCCGCATTTTAAAAGGTTATTAGAAAATGAAGACGATTTTTGACCCGGACTCCAAATGTTCTCTAATTACTGTCAAAACGACCGTAATGGTGCGTAGATGACGACCAAGGGGTTGACACAAGTGTTTGAGCTATCACTTGACGATAAACTTACGAACTGTCATAAATCGTTCCGTGTACCAAACATGCGGCCCAATCATCACCGGGTGGTTTGCGGGAGGTGCAGAAATGAGGTATCTACAACGTCTCAACTCGTAGTCGGAAATTATGGTCCGTCAAAGTTTATTCGTTAAAAAAGTTTTGACCAAGCATAACTACCCGCTACGAGTTTAAAAAGCGGTGAATTTTTTTTAATTCAAGGCCCTGACGAGATAATTGGTTTGAAAAAAATTACCATTTTCTAAATTCTTAACAAAGAATTATTGTCGGTCAAATATTTTTTGAAAACCAAAAATACACTTTAAAAAACGGAAAAGTATAAGGATGCACGAGAAAATATTTCAAAACCAATTATCATTGTGTCATAAACATTAAAATTCAAAATGCTAATTTCAATCTTTTTTTAATGTCATATTTGGTGTAGCCAAGTGTATTGTTTTTTCTCCAAATGCGTTGCACATTAATGACTTTTTTTTTCTTTATATATTTACTATTAATCATGTTGCATGTGATTTACGGGTTAACAGTTACCAACACATGATGATTCGAAAGATTAACAACTTGATGTACATATAATGGAGTCAACATTATGACATTATGTACAGTTGTACACTCCGTAGAACATAACGATCATCAATGTAAGATATGTAAATACTAGCTACTCATTCCTTGTTGCCACTTTTGTTCCCATTTAATTAAGAAAATAAATTTAGACCACACAAAATATTATATCCCTCATAAAATTGAATTTAGATAACACAAAAGTTTTTAAATAAGGAAAAAGGTAACAAAATCCGACTAGCATAAAAAAAGAAGAGGGTTGATTTTCTTCGACGCCGTTTTTTTTTTAAAAAAAAGACGATAACTACCTTTGCACTCATCTACCACTTTCTCTCTTGTAACACCCCTCATTTTCGGCTAATTAAAAACTTATAATTATATACAATACTGAGCCAAAATAGAGAGGTATTATAATCAATATACAAAGTCTCTTATTACAAATCCTTTTAAAAATAAAAGAATACAAAATGGAACCAAAACTTTACAAACACTTTAAATAAAATCTCGTCTTGAAATAAAATCCTTTTTGAACAGCAGCGGAAGACCTGAAAGCAAAACCAGAATACAGAAAGGAACTACCCCCATGACGAGTAGCCCCGAAGGGAGAAAACACGTCAGCCGGAAAGCTGAGTAACGGATAATACCTCAATATAAGTAGAATAGTTTTTGGTGATGACGTGGAAACAGAGACATGTAAAAATAAAAATAAACAAAGAGAATAATTAAAACACTCCCCATTAACTAATCACAACCTCAAACTTACTCAGCTACATCTGTAATACAACTCTTATATCATTCCTCCATAATTAACCAAGTCTCAACTCATTACTCTGTCTCACTCATTACTCCGTCTCCAAAGTAACCGGATATCGTATTCTCATCGTCGGCCCTAAGACCAAGGACAAGAAGCGAGTGAACTGGCGGATAAGACCGCGAAACAATATTTCCATCTCAATGTCCATTCCAATCTCATAATATAACTCAATAACCAGGGTCACTCTGTACCAAAAACACAATATGGCACAACGGCCTCATAACTCAATACCAGTAACCAATCTCAATCTCAATTTCAATATCGTCAAATATTCCATTAAAGGAGCTGCTCAACACTTAGAGTAATCTCTAAGCTACTCACCCACGAGTCTCAGAAAAAGGAACGACAAATTAAAATACTAACCCAACAATCCATTATCTTAATCATATATTCCAATTTCACCATATAGCCGTATAATGATTCCCAAATAAAAACACTTGCAGCTGATCTCATTGCCATAACCTTTATGGTTATCCATAGACAAAGCCAATTTCCAATGCTAACTAGCCTAGTGCGTGTATTCCCTCACAATGAATGTTGAGATTAACGCCAATCTACAAGTATATGACCAATTTGTAAAACCACTGAGTAACTTGACTCGTATTCCTATATCGGCTCAATCAATACGAGTTACACTTACATTCCCTCGAATCGAACCCAACTCACAAGATAAAAATAACAATAAATATATATATGTATAACTACTACTATACTATACTTAAATATCAACATAATTCAGGAGTATAGCAAACATCACATGATCAAACAATTAGCAAATAAACAACCAACCTCAAACAATAATATGAATAATAGGATCGGTAGAATCGTGTTACCTTAAAATAAATCTCACAAAGACGCCTTAGAAAGTATTATTCTTGAAACCGAAACGCAACCAATTTCGAAACCCGAAAATAATTATTGGAAATTCAAAATCGTTGGAAGGCGGCTAACAGGAAAGGACTTGAAAAGATTATTTAAATAAATTGATCAGGCATGTTAATAGCGTTTAAAAGTACCAAGATAAGGAGATTTGGTGTTTGATAAAGTTGGGTGCTATGAATTTGGTCTCTAACGAGGCAACATGCACCAACTTATCGAGACATATAAATATGGTACAAGAATTAATAAGAGATTGAGGTAATAGGATTTGGAATAGGAAAGATAGATGATTAGGTATAATACTGATCATGGGTTAACCGAGAATAGAAAAATGGGCTTTTGACAATTAATGGGTTAAATAAATATAAGAATCAAAATATATTTTTTTTATTCTTTTCCTTTCCAAGAACCAATTTTAAATTTTAAAAAAATAATAATTGGGGTATTACATCTCTCTAAAAAATTTCCTCTCAAATTCTACCAAAATCAACTAAAAAAAAAACCAACAACAACAATTAACAAGATTAATTAACATGACGGATCCCGAATCACCGGTACGTAAACAACTTAATCGCTTCATTATTTGCTTAATTTTCATTTTCTTTTGCACATCGTTAATTCTATTCGATAGTTGATTTACGTCACGTATTAACTTAGTAGTAGCGAAATTGCGATTTTTCTGCGTAAATCTGAAATTTATGCCCCGAAGGTGGTACCATGGACCAAACGTTGAGATCCAACGTTCAGCCGATGGACCAAACGTTGGAAACCAACGTTTACCATGGTCCAAATGTGGGAAACCAACGTTGGCCATGGGCCAAACGTTGGAATCCTTCGTTTGCCATGGTCCAAACGTTGGAATTCCACGTTTGCCACGGTCCAAACATTGGGAGCCATTGTTTGGCCATGGTTGAACGTTGGAAACCAATGTTTGGCCATGGTCGATTGTTGAGTCTCGTAGTTTAGCCATGGATTACTCGTTTTATCTTGTTTTGCTTTCGTTTTACGCAATTTATTTAGGTTATGTATCGTTTTTATTGTCTTACTATAGTCCGTATTGCTTGGAACAGGTTTCGTGGGAGACTTTTGGCGAGAATTCAATTGATTACACCCCGTTGTTCGAGACTACTTTAGATTTCGAAACGTATGGCGATGCTTTCAATTAGGCTAATAAAGTTGTATTCAAGAATGAGTTTGCTTTTGTCAAAGCAAATAACGGAGCTAAAAACAGAAAAAAGAACGGGTTGTTGGCAAGTTATTTTCGATGTAAAAGACATGGGTTACCAACCCGATCGGATGATCTTGAAAAGCCAAAGAGGTCGCAGAAGTATTCATGTAAGTTCCATATTCATGCCGTTCAAAATTTCGTGTCTAAAAATGATCAAGTGACGATAGTGTGGAACATTGTAACCTCCGAGGGTGGTGGACTACACAACCACAACGTAGCCGTTTATAAGGACGGGGATCGGCACTTTGCGGGATTGGATGCTGTAATACCCTGTAATTTAATAATAATTTATGAGAATAATTTATGTAATTTAAATAATTAATTAATGTCATTTCTAATAATAATTGCAAATAAGACATTAATTAAATAATAAAATAAATATCCAAGTCGGGAATTGGGTTTAGCTAGTAATTGTGCATTGGGCCGTGTGCCATAGTTATGTGGACCGAAATTAATTAATCTAGTATGAGTATGGTCGGGAATTATTTCGGAATTTAATAATAATAATAAGGAAATAATAATAAGTAAATGTAATAATAATTATATCAATAATTATCCTAATAATAATAGTGTTATGGTAATAATAAAATTAGTAAAGATAGTATATGGTAATCCTACTTATGACAAGACTAATATAATGTGTAATAATAATAAATATTATGTAATTTATAATAATAATCGTATAATAATAGTAAGGTAATAGTAATAGTTTCCTAATTGGTATCTCATACACCCTAAACATAGACTATAAATACAAAGTAATTCTGAAAAAGTAATTCATAAAATAGAAGAAGGAGAATTTGTAGACGGAAGAGGCAATTAGCGATAAAAGGTAACGATTTGTGAAGAAATTGTAATCAGGTTCGGTTGCTTTAATTATTCGGATTCTTGTTGAGCTGCTCAGTTGAAAATTTGCTATCAAGGTAGGATAGCTACTCAATCACTTTAATGTTTACTTGAATGATATTATCTATTGTATTGGTTGAATTATTTGGAATTGTAATGGATGATATATATATGATTGTTAGTTGGTTGTATTGAGATGATTTGATTATTGACTACCTCAGCTCGTGACTGAGATGATTTGATTATTGACTACCTCAGCTCGTGATGAGATGATTATATTGATTATTGGATTCCTTAGCTTCGTGTCTGAGATGGTAAGAAATTGTGTTGCTCAATTGTTTGCATTTTCATATCATAAGCACTTGCATTGGATACCTTAGAACTGGTTCTGCAGGACTTGTTTCTGAGATGATGAGACTAACTCAACTTCGGTTGGGATGATGAGACTACCCCGGCCAAGGATTGGTGGGATGAACGAGAGCGTCAGAGGATTGATCATGAGCATGCATTGCATTTGCATTTAATATTGTCTTGTATTCATTTATTGTTGTTGTTTAGATATTCTCACTTAATCTCGTGGTTGACGTGTATTCGGTAAACACCTATGATGAACCATAATGGGGAGCATATTTGACAGATACTAAAGATTAGCTGACTCGGGAGCTTATGGGAATGCGTGAGGATTTGGCTAGTCTACCTAGAAGTCTAGACCACTTAGATTATTTAATCACTTTATTTATTTCCGCTGCGAGTTGTATTAAATTTTATATTAAGTCTAGTTTGGATAAGTTGTAATAACATGTAATCGCTTAGTTTTAATTAAAGTACTTTGGTTTGTTGTACTTTGTTATTCACTACCTCGGGAAACCGAGATGGTAACAGTCTTATTTATTTGGAAATGTCTAGCTAAAGGCTCCTAAATAAATGGGAGTGTTACAATTGGTATCAGAGCCAGCTTTCTTTGTTGGTTAACTGTTAAGATCGTCACATCTTGACACCGACCGTTTTTACTTTTAAATTTTTTTTCTTAAACTTTTCGTAACGCAAATTGTTTTGAATTTTTATGTTCGAGGACGAACTTTTTTTTAAGTTGGGTAGAATGTAATACCACTCAAATTTTCAATTTGTTTTTATTTTCAAATCGAACTTTGGGGACGAAGTTTCTTTTAAGATGGGAAGATTGTAATACTCCTAATATTTTTGTTATTTTCATTAGGCTTGTTTTATTATTTAAAATTATTTGTTCATTCTATTTTATTTTATTTATTCTTTATTATTTTATTTGGAAAAGAATTGGAGTCCTTGTAATATTGGACCAAATCCGTTGTTCATTTTATAGGAGCCCAACTATTTAATAACCACTAGTTATCTAATCTTCCATAAAACCCTTATTTTGGTCGTAATAAAACACAGATTGTGTTTACTCTAGCAAGCCGTCAAATCTTTAAGAGGGCTGTAAAACGTCGTCGACGTTTTATAACAAATCGTCGACGCATTTCATAAAAAAGACGTCTCATACCCTTACTCTTCCTCTCTCTACCCAATTCTCTCCCAAGTCAAAAAAAAAAAAAAAAAAAAAAAAAAAAAACCGACAATTCACTCGACATCAACAACAACAACACGAAAAATCGACATCAACAAAACAACACAACGATTCAATGTCAAACAACGAGCAATCCACTTCAAATGCTAACAACGAATCTGAGGTACGTAATTACACAATCTATCTTTTCATTTCAATCGATTTAGTATGATAATTGAATTAGATTTAGTTGATATAATTGAATTACATGTCGATTTAGTATGAATGTCAAACAACGAGTATGAATGTAACAAACAATTACACGCCCAAAGTCGTCTTAGAACTAAGATGAAACACGCCCAAACCCGTCAATTAGGACGTGAGAAATCAAAGTCCCTCATGGAGAGGGACGTGTATGTTAAACGTCCAAAATGGACAGGGACGTGGGAACTCAATGTCCCTCATGGACATGGACGTGGACATTCAAAGTCCGTCATGGACAGGGACTTTGAATATCAACGTCCTACCATGGACAGACTTTGAAACTCAAAGTCCATGCATGGTTTGGACGTGTACTATTCACGTCCATGCATGGGTGGGACGTGTACTATTCACGCCCCGCCATGGTGAGGACTTTGAGTTTCAAAGTCCGCTCCCTGGTTCGACTATGAAATTGTTTTTCTTCGTTTTTTTTACTTTTTTCGTAAGTTTAGTAATTTTATCATATTTTAGCATGTAATAATTATTAATTTTGTGTTTTAACAGGATTCATTTGAGGAATTTGGTGGAAACGATGTTAATTACAACCGCTTTATTTGAGACGGTTACATGTTTTTTGTAGTCGGGATGAGGCGTTTGAGTGGGCTCAAAAATAGCTTTTGATAACGGGTTTGCCTTAATAAAAGCATCAAATGGGGCCAAAAATCGTAAACAACCCGAGTTGCTAGGCTCTTACTTTCGTTGTTCAAGGTACGGCCGAAGTAGAAAGAAGATCGATCCCGATATTCCCGAGAAGCCTAAGAAGAAAGGGACACCTAAGTGTGAGTGTTTGTTTCGGGTTCGAGCCGTTCAGAACCGGGCTAATGATATAAATGGAAAGGAGTTGATTGTTTGGAACATTTTGACCTCAGAGAAAGGTGGATATCACAACCACGAAGTAACAAAGTACAAAGACGGTCATAGGCATTTTTTGGTTTGAATGCCGAAGAGAAAGAGTTCGTGAGGCAACAAGTCCGGCGTCGATTCCCCGAAAGATATTAAAAATGGTCTTCATCAAAGAACTCCCGATAAACCCCAACCTACAAGCACCCAAATTTATAGTGCGGTTAACAAGTTTCGGCGTGAAGTTAGAGGAACACGCAATACCGCTCGACAAATGTTTGTGTAGCCGTTGCTTCTAATTATGTGGAATGGCACAAAACAGATTCCGAGACAAAGGAGCTTACTCATGTTTTTATGGCTCATCCGGAAGCGGTTAAACTGTTCTGTGCTTATCCACATGTGGTTCTTATTGACTCGACATACAAGACAAATAAATACAAAATTGCTCTTGTTGAGGTTGTTGGTGTAACACCGTGTGGTTCTTCCTTCTTAATTGCTACGGTGCTCCTTCCACGTAGTCGGAAGACGATTATGGGTGGATGTTGTTGAGATTAGGGGAGCTACTAAAGGGTACGGGTTCATCTATTTCGCCTTTGTCACTTTGATCGGGAGATGGGTTTGATCGGCGCTCTTGAGTCCCTTCATCCGAGTACTCCTCACCTTTTGTGTCGTTGGCACATTAACCGTGCTATGGAGAAACAAGCACTCTCAAAGCCGAATTTGATGTGCTACAAAGATATGATTTTGCATAGTCCAAAAGCGGTTGGTACGCGTGATCAATGCATCCACCATTGATGAGTTTAGGAGCGCTTGGGAATGTTTTAGTGAAACGTGGGAAGAGATGGCGCTTTATGTGATCAGTACATGGGGTAAATACAGGAAGAAGTTCGTGAACTGCTATACAAACCAATACTTTCATCTCGGAAACACGGCAACTTCCCGAGTAGAGTCCGCCCATTCACTTTTAAAAGCTTGGTTGAAGAGTAATAACCTAAACCTTGACACTATGTGGTTTCGTATTCATTCCATGCTTGAAGCGCAACACTCGAAGATTAGATATGAGCTGGAGGTTTCGAGGAGTAGGCCGCGAAATGGAGATCGTGTATTTTCACTGTTGCAAGGAAATGTGTCTATCAAAGCCATTGAGATAATGGAAGCAGAGATTAAGAGAGGGATAGAGCTCGGGAATGTGTTGGAAGAGCATTGTGGATGTGTGCTAAAGGTTACTCATGGATTACCTTGTGCTTGTGCATTGATCCGATTTACAAAGAACGGGTAAGAGGGTCCATCTTGAAGATGTTCATGCTTTTGGAGGACCTTGAGTACGACAATGTTGGTGTACAACCCAAGACCAATGATGATGAGTTGGAGAAGCTGTTTGAAGAAGCTAGAGCTTGTGACCCGGCGAAGAAACGGGTAATCATTGAGAAATTGCGAGATGGTCTTCACCCGGAAGACGAGGAAGTTAAACCACCTCATGTTAGAGAAAACCCCAAAGGGAGACCGAGGGGTTCTACTACCCGGAACAAGTCGGGATTTGAGCATGCAAGGAAGAAGGCTGCGAAAGTTTCTACTCCTGCGACGACATCTGTTCAACATACGGTGGGTGATTTTGATCAAGGACCGGTTGGTGCACCGTTGGAGTCCGGCTACACTAAGGGATTTTTGTCAACTTGGAATAAAAAGTATGCGGTCCCTGAAGAAGTACGGGATTTCTTTGATGGTTGGGTAGATGTCGGTAATGATGGTCATTGTGGTTATCGGGTGGTCTCGCATGCTTGTGGGTCGGGAAAGTGACTATTTAGTCATGAGAGAGTTGGGTATTCGGGAGATTAAGGCATACGAGTTGTACAAGGATTTTTTTGCTGATAGTGTTGTGTTGACTACGGGTCTTACCAGATACGAGGAGGCATTGAGACGGATGGAGTTCACTAGCAGTGGAGGATGTGGGCCTAACCATTGGATGTACGGGGAGTATTTGTTTGTCTTTGCATCGTTGTTTAACTGGACTATTTGTGTCATCGCCCAGCATGAAACAACCTCATCTCGTACTTGGCATTGTTGCACATACTTACCCCTAAGGCCCACAGCCCATGTGACGAGGCCATATGGTGTTTTGTGGATCGTTAATTACCATCTCCATTGGATGAGATTGCATTGTCGAGTACCAGAGACAGATGCACCGATGCCCCCGATCGATCCTTTCTGGCTAGGGTCAAGAGACCCTTTGGTTGCACCATATGCTGATTTGTACGAGACAAACATCGAGAAATGGCATACGTTGATGGGAACTACACCTAAAGTTTATGGCAGAAGACGGCGTTCCAAACCAACTGACGAAGAAACTGCAAGGAAATTAAACTTTGATAATGCATTTAAAGTTTGATTATGTAATAATTTAAAATACTATTGTTATAACAATCATGTCATTCAATTATTGGAATTCAAAATAACCGTTAGAAGAGCCTATAACCGTTATAATTCAAAAATGTCCGTTACAATTCAAAATAACCGTTATAATTCAAAATTACCGTTATAATTCAAAAATGTCCGTTATAATTCAAAAATGTCCGTTACAATTCAAAATAACCGTTATAATTCAAAATTACCGTTATAATTCAAAAATGTCCGTTACAATTCAAAATAACCGTTATAATTCAAATATTACCGTTACAATAAAAAAATAGCCGTTACAATTAATAGCTTATAAATAGGCCATTCTATGTGCCACTACAATCACAACATCCTCAATCACAACATCCAATCCTATTCACTCACTACAATAATAAAATGGATCTCACAAATGCTCAAAAAACCAGAGTTTATCAAATAAGAATCGATCTAATTGTTCAAAATTTACCAATTCTAATTGAGCGTCTTGAATCAGTGGTTCCCAGTGCCACTGTATGGCACATGCTTGAAGAGCCTCCCATTGGTAGCCTTTGTATAATTTTACAAGGAAACCGAGAAGATGTGCTAACTCCAGCAGTTAGAGATGAGGTTGTCTCTGATGAAGTATTAACCGAGAAGATGTGGGAGTTTCGCAGGTTAAGAAGCGATGTCTTTACATATTTTGAGCGTATCCTCACCGTGATCGATTACCCAAGACTATCAGACTTATGTGCTGGTAGAGTGCCGGGGCAAGGAATTCTTTATCTCTACTTGAATGATTTGTTGACTGAATATATGTCTACCCAACCGGAAGAAATTGAGGTTCATGATCATGACGAAGATAAGGAATCGTCGTCTTCATCATCGGAAGATAATTAAGTTCGATAGTTATTTAATTATGTTATGTTTTAAATAATAATCGTTTATGACATGGGTTTGGGTTTGGGGTTTGGGGTTTGGGTTTAGGGTTTGGGTTTTAGAGTTTGGGGTTTGGGGTTTAGGGTTTGGGGTTTGGGGTTTAGGGTTTAGGGTTTGGGGTTTGGGGTTTGGGTTTAGGGTTTGGGTTTTAGGGTTTAGGGTTTGGGGTTTGGGGTTTAGGGTTTAGGGTTTTAATTATGTTTTATCTTATTAAGTGTTGTGTCATGTCTGTTAAATTGTATCGTGTTTTAATCAAGTGTTGGATTGTGTTTTAATTAAAGTTGTATTTTAATTAAGTTTTAAGTACTTTCGTTCATTTCAATGCATAACAATAAAAACACTAAAAATGTTCACACAATGAAAATATTCATACATAACGAAAGAGAATAAAAATATCCATACGCAACACAAATAAAAATATCCGTACATAAACATAAAAATCTACACTACGGGGTAAGCTCATCATCATCATCATCATCCCCAGCATCATCCTCGGCATGGTCCTCGGCTCTGAAGAACGGCTCCATCTCATCCACCAATCTCCGTGCATATTGCCACTTCCTCTCCTTGGTAGGCTGTCTATAAATCTGTGAGAAATGACGACTAAGAGCTCGGGATACCTCGGGCTCCTCGCTCATAGGAAGAGAGCGAAACGGAGTACGGCGTGCAGGGGGGTAGAAGTGCGGGTGAGAAATCTTCCTATACCAAGACATGTATCGCGTATCACACTGAAAAGGCATCAAAGCCCGGTCAAACCGCTCTCTCAAAACTATCTCGACATCACTCAAACCCCACTCCAAATCAGGAGAATCACCATAAGACAACCTATAGCCCAAGGCCGGCTTAGCCGGACGATGGTCAACAGTCGGGAACCGCATAGAGCTCGGGATAACCTGAACATACCCGTACTGACGGAGACACCTATCAGGCTGGTACGGCTCTACTATATCCAAAAACCTAATCAACCCCGAGTAGAGAGAAATACTGCAAGTCCTGTGAGGACTAACGCCATAAGGGAGCCACGTCACCTGCTCCGCCCTAAGCCCGTCCAACCTCTGCCTGTGCTCCTCTAACAACCGAACATCTCCCCTAAACCTAGGAAGCCGTGACCAAGCCTCGACAAGTGGTCTCCCCTCGACATAATATCCGGAGTGTGGTCGGAACATGGGAAAGTACTCATATATCCAAGCCTGAAGCAACGGTAGACAACCGCTAACACCCTGACCCTCCCTACGCGAAGCCATCCCCAACTGTCGATACAAGTAGGCCAATGTCGCGGCCCCCCAAGCATACGTGCCGATATCACTCAACTGATCAAACAACGGCAACATACGGGCAATAACCCTATCACTAGACTTGTCCGTAAACAAAGTCTGTCCTACCAATACCATCATGTAAGCCCTCAGCGAGTCATGCTGGTTACCCGTCTCCGCAAGCTCTATCAACTTCTTAAACCGTCGGTCCACCACCCTTGTACAACGGTGGTTTCACCTCTTTCAGAGGCAATCCAAATAAAGTGGCCACCTTCCCCTTCAAACCGATCTCCTCCCTCGTAGTACCGTCCTCCATAACCCTCGTGCCATCCACCCGTATCCCAAGGATCTTCTCAACATCATGCAACAAGATAGTAATCTCACCAAACGGCATATGAAAAGTGTTGGTGTCGGGCTGCCACCTCTCTACAAAAGCGCTAATGAGGTTCTCGTCCAAACCGGTCATCAAAGAATGCCTCAAATGACCAAGGCCACTCCTACTAACTCTCTCCATAACACCGTCACGGACCTTTATCTTACTTAACTTCTCTAAAGCACCCGGTCTCTCGTAACACGTGATCCACGATCTCATTCCCTGACCGGTCCAACTACCATAAGCTACGTGGCCACCAAAGCTACGTAGGACGCTAAGGACACTCGGACCACCCTCAACCGGACCCGTAAGACGCCAAGAATTATCCTGAGTCTTTGTCTTCTTCCTCCCCGTGCTACTAGATGAACCGTCACCAAGCGGCACATATCGACCTCTACCATCCCGTACCACCTTCTTGGGTGGTAGTCCGGCGGCCTCCTCGTCAAGAAAACGAGAGTCATCGTCCTCCTCTTCCTCCTCCTCCTCCTCCTCTTCCTCCTCCTCATCATCATCATCTTGCTCAACCACATGGTCAAAATGCTCTTCCTCCTCAACATCAGAATCGCCTAATGGCTGCCTATAAAACGCACTCGGAAAATCCATCTCGGTCATAACGGGCTCGGAAGTAGCGTCGGGAGTAGGGTCAACAGAAGGGCGTATTTCGATGCCCTTACCCCTGCCCCTACCCCGACCACGACGAGGAGCTAACGGTAAAGGGATACGCCGCTTAGAGCTCGTTACTCTTCGATCTTTCGTACGACCTAGTGAAGTCATAATGTAATCTTCGCTGTTCGACATCTGCATTTAGGAGATTAAAAAGTTAGTTAAATAAAATAAAAACAAGTTTTCATAAAAAAATAACATAAAATTAACAACTTATAATATAAAATAAATATAAATTTAACGATTATAAGTAAAATACACAACTACTAAAACAAGAAAAATTAAAAATTGCTCATTAAAATAACTTTAAATACAAAATAAATTATCAACTTTAAAATAAAAATTATAAGTTTGCACATTAAAATAAAAATTATCAACTTTAAATACAAAATAAATACAAATTACACATTTAAATACAAAATTAACAACTTTTAATTTATAAAAATATAAATTACACATTTAAATACAAATTTAAATAAAAAAAAACAAGTTTTCATACAAAATAATATAAAATAAACCATTTAAATAATAAATTAACGGTCGAAATGTAACTAAACGGTCTAAACCATAGACGGACATTGAGTTTCAAAGTCAGACCATGGCCAGGACGTTGAAACTCAACGTCCTTAACCACCATGGACGTGAAAAATGGACATCCAAGCCAGCTGAGGACGTGAGAAATGAACGTCCAAGCCATGTCTGACGTTGATATTCAACGTCCTCTCCCATGTCAGACGTTGGATTTCAACGTCCAACCCCAATATGGACGTTGAATCCTCACGTCTATCCCCCATATGGACGTTGAATACTCACGTCCTGCCTTAATTTGGACGTTGAATTCTCACGTCTTCCCTTCATTAAACCCGACATCCCCAAATTCATCCAACAAATTCATCGACAACAATAACAACACCAACAACAGATCTTTCCTTCCTTCAAAAAAAAACAACAACAACAACTAATACAACGACAACAATAACAACAATCGGCAATAGCAACAAAAGGAAACAAACTAAACCAAATTCGAGTCATTAAAACCATTGAACTAATTAAAACTAATTCAAATAATCAAATAATCAATCTCAATCTACATCTAATCAAATACAACAACAATAAAAACCGAATACAATGCAAAAGGGATGGGAGACTTACTCGAATTTGGTGGTTTGTTGGGAGGTGGAGGTGGAGGTGTTGCGGTGGTGATGCAGACGGGGATGTGGTCGTGTCGTGGTGGTGTGGTGGGCGGTGGAGTCGTGAGGTGAGGGGCGGTGGAGTCGTTTGAATGAAAGAGTGAAAAGGAGGAGTGAATGAGTGAGAGAGAGAGAGATGCATAAGGGTAAGGGTCGTCTTTTTTTTAAAAGTCGTCGACGATTTGTTACAAAACGTCGGCGACGTTTTGCAACCCGGATCTTTAACCATAATTTCAATACCATTGTCACTTTTATCATATACATGTTGTCAATTTATTCACAGATATTTTTATAGTACATGAAAATTGCTTTGTCTTATTCCAATTTCTGATGGTTCCCCAAAACTTGGAGTTGCCTATTATTACTACGTTTTTTTTGAAGGTTGCCTATTATTACTACGTCAACACAAGCCTTTCGTTTTATTCTTGATTTCTATATCTGAAATTCATGGTCACACTCTCTCCTCGAGTCATCCGTATGGAATCGTTTTGGTCAAGTCACCTTATGAGCGGTCTAGCTGAATTGATTTATTATTACTATATGGGTATTGGAATTTTATCTGGACTGGAGTATTATTGAATGTTCTTTATACTTAATACTTTATACTTCCTCCGTTCTCATATAATCTACCCATTTTATTAAAATACTACACTCATATATTCAACAAATGGGTAGATCATATAAAAACGGAGGAAGTATATGTTAATTTTATTATTGACGAGATGGGGTACGGATGAGTTTGTTTATATGATTAGGATGATATTAAATTATGGTTGTGAGGCTGATAGGACGGTGCTGTGGTAAATTGGTTGTTAGGATTAAAAAAATCCATCGTTAAATCATATGATATGTGTCGTTGTCGTTGCTCTCATTATTGGCTTTTGGCTGGAAATTTTGGGCTGTTACCATCTCGATTTCCCGAGGTAGTGAATAACAAAGTACAACAAACCAAAGTACTTTAATTAAAACTTAGCGATTACATGTTATTACAACTTATCCAAACTATACTTAATATAAAATTTAATACAACTCGCAGCGGAAATAAATAAAGTGATTAAATAATCTAAGTGGTCTAGACTTCTAGGTAGACTGGATATCAGAGAAAAACGATCATCATGCCTAACCAATGAATATAATAATGAACTTAGGATGTGTCTAATAAAATGGACCCGGGTAGAAACTGTTAGGAGCCCATTTTGGCTTAGGATGAGAAGGTACCCTCACTTTGAACCCCTGCCCTTCCAGTTTTGAACCGGTTACCTTTAGAGATATTACAGTGTGGGGTAATTTAAAATGAATATTGTTTATTTTGTCTTAGGAGTTTTGTTTGCCTTGTTTGAATGTTGTTTTCATTGATGATTGCGGTTACGGGGACGTAACTTTGCTTCTATGGAGAGAGTATGTGTATATTTTAAGGAGTGGTATAAGCATGTGGATATGATAAAAGTATGTTCCCATGTATGTAGGAGGTGTAATTATGATTAACGTGTGAAGTATTACGGAAATTGCGTGAAATTGTGAAGAATGTGATTTGGTTAATTTCTCAGAAATTTTACTCTTGATTGCTTCGGCTACCATTTACTGCCTGTTTATGAGTTAGCTTTCATATGCCACTGGTCTCATGCTTAAATAATATACGGTTTAGGAGTAATAAATATTTTAGTGGACAATGGTCAGAATATTCCTGTACAGTGATGTTTTCGTTCCATGTTTTTGTAAAAATTGTCATTTAAAACTTACTTATTGTTTAGGTGTGATTCCAACTCCACTGTTTAAAAGATTCGTATATGTTTATAAATTGATAAGTCATGTTGTAAGAAAATATTTTGACATATTTTATAGTGATTTTTACAAGTTGATCTAAGTTTCTGACAAGTTGCTGTAAAATTTCTGTTTCGACCAAATAATTTGTAAAATACATTATAAATTGACCTTATGAGTTTTTGACTTAATTCTTTTTCTTATGATTTGCTAACTCTATTTATTTTCTAGGAAGTATAAGTACTCAAGGAGTAACTAAGTTATTATTTATTAACGATTTTTGGAAGTTGTACTATGTTTTGTTATTCTTGAAAATGGAAGTTTTATCCCAAAGTTTGTAAAAGTTATTTTCTCATCTCGTGATATTTTGATATTGTAAATTTTGTGAAGTAGAATAACATGTCTAATGATATGCAGAATGTGTTGCCCTAAGCCTATATATATATATATATATATATATATATATATATATATATATATATATATATATATATATATATATATTCCATCCATGTTTAAGATTAGATGACGTTAGTAAGAAATAAACGCGCAATTAGTAAAGTTTAAATAATGTAGTTCGAATATACTATACAATGTGGGTTTGTTATCAAAGTAATTCACAGATTGTTGTTATCTATTTACCCATTAATCGATGTTATGTTCAAAATGGTAGTTGTTTTATGTTACAAGGTGTATTGCATGTTCTTGTGGTGTTATAATAAGTGGTTTAAGTATTTCCGTTGTCGATATGTTGAACTTCGAGGACGAAGTTAATTTTTAGGGGGATAGAATGTGATACTACAAATGTTTTGAGTTATTGTTGTGACATCTTTTAACAAATTGGTGTAATTGATAATTGTAAATGGATAATTGTGTTATCACAAGTTGGAATAGTGTTCAGTTGTGTGGATATTTATAAATGTTGTTGTGATAGTTGTGGGCGAACTTCGGGACGAAGTTCATTTTAAGGGGGGAAGACTGTAATACCCCGTAATTTAATAATAATTTATGAGAATAACTTATGTAATTTAAATAATTAATTAATGTCATTTCTAATAATAATTACAAATAAGACATTAATTAAATAATAAAATAAGTATCCAAATCGGGAATTGGGCTTAGCTAGTAATTGTGCTTTGGGCCGTGTGCCATAGTAATGTGGACCAAAATTAATTAATCTAGTATGAGTATGGTCAGTAATTATTTTGGAATTTAATAATAATAATAATAAGGAAATAATAATAGGTAAAGGTAATAATAATTATATCAATAATTATCCTAATAATAATAGTGTTATGGAAATAATAAAATTAGTAAAGATAGTATATGGTAATCCTACTTATGGCAAGACTAATATAATGTGTAATAATAATAAATATTATGTAATTTATAATAATAATCGTATAATAATAATAAGGTAATAGTAATAGTTTCCTAATTGGTATCTCATACACCCTAAACATAGACTATAAATACAAAGTAATTCTGAAAAAGTAATTCATAAAATAGAAGAAGGAGAATTTGTAGACGGAAGAGGCAGTTAGCGATAAAAGGTAACGATTTGTGAAGAAATTGTAATCAGGTTCGGTTGCTTTAAATATTCAGATTCTTGTTGAGCTGCTCAGTTGGAAATTTGCTATCAAGGTAGGATAGCTACTCAATCACTTTAATGTTTACTTGAATTATATTATCTGATTGTATTGGTTGAATTTTTGGAATTGTGATGGATGATATATATGATTGTTGGTTGGTTGTATTGATATGATTTAATTATTGACTACCTCAGCCCGTGACTGAGATGATTTGATTATTGACTACCTCAGCTCGTGATGAGATGATTATATTGATTATTGGATTACTCAGCTTCGTGTCTGAGATGGTAAGAAATTGTGTTGCTCAATTGTTTGCATTTTCATATCATAAGCACTTGCATTGGATACCTTAGAACTAGTTCTGCAGGACTTGTTTCTGAGATGATGAGACTACCTCAACTTCGGTTGGGATGATGAGACTACCCCTGCCAGGTATTGGCTGGATGAGCGGGAGCGTCAGAGGATTGATCATGAGCATGCATTGCATTTGCATTTAATATTGTCTTGTATCCATTTATTGTTGTTGTTTAGCTATTCCCACTCAATCTCGTGGTTGACGTGTATTCGGTAAACACTTATGATGAACCTTAATGGGGAGCAGATTTGATAGGTACTAAAGATTAGCTGACTCGGGAGCTTATGGGAATGCGTGAGGATTTGGCCAGTCTACCTAGAAGTCTAGACCACTTAGATTATTTAATCACTTTATTTATTTTCGCTGCGAGTTGTATTAAATTTTATATTAAGTCTAGTTTGGATATGTTGTAATAACATGTAATTACTAAGTTTTAATTAAAGTACTTTGGTTTGTTGTACTTTGTTATTCACTACCTCGGGAAACCGAGATGGTAACAGTCTTATTTATTTGGAAATGTCTAGCTAAAGGCTCCTAAATAAATGGGAGTGTTACAGACGCGGAAGAGAAGGCATATGTTAGGCAACAAACTATGGCCGGGGTTCTACCGAGAGATATTAAAAATGCTCTTCATTTGAAAACCCCAGAAAAACCTCAACAGTCAAGCACCCAGCTATATAATGAAACAAGGAAACTTAGGAAAGAAGTTAGGGGTGAAAGAAACACCGCTCAGCAAATGTTGGCTCTAGCGGTAGAAGCGAAATACGTCCAATGACACGAGATTAATTCCGAGACAAAAGGGATTAGTCATGTTTTCATGGCACATCCTGATTCCGTGAATTTGTTCCGGGCTTATCCTTACGTGGTTATCATGGATTCGACGGATAAAACCAACACGTACAAGAATATGCTTACTGAGATGGTTAGTGTCACACCCACCAGATCGTCCTTCTTAATTGCATGTTCGATGATTACTACCGAGTCTGAGGAGTCTTACAAGTGGCTGTTGAAGAAGTTAGCTGACATTTTAGATGTCACTGGAGCGTCCTCTTCTGTTTTTGTCACCGACCGGGAATTGGGTTTGATCAATTCTCTTGAGGCAATATTTCCCGGGGTTGATCATTTGTTGTGTCGATGACACATGAACAAAGCCATCAAGAGTAAAGCTTTGGAATTCTACCATACTGAGAGTATGAAGGCATTTATCATCACAAATCTAGAAGACGGTTGGAACAAGGTGATCAATGCACCTACCGAGCAAGCGTTTCAGCAAGCTTGGGCGTGTTTCAGTCGTAAGTGGGGATGTATGTCCGCTTATATACAGAGAGCTTGGGGTGAGCACGCAGGGAAGTTTGTTTTATGCTATACAAATGAGGTCTTCCATCTTGGTAACACAGTAACTTCTCGTGTTGAGTCAGCACATTCTTTATTGAAGGCTTGGTTAAAATCTAATCATCTTACACTTGATACCATGTGGTCCCGTATCCACGGCATGCTAGAAGGTCAAAACTCCAAGATTAAGAAAGAACTCGAAGATTCAATGAGTAAACCAAGGATAACATCCTGTACTTTCTCCTTATTACAAGGGAACATGTCTACTAAGGCCATAGAGTTAATGGATAAAGAACTTTTGAGAGGCCTTGGATTGGGTATCGGGTTGGAGGATGGATGCGGACACGTGCTACGAACGACTTATGGGTTACCTTGTGCATGCAATTTGGTATCTTTGCACAAAAGAGGTAGGAGGGTCCATCTCGAGGATATTCATGTCTTTTGGAAGACATTGGTGTATGATAGTCCTCAACAAATGCCGAAAAATGATGGTGATTTGTTTGAAAAATTAGTTGACAGAGTGAGAAACGGTGACCCGGTTAAACGAAGGGCGGTCATAGACTTGTTGCGTGACTTCTCCCACCCGGAGGACCAAGAGATTTTGCCACCCCCTTTTCATGAGCAACCGAAAGGCCGTCCGAGAGGTTCTACAACTAGAAACAAGTCGGGTTTCGAGCATGCAGAAAGGAAATTCGGGACACCAAGTACTCACGGTTCAAAAAATGCAGATCAATCACAACAAAGACTTGGTGATTTCGAATCAGGACCTCCTGGTGCTCCTTTGGGAAGGAACTTTACCATTGGCTTATATCATCATGGGCCAAACGGTAGGGTGTTCCTGAGGTTCTTTGGGGCCACTTCGATGGTTGGGTGGATGTTGGAGATGACGGTCATTGAAGGTTCCGGTTAGTATCTCACGCCCAGCGGGGCCAAGAGACGGATTATATAGTTATGCGGGAATGGTGTGCGAGGGAGATGAGGAGCGACGATATGTACAGAGAGTTGTTCGGAATTTATCAATCATCGACTACCGGTATGACAGGGTTTGAGGAGGCACTTAAACGAGTTGAGTTTTTTTATCAGATTAGTTGTGGGCCGGCATACTGGATATGTCGTGACAATTTGCTAGTGTTTGCAACGCTTTTCAACTAGACAATATGTGTGATTGGTCATTTACGAGGGGAAGATGGGAAGAAAGTTTGGGACGGAAGTTGCAACACTATCATGCCTTTGAAGACCCGAACGGAAGGCAGACTACCGTACGGTATTATGTGGATTGTCCTACACCAGAACCATTGGATGCGTTGCATTCTAGAGCCCCCCCCCCCCCCGAGAGTCTGCCTATGCCGCCACTTCACCCCCCTTGGTTGACCTACCGAGATGCTAGTATTGCTCACCTAGATATGTTGTACCAACAGAACACTGAGAATTGGCAAGCATTCATGGGAGAGACATCGAGAAGACGTCGTAGAAGCCGAAATTCTGATACTGCGACAGTTATGTAACATTTTGTTTTATGGGCCTAAATCCATGAGTTATCTACATTAGAAAATCTGTTTTGGTACCCACGGTGATGCTTGGAGGTTTGATAGATGAGCGAACTTCGGGACGAAGTTCATTTTAAGGGGGGAAGATTGTAATATCCCAAATATTTTAAGGTTTTAATTACTAATTTATTTATTTTATATTTTGGGTTAAAAAAAATAAGAATTTTAAAATAAAAATATAAGAGAGCTTTGAAATCGGTTTATCTATTTAATAGGGTTTAACTCTTTATATGTCCATGCGTTATTTTAATCTTTCGCTTTTGGCCGCCTAACCAATTTGCCCTTCTATTCTTTCTAATCTTGCCAAACCCCGGATTCATCATCTGACAATATTTATCACACACCCATAATTTAATTTGTATGAACTTCTAGTGCTTCATCGTCTTTATCGTACTATATTGTCACCTTTAATTTATTTTGGGGTTTAGACATTGAGATTTAGCTGTGATCTGTTGCTGCTCGTCAATTTGTCCCTTCGCCTGCTTTAATTCTTTATAAATAAGGTAACACGATTCTACCGATCCTATTACTCTTAATATTGTTCGGGGTTGTATGTATATGTGCAATTATTTGTCAATAGATGATAATAGTGATTAATTAATGTTGTGCAATACTATGCGTTCTCTATTAATTCTATATTTTGTTACTCTTAATTTAATTACCTTGTGAGATGGGTTTAGAATTGGTGTATTGAATAACATGAGAGTTGGAATATTGAGAAAGGATAACCTCTGTCAAATGCGGAGTTTGTGTCGTTATAGAATAATACGAATTTGTATATTAATACTCCTAGTTGAGGTAGTACGGATTTGTATAGGAATAAGTACTCTTGGTTGTGAATACACAGTGGAATGGTAAATATGAAAGTGGGCTTTGGTGAATTTTGAAAGTGGAATACTTGTTTTACGAATCCTTGTTATAATATTGCAATTGGTGGTACACACTTTTAACCAAGACTGAGTTTTACGGGAAATTTGCGATAGTATTGTGTTTAAATTATCGTTTCCTCTGTCCTTGATTCGTGGGTGAGTAGCTTAGAGTCTTGTACTCTAAGTGTTGAGCACGGTTCTTTGAACCTTTGACAATATCGATATTGAAATTGAGATGAATATTGGTTACTGGTTTTGAGTTATTGGGGTCGTTATGCCGAGTTATGTTTACGGTCCAGAGCGACCATGGCTATTGAGTTATTGAGTTATTTGAGTTTGAAATCGATATTGAGATGGAAGTCGTGGGTTGGGCGTGTTGTTTAGTCGGTTTTGATTCGTTTTCTTTATTATTTAAGTTATCGTAGTTAGTTAGTTAATTTAACTCCCGAGTTATTTAAAATAATTAGAGACGGGTTTTGAGTCGGGTTTGTTAAAATGGAAAAGCTGCTATATCGGAAAAGTTTCCATTTAAGGAAACTTTCCATTTTAAGAAGTTTCTATTTTTAGTAACTTTCTATTTTGGGAACGGGAATAGTTTAAGTAATTGTTTATCATTTATTTATCTTTTAGAGGGCGAATTTGTTGTGGAATATTACTGAGCACCCGACTATTTGACTGCAGTACTGAGGTAGGGGAATACACTGATTGAGTTCTTACGATTATAAAGAGTTGGCATGTTCGGTGATTATATGACATATCTGATTATCTTATTTATCTTGTTGAGCATTATTGTTTCATACGTTTCATACATTGCATTTGCATCGGAGTTGGAGTTGGAGGAGATGAGATTATTGCGATTAAGGCCTGTGCGGGTTCTCGCAGACTTGCCCTGGTGTCCTCGCCATTTAGCCGGTATATCGACGACGGTCGATTGATATAGTCTGCCGGGGATCGGTATGGCTGGGCGTTCCGGGGATGTGTGTGATGGAGTTGAGATTGGAGGATCATATCATTGCATTCTTTATTATATCGTATTACCTACTCAACCTCGCGGTTGACCCTGTGTATTCGTGTACGCCTGTGATGATCCATTTACTGGGGAGCAGATTGACAGGTTGTTGAGACATACAGAGCTGGCAGGGGAGCGAGCATGGATCACCTGACTTAGAGCTAGCCCATTTTTATTTCAGTTTAGCTATCAGACTTATTTTCAGTTTTGAGACATGTTCCATTTGAGTTGTAAACATTTATAACTTTCTATTTAAAGTACTGTTTATTTTTCCTTTGTTATCTACTGCCTCGGGTTTCCGAGATGGTAACACCCTTCTTTATCTGAGGAGTCCTAGTCCAGGCCCTTAAATAAATGGGGGTGTTACAAGTTATCTCAATTGACAGTTGTTTGGATTGAAAAAATATAACCGTTACTGAAGATTTAAATAAAAAATATTAAGTTCACTTGTGTAATATATTTTAGGGTTTTTCTCTTGTATACCCCGGTGTTTTTTGTTTTGGTTTATACAAATTTTGAAATTTCTAGAAAAGCAAACAAACACATAACAATTCATATTACTAATTCTGAAATTTCTGGAATTCATAGCAACTGATACAAATTTGGAAATTTTTGCAAATACTCACTACTTCATAACAATGGCTAACATAAGGAAAACAAACAAATACAAGATACACTTGAAATAAAACTTCATCATCCTTGGCAAACCCGAAATCTCTTCTTTTAAACCTATAACTTGCTCTTTCATGACATTTCCACTTGATGCATCATCAACTTCATCTTCACATGCTATCTTCAACCTTTTTGTTATTGTCAAATGATCTTCAATTAACCATGTCACAAAATTATTGCAATCTAAACAATTAAAATACGCTTTCATTGGATTATTAATTGACCCAGAAATCTTGATGATAGCGTTTTTGCCACATCGATTGCAAGATTGATTCTTAAAATTAAGGCCTTCAATTGGGTGGTTTCTCCACATTAAGGATGATGTCGACATAAGTAGAGAGAGGAAGAAGAAAATTGAAGGGAAAAATTTGGGCCAATTTAGAAAGTGAAGAAGAGAAAAAGATGAAGATGTTAATATAGTTGAGATTTAGGAAAAAATGGAGGGAATATAACCGTTACAATTCAAAAATATAAGTGTTTAAAATTCAAAAAATTGTTACCGTTATCAATTAAAACATTATAACCGTTATAATTCAAAATTACCGTTACAATTCAAAAATACCGTTACAATTGAAATATACCGTTATAATTTTAAAATACCGTTACAATTCAAAAATATAACTGTTTCAAATTCAAAAAATTGTTACCGTTTTGATCCAACTTCTTATAAATAGCCCTTGCTATGTCCATTTGAATCATAACATTCCATTTTATTCACTACAATATTAAAATGGTTCTCACAAATACTCAAAAAATCAGAGCTTATCAACTAAGGATCGATTCAATCGTTATGGATTAACCAGTGTTAGTGTCTCGCCTTGAATTAGTCGTTCTAAGTGCCACTGTATGGCACTTGCTTGAAAATCCTCCACTTGGGAGCCTTTGTATCATCCTAGCTGGACACCCCGAAGGTATACTAACTCCAACAGTTACTGATGAGGTTTTTTCTAATGAAACAATAACTGAAAAGATGTCCATTTGAATCATAACATCCCATCTTATTCACTACAATACTAAAATGGTTCTCACAAATACTCAAAAAATCAGAGCTTATCAACTAAGGATCGATTCAATCGTTGCGGATTTACCCGTGTTAGTGTCTCGCCTTGAATTAGTCATTCCAAGTGCCACTGTATGGCACTTGCTTGAAAATCCTCCACTTGGCAGCCTTTGTATCATCCTAGCTGGACACCCGGAAGGTATACTAACTCCAACAGTTACTGATGAGGTTTTTTCTAATGAAAAAATAACTGAAAAGATGTGGGAGTTTCGCAGGTTAAAAAGTGATGTCCTTGTCTATTTTGAGCGCATACTGACCATGCTCGATTACGGAACACTATCAAAATTATGTGCCGGTAGAGTGTTCAACCTAGGAAATGTCAAACTCGACATCATTGATTTCTATGATCAATATGTTGCTGCTCAACCTGAAGAATTTGAGGTCGGAGACGATTTGGAAGATTTGGAATCGTCATCTTCATCAGCCGAAGATAGTTAAGTTCGATAGTAATTTAATTACGTTTTAATTAAGTTGTATTTTCAATTTATGTCGTTGTTTAATTTCCATTTAACTACGTTTTAATTCCCGTTGTATTTTCAATTTATGTTTTACCTTATTAAGTTGTATCTCTGTATTATGTGTTATTGTTAAATTGTATCGTGTTAAAATTAAGTTTTTGGCTACGTTTAATTTCCGTTAACTACGTTTAATTTGTATCGTTAACTACGGGATTGATTAATAAAATGATTACTAAAATTAAATTACGGAAAAAAAAACATAAAAAATATTCATACAAAGATGCGGTAATTAAAATAACATAATCCGTACAAAGAGACAAACATAAAAAAAAACTAGTCGTTATACACGTCTTCATAGTAGAGACGCATGCCCGCAAACAAATCCTCTAGAGTCTTTCTCTCCGTCTCCTTACTAGTTTGTTCGAAGACGTTCTTGAATTTACGACTAAGAGCTAGGGCGACCTCCGGCTGCTCATTAAATTCGAATACTGAAAATGGAGGCGGTGTGAGGGGGGATACAAATAGGGGTTTAAAATCTCTGCATACCAACTCATGTACCCCTCACCATACTCGAAAGGCATATATGCTTTAGTTGACAGACGCCGTAATGGTGTGATCGAATTTTCGCTCCCCCATCTCCTATCGGGCTCTTGCCCGAACTCCAGCCTGTCATTCCCGTTCGCCGGGCGAGACTCAACAATCGGAATCAGCATCGGTACCGGGATAGCTTGACGGTACCCAAACTGACGCATGTACCGATCTGGCTGGTATGGCTCTACTATATCAAAATGCCTGATAAAACCCAAGTAAAGCGATACTCTACAAGCTCCCTGGGGACGTTTTCCGTAAGGTAACCATCGGACATGCTTCGGCCTAAGATCGTCCAAACTTTAACGATACATATGAAAAGTATGAGAATCGCCCTTAGACCGAGGCAAGCGGGCCCAAGCCTCGACTAGAGGACGGTCCTCAAGAAAGAATCCAGCGTCGGGTCGGAACTTGGAAAATTACTCGTATATCCCTGCCTGGAGTAACGGTAGACACCCACTAACACCAGTACTATCTCAACGCGATGCTATCTATAACTGTCGGTACAAGTAAGCCAAACAAGCGGCAGCCCAAGCATAGGAACCAACCCGATCAAGACTATCAAACAAGGGCAACAACTGAGCGCTCACCCTATCACCACTCTTATCCATGAAAAGAGTATGACCCAGGAAAATCAAGAGGTAAACCCGTAACGAGTCATGCCCGTTCCCTCGGTGAACAATATTCCTCAAGTCTGATGTAAGTAAACCACCATTCTTATAGCGCGATGGTACAACCTCGGCCTCAGGAACTCCATAAAACCTCGCAATCTTCCCCCTCAGACCACTATCATCAGCCTCGGCCAAACTGTCCACACACACCCGCTTACCAGTAACACGTATCCCAAGAATATGCTGGACATCATGGAGCATGATACTAATCTCTCCAAAAGGCATATGGAAAGTGTTAGTATCCGGGTGCCACCTCTCGATAAAATCACTAAGGAGGTTATCGTCTAGACCGATGGTAAAACACCCCCTCAAAATCCCAAACCCGCTCGCCTTTACCCTAGCGGCAACAACCTCACTGAGACATATCTCCCTAATATCCCTCCCAGCTTTCGGCCTCTCGTAGAGCTTGATCCACGACCTTATATTCTCCGGGTTAGGGTCCAACCAACAGTTTAACGCAACGTGTCCACCAAAACTCCGTAAGATGGTATTGTTACTGGACCACCAGTAACGGGCTCTCTCAGGATCCAAGAAGTATCCCTTTTCGGCCTCTTCGACATATCCGTGCTAGAGGACGTCTCTCTAACACTCGAATAGCCTCCTCTATGATCCCGGCCCAACCTCTGAGTCAACAATCTCTGCGATGACGGGTTCTCTTCGACCCGATACTCTCCAACATCCTCCTCCTCTGAACCCTCACCCGACGGCTCATCCCCTCTAACATGCCAGTAACTACCGTCAACTTCCCGTGACCTCGCCTCCTCCTAATCACTATGGACGTGACCGGGAGTAGGCATCATAACCATGCGAGACGCCTCTCGAAGTGGAGGTGCCTCTTGGAGGGCCTACTTAACACGCAAACGACGCTTCAACATCGTAACAATCCGCCCATCGGTACGGTCGTGTACGTGTGGCGGAGGCGGAGCTTGCATGATGGCCTTTCCTCTCTCATTTCGATCTACCATCTGCATTCATAAAATAAAAGTTGTTAGAAAACACACTAATCGACTAGAAAACTTATAAAATAAAAAAAATCGGCAAATAACAGCAAAAAACACGGTTTTAAAAAAAAAGAAATTGAACGTACCATGGTCAAAAGTTGACATTCAACAATCGACCATGGACGAAAGTGGAATATGCACGTTTTACCATGGACGAAAGTGGAATATGCACGTTTGACCATGGATCAAACCAAGAGATCCAACGTTTGTCCATGTCCAAACGTATTTTCCCCACGTTTACCATGGACTGAACGTAAATTCCCTCCGTTTTACCATGGAGTAAATGTACTTACCCCTCGTTACCCATGGACCAAACGAAATTTCCCCACGTTTACCAAGGACGAAACGAAATATTTCCACGTTACATACCCATGGCTCAAACGTTGCATCCCAACGTTTCCCCACGGTTTTCATCCTCTTCCCCAAATCGACACCAAAACCGCATTAACAACACCAAAAATCGACTCAAATTCTAATCTATTTCACAAAAAACATCAACCTAATTACAAACAATAATAAAATTAACATCATACTAACTAATTCACAATAAAAACTAACCTATTTCAAAACTAATTCAATTAAGTTTAATAAAATCTAAGACATAAACTAATTTACAAACTAATTCAATTAAATAACAAAATTAAAGTCATATAATCAATTAACAACAACAATAAGGGAAGGGGAAGGGAAACAAACAATTAAAGGCAATTATTTAACAAGAATTTAGCTAACTTTAACAAAAAAAAATTAAAAAAAATTGAGACTAGCTTGTTGCGGTGGTCGTGGGATGGCGGCGTGCTGGCGGCGTTGTGGGCGTGGAGGAATCAAGTGTTGGTGGTGGTGGTTAATTGGTGGTTAGGTTTTTTATTTTTTGGGTTTTTTTGAATTAGAGAGGAAAGTTTATTTGTTAGTGAGAGAGTAGGGGTAGTGTCGTCTTTGGCAATGAAAAGGTCGTCGATGTTTACTAAAACGTCGTCGATATTTACGAACCGTAAAAAAGAAAGAGGGAATAACACGTCGACTAAGTGGAGTACATACCTATTTTAAGATTTTGCGTCAGTCTCAACTATCATTGAGATGCTCGTTCACCATTATTAGGGTAACATTATTAGTAAGACTCTTTTAATTCTTAAAACTTTTTCGTCTTAAGATTTTGTCACATCAACTTTACAGTAACTTTTATTATTTCTTTATTGTTCAAACTCGTTTAGACTCACCTTAAACTTTATACATTATCCGTCAGACTCACCTCAAACTCTACTTTTCCACTTTACTTTTTTTTTTACAAAAACAAAATAACACATGGGATCCACTCAAAGTGGGGTCAAGACTGTAATACTCCGTATTTATAAGTCTTGGGGTACTCTATCGAGTAGGCCTTACTCTGTCGAGTAAGGGTAAGTTGCGTTTTAGAAAAGTTTCTGACCTGTAGGGTACTCTATCAAGTAGCCTTAGGTACTCGATAGAGTAAGGGGGTACTCTATCAAGTAGCCTTAGGTACTGATAGAGTAGGTACTCTATCGAGTAGCCTTAGGTACTCGATAGAGTAAGGGTGTACTCGATCGAGTAGCCTTGGGTACTCGATCGAGTAGCCGGTTTTACGGGGAGTTTTCTCGGGTTTTGTTAATTATGCGATTAAGGTATATAAGCTTTGTCGTCATTATTCTAGATCACTTTTGCAAAACCTAAATTACTGTTTAAGAGAGAAAGCAAGCAAGTTCTTCATCCTAATCGCATTATTAGCAATACCCGGAGTTTGGAAGGTCGATTCGAGCGTTGATTATACCGTTGAGTTCCTTGCGTCGAGGGTAAGATCTATGTACCCTTTTTATTGTCTTTCCTTTAAGTTGGTTAAACCCTAATCTAGGGATTTGGGGGTTTTTGAGTAGTTTGTGATTTGGTAGCATTTGTATGTTGTATGATAGGAGGAGGTTTCGTAGAAGAGCCTTTTTGAGACAAATTGTGAGAGACCGTCGATAGTTGTGCTTTCGGTAGGATTTCCTACTCGTATTAGTCCCATAATGGGATGATTGTTGATGTGTTGAGATTGATTGTTTAATATCGTAGTTGCATTGTGACGGTTGTGATTGTGATTGTGATTGTGATTGGTTGTCTCTGGTTCTCGAGATGATTCTACCGAGTGGAGTCACTTGCGGGAGTGGCTTCACGCCCTAGTTTCGCCCTTCGTGGAACCCGCCACGGAAGGGGATGTGCACATTAATGGACGGGGTTATCGCTCACTATGTGGAGCGGGGATTTGGTGGGTACGGCTGCGGTCCCCCATCTGGTAATGGGTCCGGTGGACGATCGATGATTGAGACGATTGGAATTGGTTGGTTGTGTGTGTGTGATGAGTTAAGTCATCGTGTATCTTATTGTTGATATATATATATAAATTGTGTGATTAGTCTTGACCCGGTTGTTGTTTTGTAAACTGCGGTGATCCATTCGGGATGGTGAGCAGATATTGAGCAGTATGAGATGAGTACTTGGGATAGCCGGGATTGCCACGACATGATGATAGGAGTCTTCCTTTGTAGCTTATTATTTATTTACATTTCAGTTAGAACAATCGGTTTGAGAACATGTATCACTTTTGGTTTGGTTTTGAGAATTGTAACTCTTCACTAAGTATTTATATTTAAACGTTGTTTCTTCATTGTTTATTTGATTATCATTGCCTCGGGCAACCGAGATGGTAATGTCTTCATACCCGAGTGGTCCTGGTAAGGCACTTGGAGTATGGGGGTGTTACAAATGGTATCGAGCGACGATCCGAAACCTCGTAACCAATGAACCTAATGAACATAGGGAGTCAATTAAAATGAACCCGGGGTAAAGGTTGTAGGAGCTAATGCAAAGGCTTGGGAGACGTCCCGAAGTCGCGAACTCGCCCTACAATTTTGAACCGGTCACATGGGGGTAGTATGTCAAGGTCGTATGTGTTGCTTGTTAGCTTGTATGTGAATGTGATGATGTATGTTGTAATTGTTGGATGTTTGGAGTAGAAGATCGAGTTTGTGAATGAAAGGTTGGTGAAGTATATAGAACCGTTGTTGATTGAAAGCATGTTGCATGATAGTTGGTTTACAATGTTGGTTGGAATTATTAGAAAAGTGCATGAGAATGATGAGTAATGTGGTGGAAAAAGGGAGTAGTTCATATGTGATATGATTATACATAATTTTGTTTGTGTAATTTTATATAATGATTTCATATACATGCCTACTATTGTTCATATGTACATGTTGTATGAAGAATGTGGTTGAAATGGATGAATTGATTGGAAAAGATGGAGTGGCAATAGCATGAGAATACGAATTTTGTGATTATGAATATGTTTAGGTGACGAAGTGTATTTGTAATATTGATGTATTAGTAACATGGAATAGGATTTGTAATGTATGAGTATGATTTGTCTTACGAAAGGCTATAGAATAAAAGCATGTGGGTAGTGCATGATGAATGTTGTTGCTTTGTTTTAGAAAATAATAATATGTGATTGGGGCTACTGGTTTCATGAGTATTGGGTTGTTTTCGTTTAACTTGGTTGTTGTTTAAGTTCTTTGGAAGTAAAAATCAAATAGTTATGTCGTCGATTCTAAACAAAGTTGTCTTTAAACTGTTATAACTTGAGATGCGTAAATGATTTTAATGTGATTCCAATTGGAGGTGATAGCTTGCTCTTTTACGATTATAACGATAGGTCACCCGCCCAAAACGACCAAGAAATGAGTGAGTTATGACTGTTTTACGAAAACTGGACAGTGCTGAGAAATGCGTAGGTACTCGATCGAGTAGCCTTGGTACTCGATCGAGTAGGGGGGTACTCGATCGAGTACGTCAGTTACTCGATCGAGTGTCCCTGGTAATTTGTTTTACGTGCTTCTGATCTTCACCTACTCGATCGAGTAAGTCCCTTACTCGATCGAGTGGCCGGTACTCGATCTAGTGACCCCTGTTTTGGGTCATATGCTTATCTTTTGACATTCGTTGCATATTATGTTTAATTCAAAGTGTTATTTTACTTCTTTATGCATCGCTTTACGTTTGTGTTGGTCCTGAAGCGTAAGTTACCTAACCTTATGGTGTAAAGAGTGGCACCTATGATGAGTGTGAGTTCGATGGGGAGGACATGAGTTATACGTGGTTGTGATAGATAGTGGAAAAAAAAAAAAAAAAAAAAAAAAAAAAGGAAGATCGTTATGGCTTAATTGAGATATAGAACAGGTTTTGTGAGACGAGATGAGTGATATGATTGTGTGTTGGGTAATGTAAATGTAAGTGAATGTGGGCAAGGCATGATGTAAGTTTAAGGAACGTGAGAATGAAAAGATTGAAAGAAAGGATGTGGATAGTAGCAACCTGAGATGTATAATGAATTATGGAGGGAGATGGTTAGAAATAGTGTTGAGTAAGAATATATGTAATGAAAGGTCGTTTTAGAGGAATTGAGAAGAGTGGTTTATAGCGAACTTAATGGGACATGTCGCGACGTGGATTTAGAGATAGTGATCGAGTTTGGAAATTTGTGTTATCGAGAGACGAAACTAATGTGTGATTTCCTTGGGTAATTAACGGTATAAAAGAATTTTGATTTCTAGAGATGTAAAAAGGGAGATGTAATTGTTTGAACATTAAACGTTGATTTTTATGGATCAGTGGCAAGGGTGATTAATGGCATAATAAGAGAACATTTTATGGTAAGGAAGAGTGAGATAATATCGATAAGAAATAACGGGATTGGAATTGTGGAGCAATGAGAAAGTGATCGGAGCACTAAAGAGTTAGGAAGAAGTAATAAGGAGTTGAATGGTTAATTGTTTTAGTCGAGTGTAAAAAAAAAAAAAAAAAAAAAAAAAAAAAAAAAAAAGGGAGTAAAACTAAGAAAATGTTCACCGGAGTTGTGTGATATAAAAGTAAGGAATCGTCAAGATGCATGATACTATCATGAGGAATTGAATTAATGGTTATATAGGAGTTTCGGAATAACATGATTAGTCTTGAGTTTTGAGGAATTAAGGAAAGTAAGAAGTTGGTAGAATATCTGCAGGATATGAGATTTTGGTGGAGAGTTAGATGATGATACAATTAAGAATAGTATTGGGAATTATGTTGAGGTAATTTTGGTTGATGGATTTGATGCTCGTTATTGGGGATGATAACCAAAGATAGGGAAGAAACGGTGATGTTTAGAGATGAGTGTAAGAAGTTGATGTACGAACGGTAGTTGTGTGGAGGAGTTATCTCTAGTGGTTAAGGTTAATGATAAATAGGAAAGATGGCAATTCTAAAGAGGCTGATTTTGTAGAGATTGAATTGATAGGTATGGTTGTGAGGAAGTATAAGACATAGTCTTAGGAGGCGGTTTCTCCTAGTGAGTGTTAGCTGTATAGTTAAGTGTGGCAGAAGGTGAGGGTTATGCGAATGGAAGAATGTGATGAGGGGCATGCGAGTTAAACTCGGGCGACAGGTAACCTTTGTTGAGTGGTAACTTACGTGATCGTGGATTGATGGTTGGATGTGATTATGGGTCTATGTCATATATAAATGTTTGTGTGAGGTTCTGACCTCACAAAAAAAAAATGGTATGGTGTGATAATTATAAAGTTGTTATCCGAATTTTTCGTAATACATGTTGGATACGAACGTAATGGAATGATGTTTAAAAAGGTAATAATTTTTTGTTTTGGCATGACTAGTTATGCTTATCTCGTATTCATGGTACATGTCAATCTGTGATATGGTAAGGGGATGATATTCACGAGGTAATTATCTGTTTAATTCATAAAATATGTTGTGTTATGATTTAGTAAAGCGGATTTGAGTAAGTTTTTCTTGTCTGAGAAATTATTCCGAGTCAATATTTATGGGAGTTGTATGCAATTGTGATGACTATCGATGTGGTTGTTGTGCCTCGGGTGGTGATCCGGGCACGGTACATAGTGATGTGATGCGGGTATTTTCGCATGCATGTGTGGTTTGTTGGTGGCGGTGTTGTGATGCCGTCACTTGGTTGTGGTGGAGTAGGTGGGATGATTATGATTCGAGTTTGAAAGTACATACGATCATACATAGATTGTTGTTTTGTTTGATGTTGCTTCCTGTGAGTTTCGGTTTGTATAGATAGACAGTTGTTTTGTTTATTGATGTTTCTTACCAGGTTAAGTTGGGAATGAGGGTAGAATATGATATGAAATAGAGTGGTATATGTTTTTATTTGTTGTCATGGTATAGTGATATTCTCATTGATGAGACACGGTTGTGAGAGGTTGTTACTGATAATTTTGATCTTGTTCTAGATAAGGCTTTAGTGGACATGGTAATGGCAAGTGATTCGTAGAACATGTGTGGTAATGATCCGATATATGGGTGGTTCATAATCCTTTGTTGAGACAAAGTGAGTGTAGGGCGTTGAGTAATTAGTGTCGTGTTAAGTTATGTATGAGGCTTGCGGTAATAAAAGAAAGGAACTTGAGGATCTAGTGTGAGTGTACGTAACAAGTGTGGATCGTGAGTTATGCTTTTGGCGGTAAGAGTTTTATGTAGTTTATATAGAGAGGTGTGTCATGTTGCGGTAATAGGGAACAAGTGAAGTTTTGGGTTAAATTAAGGATTTTGTGGTATAGGTTAGGTGGTGTGACGAGAGAAGTGAAGTATGAGAGTTGTTTAAGTAAGTGAGCCTTGGGTAGGTGCATGGCGAGTGTTTAGATTATAGGTGGTTATCTTTGACATGCGATGGTGATGAGGATTATGAAAAGATATATCTAGGATTTAGTATTAGTGAGTTACGAGGACGTAACATTTATCTTAAGAGGAGTAGGAGGCGATAAAAGAGAGCTTCATGGTGGTGCATGTTGTAATATAATTGGAAGTAGAGTGTTAGCGTAGCGTAAAGGAGGGATTTGTTTTGTGGATAATACTTATAAAAGGCCATGGCCGTGCTTGTAGTAGTGTGATGCTTCGGAGTATGAGAATATTTTATATAATGTTGTGTTGGAGGATGATGTTATGAGTCCGAGTAAACTTCGAGGACGAAGTTCCTTTTAAGGGTGGTAGAATGTAACATTCCGTTTGATGTCTATGAGTGTCTTGATTTTGGATTTGATAGTGGATGATATTATGGAGCTAGCAGTGTTAGTGGATGGTGGTTGGTTATGTATGAAGTTGGTGTCATGAGAGATATATATGTGGTGGATACGATATCGTGAGTCATGTTAAGGAAGTAAACATAGTTGGTGGAGTGGGTGTTAAGAGTTCATGTTTTATGTTTGGTCGAGTTTTTGAGTTCTTAGTTATGTTGTTGTGTCTTGGTCGAGTTAGTATGGTTGTTTTTAGAGTATGGGTTGAACTTCGGGGACGAAGTTCTTTTTAAGGAGGGAAGACTGTAATACTCCGTATTTATAAGTCTTGGGGTACTCTATCGAGTAGGCCTTACTCTGTCGAGTAAGGGTAAGTTGCGTTTTAGAAAAGTTTCGACAGTAGGGTACTCTATCAAGTAGCCTTAGGTACTCGATAGAGTAAGGGGTACTCTATCAAGTAGCCTTAGGTACTCGATAGAGTAAGGGGGTACTCTATCGAGTAGCCTTAGGTACTCGATAGAGTAAGGGGGTACTCGATCGAGTAGCCTTGGGTACTCGATCGAGTAGCCGGTTTTACGGGGAGTTTTCTCGGGTTTTGTTAATTATGCGATTAAGGTATATAAGCTTTGTCGTCATTATTCTAGATCACTTTTGCAAAACCTAAATTCTCGTTTAAGAGAGAAAGCAAGCAAGTTCTTCATCCTAATCGCATTATTAGCAATACCCGGAGTTTGGAAGGTCGATTCGAGCGTTGATTATACCGTTGAGTTCCTTGCGTCGAGGGTAAGATCTATGTACCCTTTTTATTGTCTTTCCTTTAAGTTGGTTAAACCCTAATCTAGGGATTTGGGGGTTTTTGAGTAGTTTGTGATTTGGTAGCATTTGTATGTTGTATGATAGGAGGAGGTTTCGTAGAAGAGCCTTTTTGAGACAAATTTGTAGAGACCGTCGATAGTTGTGCTTTCCGGGTAGGATTTCCTACTCGTATTAGTCCCATAATGGGATGATTGTTGATGTGTTGAGATTGATTGTTTAATATCGTAGTTGCATTGTGACGGTTGTGATTGTGATTGTGATTGTGATTGGTTGTCTCTAGTTCTCGAGAGATGATTCTACCGAGTGGAGTCACTTGCGGAGTGGCTTCACGCCCTAGTTTCGCCCTTCGTGGAACCCGCCACGGAAGGGGATGTGCACATTAATGGACAGGGTTATCGCTCACTATGTGGAGCGGGGATTTGGTGGGTACGGCTGCGGTCCCCCACTGGCGTGGTGGTCCAAAGTGGATGATCGTGATTGAGGAGATTTGGAATTGGAATTGGTTGGTGTGTGTGTGTGTGTGTTAAGTCATGCTGTGTATCTTATTGTTGATATATATGTATAAATTGTGTGATTAGTGATCTTGACCGGTTGTTGTTTTGTAAACTGCGGTGATCCATTCGGGGATGGTGAGCAGATATTGAGCAGTATGAGATGAGTATCTTTGGGATATTTGGGATTGCCACGACATGATGATAGGAGTCTTCCGCTGTAGCTTATTATTTATTTACATTTCAGTTAGAACAGTCAGTTTGAGAACATGTATTGCACTTTTGGTTTGGTTTTGAGAATTGTAACTCTTCACTAAGTATTTATATTTAAACGTTGTTTCTTCATTGTTTATTTGATTATCATTGCCTCGGGCAACCGAGATGGTAATGTCTTCATACCTGAGTGGTCCTGGTAAGGCACTTGGAGTATGGGGGTGTTACAAAGACTCACTCAAAGTTTTAAGTTGAGTCTTGGATTTCCATGACTCAACTTACGACTTTGTTAAGACTATGGTAAATTATTAGGAATCTTGAAGGAGTCTTCTTTCAAGACTTACCAAAGTCTTGTCTTAAGATTACAAATAATCTTAACCTTAGTTTCTCACCCCAAATTATAAAAATTTGCCCTTTTCCCATGATATTCGTTCAAAGTTAAGTCTTTCTTAGGCCCTATTCTTTTGGACTTAAAGTCACTTAATTTAAGTTCAATTCAGATCCTATAAGTTTAGTTCAGTTCAGATTAGATCCTATAAGTTCAATTCAGAACCTATAAGTTTTGTTCAGTTCAGATCCTATAAATTCAGTTCAGTTCAATTCCTATAAGTTCAGTTCAAATCCTATAAGTTCAGTTCAGTTCAGATTCTAATAGTTCAGTTCAGTTCAGATCAGTTCCTATAAGTTCAGTTCAGATCCTATAAGTTTAGATCATATAAATTCAGTTTAGAAAAATTATATACAGAGTATTATTTTTAAAAACCGACTCAAAAACATTTGACATTATTAATTATTCGATACATATACACATTATTATTTTTAAAACAAAATTATCACTCTTCTCATTATTTTTTTTATCCTAATATAACCTAGTATATAATGTATGAACAAACCAATGTATATAAAGCAAAAAAAATGTTATTATCTTACCTTGTGTTTTAGACTATATTTTCTTATCAGTGTTCTCTCTTGGCTGCCTACTAATTTCTTTTAAAAATTTGTTTAATCTCAATAAAAGATTGCGTTTATTTTTATAATAGTAATAATAATAATAATAATAATTCTTGCAAAAATAATAATAATAATAATAATAATAATAATAATAATAATAATAATAATAATAATAATAATAATAATAATAATAATAATAATAATAATAATAATAAAATTTGCGGTTTTATAAAAAAATAATAATAATAAAAAATAATAAAAACACAAAATCTCATTATAGACGGCACATATCCGTCTATAACTAAAGACGGGCCAAATACAATACCACATTCCTAATAGGACAAAAAAACTAGTGGGGTGGTGGGGGCCAAAACTGTCACCACTTTCAAGCTATTTGACCCGTCTTTAGTTGTAAATGGATATATCCGTCTATAGCAAGACTAGCTGTAATAAAAATAACAACAAGAACAAGAACAGTGATAATAATAACAACAACAACAACAACAACAACAACAACAACAATAAAAATAATGTTTAAGTTAAATTAATTTAAGTTAATTTAAATTCGGATCGTGTAAGTTCAGTTCAGATCCTATAAGTTCAGTTCAGATCCTATAAGTTCAGTTCAGTTTAGATCCTATAAGTTCAGTTCAGTTCAGATCCTATAAGTTTAGTTCAAATCCAATAAGTTCAGTTCAGTCAGATCATATAAGTTCAGTTCAGTTCAGATCCTATAAGTTCAGTTCAGTTCGGTTTAGATCTTATAAGTTCAGTTCAGTTCAGATCAGATCCGTTTTAGTCCAAAGAACATGGCCTTAGTATAAAGGTATCCGTCTAAGCAATAAGATAGGTAAGATGGGTCAAATATCAAATCACAAGGATATATAGGACAAATCTTTTGCTATTCCTTATACATTCTAATTTTGTCTTAATCTTACTATTTGACTCGTCTTAAATTTAAGACGGATACATCCGGCTTTAAATGAAAATTTGTCTTTCATTAGTTAGATTAACTTAGACAGTTCATGTTATTGATCTGAAAGAGTTATGCCCATTTTCTATATGAATTACCCGCTTAAGTTTATGTAGTCGATATGTCTTGCGAGATGTTGATGTTGAATTGACATTTAAATGGTTTACATATCTAGCAGTCTTATGTCGGAAGTCAAAAATATGTTCACTTTTACTGTGTTGTTTTGCATAATACTTTCTATTAATCCTGACTCAAAGGATATTCAAAACCCTATAGTTATGAGGGGAGAAGTGATGAAAATGAGGTTGATGTTGCGAGGGTTGAACTTATGTAAATCAAGACGTATAATGAGAAATTATAAAATTAAACTAAAGAGAGAGAAAAATTAAATGAGAGATAAAGTTCTCTCAAAAACCACAGAAAATAAGAAGAGATCTAAAATTTATGTTCTTGTCTTCTTCCCCAAAACTCCTCTTCCCCTTGTTTTTTAATCATCATTCATATTCATCGTTTTCCTTTTTTATGATTAAGTCTCCAATCTCTTATGAATCTTATCTTTACTCCTTCCTAAGACTAGATTTTAATTTGCTCTTCATTTTAGCCTAAGAGAGCTCTTTTTAGTTATATGCGTAAGTTAAGGAAGGTTTAAATCAAAGTTTTAATAGTAATATTTCAACAGTTAACTTTATAAATTGACCAAATCATTGTTGTGTCTTCATATTAGATTGGTGGAGTATTTTTGATGGATGTATATATTCATGGAAGTTTTTTAATCTAGATCTGAAATTTGTTTTTCGGCAGTTGGGGTCTCCTTGTTATCCTTTTATTATTATTTATATGTAGAATTTTGTAAGATTATTACTGAGTTTAGTTTTGTTTTGTTTATGGGTTATAAGGTGTCGTACTTTTCCGGGGAGTCTTTTTTTGTACCCTTTTATCTTATGGTAACTTCGTGGTAAATGAAAATTCTTTTAATTTAGCTTACCGTTCTCATCCGCAAGGATGTTTTATATATATAGGTTTACTTATAACCATCCTAGTTTCCTTACCTTATAAAAAAAAGACGTATAATGGGGTGGTACATTCTTTGGACAAGATCTATACAATCTAATTAAAAGGTTACTTAAAAAATCAATTTAATGTGACATGACAAAAATTAATATGACATGACAATATTTTATTGTGACATGGCACTGATTTAAATATGACATGACAATAGTTTATTGTGCCATGACATTGATTTAATTCACACATCTATCTATATTATATCACCATATAATCTCCTATCAGAATGCTTATATCATACTCCATAGTATAGAAGATTGGTTTACGCTGAACTATCTAATACAATTAATTGGAGAAGAAGATTAGCACAATTTATATGATGAGTTTGATAATGAGGTAAATTAGAAAAAGTAACTAATAATCATTTTTGGTTCCAGCCATTGAAACTTTTATTATTTAATTGTGAGATTGAAATTTTAATATTTATCTTAATTATTGTTAATTGATTTGTTCTTAATATTAGGAATGTTATACTTCTCCTCCTGATTGTAGTTGGTCCTGGAGGAAAATTGTTCAAGTGAAGGATATTTTTAAGATAGGCTATTCTAACAATCAGTGGAGTGCCAAGCCGTCTGGATATTCAGTAGCTGATGGATATAACTGGTTAAGAGACACTTCTACTCAAGTTCCTTGGAGGCATTTGTGCTGGAATAATTTGAATGTGCCAAGAACTTCCTTTATTTTTTGGGCCTCTCAGCATGGTAAACTTCTTACCCTTGACAGATTGCATAAGATGGGGATTGTTCAGTCCACTGAATGTTTTATCTGTGGTTCTGAGACAGAAAGTCATGAGCATCTTTTCTATAAATGTGAATATAGTAAAAGATGTATGCAGCTGATGCAACAGAAACTCCACATCCAGTTTCATGTAGAGCATATGGTGAAATGGTACTCCTTGAGTAGATCTAGAAGCGGCTTACAAAGAGTGGTCACTGGTGCTTGTTTTGTTGGACTGATTTATGGTATTTGGCATGTCAGAAATTGTGCTAGATTGCAGCAGCAGGTGCAACTGCCTAGTATGTTGGTGAATCAAGTTTGGAAGGAGGTCAAAGATAGATGGTTACATAGGAACAAATGTCCTCTCAGGAATTATGATCAGCTTTGCCTAGATTCGATTGCTTAAAGTTTTGATAGATAGAAGATAGTAGTTTTGCTTGGCTTGTATACTCATAAACTTTGTGATTCTTTTGATATTATATATATACTTACCTTTCACCAAAAAAAATATTAGGAATGTTGTTTAATGATTGTCAGGTGGCCAACTAGTTACCTGACTCATCGTTCTATTGTTGTTATAGTTAATTATTGATTAAGATTTGTTGATTAACTTTACATTAGTGACAACTAGAGAATAATATTGAACGAGATTTGTTAATATTGATACCTAGCTATGAGCAATTAACATATATCTAAAGTACAGCTGGATTGTATGTTTTATTATCCTCTCTTGTCGAATTCTCTATACATATTGTTGGTGTTGTTAGATTAAACTTTGAAATGGATAGTTAAGGTGATTTAATAGTTAGGACTAGTTAAGAACGGTATACGTTTTAATTAGTTAATCTTAAGGAGAATTAGATTGTTATTATTCCTGATAAGGTAGTCAAGATCGATTGATATTATAATAGGATTTCAATGATAAATTGATACTAAGTTGTGGATTTATGCTTGATCCAAGACCTTTAAATCTACGAATATATATATATATATATATATATATATATATATATATATATATATATATATATATATATATATAGAATTAGGATCACATGAGTCCACCCTATCTTTTTGAGTCCGTGAGTCCATGATACAATATCATACTTTATACTCCCTCCCATTTCCTATGTTGTTCCCCTTTCCCTTTACATCCAATTTCATTGTTGTTCCCTCTTTCCTTTTTTGGACAAGTTTGTGTGGTCAAAAATCAACTACATGTGGGGTCATGTGTAATGTGTGATCCAAATTGATTGTCTTAATTCTTGAGGGAAAAAGAAAAGGGAACAACATAGGAAATAGAAGGGAGTATTAAACAATATCACAACTTATATTTAAAAAAAAAAAATCGAAAAAAAATTTGAAAAAAAAAAATTCGAAAAAAAAGTCGTGATATTGTTTTGTAATACAATATCACACGTTATACTAAACAATATCACAGCTTACATATTAAAAAAAAAAAAAAAAAACTTTTTCGAAAAAAAAAATTTGAAAAAAAAAAAATCGTGATATTGTTTTGTAATACAATATCACACGTTATACTAAACAATATCACATCTTACATAAAAAAAAAAAAAAAAAAAAAAAAACTTTTTCGAAAAAAAATGAAAAAAAAAAATCGTGATATTGTTTTGTAATACAATATCACACGTTATACTAAATAATATCACAGCTTACATAAAAAAAAAAAAATAAATAAATAAAACTTTTTCGAAAAAAAAATTGAAAAAAAAAATTCGGGAAAAAAAATTTGATAAAAAAAAATTTCCGAAAAAAAAAATCGAAAAAAAAATTTCGAAAAAAAATTTGAAAAAAAAAATTCGTGATATTGTTTTGTATAGTGCGTGATATTGTTTTATGGACTAATGGACTCAAATATTTAGGTGGACTCACCGGATTCCACCTATATTTATATATATATATATATATATATATATATATATATATATATATATATATATATATATATATAGAGGCAATATCACGATTTTTTTTTTCAAAATTATTTTTTTTTCAAAATAAAAAAATTTTTTCGAAAATTTTTTTTTTCTATTTTTTTTTTTTCGAAAATTTTTTTTTCAAATTTTTTTTTTTTTCAAATTTTTTTTTTTCGAAATTTTTTTTTAACAATTTTTTTTTTCGTGTAAGCTGTGATATTGTTTAGTATAACATGTGATATTGTTTAGCATAACTTGTGATATTGTATTACAAAACAATATCAAGAATTTTTTTTTTCAAAATTTTTTTTTCTGAAATTTTTTTTTTTCATGAAAACTGTGATATTGTTTAATACAACGTGTGATATTGTTTAGCATAACGTGTGATATTGTATTACAAAACAATATCACGATTTTTGTTTTCAATTTTCTTTTTTTCAAAAAGTTTTTTTTTTCCAGTTGTGATATTGTTTAGTATAATGTGTAATACTGTAAGTTGTGATATTATTTAATATAACGTGTGATATTATATCATGGACTCACGGACTCAAAAAGATAGGGTGGACTCATGTGATCCTAATTATATATATATATATATATATATATATATATATATATATATATATATATATATATATATATATATATATATATATATATATATATATATTATTAAAGGAAGCTCTTTTCGAGTGATTATATAGAGTCTAACTTTCGCAAATGACTTTGAGCCAATTATAATAATTAAAAAGAAAAGAAATAAAACGTGTGCCAAAAAAGATATATATCCCAAAAGCTAGATCAAAGTAGACTTCTGATACATTCATGTACGTTTTCTTATATATACCATTGTTGCATATCTTCAATACTACGGTTTTATGTGTTGTTGGGTACTCTATCGAGTAAGGATTACTTTGTCGAGTAAGTAAGTTTTGCGTACGAAACAGTGTTCTGTCTGATGAGTACTCGATCGAGTAGGGGCCACTCGATAGAGTAAGTTGGTTTTTACGGCTTATTTGTCGTGTTTGGATAGCAATGCGAGAGGAATATATAAACATCTTTCGTCAGTTTCTTTTCACTTTTTACCCTATTCTAAGTTTCACAAAGATAAAAACAAAGTTACGTTTCTTCTCTCTTTCGCATTGCTATCGAATCCTAAGGCTCGTGTCGTCAGAATCAAGAGTTCTTTAGGCCGTTGAGACCGTCACGTTGTGGTTAAAATCCTAGTATAGTTTTTATATTGTCTTGTTGATTTTGGTTGAAACCCTAATTGGGTAATTTGGGGGTTCTGAAAGTATTTTGATATTAGATGGTGATTGTATGAGGGTGTTATAAAGTGGTATCAGAGCGACAATTTTGGAACCTATAACTAATGAATCTAATGAACTTAAAGAGTCAACCTAAAATGAACCCGGGCAGGAGTTGTTAGGAGCTAATGCAAAGACTTGGGAAATGTCCTAAAGTCGTGGACTCGCCCTACAACTTTAAACCGGTCACTATATATGGGATGTCATGGGATCACTATGTGTTTACTAATGTTCAATTAGATATGTTGGATGAATATGTCATATGAAAATGTTGGATTAATGATTGTGGTGGAATGGAGGATGTGGTGGAAAAAGGTGAAGTAGATTTATATGATAATATGTTGTGGTTAGTCATGTTGCATGATGGATGATTTATAATGTGGCATAATAGTAACATGTGAATAGAAATTTTGTGTTGTATACGTATATGTAATACCCCCGCATTTACATAGAGTAGACTCGACGAAGTAGACGATTCACTCGACCGAGTGAAGCCCCACTCGACCAAGTGAAGGACCGAGTGCCACTGGACAGTATTCTGGAAGCCTGTAAAGATGGCCACTCGACGAGTGTCGGCCGAGTGCGGCTTACGCGGGAAAATTGTTGGTGAGATGTCGCTTTTGGAACCTTATCATTTCAGATTTCCGACACAAAACCCTTCTCCAACACTATTCACACCACTCACTAAACCTCCCCACATCTCTCTAAATTTTTCACCAACAAACCCTCTCAAAACCCGAATTCTCTGAGAAGATTCTTGCCTCTCTTATTCTTCCAATTGGTTGTAAGTTGATCTACACTCCTTCTTCCCTTTATTCTTGTCTTAACAACGTTATTTAGTTAGTAGATTTCTCTATACTTGTTAGGTTGTATGAATTAAATGGGATATTTAAGGGGGATTTAATTAGTATGGTTATTATAATAGATTGTAGTATTGATTGTAGCAATTAATATGTGTAGGGAGCTTCAATGAGGAGCATTTCTAGTGAGTAGCTTGTGGATTGGTGAAGATAAGCTTGAGGTAAGGTTTTTCCTACTTAAAGATGGTGATATTAGTGTTTAATTGTGCATTTATTATCACTAATTGCATTTGTCTCATGATAGTTGCATTATAGCATGTTTTGGTAATTGGGGTTTATCATATAAGATGACTTCATGGTAATTAGGTTAAGATGAGAATGATAAATTGTCACAAAGATGATTACATTGCATTATAACATGTTAAAGAACAGTTAAATGATGAGAATTGAGTTATTGAAGAGTTGAGCATGATTGTACTTGTTTTGCCATTATGGTTGCATAATTGTGTTGTTTGGACTTGTTGGTTTGTTTTTGGTTTGGTGAACATTGGAGGATCATTGGTTCCGATTTTTGGAGAAGGAAGGCGGTTGGGAAAGCGTCTTTCGCGCAAGTCACCCTTGGAGCTTCCCACTCCAAGGGGGATGTGCACATTTAGTACTTGGATTACGGAGGGACTCGTGTGGTGAGGCACGACGTCTGGCAGGGGACTCGAGTCGCACTCGGGCCTGGTACCACAGACGTGTTCCAAGTACCTTGTGTGTGTTAGTGACGTCGTGGACGTGTCCCGGTCACCGGTTTGTGGGATGTGCATTGGAGGATGATTCCTATCTTTCATTGTACCTTGTTGGCTTCATCTTGCATTGTCATATGTTTAGGTAAGCTTAGTGTCGTATGCATTGAACATTTACATCATTAAGCTAAAACTTGAGTTTTGAATGATCTGTGGTGAACCATATGGTGATTTCCGACCATATGGGGAGCAGTGTTGACAGGTTAGTGTGGTTCATTTGAGGGCTTGGGGTGCAATCTTCACTTGTCGTCACCACTTGTGTTTATCTTAGCGTTTTGACTATTAAACTCCTACTTTTCGATATGGTTGTATAACTACCGGGATGGTATTTGCATCCCCCAACTTGTAACCATTTAACTATAACTTATCTATTACTTTATGATTGAGTTGGGACCTTCTTTACATGATTGTTCGCACTACAAAACTTGGGAAACCAAGTCTTGTAATGCCTCCATGTGTTGGGAATGCCTAAAGAAAAGGATCCTGACTTATGGGGGTGTTACAGTATATCTTTTGTTGAGAAAAGTTATTAAGTTAAAGGCATGCGAGTAGTTATAACGTCAGCATGACTCGCCCCCACTCGATCCAGTATGGTGGACTCGATCGATTGGGCACAACTCGATCGAGTGAGTTTTTGGCAACGTTGAGCAGTAGCTGTTGTTTTGTGTAACTTGATCGAGTAGGAGAAGTACACGATCGAGTGGGGGCTACTCGATCGAGTACGTAAGTGACTCGATCGAGTGCGTTTTTGTGTACGTTCTGCTCAGGTTCTAGAGTTGAGGTACTTAATCGAGTAAGTGGGCAACTCGATCGAGTGACCTCTACTCGATCGAGTTGGTATAGTTACTCGATCGGGTAAGTGTTGTACAGGTTGTATATGCTTTGAGCCGTAGGCTATGTGCTTACGTTTATCTCTCCTCTTATTGCTCAAAGATATGCCGCCAAAGAGGTCTGCCATGTATGCTAGGGCGCAAGAGATGAGTGTGGAAGATATTGCCAAGATGCTTGAGCATAAAGATGCACTTACCGAGGCCCTAAAGACGTTTGGGAAAGACAAAGATGCCGGGGTAGACTTTGCCAAGATGAGCACTACGATATCCCGCTTCAACCCAAAGGAATATATGGGTACTGGTGCACCAATTTTGCTCGAGAATTGGCATAAGGAGATGGAGAATATCTTGGGAGTGGTTTATTGTCCCGAGGATTTTAAAGTGGAACAAGATGCATTCTACTTGAGAGATGCTGCGGGAGAATGGTGGGACAAGGTAAGGGTGAGTGCCCTAGATCTTTATCTGAAGCAGGGTAAGTCAGCAATACCATGGGTTGAGTTCAAGAGAGCTATGCGCCTGGAGTTTGTTCCAGAACATGTTCGTAGTAAGCCGAGGGAGGAGTTTGATTCTTTCAAGATGACTTCGGATATGACTCTGGCTGAGTATTACCACAAGTTTAATGAGAAATCGAGGTATGTAGAGGATATGGGGCCGAGTCAGGAGAACTTGACACTGCGGTTTGAGAAGGGGTTGACCTATCCGATCATGGAGAAGTTACCGGTTGGAGTCCTTACAGCTATTAAGGAAGTTTATGAGAGGGCAGGGAGAGCTGAGAGGTTGTTCGAGATGGCCAAAGAGAACAAGGAGAGGGGTCCGGAAAAGAGAAAGGCTGAGAGTGAGGGTGGTGGTCAGTCTAGCTACAAGAGGGATAATCATAACCAGACAAGGGCTTACTCATCGGGATCGGGTATTAGTGGCGGATCTTCTTACGGGCATGGTCATGGTGGTAGCAGTAGCAGCTCGAGTATCTCTTATTTCAACTACGGCGGTATGGGCCACAAGAGGCATGAGTGTACTAGTGCCGGGGGGAGAGGTTTTCAGAGCCCATTGCAGGGGAGCTTTTCGCAGGGTCCAACTCAGAGTTATGTTAGCAACCGACCGGCTGGGTCATGGAATAATCAAGAAGGTCATGGTAACAACAACGGTGGGTCCAACCACAATGGCCGTAATACTTATCAGAAACCGGCGTCTAACAACAATCAGGGGTCAGCTGCCAAGCTAGCTACATCAGCTAGTACTGTTCAAGGAGGTGGGCAAAAGATCAGTGGCAAGTTATTCATGTTGGACAAGAAAGCTACTGAGGATGATGCACACGTAATCGCTGGTACCTTTCTTGTTAATGATGTTTCTACCTTTATTTTGTTTGATTCGGGGGCGTCACACTTTTTTATATCATCGGGTCATGCAAAGCTTTTGGGTTTGAGAGAGTTCGAATCTATAAAAGATGAGGTTTTTATACCGTCAGGTGAGTCAGTGTCTTGTGGGAGGTTGTATAAGGGTGTATCTATGATAGTTGGGCAGGTTGATCTTCCAGTGGATTTGTTAGAATTTTCTATGGATGGTTTTGAGATGATAGTTGGTATGGATTGGTTGGGTAAGTACAAGGTTAGAATAGATTGTCACCAAAAGAAAGTCTTTTTGAGAGGTCCTAAGGGAGTAAGTGTCTCTTTTTTTTTTTTGATGACGAGGGGGTTGAGTCCCCCCCGGGCCCATGCATTACCGCACCACCACATGGACTATGTAAGCCACCCCCTTCGGGGGCTGTAGTGACCAAGTGATCATCGCCCCAGCTGGTAGTCGAACCCGGGACCTCTGAACTCCTGCATTTCTGCAAGTTTCAAGGTTTAACCCGGCTACCACTGCCTAACACCACTTGGTTGAGTAAGTGTGTCTTATCGTGGGTTTGTTGTCAAACCCAAGTCAAAGTGATTGCACGGGTGACCTTAAAGTCTTACCTGAGGAAGGGGTGTCCTTTGATTCAATGCCATGTGAAATATCATAGTATGGTTGGGCCGACAGCATATGAGATACCAGTGGTGGGGGAGTTTCCAGATGTTTTTCCGGAGGACATACCAGGTTTGCCACCGAAGAGGGATATAGATTTTAGTGTGGATTTGAAACCAAGGATGGGACCAATTCTAAGGCCCCGTACCGCATGGGTCCTAAAGAGTTGGGAGAGCTGAAGAAACAGTTGGATGATTTGATAGACAAGGGATACATTAGACCTGTTGTATCGCCATGGGGAGCACCAGTTCTGTTTGTGAAGAAGAAAGATTGGAGCTTGAGGTTGTGTATCGACTACAGGGAGCTGAACGGTGTTACAGTGAAGAACAAGTATACTTTGCCAAGGATAGGTGATCTGTTTGACCAGCTGAGTGGGGTAGGAGTCTTTTCAAAGATTGATTTGAGATTAAGTTACTGTAATACCCCGTATTTTGATATAATAATTTATGTAATTAATAATTAGTTCAAAGCACTTCTACTAATAATTACAAATAAGACGTTAAATAAAATATAAAATTAATAATCCAAGTCGGGAATTGGGCTTAGCTAATAATCGAGTGTTGGGCCGTGTGCCATTGATTAATTGGACCGGAATTTATTATAATAAGGTATGAGTATAATCGGGATTTGCACCGGGAATTTATAATAGATAATATGGAAATAATAATAATGGAAAAGTAATAATAATTATATTAATTATCCTAATAATTTAATTTGTAAAAGAGATGTATGGTAATTCTAATTATGGTAAGAGTAATAATATACGATAATAAAAATAATAATTTATGATAATAATAATAATAATAATAATAATAATAATAATAATAATAATAATAATAATAATAATAATAATAATAATAATAATAATAATAATAATAATAATAATAATAATATGGTAATTACGTATTTTTCCTAATTGATTTCCATATAACCTTAACCTACCTATATAAATAGATGACAACCTACAACAATAGACCTTATTCATCATAAAAACACAAGTAATTCACATAAGAGAAAAGATAAAAAGAGAAGGAAGAACTAGCAACTGTGAGATCGTCACAAGGTAATTTTCTAATCGTCTCATAACATACTCACCTTAACACTAATATAACTCGTTAATTAGAGAACCGTTGACTGACCCGAGACCGTCACCGTGACCGTGGACCACCAGAGATCGATCAAGACCCACTGTTGACCACCAGGAACCACGGGTAAAGTGAGTTTCAGGCGGATTTTTATGGGTGGTTGTTATTGGGTTGTTTTACGTGTTTATGCATGGTTATAAGTCCATATTGAGTCGTGACTGACCTGGGATTAGTAGGGGTGGTAACTAGGTTTGCGTCGACCACCGTGGGGCGGTCAGGTATTGTCAAGGGTGGTGGTTCATGCGGTGGTTGGCCGAAATTTCGTTGGTGTTGAATGGTTGTCAATCTCGCATATAGACTCGATTTTACCTTCTTGTGTGTGTGTCGAATGGACTCGGGTTTGAGTTGGTTGGTATCGTGGTGATGGGTAGTCGGTTTTGGGTTGTTGTGGGTGGTTATAGGTTATGGTGGGTGCAGTGGTTGTCGGAGTTGAGCGAAAACAGGGGAGGTGCAGGGGTTGTGTGCGAGTTTTCGTGACCGTCTTAAGACGACAGCCATGGCCGTGTTAGTGACTGTACCGGGGAAAGGGGACCACCTCTGGAGTCACTATGAGACAGTGGTGTCGACGGTGGTGGACAGAGGTGGTAATGGTGGCTGTGGTGGTGTTGGCGAGGGGTTATTTACACGGTGTTGTCGATGTCGGGTTTTCGGTAATTAGACATGTTCGTGATTGTTGCTGCTAGGGCGTGTTTATACGGGTTGTAGGGGATGGATAGGCTGGTGGTTAGTGGTCGTCGGGATGCGTCATAGTGCAGTCTAGGATGTGGCACGCTTGGGTGGTTCCGATGGTGGCTATGGGTGTCGTGAAAGACAGGTTTTTGGTGGGGTGTTAAACACGGTTTAAAATCGTGTATGCGTGTGTTTGTTTGTGCTTGCTGTTACGGGTTGTATGTGTAGTTGGGTTTTGTTTCATTAATTAATTATAAAATGGGTTAACTCGAGTTTAATGAGTAAACGGGTTTTCGTATTGTAACTAAAACGGGATTTATAGTTATATGAGATTATAATTAACGTAACTAATTAATTAATTTATAATTGATAGAATTATTGAAGTAAAGTAAATAATTAGTAATTAATTGTAATTATTATTATCAATAGGTGACGATTTGTGAAGAATTTATAACCGGGTTCTGTTGCATTAATTATTCCGATTCTTGTTGAGCTGCTTAGTTGGAAATTCGCTATCAAGATAGGATAGCTACTAAATCACTTTAATGTTTACTTGAATGATATTATCTAATTATATTGGTTGAATTGGTTGGAATTGTGATGTATGATATATGATTTTTGGTTGGTTGCGTTGAGATAAATTGTTTAATGACTACCTCAGCTCGTGACTGAGATGATTTGGTTATTGACTACCTCAGCTCGTGACTGAGATGATTATATTGATTATTGGATTCCTCAGCTTCATGTCTAAGATGGTAAGAAGTTGTGTTGCTCAATTGTTTGCATTTTCATATCATGAGCACTTGCATTGGATACCTCAGGACAGGTTCTGCAGGACTTGTTTCTGGGATGATGAGACTACCCCGTCCAGGGATTGGCGGGATGAACGGGAGCGTCGGAGGATTGATCATAAGCATGCATTGCATTTGCATTTAGTATTGTTCTTGTATCCATTTATTGTGGTCGTTTGGCTATTCCAACTCAACCTCGTGGTTGACCGTGTATTCGTGAACACCTGTGGTGAACCTTAATGGGGAGCAGATTTGACAGGTACTAAAGATTAGCTGACTTGGGAGCTATGGGATCCGTGACGACATGGCCTATCTACTTAGAAGTTTAGACCACGTAGATTATGAGATCACTTTATTTATTTCCGCTGTGAGTTGTAATTATTTTATATTATCTTTTAGTTGATTAATTTGTAATACATATGTATTCATTAAAGTTTTAATATAAAGTACTTTGGTGAGTTGGACTTTGTTATTCACTAACTCGGGAAACCGAGATGGTAACAGTCTTATTTATTTGGGAATGTCTAGCTAAAGGCTCCTGAATAAATGGGGGTGTTACAGTTACCATCAGGTGAGGATTCGTGATGAAGACATGCAGAAGACAACTTTTCTATCGAGGCATGGTCACTATGAGTATGTGGTGATGCCGTTTGGGTTTTCTAATGCACCAGCAGTGTTTATGGATTTGATGAACCGAGTCTTCAGTCAGTTTTTGGATCAGTTTGTGGTGGTGTTCATAGATGATATCTTAGTATATTCCAAGACTAAGGAGGAGCATGAGGAGCACTTGAGGTTGGTGTTGCAAACTCTGCGCGATAACCAGCTGTATGCAAAGTTGTCTAAGTGTGAGTTCTGGCTCGAGGAAGTTGCCTTTCTGGGGCATGTGATTTCTAAAGAGGGTGTATCTGTGGATCCTACCAAGATAGAGGCGATGTCTAAGTGGGAAGCACCAAAGAATGTGGCAGAGATCATGAGTTTCTTTGGTTTGGCAGGGCACTATATCGTTCCTTCGTGCAAGACTTTTCAAAGATCGCCAGATCTATGACTGCGTTGATGAGGAAAGTGAACAGGTTTCGATGGGATGAAAGTTGTGAGACGGCGTTCCAAACATCAAAGGAGCGTTTGACCACAACTCCAGTCTTAGCTTTACCTGAAGGGTGTGAGAACTTTGAGGTGTATACAGATACTTCAAAGAACGGATTGGGTTGTGTGTTGATGCAGAACGGGAAAGTCATTGCATATGCTTCTAGGCAATTGAAGCCTTATGAGGAGAACTATCCGACACATGACCTAGAGTTGGGTGCAGTTGTGTTTGCTGTCATGATTTGGAGGCACTATCTTTATGGGGCGACCTTTAAGGTGTTTTCAGATCACAAGAGTCTAAAGTACATCTTTACTAAAAAGGAGTTGAACATGAGATAGAGGAGGTGGATGGAGCTTATAGGGGATTATGACATGGATATCATATACCATAAAGGGAAAGCAAACGTTGTGGCTGATGCGTTGAGTAGGAAGAGTGTGCATTCTCTATGCACAGCTATGTCTTTGATGAGGTTGAGAGATGAGGTGGGTTACATGGGGATACATGTGATACAGAAAGGAGATGCTAGAGGAGACTTGATAGTGGAGCCGGATCTTTATGATGATATTCGTGGGAAGCAGGCTCTTGATTCTAAGATTCAGGAGTGGAGAGCTGGAGTAGAGAAAGGGACAATGTCTCGGTTCTCTATTCATTCAGGTAGGAGTGTTCGGTTTAATGGGAGATGGTGTGTGCCTAGGGATGAGGAGTTGAAAAAGATAATCATGATAGAGGCTCATTGCACACCGTATTCAGTATATCCGGGTGGTGACAAGCTGTATAGAGATTTGAAGAAGACTTTCTGGTGGCCTGGGATGAAAAGGGAGACAGCTGAGTTTATGGCTAGATGTTTGACATGTCAGAGGGTTAAGGGAAAGCAGCGACGACCGCAAGGTAAGATTCAATCTCATGAGGTACCTGAGTGGAAATGGGAGTCTATCTCCATGGATTTTATAGTGGGTTTACTGAGGAGCCAGCAGGGTACTAACATGACATGGGTGATCGTTGACCGTTTAACTAAGTCAGCTTATTTTATTCCAATGAAAGATATATGGAGTAAGGTTTTGTTGGCTAATGGGTACAGGAAGCATGTGGTGAGATTACATGAGTCCCAAAGGACATTATGTCGGATGGAGATGTTAGCTTTATTTCACGGTTTTGGCAAGAGTTGCAGGAAATGATGGGAACTACCTTGAAGATGAGTACTGCATTTCATCCCACAATAGATGGACAGACAGAGAGAACTATCAAGACTTTGGAGGATATGTTGAGAGCCTGTATGATGGATTTTGGTGGTAGTTGGGAAGATAGGTTGGATTTGATCGAGTTTTCTTATAACCATAGCTACCATACGAGTATTAGGGTGGCTCCGTTTGAGGCTTTGTATCGGAGGAGGTGTAGGAGTACGATTTGCTGGGATGATAGAGCTGAGACAGTGGCTTTAGGACCACAGATGGTATAGGAGATGATAGACCAAGTGAAAGTGATTAGGTAAAAGATGAAAGCAGCCCAGGATCGACAAAAGAGCTATGCGGACATACATCGTCATGACATCGAGTTTCAAGTTGGGGATAAGGTTCTTTTGAAAGTGTCACCTATGCGTGGGGTTATGCGGTTTGGTAAGAAATGGAAGCTAAGCCAGAAGTTCATTGGACCGTATGAGATTTTGGATCGTGTGGGAGAGGTTGCTTACCGGTTAGCTTTACCACCAGCTTTGAATCGTGTACATAATGTGTTCCATGTGTCTCAGTTACGGAAGTATGTGAGTGATCCTTCCCATGTGTTAGAGGTGGAGAACATCGAGTTGGATGAATCCTTGTCTTATCTTGTGGTGCCAAAACAGATTCTTGATCGTAAGGTTCGCAAAACTTGGTCCGGGAAAACGGTGTTACTCAAGGTTCTATGGTCTAATCACGAAGTTGAGGAAGCAACTTGGGAGGCGGAAGAGGCTATGAAGGAGCGGTATCCGTTTTTTTTTTATCAGGTATGTGTGGTTACGGAGACGTAACTATGTTTCTTTTGGGGGGGGGGGGGGTAGGAGATGATCGCATAAGGTTTTGGTGTGGTTTTATGTTGGTTTTAGTACAGTTAGTGGTTGTTTTGAGTCGGTATGAGTTATGGTTGGGGTTTTGTTTTGTGTTTTGTTATGTTGTGGTTGAGTTAGTATGTTTGTTTTTGAGTATGGGTTTGAACTTCGGGGACGAAGTTCATTTTTAAGGAGGAAAGACGGTAATATTACAGTTTTATGTGCTGCTGGGTACTCCATCGAGTAAGGCTTACTCTTTCGAGTAAGTGAGTTTTGCGTACATAACAGTGTTCTGTCTGAAGAGTACTCGATCGAGTAGGGGGGACTCGATCGAGTAGGGGGCACTCGATCGAGTAAGTGACTTACTCGATCGAGTAAGTTGGTTTTTACGGGTTATTTATCGGGTTTTGATAGCAACGCGAGAGGATTATATAATCATCTTTCGTCAGTTTCTTTTCACTTTTTACCCTATTCTAAGTTTCACAAAGATAAAAACAAAGTTACATTGCTTCTCTCTTTCGCATTGTTATCGAATCCTAAGGCTTGTGTCATCGGAATCCAGAGTTCTTTACGCCGTTGAGACCGTCACGTTGTGGGTAAGATCCTAGTATAGTTTTTATATTATCTTGTTGATTTTGGTTGAAACCCTAATTGGGTAATTTGGGGGTTTTGGGAGTATTTTGATATTAGATGGTGATTGTATGATTGTATGATTGATAGGAGGTGATTTTGTAGAGGAACGTTTCTGATTCGCTGTTGTGACGATATTGGAGATTGTATTTCCAGGTGGGATTTTCTACTCAGTTATTGGTTACATGTATATTAGATGGTTGATTGGTTGATGTCATTTATCTATATCGCATTGAATTGGTAATTGTTGATGTTGTAATTGGTTGTGGTTGTTTGTCTGTGGTTCGCGAGGTGCGCCCTCGGCTGAGTGGAGTCACTTGCGGGAGTGGCTTCACGCCCTTGATTCGCCCCTTATGGAACCCGCCATTAGAGTTGATGTGCACATTAAGGAACATGGGTTTGTGCTCGGTTTTGATGAGCGGGGCTTATGTGGGAACAGTTGCGGTGCCCCACTGGCGGTGTAGATTACTGGTTGTGGCAGTAATCTGGCAGGACTAGACCTTCAGGCTAATCAGGTGATTGGTGATGTGACAGTGTTGGAGGATTGTATGTATTTTTGTTATTGTCTTATCTTATATTGTGTAATCAGTATTTGACCCCGTTTAATTCAATTGTTTTAAAAACTGTGGTGATCCATTCGGGGATGGTGAGCATGTATTGAGCATGTATGATATGGTTGCGCGAGGGATAGCTGGGCTTGAGTCACCACGAGTCATTTAGAGTCTTCCCGCTGTGTTATCAAACTTTACATTTCATTTAGTTGGCTTTGGATTTGGAACAGTTGTATCTCTTTTGACAGTTTTGGATTTTGGTTATGCATCACTTTAAACTTATCTGTTAAAGTACGTTCTTTTATGGTCCTTTTGATATACATTTCCTCAAGTAACCGAGATGGTAGAACTTTCATACATTAAGTGGTCTTGGTAAGGTAGCTTGGTGTATGTGGGTGTTACAATATCAATATATCATCATTAGCTTAGATAGGCAGCAACATGTTATACGATACAGTTTTATTCTTAATTATTAGTTATTGTATTAATGTATGCGCAGTACTACATACGTATTTTTTTGTGTTTGTTACTAATTTCATAATTTGTTCTTTGACTATAGGATTGTTTGTTGTATAACAAGTCGGATTTATTGATGGATTTATTGATGATGCTCACGACAATTACGCAACTAAGGTTAGATTTTTTAGAGAAAGTAATTTTATTTATTTTAAGGTTTTAATGTATTTTATTGTGCTCCTTGCTTGCTAACGTATGTTATTTTTCAAATTATGCAGTGTAATATAGTCGGATAATATATGAAATTTGGCATACTTGAGGCACTCAAAAAAACAAAAAAATTTAATATGTTGATACCATATACTTTTAAAATGCGATCATTATACTAAGAAGCAAAGTTTTTTTTTCAAATTATCCTTCATACAAAACAAATAGTGTGTTAATTAGTTCATGCTAACTTCATTCATCTTATCAACGGTGTATGTTATATATAGGTTGAATTCATCATCTTATTTATTTTACAATTTCAGACATTCATAATTTTATGTTTTTTTAATTTATTTATTCGATTTTTGATATGAGGAGTGTTAGTTCCACTTTGAATGAATTCTTATGCATGGCCGCATGGGGTTATATTATTATACTCCATATGTGTATTGCTTAGAGTTATTTTTGTTAGGTTCATCAACCCCTAATTAGACTCATCTAATTAATCTCTAAATCACTTGTTAATTTAGATTTACAAAATCTAGTGCGTGCAATATATAAATAAATGAAATAAGGAGAAAACGGATTTATCCTTACTAAATGATGGACCGATTTATTTGGGCACAAGGTAGGACACCTTCCTAACCTTGTTCTTGAGCTTAATAACATTGGGATGATCTTCCAAGATCTTGAAGTTTCAAGTATAGAAATACTCCTCTTAGTTGCACCAAGACTTACCCTTAACACTAATAATATTATTAACTAGATAATATTACTAGTAACCTTAAATTTATTCTAATAAAATTATTATTACTACACTAGTAATGTTTTTGAGATATAAGAATTTTAGAACAAATTCAAGCATAAAACTATTTTATGTTTGAGAGAAAGAGAGTTTTTTCATGAGGATTGAGTAAGTAAAATAAGAGAACTATTCTCTCATATATGGGAGAGGGGGTGGCCGGTCAATGAGCATGGGGAAGGGAATTCCCTTTTACTTTTTGTCTTACCAAAACAATAGGCTAGCTTAGATGTGTTTAGGTGTGATGATTATGTTTAATCCATAAAATAATCAACTACACACACCCTAAAACTACCCATTTCAAACCGGATCCCACTACACTAAAGTGGAATTCCATTTTACAACTTGTAATTTGTCAATTGTAATGTGTGACATGTGACATGTAACATGTCATTAGTAATATAAATGCATATTTAACTAATTAAATATCATTACACATCAAGTAAATTACATTTAACAAATTAACAAGTAATTCACAATTACATGTATGTAAAATGGGTCATTTTTAATTTAGTTAATATAATCTATAATATTTTGTAATTATAACTAACTAATTACTCTTATCTCAAATGTTTCATAAACATTAATCAATTTTAGTAATATAACATATTAATTACTAAATTGAATCTTATTTAATCACATTACAATAAGATATATAACTCTCACTCATTGAAAAAAAATTATTCAATTTAAGGATTTAATTAATCTGTATCGACATACAATTAATTAACTTATCAGTTAAGGGAATTGTCCTATAGGTGTGACCTTAAGGGATCAACTAATCACCACCATCAAACGACAGTAACGTCAAACTCTAGTCAGCCAATCGTTACCGATTAATGTTGATCAGTTGACTATATATTGAATCATCCCTTGTGTATTCTTAATATGAGATTAAAAAAATGTGATCGCACTATTGTTGAGGACACATACTCCAACAATCTCCCACTTGTCCGAGACAAGTGTGCGTCACCAATTCTCTTGTCCTATTACATCTCCCACTCAATGCAAGGTGTATTGCAGGTCGTACTTGCACGTGATCATATCTAGAGTAGTTTCCTCGATCTGGAGAATAACTGTTTGACCGGAATTATCTACCGTAGATACCTTCTGAGCGTGGCCACACATTTCCAGTTCACTACTCCTCGAGTGGCCCTGAGATTTAGATAACCCTGGCAAGGGGGTAGACCATTCCTATCGCACTGTTCCCTTTGTCCAGCCATAGTTTATGATGACCCAAAAGATGCCCATTTGCACTCCATTTTCGGAAGTCGTAGAAAAATCAAAGCCAATCAGAAACTGTGCCAACTTGGGCGAACAGTCTCTAGTCAAAGAATCGACTCAAAAAGAATACTATAGTAGTTCTCGCTATGACCAGGCTATATAAAAATTACAAGAACTCTATAAGTGGTCACTGCCCGACAGAGTGTCCTACACAGTCTGCCTATGTGATCGACTAGTCATCTCTCAAGACCCTATGGCACTTGAACTTGCCATCAATCGACTCACACTCTAGTCACTTGGAGACGTCACCTCATATAAGCAACAAGGGGCCTATACTATGTTAATCCAGTTCACTTTAATAGGGTTCAACGTTGTCCTTACAACCTATTTGGATATAACAAAGTAAAAGAGTTTAAAATAAAATTAAAACGATGAATGTATTATCACATATGTAAAATTAATACAATATCAATTACTACATAATCTATAATCCATAATTAATTTTGTATATAATTGTACATTTCAATTCAATTGAAATGGCATGACTTATCATGTTAAGCATATGAGAAGGTCTTGGTCAACAAGTTTTAGCAACATCTTGCACCTTACTTAACCTCATTATATACTATTTCCCTTCGTTATCTATAATCTTGTATTATAAAACCTTTTGAGTACGTGTCTAGATCTAATCTAGACATAGGCTCTCTTGTCTTAGGATAGCTCCCATTGTCCTCACAGTGTGTGGGATTCATTCTTCTTGCATATCTCACAGTTGCAAGTATACTTAAGAGAACAACTGATCACTACCGTCAAACGACAGTAACGTCAAACTCTAGTGAGCCAATCGTTACCGATAAATGTTGATCAGTTGACAATATAATTTCCGTTGTATATTTCTCATTGTTCAACTATCTAGAACGTTCCTCGCAGATTTACTCCTCAAATAATCATAGCCAAGGTGGTTCTCCAACCATCCTTATGTGTTTAGAATATGGTTTTTGTGTAACTCATTGCAAATAAGTCCAACAAATATTTCCAAACATTTAGCTTCATATCTTAGTCCTTCTTGAGTATTAACAGATGAACTATATGGTTATATAGTGACTTTCACAAAGATTCGATTTTAATTTCTCGTCATACTCCAAGTATACGAAGTATAAGAATAGAGATACATCTTAGCATAATCAATTAATCCAGCAGCGGAAGCAAATGGATTCAATTTCTACATGTTCAAGACTTTTGAACTTGTCAAGATTCTTATTAACATAAGAATATTAACTTTATGCTAATATCCATCGAACTGGATATCTTAGAGATGTATTATTCTTCTCCTAAGTCTTTCATCACTCATAGTGATCAATATGTTATTTACATATAAGACTAATAATATCACCCTACTCCCACTAAACTTCGTGTATAAACAAAACTACTCGATAAATCGAGAAAGTTTTATTACATGACTAAAACATACCATTTAACTCCTTGACTTCTACTTAAGATTTCTTCTTAAGTTCACATCCTACCTTAGTATAGTTGTGATTTATAAAACTCATGCCAGATGATTTTAAAATTCAACAGTCAAATAATATTATGAAATCCGAATTTAACGAAGCGTTGCAATTGGTGTAAACCTCTTACCACCAATCAACCAAGTCATGGAAACATCTTAATGTTTATGTTCAGTTCGGACTTTTGTGGAAAAGAGTTGAAACTAGATAAAGAATCTTAATAAGTCACAGGTTTGTTACTTTCAAAAATAACATGGCTCCTGTCCACTTAGGTTTCGAAGAAATATTTACTAATTTTGACCAAGAAAGAACATTTTCCTACGTCTTATGACCAGTCTGTGGCTCTTGAACATTTTCACCTACTCTGTCTTTAAAAATAATCCTCTTTTCTTAATAGAATGCTTTAACTATGTTTTGATTTAGTGGAAAAATTTAAATGCCAGACAAATTTTATAACAGAAACTACCTCCCTCTATTGTAAAGATTCAATCATATCATATAAGATTCTTTGTCACTTTCTAACACACCTTATCTAATTTTATGTGCTTATAAAGATGAACTTGTGATACCATATCACACCCTTTTTAGCGCAAATCAAAGTCATTACTTTATTGTTCCCCACCTTAATAAAGTGTTAATACTTTGGTTTTATAATCTCTAGATTTTGATACTTTTAAAAAATTCATTGAACTTATTCAAAGAATTTCTGTTCTTACCGCATTAAGTGGATACCAAGTATATACCTAGTTCGTTGATAAAAGATATGAAGAAGTAATAACCTTTTCTGATTGAAATTATATTCGACCATACACTTCAAAGTGTAAATAGGGAGAATATCTTGCTCTATTCATAATCCTTTTCAAGAAGAAGATCATGAACTATCTTACTTTGAATACAAGATTCGCACATACCAAGAGATTCCCAATCAAATTGTTTGGAACACTAGTCAAAACTAGTTTCTAAATGCGATTTTCAATCGAGAATTGAGAAATGATTGGGGTCACCTACTTGAGTCTTGTATATATGACATTTCATTTCTAGTTTGAATATAATTACCTTGATTTGTATGGTCTCACCATAAACTTAATCGTGGTATGTAAGGGCACAACGCTTATTTTAATTGCATAATAGAGAAACCCTTTGTGTCTTATACAAAAACTTGAATTATATTCTTATTTAGAGTTAGTGTACATCATAACAATTATTGAGGTACATTTATAAATACAAAACTAAAATGAGTACACTACAACATTCTTGCTAGTCGTCACACGATAATGCCAAATATAATGATGAAATCCACAAATTTGTATCAAATACTCATGATGTGGTAAATAGCAAGAATGCAATGTCAATGTCATAGATATTCAAGAAGGAATATGTTGGAGTCACACGACCAACATCCTTGATCTTTACTTAATTGAGGTTTTTATCTATTTTAGTGTCTAACACTTTCTCTTTTGAGCTTAGTTCTATCCTTAACAATTAAGATATGTACTTACTTCTTATCGCTCCCACTGACTTCGCGAATTTCTACTTGATGAAGACTTATTCATATTAATTCCTAGTTAATCCTTCACAAGGGTTAACTCTATTGTGGTATTTGGTTAATCAAAATTTCTAACAAATCAATTAACCAATTTAACATTGTCATGTTCTTAACTACTTAAGTGCTTGATGACAAGTGTTTAGGTTGAGCAATAAGACTTTTGAACCGTGGATGCATAGAAGATATCATCAAAACATATTTTGAATAATCATTACTTCTATTCATACTTCTTCACAAGAAATCATACACATGTATGTTCGAAATTTAAGATGCTAATCTTATATGACATAGGACAATTCCTATGGAGTTCTATGGAATAGAACGATTCCTATGGAGCTAGTCCATGCCTTATTTAAACGGTTCAATTGAGGCTTTTAGAAAAGAGATTCTATTTGTCTTTAGCTATAGTGGTTTAATGGAGACATAAGTTAAAATCGAAATGACATCGAATATGTCTAGGAGCAAAGATATAAAACAAATTTAAACAACGAAATAGTGGGAAAAGTAACATTCATCGTAATATATGAAAACTTTTAGCAAGGTTTAGCATTTATATAATCTACCCAATTATATAAACGATTCCAAGACCCAAATTCATACTAGCTTGATTGTGGGATAACGGTCCCTCTACAACCTTTACTAATACAATTTGGTGGGTTAACTCGTTTAACCGATTCTACACTTAGAACTCTCGGTCGATGAAATTACATTAAGTTCATCTTTAGCCCGGACCTATTGAGACAACGGTCCCTCTAATACTTCCGTTGAGATCAACCAAATTTCGAAATGTAATAACATCTTATTACCCCACTTACCCAATGTTAAAAGAAAACACCCCGGTATAATATTTCAACACCGTATTGTTCACCTTATGAAATTGGAATTCATGAGTTCCTACTATTTGGTAAGGCTACGTCTCAATTTTTAGAAATGTGAAGGTCTTGTCAATTTATTATCTATCTCTTTTAAGTGAACAAAATTAGTGATCTATCGATAATTATAATTGACAAGGTCGATGATTCGATATAAAAGATATGCATGAGATGTTATGGCGATTTGGCATGCATGCAAACATATAAAAATAGAACATGTAAAGAAAAAGCAATTTCCTAGTATGGCCTTCCCTAAAATAGATAATCTAATAATCTATTACTTATTCGGAAACCAACTCCTTTGGTCCCTTGAACTTCATGTGACACGCCTCCCAAGGAAACACCGTCTTGATCGGAACTCCTTTCCGAATGGCTCCGTCTTTAGGAAACTCTGGAATTACAAAAATAATAATAAAATACATAGCTATTTCTATTATACATTTGTAATAAAAATTTAAATCTATTAAATTACAAAATGGTGATGTAAGATCACAATAAAATTACAACCGAATCAATATTCCCTTACATTACGGGTAATACCAATTAAAAACTAAGGCCATACTAAGACAAATTACATGATTTAAAATTACATAAATTTAAATAACATACATCTATAAGAATATGCAGCATTATATATGTATTCAACATGCAAAAATGAATGTGCCAATTCGCCCTACTAGATTATATCGTATAACGCTTTGGTTTTATGGAAATGTGTGACTTTTAACTTATTAAAATCACAAAATAACACTTAAATCAAATTTAAGCCCAAGTTAATTACCCTAACTGTCTTAGGACTCAAATATTAGTCTACACTAAGATTTGACAATAATCTTAACTTGGTTTTACATTATTGCTCATTATAATCTCATTAATCTTAACAATTAAGAAATAATTCCCAATAAATCATAAAAATTTGGATAAATTCGAAATCAAAATTTTTTATATTCTGGAATATGACCAAGGTCCCAAAAATTCAATAAAAATTGCTGACAAAGCAATTTTAATTTATTTCATGAATAAATAGCATAAATCATAATTTTTACAACTTAATTCCAAATTAATCACAAAAATTATGAAACATTCAAAATCAAAATTTTGAACATACTATGATAAATTCTAGATCCTGGAAAAACATAAATCCAACTAAAAATTTCGAATTTAATTTTATGATTAACAAAGTTGCCTTTTATCGATTTTATCACATAAAAATCAATAAACACACAAAATTAACAAAATTAATTTTTATTTTTCACATATGATGTTCTAAATATGTGTGCAACTTTGTGGAAAAGTTTCATGCCATAAATTTCTATTTAGCTATTTTTAGCTTATATAATCTCGATTTATTCCATTTTAACCATTAAAATCATAAATCTTGCAAATTTAATCACATTAACTTCAAATTTTACATACAATAAGTAAAATATGCATGTGAGATCATATTAAAATTTTGTGGCCAGAAACATTATATAACTCGTTTTAGTTAATAAATAACCATTTTACTCATTAAAATGTTATTATTATCCAATAAATTATAAAAATGAGCAATAAAATTCCATAAATCATCTAAAATGACCAAAAACATTTTAGAACCGGAATGTATACATGCATCAAAAATTTCGTGTATATATTATATTTACACAAATTTTCCGGTTTTTATTTTAGTCATCAAATAACTCGTAAAAAACTCAAAAACGATTTGCATGCATCAACAAAGCTCTGATACAACTTGTTAGGTTCATCAACCCCTAATAATCTCTAAATCACTTGTTAATTTAGATTTATAAGATCTAGTGCATGCAATATATAAATAAATGAAATAAAGAGAAAACGGATTTATCCTTACTAAATGGTAGACCGATTTATTTGGGCACAAGGTAGGACACCTTCCTAACCTTGTTCCTGAGATTAGTAACATTGGGATGATCTTCCAAGATCTTCAAGTTTCAAGTATAGAAACACTCCTCTTAGTTGCACCCAAGACCTACCCTTAACACTAATAATATTATTAACAAGATAATATTACTAGTAACCTTAAATTTATTCTAATAAAATTATTATTATTATTATAGTAGTAATGTTTTTGAGATATAAGAATTTTAGAACAAATTCAAGCATAAAACTATTTTATATGTGAGAGAAAGAGAGTTTTTGCATGAGTATTGAGTAAGTAAAATAAGAGAACTATTCTCTCATATATGGGAGAGGGGGTGGCCGGTCAAGGAGCATGGGGAAGGGAATTCCCTTTTGCTTTTTGTCTTACCAAAATAATAGGCTAGCTTAGGTGTGTTTAGGTGATATGATTATGTTTAATCCATAAAAAAATCAACTACACACACCCTAAAAGTACCCATTTAAAACCGGCTCCCACTACACTAAAGTGGAATTCCATTTTACAACTTATAATTTGTCAATTGTAATGTGTGACATGTGACATGTAACATGTCATTAGTAATATAAATGCATATTTAACTAATTAAATATCATTACACATCAAGTAAATTACATTTAACAAATTAACAAGTAATTCACAATTACATGTATGTAAAATGAGTAATTTTGAATTTAGTTATCATAATCTACAATATTTTGTAATTATAACTAACTAATTACTCTTATCTCAAATGTTTCATAAACATTAATCAATTTTAGTAATATAACATATTAATTACTAAATTGAATCTTATTTAATCACATTACAATAAGATATATAACTCTCACTCATTGATAAAAAATTGTTCAATTTAAGGATTTAATTAATCTGTATCGACATACAATTAATTAACTTATCAGTTAAAGGAAATATCGTATAGGTGTGACCTTAAGGCATCAAATGATCAGCACCGTCAAACGACAGTAACGTCAAACTCTAGTCAGCCAATCGTTACCGATTAATGTTGATCAGTTGACTATATATTGAATCATCCCTTGTGTATTCTTAATATGAGATTTAAAAATGTGATCGCACTATTGTTGAGGACACATACTCCAACAATTTTGGTCAATAATGATTTTATTTTATGAAAACATTGATTTAGTGATTTTTTTTCTTTAATAGCCTAATACATCAAAATTAGACGAAAAAAGAAGACATATTGTAAATATTTCACGATGAGTATTTATTAAGGCATGCATGGAATACAAGTTTCTCCTTTTCCGTGGCTTACATCGTCTTATTATTAGCATATCTAAGAATTTATACATTGTTCATATCTAAGAATGTAGAATTTATACATTGTTCATATCTAAGAATTTATGATCTTATCACCAAATTTTGATACACTTTCTGCAAGACCACAATGATGAGATAAATAAGCACTGCTTTGTATTATTAGAATTCAAATATCTTAATCCCTTGCCTTTCTCTATCAAAGTGATTTATAAGTTATATCACTATAGTCTATTTTTTTTAACCATGGTCTATTATAGATTTTTAATCAATTTTATAGTTAATTTATTAATAGACATAAAACTGATTTTATTAAGAGCTATACACATATCTAATCTAAAATTAAAGTTGAGCAAAACTAATTTTTTGTTACCGTTATAGCAGTTTTTTTATCTCCATTGAAACTAATATGGTGATGATGATGAATTTTGTTTATTATATCGTGTAAAAAGCCTTTACTGAAACCAACCATATCAGAATTTTATACTTCCTTTTTTCACTGTATAACTACGGTTACAGAGTATTAATTAGAGAATCATATATATTAGAGTTCTATTCTATGCGAACTTGAGAAGTATGAACACACTTCCCCATATGGAGTATATGGGATATGCTTAAATTGCCTCCTTCAACTACACATTTATATATATATATATATATATATATATATATATATATATATATATATATATATATATATATATATATATATATATATATATATATATATAGATTCGGGATCCTATGAGAACCAACTAAATAATGAGAACTGTGAGAACCACTCACAGCCCTTGATCAAATACACAATGAACGACGAGATAAACCCATCTAACTTGGAAAAATCTCGCACAACTAACCCCTTCCCCCCAAAACCATTCTAATCACCTCATTTTACTGAAACATATTCTCACTCATCTTTTATTTTTCTCTCTCTACGATTATCACCGTTTCTCCCTTTCATGTCAGACCACCGCTGTCACCTGCCGACGACGACATGAATTGGCGACGATACGACTACTCCTGCCCAAGTAGTCACTCTTGCCGAATTGTTCCTAATTTAGGTAATTATTTTCCCTAAATTTTACCTAATTCAAAGTAATCGAACCCTAATTCATCTTTTGGTAATTATTTTCCCTAAATCTTGTTGAAAATCCTTCATTTCGCTTAGTCGATCATACAATTTGTCTTTTGGTTTCGAATATTACCCGAATTCCTTGTGACATTTTCATGTAGTCGCCCGAAAAACTGAATCATGCGGAAATCACCGAGAAAGACTTATTGCTTCTGGTATAGAACTTCTCATATTACAAACTCTTTCCATTATTTATTTTATAAATTTTTGTTTAAAATTAGTTGTTGATGAGTTTTATTTATGCTCAAAAATTGTTGAATTTTTTATTACATACTTTTCTACAGTTTATAATAGTTCGAAAACTCATTAATTAACAAGTTATTTTTTGCTTATTAAATGTCGCTTATTGTGTTTCATGCGTTGGGGTTGATGTTTTGTCGTTAATTAGGCTGGATTGTATCGATTTGTTGCTGAAATTGTTTGTCTATCGAGTTTAACCATTGTAGATTTAGCATAGGCGATGTGTTTTGAGCTATTAAACATGTCAATATGCTTATATTCGTTCGGTTTTGGAATTTTAGGTTCAAAATTCTCATTACATTTCGTAACTATTTTGATTTTTCCTCTTTTGTAGCTATTTTCTAAATTATTTCTGGTAAAAATTTCTCATTACATTTCAGAACTTTTCTTTTTGAGCCAAGACCTAGGTGGACATTAGCATAGTCTCATAGGTTAGTTGCTGGTTTTTTTAGTTTTCTTTATTCTGTGCTCCAATGCTGCATAACTGCCTTAAAATTGCTTTAATGCAGCTAAGTTTCTTTTATGTTTTTGGTGCTTGTGTTTTTATTGTATAATAGTTTGTGCTTGTGTTTTTATTGCCTTAAAATCTCAATCTCACTCAAATTATTGATAGATATGAGGCGAAAGACTGTTGCGTTCAAGAAAAAAAATAAAAACCACCATTGAAAGAAGGTGAGTCCATCAAAGATTATTTTTCACCAAAATAAATAAATGCATTGAATAAGAAAACCATGAATGGTAAGGGTTTAGGGTTAAATAGCCTTATCAGTGCATAAAGTAGCCTTATAGATGCATGAAAAAGCGATATATGTGCATTAAACAACATTGTACATGCATGAAATATGTAAAATCTGCATTGTTTCGTCTTTTTTTTTTTTTTTTTTTTGTATTTGATCCCTATTTAATTGAATGACTGCTTGTGTTTTTTGTTTTTTATCCCCGACCCAATAATAATGGTAAGGGTTAGGGTTCAATAGCCTTATCAGTGCATTATATTAAGTAGTAGCCTTCTAGATGCATGAAGAAGCGATATATGTGTATTAAACAACCTTATACATGCATGAAATTGACTTTTCCGGAAAAGGGTTTAGGATAGCATTAGCCAACCCGGCTACCTAATCCTACCCTAAACCCATGTATGTGCATGAGATAACCTTATATGTGCATGACTTAGCTTTGTATTTTCATGAAATAACCTTGTATGTGCATGAAATAACCTTGTATGTGCATGAAATAACCTTATATGTGCATGAAATAACCATCTGCATGCATGGGATATTAAATTGGCTCAGGTCTTCAATTCGAATTTTAAAGGCTTGTCATACACGATGATTCAATTAATTACATTTAAGTGTTGGGTTATTCTCATTTTAGGACATTATTCCCCTAATTTTAATCTCGTCTCCTAAGAAAGGGTTCACTCTTCCCCTCTAGGGTGTCTTTTAGTCTGGCTCCAGAAATTGGAGACTTAGCTGGGACAGTGGAGGTGTCTTTTAATCGGAAGGGTGATAATGCCCCTTCAAGAAGAGTCTGGGGCTCATATAAGCATCGGACCGCCTGTTACTAATTGTGATGAGCGTTTGGTGACTGTTTTTTCAAAGGAGGTATGTTGATTGCTTAATATTCTATGCCTGGCTTTAGTGCTCCAAAAGAATATCTTTAAATGTACGACACTATAGTATGTTTTTGCATTAACTATTGCAGGATATAAATTCAAGATATTCGCCAGCTCAGCATGCGGTTGTTCTGATTTTCTCCAGGTTTTCTGAGGCCACTGCAGTGAAAGTACATACAGGCTCAAACAAGGGTTCCTCAATGTCTAATCAAGTTGGTTGTTTGTTGGGTAAAGGAGGTGGTATAGTTTCTGAAATGAGGAAGGCAACTGAGACATTTATTCATATATACAAAGGTGAGAAGGTGCCTAAGTGTTCTTCAGGTGACGATCAAGTAGTTGAGGTAACATACCCTCCTCCGTTTTCTGTCTTAATTTTTGTTGTGTTGCCGAACGTCTGATGTTACATTATACTGGTGTCTGTTATTAAACATTTGAAAGAGTTGAGAAATAAAGATTGAAGAGGCTACAAACTGCATGAACAACCACCACCAAACAACTGAACGCAACCCACATACCATGTCACCACTAAATCCCGTTTGATGTACCTTGAGGGCTGATTGCAACTTAGGCAACAATGGTATCATTAATGTAGCAATTGTGTTATGTATATCCCTCATTTCATGTTTGTTTAGCGTATATTAAAGGCTATTAGCTCAATGGTAGAGCGATGTGCACATTTTTCACAAAGGTATGGGTTCGAATCCCATATAGCCTATTAAATAAAAATCTCATGATTATTGCAACTTGTCGAGATGCAAGCGGTATAGTACAACTAAGATTAAACATGCTATAATCATACTTGGGCAGCTATAATCATACTTGGGCAATCCTGACCAGGCTGTAATTAGACTCGCACGTGCAGCAATAACCCCAAGACGCAGTGTAATAGCTTTGTTGATCAGAATTTCAGAGAGTAGCTTATGCTGTTATGCATAGAAACTATGACCATATATTCCAGTCTTTGGCGATCTCAATGTAAAAGAAACACTTGTACTTCCTAGCCAATGTGGGAGTTGAACCCACATCTTGTGCATTGCACAATGCTCTACCATTTGAGCTAATTGGCTTACGAAATAAGTAAAATGTAAGCATTTGTAATGTAAAAACAGTAATGACGATATCAAAGATAGTATAAACTGATATGTTAATGTTTCATTAAATCAGTTATAATGAACATATGTGGCCAACTAACAATGAATGCGGTCATTCAACTAGCAAGAAAAACCTCTCGGAAGTGCATGTCACTCATATTAGATAAGCAGGCAAGAAGAGAATAAGTTGGCTACATAAGTAAATGACAACAATAAATCATTTGTTTGCACTAAATAAGAGCATATATAAGTTACAAAAGAAATTTTCACTCTTTTATATATGTAATGACATCATTGGAGCTGAGAGCAGATGTACACATCTGTCTCATATTATTGAGCTCTATAGGTTTAGTTGTTTCTCTTAGCCACTATTATACAGTAGAAAGAAGTCTAGGTACATAGAAATATTCAGTAGATACATGAAAATAACCACTACATGCACAAAAAATTAAACATTAACAAAGGAAACCAAGGTTGTGTATTTCTTCAAGTCATATATGCAACATAATGAAAAATTCAAAAATTTGCTAAAACTCCAAGTCAAAATCACATTAGCTTATGATACGAACCACACAGCTACACACACCCAACCCAAACCCACCACTACCAACAATAGCCGCCATCACTCAACTACACACCACCACACCATCCCTGGGTGGCAGCATTATATTTCCGACGACGCAACACCCAACCTTGTCTGTACCATGAACTAGACGGACCATGCAGATGCACACACTAGTACTCCAGATACAAAAGTTAGGCCGCCAGATACACAAATTGATTCGTGCGACAATATACATAAGCACACCATAGCATCGAAAGAAAGAATTGGTTAAGACCACCCTATGGCTGAGATACATTATTACACTTTAAAAATGCACTAAATTATAGCACATATACACTATTTCATCTAAAAGGAGCACAAAAATATAGCTCAGGTACATCAATTATCTTCACGAGTTTACCTCACAGATACACCAACACAAAGCTCAGATACACGAGTTCACCTTAAATATACATATTAGAACTCAGATGCACTATTACATCTTACATATGCACTAAATTATAGCTCAGATACACTGTTTCACCTCACATAAACAAAAAAGAGTACAGCTCGGATACATCAGTTCTCTTCACTAGTTCCCCTCGTTAATACACTGAAACATAGCTTATCTCAGCTATAATTTAGTGCTTTTCTTAGGCTAAATACCGTATCAAGGTTACACCAGCGAAATACTCATCCGAGCTAGATTTTTGTGTCACATAAAATTGCGTAAATTAGATTACTGTATAATAAAAGATTTCTCATGTGGCAAATTGACTATTGAACACTTTACATAACAAAAGATCGAATAGAAGACACGATTCCATTGTATAGCTTCAATAATAAAAACATTGAAGTTACACGATTCAACGAAAAAATTGAATTCAACTCGATTATTGTTAGAAAGAGAAACACTTATTAATTAGTCAAACCCTATTTTCAGATTCTAGTATACCTAAACGAAGATTTTTAATAGATTCATGTGTTAATATTGGCCATAACATTAATTTACGATACAAATCTCATTTTTTTTCAAAAATTTGCACATAGACAGGTAATTTCAATATTAATTATTCATGTTTTGGGGAAAAAATGCAAATGAAAATATGACTTGAATCGAATACAAACCTCATTGAATGGAGAAGATGTGATCTACGACATTTTTGCAGACTCGAAGGAAATCGTAGCGGACGAAGTCGCTGTGTTCATATAGCGTGGTTTTTTTCTGGAGATTAGAGAGAATTTGGGGGAAATAAAATAGGTGATTGAGGAGAGAGATACGTAATGTGAAATAATAAGCAAAAGTATTTCGCGCCCCGTCACAAAGCATGAGAATAAATCTCAGCTCTTGAATCTGGTTCGATCTAAGGGTTCTTATTAATCTAGAGGTTCTCATGGTTCTCATTATGTCAGTGGTTCTCACCGGATCCCGACCCTATATATATATATATATATATATATATATATATATATATATATATATATATATATATATATATATATATATATATATATATATATATATATATGATTTGGGATCCGGTGAGAACCACCTACATAGTGAGAACCGTGAGAACTCCACCTTAATGATTTTTTTCCTAAAAAATGACGACATATTTGGATTCAGCATAGAATTTTTTGTCTAGATAACATATTTCTTGGTCCAAAAAGTGTAAATTATTGACCGGAATCGTGACGAGAAACATTTTATTAATTTTGATGCACCTAGTACTCATTTTTTATGTATCTAACAATTTTCACGCACCTAGAACTCGTTTTTGTGCACGTAGAGCCTGATATTTTCATGTACCTAGTAATCATTTTCATGCATTTAACAATTTTCATGCACCTAGTATTGATTTTCGTGCATCTATAGCCATTTTAGTAACCTAATTGTATTTTTTTACATTAGGTTTATATTTTGTTAATAAAATCAAATAATTTTGTTTAGCTATACTAAAAATATGTTAGAATAAGCTAAACTAAGGGTAAATGATCCATCAAAACTTTCGGAACAAGATTTGATGATGATTTAGTAAGGGTTCTCATGGTTCTCATTATGTTGGTGGTTCTCACTAGGATCCCCGACCTATATATATATATATATATATATATATATATATATATATATATATATATATAACTTCCCCACTTCAATCCTCAAATTAATCATTTACGTTGCTTTCTATTTTGTGTTATACACTATGCATATGTTTTCTCTGCCAAAATCCAGCATGGGTGGTAATTGGTATCCATATTAGTAAGTGTCGTGGACAAATCGATCGACAAAGGATTAAAGTACGGAATAGTAAATAAACACTATCTAAGTATAAGGTAAATTCACCGCCGACTAATGTGAGTTGTGACTAATCTCTACTCACAAAAGGAAGGCAAGCAATTAAAAATTAAATAAAAAAAGATAGTCTTATAGGAATTGAACCGTCAACCCTTTAATGTCGCGAGAAAATTAGAGCATAATATTACCTCTACAACAAACGTAAGTAAAAAAAGGAGACTGCACATTATGTAACTATTTAGTTCCAGAATGCTTACTCTACTAAAGTACAAGAAAAGATAAAGAAGTTATTTCTACTCCTACGAGACAGAAATTGCTAAAAAAGTGGATTAATGAAGAACTCTAAAAGTATACTCCTATATAACAAGAGTATATTTTTCTCTAAATGCTTTTTGATTAGGATTAATTAGGACCAATGTTTAAATTACATTATCTAAGCTATTTTTGGTATTTTGATTTTCAAGTTTTATTAGATTGTTACTATTTTATTTGCATGATTATTCATGTTGTATGAGCAACAGTTCTATTTTAGTTTATCGTTATTTTAGTTTTATTGTTGCTAATCCATGCCCTAAACTTTTTTAATCACTGTTGAGGTATTATCAAGATACAACAACACGATACCGGTGTCAAACTAAGGTTGTATATGAAGTACGAGCATATAATGATTGGTTGGAGTACGAGCACATAATGACTGGTTTAAGATCGAGTGTTGTTAAAGAAATGTATGAGGGTGCGTAATTTGGTCATTTTAGAGTTGTAATACTAATTATGTCGTGGAATTAGTCTTAAATATTGGTGAGCCAAAGTCGCATGCTCCCATAGATAAATAATAGGTCCTATTACCTTAAACTATATAGTAGAGGTTGTTGGAGCTAGTGTCCTCCACAGTTAGTGTGATAACGTATATAAATCTCTTATAGGTTCACAGGGTATACTTAGTATTTTATCAGTTGATTAACGTTTACTTAATAACGGTTGGCTTGCTAGAAGTTTGACGTTATTATCATACTGATGACGGTGATCAACTGGTCCCTAAAAGTCACACCTAAAGGATGTGTTTGAGAGATGTGATTATATGAAAATGTAATCACATTGATGCCTTATATGACTAAAAGGTTAGTCCATGTATTTGACTAAAAAGTTAGTCAATGTGATGATGAGACAATTATTTAATACAATTAAATAATAACAGCTGAGAAGAATTAATTGTTAATTCGTAAATTGAATATAAACTGTTATATTTAATTATTGTATATAATGTGAGATCAAACGAATTAAGATATTCATTCGTAATTAAACATAAACGGTTATATTTAATTAGCAAATTATAAATATGCGATATTTATAGTTAATGTATATATTATACGATATTGTCATAATAATTGATGACGGACCGGTATTAATAAACCGACTGCAAACTGTTGTGTGTAGACTTATTAAATACGTGACGATATAAATGAAAATTGATAAGATATACACATTTTTATACAATATGATAACTACCAAAAATAAGGAGATTTTTCCTCCTTATTTTCGGTTGTTACACGATTCAAAAGGGAGGAAAATAAGAAAAAAAATATCTTCCTTATTCTCCTCCTCTTGGACGGTTAAAAGAGAAAAACAGGGATCATTTTTCTCACTTCCTTTTGACCTAATTCTCATATCACAAAAAAAAACCTAAAATCATTAGAAATTAGGGAACTATTCTAGCAAAGAAGAGAGGCATTTCTCATAGCATTTTGGGTGCAACGATTAGGAGAATATCGATCTCAATATTTGTTCTTAGGTTAAATTGCTAGGACCAAAGGTTAATTCTAATCTCTACTCTTTTTGTTTATGCAATTTCGTTTATGACTAGCAATTTCATAATTATAATTTCGTTATTATCCGAATTTCTTGATGAAGTATACCGATATTTCCACAAGTGGTATCAGAGCATAGGCCACGAAATTTTTTTATATGATTTTCATAAATGGATTTAAACAAAAATTTTGAAGAGAAAAAAAAAAAAAAAATTCGGCCGAGAGCAATTTTTTTTGCCGAGATGGTTTTTCTTTTTTTGATGTTTTGTTCCATTTTGATTTATTGATATTGCTGTTTTAATATGTTAAGATGATAATATGATAAATTTGTAGATGTTTTGATTTAATAAGAATTAAATTAAAATGTAAATGAAAATTGTTTTTTAATTGTTGATGATTTGTTTTTGCTATATAGTTTTGGCATACAAGTTAATTTAACAATGTTCAAATCAATTGTGATGAATCAAATATTCGGATAATCGATTTAATCATAATTTAGATATTCATTTTAAGAGGTTAAATTGAATCATCTAGTTTGGATCCATGTTTAAATTAAATGTTGATGATTATGCCAATCTTGTTCTAGTAGCAACATTAAACAAATTTGTTCTTCATAAAAGTTTTTTTTTTTTTCGGAAGAGAAAGAAAAAAAAAAGTTGTTTTTGTTTTTTTTTGGGCAGAATGCCAAGAAAAGAAAAAAAAACCTGTTTTTTTTGTTTTAGGGCTAAATGCCGAGAAAAGAAAAAAAACTGTTTTTTTGTTTTTTTTTTGAAATGCCGAGAGTCTTTATAAAAAAAAATTTTTTTTGTTTATTTTGGCCAATAATTATTATACATTATTTCTATAATGTATGATTGTTTGTTGTGAAAAAGTTCACAAATTTAAGATACCCAATTATTTTAAAGAGGTTTAAAATAATGTTGGATTAATTCATATCACTAGTTAATGTGAATTAAGATTGGAATTATTGTGAGTAATTGAGGAATTGTCACATAATTCTGATAATTATAAAATAGGTGGTTTGGATATATTACTCTACATAATTAAGAAATTATGTCTTGAATGGTTAATTTATAGTTGATGCATTTTTATTTAGTTGTATGAATTGTTGAATGGTTTAATTTACGTATTTTTGCAATCGGTTGTAATTTTGTATTACCTAGTGTGGCCTTAGTTAATTATATTTTCGTAATGATGGAAACATAATTTTAATGTAATTTTGAAATCTCGAATCTCCTTTTGGTTTTCTTTTGTATTATGTTTTTGAAATTAAAATGTAAATAGGTTTATTTTATAATTTTAATTGTAATTTTGAGAAGACTAAAGATGGAGATTGGATTGCTCACTCCCGCTACATGGACCAAGATGGAACATCAAGACAAGCTTCTCGGGTCCTAGGAAGGATTCCAAAGTTGTATTTATGTTCATTTTGGTAGATAGGCCACACTAGGACTTTGTTTTTGTTTTACGTTTTTCCATTCTCTTTGCTTTTCTTCGCATGATAATTAGTGCATCATATTCCGCCTAAACCAAACCACCTACTACTTATATGCATGAAAATTGACTCATATATATTGAATGTTAGTTATCATCGACATAAGATGTCACAATTTTAAGCCATTATCATAATTTATTCATTCTCGCATGCTAGATATTAGTTCACTTAAAATGAATTAAAATAAAGTTGATGGGATCTTCCTCTATAACTAAAATTGAGACTAGTCTTTATAAGGGCAAACAACTATGAATCCCTTCTTCGTCGGTAGGCATATATGACCTTACTCTCCATGTGACCCCTTCTACGTTGGGTAAGTAGTTTGTGTTGACTTATTTTACCTCAACATTATAATCTGAAGAGTTTCTCGTGATTATGATGGACTAAAGATAGAATTTACAGAAATTTATCAACCAAGAATTCTAATAAAGAGAATTAGCCAAGAGGTTGGCTTATCAATTTACAGATAATTGAGTCTTAGGATCATTTATATAATTCTTGAGGGAGGTCAATTGTATAAATGCTTGAGTCTTCGCTTATAACAGTTTTGCATTAGACTTAAATCATAACGATGAGTATGCTTATTATGTTTTTATTCTTCTTTTCGCAATGTAGAATTCGTTTTATATTCATAATACTGCTTACAACAAATGGCTGGAAATAATGATATCCCTATGCCAAGTGCCACACTTGCACGCGAGTCCTGGCTCAAAACTTTCATGGACCACATGAATCAGTCCACCCGACTGAAGATTGATGGGTCCAACTTTGCGGACTGGGAGGCATCATTACGGAATGCTGGCATTGCTGACAGTAAGCTCAAGTACTTAACTGAGCCAATACCGCCAAACCCAGACCCCAATGCAAGAGCTAACGAGTCACTTGCTTATAGTGACTTCGTTATAGTAGCGGGTGCGATAAAGAACGTACTCATATTTGCAATGGAAACCAATTTGCAAAGACGCTTCATTGCCCAAGGTGCAAACAAGATTTTCACCACGCTCACTAATGAGTTCTCAAAAGCACTGAGAATCGTTACTTATGAGCATACCTGTCGCTTATTTGATGCGAAACTCCAGAAGGCCAACCGGTTAGCCCACACATTCTTAACATGATTGAGAATGTCGAGAAACTGGAGGCACTTGATTGCAAAATCAGTGAGAGCATAGTCATTGACCGTATGCTTCATTCACTTCATGATGGTTTTGCCCTTTTCAGGGCAAATTACTACATGAATGACATGAAGAAAAGTCCTCATGAGCTACACTCACTTCTCGTATAGACCGAGAAGGATATGAAATTGAGTGGGAGCATGAAGCAAGATGTTCTCATGATTTTCAACAAGAATAAGGGTAAGGGCAAAGCTCACGGCGACCTAACTGTAGGAAAGCCAAAGTTTAAAAAGTCAGGAAACGGTAAGAGTGGGCCTGGTGAGACTAGTGGCTCACTAGGCAAGGCAAAGAGCAAGGACGGTAATGTTGAGTCCCACCATTGTCACAAGACTGGGCATTGGAGGAGGAACTGTCCCGTGTACCGTGAGGACATAAAAGCAGGCTGCGTCACTCCTGTTGGTATGTCATCTTATATTCATATGATTGAGATTAACCATGCAAGTTTCGGAACTTGGGTACTTGATACTCGTTGTGGTTCTCATCTGTGTAATAATTTGCAGGGCCTAAAAAACATCAAACCCCTCGCAAAGGGTGATGTGGACCTGCGAGTCGGGAATGGAGTACGAGTTGCTGCAGTCTCAATGGGAACATACGTAATCCAGCTCCCTAGTGGTTTTGAGTTATATTTATATAACTGTTAATATGTACCCAGTTTATCTAAGAATATTATTTCTGTTTCCGTACTTGATAAAAACGGTTTTTCATTTTCAATAAAGGACAATAGCTGTATTTTCTCTTTTAATGAAATGGTTTATGGCAAAGCAGTTTCCATGAATGGAATTTATATCTTAGATCAAACCACAGATATATTACATGTGAATAATAAGAAATTAAAGGTTGGTGACAAAGATCAAACTTATCTATGGCATTGTCGAATGGGACACATAAATGAAAAACGTATAAAGAAACTCATTGAGAATTGGACTATTCCCACATTTGATTTCTCTTCATTTGGCACGTGTGAATCATGTCTTATCGGCAAAATGACTCGAATTTCGTTCAAAGGTGTTGGAATGCGCGCTAGTGACCTATTAGGACTCATACATACTGATGTTTGTGGACCTATGTCAATCACCGCAAGAGACAGGTATAGATATTTTATCACTTTCACGGATGATTTGAGTAGATACGGATATGTCTACTTAATGAAGCATAAAAGTGAGTCTTTTGAAAAATTCAAGGAATACCAGAATAAGGTTGAGAACCAACTGGGAAGAAATGTTAAAGGACTCCGTTCAGATCGGGGTGGCGAATATCTTTCAAATGAGTTTGATCAACACCTTAAAGACTGTGGAATAGTTTTGCAGTTAACTCCACCTGGAACACCTCAATTAAATGGTGTGTCTGAACGGAGAAATCGAACACTACTTGATATGGTTCGATCCATGATGAGTCACACGGTAGTACCTGATTCATTATGGGGTTTTGCTCTTTTGTCAGCTGCTCTTATACTTAACCGAAGTCCGTCTAAAAAAGTCGACAAGATTCCATATGAAATGTGGAAGGGAACGGTCCCTAACTTGTCCTTTATTCGGGTTTGGGGCTGCGAGGCTTATGTCAAGTGGAGACACGAGGATAAGCTCGGCCCGCGATCGGTCAAGACATACTTTATTGGTTATCCAAAAGGAATGTTTGGTCATTACTTCTATTCGCCTACCGAACATCGAGTTTTTGTTGCGGCTAGTGCGAAGTTCTTAGAGAAAGAATTTCTCGAGAACAAGTCAAGTAATAGAACCTTCGAGCTGTCGGAGATTCAAGAACCAACAACCAAGGAACAGATGGAGGAATATGTTCCTTCAACTAATGATACGGTTAACATTCCTCAGGAACCTAGGAGGTCGGGTAGAGTCTCTAATCCTCCAGACAGATACATTGGTATGGTCGAGGAAAATGACATTTTACTCCTATCGAGTAATGAACCCGCTACCTATAAAGGTGCCATGACCTGTTCTGATTCTAAGCTATGGCTTGAAGCCATGCAATCCGAGATGGACTCCATGTATGAGAATGACGTATGGGATCTTGTTGATTTACCTAACAAGGTAAGACCTCTTCAGTGCAAATGGCTTTACAAAATAAAGCATTTTGTAGACGGACAACCAGATACCTATAAGGGATGACTAGTGGCAAAAGGTTTCACTCAAGTGCACGGATTGCATTATGATGAAATTTTTGCACCCGTAGTTATGCTGCGTTCCATTCGGATAATCTTAGCGATTGCCGCTTTTCATGACTATGAAATTTGGCAGATGGATGTGAAAACTGCCTTCTTAAACGGTTATTTGGAGGAGGAGTTGTACATGGTGCAACCCGAAGGTTTCATAGATCTTGAAAATCCTAAGAAACTGTGCAAGCTTAAACATTCCATTTATGGACTTAAGCAAGCTTCTCGGAGTTGGAATCATCGTTTCGGCCAGGTGATAAAAGAGTATGGTTTCACACGATCAGTCGAGGAACCATGCTTATATATCAAGTCGAGTGGGAGCAAGATTGTTTTCTTGATATTGTATGTCGATGACATACTCTTGATTGGGAATGACATTCCTCTCTTATCTTCGGTAAAAGGATGGTTGAAGAACCATTTCCAGATGAAAGATCTGGGTGAGGCACAACGCATATTGGGAATCCGTATCTATCGAGATAGATCACGACGGATGTTATCACTGAGTCAGGAGTCTTATTTAGATAAGATTCTTGAAAGGTTCAGCATGACCAACTCCAAGAAGGGGAACCTTCCAATGACGTCTGGGATGCATTTGAGCAAGTCTCAGTCACCCCAGACACCTTAAGAGGTCGAGCGCATGAGTCGTGTTCCTTATGCACCAGCCATAGGATCAATCATGTATACCATGATATGCACACGTCCAGACGTGGCATATGCATTGAGTATGACGAGTCGATACCAAGGCAATCCAGGTGAAACACACTGGATAACTGTTAAAAACATCCTTAAGTACCTACGGAGGACTAAGGATTGGGTATTGACTTATGGAGGAGATACTAAGCTATGTGCAATCGGTTACGCAGATGCTAGCTTCCAAACGGATCGAGATAATTCGAAATCTCAGTCTGGATTCGTTTTTACTCTTAATGGTGCTACGGTCAGCTGGAAGAGGTCCAAACAGGAAGTTGTAGCAGATTCTACTACTGAATCCGAGTACTATGCCGCTCGTATGAAAGCAAAGAAAGGAAGCTATATGGATGCGTCAATTCTTACAAGGACTAACCGTAGTTCCTAGTTCGAATGACCCAATCACCATCTATTGTGACAATGAAGGCGCCATCTTCCAGGCCAAGGAGCCTAAGTCTAGCAACAAGTCTAGACATGTACATCGGAAGGCTCACCTGATCCGAGATTACGTGGAGTAAGAGGAGATAGTGATTGACAAGATTGCTTCGGATGACAACATCGCGGACCCTCTCACTAAACCATTGAAATATGATAAGAATGAAGGGCACGTTATTTCCATGGGAATTAAACATGCTCCTGAGTTGTACTAGTTGCTTATGGATTCGATACATTTTCTTTTTCCATATGCTTTTTATAACTTCATCGTTTTATTTCATATTTTGTTTTTCATGTGGATTGTACGACAACATTGAACGCCACAAAGTGAACTGAATTACATTATATTTGTTTTGGTTCGTAATCGCCTACATGAGCTGATAACTCTGGCTATTATTTTGTGAAGTTGATTGATGGTGGGTTCAACGAGCCATAAGTCAAACGGTTGGCTGATCGATCACAGATGCGAGTTATAACGATACCTCGTAGGACAATTGTGACAACGTAATGGAGTCCTAAATGTTTAAAAACATTCGGTGCCAGGTCGTGGATTGGACGTCCATTGTGTTCCTAGAGTCGATTCTTTTGACTATCGACTGTCTCTTGAGATTAAGGCAGTTTTTGGGTGACTTTGGTTTCTTTCTCATGGTCGACCGTAACAGGAGGCTAAGCAGATTTTTACTGGGTCATTTCATCGTGCTTATATCTCAGGATTCGAGTTGAAGAAAATATCCAATCTTTATCAGGTTTAGTCATTTCTCAGGGCCACTCGAGGAGTTTAATCGAAATGCATGGCCATGCTCGAATAATGATTCGTTTATCGTTAAGTTACTCTCTAGTCGGAAAACCACTCTTGATATTGATCACTTGTAAAATACGACCTTTGTGAATACGGATTTTGCAAATTGTTTTACATTGAGTGGGAGAAATTTTAGGATATGAGAATCGGTTATCGCACATACACTTTTGAGGACAAGTGGGAGATTGTTGGAGCTAGTGTCCTCCACAGTTAGTGTGATAACGTATATAAATCTCTTATAGGTTCACAGGGTAAACTTAGTATTTTATCAGTTGATTAACGTTTACTTAATAACGGTTGGCTTACTAGAAGTTTGACGTTATTATCATACTGATGGCGGTGATCAACTGGTCCCTAAAAGTCACACCTAAAGGATGTGTTTGAGAGATGTGATTATATGAAAATATAATCACATTGATGCCTTATATGACTAAAAGGTTAGTCCATGTATTTGACTAAAAAGTTAGTCAATGTGATGATGAGACAATTATTTAATACAATTAAATAATATCAGCTGAGACGAATTAATTGTTAATTCGTAAATTGAATATAAACTGTTATATTTAATTATTGTATATAATGTGAGCTTAAACGAATTAAGATGTTAATTCGTAATTAAACATAAACGGTTATATTTAATTAGCAAATTATAAATATGCGATATTTATAGTTAATGTATATATTATACGATATTGTCATAATAATTGATGACGGACCGGTATTAATAAACCGACTGCAAACTGTTGTGTGTAGACTTATTAAATACGTGACGACATAAATGACAATTGATAAGATATACACATTTTTATACAATATGATAACTAGCAAAAATAAGGAGATTTTTCCTCCTTATTTTCGGTTGTTACACGATTCAAAAGGGAGGAAAATAAGAAGAAAAAAATATCTTCCTTATTCTCCTTCTCTTGGACGGTTAAAAGAGAAAAAGAGGGATAATTTTTCTCACTTCCTTTTGACCTAATTCTCACATCACAAAAAAAACCCTAAAATCATTAGAAATTAGGGATCTATTCTAGCAAAGAAGAGAGGCATTTCTCATAGCATTTTGGGTGCAACGATTAGGAGAATATCGATCTCGATATTTGTTCTTAGGCCAAATTGCTAGGACCAAAGGTTGATTCTAATCTCTACTCTTTTTGTTTATGCAATCTCGTTTATGACTAGCAATTTCATAATTATAATTTTGTTATAATCCGAATTTCTTTATGAAGTATACCGATATTTTCCACAGAGGTAAGTCGGGTGTCAAATATGCTGGGAAGACGTTGTAATCAATGTGTAGAAAGTAAAGAGTACAAGAAACAATAATATAGGGGTTTTTGAGATTGATTAAGCAATAAACTACTAAACAAATAGTAAAGATAGGTGAATTCAGTTGATTAAAAGTCTTGAGTCAACAAATATCCACTATCAACAAACCATTTGTCTTCGATTGTCTTTAATTTAATTACTCTCAAGTACTTTATTGTGGAAATACGAATTTCCTTCTTCCTCTTAAATTTAGTCAACTAACTCGGAACGCGATATTAGAAGACCATAATTATTGAACAAGCTATCTAATCCACGCTCTAGATTTAATCCAACAACAACAATAACGATCAAAGAAAGCAATAAAGATAATGATCTTTAACACACGCGGTTAACGGTACGAATTATATGTTTAGTCTCCACTTCGTCCTAATAACGATGAAACGCATACAAATTATTAGGGTAAAGTTTGCTACTGATGGGGCATATTCTGCACCCGCTGACCGAGTCAACATATTGAGCAAGGTCAAAGACATCCACAGCAAGTCAACGTATTAGACAAACCCTAACCGACGCGACTGTCTACTGTCACTTGGGTCCCGGCTGGGCAACTAGCCAGCCGGGAGGCATATCCGCGTACTCATATCCAAGACCCCTCGGCATGGAGTCAACCAGGTCCGCCGGCCTGCCATGGGTCCCTCGGCCGAGGGTAGAACAGTCTTTCCACCTGCTCTGCCACTTGGCCACTTGGCCACTACGTGACAAAAGGTGAAAGTCTATAAATACTCCTCAACCCTCATTGAGGAAAGGATCCGAAAATAATCAATTAAACACACTAATCTGGTATAAACTCCTTATCTCTACAATATACTTTGTGCCAAGTAACACACAACTTAATCCCTTTTAAGTTTACTGACTTGAGCGTCGGAGTGAGTTCGCTCGGTACCAAGCCGAGCCCTCAGTTTGTTCATTGTTTCAGGAGAGGCCGAAAGGAAGAGTCAAGCAAAGTCATCATTCTACAAGCTTACGTGGTAACAAATCCGCTCCTCCGGAATTACACCGGAACAATTGGCGCCGTGTCTGTGGGGATAGATACTAGAAGCTAGTCAAATCCCTTACAAAAAAAAAAACAAAACAAAACCCACCCAACAAGCTAAGAAGATGTCAAAACAACAAGAAGTAATTGTGAGCGATTTAAACCGCATTCTATCAGGATGACACGAGTCCATAATTTCGAGATTGGGCAATCCCCCCACGGCCGAGTAATTCAACGGCGTACGGGATGCCAATACTACGGAAACACCGTCACGCCAAGTCACCGTCATGGGACATGTGGTCGATGCAGCCAAATTGAAGCTCTTCCTGGACCTGATGGGTAATACGCCGATCACCCCCGCCGCAACGACGGTGACGACAGCACACCCGCAGGTGACCAGGGCCCATAAAGTGACCCCGAACAACTTGTCCGGGGCAATACAAGGAGCCATGCACACTAGGATGCCGGCGGGGCCCGTGCTGCCAGTGGCAGACCAAAGTCCTTCCCCCACTCGCGGGAGGACAGCGTCGCCGCGGCAACAACGAGGCCCGCCCCGAAGAAATGAAGAAAGAAGTCCGACTATCCAAAGTCGGGCAACAAGAAGCCCTTCCCGCTACGAGGAGAGAAGCCGGACTAGAGTTGCGAGGAGCCGATCGCCACGCGTCATTCGACACGTGGTCAGACAGCCCCTCAATGCCTACGTCCTCGGAGTCTCTGTGCCAACCAAACTAAAGCTGCCGTCCCTATCATACAAAGGGGATAGTGACCCAACCGACCACGCCGAGGCTTTCGAGTCTTACATGTCGGTATGGGAGCAGCCTGATGAGGTATGGTGCCGGGTCTTCCCAACAACCCTGCATGGGATGGCCCAGAGTTGGTACAAGGGGCTGCCTAATGGTTCGCTATACTGCTACGCCGACCTAAGGGATAACTTCATAGCCCAGTACGCCTGCAACAGGAGAAGAGCCGTGGAGACATCGGATCTCCTCACTATCTGACAGGGGGAGGACGAGTCTCTACGAAGCTATGTGAAGAGGTTCGACGCAAAAGCTCAGCAGATCCGTGAGCTGAACACCGAACTAGCGGCTTCTTGACCGATGAAAGGCCTCCCGAAAGGCGAGCTCAAAAATGAGCCGATCAAGTGCGAGGTCCTCAACCCGGACTCCACCGAGAAAGATGGCGGACCAAGCCGTAAAGGTGGAGGATTACCACAAGACCGGGTAGGCCACGGTGAAGTGGGCACCAAGAAAGGAGGAGCCGCCGGGAGAATACCGATGAAGGTCGCCGTGACATGAATAGGCCACTACCGAAAGATGTAACAGAAACAGAGCTCGGCGGGGCGCGGGGAGTTCGGGACCATACACCCGAGAAGAGGTATCACGGTCTCACCCCCGGTCAAATCACCGGGCCGAGGTCTATGCCCCGAGCAAGAATGAAGGGCGAAGTGGGCAAGACCCCCAAGACGAGGGCGGAGGGCGACGCAAACCAATTTTGCGATTAACACGGCCAGCCCGGCCATAAGACCGACGACTGTCGGCATCTGAAGAACGCCATCGAGGAGCTGATCCGGAAGGGAGCCCTCAGCAAGTACGTAGCTGGGGCCCCGGAAACGAGCTCCGACGGGGCGAACAGGAAATCAGTATTCCAGAGGATGGGAGTGATCCAAGTGGTTATCGAAGGAAACGAGAACGGAGGATCGGCTAATGGGCACAAACGGCACCTAAATGAGCTTTACCAAGCCATCAACTTTGTGCCCACCACAGCAATCCCCGCTTCCACCGTCCCCGATATAACCATCGGAAAGAAAGACTACGAAGGAGTCGTAGCCCGCACAAACGACTACCGGTAGTCCACACTGGACATATCCAACCACTTGGTTAAGAGGTGCCTAATTGATACAGGCGCCTACACAGACATCATGTTCAGGGAATGCTTCCTCAACCTCGGTCTGAAGATTAAGGACCTGAGTCCCTGCACCAACCCACTATACAGCTTCTATGGGGCTGGCCTGGTACCCCTGGGGTCAATCAGGTTGCCGATGATGTTCGGCGAGGCGGATGCGGCCAAGAACGTTTTATCTGAGTTCGTGGTCATTGATGGTTCGTCCGCCTACAATGTTCTAATAGGCCGGGTTACTTTGAGCGAGGCCGATCTTCGTAATGTCCATCCGGGCCCCGACATTGATGTATGTCTCGGACCGGGGGAGGCACAAAAGCTCGTCTCAAAGGACGAGAGAGACGAAATTATCAATGTCCAAATATCTGCCAGAGGGTGTAACATGCAATCCCTCAAAGTGGCGAAGAAATCAGAGAAGGGGAAGAACCCATCCTTACGACAGGAGGGTGATCCGATGAGCACCAACAACGTCAACATGGTCGAGGGGGCCGAGACCGAAGAAATAGAAATTGACCCGGGCGCACCGAATCGCTTGTCGGTGCCTACCGGGAGCCAAAATTCAGCCGACCTCCTGGACTGCCGAGAAAGAACAAAGACGTCTTCGCGTACTCGGCCGCCGAGATGCCAGGCGTGAGCCGAGAGGTGATCGTTCACAAGCTGAACGTACTCTCCAACGCGCCTGTCAGCGCGAAGATGAGGAACTCCTCGGCCGAGAAAGATGAGGCCATCAAGGCCGAGGTAGACAAACTATTAGAGGCGGGCTTTATCATGCCTTGTACTTACCCTGAGTGGCTAGCAAATGTTGTAATGGTGAAGAAGTCATCAGGGGGGTGGAGGATGTGTGTTGATTTTACAAATCTTAATAAAGCATGCCCTAAAGATTGCTATCCCTTGCCTCGAATAGATAGCTTAATTGACGCAACGGCATGCTACACTATGCTGAGCCTGCTAGACGCTTTCTCAGGATACCATCAGGTATTCATGGCCGAAGAAGACATGCCTAAGTGCGCATTCATCACCATACACGGCACATACATATATAAAATGATGCCGTTCGGTTTGAAAAACGCTGGCGCAACTTACACTAGGCTGGTGGACAAATGTTTTAAGATCAAAAAGGGCGAAACATCGAGGCTTACGTCGACGATGCTATTGTAAAAAGCAAGTCTGACAGCGAGCACTTGGCCGACTTGAGCGAAACATTTTGTTCACTTAGAAAATACAAGATGAAACTTAACCCAATGAAATGCAACTTCGGTGTCCGGGCAGGTAAGTTCCTCGGCGTGCTTGTCAGCGCCAGGGGAATTGATGCCAATCCAGAGAAAGTCCAGGCAATACTGGACCTACCGGAGCCGAGGAATCGAAAAGAGGTTATGATGTTGACCGGGAGGATGGCGGCTCTCGCCCGTTTCATTTCCCGGTCAGCCGACAAGAGCACCCCATTCTTCAAAGTGTTGAAGGGGAATAAAGACTTGGTGGGGAGGAGGAACAGAGCACGGCAAAGCAATCGAAAGCTCATCTTCAAACTCTCCCAACCCTGTCCGGCCGGGATCTTTGGGGAGACGCTATATCTATACATAGCAGCGATTACCTCGGCCACGGTCGATCCGTAATCTTTAGAGAAGAAGACAAGAAGAACACCCAATCTACTTTGTCACCATACATACATCGTTGCCCGCCGAAAGAAATTACCCACCGATTGAAAAAGCGCCTTTCTTTGTCGTCGTTGCCGCAAGGAAACCGAAACCTTACTTCGACGCGCATCCCGTGACGGTCTTAACCGACCAACCATTGGAGAAAACATTGGAAAAATTTGAACAATCCGGCAGACTCATCAAATGGGCAGTAGAGCTATCCGGCTTCGGCATTCAATACAGGCCGAGGCCCTCGATAAAGGGGCGTGCACTTGCGAGACTTCCCGGCCGAGTGCACATACCAAGAAGAATCCCGGCCCGCGTATGGGAAGTATATACCGACGGGTCCTCTACGGCAAAACGGCTCAGAGCCGGCATCCTTATCATCACCCCAAACGGGACGAGTTTGAGTATGCCTTGAAATTTACCTTCTCGGCCTCAAACAACGAATCCGAATACGAGGCGGTGATAATCGGAGTCGAGCAAGCAAGAGTCGCCAAGGAACACATTGTGTTGAATACGGACTCACTATTGGTGACTAACCAAATCGAGGAGAGTATGAGGCTCGAGACGATGGGATGGTAAGATACCCGGAAAGAGTAAAAGCCGACACTTCGCAAAATTAAAATCTTTCCAAATCCAATGCATCCCTGTGTCCGAGAACAACCGAGCCGACGCTCTCTCAAAACCGGCGATTCAACCATCAAGAATGTCACCAACGTCTTTGGTGGATATCGGGAATGCTAAAAGCATCACCGAGACCGTCGGCATGGTGGGCGACATAGAAGCCGAGACGACGTGGATGACTCCGATAATGAAATACAAACTAACAAAAGAATTACCGGAGGACCGCAGTCTCTCTCAAAAGATAAAGAGGATCGCCGCAAGATACTTGGTGTTCGAAGGAGAACTATACAGAAGGTCTGTGATAAGACCACTTTTGAAATGTGTCGGCCCAGCCGACGCGGAGCTCATACTGACGGAGATTCACGAAGGCATCTGTGGACATCACATGGGGGCAAGAACGCTAGCCCACAAAGCTCTCCGAGCCGGCTACTTCTGGCCTACCATGCTTGAAGATTCCAGAACTAAGACTAAGAAGTGCAAGAATTGTCAGATGCATGCTCCGGTGATACATGCACCTTCCCGAGACTTGCAGCCAGTACTTAACCCCCTACCATTTGCACAGTGGGGGATGGATTTATTAGGGCCATTTCCGACGGCCTCCGGAGGAAGGAAGTACCTGATCGTCGCCGTTGACTACTTCACCAAATGGGTCGAAGGCGTCGCGAGCACTCGCCAAGACCACGGCGGCCGTAAGAAAGGTGATTTGGGAGAACGTCATAACTCCTTTTGGGTTACCCCAAGTCATGGTATTTGACCACGGCCGAGAGTTTTGGAGTGACACGATGATGAACTGGCTAGAAGAACTCGGTATCAAGTTTGCATACTCTTCCGTCTGCCACCCTCAGAGCAACGGGCAGGCGGAGGTAGCTAATAAAACAATCCTAAACGGGCTGAAAAAGAAGGTTGAAGATCTAAAGGGAAGGTGGGCTGATGAACTACCCGGCGTCCTGTGGTCCCTTAGAACCACGGAGAAAGAAGCAACGGATACGATCCATTCCACCTTGTCTATGGGTCTGAAGCCGTCCTACCAATTGAAGCATCGGTGCCGACATTCAGAACGTAAACCTTTAACCCAGTCGAAAATGAGGAAGGCCTGAAAGCCTCCCTAGACCTGGTCGAAGAAAGTCGAGACACGGCACGGTTCAACTTAGCCGTTTACCAAAACAGAATGAGAAGAGCCTACAACCGAAGGGTCCACAAAAGGGACTTAAGAGTAGGAGATCTAGTCCTAAGAAAGTCGGCCGCCACCAACAAAGGAAACATCCATGGCAAGATGACGGCCAACTGGGAAGGACCCTACAAAGTGGTTGAAGAAATGAGGTCGGGTACATACCGGCTGACAGACATGGAGGGTGTGCCTCTAATGAGCCACTGGAACACCGACAACCTTAGAAAATACTTCGTATAGCGGCGGAGGTGTCCGAGACCGTTGTGGGCATCCCAACGCATGATTATATCTAATGAAAAGTGTTCCAAGTTTTCCATCAAAATGAAGAATCCCCCTCCATAGTCCTACCAAAGTGGACGTCGCGGCCAAAGCCAGGCAGTCACTCCCGAAGTACAAAAGCGTATAAGCACTGTTGAGACGCAAATCTGACTGCCCCGGCCAATCCGGGGGTGGCAGAGGAAGCGATCAATATGTCTATAGATACGGAAAGCAGTCAAAACGTAAACTCGGTTGCCTCGGCCAAAGCCGGGAGTGACGAGGGAAACGCGACTTTCCCACAGCAGTTGTTACTCGCCACAACGACCAACATGCTTAGGAACGTATAAGTACGGTTGAGAAACGCAAATCGGACGCCTCGGCCAGGCCGAGAGTGAAAGAGGAAGCGATCAACACGTCTACAGATACGAACGCTGTCGCGCCGTAACCCCGATTGCCTCGGCTAGACCGAGAGTGACGGGGACACAACGACCGATACGCTAATATGTTCACAACGGCGGTTGGGAAGCGCAAATCTGACGCCTCGGCTAGGGCCGAGAGTGAAGGAGGAAGCGACCGACACGCCAACATGTTTAAAGACGTTTAAGTACAATTGAGATGTGCATCCTAACTGCCTCGGCCAGGCCGAAGGTAAAAACAAAAAGCACTCAATATGTTAAAAACGCAAGGAGATAACTCAGACGAAAATGAGATAAAGACCTCGGCCAAGCCAGAGGCAAAATAAACAAACTCTTATTAAAAATGTTCACAGGTAATACAAGAAAGAAGTCGACGGCCGTCCCCATAAGGATAGCCTAAACACTACCTACCAAAGTTCAAAAAAAAAAAAAAGGAAAGGTACAGCAAAAGGTTACAGACATGAGAATTGAAAGCGCCAAAAAAAAGATGGCAGGGAGGAAAGGCTCAATAGTTGGCCCCCGAACAGCTGAAACAGTCTGAAGGGCCGGGTGAATCCGGTGACGACCGCCCGTCTCCCTATGCCTGTTTCTGCTCGCCATCAGCAGCAGTAACGGCATCATCATCAGTGGGCGACCCAGAAGCCGACTTAACAGCTTCAGCTGCCTTTGCCCTCTCAGCTTCCTCCCTGGCCGCCTTCACCTTTTCAGCATGGGCCGCCTTCTTCGCAGCCTCCTTAGCGGCTTTCTTCGCCTCTGCCTCCTCCGCAGCCTTTTCCTCCGCAGCAGCCGCCTTATCATCAAGCAGCTGGTCAAATTTTTGCCACGGGAAGGAGCCGTCAGGAAAGAGCTCTCTGATTACTTCCCTGGTAGCTTCTTCGGCCTGGTCCCAGTATTGGGCGCACATGTTAGGGATGACGTCAGTTTGGAGCGTCTCAATGTCCTCCTCCCTCTGGGCAAGGATAGCCCTTGTGTTCCTGTGTGCCTTCGACTGAGCCAAATACAGAGACTTCCATTCTTCCCTCTTACCAACAAAGAAAGTCGTAAGCGGCACGAAGCTTGTCCCGCTCCTCCGCAGCCTTAGCGGCGTCGGCCTCGTAGCCTCAACCTTGGCCCTCTCGGCTAGGACCTTCTCAAGATCCTCCCCGAGCTTTCGCTCGAGGAAATCCTTTTCGGCGGGCTGGAAGTCCTTCTTCACCTTCTCGGCCTCTTGCTTAGAAGCATCAAGCTCAAGCCTAAGCCGTTCAAGCACAGGGGCAGCTTCAGCCATGACCTTTTCTTGCTTTATAATGTGAGCACCGGCCACGTCAGCCCACTTCGCTAGCATCTTCCTAATCTGGGCAGGGGAAGGCTTCGGGGAGGAGGAGACGACATCGGCATTCTTATCACCCGTCTGCACAGGCTGCTTCTCTAATCGCCATTCAGAGGGACCGGTAGACGGCGGCGGTTGATCTACAAAAAATTCGGACAAAGCATCCATGTCAAAATTCATTGACATGCCAGAGAGCCTGTCATCAGGAACGCCTAATGAACCAGCTAAATCTCAGCCACATGTTAGATCTGTACCAAGCTTGGCCTTCTTGGTTGGAGGACCCATTTCTTTGCCGGCCTCGGTAGCAGTAGCAGCGGCAGCAGCAGACGCTGTCTCTTTTCTCTTACGTAAAAGAGGAGATTCCTCTGCAACGGTGACCTCCTCTTCGACATCAACAACGACCACCACCTTCTCCTTTTGGACTGCAGGGATTGAAGGTTGAACTGAAGTTGACGCCGTCGCCGCCGTAGACGTTGCTCTTGGCTTTCGGCGCAAGCACGTTACGGCGATCTTCCTCCGAGCCGCCCCGCATCCAAAACCTTCACTCGCCGATCCATGAGTTCGTTTGGGGCCGGTCTGCGATCACGTGCCGCGGCCTTAGGATGCAACTCAATAACTCTCCTGTTCTTGTCAAGTCCGAACCTCTCAAGGACGTCACCGACGATTAAGGCCAAAGCGGATGCAAAGGAAACGAAGCAAGAGTTAAGTAAAAGAAATAAATCAAAGTTCAAAAAACAGAAACATTAAAAGAGGAGATGGGCCTCACACCGACCCCACTCACCCTGTTCGAGGGCCGGTATGAGGCCGACGTGGCAGAGCGGCTCTCATCCTCGAAGAATGATCTCGCGTCGGGGCATCCATCCCTTCGGCGTCCCATCCTTCTCAGCCTCAAACAGCTTCATTGCCCGCCTTTCGTCCTCATTGAGATAGACCTTCAAGGCGTCCATCTTAAGCTTATTCCGGGAGACATATTTCTCACGCTCCCCCCGACTCTCACACCGCAAATTGACACGGTGCTGGAAGGACCGGGGCAGTGGATAATCCTCCGGAACCTCGACGTATACCCACCGCCCCTTCCAATCCTTGCAAGAAGTAAGCTTAGAGACGGTGATATAACCGGCTCAGTCAGATGCTATACCACCCCGTGCCACCCACGACATTTCGTCGAAGGTGGTGAAGCCGGCGAAAGAGGTTCACCGTTGGGACCTCCCCTTTGAAAAGACACAACCATACAAAACCAACAATCGCCCTGATGGCCAACGGATGCGGTTGGGCCACGACGACGTTCATGGCTTTAATAATGGCAACAACGTACTCATTCGGAGGAAACCGGAGCCCATACTCCGGTGTCCGATGTATACGCCGATACAACCCGGGGGAGGGCAACAGACGGCCTGACCCTCTTTAGGAATAACAATCTTATACTCCCTGCCGAAGGAGAAATGATGTTCAAAAAATTCAGAACCAGAACAACTGGCGAACTTGTTTGTCCAAGCACGATCAGGACCGATCTTACAGGCATCGCCGTGATCCAAGAGATGCGGCCTCTCCTCATCAGAATGAGCCCTTTCCTCATCATCACCATCATCATCAACATCATCACCATCATCCTCGAAATCCTCCAAATATTTTGGATCAATCTCAGGAGAAAGCGGCCTGGGACCCCCAACGGTTAACGGGATGACAACCAGTGCCTCCTCTTCATTAGGGCGCGACGGGAGCCCCCCGCAGAAGTACTAGGTCCAAAGATCGTTAGAAGACATGACAACAAATACTTAATAAATAAAAGTTGAAAAATTTGTTTGTTTACCTTGGAAAAGTGTTACGCCGAGTAACGCTTTGAAGACTAGAGGGAAGTTTCGTCAAAGAAGGCTAGAGAGAAGAAATTTTTTTTGAGAAAGTGAATTTTTGGCGGCCAAAATCAGGGGCTAACTGCTCTATTTATAGAGCAAAGCCCATGAAACGGACCAATCAGAGCAAAGCCCATGAAGCGTCAACCAATCAACGCCGAGCCACGTGTCAAGCATGCAGCCATGGAATGTCAATCGACAAACAGTTACAAAACTTCTTCAACACGCTCCTTGACAGAATGCCAATCGACGTATCTTCTTCAACACGATCCTTGGTATCTACTTGCCAAACGGCCCATTGTTCAACCAAGCTTGGCAAAGACCGGGTGGGGCAATCAAAAGCACACGCACTCACAACCTCGGTCTCGGCAGCGTCATTTTCTTTTCCACATTTGATGCCCTTTACAGATCCATGTGGAGGGGGGATACGGTACGGCCCGAGAGTAACCAAGCCGAGGAAGAAGAAGCCGGGAAGAAATTTTAACTTGCGCAGAATACGCTCAACACTCATCGAAGGTCCATACCACGGCATAGACTACGCTGGGGGCAAATTGATGGGGCATATTCTGCACCCTCTGACCGAGTCAACATATTGAGCAAGGTCAAAGACATCTACAAAGAAGTCAACGTATTAGATGCCCTAACCGACGCAGACTGCCGGCTGTCACTTGGGTCCCTACTGGCAACTAGCCAGCCGGGAGGCATATCCGCGTACTCATATCCAAGACCCCTTGGCATGGAGTCAACCAGGTCCGCCGGCCTGCCATGGGTCCCTCGGCCGAGGGTAGAATGGGGTCTTTCCACCGCTCCGCCACTTGGCCACTTGGCCACTACGTGACAAAAGGTGAAAGTCTATAAATACTCCTCAACCCTCATTGAGGAAAGGATCCGAAAATAATCAGTTAAACACACTAATCTGGTATAAACTCCCTTATCTCTCTACAATATACATTGTGCCAAGTAACACAAAACTTAATCCCTTTTAAGTTTACTGAATTGAGCGTCGGAGTGAGTTCGCTCGGTACCAAGCCGAGCCCTCAGTTTGTTCATTGTTTCAGGAGAGGCCGAAAGGAAGAGTCAAGCAAAGTCATCATTCTACAAGCTTACGTGGTAACAAATCCTGCTCCGGAATTACACCCGGAACAGCTACTTTAGTCTAGATTAATTGAACAATTACGGATTCAATATCTAAACATGCAATAGATTAATGAAAGCAATTACTAATTGATCAGATTAGAAAGAGAAACAATAATCATGAAATAAGAGCAAGAGACATAAACAATACTTGAGAAATAAAGAAAGAAAGAACAATCTCAAAATTTAATTAATCGATAGCTTCAATTGTTGATCCAAGAAAGGAGGATTACTTACTCATAATTTTCTAAGAAAAAGATGAATTAGGGTTCTTCAGTATTGTCTAATGATAGTAATAATGATAATCGAAAAACAATAAAACATAAGTCTTATGTATAATAATTTCCTAAAGCAAAATAACAAAATAAGACAATCTCGTCTTCAGCACATGGCGACCCGCCACCTCTCAGAGGCGACCCGCCAGGCGGCTAGCCACCAAATCCTGGCTACCGAGCTGCTTCTTATTGACATTCTGACCTCTTATGGCTAATTGCCTGGGTTGCCTGGCTAGCCTCCTGTGCCGCTTGCTTGGCTTGTTAGGCTAGTCTCTTTCGTTCCTTGTTTCGTCTTCTTCTTGTCAACACAAGCCTCTAACTTTCACCTTGGGTCTCCGACTCATCAAACATCCAAGTTCAAAACTCAATTTCTATCTTGACTATCCATACTCGGGATAACTCGGTACAATTACATATTATAAGCACGAAACAAGTGCTAAACATGAACACACAATATCCCGCATAAGGTACCGCATTTAGCTCCTTTAAAATCACTTAATCAATCGTCTTATCATATATAAAACCCGTTTTATCAAATATTTAAGTGCTTTTAGAGAATTAGAAATGTTTTTACTAGGATAATTAATTTATTAGTTCTTTTAAAGTTGAAGTTCGCATCGAACCTCTTTGTAGACAAGAGTTGACATTTGTAAATGTTATTTTATAACTTGACTATCAACAATGCTCCAAAATCAGAATATTACAAGTGGCTCGTGCTTTGCACGAGCATTAAATTTAGTTCTATACTAGTTTTCTTGCCCATGCGTTGCACGGATATTAAAATAATGTGTGATAAATTTCACAATAAAATGGAATATAGACATATAGTACATCGTTCATGTCTAAAATTTTATGTATGCCGCATGACCAACAAACAATTCCCGTTAACATAATATTGACATAAGAATAAAAGAGTGTTTGATTAATAAAATACTTTTTTTTTAGGAAAATAAAACCAACATGAAGTTTATATATATGATACTTAGACTGATAGTTTTTAGAATTTGTTCATTAATACCTGTTTGTTTTTCAAATGGTCAAGGAAAACAATAATATCTACTCTGCATATATAATCAACTCAATGATGCAACAAATCTCTTTCTTTCGAATAACAACCATAATTATTCATTGCTGGATCAAATTGTAATGATGTAAAAACATTTAGAGGTAGTTAGAATATTATATCTCCCGGTCAAACTATAGAAGTACGTTTGAATGTGAACCAAATTCCGACGCAATACTACATGGTTAGGGCTTCTTATGACCCTCTCTCTCTCTCTCTCTCTCTCTCTCTCTCTCTCTCTCTCTCTCTCTCTCTCTCTCTCTCTCTCTCTCTCTCTCTCTCTCTCTCTCTCTTTCTAGCAATAGTCTTGGCCCCATCTTCTCATTTGAAACAAAATCTTTCACGCAGACCCCTATTTTTCTTCCCTATTCACACACATGATCTAAAAGAATCTTATCCCTTGAAAGATCGATTCTTGTCTCCGAAACTTATCTCAAATTTATCCAACCAAGTGAAAAACTAAAGCCCTACTTCTAGAAAAATACACCATCCAATGGAAACTAACCCTTGCTCTCGACATTGTTGTTTTGTTAGGAAAATAAAACCAATATGAAGTTTATATATATGATACTTGGGACTGAGAGTTTTTAAATTTTGTTCATTAATACCTGTTTGTTTTTTCAATTGGTCAAAGAAAACTGTAGTATATACTTTGCATAATCAACTCAATGATGCAACAAATCTCCTTCTTTAGAATAACAACCATAATTTAATCATTGTTGGGTTAAATGGTAGTTATGTAAAAACATTTACAGGTAGTTAAATGTTATATCTCCCGGGCAAACTATAGACGTACCTTTGAATGTTAACTAAATTCCAACGCAATACTACATGGCTGGAGCTGCTTATGACACCCCTCCCCCCTATAACAATAGTCTTGCCCCCATCTTGTCATTTGAAACAAATAAAATCCTTCACGCAGAACCTTATTTTTCTTCCATATTCACACATATGATCTAAAACAATCTCATCCCTTAAAAGATCGATCCTTGTCTTCGAAACTTCTCTCAAATTATCCAACCAAGTGAAAAACTAAACCCCCCACTTCTAGAAAAATCCACAATCCAATGGAAACTAACCCTTACTGTCGACAATGTTGTTAGAATTATGATTTTACTTTAATTTGGATTGATGGGGTTAAGATTAAGTTTATCAGTATGATCATTTGAAGTTTCTTGTTATTATTCATGTTACCTATATGTTTTAACGTAGGCGATATTTTGCTGATAAATAACCTTATTTATTATCACTATCCTCGTTAAACCCATCACCCTCTACAAATGCACCCTCCCTCCACCCCACTAATTTAACCGCAAAATAAAACATCAGCAAGTGTAATTAGTTCTTACTACTTGAAACAACATCCAATCCACTACCACTATCACTACCTTTCTGCCACGTTTTACATCTAAGAAGTCATAAATCACATTCACTTCCAGGAAACAACAATCTTTACTTCAGATGATATGGATCCTCGTCTCCCTTGTCGAAGACAATTTATTTCTCCTTCAACAAAGAAAAGTTTAAGAAGGAATCTTCCCTCTTATCTCTCTCCCTTTCCCTTCATAGTTTTTTTCTCGTCCCCTCCCCTACCTCCATTCCAGATACTCAAACAAAGTGTTTGGGTACTATGTTTGTAAACTGAATAAGTTTGAATATTATATATATACACGAACTTTGCTATTTATTTCATTTTGCATAAATAAATCTTACTACCTCCATCTCATTTTTATTGTCCTTTTTTCTTCAAATTTTATTATCTCATAATTATTATCCCCTTTCTAGATCCAGTAAGGAAAAACTTTAGTCAACCAACTCATCGCAATCAACCTCATTCCCACTCGAAACAACCTTTAGCCCACTACTTAATCCCTTCGGTTCACACATAAAACGGTCTAAAATGCAAAGCTTTCATCTCTCTCTTAAAAAGTCCATCTAACTAACAGAAAACTAACCGCTACTTTCTGAACTTCAACATTTTTACATCCCGTAAAGATTAAGTTGAACATGACAAAAAAAATGCAGAAACTTAGCTTTTGTTTGATAACGACAAATTGAACATTTTTTTTAGCATTTTGAGAGTTTTTACACTATTTAAATAACAAATGTGTTATTTTGAGTGTTGATCATCGACATATTGAAATAGTAGATTGTGGTGTAATTTCCTGTTTTACATTATGACCTTTAATTAGTATATTGTAAGAAAATAAAAATTGAGTTTTTTTTATCTCCGAGGAAATTAAAGATCAAACTTTATCTTTATCATATTTATAATCAATATTCTTCACTTAAAATATATAAATTTAAGCAAGTTCAAATAAGTTAGCTAAAAGTTATAAATCACAAATTGTACGAAGCAGTATAATCATTTTTTTTATTAATATGGAATAAATGTCATAAACTTCATGAGAATATTAATGCGGTAGAGAACTAAAGAAGAGTTGGCAAGTACGTGACCCCCTTTTAGGTTTAAATTTTTTTCATTTATTTTTATATTTTTGCCTAAAGGTGGTTAAAACATCGTATTATGCATGACGGATATGTTTCACCCTTCCCCAATTCGTATCTCTCCCTAAATTATAGTGATGATGTGCTCAATTTACACACAAATAAAAATATATAGCATCAACAATAATTAGTTTGCTACATATAATTGAATAGTGCCATTTTTTATGCATGTAAATTTGTCAGAAGAAAAGCTTGAGAGAGACGATCTTCACTATTTTAGAGAAAGACTACTCTTACCCTTTTATGTGTTTTCCATGACTCTTTTTTAAATGTTGATCGTTGCTTGATTTGAATCTTAACCTTATACATATTTCTATAATAAGTGTATCTATTTACTTTCAAGTCTCATTCAAATCTATTTTATTACTCGTGGTACCATTTTTACTTTAAATTGTAAAACAACCGCACAATAAAATTTTTCAAAACATTTACTCATTTGTCATAATATGATATTTCGATTCGCAAATTAGCAGCAACTTTCTTTATCTTTTAATATCCCTTGAAAAATAGATATCAACCTTTGTACTTATCAATAATTTGTGAATATGTTATTTAAATTTTGATTAATATACTTTTATATAATGACAAATGAATGTAAATAATATATAATAAATTATCAATAGAAGTTGAAGTGTATTGTGAGGGAAATAACTTTAAAATTAGTAGGAGAAATACATATGACATTTGAAAAATAAACTTCGTATTATGTATAATTAAATATGACATTAGCAATAACAAAAGACGTAGGGCATATTTCAGCAGTCATTTTACTCTTTACATGAGTAAATTTCATGTAGTACGTATTATGCATGCACATTTGTCACAACCCAGTTCGGCCTAGGGCCTTTTAGCCTCATAATACCTCATTTTTTTAATCGATTTGTTATAAAATTGGATATTATAAATATATCAAATGTTTTTTTTCCTTCTAATTTAATAAAAAAGTGAACAAATACTAATGAATAGTTTTTTAATATTAATAAATTGTAGATAATTAATTTATTTCCTGTTTCTAATAATAAAATTGTAAAATAATTAATTAATTCTCATTTCTAATAGGAAAATCATATTCCTAATTATAATAGAAATTTTTTAAATAATTATTATCTCCTAATTCTAATAATATAATTAGGAAAAAAGCCTTAATAAATTGTTAGTTTATTTCCTATTTCTAATAGGAAAACTGTAAAATAATTAATTAATTCTAATTTCTAATAGAAAAATTATATTCCTAATTATAATAGAAAAATTCCTATTTCTAAGAGGAAAATTATAAAATAATTAATTAATTCTAATTTTTAATAGGAAAATTATATTCCTAATTATAATAGAAAAATTGTAAATAATTAATTATCTCCTAATTCTAATGCTAATAGTATAATTAGAAAAAAAAAGCCTCCTTTAGTTATATATATCTATCTATATTATTAAAGAAAGCTTTTTTCGAGCGATTACAGAGAGTCCAACTTTGTATAACTACCTATTTATTTTAAAATATGTTAATTAAATTATGATAGTAGTCTTTGATCGTATTTTAACATCTAATGTATTTAAGAGATCGAATTAGGGTAAATCCATCAATATTATATTATAGAGTCCTACAAGGTTACAGAGCGTAAAATTATTCTAAATGACTTTGGTGATTAAAGACTCATTTTTACGAACAACTCTACCTATACTACGAGATAAGATATATATAATTGTAGAATTATATGGGTCTAAGATATAATAATATAATAATATAATTAGACGAATCTTGTGAGGAGATGATTATTGTTAAAAATCGTAATCTAAAATCTAAAATAATACTATAACAATCCTTAATATGCGAGAGCTAAATCCGACTTGATTATTAATCATTAAGGCTCGACATTACGCGAAGACAATTCTAATTCTAACACAATTAAAAGACTACGACGTTAATATATATTTCGATTTTCGCCTTTTAATTTTAGATATTCAAATAATCCTACTATTCTCTCATTGACATAGTCCTACATGATAGAACACTACAAATAGGCCCGTGCATCGCACGGGCATTAAATCTAGTTGATTAATAAATGAAGCTTTTTTCGAGCATTGTGAGAGACTCCAAACTTTACAAACTACTCTAGATATAAGATAGATTTTATTAAAATTAAATTTATACCAAAACTCTACGGTTTAATACTTCTCAATGTACCGTAAATTGTTCTAATTATTACGGATCGGGCTGGACCACAAATACTTGGGTAAATATACCCTATACAAGAATTGGGTAAAGATTTGACAAATAGCGTCTTCCTAGGGCTCTATGGAAGCTGAGTCCTAGGCCATCTATGATTGCTCCTTCTTGATCAAGGATCCTATCTACATCGTGTGTGTAGTTTGGTTTCTTAGTTTTTCTTTCTTTGGTACGTTTGCTTTGCTGTTTTGTGCTCAAATTCGGTTTAGGAAAGTTTAGGGTTTTTGTTTTAGGGTTTTTGTTTGTGGTATAATTGTGCGTTATTTAGGGCTGCTATTAGTTTGTTTTCTTCTGGATTTTTGACGAGAGCAATTCAGATGGAGTATGGAAGGTGTAGTAAGGGTAAAGGGGTGATGGGAGAGAGTTCGTACAGAGAGAGAGAGAGAGGCGTTTGCTTGGGAGGTTGATGAGGATGAAGGTCACAATGGGCAGGCGGAAAAAGTTCTTGTTGGGAAAATTTGGGCTTCGAAGACGATAAATAGCAAAGCAGCCATTGATACAATGCTTCGACTGTGGAATCCAACGGGGAAGGTGATGGGTAATGTACTCGATGCCAGGGAGAGGACTTTCATATTTCGCTTTGAGGATGATCGAGATAAGGCTAGGGTTATTGAGGGCCAGCCATGGCACTTCGACAAGTTTGTATGGTGTTTTAATGAACCTAGTGGTGAGGGTAAGCTGTCTGATACGCCTCTTGATCGTTTACCAATTTGGGCTCGTATATACGATCTCCCGATTAAAGGACGTACTAATGAAGTTAATTTGAGAAGGCTAGGGGAGCAGTTGGGGACATATGTTGTGCGTGACAATTTTCCTTACCCGGAGTTAGAAAGGGCGGTTCGTATTCAAATACTTCATAGTATACGAAAGCCACTGCAACCCACGGTGGAGATTCGGCTGTCTGATGGGAAGATTAATACTTTCGAGGTCAAGTATGAGAGGCTGCCCCTGTACTGCTATGGGTGTGGCGTGTTGGGTCATGGTCTAAAAGACTGTGATGCTGGTCCGTATGACGAAGACTGTCTGCGTTATGGGGAGAAGCTGCGGGCCTCACCGTGGAAAGGTGGCAGGGCGGGTGTTGCTGAGGGGCGTAAGACTAGTAGAGATTTAAGACCGGAGTTTGAAGAGGAGTTTCGTCGGAGTGAAGAGGAGATGGTGGAGAAACTGAAACGGATTGCGCTGTCTGGTAAGGTTAAGTTTCAGAAATCTGCGGGTTGTTTGGAGTTGCAGAGTGTGATGGAAGGGCGTACTCAGGGAGGTTTGGAGGAGGGTGTCATAGGAGGTATGGGATCTCTGAAGTGGGATGGCGGCAGAAGTGAAGGAGGATCGGTTGTTGTTGATAAGAGTGTTGCGTGTAGAGGTAGCTTGACGGAGGAGTCTTTGAAGGTTTGTTCGCTGGGCATGGGGCAGCCGAGTGAGTCTTTAGCTGGAGTGGTCGGTGTGGAGTCTAGCGTAGTGGATACGGTTGTGGTGAAGCCTAGTGTGAAGAAGTGGCAGCGTTGTGAGAGAGGGGAGCATGGGGAAGGATTGGTTTCACCTAAGTTAGTTGATAATGTGGTAATAAATGATAATCAAAAGCGGATGAGAGCTGTTGATGTTGAGGATACTGGTTGTGTTTCGAAGAAATTCGCTTGTCACAGGGATGTGTATATATCTGAGGCGGAGGTTGACCTGAGTCAACCCCGCCGGGCCCAATGAATATCTTGAGCCTCAACTGCAGGGGGCTGGGCAATCCCGTTGCAGTTGGAGGGCTCCGGAATCTTGTCCGGAGGGAGGCCCCGGCTTTGGTCTTTTTGTGTGAGACTAAGCTGAGTAGTGATGAGATGAGGTTGGTTATGTTACGGTTTGATGACTATTTTGGTATGGCAGTGGATAGCGTCGGGCGGTCTGGAGGTCTTGCTTTTATGTGGAGGAAAGATATTCATGTGGTATTTCGAGCTGCTTCTGTTCACTTTATGGATTTCGATGTGCGGATAGATGAGTTGGAATGGAGGTGTACGGGGTTTTATGGGTGGCCGGCAGTGCAGGACCGTCATTTATCTTGGGAGCTTCTTCGGTCCCTTGCAGCGGGATCACATATTCCGTGGTTGTGTATGGGGGATTTTAATGAGGTGCTTTTTGCTAATGAGATGAAGGGGGGGAGTAGGGCACAGCGGCAAATGAACAACTTTAGAGATGCGGTGGATGTTTGTGAGCTGAGTGATTTGGGGTTTGAAGGGTACGGGTTTACTTTTGATAATGGTCAGGCTGGAGTGGATAATAGGCAGTGTCGGTTGGACCGAGCTTTGAGTAATGAGGACTGGCGAGAGTTGTATCCGTATGCGAAGGTGATCAATATGTGTCGTGAGTGGTCAGACCATTCACCTATAAAGGTTGTGCTGGATGGCCGTGAGGGGTTTGATGAGAACCGAATGCGTAGGTTCCGTTTTGAACAGATATGGGTGGGAGAGGATGGGTGTGAAGAGACTATAAAGAGAACATGGGAGGAAGAGGACTGGAATGTGGTGGATACATTAGCTAGGTGTGCGAGAGAATTGCAGAAATGGAAGGGGGTGAGTATAGGGAAGATAATGCGAGATTTGAGTCGTAAAAGAAAGCGGTTGGAGTGGCTGAATATGAATGAGCGAACTATAGAGAATGTGCGGGAACGGAAGGCTGTTGTTAACGACATTAATAGGTTACTTCGTCAGGAGGAAATTTTTTGGAGGCAGAGGTCGAGGGCATTATGGCTGAAGGAGGGGGACAGGAATACTAAATATTTCCATCGAAAGGCGGGTCAGAGGAAGAAGAAGAATCGGATAGGGAGGATTGTAGTTGGCGGTGAGAGGGTAGTGACCGGAGATGCGGGTATTAAAGGCGCGGCTGTCGAGTTTTTTAGCGAGTTATTTACATCTTCGCAGCCGGGTGATTTCGAGGAGCTGCTTAGTGGTGTGAAGGATAGGGTGACGGTGGCGATGAATGAAAGTTTTAAGGCGGAATACAGAGAGGTGGAAGTGTTCGAAGCATTACAACAAATGCACCCGCTGAAAGCACCTGGTCCTGACGGTATGAATGCTCTATTTTATCAAACTTATTGGCATATTGTGGGACCATCCGTCACAAGGTTAGTACTTCGTATTTTGAATGGTGGTGAGAGCCCTGCTATTATTAATAGCACGCATATTGTTTTGATCCCTAAGAAGAAGGCACCGGATAAGTTTGCTGACTATCGCCCGATAAGTTTATGCAATGTTTTGTATAAATTGGTAGCTAAGGTGCTTGCTAACAGACTGAAGATGTTTTTGGGAGATTTGGTCTCCGAAAATCAGAGCGCTTTTACTCCTGGTAGATTGATTTCAGATAATATTTTAATTGCTTTCGAAATGTTTCATTATATGAAGAATGCTCGAGGTGGGGGAGGGCATATGGCGCTAAAACTGGATATGGCAAAAGCGTACGACAGGGTTGGATGGGTTTTTTTGGAGAGGGTGCTGCTATCAATGGGGTTCGATGGGGGTTGGGTGCGGAATGTGATGAGGTGTGTTCGAACTGTGTCGTATGAAGTGCTTATCAATGGGTCTCCGTCTGAAGCTTTTGTGCCGAGTAGGGGTTTGCGTCAAGGTGATCCCTTATCTCCCTATTTATTTATTCTTTGTGCAGAGGTATTGTCGAGTATGATTAGGCGAAAAGTGGAGGAGGGTGTGCTACATGGCATCCGGATAGCGCCGTTATCACCGGTTGTTTCTCACCTTTTTTTCGCTGACGATAGCATAATTTTTGTTAAAGCTAGTGAAGTTCAGGCTCGTGTTGTCATGGAGGTTTTGGGTAAGTACGAGAGAGCTTCTGGTCAAATGGTGAGCAGAGAGAAAACGACAGTGTCTTTTAGTAAGGGTACAGCTGCTTGGCGACGGGATAAGGTGTCCTCAATTTTAGGTGTACAGGTTGTGCAGCAGCAAGGGAAGTATTTAGGATTACCGACGGTTATAGGACACTCCAAGCAGGTTCTCAACAAGATTGTTAGGGACAAATTGAATAATAAGATGCAGGGTTGGCGTGGTAAATTATTTAGCAGAGCTGGTAGGGAGACTTTGATAAAGGCAGTTGCCCAATCTATTCCTACATATGCGATGAGTGTTTTTAAGTTACCAGTTAACTTCTGTGACGAACTTCGTTCTATTGTCTCGAGGTTTTGGTGGGGCTCTGAAAATGGGAGACGGAAAATATCATGGGTGGCTTGGGATGCTATGTGTCGTTCGAAGGCAAGGGGAGGTATGGGGTTTAGGGACTTTGGTAATTTTAATTTGGCCCTATTAGCGAAGCAAGCTTGGCGATTGTTGTGTAACGAGGGGAGCTTGATGGTCCGTGTTCTCAAGGGTAAATATTTCCCGAACTGCTCTTTCATGGACGCTGCTGTTGGTAATAATTCGAGTTATACCTGGAGGAGTATTTGCGATGCGAAGCATGTGTTGGGGTTGGGAGCGCGAAGGAGGATTGGTGGCGGGAGGGAGACAAGGGTGTGGTTGGACCCGTGGATTCCAGGGACGTCGTCTAGATGTGTAATTTCGCCACGCGGGGATTTTGATTTGGGGATGCGAGTTGAAGAATTAATGGTGGAAGGGGAGGCGAGATGGGATAGGGGAAAGGTTGAGGCTATGTTTTTACCTTTTGAAGCGGAGAGGATCGTGAATATACGGTTGAGCGAGCTGGCACAGGCGGATTGTTGGACGTGGGATGGCACGCGTGATGGGGAGTACTCGGTACGAGAGGGTTACCGGCTGTTAGCTGCTGAGGAGAGTGATGAGGGGGAGCAGTCCGATGCTTCAATGGGCTGCTGGCTTTGGAAAGTAATTTGGAGTACCCCGGTGCTACCTCGTATAAAAGTGTTCATGTGGCAACTGTGTAGTGATGCGCTTCCGGTTAAGGGTAATGTAGCAAAACGGGTTCGAGGTTTTGACGGGTCTTGCCCGAGGTGCCATGATGTTGAGGAGTCTTGTATCCATGTTGTTCGGGATTGTGGTTGGGACGAAGAGGTATGGGAGTTACTCGGTATGGAGGTCTTCAGGAGTAATAGTAGTATGCGCATAAGGGAGTGGGTGGAGGGAGTGTTGCGTGGCTTGGGAAAGGAGGAGCGTGTTCTATTTATGACCGCCTGCTGGGTGATTTGGGAGCAGAGGAATAAATTGTTATTTGATAATGGGGAATGGACGGGGGAGGGGGTTGTAAGGAGGATCTCGGATATAGTATGGGAGATGTCGGGTTTGGATGTGGATAAGACTGAGGTGGGTAGGAGGGAGGAGGAGCCGTCGAGTGGTGCTAGCTGGGCTAGACCGTCTGATGGTATGTGGAAGATAAATGTTGATGTAGGTGTGAAGGAGGGTATGGGTGTAGGATTGGGTGCGGTCTGCCGAGATGGTGATGGACGGGTGGTATGGGCTGTGTTAGTTCAAAGCTCGGGGATTTGTTGTGTGAAATCGGCTGAGGCGGAAGCTATTCTTCTTGGCTTAAAGGAGGCGAAGCGTGTTGGGATGCGGAGTATTATTATCGAGAGCGATTGCCTTAATGTGGTTGCTGATTTGAAGGGCAGGAAGAAGGGTCGTGGTGACATTTTCCTTATCTATGATGAGATTTTTAGTTTAGTTCCGTTTTTTGATTCAGTTATTTTTAATTATACTCGTAGGGTGTGTAATAAGCTAGCTCATTTAGTGGCTCATGCTACGCCATGGACCATAGGTAGAAGGTTTTGGATGGATAGTTTGCCGCAACCTTTTGTGAATGTTGCAGAGCAGGATTTGATTAATATATGTTAAACCGCTTTGGTTTATTTCAAAAAAAAAAAAAAATACTTCTCAATGTACCAAAATTTTTATACTCTTATATAGACTAAAACTCTTGACTACAAAGACTCATATTATACATTAGACTCGCCCATAATGATTCCTATAAGTAGTCATGGGTGATCTAATACTTATGCATCCCCACCCGATGCTCTCTTACCACCTTTGGGTTCTCTTTTGCGTTTGTTATAAATTGTGAAGCTAATTTGTCTTATATTTGCAACTGATTTTTTTTATAGATTTTACTTTGTTTAATGTTCTTTCTGGTGACTGATATTTACATCATGTGTGTATGTGAGCAACTTATCTATTTATATAAGAGTTGTAATTAAACAATTTGTTATCTTACAGATCGCAACTACAACATCATAGAATCCATATTTCGATTGAACGCAAAAATAAACATCGACTTTTTTCGAGTTTATTCAGTACTCAATAGGTATTTTACTGTGGTTTATTAGTAAACTTTTGTAATATATATTCAATTTAGACCATTGCTAGCCTAAATCTCTCGGGGTATTGTGCAGAAAATTTCCTATAATGCAACAAATTGACTAAAGGTACACTTTTTTACTCATTGCTTTTATATTTGACGTTTTAAATTTTGGAACTATCCTAATTATAACGCTTTGAATTGATATATTTAGGAAGGTGTGATTTTCCCACAACAAATGATTATAAATGATGATAAACTTGCTTATTGATATTGTTTTAATATATGATATTACTCTTTTATGTAGTTCCGAGACGAATTGGGCGTACATTACTTCATCTTGCTCCTTCGAGTAAACATGAGGCACGTTGAAGAAGAGAAAATGACAACCTAAAACAAAGTGAGGAATTATTGGGATTTGTTCCACCGATCCACTTGATTAGTAATTGGCTTATCTTTATATAAACTCAAATATGGTAATCAGAAATAAGATTTCATCATAAAGACAGTTGACAATGACTGGGTGTCTGAGTTAATACACTGGCTTACACTCTAGAGTGATCAACTTCCTTACATTTATTTAATTATATCAAGCAATTAGATACGTCTATACATTAGCAATTATTTTAAAGCACACACTTGGTAAATATATGTGGACATGGGCCACCCGCACGCCAAGCCAATCTGTGGACATGCGGCAGTTTCTGAGTAAGAGGTGAAAGTACGTATTGGGAAACAATTGTGGGATGCTTGGAAACCGTTCGAATCCAATTTATACCTAGGTCAACCAAGGCAAAAAGCGGTGTTTCACATAGGTACTAAATATAAGGAATCGTCCCTCATTAGCATCCTATCTCTAGAATGACTCTCGTTCGCCCTGGATATGGTAGTCCACTATCCAAAGTTTCTGAGTAAGAGGTGAATGTACGTATTGGGAAGCCCTTTAATCAGACACCCAATCCCTCCTGCGGTAGCGGGCTCTATTGATCGATCTTGATTGGTTGAATGCAAAAGTTGATAAAACGGGTAAATGCATGAATGCGCATCCACAAGCTTAAACGTAACATGTGAGGTTTATTATGTCGGTTGTTTATCCAAATATCAAGTAATTGATGTCGAGTTGCATTTAGTGTTGATTTGCACGCAAGACGGAAATTAAACATCCATTTACCGAGTTTGGTTTATGGTGCATAACATGATCCATTTGTCTTAGAAAAGCGTTTTGCAAATACAAAGTAAAATGTGGACTTGTCAATCTGATCCGTCCTTTATTCGGGTTAACCGAAGTCGGGATTGTCCTAGACGAGTGCTGGAAAGAAAACAGGACCTGCATCAGGCAGCCTATTCAGCCTATTGAGGCGCGAGCCTTAGGGCGGTGCAAAGGAGCCTGCCCAGGTTTGAAAACTGGAAATCAGAGGGCCTGTTTAGGCGTGAGGTAGCAGACGACCCAAAGGGGTGTCTCCTGGTTGTTAAAAATGTTTATGAAATTGTTTGTAAGAGGGCATTTGAACCCGTCTTTGTTGAAAAGGTCGTTTAGACCGCTTTTGTGCTAATATGAAGAACGGGACTTGAATAATCATCATTGTGTTGACATTATTCGATGTCGGGTTCGGTTTTTAAAGCTTGACATGAATGGTTTTGTGAAAATGGATGTAAAAATGTTTATTATGAACTAATTGTGTTAAGTTCATTGTATTGTAATTAGTCAATTGATGTGACCATAATTGGCGCATATTTAGCCCCCGAATTACCATTGTTTCCATGCTTTTTAGTGCCTATTTGGGTCATTTCTTATCTTTAGTTCTTTGTTTTGCATATTCTTTGAGATTTTGATCCCTTGGTAGGAAAGGAGTAAGAATCTTGCATTTTCATGGCAAAACGAGGCTAAATTGATCGTATTCAATGACCAAGCATCAAGGAGAGACAAGACTAGAAGGCCTTTGTACATAGCATAGTAGAAGAGCAATGTTGAGAAAAGGATCCTTGAGTCCCCAAGGAAATCCCCAAGGAATTCATGAAGAAAAGGGAAGAAAAGAAGAAGAATTGACGTTTGCGGACAATCCGAACGGATTGTATACAATCCGCCCGTCCGTCCAGCCCAATCCGAGCGTCCCTCAAAGGAATCCGCTCGGATTCCCCATCGCCAATCCGAGCGTCTTGCCCAAGGATCCGCTCGGATTCCTCAGCCCCTGCATCCGGCCGTCCCGACTCCCATCCGCACGGATTTGAGACAAAGACGTTTTCATTCTTCAAAGCTACGATTAGAGAAGCCCTTCTCTCAGAAAATACCGGAGTCTCCTTGCTCAACTTAAAAAGTGTAATTACTAGTTTAGCCCTTAGTTAACCCTAATGCATCCTCCCTAATTTTCACTATAAATACCCCATTAGTCTAATTAGAGGAGCATGTTCTTCTTATCAATAATTAGTGTAGTTAATATCAATCAAATCTCTCTTTAATATTGTAATCAAGTATTAATCAAGTTTTAATCCAAGTATTAGTTCTTTAATCTCTCTCTTGTTCTTCCTTTATTTTGGGTAATTGAAGATTATTTGGGTTATTATTGGGAGATTGACAACCTCTCAATCTAGGATTCAAGTACTTCTATTATTCTTGGTTTATTATTGGAATCATTAGTAGGTATAATCTCTTAATCCCTTTTTAATTATTGCTAATTACTTTCATTTATTCATCATGTTTCATTATGTTAGTATGATTGACAACCTTTCTAGCATGATCAATATGATAATGAGTGAGTAGTCTCTTAGCTAGGGTTTAATGGGTGATTAGGGGAAACCAACATGGGGAATGATTCATGCTTAAATTAATATGCTTTCATATCTTATTTGTTTGCTTGTTTTGATCTTAATACATGCACATGTTATATTTGATGAAATGCTAAGCCTATGAATCCTTGCATTTACTATCATCTCTTATCTATTCAACTTGACTTGTAAGACATAACCCAACTCGAGTCTTGTTAGACCATGCATGTGTTGAGTAGGAAAGATTAAGTCGACTTGTAGGTGTTGTACAATCTAATCGATTCGGCTCCGGGACCCAAACTTTCCTAGGATTGTAAGATATAACCCAACTCAATCCATCACAACAATAATTGCTTGCTTATAATTTGAGAACATGTTTGTATGATCATATCCCATGATTCCCCTATGAACCCATGACACCCTAGTGCCTTTAATCAATTGTTTACACCCCTTATTTTATTCACCTTGCTAGTTTATTTTCATTGCTATTTTAGTTTAGTAACCTTCTACATCAACCCAATTTGTGACACCCCTAGACACTACTAGTTACAATAGAATTCTCATTTCAATACCCGTCCCTTGGGATCCGACCTTTACTTGCCTCTTTACTAATTGTAGAGTTGTTTGTGAAGTATAAATTGTGTTTTGTATCGACCATTGACCAACGACCACATATGCTTAATTGTGAACACGAAATAGACTCGATCAAAAAATGGCGCCGTTGCCGGGGACGGTGTTTAATTGATTTAAGATTTCTTTTATTGTTTTTAGTTGTGTCTTTTTCACCTTGGGGAAGTAAAACTCCTCAAGGTTTGTTCTAATTTTTTTTGAGTTGTTTGATATTTTGCATGTCTAGAAGGTTACAAAGAGATTTGTTACCTTTTGACCGTGAAATCGAAAGAACCTTGACGAATAATAGGAGACTTGTTAGGAGGAATTTGGGAGGTGTTGGTGAAGTTGTTCAACCCACTAGTGAGTTTGTCAATCCTTTCGCAATAGAAGGAGAAGAGAACCCATTAAACAATACCACACAAAATCCACCTACAATTCCTAAATTCTCGTCACACTCTATACCCACCGAGGAGGATCTACCAAATGGTACTCCTACCCCACAACATCTTACCGGAAATTTTATTGCCAAGTCCGCCTTCATCCAACTAGTTGAGAGGAGCCAATTCGGGGGAATGCCTAGTGAGGACCCTCATTCTCATATGGAAACCTTTTGCGATTATTGTGAAGCTATCTCTCAAACGGGCGTGACTCAAGACCAAATAAGATGGGTCTTATTTTCTTTTTCGTTAATCGGCACCGCAAAGCAATGGTTGAAGGGCCTTGATAAGGCCACCCTTGGAATAGATTCTTGGAAGAAGCTAGCTCTAGCTTTCTACAAAAAATTCTACCCACCGGAAAAGACTAACATGCTAAGAGCTCAAATTACGGGTTTTAAGCAAAGGGATGAAGAATCTTTGTATGAAGCTTGGGAGCGGTTCAAAGGTATTTGTCGCTCATGTCCTCACCATGGACTTAGCGAATGGTTTTTAGTGCAACAATTTTGGAATGGCTTATATGAAGATTCAAGGAACATTCTCAATATGGGATCAAATGGAATGTTCACCGAAGTTGATGACAATCAAACATGGAACAAGATTGAGGAAATGGCGGTCCATAATTCACAATATAGTAGACCTCGCAAGGCTACTAGAGGAGGAAAGTATGAAGTGGATTCCGTTACTCAATTGGGTGCTCAACTTAGTGCTCACATTGACACAATCAACTTGAAGTTTGAACAAGCTATGGCTAGACTTGAGGAAAACTCAAAATCATCAAAGCATCATGTCAATGTCATGACGGCATCCTCATCAATCCCAAGTGGGATATGTGAGAATTGTGGAACCTTGGGTCATGACTCAAGTGAATGTAGGGGAACAACCGAACAAGTTAATGCTTTCCAAGCTTACAAAAGTGGTACCCCTTATTCAAATTTTTACAATGAAAACACCAAGTTCCATCCAAATCTCTCATACAAAAGCCAAAATGTTCAAAACCCTCAAACAACATACACTCCACCACCCATGAGAAATCAAAATCAAAGACCCTTTTACAATCAAAACCAAGGTTACCAAAATCAAAATCCATACAATCACCACAATGACCAAGGTTTTGATGTCCAAAAAGCGGTCCTCCAAATGCAAAAGAATCAACAAGAATTTTTCACCCAAATGCAAAAAGATAGCCAAGCAAAAGACACCACCATCAACAACATTCTAGCTCACACCAAGATGTTGGAAACACAATTGACCCAACTAGCATCTTCAAGCTCACAAAGACAAAAGGGGCAATTACCACCTCAAAGTAATCCCCCTAGACATGAAACGGTTAGTGCCATTCACTTGAGAAGTGGTACAAGATATGAAGCACCGAAGGAGCAAGTTGAGGATGAAGTTGTGAAAGCTAGTGAAAGGGAAGAAATTGTGCAAAGTCCCAAAGAAGGGGAATCATCAAAAGAAGAAAGTTCAAAGAAAAATGAAGACAAAGCCAAAGAGAAGGAGCCCATTGTGATTAGACTTCCTTTTCCAAGTCGTCAAGCCAAGCCCAAATTTGATGATCAACTTGGAAAGTTCATGGAAATTGTGAAGAACTTAGAAGTCTCAATTCCTTTCAAGGAATTAATCAATCACGTTCCGGCCTATGCAAAGTACATGAAAGATATCCTCACAAAGAAGAAGTCGATCCGGAAACTTGAGACTATCGCCTTCACTAAGGTGAGTAGTGCAATACTTCAAGGGAGTTCACCTCCAAAGTTAAAGGATCCGGGAAGCTTCTCAATACCGTGTACCATTGGCGACACAACGATCAACAAAGCCTTATGTGATCTAGGGGCTAGTGTGAGTGTCATGCCGTACTCGGTGAGTAAAAGGTTGGGAATGGGAGAGCTTAAATGCACCAATATCACTCTTCAAATGGCCGATAGATCGACGAAGACACCATTAGGGATATGGGAAGATGTCCCCGTGCGAATTGGGAAGTTTTTCATCCCGGTAGACTTTGTCATTGTTGATATGGAGGAAGATTCCAACATTCCAATCATCTTAGGAAGACCTTTCCTACACACCGCGGGTGCGGTGATTGATGTGAAACATGGAGAGCTCACTCTAGAAGTGGGAGATGAAAGCATAACTTTTAATCTTGACAAAACCATGAGAGCTCCTCGTTTGCATGAGCCATGTTTCATGATTGATCATTATAGCCGAAAAGATGAAAGGAAGAAATCGGAACTCCAATGGAGGAAGAAAGTTGAAGATGCTCCATTCAAAGAGCAAGTGAATTGTGACAAGGAGAGCTTGCAAAGCTCATCAAAATCAACCAAGGAAGAAGATGATGGCCTCATTGGCCAAGAGAAGAAATTGGGAGAGTTGTCTCCATCTAAGCAAGAGATTTTCAATGATCAACTCAATGAAGTTTGTGGTCTTTGGGACGACGAATTTGAAGGGATCTTTAATCCCTACATTGGGCATGCCATCGATCATGATCAACAACAAGGGCCACGGTCTATTGAGGACCTCTACCATAACAATGAACAAGCTTTTGATTACTTCTTCAAGGTGTTGAGCAACATCAACAACACCTTGAACATGCCCCCTTGACATCTCATCAAGAATGAGAGTTTGGTGGAGTCCTCCCTAAACCACCACTTGTAAATATTTCTAACTCCCTAACTTACTTTTCAATTTTTGTATTGCATTTTTGTCATTTTTGGATTTTTATTTACTTTGATCAAAATAATTGTCATGAAAAGAGAGAAGTGAGGGAGGGATTAACGATTTTAATTAATGTGTAGTGCTTTACCTTAGTGTGGGGATGGCAATTGCCTAGGCTATTCATGCCTTAGTAGTGCCCCCACAATGAAGAACACAAGATTTGAAAGAAAGAAAGAAAGAATGATAAGGGAATGCGTTTGTGCACGGATGGAATCAATCCGTGTACACAAGGACCAATCCGAGCGGATTCCCGAGAATCCGCCCGTCTCGAAGAAGATCCGAGCGTCCCGCCGAGAAGACGCCTGCGTCTTGGGCTGTCTTTGAAATTGCAAAATTTCTTGATCACAAAGAATCCGAGCGGATTTTTGGAAAGACGCCCGTCTCCTAGAATCCGTCCGTCTTGTGAACAAGACGCCCGTCTTGCAGCTGAAGAAAAACAAAGAAAAATCTCTGGACTAGAATCCGTCCGTCCTGCACAAAATCCGCCCGTCCCATCACAGAGGAATCCGAGCGGATTCCCCAGAATCCGCCCGTCTCTAGGCGGGATTTTGAAAAATTTTGAAGCTGTAGAATCCGCACGGATTGCGCCCAAATCCGCACGGATTGTCCCTGCGTCTTGAAAAATCTCGACTTCTTTATAACCCATCCCACCTTCATTCATTCATTCATTCATTCATTCATAAACACTACCCACAACATCAAAACCCTCATCCTCTCCATCTCAAAAACAAAAACCCTCAACAAAATCCACCAAAATCAAATCAAACCATCTTTCAAACAACAAATCAATCACTCCATCTACAAAATCTTCACCTTTGAGTCGATTTTTGTTCTCATAAAGGCAAAGCCTTTCACCTTCAAATCGATTTGGGCATTCTACAAATTGAAGATTTTTGACTCTTTACTTGGTTAGTTCATCAAATGGCAAGAACAAAGGGAGCCACAAAGGCAACAAAGGCACCAAAAGCAAAGGCTCTCTCTCAAAGGCAAAAAGCTCTACAAGCAAAGAAAGCTTTGGCAATGGTGGTTTCAACACCAAACTTGGAAGTGCAACAACAACAACAAATTTCTTTGGAAGCATCACCTTCTACTCCGGTAATCGATCAACTCTTGCATTATCCGGAGGTAACTTTCATTTCCGATACCCATAGAAATACATTTGTCAAGTTTGCTATGAAACAAATTCAAACCACCAAATTCATATGTAAAGATGCTTTGGAGAAATTGGGTGTTCTTGAACAAACAAAAGCCTTTTTCAATGCCATGGGTTTGAAGAAATTGTTTGAAATGAAGGAAGTAACATACCCCTCCCTTGTCTTGGAATTCTGAAGTTCTTTAAAAGTGACAAAAGTTGAGAATAGGGAAAATATTGAGTTTCGTCTAGCTAACACTAGTAGACGCATTACCTTTCCGGAATTGGGTGAAATTTTGGGTCTTAGCGATGAGCATAAATTTTATAAGCAATATGGGAAGTATGACCCCGAGCCTCTTTGGGAGGCAATCTCCGGGAAGAAATTTGAAGATTTTCATGCTTGTCGTGCTCTTTTGGTCCATCATCCGGGCATAAGAGTATGGCACAAAGTTGTGGGAAACACCATAATTGCTAGGAAAGACACCAATCATTTCACGGGACTCGATTTTATTCTCCTTGAATCAACTTTGAATATTGGAAGAATTCACACCAAGCCTTACAACTCTTTGAGGCTATTGGTTGATAGATGGCTCCATGTAGATAGTGGGAAGAAGGGTACAACCGTTATTGTTAATGGCGGCCTTGTCACGGTCCTAGCCAAGCACTTTGATCCTAATTTCAATAAGGATAACAAGTACAAGGCAAAGGAAGGTGGCCATCTTATTGATATGTCCATCATGATTAACAAGTTTAAGTGGGTTGCTCACAATCCCCTTGACACCAAGTATGGGTGGCTTACTAGTAAGGCTCGATCATTCACTTTACCCGCAAAGATTTGCCGTCTTAGTGTCCATAGGACCAACTATTTACTTCCCTATCCGAAGAAGCCGAGTACATCATTCAACAACAAAAGGGTGATCATGAAACTCCCTCCTCTTCCATTGTTATACCGCCTTACCCCTTTGTGTATGAAGAGTTCAAACCGCAAGGAATTGAAATTGGAAAAGACTATGTCACTCTTCTTATGCAAGCCATGCACAAGCAAGCTTATGAAGATCGGAAGAATGCATATTTGGCTCAATATCCTCCCCTCCTACATCTAGCTAGGCAAGGACTCCTTGATCCATCTTGTCCTTTGCCTAGTTGGGCGGATAGAGAAGCCTTATTTCCGGGTGCATCTAGGGACGTGGTGGAAGACAATGAGGTTGTTGGAAATGATGAAGAAATTGATGACAATATTGAGGAAGAAGCAAGTGGAGATGAAGAAGGAAATGGTGAAGATGGTGAAGATAATGATGAGCAAGATAATGAAGAAAGTGATGAAGAAAGTGCCAAGGAAAGTGGCAATGTGACCACTTCTCATGAGGGAAGTGGTGATGATGATAGCATGATGGAAGACTAGCCTTGGAGACTCCTACACTCCCATGGTTTGTCTATATCTCTTTGTATTTTATTTCATTTTGATCATTGTTGGTTTAGTCCTAGCAACATCAAAGGACTCACACCTCGGTACCATTGAGGTGTTCTTTATTGTTCCCATTTTTGAAAATCCAAAATGACAATCTAGTTTCATGCATAGCATAGTGTGTGCATGAACTATACCCATGCTTTAACATTAGCAATAGTGTCTTATTTGGTTTGGGGAAGTTAATGCATACACAACGGGAGGTAATCTAAATTATCCTCTCCGTCATAACAAAAACCATGCATCATGTAGTATAGCTTAGTGTAGAATTGCATTTAGTATAGAAATCATGCATCATTTTTGCATAATTTCTATCATTTTGGCCATTGAGGACAATGCCCATATTAGTGTGGGGATGGGAATTCTAACACTTAACTTTTATTCAAAAACCCAAAAAAAAAAAAAAAAAAAATTGAAAAATTTCAAAAATCATAAAAATTGAAAAAATTGAAAAACCAAAAACAAGTTCATTTCCTTTGTATATATTGTCTTGTATATATTGTGTTTGTTTATCCTTCTTCACTTTGATTGACTACGCCACATCCGAGACATGAGGATATTGAAGACCGCATGGTATGATCTTTCCAATCTCCTTTTTCCTCTTTATGTTAATGACTATGTGGCTTTATTTTGATTGATGCGGTAAAAACAATGTGAACTTAGGACTTGCATTTAGTTTATTTGGCATACTAGTTGGTAGAATCATTTGCATTAGGATGTGTATATGCTAGTTGCATCATGGCATGTAGTTTGCATGTTAGAAAAATTTTGCGAAACCGTCTATTTGGGAAGCTTGACAAGTGTATATAGGCCCTAGTAGATGCTTTTTATTCTTAAGACTTTGCTTGTTAGAATACTTGTAAAACACCCTAGGATGTGTCATGCTAGTATCCTTTGACCCATGGTTTAAGGCCTAGTCAAGAGTACCTTGTGGTGTGATAACTCCTTGGCTACCGTTTATTCCAAGGTGACCCTTGAAACCATGCATACTTCTATCATTCATCCATGTTCTACCATACATTTTTGTCATCAAAAAGGGAATGGGCACAAAAAGAAATCAATTTGAGTTCAATGAAATGAAAAATGAAAGAAAGTTTGCAAAAATGCATCAAATGAAAAGAGGAGCAAAAATAGAACTCCTAAAAGCTTCAAATACAAGGCACCCTCGTTACTAATTGGGGTGACTTTGAAAATGTTCAAAAAGAAATGCAAAAAGTTGTCAAGTATTGAAATGCCTAAAATCAAAAAGAAATGGCAAGAAAGTGTTCTCAAATGTCAAATGCCAATGAAATTGGGGGGAAAACAAAAACAAAAGCAAACTCCCAAAATGAAACTCAATTACTATCGATCCCTTTATCCATCGTATCCATTTTTGTGCATGGTAGAGAGGGGACGACCCTTCTTCTTGTCTAGGCAAGAAGGGGAATTCCGCGATCCTCCAGTGTTTCTAACACCATAGGGAGTCTACTCTTGACAAAAGCATTTAACGATTGAGGACAAAGGTACCCTAGCTTGACACATTTTGGAGGTGATTTATTGGTATCCTTCTAGGCTTAGTAGTTTGAACAAATTGCATCTATGAAGGATTGTGTACCCTTGAATTGCTTCCCTTGTAGATAATTTCCGCCACTTAGATGAGGAAAGTGGCTATTCTTTTGTAGATGCATCCATTATGTGATTTTTGTGTGCTTAATGTTTGGATGTGTCGCCATTTTGGCAAGACCCACCTTGCCTTGCAAGAAGGCATCCTACCTCATGGTTGTCTTGTTGTGAGTTGAAGGGGCGGAGTGAGACCCGCTAATTGTCTCATATCGGCTATTATTATTAGGTTAGGTTAGTATTGGTCCTAGTCTTTGTCACCTCTTTACTCGGGACGAGCAAAGGTTCGGTTTGGGGATATTTGATGTGACCATAATTGGCGCATATTTAGCCCCCGAATTACCATTGTTTCCATGCTTTTTAGTGCCTATTTGGGTCATTTCTTATCTTTAGTTCTTTGTTTTGCATATTCTTTGAGATTTTGATCCCTTGGTAGGAAAGGAGTAAGAATCTTGCATTTTCATGGCAAAACGAGGCTAAATTGATCGTATTCAATGACCAAGCATCAAGGAGAGACAAGACTAGAAGGCCTTTGTACATAGCATAGTAGAAGAGCAATGTTGAGAAAAGGATCCTTGAGTCCCCAAGGAAATCCCCAAGGAATTCATGAAGAAAAGGGAAGAAAAGAAGAAGAATTGACTGTTTGCCGGACAATCCGAACGGATTGTATACAATCCGCCCGTCCGTCCAGCCCAATCCGAGCGTCCCTCAAAGGAATCCGCTCGGATTCCCCCTCGCCAATCCGAGCGTCTTGCCCAAGGATCCGCTCGGATTCCTCAGCCCAGATCCGGCCGTCCCGACTCCCATCCGCACGGATTTGATGATAAAGACGTTTTCATTCTTCAAAGCTACGATTAGAGAAGCCCTTCTCTCAGAAAATACCGGAGTCTCCTTGCTCAACTTAAAAAGTGTAATTACTAGTTTAGCCCTTAGTTAACCCTAATGCATCCTCCCTAATTTTCACTATAAATACCCCATTAGTCTAATTAGAGGAGCATGTTCTTCTTATCAATAATTAGTGTAGTTAATATCAATCAAATCTCTCTTTAATATTGTAATCAAGTATTAATCAAGTTTTAATCCAAGTCTTAGTTCTTTAATCTCTCTCTTGTTCTTCCTTTATTTTGGGTAATTGAAGATTATTTGGGTTATTATTGGGAGATTGACAACCTCTCAATCTAGGATTCAAGTACTTCTATTATTCTTGCTTTATTATTGGAATCATTAGTAGGTATAATCTCTTAATCCCTTTTTAATTATTGCTAATTACTTTCATTTATTCATCATGTTTCATTATGTTAGTATGATTGACAACCTTTCTAGCATGATCAATATGATAATGAGTGAGTAGTCTCTTAGCTAGGGTTTAATGGGTGATTAGGGGAAACCAACATGGGGAATGATTCATGCTTAAATTAATATGCTTTCATATCTTATTTGTTTGCTTGTTTTGATCTTAATACATGCACATGTTATATTTGATGAAATGCTAAGCCTATGAATCCTTGCATTTACTATCATCTCTTATCTATTCAACTTGACTTGTAAGACATAACCCAACTCGAGTCTTGTTAGACCATGCATGTGTTGAGTAGGAAAGATTAAGTCGACTTGTAGGTGTTGTACAATCTAATCGATTCGGCTCCGGGACCCAAACTTTCCTAGGATTGTAAGATATAACCCAACTCAATCCATCACAACAATAATTGCTTGCTTATAATTTGAGAACATGTTTGTATGATCATATCCCATGATTCCCCTATGAACCCATGACACCCTAGTGCCTTTAATCAATTGTTTACACCCCTTATTTTATTCACCTTGCTAGTTTATTTTCATTGCTATTTTAGTTTAGTAACCTTCTACATCAACCCAATTTGTGACACCCCTAGACACTACTAGTTACAATAGAATTCTCATTTCAATACCCGTCCCTTGGGATCCGACCTTTACTTGCCTCTTTACTAATTGTAGAGTTGTTTGTGAAGTATAAATTGTGTTTTGTATCGACCATTGACCAACGACCACATATGCTTAATTGTGAACACGAAATGGACTCGATCATCAATGTTTATCATCATACTCGGATTAAACCGACCTGGTATGTAGAACCAAGGACGATTATGCATGTATGACTGTATGGTTATTTTTGAAAATATAAACAAACGAATAAAAGGTTTTAAAATACCTTTTAAAATGTAATCAACCAAATATTATCACTGAAACACGGATTAAACCGTCATGGTATAAGGAACCAAGGGTCAACATATTTAATGGCTAAAAAGATTTATCATAAAAATGATTTGAAACGGTAAAAACCGATTGTAAAATGAAATAAAAATGGAAAGAATGAACTCAAACACGTTTGAGTTCTGACCTGGACAACCAGTATAGGCGCGAGCCACCTAGTTGTGACTAGGGGCTTCTGTTTCAGGTCAAAACTCAGTTTTGGCTCATTTAATCCGTATTTTGGACCATGTTATGCATGTTTTAGCATGTTAAGGTCATAAAAACAGATAAAAGAGCATGAAAGAAGAGGATTAATTACACCCTCATACTTACATGCTAGGTTGTTGGCGATAAATCGACGGAAGTGTAAATTATTGTTAGGTTAGAAAACTAGGTTGAAAACCGTTTCAGCAAAGTAAAGAATGTTGTTTTGTTTAGAGATTGTGTAGTTGGTCGAAATGGTCGGTCAAGTGATTTAATGCACGATAACGGTACCAAACCAATGTGTATGGCTCGTATTCTCGATCGGTAGGTCGGAAATACGTGTCGTTTGTTGACTCGGGAAGTCGAGGTCTAGAATTTTAAGGGAGAAAAGAGGGGGCGGACGCTCGTGTACCTTCAAATGGTGGCATTTGAGGGGTATTTATAGAGGATTATGTGGTTGTGTGTGTTTTCAACGACGTGGCAATATATGCTACTCGAAGAGGCGCGGGCCATTTCGCGGGTCTTCGAGCTATCTTGTCACTATCACGTATTTGGAATCATGATTTGTTCTATCCTAGATTTTGGATGTCATGATTGTTGTACTTGAACATCAAGTATACCGTGTATACTTAGCATAAAAGCTTTGTGATGTTTGTTTTTCGTGTTTGACTCGGTTTGACTAGTTGTTGGAATCGGGATTTGAATTTTGAGTCAGTTTTTGGTCTGGTGTCGGTTTTGACTCTAGTTAGTATCATTGCGACCCCGTCGTTGTGCATAAAACACTCCAGGTGATATTTAAAAGTTTTCAAAATGTTTTATTTTCAAAATCGTTTTGAGTTTTCCGATGTATAGTTATACAAACTGTCGATTAAACGTAGCTATTCCTAAGCATGTTGTAGTCCGATAATCATCGGGTGTTTGTTGGGGATTCAACAGATACTGGGTATCTACAGAGCCCCCACTTTGACTGAGGCTTGGACAGGGCGAAAATAAAAGTATAGCCCCCAGGTCAATCGAAGATTACAACCCGGAGACCGAAGCGATGTCAAGGCTGCTCGAAAGAATTCGGGCCAAGGACCTGTCGTCGGGAAGGGCGACGCCAAGGCGACTCGGGGATTTGAGTCAAGGAACTGTCGTTGGAAACAGTTTAGAGTATGTCGACTGTCCGTTTGGGTCGTTTAAAGTCCCTTAGACTACATACAAAAGCTCGCCAGCCATAGGAAGGAGTCATACCTGAGGCATCTTTAGGATATGTCCTTGAATTGTTTCTTTTTTGCGCGCGAAGGCTCGCCAGCCGTTGAAGGTACGTTTTGAGGCTCGCCAGCCGTGTAGGAGGTACATTTTGAGGCTCACCAGCCGTGTTGGAGGTAAGTTTTGAGGCTCGCCAGCCGTGTTGCGGATATGATGAGGCTCGCCAGCCGTGTTGGAGGTCGAATGATCAACCGCGGGAAATAGCCGCGTTGGTCGGGCTTATTTCAAGAGATTGTTGAGCTAGTGGGCTCCGCGGGCAGGTCATCGATATCCTGCTAGGGAATTTCGATGTTTATATTGGATGTTTATGGTGCCGGAAAGAGATAGGCCTTTGGTAGTTTGAGCCTCGCTCCTGTGGATGGCGGTCTCCATTATCGTCATTCGTAACTTTGAATCTCGAAGAGAGGTAAAGTTTTTTACTACCGTTGTTCGGAGTTTGTAGAAATAGCGAATGTGAATTCCGCCATTTGCTGTTTGGAAGATAACGGTTTTTAATCCCGTCCTCTTGTGATTTGAAATTTATGAGAAATAATGAATTTAGACTTCACTGCTTGGTTTTTTTAGAAACATAACGGTTTTTAATTCCGTCATCTTGTGAAATTGTGAAAATCACGAATTTGAATTTCGCTATTTTTTTTTTTGTGAAATGACGGTTTTTACATCCGTCGTTAGAATTTTGTGAAAATAGCGAATTTGAATTTCACTATCTTGTTTTTTTTTGTTTGAAAAAGGACGGTTTTTAATTCCGTCGTTTGAAATTTGTGAAAATGCGAATTTATATTTCACTACTTTTTTTTGTTTGTTTGAAAATGACAGCTTTTTAATTCCGTTGTTTGAAATTTGTGAACATAGCGAATTTGAATTTCACTATTTTGTGTTTGTTTGAAAATGACGATTTTTAATTCCGTCGTTTGAAATTTGTGAATTTACGTGGAAATTGGGCCAAAGCCAAAAGTTTCGCTGAAAATGCTGGGAACACCTCAAAGAGGCGCGAGCCATCGTGCGATGTAAAAGGCCTCCCTTTTTTGTTGGAGCTGGTGTCCTCCACAAATTAGTGTGATAACATTTGTAAATCTCTTACAGGTTCACAAGGGTATACTTCGTATATTTAATCAGTTGATTAACGTTTACCTAATAACGGTTGGCTTGCTAGAAAGTTTGACGTTATTATCATACAGATGGCGGTGATCAACTGGTCCCTAAAGGTCACACCTATAGGACGTATTTGAGAAATGTGGTTATAGAAATATAATTACATTGATGCCCAAAATGACTAAAAAGTTAGTCAATGTGTTGATGAGATAATTATTTAATGAAAATTAAATAATATTAAGTTGAGACGAATTAACTGTCAATTCGTAAATTAAATATAATAAGTTATATTTAATTAAATATATATAAGGTTAGTTTGGACGAATTAATCTGTTAATTCGTAACTAAATATAATCAGTTGTATTTAATATCAACAAGTTGAATGTGTCATAGTGGTAATAGTGAGGGTACACAAGCCAAGAGGTCATGGGTTCGATCCTCACTAGATTACAATTTAACGCACTTTATATATTTTTGGAAAGACCAAAAATAAGGAAATTTTTCCTTATTTCGGTCAACATTGGCCGAAAATTAGGAGAGTAATATCTTTCCTAATTAATTTGGTTATAAGGAAATTTTATTCCTTATTTCGGTCAACATTGGCCGAAAATTAGGAGAGTAATATCTTTCCTAATTAATTTGGTTATTCGGTCTATATAAGAGAAAGGTAGAGAATTATTTCTAACCTAATGCTTTTTCTTGACCTAGCCTCCTCTTTCTCATCACAAGAACACAAAGACAATTAAATTTTACAGAAAATTTTAGATTGATTTCTAGCATAATCAAAGGGCATATCTCAGATCGTCTTGGGTGCAACTAATAGGTGAATATCAATTTTGATATTGTTCTTAGGCCATATTTGCTAGGACCAAAGGTTATTTCTGAATCCTTTACTTTTGTTTATGTATTTTATTTTATGACCATTGATCATCTGTTTTAAATCGTTATAATCCTTCTAGTTTAAGGGAAGTATACAGACTTATTTCCCACAAGTGGTATCAGAGCACAAGGCCACGATTTTAATTTTGATAATTTTCATAAAATTTGTATGTAAACTATAACCTAATTTTCGAGTATAAAAATTAGGGTTCCGTTTTTTTTTTTCGGTTAAATTTTTTTTGGCCGAGACTTTTTTTTCTTTCGAACTGTTTTTTTTTGTTTTTTCCTTTTGTTTGATGATTTATATCCAATTTCTTTTGATCATATTATTGTTTTAATCGGTTAAAATTATCATATGAAGAATTGGCAAATTTTGATTTAATGCAGATTAAGTTAGAATAGATATAGTATCATCATGTCATTGATACAAGAACTAGTTTTTGCTATATAGTTTTAGCATATAAGATTAATCATGCTTGTTAATTCATTTGCTAAACCATGTTCTATTAGCAACTGTAAACTTTGTTCTTCATCAATTTTGTTTTAGGGCTTTATGCCGCAAAAGGAAATTTTTGACGGCTCAAATTTTTTTTTGGTTTCCGTGAAAAAAAAAATAAAAAAAATAAAAAACTGATTTTAGGTTATTTTTTTTATTACCGAATCAGAAAAAGAAAAGAAGGAAAGTTTTGTTTATGGAAAGTTTTTTTTCCTCTTTTCTAATTGCCGTATAGAAAAAAAATAAAGGGGAAGGGGCTGTTTTTTTTTCAGCCGTGTAGTGGCTGTCAATTATAAAAAAAAAAAAAAAAATTTATTTTATTTTTTTCAGCCGAACCAATTTGTAATTGGTTTTTTATTTTTTTTTTTATTTTGGCCAATTAGTTACTGTGAATCGGTTCACAATTTAATGATACCGAGTTATTTTAAAGCGGTTTAAAATTTTGACGGATAGAATTTATATTACAAGTTTAATATGGATTGAAATGAAATTAATGTGATTAAATTGCGGAATTGTCACTTAATTTAATTTAAATAGGTGGTTTGGATATATTAATCAACATAATTAATGTATTGTATTATGTATGTTTAATTTATTTTAGTTGATGCTTTTAATTTTGTTGAATGAATCGAATGAATGAATTTTATATACGTATTTAATTTTTGCAATCGGTTGTAATTTGTATTACTTAGTGTGGCCTTAGTCAAATTATGTTTTCGTAATGAAGGAAACATGATTTCTTATCTAATTATGAGATCTCGAATCTCCTTTATTTTAGTTTTGGGTTTTTGAAATTAGAATGTAATTAATAGGTCGATTATGTAATTTTATTTATTGTAATTTCAAAGAAGACTAAAGATGAAGATTCAAGCTCACTCCCGCTACATGGATCAAGATGGAACATCAAGACAAGCTTCTCGGGTCCAAGGATGGATTCCAAACTTGTATTTATTGTTCATTTTGATAGGATAGGCCACACTAGGCCTTTTACTGTTTTTTTTTACGTTTTTCATTTTTATTGCTTTTCATTCACATGTTAGTAATTGCATCATATTCCGCCTAAAACCAAACCACCTACTACTAAAATGCATGAAAATTGACTCATATAGGTTGTATGTTAGTTTTCATGGACATGCAGATGTCACAGATTTTAAGCCATCACTATTTTAATCATTCTCGCATGCTAGATTATAGTTCACTTAAAATGAATTTAAATAAAGTTGATGGGATCTTCCTCTAAAACGGAAATTGAGATTAGTCTTTATAAGGGCAAACATCTATGAATCCCTTCTTCGTCGGTAGCCCTAATATGACCCCTTCTACGTTGGGTAAGTAGTTGTGTTGACTTAGTTTACCTCAACATTGTAGTCCGAAGAGTTTCTCGTGATTATGATGGACTAAAGATAGTATTTACAGAAATTTATCGACCAAGAATTCTAATGGTAGAATTAGCTAACAGGTTAGCTTATCAATTTACAGAGAATTGAGTCTTGGGGCCATTTATATAATTCTTGAGGGAGGTCAATTGTATAAATGTTTTTGAGTCTTCGCGTTATGACATTAGTTCATTAGACTTAAAATAAAAACGATGCATGCTTATTATTTTATTCTTCTTTCGCAGTGTAGAACACGCTTATTATCAATAATACTGTTACAACAAATGGCTGGAAATAACGCAATCCCAATGCCTAGTGCCACACTAGATCGTTCGTCCTGGCTAAAAATGTTTATGGACCAAATGAATCAGTCCACTCGACTGAAGAATGATGGGTCCAATTTAGCGGATCGGGAGGCGGCACTACGGAATGCGCCATCGCCGACGGTAAGCTCGGGTATTTAATCGAGCCAATACCGATCAACCAGGCCCAAATGCGGGAGCCGACGAGTCATTCGCTTATAGTGACTTCGTTATGGAAGCGGGTGCGATAAAGAACGTACTCATCTTTGCAATGGAAACCAATTTGCAGAGACGCTTCATTGCCCAAGGTGCAAACAAGATTTTCACCACGCTCACTAACGAGTTCTCAAAGGCACCGAGAATCGTTACATATGAGCATACTTGTCGCTTCTTTGATGCGAAACTCCAGAAGGGCCAACCGGTTAGCCCACACATTCTTCACATGATTGAGAATGTCGAGAAACTGAGTCACCGAATTGTAGAATCGGTGAGAGCATTGTCATTGACCGAATGCTTCATTCTCTTCACGATGGTTTTGCCCTTTTCGGGCGAACTACTACATGAATGACTTGAAAAAGAGTCCTCATGAGCTACACTCCCTTCTCGTACAGACCGAGAAGGATATGAAATTGAGTGGGAGCATGAAGCAGGATGTTCTCACGATTCACAACAAGAGTAAAGGTAAGGGCAAGGCTCATGGCGACCTAGCGTAGGTAAGCCAAAGTTTAAGAAGCCAGGAAACGGTAAGAGTGCGCCTGGTGAGACTAGTGGCTCACAGGGCAAGACAAAGAGCAAGGGCGGTGACATAGAGTGCCACCATTGTCACAAGACTGGACATTGGAGGAGGAACTGTCCCGTCTACCGTGAGGACATCAAGGCAGGCCGCGTCGTTCCTGTTGGTATGTCATCTTATATTCATATGATTGAGATTAACCATGCAAGTTTCAGAACTTGGGTACTAGATACTGGTTGTGGTTCTCATATGTGTAATCATTTGCAGGGCCTAAAGAACATCATACCTCTCGAAAAAGGTGATGTGGACTGCAGTGAGTCGGGAATGGAGCACGAGTAGTCACGCCTCGAAGGGAACATATGTAATCCAACTCCCTAGTGGTTTTGAGTTATCTTTAAATAACTGTTACTATGTACCCAGTTTATCTAAGAACATTATTTCTGTTTCCGTACTTGCTAAAGACGGTTTTACATTTTCAATAAAGGATAATAGTTGTATTTTCTCTTTTAATGAAATGATTTATGGCAAAGCAGTTTCCATGAATGGAATTTATATCTTAGATCAAACCACGGAAGTATTACACATGAATAATAAGAAATTAAAGGTTGGTGACAAAGATCAAACCTATCTATGGCATTGTCGAATGGGACACATAAATGAGAAACGCGTAAAGAAACTCGTCGATAATGGGACTATTCCCTCATTCGGATTTTCTGCATATGGCACGTGTGAATCATGTCTCATTGGCAAGATGACTCGAATTTCCTTCAAAGGTGTTGGAATGCGCGCTATTGACCTATTAGGACTCATACATACGGACGTATGTGGACCTATGTCAATTACCGCTAGAGATGGCTATAGATATTTTATCACTTTCACGGACGATTTGAGTAGATACGGATATGTCTACTTAATGAAGCATAAAAGTGAGTCCTTTGAGAAATTCAAGGAATACCAGAATAGGGTACAGAACCAATTGGGTAGAAAGATTAAAGCACTCCGTTCAGATCGGGGTGGCGAATATCTTTCAAATGAGTTTGATCAACACCTGAAAGACTGTGGAATCGCTCTACAGTTAACTCCACCTGGAACACCTCAATTAAATGGTGTATCCGAACGGAGAAATCGAACCTTACATGATATGGTTCGATCCATGATGAGTCACACAGTAGTGCCTGAATCATTATGGGGTTATGCTCTTTTGTCAGCCGCTCTTTTACTTAACCGAAGTCTGTGTAAAGCTGTCGACAAGACTCCATATGAAATGTGGAAGGGAACGGTACCTAATGTGACACCCTCATTTTTAGCGTTAAATAAACACGTAAATTCTACAGAAAAACTGACAGAATATGTTTGTAATTGGTTCAACTAGATAAAACCTGTAATTTTAAAAAAAAACTTTTCTAAACCATTCACAAACATTTCCAAATGAAGAGTGCCAAAACCTGCAAAAACTAACAAACTAATTTACATAACATAGCTAAAGTCGCGAGAATAAAGTGATACAAACCAAAGTAAGAGAGGGAGACATATGTCCCTCCAAAATATAAACACAACCATAGGTTTAAAGGTTTACTACAAAATATAACCAAACTAGCTCCAAGGTTCTTTTGCTCGCTAGCTCGTCCATGTACCCCATCTAAACATCATCACTCTGTCAATCGCATTTTATACAAACACGAAAGCCACAATTCAGTGGGGAGTAACTTCGAGTCCTCCCAGCCACGAAATGTCATATTTAATGTAACATGTAATGTAACATGTAAACAACATCATAAATAAATTAATTATCGAGTATTCTAACATATGAACACTAAACTGACCAAATTAAACTATCATGTGAAACATATAACAAGCAGTAATCCAAACTCTATCAATTGTAACCGGCTTGCATCTCACCTATTACAATTCATAGAATCACCATACAAGAAAGGGCAATATATTAAAGACAGGCATAAGTTCTTAGCACCGTCAATAGTCACTCTGTAACTCGAGTCTATACCACGAGGTAGGGAAGGTAATCGAACCGGCATCTTGACTCAGAGGTTCTCTCAAAACATGGCCAAGACACAACACAACCCTAGTCCTAAATCTGCGCAGACCTAGACATGCGGATACACACCACCGCACCCAAGACCCACAATTTTTTTAAAAACAAAGTGAGTACCCTAAGGAGTCCACCAAAGGGTTGGCTAGTACTTAAGTCGACCATTACCCTCAAAATAAGTAACGAGGTCATGCCCCAACTTGGATATAATCCCACCAAGTCAGGAACACAAAGGCTATTAAGCAGTGAACATATACTCGTCAAAGACTATAAAGGCCTATCTATGACAAACACAACAACCTGCAAGAAGTATTCAATACCAATTCCATTTCAAGCGATATTAACAATATTAAAGGTTTCGGGGAATCTAAGGCCGTTTCTACAATATAAGAAACCATTCAATTCAACCAACAACACATGTGAACTAAAAACATAATAAATGGCCTAAAACAAGAATAAGGCCAATTATCCATTTTTCACAATAATTTTCATCCAACCGAATTTTTACCCGCAACCCCGATCTGCGCGCAGTGCGGGTTAAATCGCATGGTGACCAATCACACAATTGATCGACATCGATTGATCAAAGGGACCAAGGGCTCGCCAAGCATAATCATCCAAACATTGCAATTATCGCTATAAAATTCATTTTAAGCCTATTCCTTACAATTTCATATCATAACCTATCCTAACATGTGCAACTACCAATATAAACATAATTTTACCATCAACATTATATTTACTACTAATATGATTCATTTCAAAAGATTACCCATATGTTACTTATACTAAATTTAACATTAATAAACCCGAAACGACGAACAACGCATGAAAAATCGCGCAAACAAGCAACGGGCCGACCCGGCCAACCCGGCTCGCTAGTGGCCTCGCACGAACCTCTTGGGCCGCCACCCCCAACCCTCTATTTCTCCATTTTTGTTCAGTTTAACATCGTCTGAAGCATCATTTAATCATTCCCATTTCATTTCCATACTAATATGTGAACTTAAACATACAAAAGACATGAATTTAACACATATTTTCATGTGAAATAAACTACTCAAATAATATTCACAAAATCATACAAAAAGCAAAGAATGTGACATTTATTCGTCGAGTAACTCGAAATATGTTACCTTAAGCTAGAAAAAGGCAAAATAACCCTTGAGAAAACCCTAAAAACAGTAGCTACCCATCATCCTCTACTATATAGGAGTCCCCTATATCATCCTCATAATCTTCACCTATTAAAAACAACAAAAACACCATAATAATTACTAAAACCGAAATTATGCCCAAAATCATCTTAAATCGACATAATGAAAACTGAAATTAAAACATACTAGGATGTAGATCTTGAAGAGAGGATTCCGAAAATATAAATTTTGCGAAAATCGGACTAGAAACGAAGAAGTTATGATGAAATTACGATTGTAAGTTTATTTGTTTTTTTTTTTTTTTTTTTGTGGATTTCGGTCAAGAGGCAAAGGAAGCCTTAGGAAGAAATAGGAAGGAGGGGGAAGAAGGTGGGCCGCGGAAAGGGAGAAAGGAGCGGGAATTTGGCGGAATTTCATTAGTCGGTTTTGGCTCGTTTCGACGATAATTTCGACGATAATTAGAACCGTTTGTCAAATGCAAATTCCGACAATGCCAAAGTTCTTAAACACGAGATTACAAGAAGATTGAGTACTCATATGACCCTTTTCCAAAATCGTTTGCCCAATTTTCACAAGAATTTCCATTTTCCCCGATATGCCCTTATTTCGAAATAAAAGGTTTTTACATGGTTTAAACTATTTTAAACATTTCGAAACTATCAAAATAAATAATTTACTTCAAAATATAAGAGAATTATATTTCATTGAATTATTATTACTTCATATACATTAATATTAAATTCAACTTGATTAATAAATTACTTTCGCAATATAATAACGGTCCGAAATTACGGGGTGTTACAATCATCCCTCCTTTTAAGAAGTTTCGTCCTCGAAACTTGCAAGTAGAAAACGAAAATACAATAAGGACAAACTCAATTTTCCAAGGGCGAAAATCAAAACATTCAAAACAAATTGGAATTTCAAAAGATGATCCTTCAAAATGGGTTAAGAAAACTTTCAAAAGCACGTTGTCCATATCAAGGGAATGAGAGAACTCTTGATGCATGCAAGCGCGCTATCATTCCGAATCAAGGGCAAATCAAAATACGAAATCATTCGCCGATAAGTGCGAACTAGTTATCGAGGCGTCTCCAATAACGAATCCTGACAACGAATCAACGCCAAAACAAAATGAAAGCGAAAGGTCAAATGCAATTGTTATAGAAAAATGGTAAATCATTTTTCAAACTTTACCAGAAGTCAAGTTTTCAAATATAATACAAATTTTAACAATGAATCGAAAAGTTAACTCACATTGGTCCGAAATTACACAAAACGAGAAATAGCTTAGGTATCAAATCGAACACTAAGGTTGAAAGAAAGTGAGAAATCATTTTCAAATGTTATAGAAAGAGGTCAATTTGTAGATTTAATTCCAAATTTAAAATAATGAACCAAAAATTTACTCAAACTAGATAGAATCTATGCAAGATGGAAAACAACTCGGGAACGTGAAGGGCAACTCGCGATAGGGAACTCACACCCAACAGACAAGAAGGAATTGAACTCTTAAAGGTGGAATTTTTGGATGAAGTCAATAAAGATGTCAACGAACAAGACGCTTTACTCAAAAGGTCAAATGAGTTCCAAAAAGGCGAACTCAACGGAACAAGCCAGAATAGCAAGAATGACAATTGTCAGAGATCGGAATTAGGAAGATCGGTACATCGAGAAAAGTTCACTCAATTTTCCAACCACAGAGTCACCCTACTAGGTCCTCCGAACATCAACAGGGCAACAACCAGAGGCCACGCTAATCCAAAGAGCCATCTGAACCATTCATCGACAAGTCTACTTATAAGCTAATCCTTGAGACAATCATATCCACTACAATTATAACTTAACAATTTCCCAATCAAAATGTTTCCACCAATATCCTCCACCGAACAAAATCAAAATCCAAAGTCGAAACTAGTAACAATATTATACCCTTACCAAGATTCAATATTCCCAAACGCATTCATGCTTGAAACCAACCCACAAGCAACAAGTTGCACTATCCAATCCATAATTAGCACTAACTATAAGATAAATGGGTTCATCACACAAATCATCTGATCGGTTTACTCAAGATTCACTATCCTACTTCCCAACAATATTCCAATTCCAATAGAAAGATTCCTCAAAGGATTAAATATAAGGTCCAAAATTACAATAACATTCCACAAACTTAGCTATCAATCCCCAATACCGTAAAGTAAGGCTCAAATGACAAACGAACAATCCCCGAACGAACAATGCCCAAAACAAATCCAAAATAACCATAGAAATACTCCACCAAGGTAAACTAATCCCATTAGTCTCATCATCAAATCGAAACCAAAGTAAGTCTTATACCACCGAATCACGCGAACCTCAAATCGCAAGGAGACTACAACATTGCCATCATAAGAATTCCATCAAAAATCTAGCTCTCATATTACATGGTCAAATACTGACACAAACTCCTACACCAATTCCCGACAAAAATCAAAATACAAAATCCTCAAATCACATCCCACTAACTCTCGTAAACATGGTCAACAAGGTACCAACTATACTAAGTAGATAAGGAGTGATAACGGGATAGAGAAACGGTAAAATATTTTCGAAGGGTGCATGAGCATGACAAGTTAGGAAACTAGGGAGTCGGACCGTAAAGATAACGGTTGATGAAATAAGAGGTACTCGAGTCAAGAAGATATCTCGGGCAAGAAGAAGATACGTAAACTTCGGCATAAAAACAGGGTTCAACGAACGCTAAAGAGAAGGAGAGGAGAACAGAAGCGGCATAATGAAAGGGTTACCGCTTAACCAAACACTCCTCAAAGCTTATGATCGCTATGATAAGGTTACATCACTAAGGTGCTCAACAAAGACTCAAAAGTCTACCAAATCATAGGACTAACAAGGACTCCACAATGGTAGGTTTTCCTCAACTCAATTGGTTCCAAGAGCCAAAATCAATTCACCACACAAATTCATTTGTTACCATCCAAGTCCCAAAGTATCTCCTTTACAATTCTCGTCATCGAACTTCACTTGCTATGTCATCCCCAAGTACCATGGCTTGTTTACACTATCATCTCACCACTTCGTACTTCTAGTCTCCGATACCATAAATTAGAATCGCATCTTTGAACTCACGAACTACATCGAACAACTCCCCACCAAAATTCCCAAATTCAGATATGATTAATAAGGTCAACCACGTGTTCTCAAATTTCAAAAGGTCAACAAGGGCTACTCTATACTAGATTTGGTCAACTCAAAAGGTTTTAACAAACTAACTAATTCCAAAGTACGATACCAATCCATTAAGCAACGTCAATGTCCTATTGTATTCCTTTCAAGGCCTACAAAGATTGGGCTAACTATCATTCCTTTAATTCTCCACAAGAAACATCGAGAATCTCAAATGAAGTAGTTTAGGTTCATTCCAATTTATGTGCTAAGGTAGTACCCATGCTCAATCACCTATAACAAACAAGCTCTCAATAGACATAAATCCCAAGGTGTTTCTCAACTCACTAGGCTCTCTCATCAAGCACAACTAACAAGACTAACCAAAGGATCCCAAGTTATCTTCTCATATACAACTCATACCTTAAACAATCAATTTCTCAACTCGTTCACGCCTTCCAATAATACATTCACTCACCCCAAGGTACGAGACTCAGTAAAAAACATTCTCTCAAAACCGGGTTCTCTTGAACAAGGGGACTATCCCGTGGAATAAATGGAAGGTGTCCACAAGGACTCTTATTATAAGAAGAAAACGAACCAAGGATGAATCGGGAGAAAGAATAGAAGAGTAATTACCAAGGCGAGAGAAGAGGAATTAGAAAGACGAATAGACAACTAGATTGAAAGATTAAGGTAGGGTACACTGAATACGAAAAGAAATATCGAGAAAGTGGAAGCATCCTTCATTTGGCATAACCAATCTTCAACATTCGGCAACGGCCACTCAATCTTGGTCACCAACGAGTAAGATCACGGTCATAGCTTCAACGGCACGAAAATTAATAACTAACAATTAACAAACCTAGCTTGTAGGATTGCATTATCTACGTTTCTTGGAGGGCCATCTTGCAAAAGAGAACATTGGTTAGCACCTAACAAATAGCAATCACAAATAGACTACAACATAAGGTCCTAAGTCTACCCATCCTACCCATCTCTCGAGTTTATTATTTGAAGGTCAAGTTATTTATATTGGGGTGCACAAACGTGCGTCGGGAGCAAATATGCTCGATACCAATCTGTGACACCCTCATTTTTAGCGTTAAATAAACACGTAAATTCTCTAAAAAATCGCGTGAGAATATGTTTGTAATTGGTTCAACTAGATAAAACCTGTAATTTTAAAAAAAACTTTTCTAAACCATTCACAAACATTTCCAAATGAAGAGTGCCAAAACCTGCAAAAACTAACAAACTAATTTACATAACATAGCTAAAGTCGCGAGAATAAAGTGATACAAACCAAAGTAAGAGAGGGAGACATATGTCCCTCCAAAATATAAACACAACCATAAGTTTAAAGGTTTACTACAAAATATAACCAAACTAGGTCCAAGGTTCTTTTGCTCGCTAGCTCGTCCATGTACCCCATCTAAACTTCATCAACCTGTCAATCGCATTTTATACAAACACGAAAGCCACAATTCAGTGGGGAGTAACTTCGAGTCCTCCCAGCCACGAAATGTCATATTTAATGTAACATGTAATGTAACATGTAAACAACATCATAAATAAATTAATTATCGAGTATTCTAACATATGAACACTAAACTGACCAAATTAAACTATCATGTGAAACATATAACAAGCAGTAATCCAAACTCTATCAATTGTAACCGGCATGCATCTCACCTATTACAATTCATAGAATCACCATACAAGAAAGGGCAATATATCAAAGACAGGCATAAGTTCTTAGCACCGTCAATAGTCACTCTGTAACTCGAGTCTATACCACGAGGTAGGGAAGGTAATCGAACCGGTATCTTGGCTCAGAGGTTCTCTCAAAACATGGCCAAGACACAACACAACCCTAGTCCTAAATCTGCGCAGACCTAGACATGCGGATACACACCACCGCACCCAAGACCCACAATTTTTTTTAAAAACAAAGTGAGTACCCTAAGGAGTCCACCAAAGGGTTGGCTAGTACTTAAGCTGACCACTTAACCTCAAAATAAGTAACGAGGTCATGCCCCAACTTGGATATAATCCCACCAAGTCAGGAACACAAAGGCTATTAAGCAGTGAACATATACTCGTCAAAGACTATAAAGGCCTATCTATGACAAACACAACAACCTGGAAGAAGTATTCAATACCAATTCCATTTCAAGCGATATTAACAATATTAAAGGTTTCGGGGAATCTAAGGCCGTTTCTACAATATAAGAAACCATTCAATTCAACCAACAACGTGAACTAAAAACATAATAAATGGCCTAAAACAAGAATAAGGCCAATTATCCATTTTTCACAATAATTTTCATCCAACCGAATTTTTACCCGCAACCCCAGTCATGCGACAGGTACGGGTTAAATCGCGGATGACCAATCACACAATTGACTGACATCGATTCCGTCAAAGGGACCAAGGGCCCAGTTTTCGGCATAATCATCCAAACATTGCAATTATCGCTATAAAATTCATTTTAAGCCTATTCCTTACAATTTCATATCATAACCTATCCTAACATGTGCAACTACCAATATAAACATAATTTTACCATCAACATTATATTTACTACTAATATGATTCATTTCAAAAGATTACCCATATGTTACTTATACTAAATTTAACATTAATAAACCCGAAACGACGAACAACGCATGAAAAATCGCGCAAACAAGCAACGGGCCGACCCGGGCCAACCCGGGCCTGCCGTGGGCCTGCACGGGCCTACCGGGCCTGCTGGGCCGCCACCCCCAACCCTCCATTTCTCCATTTTTGTTCAGTTTAACATCGTCTGAAGCATCATTTAATCATTCCCATTTCATTTCCATACTAATATGTGAACTTAAACATACAAAAGACATGAATTTAACACATATTTTCATGTGAAATAAACTACTCAAATAATATTCACAAAATCATACAAAAAGCAAAGAATGTGACATTTATTCGTCGAGTAACTCGAAATATGTTACCTTAAGCTAGAAAAAGGCAAAATAACCCTTGAGAAAACCCTAAAAACAGTAGCTACCCATCATCCTCTACTATATAGGAGTCCCCTATATCATCCTCATAATCTTCACCTATTAAAAACAACAAAAACACCATAATAATTACTAAAACCGAAATTATGCCCAAAATCATCTTAAATCGACATAATGAAAACTGAAATTAAAACATACTAGGATGTAGATCTTGAAGAGAGGATTCCGAAAATATAAATTTTGCGAAAATCGGACTAGAAACGAAGAAGTTATGATGAAATTACGATTGTAAGTTTATTTGTTTATTTTTTTTTTGTGGATTTCGGTCAAGAGGCAAAGGAAGCCTTAGGAAGAAATAGGAAGGAGGGGGAAGAAGGTGGGCCGTGGAAAGGGAGAAAGGAGCGGGAATTTGGCGGAATTTCATTAGTCGGTTTTGGCTCGTTTCGACGATAATTTCGACGATAATTAGAACCGTTTGTCAAATGCAAATTCCGACAATGCCAAAGTTCTTAAACACGAGATTACAAGAAGATTGAGTACTCATATGACCCATTTCCAAAATCGTTTGCCCAATTTTCACAAGAATTTCCATTTTCCCCGATATGCCCTTATTTCGAAATAAAAGGTTTTTACATGGTTTAAACTATTTTAAACATTTCGAAACTATCAAAATAAATAATTTACTTCAAAATATAATAGAATTATATTTCATTTAATTATTATTACTTCATATACATTAATATTAAATTCAACTTGATTAATAAATTACTTTCGCAATATAATAACGGTCCGAAATTACGGGGTGTTACACCTAACTTGTCCTTTATTCGGGTTTGGAGCTGCGAGGCTTATGTCAAGTGGAGACACGAGGATAAGCTCGGCCCGCGATCGGTCAAGACATACTTTATAGGTTATCCAAAAGGAACATTTGGTCATTACTTATATTCGCCAACCGAACATCGAGTTTTTGTTGCGGCTAGTGCGACGTTCTTAGAGAAAGAATTTCTCGAGAACAAGTCGAGTAATAGAACCTTCGAGCTGTCGGAGAATCCAGAACCAACAACCGAGGAACAGATGGAGGAAGCTGTACCTCCAACTGATGATACGGTTAATATTCCTGAGGAACTTAGGAGGTCGGGTAGAGACTCTCATCCTCCGGACAGATACATTGGTATGGTCGAGGAGAATGATGTTTTACTTCTAGAAAGTAATGAACCCGCAACCTATAAAGGTGCTATGGCCTGTTCCGACTCAAAGCTATGGCTCGAAGCCATGCAATCCGAGATGGACTCCATGTATGAGAATAACGTATGGGATCTAGTTGATTTACCTAATAAGGTAAAACCCTCAAATCTGCAAATGGCTTTACAAAATAAAGCGTTCGTAGACGCGCAACTGAGATATCTATAAGGCACGACTTGTGGCAAAAGGTTTCACTCAAGTGCAAGGATTGCATTATGATGAGATTTTTGCACCTGTAGTCATGCTACGTTCCATTCGGATAATCTTAGCGATTGCCGCATTTCATGATTATGAGATTTGGCAAATGGATGTAAAAACCGCCTTCTTAAACGGTTATTTGGAGGAAGAGTTGTACATGGTGCAACCCGAAGGTTTCATAGATCCTAAACATCCTAAGAAAGTATGCAAGCTTAAGCGTTCCATTTATGGACTTAAGCAAGCTTCTCGGAGTTGGAATCAGCGTTTCGACCAAGTGATAAAAGAGTATGGCTTCACTCGATCGGTCGAGGAACCATGCTTATATATCAAGTCGAGTGGGAGCAAAATTGTATTCTTGATATTGTATGTCGATGACATACTCTTGATTGGGAATGACATTCCTCTCCTATCTTCGGTTAAAGAATGGTTGAAGAACCATTTCAAGATGAAAGATCTGGGTGAGGCACAGCGCATTTTGGGAATCCGTATCTACCGAGATAGATCACGACGGACGTTATCACTTAGTCAGAAGTCTTATCTAGATAAGGTTCTTGAGAGGTTCAGCATGACCAACTCCAAGAAGGGGAACCTTCCTATGACGACTGGGATGCAGTTGAGCAAGTCTCAGTCACCCACGACGCCTGAAGGTATTGAGCGCATGAGTCGTGTTCCTTATGCCTCTGCAATAGGATCGATCATGTATGCCATGATATGCACACTCCCAGACGTGGCATATGCATTGGCTATGACCTTGTAGGGTAATATCCGTATAAAACCCCTTAAAATTAAGGACTATAACGTAATTTATCATGTGATTAATGGCCATGAACGAAAAACAAGAGAAACGATAAAAGAATGAGAATCAACCTCGGGTCCTGTGCAAAACGGCCTAAGAACAGAAATCAACGTAGATTTCCTCCTAATTGTTGCACCCAAGATCGTCTGAGACTATGCCCCTTGTGCTAGAAATTGCTCTCTGATTGCCTTGCAATATTGAGAGAGCTTTTGTGAGTTTTTTGATGTGAGATCTAGAATTTCAGAGAAAAATACTCCAAAACCCTAATTTTTCTTCAAATGAGAATGATTAGGTCAAAAGGAGAGAAGGACTCTCCTTTTGTTCTTCTCGGCCAACCGTGTGCTAAGGGAGGGAGTGGGCTTTCCACTTTCTCCTTATTTAACTCGTGGTCCGACTTGTTTTGCTAAATGTATATGACGGGTTTTAATTATAAATCGTCATCCGTTATCGGATATTAAAATATCGACTCGTGACATGAATCAGTCGACATATTAATACTTGTCCGACAATGACAATATTGTATAATTAATTAATTCAATATACATTAATTTAAACATAACAGTTTATGTTCAATTTACGAATTAACCGCTTAATTCGCCTTAGCCAGTATTATTTAATCCGTATTAAATAATTATCTCAACATCGCGTTTGACTAATTATTAGTCAATAACTCCGACTAACCGCTTAGTCATATTAGGCATCAACATGACTGTATTTTCATACCGTCACATCTCTCAAACGTATCCTATAGGTGTGACTTTTAGGGACCAGTTGATCACCGCCATCTGTATGACAATAACGTCAAACTTATCTAGCAAGCCAACCGTTATTGATAAACGTGGACCAACTGATAATAATACAAAAGTATACCCTTTGATCCTTTTAGAGATTTATATGTCATTGCACTAACTGTGGAGGACTCCAGCCCCAACAAGCTCCCACTTGTCCGTACAAGTGTACGTGCAATAACGTTATCCGCACTAACTGGAGGACACCGGCTCCAACAAACTCCCACTTGTCCGTACAAGTGTATGTGCGATAACCGATTCTCATATCCATTTAAAATTTCTCCCACTCAATGTAAAACAATTTGCAGATCCGTATCCGCAAGGTCGTATTTTACAATCGATCTGTATCAAGAGTGGTTTCCCCGACTAGAGAGTAACTTAATTGATAAAACGAATCCGTATTCGAGCATGGCCATGCATTTCGATTCTGACTCCTCGAGTGGCCCCGAGAAATATCGAGTACCTGATAAAGGCTGAATATGTCCTTCAACTCGACTCCTGCCGATCTAAGCACAGTATGAAATGACCCAGAAAAAATCTACTTGGCCCCCTGTTACGGATGACCGTGAGAAAGAAACTAAAGTCACCCAAAATCTGCCTTAATCTTAAGAGACAGTCGATAGTCAAAAGAATCGACTCTTAGGATCACCATGGAGGTCCTATCCACGACCTGGCACCGAATGTTATAAACCATTTAGGACTCCACGTCGTTGTCACAATTGTGTCCTACGAGATATCCGTATAACTCACCTCTGTGATTGGTCAGTCAACCGTTTGACTTATGGCTCGTTGAACCCACCATCAACCAACGTCACAAAATAATTGCCAGAGTTATCAGCTCATTTGGGCAATTAAGGACCAAAAAACATAATGTTTGTTCAGTTCACTTTGTGGTGTTCAAGATTATCGTACAACTCCACATGAAAAACAAAATATATAAATATCAAAACGATGATGTCGTATAGAGTACACGAGAAAATGAATCTAATCCATAAAAGAGTACTACAACTCAGGAACACGTTTAATTCCCATGGAAATAACATGCCCTTCATGCTTATCTTGTCGTAATGGTTTAGTGAGAGGATCTGCTATATTATCATCTGTAGCAATCTTTTCTATCACTACCTCCTTTTGCTCCACGTAATCTCGGATTAGATAAGCTTTCCGTTGTACATGTCTAGACTTGTTGCTAGACTTAGGCTCCTTAGCCTGGAAGATGGCACCTCTATTGTCGCAATAGATGGTGATCGGGTCATTCGAACTAGGCACTACAGATAGTCCTTGTAAGAATTGACGCATTCATATCGCTTCCTTGGCAGCTTCAGACGCGGCATAGTACTCGGACTCTCGTCGTAGAATCTTTGTAACACTTTGTTTGGAACTCTTCCAGTGATGCAGCGCCATTAAGAGTAAAAACGAATCCAGACCGAGATTTCGAGTCATCTCGATCCGTTTGGAAGCTAGCATCTCACAGAATCAGGTTGCGCATAGTTTTTGATCGCCTCCATAAGTCAATGCCCAATCTTTAGTCCTCCGTAGGTACTTAAGAATGTTCTTGACAACCATCCAATGTGATTCACCGGATCTTTGTTGGAATCGACTTGTCATACTCAATGCATATGCCACGTCCGGACGTGTGCATATCATGGCATACATGATTGATCCTATAGCCGAAGCATAAGGAATCCGGGTCATGCGCTCTATCTCTTCCGGTGTCTTTGGTGCCTGAGACTTGCTCAAATGCACCCCTGGAGCCATAGGAAGAAACCCCTTTTGGAGTTAGTCATTTGAATCTCTCTAGAATCTAGTCTATATAAGACTCTGACCGAGAGATAACATCCGACGTGATCTATCTCGATAGATACGGATGCCCAAAATTCTTTGTGCCTCACCCAGATCTTTCATCTGGAAATGGTTCTTCAACCATACTTTTACCGAAGTTAAGAGAGGTATGTCATTCCCAATCAGGAGTATATCATCAACATACAATATTAGGAAGACAATCTTGCTCCCACTCGACTTGATATATAGACATGGTTCCTCGACCGATCGAGTAAATCCATTTTCTTTTATCACTTGGTCGAAACGATGATTCCAACTCCGAGAAGCTTGCTTAAGTCCATAAATGGAACGCTTAAGCTTGCACACTTTCTTAGGATGTACAGGATCGATGAAACCTTCGGGTTGTACCATGTACAACTCTTCCTCCAAATAACCGTTTAAGAAGGCGGTTTTCACATCCATCTGCCAAATTTCATAGTCATGAAAAGCAGCAATCGCTAAGATAATCCGAATGGAACGCAGCATGACTACGGGTGCAAAAATTTCATCGTAGTGCAAACCTGTCACTTGGGTGAAACCTTTAGCAACTAGTCGTGCTTTATAGATATCTTGTTGACCTTCCACAGAATGCTTTATCTTGTAAAGCCATTTGCATTGAAGGGGACGAACCTTAGCTGGTAAGTCAACAAGATCCCATACGTTGTTCTCATACATGGAGTCCATCTCGGATTGCATGGCCTCAAGCTATAGCTTTGAGTCGGAACTAGTCATGGCACCTTTATAGGTTGCGGGTTCACTACTCGTTAAGAGCAGAATGTCATCTATGTCATGTTCCTCGACCATACCAATGTATCTGTCCGGAGGAATTGAGACTCTACCCGACCTCCTAGGTTCCTCAGGAATACTAACCGCAGCCGGGATTGAAGGAACTGGTTCCTCCAATGGTTGCTCGGCATTTGGTTCTGGAATCTCCGACAGCTCGAAGGTTCCATTACTCTTCGCGTTCTCGAGAAACTCCTTCTCTAAGAATGTCGCACTAGCCGCAACAAATACACGTTGTTCGGTTGGCGAATAGAAGTAATGACCAAATGTTCCTTTAGGATAACCTATAAAGTATGTCTTGACCGATCGCGGGCCGAGCTTATCCTCGTGTCTCCATTTGACATAAGCCTCGCAGCCCCAAACCCGTATAAAGGACAAGTTGGGGACCATTCCCTTCCATAGTTCATATGGTGTCTTGTCAACAGCTTTCGACGGACTTCGGTTAAGTATTAGAGCAAATTGTTAAGAGCATAACCCCATAATGAATCGGCAATACGGTGTGACTCATCATGGATCGAACCATATCAAGTAGTGTTCGATTTCTCCGTTCGGACACACCATTCAACCGAGGTGTTCCGGTGGAGTTAAGCGTAAGACAATCCCACAGTCCTTAAGGTGTTGATCAAACTCGTGTGAAAGATATTCGCCACCACGGTCTGATCGTAGTGTTTTAATTTTTCTACCCAGTTGGTTCTGTACCCGATTCTGGTATTCTTTGAATTTCTCAAAGGACTCTCTTTTATGCTTCATCAAGTAGATATAGCCATATCTACTTAAATCGTCCGTGAAAGTGATGAAATACCTATAGCCTTCTCGTGCGGTGATTGACATAGGTCCACACACATCCGTATGTATGAGTCCTAATAGGTCAGCAGCGCGCATTCCAACACCTTTGAAGGAAATTCGAGTCATCTTACCAATGAGACATGATTCACACGTGCCAAATGATTCAAAATCAAAGGCCGAGATAGCTCCATTCTGTATGAGCTGTTTAACGCGTTTCTCATTTATGTGTCCCATACGGCAGTGCCATAGATAAGTTTGATCTTTGTCACCAACCTTTAACTTTTTATTCATTACGTGCAATATTTCAGTGGTCTGATGTAAAACATAAATTCCATTCATGGAGACTGCCTTGCCATAAATCATATCGTGTAATGAGAAAATGCAGCTATTATTCTCTATTACAAATGAAAAACCAAGTTTGTCAAGTGCAGAAACTAAAATAATGTTTTTAGATAGACTGGGTACATAATAGCAGTTATATAAAAATAACTCAAATCCGCTAGGAAGCTGGATCACATATGTTCCCCTCGAGACGGCAACCACTCGTGCTCCATTCTCGACACGCAGGTCCACCTCACCCATTACGAGGGGTTCGATGTTTCGGAGCCCCTGCACATGATTGCATAGATGAGAACCACAACCAGTATCTAGTACCCAAGTTCCGTAACTTGCATGGTTAATCTCAATCATATGAACAAAAGTAGAAGAAGAAGACATACCAACAGGAGTAACGCGACCTGCTTTTATGTCCTCATGGTATACATGACATGTACGCCTCCAATGCCCAGTCTTGTGGCAATGATGGCATTCCATGTTACCGGTCTTGCTCTTTGTCGCGCTTAGTGAGGTGCTCGACTCACCAGGCCCACTCTTACCTGATCCCGACTTCTTAAACTTCGGCTTACCTACTGCTAGGTCTGCCTAAGCTTTGCCCTTACCCTTGCCCTTGTTTGACACATCCTGTTTCAGGCTCCCACTAAACTTTATGTCCTTCTCGGTCTGTACGAGAAGGGAGTGTATTGCATGAGGACTTTTCTTCAAATCATTCATATAGTAATTGGCTCTAAAGAGCGCAAAACCATCGTGGAGTGAATGAAGCATGCGGTCAATCACGATGTTCTCGCTGATCTTACAATCAAGTGCCTCCAGTTTCTCGACATTCTCAATCATGCTGAGAATGTGTGGGCTAACCGGTTGGCCCTTCTGGAGTTTCGCCTCAAAGAAGCGACAGGTATGCTCATAGGTCACGATTCTCGGTGCTTTCGAGAATTCCTTAGTGAGCGTGGTGAAAATCTTGTTTGCACCTTGGGCTATGAAGCGTTTCTGCAAATTGGATTCCATTGCAAAAATGAGTACGTTCTTTATCGCACCCGCTTCCATGACGAAATCGCTATACGTGGCGATCTCGTTAGCTCCAGCCGTGGGGCCTGGGTTTGGCGGGATGGGCTCTATCAGATATTTGAGCTTCCGTCAAAGCAATGGCAAAGCATTCCGTAATGCCGCCTCCCAGTCCGCGAAGTTTGATCCATCATTCTTTGATCGAGTAGACCGATTCATCCGATTCATGAAGATCCGAAGCCGGGACTCACGGTCCAATGTGGCACTTGGCATTGGGTCGTCCGTACGGCGACCATTTTGTTATTAGCAGTTTAAATGATCGTGATCTACACTGAAAAAGAAAGGAAAAACAAAACGAAATAAGCAACTCATCGAGGTGATTTAAGTCTATTTAAAATTCATTTTAACGTGTAGACTCATTGCACTTGTATAATCGATCTACCTCAAGAATTATACAAATGATTCCAAGACTCAATTTTCGTAAATTGATAAGCCAACTGTTTGGCTAGTTCTACCGTTAGAACTCTTGGTCGATAGATTTCCGTAAATCCTATCTTTAGTCCACCATAATCACAGGATCGTACGAGTGACCATAATGTTGAGATAAAATAGGTCAATCAGTTCCAACTTACCCGACGTAGAAGGGGTCATATTATGCCTACCGACGAAGAAGGGATTCATTGGAGTTTGACCTAAAAAGACTATTCTCAATTTTTGGTTATACGAGGAAGATCCCATCAACTTAGTTTTAATTCATTTTAAGTGAACGAAAAACTAGCATTACGTGAATGAATTAACTTAGGTGATGGCTTATTAAGACCGTGTGACATCTGTATGTCATAGAAAACTAACGCGTAACCTCTATATGAGTTAGTTTTCATGCAAATATTAGGTGGTTTGGTTTTAGGCGGAATATGATGCAAACTATCGTTACGATGAAAAACATAAAAAAAAACGTAAATAAAAGTCCTAGTGTGCCCTATCCTAGCAAAAATAACATAATACAACTTTGGAATCCACCGTTGGACCCGAGAAGCTTGTCTTGATGTTCCAACTTGGTCCATGCAGCGGGAGTGAGCATCCGATCTCCATCTTTGGTCTTCTCAAAATTATAATTTAAAATTTACAAAATATAAACCTATTTACATTCTAAATTAAAACTGTAATTACAAGAAAAAATCCAAAACGGAGATGCGAGATCTCAAAATACAACCAAGACCGTGTTCTATCATTACGGTAACACGTTCTACTAAGGCCACACTAAGATACAACCGTTTGTAAAATTAAATACGTAATAAAAAACATTCATGGCATTCAAAAGTAACGATAAATAAAAGATGCATCAACTAAAACAAAATTTATTCGTGACATAATTCCGTAACTATGTTAAATTTATCCAAACCACCTTTTAACGATTAAATTATGTGACAAAACCGCTTTTATCAACTTAATTTTAATCCATAACAATTCGTTACTTTAAACCGCTTTAAAATAACTAAATGGTACATGTGTGAACCGTTTCACAATCAAGCGAGTGTACAAAATCCGTATAATGTACATTTTATGGCCAAGAGAAGAATTAAAACACGGAAAAATAATTTTAAGTGCAGCCAAAACACATTTCCTCGATCGAGACACTAAAGTCCTCGATCGAAGAACAAAAAGGCTCGATCGACTGATACTGCCAGTCGATCGAGTGGTTTGCCAAACAGAAAGTGCTCGATCGACTGAACTCGAGGTCGATCGAGGGCTTTTATTAGCAACGCTGTTCGATTGAGTACGAGGACTTCTCGATCGAACAGTTAGGGTTTTAAAAAATGGTCGATCAAGTACTGCGATTACTCAATCGAATAAAACAACACAGAAAAGCTCTCGATCGAGTAGTATTACGCTCGACCGAGAGCAAAACAATTCTGAAACAATAATACCCTCGTGAAATCGATTTGTCAAAACAAAACCAATTGTAAATTTGACCTAATCCGTGTAAAATTAAATCTACAATTGACAAAACCTTAACATATTGCTATAATGACCGTTTTAAAATAACAATATGCAAAAAAAATCGAAAACAAAACCAATCACGATCGACTGATCTGCCGTGAGCAAGCATGTCACGGTTTTCAAGGCAAAAAAAATATCGATTCAAATCGTTTTATGAAAATCACGATGAAAAATTTACGTGGCCTCGCTCTGATACCACTTGTAGGGTAATATCCGTGTAAAACCCCTTAAAATTAAGGACTATAACGTAATTTATCATGTGATTAATGGCCATGAACGAAAAACAAGAGAAACGATAAAAGAATGAGAATCAACCTCGGGTCCTGTGCAAAACGGCCTAAGAACAGAAATCAACGTAGATTTCCTCCTAATTGTTGCACCCAAGATCGTCTGAGACTATGCCCATTGTGCTAGAAATTGCTCTCTGATTGCCTTGCAATATTGAGAGAGCTTTTGTGAGTTTTCTGATGTGAGATCTAGAATTTCAGAGAAAAATACTCCAAAACCCTAATTTTTCTTCAAATGAGAATGATTAGGTCAAAAGGAGAGAAGGACTCTCCTTTTGTTCTTCTCGGCCAACCGTGTGCTAAGGGAGGGAGTGGGCTTTCCACTTTCTCCTTATTTAACTCGTGGTCCGACTTGTTTCGCTAAATGTATATGACGGGTTTTAATTATAAATCGTCATCCGTTATCGGATATTAAAATATCGACTAGTGACATGAATCAGTCGACATATTAATACTTGTCCGACAATGACAATATTGTATAATTAATTAATTCAATATACATTAATTTAAACATAACAGTTTATGTTCAATTTACGAATTAACCGCTTAATTCGCTTTAGCGATATTATTTAATCCGTATTAAATAATTATCTCAACATCGCGTTTGACTAATTATTAGTCAATAACTCCGACTAACCGCTTAGTCATATTAGGCATCAACATGACTGTATTTTCATACCGTCACATCTCTCAAACGTATCCTATAGGTGTGACTTTTAGGGACCAGTTGATCACCGCCATCTGTATGACAATAACGTCAAACTTATCTAGCAAGCCAACCGTTATTGATAAACGTGGACCAACTGATAATAATACAAAAGTATACCCTTTGATCCTTTTAGAGATTTATATGTCATTGCACTAACTGTGGAGGACTCCAGCCCCAACAAGCTCCCACTTGTCCGTACAAGTGTACGTGCAATAACGTTATCCGCACTAACTGGAGGACACCGGCTCCAACAGAGTCGGTACCAAAAGACTCCAGGTGAAACACACTGGATAGCAGTCAAAAATATCCTCAAGTACCTACGGAGGACTAAGGATTGGGTATTGACTTATGGAGGCGATACTAAGCTATGCATAACCGGTTACGCAGATGCTAGCTTCCAAACGGATCGAGATGATTCAAAATCTCAGTCCGGGTTCGTCTTCACTCTTAATGGTGCTGCGGTCAGCTGGAAGAGTTCCAAACAGAGTGTTGTAGCAGATTCTACTACTGAATCCGAGTACTATGCCGCTTCGGAGGCAGCAAAGGAAGCGATATGGATGCGTCAATTCTTACAAGGGCTTTCGGTAGTTCCTAGTTCGAATGACCCGATCACCATCTATTGTGACAATAGAGGTGCCATCTTCCAGGCTAAGGAGCCAAAGTCTAGCAACAAATCTAGACATGTACTTCGGAAGGCTCATCTGATCCGTGATTACGTGGAGCAAGAAGAGATAGTGATTGACAAGATTGCGACGGATGATAACATCGCGGATCCTCTCACCAAACCGTTGAATTATGATAAGCATGTAGGGCATGTTAATTCCATGGGAATTAAACATGTTCCAGAGTTGTAGTACTTGATTATGGATTTGACACATTATCTTTTTCCATATATTATTTATAACTTCATCGTTTTATATATATAATATTTTGTTTTTCATGTGGATTGTACTGACAACATTGAACGCCACAAAGTGAACTGAATTACCTTATATTTGTTTTGGTCCGTAATCGCCAATGTGAGCTGATAACTCTGGCTATTATATTGTGCAGTCAATTGATGGTGGGTTTAACGAGCCATAAGTTAAACGGTTGACTAATCGATCACAGATACGAGATTATGACGATACCTCGTAGGAGAACTTTTTGTGACAACGTAATGGAGTCCTAAATGTTTTATAACATTCGGTGCCAGGTCGTGGATAGGACATCCATTGTGTTCCTAGAGTCGATTCTTTTGACTATCAACTGTCTCTTGAGATTAAGGCAGTTTTTGGGTGACTTTGGTTTCTTTCTCACGGTCTACCGTAACTGGGGCTAAGTAGATTTTTTCTGGGTCATTTCATACTGTGCTTACGTCTGCAGGATTCGAGTTGAGGAAAATATCCATCCCTTATCAGGTATAGTTATTTCTCAGGGCCACTCGGGAAAACCACTCTTGATACTGATCGCTTGTAAAATACGACCTTTGTGAATTCGGATTTGCAAATTGTTTTACATTGAGTGGGAGAAATTTTAAAGGATATGAGAATCGGTTATCGCACATACACTTGTGAGGACAAGTGGGAGTTTGTTGAGCCGGTGTGTCCTCCACAAATTAGTGTGATAACATTTGTAAATCTCTTACAGGTTCACAAGGGTATACTTCGTATATTTAATCAGTTGATTAACGTTTACCTAATAACGGTTGGCTTGCTAGAAAGTTTGACGTTATTATCATACAGATGGCGGTGATCAACTGGTCCCTAAAGGTCACACCTATAGGACGTATTTGAGAAATGTGGTTATAGAAATATAATTACATTGATGCCCAAAATGACTAAAAAGTTAGTCAATGTGTTGATGAGATAATTATTTAATGAAAATTAAATAATATTAAGTTGAGACGAATTAACTGTCAATTAGTAAATTAAATATAATAAGTTATATTTAATTAAATATATATAAGGTTAGTTTGGACGAATTAATCTGTTAATTCGTAATTAAATATAATCAGTTGTATTTAATATCAACAAGTTGAATGTGTCATAGTGGTAATAGTGAGGCTACACAAGCCAAGAGGTCATGGGTTCGATCCTCACTAGATTACAATTTAACACACTTTATATATTTTTGGAAAGACCAAAAATAAGGAAATTTTATTCCTTATTTCGGTCAACATTGGCCGAAAATTAGGAGAGTAATATCTTTCCTAATTAATTTGGTTATAAGGAAATTTTATTCCTTATTTCGGTCAACATTGGCCGAAAATTAGGAGAGTAATATCTTTCCTAATTAATTTGGTTATTCGGTCTATATAAGAGAAAGGTAGAGAATTATTTCTAACCTAATGCTTTTTCTTGACCTAGCCTCCTCTTTCTCATCACAAGAACACAAAGACAATTAAATTTTACAGAAAATTTTAGATTGATTTCTAGCATAATCAAAGGGCATATCTCAGATCGTCTTGGGTGCAACTAATAGGCGAATATCAATTTTGATATTGTTCTTAGGCCATATTTGCTAGGACCAAAGGTTATTTCTGAATCCTTTACTTTTGTTTATGTATTTTATTTTATGACCATTGATCATCTGTTTTAAATCGTTATAATCCTTCTAGTTTAAGGGAAGTATACAGACTTATTTCCCACATTTTTTTCTTCAAAAAGACGCGAGGAAGGCTTGCTCCTTGTAGACTTCGTCTTCCTCACTAAAACAGGCGAAAATCTAACAAAATCCCCATTTTTGAACTCGTTTTCTCGCTTGTGTTCGTGCCATAATCATCATGTCATCTCAAGGTATGTATAACCTCTTAATTCCACATGAATTTGTTTGCCTTTTTGTTCATTGAATTAAGGCGAAACCCTAACCCATTTTAAATTGATTTGGATGTTTTTGCTTGGCCCGTTTTAGAGTGAAATTGATGCTTGCATTAGGTTAGAAACATATTTAGGAGTAATAGGGGTACTTTTAGTTTACATTTTTGTATCTATTCCCGCTCCCTAGGAGCAAAAAATGTGAGTGAGACAAACGACCGTCTCATTTCACAAAGTTGTGTTTGTTTGTTCGAGTTGTGTGCCCCACTAGGTTGCAGTGTAGTCGGGGAAGGCCGTCTTTGTCATGTTAAGCCTTCGTTGGGTGTTAGGGGGAAAATTTCGCATTTTTGCCTTAGTCAGACGGTCTTATGCTGACGGAATAAGCGTCTGTTTGGGCTCAAACCGAGCCATTTTGCTTTGAAATGGACCTTAATGGCAGTTTAGGTCACTTTGGGACGTGATAAAGTCACGTTGCTTTGTTGTGGTCGTAATTTGAATTTTTGACCTGTTTGTGTTCAAATTGGCGTAAAATTACCTTTTTCGAGCTGTGTAAAATGCCCATTTGTGTCTGGAATTTTTGTTGCATATTTTTGGTGGACCTTATGTGGGCCTGAGGGTGTTGGGTTGTCTTTGTAGCTTTTTTTGTCGTTGTTTTGACTCGTCTTTTGCTTGAAAAGAAGGGCGACTCGTTTTTTGTAAGTTTTTTCTGTGAAATGTTTTGCTGGATGGGATTGGGCGGGTTTGCCCTTGCTTTTGTATTTGTATTTGCGGGTGGTTTATGTTTTTTTTTTGGGATTTTGTGTGTTTTGTGCCATCGTAATGCCGAAATTTCGGCTAACATTGTATTTTTCTTAATTTCCGGTGAGTGTTCTGGGGCTTCTGGACCCACTGAGTCCATGGCTGAGGACTTGGAGTTCTTGTTTGGGTCCGGGCCGGTTTGTACTCTGGGGAGCGCGCCAGAGGTAGTGGTGGAGGACGCTTTCGAGGAGGAGCCCACCGCTGAGGTTGTTAGAACTGAGGGGGCCGTAGGGGGCTCGGGAGGAGCCCGTTGCTAGAGCTGTTAGTGTTTAGAGGACTCGGACGGGGTCCAAGGCTGTCACCTCTGGAAGGAGGGTTACCACCAGAAGGGGTCCTCGGGTCTCTAGACAGAGGCTCGAGAAGGTTGTGCGGGTTGTCGAGAGGGATCCTCGTCGTCCCGTGAAGTCTCGCGGCACGAAGAGGAGGAGAGTGGAGACAGAGGAGAACGACGCCTTCGTTTGTAGTTGGGAGGCTAGGTTGGTTGAGGCTCCTCGAGGGCTGAACCCGCGGGCGACGCCATCTTCGGCTGAGCATTTTGACGGTAGCCAGTTGTTGTTGCGGCTTGACACCCATATTTCCTACCGTGAACACGAGTGCCTGGTGAGTTTGCTGCTTTGTTGAGCTCTGTTGTTTTTGTTATTTCAAGCCTGAATAAGCGTTCTGACTTTGTTTTATTCCCAATTTCACGACATTGCTACCATGAGGACTTTCTCAGGCTTCTCGACTTGCATGGGTTTCTCCGACGTTCTCCAGGCCGGTTCGAGGGCGTTGATCGAGAAGTCGGCTATGGGGCCGTTGGTAGCCGCTTGGCGCGCGATTCACGAGGCCTCGATTAGATCGAACCTGTGGTTGATTCGTGCCATGTTGGACCACTACTGGGACACGACGTCGTCGTTCCATATGTAGTCCGGGGAGGTCGGCATCACTTTGTAGGACTTTGCCATGATATCGGGCCTTCCTTGTGGCGAGATGCCGGTTCAGCTTCCGAAGACGCCGGAGAGAGAGTCTTCTACCGTGATCACGGGCTTGATTGGCGATGTTTTGCCTGCGCTGACCGACATCACTCCTTTTTTGATTGTGAACTCCTACGTGAGGGACCACTTCAAGATGAGGGTAACTGGTTTTGTTCCGGAGCTGTTGGCGAGTCCGGAGGCTGAGGCTGGCGCGCAGGAGGCGTGGTTCTGGTTGTGGTATTTCTTGGGTACCACGTACTTTGGCGACAAGGGTGAGCGTTTGTCGACCAAGGTACTTCCTCGACTTGCTGACCTGGATGCCTTGGGTCAGTACGATTGGGTGACGTCGGCTTTAGCCTGGTTTACCCGTTACCTGCACGCTGTTGTTCGTCCGGAGACGATGGAGTACGGGAGTTCTCCAGCTTTGGGTGGTCCCGGCCTCATCTTAGAGGTGCGAGCGTTTTTGTTGGTTATCGGTTTTTGATTGATGATTTTTGTGTTCTAGAAATTTTTGAAAAATAGGCTGATTTGTTGTTGTTGTTGTGTTTTGTGTAACAGGCTTGGTTGTTTGCTTACGTTCCTCCTTTGCGCCCGAAGACGGTGGGTGACGTGCCTTTCGTTTACCCGGCCGTGAAGAGTTGGGCGGTGGCTCGAAAGAAGTCCACCAAGTCGACTTATGAGGATTGCAGGCGTCGCGTGAACGCCCTCCGGCTTGGTAACGTAAGTCTCTATTCCTTATCTCCTAGTTTTGCCATGAATAGGTAGCTAGAAAACCCTGAGTTAGTTGACTAGTTTTGCCATGAGTGCAGTTTGTTGGGTGGCTTTGGGAGCACTACACGGGTATGTCGGCCTTCGTCAGGGAACACTTGCGACCTCGTAGTTGCCAACGCTTGTACTTAGAGACGGCGATCGACCCCGTTTGGTACTTTAGCAAGCGTTTGGCTCGTCAGTGCTTTAGTGAGACTTTCGTGGTACCTGTCGACCCGCCTAAGGTGCTGTTCCAGGAGTCGACGCCTGACAAGATTGAGGAGCACCTTCACGGTCGTGGGGATGAGGAGTTGTTATTGCGGGAGGCCGACTACGACACCTTTCGTTTGTCGAGGCTCGCTTAGTACCCGATCGAGGTATGTTTCCCTCAGTTCTTTGTTCATTGTCACTCTTTGCTTTTCGGCGGAAGGATTTGTTACCTTTGATTTAGTTTCCCGTTATAGTGTGTTGACGACCTCATGAGGACCCAACCCCCAGCTTTCACGACATAGACCACTTTCTAGAGGCCGAGTGGTGAGGAGCTGCAGTTGCGTTTGCCAGAGCCTGTGGTTCCTGAAGTGACCGACGTTCACATGGACTGGAGGCTGACGGTTTTGAGGGTGAGCTTCTAGTTTAAGCTCTCTTTCTTGTTTGTATTTTGCCTCGTGTCTTGTTGTTGTTTTCTTAAAATGTTTTTATTTTGTTATGTAGGTGTCGACCGTTAGTCGTCGGGCTTTGTGGCAGATGGCTATTCGATGGAGAGCACTTGCTGCTGACCTGGCTGCGAGGGAGTCTCGGCTTGTGAAGATGCTCTTTGTTGGTTGATTTTGTATTTTTGTGTTGCCTTTCATATTTAGATCTTATCGACCTATATTATGTTTTCAGAGTACTGCGGATCTAACGTAGCTTGCTCAGGTCCGTGCTAAGTTGGACACGACGAGGTCGACGATCCAGGCGCAGGAGATGGGACTCACCACCCGAGATCAGGAGTTGAAGCGTCGTGAGGATGGGTTGTGGAGCCGAGATGCGGAGATTGTTTCTCTTAGGGCTCGGTTGGACGAGGCGGAGGAGCTTCGTGTCACGATGGAGCAGGAGACGTTAGAGAGTTCTCCTGAGAGGGCGCCGGAGCAGGAGGTGGTATCTGGTTTGCCCGCGACTCCTCGTGAGACCGAGGCTGGCCCACTGTGAGGCGTTGAGTAGTTGTAGTTGTTTGTCCGTGTTTTGGACCTTGATTTGTATGTGTGTATATTTTTCTTGAGGCGGTTTGTATATATGTTTTTTTGGTTTGTAGCTTATTTGTGTTTGCCTTTTTTGTGTTGTGTTTCGGAGAAGCACGGTCAACGGCTGATTCCCCATTTACTTCGGCTTTTGTTCCTGCATTGTTAGTGTAAAAAACAGGCAAAAGGTATCACGTACACATACACGTAAACATGCAAAAGTATTTGATGAAAACAAAAATAACGACGATGACTCGAAGTTAAAACTGAAATTGAAAGGAAATTTTGAAAATTCCGCGACAAGTCGTCACATTTAGATTTTTCAAATGAAGTTTTGAGATTTCGAGAAATTAATTCGTGTTTAAATTAAATTGCGTCAAATTTTGCCAAAATTGATTTGCAACTCGAAAATTAAAACTCAAACCGTCAATGATGAATTTCAAAAGAGATTTTGTGAGTGTGTTAAATTTGATTTTTTGCGAGATCAAGACTCGGATTTGTAAAAGTGTTTTGAGAAAAATTGATGTTATGCTATCAATTTTGATTTTTGTGGAAATGCGAAAAATTTTCGGAATTTTCGACTGACATGGAATTTTCGATTGACATGGAAACGATCCGTCGTGGATCGAGGCGACTAGCCCTTCCCGTCTAAAAAAAGAAGAGAAAAACCCGTATGTTTAAAGCTGCGTCATGGAAACCGTGTCGGATTTCATAAAACGTGAAACCAAGGAAATGTGAGTGTGAGAAAATACAAAACTTTCCGGATAGGCCTAAAGAGGTGCGAGCCCTAAGGCGAGAAAATCAATGCGTCAGAAAGAAGCACAACTTGACAGGGACAAGTCAAGCTGCATATTTTTATAATCAGCCCAAAAGTGGCGCGAGCCCCTGGGTAACACAAGGTGGCTTCCCCTTTTTTCGGAAAAACGGTGCTGGTTGTTTTGTATATAGAGGGGTGATTTTACTTCATTGTTTCATCATCCGAAACACGAAAAACATCTCTACGAAAACCTTTCTTCTCCTTCCACAAAATAATTCATGGATACTTTCGAAAATAGGTTGCGACATTGGTGTTGGGATTTATCGCCTCCCGAGAAGTATCAACTCATTGTAATGGGAGTTGGTCAATTGTTGGTGCTTCGTCAATGGTTCGCCGGTTTTGTTACTCGTCGTCAAAAGTTACCTAGACCAAAACAATATTTATAACTTCACAAACTACTCTACTATTAGTAAAGAGGTAAGTAAAGGCCGGATCCCAAGGGACGGGTATTGATGTAGGATTTTCGATTGCAAGTAGTGGTGTCTAAGGGTGTCAAAATTTGGGTTGAGATAAGAAGATCACTAAACTAAATAACAATGTAAGTAAACAAGCAAGATGATTAAAATGAGATGTAAACAATTGATTAAAAGCAATAGGGTGTCATGGGTTCATAGGTGATTCATGGGATTTGATCATACAAACATGTTTTCAACTAGATGCAAGCAATTATTATTGTGATGGGATCAAGTTAGTGTATATCTTACAATCCCTAGGAAGGTTTGGGTCCCGGAGCCGAATCGATTAGATTGTACAACACCTACAAGTCGACTTAATCCTCCCTATCCAACTATATGCATGGTCTAATGAGACTCGAGTTGGTTTATGTCTTACAAGTCTCATTGAAAAGATAAGTGATGGGTAAAAAAATGTAAGGATTCATAGGCTCGCATTTCATCAAACATAACATGTGCATAAGTTGAAATCACAACAAGCAAGCAAATTAATTATGAAAGCATGTTAAATTAAGCATGAATCAACCCCCATGTTGGTTTCCTCTAATTCCCCATTAACCCTAGTTAAGAGGACTACTCACTCATTATCAAGTTTAACATGCTAACAAGGTTGTCAATCATACTAGCGAGACAAAACATGATGAATAAATGAAGATGATTAATAATAATTAAAAAGGGATTAAGAGAATTATACCTAATGATGATTCCAAAATAATAAGCAAAGAATAATAGAAGTACTTGATGAATGATTGGAAGGTTGTCAATCCTCCAAATAAACCCCAAATAATCTTCAATTAACCAAAATAAATGACGAACAATAGAGAATTTAAGGAAATGAGATTTGTATTAATGCTTAATTAAAAGTTGATTACAAGATTAGAATGAGATTAAGATTGTATATGAAGAACATGATAATCTAATTAGTACAATGGGGTATTTATACTAAGGATTAGGTTCATAAATTAGGGTTACTAAGGGCTTAAATGACGATTAAGACCCTTAAGAAAATTTGAGGAAATGCTCCTCTCGAAGGAGATGCTCATCTCCGCTTAGCTAGTCTTCAAGGAATATGCGCATCCCGAGTGGACTGAGGAGGAGACGGGTTGCACTGGGAAGGAATCTGAGCGGCCTGAGGCATGAGACGCTCAGATTGTAGAGGGGTAGGACGAGCGGACTGGCTACGGGACGCTCGGATTGTAGCCAGTCTGGACGCTCGTCCCGTGGCCAAGACGCCCGGATAGTAGCTCAGCAAGCTTCTTCTTCTTTTCTTCTTCCAACAATCCTCAAGGATCTTGTTGGGGATGGAAGGATCTTCTCATCATTGCCCATCTACTTCATTATTTATATAGGCCTTCTAGTATTGTCTTCACTTTGATGCTTGGTCATTAGATTTGATCAATTTAGCTCCATTTTGCCATGAAAATGCAAGGTTTGCACTCCTCTCCCACCAAGGAAACAAAACCTCAAAGAATATGCAAAACGAAAGACTAAAGATAGTAAATGACCCAATTATTTACTAAAAAGCATAAGAATAAGGCTAATTCGGGGACTAAATATGCTCAAATATTGGTCATATCAAATATCCCCAAACCGAACCTTTGCTCGTCCCGAGTAAAGAGGTGACAAAAATAGGACCCTTATTTAAACTAACCTACTAATATAGCCGATATGAGATAATTAGCGGGTCTCATTCCGCCCCTTCAACTCACAACAAGACAACCATGAGGTAGGATGCCTTCTTGCAAGGCAAGGTTGGTCTTGCCAAAATGGCGACACATCCAATCATTAAAGCACGTAAAATCAAGTATTGGATGCATCAACAAAAGAATAGCCACTTTCCTCATCTAAGTGGCGGAAATTATCTAAAGGGGAAGCAATACAAGGGTACACATTCCATTATAGATATAGTTTCTTCAAACTACTAAGCCTAGAAGGATACCAATAAATCACCTCCAAGTTGTGTCAAGCTAGGGTACCTTTGTCCTCAATCGTTAAATGCTTTTGTCAAAGAGTAGACTCCCTATGGTGTTAGAAACACTGGAGGATCGCGGAATTCCTCTTCTTGCCTAGACAAGAAGAAGGGTCGTCCCCTCTCTACCATGCACAAAAGTGGATACGATGGAAAAGGGATCAATAGTATTTGAGTTTCATTTGGGACTTTGCTTTTGTTGTTGTTTTTTTTCCCAATTTCTTGTGGCATATAACATTTGAGAACACTTTCTTTTTACCATTTGTTTTGATGTTTGGCATCTCAATACTTGACAATTTCAACTTTTTGCATTTCTTTTGAACATTTTCAAAGTCGCCTCATTTGTAGGGAGGGTGCTTATATTTGAAGCATAGGAGTCTATTTTTGTTACTCCTCTTTTCTTTTGATGCAATTGCAAACTTTTTCGACTTTTAATTTCATTTCTTGAACTCAAATTTTTGAACTATTTTGTGCCCATTCCCTTTGATGACAAAAATATGGTAGAACATGGATGATGGTTGCATGGTTTCAAGGGTCACCTAGGAATAAACGGTAGTCAAGGAGTTATCACACCACAAGGTACTCTTGACTAGGCTTTAATCCATGGGTCAAAGGATACTAGCATGACACATCCTAGGGTGTTTTACAAGTATTCTAATAAGCAAAGTCTTAAGAAGAAAAAGTATATACAAGGGCCTTATACACTTGTCAAGCTTCCAAATAGATGTTTTCACAAAAGTTTTCTAACCATGCAAACTACATGTCCTGATACAACTAGTATTTATACAACCTAATGCATATGCTTCTACCAACTATTATGCCAAATAATCTAAATGCAATCCTATAATCACATTGTTTATACCGCATCAATCAAAATAAAGCCACATAGTCATTAACATAAATAGGAAAAAAGAGATTGGAAAGATCATACCATGCGGTCTTCAATATCCTCATCTCTCGGATGTGGCGTAGTCGATCAATGTGAAAAAGTATGGAAAAACACAATATATACAAAACAATATATACAAGACTGCACTACAAAGGAAATGAACATGTTTTTGGGTTTTTCAATTTTTCAATTTTTTTGTATTTTCGAATTTTTTTTAATTTTTTTGGTTTTTGTTTTAAAAAGTCAAGTTAGAATTTCCCATCCCCACACTAGTATGGGCATTGTCCTCAATGGCCAATACGATAGGAAATTATGCAATCTATATAAAAATGCATGATTTCTAAGCTAAATGCAAATTATATGATATATAAACAAGAGTGAATGCGAACTAAGCTATGCTATATGATGCATGGTTTTTGTTATGGTGAAAAGCATAATTTAGATTAGCTCCCAATGCACATGCATAAACTTCCCCAAACCAAAATAGATACTATTTCTAATGCCAAAAATTTTGGAGGAGTTCATGCACAAAAATGCAATGCATGAAACAAAAATTTGTCATTTTGGATTTTGAAAATGGGAACAATAAAAATGAACACCTTAATGGAACCAAGGTGTTAGTCCTCTAATGGTGCTAGGATTCCACAAAATGGTCAAGATAAAAATAAAAACAAGAGAAGTAGACAAACCATAAAGGAGGTGTAAGCATGTAGGATCCTCCAAGTGTTTGGTAATCCTCACCCATCGTGTCATCATCATCATCATCATCAACTTCCTCACTTGAGGCATCATCAACCTCCATGGATGTCGAGTCAATTCCACTCTCACTTGCACTTTCTTGTTCATCCTCACTTTCCTCTTCTTCTTGAACTTCTTCATCTTCATCTTCTTGCTCATCACTCTCATCAACAACCATCTCCTCTTCACCCGGTCTACTACCTCTAGAGGTGCTAGGAAAGAATACCTCCTTATCCGCCCAACTAGGCAAAGGAGAAGATGAATCGAGAAGTCCTTGCCTAGAAAGATGTAGGAGGGGCGGATATTGTGCTTTGTAAGCATCAACTCTATCATTATAAGCTTGTTTATGCATTTCCCTCATCAATAGAGTCAAGTAATCGTTTCCCGCCTTTGCATTTTCGGGGTTGAACTCGTGGTAGACAAATGGGTAAGGTGGGGTGATAATAGAGGAGGAGGGCTCGGCAACATCTTCTCCTTGGTGTTGAATGACGTATTCGGTTTCTTCGGAGAGTGGGAGAAGGTAATTCGGTCTATAAACATTCAAGCGGCAAATATTGCTAGGCAATGTGAAGGACTTAGCTTCATTTGTCAACCACCTAAATTTTTTATCAAGATTATCATTCTTAACCCATTTGAACTTTAGAACCATGGTGGCTAGATCAATGATATGGCCTCCCTTTACCGGTGTATATGTGTCATTCTTGTTGAATCCCGGTTAAAGTGCTTAGCCAAATAAGTCACTAATCCTCCATTGACAATAAAGGCCGTGCCTTCTTTGCCACAATCGACATTAAGCCATCTATCATTTAAAAGTCGTAAAGCATTGTATGGCTTGGTGAACTCTCTCCCAATGTTCAAAGCCGACTCAAGAAGAACAAAATCAAGTTCGGTAAGGTGATTTGTGCCTTTCCTAGCTATCAAGGTATTCCCAACAACCTTATGCCATACTCTTATGCCCGAATGATGGACTAAGAGAGCACGACAATCATGATAAGATGTGAATTTCTTTCCGGAAATGGCCTTCCATAGAGGACCGTGGTCATACTTGGTAGGCTTCTTTGTAAAAGTCGGGTTATCACTAAGGCCAAATATCTTACCAATTTTGTCATAAGATAAGTATTTATCCACATTCTCAAGACGAAACTCAATAATGGTTCGGGTCTCCACCTTTGTGACTTTCAAAGAGCTCAAAAACTCTAAGGTGAGGGAGGAGTAGGTCAATTCTTGCATTTCAAACAATTTACCCAATCCCATAGACTCGAAAAAGGTCTTTGTTTGCTCAAGAACACCCAATTTTGACAATGTATATTGACAAATGAACTTGGTAGGCATGATGGTTTTCTTAGCAAAGAGAATAAATATCTTCCTATGGGAGTCGGAAGTGAAAATTACCTCCGGATAATCGGCTAGTTGTTCAATGACCGGAGTAGTAGAAGTAGTAGCTTCCATAGGAGGATTTTGTTCTTGAATCTCCAACCTTGCATTATGAACTACCAATGCCTTTGATGCTTGTTTGTCTTGAAGAGCGTGTTGTCTCTTAGAAAGGTTCTTCTTTTGGGGTGCCTTGCTTCCACCTTTTGTTCTTGCCATACTCCTTTGCTTAGTAACACCAAAGAAAGCTTAAAATCTTCAATTTCTAGTAATACCCAAATCGATTTAGGATGGATGAATGTTGCCTTGTATCCCAAAAATCGACTCAAAACTTGAAGATTTTGGTGTTTTAATCACTTGTTGTTGCTAATGGAGTGATTTAATTTTATTTTGAGGAAGTTTGGATTTGATTTGGTTGATTTTGGTTGAGGATTTTGTTGCTGGTTGATGGAGAGAATGAGGGTTTTGGGGTTTTGGGTAGTGTTTATGTTTGAATGAATGAAAAGAATTGGGGAAAGGGGGTTTAAAGACCCGTTAGATTTTGAAAAGCATAGGGGAGACGAGCGGATAGGCTTCGGGACGCTCGGATTCTTCTGTCTCTGAGTTCAGGAAAAGATGACTGGGGACGAGCGTCTTAGAAGCAAGACGAGCGGGTTCTTGAGCTGGCACGAGCGTCTTCTACTTGAGACGCTCGGATTCCTTTCCAGAGAGAAATCCCAAAAATTGGCAGTGTAAAGATGAACGTCATTTCCTCTGGGATGACCGTCCTGGTTGGGACGACCGTCCTGGTTGAGACGAGCGGATTCCTTGCTGGGACGCTCGGATTCTCAGTCAGACCCAAAAATTAATTCTGCAGCTTCACAAGACGAGTGTCTTATGCACTGGATGCTCAGGTTCATTTCAAGACGAGCGGATTCGCCTCGGGCCGCTCGGATTCTGCCTCTTCCACACGGATTCAGGTCCATCCGTGGGTGCTTCGTAACCCGTGTAATTTCATTCTTCAATTCTTGTGTTCTTCATTGTGGGGGCACTACAAAGGCATGGATAGCCTAGGCAATTGCTATCCCCACACTAAGGTAAAACACTAAACATCAATAAACTCATAAGTCCCTCCCTCACTTCTCTCAAAATGATGAAAATCTTGATCAAGGCATAGAAATGTAAATCCAAAAATGACAAAAAATGCAATACGATAATTAAAATGCAAGTTAGGGAGTTAGAATATTTACAAATGGTGGTTTAGGGAGGACTCCACCAAACTCTCATCCAATAATGAGATGTCAAGGGGGCATGTTCAAGGTGTTGTTGATGTTACTCAACACCTTGAAGAAGTAGTCGAAAGCTTGTTCATTGTCATGATAAAGATCTTCAATAGACATTTGCATTTGTTGTTCTCCATGATGGTCTTGGGCCATAGCATTACCGATATACGGATTGAATATCCCTTCAAACTCATCATCCCAAAGACCGCATACTTCGTCCACTTGATCACTAAAAATGTCTTGAGTTGATGAAGACAACTCTCCTTCTTTCTTTTCTTAGCCAATGAGGCATTCTTCTTCACTTGTCATGGGTTAGCTTTTCAAGCTCTCATTGTTGCAATTTCCTTGCTCTTTTGATGGAGCATCATCCACTTTATTCTTCCATTGAAATGCCAACTTCTTCCCATCATCATTCCGGCTATAGTGATCAACCATAAAACATGGTTCATGTAATCGTGGAGCTCTCATAGTCTTGTCAAGATTGAAAGTGATGGTTTCATCTCCCACTTCAAGGGTGAGCTCTCCATGTTTAACATCGATAACCGCTCCCGCGGTGTGTAGGAAAGGTCTTCCTAAAATAATAGGAATGTTGGGGTCTTCTTCCATGTCAATAATAACAAAATCCACCGGGATGAAGAATTTGCCAATTCTTACGGGAACTTCTTCCCACACCCCTAAAGGTGTCTTTGTTGATCTATCCGCCATTTGAAGCGTGATATTGGTTCACTTGAGCTCTCCCATTCCTAGCCTCTTGCTTACCGAATATGGCATGACACTAACACTTGCCCCAAGGTCAAATAAAGCTTTGTTGATTGTAGTGTCACCAATAGTGCATGGAATGGAGAAACTTCCCGGATCCTTGAGCTTTGGAGGTGAACTTCCTTGTAGAATAGCACTACTCACTTTAGTGAAAGCAATAGTCTCAAGCTTCCGGATTGATTTCTTCTTTGTAAGGATATCTTTCATATACTTTGCATAGGCCGGAACATGATTGATCAATTCCGTGAATGGAATCGAGACTTCTAAATTCTTCACAATCTCCATGAATTTTCCAAGTTGGTCATCAAACTTAGGCTTAGCTTGACGACTTGGAAAAGGAAGTCTAATCACAATAGGCTCCTTCTCTTTGGCCTTTTCTTCATTTTTTTTTGAAACTTCTTGAACGGTGGGTTCTTCTTCTTTAGAGTTTTGATGTGACCATAATTAGAGCATATTTAGTCTCCGAATTAGCCTTGTTCCCATGCTTTTTAGTACATATTTGGGTCATTTATTGTCTTTAGTTCTTTGTTTTGCATATTCTTTGAGGTTTTGTGTCCTTGGTAGGAAAGGAGTGCAAACCTTGCATTTTCATGACAAAATGAGGCTAAATTGATTGAATTCAATGACCAAGCATCAAGGAGAGACAAGATTAGAAGGCCTTTGTACATACTATAGTAGATGGGCAATGATTAGAAAAGATCCTTGCATCCCCGAGGAAATCCTCAAGGATTTTATGAAGAAAAAGGGAGAAAAGAAGAAGGAACAAGACTGCCTGACAATCCGTGCGAATTGCCTAGAAGACGCCCGTCTTCACCCCACAATCCGTGCGTCTTCCTCCACAAGACGCCCGGGCAAAACCACCCAAAGACGCCCGTCTTTCCCTTCTGGACGCCCGTCCAGAAGCTGCCAAATCCGCCCGTCCCGTGCTAAAGAAGCCCGGATTCCCAGACAGTCCCATTTCGTCTTCTTCAAGATTCAAGGAAGGATGTGTAGATACCTCATTTCTGCACCTCTCGTAAACCTCCCGGTGATGATTGGGCCGCAGGTTTGGTACGCGGAACGATTTGTGACAGTTCGTAAGTTTATCATCAAGTGATTGCTCAAATATTAATGTCTACCTCTTAGTTGTCATCTACGTGCCGATACGGTCGTTTTGACAGTAATTAGAGTACATTTGGAGTCCGGGCCTAAAACCGTCTTCATTTTCTGATAACCGTTAAATCTCGAGTCAGAATGTTCTGGAATGTTCCGGATATTTCTATTCCATATTTTATAAATATTTCACAATCTTTATCCTTTGGTAAACAATTTCCCGTAATATTCATACAAGATATTAAGGAAAACCAAAATATTCCGTCCTACCATAACTTAAACACGGAAATCTTTCTTCCGCAGGAGGAAACCCCTTGGGAACAGACGCAGCAGGTGCTGCGCCTTTTCCAAGAGACGCAGTGACTGCTGTGCCTCTTCCCAGGTCCTTTTCTGCGTATTTTTCGTATCTTTTTTATATCTTTCCGAGATTCACTTCCAAAGACTCTCCAAAACCCTAATTTCTTCACGTGATTAGTATAAATAGGAGCCTTCGCTCCTCATATTTCTCACGCGAGTGTCCGCCCTTCTCTTCTCCCTTTGCATTCTAGACCTTTGTTCTTACTTTTTGGCGTCTACGTGCTTGAACATTCGACCACGTAAGCTCGGATCCTTCTGAGTACCAGCCTCGTTTGCATGACCGACCAATTTGACCAACTCCACATCAATCAACTTAATTAATCTATTCGTTTTCCTCTTACGAGGGCACTTTCATATTTGCATTATAGTTCGAGTCGAGCATCGCTAATCGATAACTTAGTCCTTCTCGTTTCGTCAAACATGTAAGTCTGAGGGTGTATAATCTCTCTTTTATTATTGTTCTTTACTTTCGTATCATCATTAATGTAAGGTTTATGTCGAAAACACCTTGTTAAAACCGATTTCTAAAACCGTGCTTCAAAACCCTTTTTACGGATTTCCAGAAGACATACCGTCGAGAAAGGATGCAGCAACTGCTGCGCCTCTTCGAAGGAGCGCAGTTCCTGTTGCGCCTCTTCGTGAGGCTGCCGCAGTTCCTGCTTCCTTTCTTCTTCCTTCGTCCTCTGTAATTCGTTCGTTAAAATTTGTTTCGTTTATTTCCTGTTAATTCTTTGACATAATAGCTTATCATCTCACATGTATATTATTTATCATTCATTCACATGTTTAATTCGTCAATAAATTCGACTTAAATCCCTTATAATCCGATATTTGCGGGTTTTCGTCATTAAATTCAATCCGGGTTGTAGAGATTCGATTTGTTCATATTGGGTTTCTGGAATTCGATCCTTGATATATTTTCCATCTGTTTATTGTCATATTCATCGCATATTCGTCATTAATTCGTCATTAATTCATCATGTTTAGTCTATTTTGTTCACCTATGTCACTAATCAATCATTCTTCCGTGTAAATAATTCGTTTGCATCCATCTCATCCATGTTTATTGCTTTTATGACCCTCAATCACATGTAAATAACCTGATAATCACTTCTATCCGAGTAAATATATTAATCAATCATTAAATTAACCCACGAACATTAACGATTTGCAGTTCCGGCTTCACAGCCAGAACTAACTTGGGAAAGACGCAAAGAATCGGCAAGCTGCTGCGCCTCTTCCAAAGGGCGATCTCTTGCTTTGTTCCAGTTGAGTTCGTCAATTCCGTTGTTGCTTGACTTAGTTTAATTAAGCTTATGTATTAATGGACTATTATCCGTATTGTCGCCTTAATTTCTGTTCGTTAAATCTTCCTTCTTTCTTTTCCCAAATTATCCGTTTTAAAGGTATTTTCGACATAAATCGCTAATCCCGATGTAATTATTGTAATTTCTTATTATTGTAATTTTATTCATCGTATCTTGTATCATTTGTATGTTTTCACATGTAATTGAACCTTAATCCCAACTTCGACCCAATTGATTGTTAAATTATGTGTCAACCGACTTAGTATTAATCTTCACATGCTAGGATTAATTCTATGGATGTTGCATTACATGCATGTAATCGACGATATATCAAGTATAGATGATGTCCTTAATCATTAGTAGAGGCCGCTATCGAGGCGGGCGGGATTAGGTGTTCGATCAAAAGAGTTTCCAAATACGTACCCTCACCCCTTACTCCAGATCTCTGTGAACATCCGTGTTCATTGGCATCCACGAGAGTCATTCTAGACATAGAATGCTAAGGGTAACGATTGCTTAGTGTTCATGTCACTACTTTGTGTCTTGACATGACACGAGGTATTCGAACGGTTCCAATTTCCCATAAAAATTGGTGGCGACTCCAACAAAATGCAAACGCTTGTTCTCTTCCTCCCGAGCACCCCCGTGGGCCCCCGCTGTCCACAGTTTGGCGACTCCGCTGGGGATAATACACTTACGTGTAGCCAAGGGTGAAACTTGAACAAGGTTAGGGAATAGTTTGTACAAGACAATTGTCGGTTTTCATAACTCGGTCTTCCTAGACCGTTTCATTCAGCCTTCCTAGGCCCAACCCAATCCATTCGACCAATCGTCCCGTCTAAACGGCCCTAATTCTTATTTGGGCCTAAGGATGGATAGCGATTGACGTCATTCATACCATGATGCTTACTCTTGTTTGTATCAAGGGCCTTCATTACTTGAGGAAATGGACTAGGAATCGGCCTTACTCTAGTTTGGTACGAGCCTCTCCACAGACTTCGGGTTTGATGGTTCGGTATGGCAACCCACCCTTTAAACCAAAACCCTTTTAAATGCACTCAGCATCCCGTTATAATGCTTGTATAAATGTTCGTACCTTATGTGATCACCATTTCTAAACGAAACCATGACGATTTTTGCAAAAATCAAAATCCTTTTTAATCAAAATTTCGAAAAAAAAAAAAAAGAAAAGGCCATTCAATTAGCGCAAAACCCAGTCGAAACTCTGTCCCTTTGTCGAGTCAAAATTCGGGCCACAAGCTCATTTCAAAACCTCACTTTGAGTCCACTCCTAGGACTACACTATAGTTGATTAGGATACACATTTTCCAAAACTTTGTCCTTTCTTCAAAGCTCACTCAACACAAGTGGCACACACCCACTTCACGAGTCAAAACATTTCTTCTTTTAGCAAGTGTGTTAGAATAGTCGATCGTGTTTTGATTCGTCATCGATCTCTTATCCAGTTTTCAAAATGCCTGGAACCAGTGACACAAACCTCAACCAACTTCAAGATGGTAATGATCGAATCCTAGCCGCGCTAGCTCAAATCCAAGTTACTCAGGACCAAGTGTATGATCACCTTGACACCATCGAGGGTCGGATCTACGCCGTAGAGGGGAGATTGCCCCCTCACGAAAGTGAAGTAGTAGGTGACTTCGCGAGTGAATCCAAGGATGAAAATCCTCCCATGGGACTAACTGTAGCTGAGAAAAGACTCCAATACTTAGAGGAGCAATTGATGTACCTTAAAGGGGATGACATTTATAGGGAGAATAATCGCAAGTATGAGGCCGTCTACTACAAATTGCCAACCAACTTCAATATGACGGATATCCCTAAATTCAAGGGGCACGAAAACCCTTTGAACCACATCTGTGCCTTCAAGGATTACATGTCTATCAAAGGCTTTAAATCCGAGATGTTCTTAAGGATCTTTCCTTCATCTCTTGACACCATCCCAAAGCAATGGTTCTACTCTTTAGAACATAAGAACATCGCTACTTGGGAGGATGCCGCGATTGAATTTGCTAAGCAATAAGCGGATAATGCTGAGATCCAAGTTAACATGCGCACTCTAGAGGTTCTTACCCAAAATGACAAAGAAGGATTGACCGACTATGCCAATCATTTGAGATACCAAAACATCAAGACTTTCAAAGACTTAACCGTACTAGGGACAAGGATTTAAGATGACATCTGTAAAGGGCTCTTGTCCAAAATGGTAGGTCGAGGATATCAAGGCTCAACAAGTCGTTCATACGGCTCCACTAGCAAGACTGGTGAAGTTAACCTTCTCGAGCCATCCAAGAAAAGTATCCCACCAAGGAAATTCACAAATCTTGGGGATACTTACTCCAACGCTCTAAAAAGGTTAATGAAACAAGGCAAACTCCAACCCATTGGACCTACTCCTGAACCCGAAAAGAAATCCAAATTCTGGGACGAGAACTCGTACTGTGAGTACCATAGGGGCATGACAGAGAAAAATGCTACAAATTGAAAAATGTGCTTCAAGACATGATTGAAGATGTTCGACTACCAATACCGCCGGGAGGTAAACCCAACAACACTCAGAATCCTCTTGGAGTTCTAGTGATTACAAGTGACGAATCTACCTTAGATTGTTCACACCTCATTTCTCCAATTGAAGATGAGATCCATGCAATCGAGAGTGAGGGGTTCTACTCTACTATCTCCCCTACCATTTCCGACTTCATCACATGGGCAAGAAGCGTGGATAGACAAGTTTCGGAATTAGAAAATGTGGTGACAACTTTACATGATCCCAACGCAACATCCAAGGAGCATGTGCCACTAATCTTCTCTCAAAACGCTACTATGCAAGAAATAATCACCGTGGGTGATAAACTAGTCGACCAAATCACACAACTAGAAGACGAAGTCATGAAAATGAGGGAACTAGCTACGATCAATGGAGTATGGGCCGATGATGATGAGGACGAGTACCTTATTGAAAACTCCCTAGTCAAGGAAATAGTCCAAAATGGTGAAGACCAAGATGTGGACCACCTAACTCGTTCAGGGCGTCCATATCAAAGTATTACTCAAAATGGTCCAACCAACGTTGTCACACCAAATGATAACGAAGATGACTCCACTGACCATTTGCTCAAGCAATTACAGAAGACAAAGGCTGATCTTTCGGTCTGGCAATTAGTAGCAAGCTTGTTCCCACATCGCCAAGCTTTACTGCAAGCTTTAGCCAAGCTAAATGTAGCACATAACTCGACACCCGAAGATGTAGTCAACTTGGTCTTCCAAGAATCACCGAAGCTAAGTAATCCTATTACTTTCTCAGACGAAGATTTGCCACCTTTTGGCTCTAGTCACAACTTGGCTCTTTACATCACTGTCATTTGTCTAAAGAAGAACGTGCCAATGACCTTGGTAGATGATGGCTCTGCAGTCAACGTCATACCCCTCACAACGGCATACAAATTGGGCATGAAAGAGTCGGATTGGACCCCTACCAATCAAGGTGTTCGCGCATACGACGGTACACGATGAAAGGTAGTAGGACTTGTTAACCTAACCATAACCACAGGGCCAATTGAGCGAAATGTTAACTTCTAAATAGTGGACATTGAAGCTTCCTTCAACATACTCCTAGGAAGACCTTGGATTCACGCTTCCAAAGCGGTGACATCCACCCTTCATCAAAAGATCAAGATCCCACTAAATGGCAAAGTGGTGACGATCACTTCGTCACCCATCAAGGCAATAATCGAAAAGAAATCAAACAATCAAGTCCTTGCAGACCCAGTGTACGAACTTGGGGGCTTCCAAAGCATAAGTGTCATAGAAAGCGAATTGGTACCCTTATACTATGATCCCTACTCCAACTTGGTGGTCAACCACATACTCAAATCCCAGGGATATTCCGTGGAATGCCTTTGAACCCTATTCGAAGAAACACCTTCGCACCATACAAGGAAGGCAACTCAAAGAGGATACCACTCGGACTAGGGTACAAACCCACTAAAGAAGAGGTTCTCGAGATGCTCGCTCAAGTTCAAAACCGTAAGTATGTAGGAGTCCAAATGCGACCCTATCTCCCTACCCTAAATGGGTACTTTGTTAAGGAAGGAAGTCTAGAAGTCTTTCACGGATTTCCCGAGCCTTGGCATTATCTCAAGAGGAAGCTAGCCGGAACGAGATCTTTCACGATTGCTACTTCATCCCTCCAGAAACGGTTCCTACCGTCAAAACCCGTCAAGCACCTTGCTTAGACGAACAAGTTGTTACTCTATTGTTCGGAGAAGATCGATTTGTTAGAGCCGCGCAGGATTAGATCATTACCATGATACTTCAGGACGATCACTTCAACCCTACCACGTTAATCACAGAAACCAACGCAAGTCAGCAGAAAGGATGGAGAAATTCAATCAAGTGGACCAATAATCAAGGAAGACTCTTCAAGCTCACCACTGGAGAAGGAGAGATGTTCAAAGGAGAACCAGAAGACGATGAGTTCGAATCGGAGTCGGAGTCAGAGTCGGAGTCTAGAGAAGTCACTAAAGAGTCACTTCCTGTCGTCATCCCCACTCCCTTTGTTTCTCCTAGTTTAGCCTCGAGTAGTAACAGTAGTTCGGGAAATGTCCCAACCACTGTCCCTTTGCCGCCACTGACCGCAGATTAGATGGCTTCTTTGTTTCAACTTTTCACAAACTTTAATATGAATAAATCAGGTTCTGCTTACTCTTTGTGTTATCTTGAGTGCAATTCTGTTTACGATGATACTGAGGATGACCAAGCCTCAATCGAAATACCTCCCTACATAGCCAAAGAAATACTACAGGAAGGGGAAGGGGGACCAGTAATAGAGGACACCGAACCCATCAATGTAGGAACCGAACTAGAACCCCAAGAACTTAGGATAGGGACTACCTTGAGCTCTACCGAAAGGGCCGATTTCATAGACCTCCTAAACGAGTTCAAAGACGTTTTCGCTTGGTCCTACAAAGACATGCCAGGGATCGACAGGGATATCGCCGAACATAGAATCCCGATTAAGCCAGGTTTCAAACCTGTAAAACAGAAGCTTTGACGAATGAGAACGGAATGGGCTCTCAAGATTTAGAAAGAAGTTGATAAGCAATTCAAAGCCGGGTTCATCAAAGTTTCCGAGTATTCTGACTGGGTAGCCAACATAGTACCTGTACCCAAAAAGGTGGGAGAATCCGTGTTTGTGTTGATTTTAGGGACTTAAACAAAGCAAGTCCTAAAGATGACTTCCCTCTACCACACCTCGACATATTGGTGGACAATACTGCAGACCACACATTACTATCCTTCATGGATGGATATGCGGGCTATAACCAAATCAAAATGGCCATAGAAGTCATGCATAAGACCGCCTTCGTCACTCAATGGGGAACCTATTGCTATACGGTCATGCCATTTGGATTGATCAACACCGGGGCTACATATCAACGCACCGCAACTACACTCTTACATGACATGATGCACAAAGAAGTTGAGGTATACGTAGATGACATGATTGTCAAGTCCAAGGATAGAGAGGGGCATATTGCGAACCTTCGCAAATTTTTCGCAAGACTACGAAAGTACAACATGAGACTCAATCCTCAGAAGTGCGCATTCGGAGTAACGTCTGGCAAACTTCTGGGATACGTCGTTAGCCAACGAGGTATAGAGATAGACCCTTCCAAGATCAAGGCTCTGATCGAAATGCCGCAACCTCAAACAGAAAAAGAAGTCAGAGAATTCCTAGGGAAAGTGCAGTATATAAGTCGATTCATATCGAAACTCACCATGATTTGCGAGCCTATCTTCAAGAAGCTCAAGAAAACAGACCACACCATGTGGGATGATAATTGTCAAAAGGCGTTTGACTGAATCAAAGAGATATTGGCTAAACCACCAGTGCTTATGCCACCTCGATGAGATCAACCTCTTGGTTTATACCTCATAGTAACCAAAACAGCCATGGGGGCCATGGTAGCTCAAACTGTAGGAAGTGAAGAAAGGGCTATCTACTACCTTAGTAAGAAGTTCTTGGAGTACGAGTGTAAATACTCACAACTTGAAAAGACATGCCTCGCTCTTGTGTGGGCAACGAAGAAGCTACGCCATTACATGCTTAGCTACTCCGTCAAAATATACTCCAAAATGGATACAGTCAAATACCTCTTCGAGAAACCCGTCCTCAACGGACGCCTAGCAAGATGGACTTTGATGCTCTCAGAATTCGACCTCAAATACGTGCCTATGAAAGTTATAAAAGGTCGCGCCGTCGCCGAATTCTTCGCAGAAAACCCCATCAATGACGCACAAGCAATAGATACTTGGTCATTTCCGGACGAGGATATACTCCAAGCTGACATAGACTCCTGGGACCTTTACTTTGACGGAGCATCAAACTTAAGAGGATTTGGAATAGGAGTGTTGCTCATTTCTCCTGAAGGCGAGCATACACCAATCGCTGTCAAACTCGACTTCGAGGTAATAAATAATGCTGCAGAATACGAAGCTTGTCTCATTGGACTACAAGCGGCAGTGAGCTTAGGCATTAAAAACCTCCGAGTACATGGGGACTCATCCCTAATCATCAATCAAGTTACGGGATCTTGGAAAATCCGAAGCGAAAGCCTAGCGCCATATCAAGCTAGAATAGACCAAGTTGCCCAATTCTTTGATCACGTGACATATCTACACCTACCTCGGGAAGAAAATCAATTTGCAGATGCTCTTGAAAAACTCGCATCTTTGATTAATATGCCAGGTGACATGGTGGAAATGCCTTTGTGCATCGAACGACGGTCAGAGCCAGCTTATGTCCACCAAATCACCGATGAAGAGGAGATCGAGCAGGAACCCTGGTTCCAAGCAATCCTGAATTTCAAGCTCAATGGTACCTATCCACCTGATATGGACAAGAGGGGACAACATGTTATACGCCTACTAGCTTCCCAATACGTTCTCATGCAAGGAGAGTTATACAAAAGAACACCTCTTGGTGTAATCCTACGTTGCCTTGATCATTCACAGGCACGAAAAGTGATGGAAGAAGTCCACGATGGAGAATGCGGTCCTCACATGAGCGGGCCCATGATGGCAAAGAAAATCACACGTTTGGGGTATTATTGGACCACAATGGAATCCGATTGCATCAAATACGTGAGACATTGCCACAATTGCCAAATCTTCGGGAATGTACAACACGTCCCTCCTTCATTGCTCTATAGGATGACATCTCCTTGGCCATTTTCTGCCTGGGGAATCGACATAATCGGGAAGATAACCCCAGCCGGAACAGGAGGTCACTGTTTCATCCTAGTGGCAATCGACTACTTCACAAAATGGGTAGAAGCGGCTTCCTACACTAGTCTCACGGCTAAAAACGTGGCAAAGTTCATACAAAACAACATCATCTGTCGATATGGTTGCCCACATGAGATCATTAGTGATAATGAATCACATTTCCAAGCTGAGACTGAGCAACTGCTAGCCAAGTACAAAATTAGGCATCACCACTCTTCACCCTATAGACCTCAGACTAATGGCGCGGTAGAGGCGGCAAACAAAAACGTTGTCACAATTCTCAAGAAAATGATTGACAACTATCGAGATTGGCCGAGCAAGATACCCTTTGCTTTGTGCTGGTATCGCACATCTGTTAGGACGCCCACTGGGGCTACTCCTTTCTATTTGACCTACAGCATGGAAGGTGTACAACCAGTTGAGCTAGAGATACCATCCTTGCGCATCTTACTCGAAAGTCAAATCCCAGAGGCCGATTGGAAGAGGGATAGATATGAAGAGCTCATCCTCCTGGATGAACGTAGGCTACGCGCCTTGCATAATGTCCAAACATATCAAGCACGTATCAAACGAGCTTTCAACAAAAGGGTTAGGCCAAGAAACATCAAAGAAGGAGACTTAGTGCTCAAGTCGTTTAGAGCTCTTTTACCTGTCGACCCACGAGGGAAATTCAAACCTAATTGGGCCGAACCGTTCCTAGTCAAGTCCATACTTCCAGGAGGTGCGGTTAGGATCACAGACTTAGATGGGAATGAGTTTTAAAACCCAACAAACCTCGACCAACTAAAACAGTACTATGCCTAGAATAGGAACAAAAACGCGCCTCGCGTAACCTCACGTGTCGCTCTTGTGACACTAAATAAGCGGCCCCTGGCCAAGCTGAAATAAGCTAATGTCACCTTGATCTTGCATTTTGACAATTTTGTCATCCTCATATCATCAAATAAACTAAACTGCACCTTCAGAGTAAGTAAAAAGCTCATGCTTATTTTCTAAGTTCATTACAAGCTCTTGCTTAGAACAATTATTCTTTTACATTTACTCGAACTACGCGCAAGGTTTTGATTTCATTTTCTAAACGAATACGTAGGAAATCCTTCACGGGATACAACCCATTATTTTAAAATGTAAATATAAGGACATTTGCATTGCATTTGGAATTCGACAAGAGTAATAAATAGAAAATCACAACAGGTTTCATAACCACTTAACCTTTTTATTTCATTCACCTTCTAATAATAATATTATGCTACATAATAAAATAAAAATAGGCTAGGATTCTAAAAACCCCACCTTTTTATTACAACAATAATAATAATAATAAATAATAACAAAGACTCGGGCTATTCTTCCATCTTCCCTTTGCCCTTGTCATTCTTGTCATACTTCTTGTCACGACCTCGAGCCGGACGCTCTTGCGCCACTTCGGACCTAATCACCAATGGTCTTTCTCGAGGCCTAGACTTCCCATTTTTGTCAATCACTTTATCCACGACAGGAGAGGTCTTCGGTTTCTTCGAAGGATGAACAACTTGAAACCCGGCTTCCACCTCTCCATCATTCAAATGCTTCTCTTTCTCCTTTTCCACCTCGCGCACCTTGTAGTCAACGGGCTCGTGCTTCCTCAATCTCTCGCGCTCCTCCGGAGTAGTAGCTTTCCTCCATCGCAGATAAGAATCCGACACCCATAAGGCATTAGCATAAGAGTTCAAGAACCACTCGTTTCTTTGGGCCCATTTAATGTCCCACTCCCTTCGGCTCTCTGTAGTAAGCGTCACGGCAGTCTGCGGGACGGTATCGAGCTTCGGGATCGTCTGCTTTAGTCCAACCTGTCTCATCAGCCTTTCCGGGAAGATGCACACCATAAATTCCAAGCCAGGAATGCGCACAGATCGAGTAGGATCCAAAGAAGACACTCCAGTGACAGATTTGAGGTGCCACCATGGTACAATTTACCTAATCAAGGGGCGATCATCACTCTTCAGTTTGTTCTCCCAATAGTTACAGACCCTGGTGAAGTCCACCATGTAAAGCCTGGTCCTCATTGCAATCGAACGAGCATGATAAGAAGGAACATGAACTGGGGCTCGATCAATCGAAGCTGTTCCATAAGCCAAACCTACCAAAAGCAGGTATTAGAGACAAAAAAAAAATAAAAAAACAAAAACAAAAACGAAGGAAAAAAAAACGAAAAAAAAAAACGAAAAAAGAAAAGAAAAAAGAGAAGGAAATGTTCTTTTACCTGCAGAATGACGGGACTTCCCAAATACGGTAGGTCGCGGTTGGCTTTTCTATTATCCAAGCCCAAAAGGATCTCTCCTAGACATAAACAAGCTGGGCTCCTGCGCAGCTCCATTTGCTCAACAAGGCCAAGAAGACGGGGATCACCTCTCAAGTCTTCATCAACATGCCCTTGGAAGACATATACATGCAACAAGCAAAATCCAAATGCCCTTCGCCTAGAAACATAAGAAACGGTAAAGTCGGCCCTGTTAATGAATCGGTCAATGAAGTCCAACATTCGCACTCCCTTCGAGGTCACTAGACGGTCCACCACGAGCCTAGTCAACCCAAGCAAGTCTCTAAATTTGCTCTTATACCCTTGCGAAGTAGAAGGAATGGCAGGCAAGTGTTCAGGGTCCCACCCACCAATCACGACAATTTCTTCAGGGAATGGGCAAATATCGCCTCCAGGGAACGCAAAAACATGGTAATTCGGGTCCCAATAATCAAAACAAGCATCCAAGAATGGTTTGACAACCTTGATAAGCTTCAAACTCAACAATGATCCAAGGTTATAGGCGCCCATATCGTATTTCTCCATGTTGGAAAATTCGTTGGTCAATTCTTTTAAGCGAATCTCCAAAGTATTCATGATGAGGGATTATTCTGAGAATTTTATGTAATAAGACGAAGAAGAGACGGAAGAATTGTGTGAATAAAAGCTCTATCGACGTCTCTATTTATACTAATTTCTGTTTCCAAAAATCTGCCAGAACAGAACCACCTGAGAACAGGCGCAGCACCTGCTGCGCGTCTTCAAAGGGACGCAGCTCATGCTGCGCCTCTTCCTCAGCTCGATTTCTGCGATTTTCCGCGTTGGATCTTTCCTAATTCCGTGATGAATAATTTCCTATTCCTACGGGTTATTATTTTGGTAAATACGTGCAAGTTACCATATTTCGTGTTTCCTAATTCCGCGGGCACGCACTTCGAGACGACATCGACATTTTCGCCATTTTACCACACTTGCACATTTTCATTTTAAGAAATAATTTTAATTCATTTTAGGAAATAAGTTTCATACTAATTTAATTCTTTTTTTTCATTTTGTTTCTAAACTTATAGGTTTCTATTTTTTTTTATTTTTTTAGGGGTAACCCTCCCTACCGTCCGGTCATTTCCGGCAAATTTTTTGCATTTTTGCGTGCTTTTGAGTCACTCGTTTTGCGCTAATTCAGGCCATGTGTATATACAAATGTATGTTTTGCGTGATTTCTATGTAAATTTCGGCAGCATGACGGCGTAAACCGTCATCTACCAAACCTGTTCAAAGCTAACCTGCAGATACAAGCAACACAACCCAGCAGTAAAGGCACTCATGCCATCTTATATACAACCAAAAAGGGAAATGTACAACAAACTGGGGGCTCTCGCCCCAAACAAAGTCCAAAAATGTTCAAAATGAAGGTCCAAAATGTACAAACGTGCAAAATACAAACAAAACCAAACAAAACTACTGCCGGTCGCCCTCTAGCTCCGCAACTCTTCTCGCGAGAGCAGCAATCTCGGCGTCCCGGACCTCGAGCTCCCTCAACAAGCGAGCTGTCTCCTCCCGAGACTGAGCCAACTTTCGCTCCAGCTCGCGGTCCCCTTGCAAAACAACAAAATTGGCTCATGTCAATCATTTCCAGCAATTACCAGAAAAGTTGGAAAATCAAAACTAAAAAATGAAATAGGCACAAGGTTCATACTTGACGACCTCGACCGCCGACAAGTGCCTCGACGGCAGTAGCTCGCAGCCGGTTGGCCACCCTCCACAACGCCATGAACCGAGACGGCGCAACCTGCATTTTCAAAAGAAGTTCTCAATAATTGAATAAAGTTCAACCAAGTGTGTTCTTACACAAAAATTATGCAAATTAGAGGCTCACCCTCCGCCAGTCGTCCAGGCCAGCATCCGTCACAGCCACGTCAAAGTAACGCAGCTCGGAGATCGTCGTCCTCCCAGTCGCGTCAGTGTACTCGAGGGTCTCGGGGTACTCTGGGGGCTCGATGCCCGCCGCCTCAACCTCCTGCAAAGTCAAATGTTTCTCATTAATCGATGATCTTTCATCGTAGTTTTAAAATCAAAAATAAAGAAAAAAAATGCTCACCACTACCGGCCAGTACGCTAACCTCCCGTAGAGGAACGCCGAGTAGTCCTCGCCAGGAAGAAGGAGGGCGTCGCCATCGACGTCAGCCAAGTCAGCCTCCCTCTCCGCCTTGGAAGGCTCCCTGAACTTCGTCCTAGGAGGATCGACGGGAACCGTCAACACGTCCCGAGAGCACTGACGAGCCAAGCGCTCGCCCAAGTACCACACATGACCCATCGGCGTCCTCAACAGCTGTCGGCTCGAACTCCTAGGCCGAAGAACCTCAGCCACAAAAGGAGGCGCTCCAGCGTACTCCGCCCAAGGCCTGGGCACCCACTGGAACAAGACAAACAAGGAATCATTTTTATGATCGAGTTAAAAAGCAATATAGAAGCAAATGCATATAAGTGAAATGCTCACGCTGTCTAGTTGAAGAGCGTTCACGTCCCGCCGGTAGACACCGTGAGAAGAACGCTTGCTCTTCGTCCTGCACATGACCCAATCCCTCACCACGGGATAGGCCCTCTCCAGCGGCTCCGTCCTCTTGGACGCGAGGCCCGGAAAGTAGGAGTACACCCACGCATGTAAAACAATATAGCCAATGACGATCTTTCGTAATTTGATAAAGAAAGGAATCGATTTTAAGTCTCAATGAAGGTTCATACCTCCAACAGAAGTCCACGACCGACAGCACCAGGAGAGGTCCCCTTCTCCATCAACTCCGGATGAACCATGGCCCTCATGAAGCGGATGAGGACCGCGAAACCAGCAGTGACCCAGTCCCAACGCCTTAGGGAGCTCAGGTCAGAAAGGAAGGGAAGAAACTTCGTCGACAGCCTCTCTCCCTTGTCTCCGAGGTAAATCGAAGAAAGAAACCATCAAAGCCACAAGCGGGCCCTCTGCTCAGCAGTACAGGGAGGAGGAGCCGTCTCCCTCCCATCAATCGTCACCAGCGCCGGGATCTTTCCCGCAAAGTAGTCTCGAACGTAGGAGCTGGGTACCAAACCAGGCACTGTGACAGCCTTCGATGACAAGTTCCAGCCGATCAACCTCCTAGCCTCGGCCGAGTCCACCCTCATGGCAGTCTCCGGCCACTCCACAGCCTCAGACCCGCACGGCAGACTAGAAATCATGCCGTAGTCCTCCAGAGTGACTCCCACCTCACCAAAAGGCATGTGAAAAGTGGAAGTCGTATCCCAGAATCGGTCCAAGAAAGCGCGGACCAGGCTAAGGTTAGCCCGCAACTTCCTCCTCGCGATATTCGTCCAGGCCTGCACCAAGGCACCGAACGCTCCGCGCTCAATCATGGCGCGCTCCTCCGCCGACAGCCGCTCGTAGCACTCTATCGCTGTCGTGTAACCCGAGAACGACCTGATGTTCCCGGCCTCCTATTGTGATTTGAAACAAAAAGCTAATTTAGTTTTGAATAAAAGTTGGATAAGATGTGAGCAATTGAAATGAATGAAAGGAGATGAGTGATGAGTAGTGAATTCTTATTTACCAAACTCTTCACCGTCCAGTAGGACATGTGACCCTCTGCAGCTCACAGCAAGTGCCTGCTCTCCCAGGTCTCAGCCCATGTGGGCGCTCCTCTCAGCTGACGACCTCCTCGCCCGACGTTGGCCCGTCTCGGGGCATCCTCCTCCTCAACAGCCTCCTCCTCGTGGGCCTCGTCCCCAGCAGCCATCACCGCAGCGGTGAAAGCCTGCTCCAAAGCCTCCTCGATCATGGCAGAGTCTATCTCCATGGGAGCTCTCCCAGAAGTAGAAGCCTCATCACCTGCAGCATTAAAAGCAAATTTAGGCCGCGTCACGTGTCGACGAGCCTTGGTTAAGGGATTTTCGAGCCTTCGGAAGCCCCGTAATTGCTCTTTTCTCGCCATCTTTGGCCATATTCTCACAAACCCGATCACTCATGTGGTAATTAGGGTCAAGTCAAGCCTAATTTGAAGCCTAGTTCCGGGTTCGAGTCGAAATTTCGGCAGCATTTCGTTATAACGACGATTACGCCCTAAAAAGTGTCCTGAAAAAGCCGTCACAAACCACAATTCCGAGATAGTAGGAAGTTTACCCATCATCCAAGGATCCCAAATATCAAGTTTCATCGCAAATGAGCAATCCTAAGGCTACTTTCAAAGCAATTTACGGTTTAGCTGTGAAACCGTCTCAAATTCACTCAAATGCTTAAAACTCAACGAAAATTCGAAACAAACACATGGTTATGTTCCTTATACTACCAATTATCCATTCCTAAATACCAATTTCACAAGGCAAATCCATTTGGGGGAGAAGCCCCAAATTTTCGATTTAATTGGGTTGAAAACCCTAATTTTTTCGATCCAAATTGAGCAAATATAGAAGATTAATGCAAGAATGGTACACATACCTCAATTAGTCATGATGAATGCAAGCTTTCGGATCAAACCTTGACGGAAATGATTAAGATTTGAGAGAGAATTTGAAGAAATTGTGTTTCGAACAAATGATCCTAAACCCTCTGTTTATCGCGTTTTTACGCAGAAAATGCACTTTGGGGAATAGACGCAGCAGGTGCTGCACCTCTTCCAAGAGATGCAGCTCTTGCTGCGCCTCTTCCTTATGTTCCCTCCATACGAGTTTTCAAAAATTCGTTATGAGTTCGTTATTTGTGGGCCCATCTTTGGTGCGCCTCTTCCTCGTTGCTATTTTATCCTATTGGTCCGTTTGACGATTATCTTTCGTTCCGGCCCGCATTTCTAAACCAAACAGCAGACTATTACACGTTATTTATTGCTTCCAAGACTTTGCTTGTCACAACGAGCATTTACCCCTTTTACAGGTGTTTCGACACGCCTTCATTATATTTCCCCAACGAGAGTAAGCGGATAGACTTTCCCTCTCGAGACACGGAGACTAATTCCCGATTATATTTCCCCAACGAGAGGAAGCGGATAGACTTTCCCTCTCGAGACATGGAGATCAACATCAGCCCCTATTACTTTCGAAGTTTGTACGAAGCTGAACACGAACAGACTTCTCCCAGCAGTTCCCGCCTGTGTCCTGCTACTCACAATATTTCCTGTTTCCCCTCGGAGTGCGATAAAGATGTCGTTCTCCATAAGTTCCCAGACCGGCAGAGTTCCTACACTCGAGCCTTATTTACCCTTTGGTTTAAACTTATATTCGGGCCTCCTTCCCGCCTATGCTTTCCTTTAGGGTCCCATACCCTAGCACAATCCTTATATATCTTTTAGGTCTTACCCTTAGCTCCTACGCTTACCCTTAGCTCCTATGCTTACCCTTAGCTCCTACGCAACTCCGGAAACATCTCGAGAAAGAAGTCTCAGGTATGGTCTCTTCTTATGGCTGGCGAGCCTCCTTACGTAGTCTAATGGAATTTAAACGACCCTCCCCGATAGTCGACAGACTCTAAAATGTTCCCGACGACAGGTCCTTGGCTTAGACCCCTTGAGCCGCCTCGCGTCGCCAAAGTCGTCAGGTTGTAATCTTTGATTGACCTGATGGCTATACTTTGACTTTCGCCTTGTCCACACCTCAGTCAAAGTGGGGGCTCTGTAGATACCTCATTTCTGCACCTCTCGCAAACCACCCGGTGATAATTGGGCCGCATCTTTGGTACCCGGAACGATTTGTGACAGTTCGTAAGTTTATCGTCAAGTGATTGCTCAAATATTAATGTCTACCTCTTAGTTGTCATCTACGTGCCGATACGGTCGTTGTGACAGTAATTAGAGTACATTTGGAGTCCGGGCCTAAAACCGTTTTCATTTTCTGATAACCGTTAAATCTCGAGTCAGAATGTTCTGGAATGTTCCGGATATTTCTATTCCATATTTTATAAATATTTCACAATCTTTATCCTTTGGTAAACAATTTCCCGTAATATTCATACAAGATATTAAGGAAAACCAAAATATTCCGTCCTACCATAACTTAAACACGGAAATATTTCTTCCGCGGGAGGAAACCCCTTGGGAACAGACGCAGCAGCTGCTGCGCCTCTTCCAAGAGACGCAGTGACTGCTGCGCCTCTTCCCAGGGTCCTTTTCTGCGTATTTTTCGTATCTTTTTTATATCTTTCCGATATTCACTTCCAAAGACTCTCTGAAACCCTAATTCCTTCACGTGATTAGTATAAATAGGAGCCTTCGCTCCTCATATTTCTCACGCGAGTGTCCGCCCTTCTCTTCTCCTTTTGCATTCTAGACCTTTGTTCTTACTTTTTGGCGTCTACGTGCTTGAACATTCGACCACATAAGCTCGGATCCTTCTGAGTACCAGCCTCGTTTGCATGACCGACCAATTTGACCAACTCCACATCAATCAACTTAATTAATCTAATCGTTTTCCTCTTACGAGGGCACTTTCATATTTGCATTATAGTTCGAGTCGAGCATCGCTAATCGATAACTTAGTCCTTCTCGTTTCGTCAAACATGTAAGTCTGAGGGTGTATAATCTCTCTTTTATTATTGTTCTTTACTTTCGTATCATCACTAATGTAAGGTTTATGTCGAAAACACCTTGTTAAAACCGATTTCTAAAACCGTGCTTCAAAACCCTTTTTTTTTACGGATTTTAAGACAGATGATCGTCGAGAAAGGACGCAACAATCGCTGCGCCTCTTCGAAGGAGCGCAGATTCTTTCGCGCTCTTCGTGAGGCGCGCAGATTCGCTTCCTTTCTTCCTCCTTCGTCCTCTGTATTTCGTTCGTCAAAATTTGTTTCGTTTGTTTCCTGTTAATTCTTTGACATAATAGCTTATCATCTCACATGTATATTATTTATCATTCATTCACATGTTTAATTCGTCATTAAATTCGACTTAAATCCCTTATAATCCGATATTTGCGGGTTTTCGTCATTAAATTCAATCCGGGTTGTAGAGATTCGATTTGTTCATATCGGGTTTCTGGAATTCGATCCTTGATATATTTTCCATCTGTTTATTGTCATATTCATCGCATATTCGTCATTAATTCATCATGTTTAGTCTATTTTGTTCACCTATGTCACTAATAATCAATCATTCTTCCGTGTAAATAATTCGTTTGCATCCGTCTAATCCATGTTTATTGCTTTTATGACCCTCAATCACATGTAAATAACCTGATAATCACTTCTATCCGAGTAAATATATTAATCAATCATTAAATTAACCCACGAACATTAACGATTTGCGATTCAAAACGGCCGAGAACTCACCCTTGGAACAGACGCATCAACTGCTGCGCCTCTTCCAAAGGGCGCAGTCCTGCTGCGCCTGTTCCAGGTTGAGTTCTGTCTCTGAATTCCGTTGTTGCTTGACTTAGTTTAATTAAGCTTATGTATTAATCGACTATTATCCGTATTGTCGCCTTAATTTCTGTTCGTTAAATCTTCCTTCTTTCTTTTCCCAAATTATCCGTTTTAAAGGTATTTTCGACATAAATCGCTAATCCCGATGTAATTATTGTAATTTCTTATTATTGTAATTTTATTCATCGTATCTTGTATCATTTGTATGTTTTCACATGTAGTTGAACCTTAATCCCAACTTTGACCCAATTGATTGTTAAATTATGTGTCAACCGACTTAGTATTAATCTTCACATGCTAGGATTAATTCAATGGATGTTGCATTACATGCATGTAATCGACGATATATCAAGTATAGATGATGTCCCTAATCATTAGTAGAGGCCGCTATCGAGGCGGGCGGGATTAGGTGTTCGATCAAAAGAGCTTCCTAATGCGTACCCTCACCCCTTACTCCAGATCTCTGTGAACATCCGTGTTCATTGGCATCCACGAGAGTCATTCAAGACATAGAATGCTAAGGGTAACGATTGCTTAGTGTTCATGTCACTACTTTGTGTCTTGACATGACACGAGGTATTCGAACGGTTCCAATTTCCCATAAAAATTGGTGGCGACTCCAACAAAATGCAAACGCTTATTCTCTTCCTCCCGTGGGCCCCCGCTGTCCACATGATGCACATCTTTTTCTAGAGACCGGAGTCTCCCTAAAGAGACCGGCGATTCCTCAACAAGGGACTTAATCGTCATTTAAGCCCTTAGTTAACCCTAATTCATGCACCTAATCCCCACTATAAATACCCCATTAGTCTAATTAGAAGAGCATGTTCTTCTTAGCAATCTTTAGAGTAGTTAATATCAATCAAATCTCTCTTTAATCTTGTAATCAACATTTAATCAAGTTTTAATACAAGTTTTATTTCCTTAATCTCTCTCTTGTTCATCCTTTATTTTGGGTAATTGAAGATTATTTGGGTTATTATTGGGAGATGACAACCTCTCAATCAAGCATCAAGTACTTCTTTTATTCTTTTTTTTATTATTGGAATCATTAGTTGGTATAATTCTCTTAATCCCTTTTTAATTATTGTTAATCACTTTCATTTATTCATCATGTTTCACTTTGTTGGTATGATTGACAACCTTGCTAGCATGTTCAACACGATAATGAGTGAGTAGTTTCCTTAGCTAGGGTTAATGGGTAATTAGGGGAAACCAACATGGGGAATGATTCATGCTTAAATTAATATGCTTTCATAGTTTATTTGCTTGCTTGTTGTGATCTCAACTTATGCACATGTTATGTTTGATGAAATGTGAGCCTATGAATCCTTGCATTTTTTACCCATCACCTATCTTTTCAATGAGACTTGTAAGACATAAACCAACTCGAGTCTCATTAGACCATGCATATTGTTGAGTAGGGAAGATTAAGTCGACTTGTAGGTGTTGTACAATCTAATCGATTCGGCTTCGGGACCCAAACTTTCCTAGGATTGTAAGATATAACCCAACTCAATCCATCACAACAATAATTGCTTGCTTATAATTTGAGAACATGTTTGTATGATCAATTCCCATGAATCCCCTATGACCTCATGACACCCTAGTGCCTTTTATCAATTGTTTACATCCCTTTTAATTCATCTTGCTTGTTTACTTTCATTGCTATTTAGTTTAGTGATCTTCTACTTCAAACCCCAATTGTGACACCCCTTAGACACCACTAGTTGCAATAGAACTCTCATCTCAATTCCCGTCCCTTGGGATCCGACCTTTACTTGCCTCTTTACTAATTGTAAAGTTGTTGGTGAAGTTATAAATTGTGTTTTGGTCTAGGTGCTCCTAACGACAAGTACTGAAAAACTAAACCCCACGGGGGATACACCGACCAAAAATGGCGCCGTTGCCGGGGACGGTGTTAACTTGATTTAAATTTTCTTACATTGTTATTAGTTGTGTCTTTCTTTGCCTTGGGGAAGTAAAACTCCTCAAGGTTTGTTCTAACTATTATCAAGTTGTTTGATATTTTGCAAGATGGACCCTATAGATTGTTTTGTAGAGGACCACTTAAGTATACCTTTCTTCAAGGATCCCATGCAAGCATTGGAAGCCTTAGAAGCAAGTGAGGCTAAAAATATGTATTGGGAATTGGAGGTAGATATTTTGAGGCCGCTCTAGCTAACAAAGAACTTACTCATGCACAATCCGAATTAGTGTATAACATCCTTGTGGAAGCATGTCAACCTATAGAAGATGAGCAATCCATCCTAGAAGACATCTTACAAGCTCAAGAGCAAGAGGAATTCGTCATGGAATTCGAAGGTGATGAGATTGATGAGAATAAAGAACAAGTTGAATATGCCATGAGAATGGAATGCCTAATGGAGATGGAGCAAATTCTCAATGAAACTCCAAAGGAGGAAAGTGAGGTACAAATCCCTACTCTAAAACCCCTTCCCCCAAATTTGAAATATGCTTACCTTGATGAATCAAAGACCAAACCCGTGATTGTTAATGATAGACTTGATGAGAACCAATTGGGAAAATTGCTTGATGTGTTGAAACAACATGAGAAGGCTATAGGTTATAGTCTAGATGACCTTAAGGGGATAAGTCCCAACTTTTGCATGCATAGAATTCATCTAGAGGAGGACCATAGACCTACCATTCAACCTCAAAGAATATTGAACCCCCACATGCAAGAAGTTGTCAATGGAGAGGTTATGAAATTACTTGATGCGGGAATCATATATCCCATATCGGATTCTTTGTGGGTTAGCCTCGTTCAAGTGGTATATAAGAAAGAAGGTACCACGGTGGTGACAAACGAAAAGAATGAGCTAATACCCACAAGGAAGATCACCGGTTGGCGTATGTGTATTGACTATCGAAAATTGAATTCCGCAACAAGAAAGGATCATTTCCCCCTACCATTCATTGACCAAATGCTTGAGAGGTAGCCTCCAACAAATTCTTTTGTTACCTTGACGGGTATTCGGGATTCTTTCAAATCCCTATACACCCGGATGACCAACATAAGACCACCTTCACATGCCCTTATGGTACTTTTCCATATAGGAGGATGCCTTTTGGTTTATGTAATGCCCCCACCACTTTCCAAAGATGCATGATGAGTGTCTTCTCCGACTATCTAGAGACCATAATGGAAGTTTTTATGGATGATTTTAGCGTTTATGGAAAGGACTTTGACTCATGTTTGCATAATCTTTCTCTTGTATTGCAAAAATGTGAAGATGTTAGTCTTGTTTTAAATTGGGAAAAGTGTCACTTCATGGTCAATGAAGTAATTGTTTTGGTTTATTTAATTTCGAAAAAGGGCATCGAGGTCGATAAAGCTAAACTTGAGGCGATAGAGAAACTCCCACCTCCCGTGAATGTTAGAGGGGTGAGAAGTTTTCTCGGTCACGCGGGTTTCTATCGCCGTTTCATAAAAGATTTTTCAAAAATAGCGAAACCCTTCACTTAACTCTTGCTTAAAGATGCCCAATTCCATTTCAGTGATGAGTGTGTTGAAGCCTTTAATAGAATCAAGGAAGCACTAATCTCGGCACCAATCATTCAACCTCCAAATTGGGAACTACCGTTCGAGATTATGTGTGATGCTAGTAACTACGCCGTTGGAGCGGTTCTTGGCCAACGGGTAGGAAGAGCTCTTCATGCCATCTATTATATAAGTAAGACTCTTGATCCCTCCCAAGTTAATTATGATACCACCGAGAAAGAGCTTCTTGCCATTGTCTATGCTTTAGACAAATTCCGTTCCTACTTACTTGGATCCAAGGTGATTGTCTTTTCGGATCACCGTGCTCTCCGACATCTCTTGATAAAGAGGGAGGCAAAACCAAGATTGTTGAGATGGATTTTGCTTCTTCAAGAATTTGACTTGGAAATAAGAGACAAGAAAGGAGCCGAAAATGTAGTGGCGGATCACTTGTAAAGGATCCGGTTTCATGATGAACATGGAGAAACACCGATCAATGACTCATTCCCCGACGATATCTTGATGGCCATTCAAACACAACTTGAAAGGCACATCACCCCATGGTTCGCCGATTATGCCAACTATATTGTTGGAAGAGTACTCCCTCCAAATTTAAACCACAACCAAAGAAAGAGGTTCCTATTCGAAGTAAAGAGGTACTTTTGGGATGACCCAAACCTCTACAAAGAGTGTAGTGATGGGCTCTACCGGAGATGCATCCCTCAATGGGAGGTCCAAGGAATCTTGTAAGGGTGTCACTCATCACCCTACGGTGAGCACCATGGAGCAAGGAGGACCATTGCAAAAATTCTTCAATCGGGCTTCTATTGGCCTACAATGTTTCAAGACACAAGGGAATTCATCATACATTGTGATGCTTGTCAAAGAACGGGGAATATCTCTTGGAGGAACGAAATGCCACAAAGGGGCATTCTAGAGGTGGAGATCTTTGATGTTTGGGGGATCGACTACCAAGGTCCGTTTGTGACATCCAATGGGAATAAGTACATCCTTGTGGCCGTAGACTACGTCTCAAAGTGGGTGGAGGCAATTGCCACTCCAAATGATGATGCAAAAACGGTCACAAAACTCTTCAAGAAAATAATCTTCCCAAGATTTGGAGTTCCTAGAGCAATTATAAGTGATGGAGGAACGCATTTTCATGAAAAGAAACTCGCATCTCTTTTGACCAAATATGGTGTTCAACATAGAACCGGCTTGGGATATCATCCTCAAATAAGCGGTCAAGTTGAAGTTTCGAATAGAGAGATCAAGCAAATCCTTGAGAAAGTTGTGAACAAGACCCGAAAAGATTGGAGTACAAAGCTTGATGACGCTCTTTGGGCTTATAGGACGGCCTATAAGACTCCCATAGGAGCCTCCCCTTACAAGCTTGTCTATGGAAAAGCATGCCACTTGCCAATCGAATTGGAGTACAAAGCTTTTTGGGCAATCCGAGCACTTAACCTTGATCTCAAATTAAGTGGTCAAAAGAGGATGATTCAAATTCAAGAGTTGGAGGAATTCCGACTACAATCCTATGAAAATGCCAAGATCTACAAGGAAAGGACGAAATTGCTCCATGACAAGAGGATTAAACAAAAAGCCTTGCACAAAGGGGATAAAGTCCTTCTATTCAATTCCCGCTACCGACTCTTTCCGGGAAAGTTCAACTCTAGATGGATGGGTCCCTACGTGATAACCGAAGTCGGAAAATATGGGGATTTTGAAATCAAGGCGGAAGATGGAAGCAAGTTCAAGGTCAATGGTCAAAGGTTGAAGCCATATTATGAGGGAGCGTTTATTGGAGAGGTCGAGGTCACCTACCTCGGGCCTTCTCATCCTTGAAAGAACCATCAAAGGGAGAGTTTGGTGGAGTCCTCCCTAAACCACCACATGTAAATATACTAACCCTCTAACTTGTATTTATAATTTTGTTGCATTCCTTTAATTATAAACATAAACTCTTTCCATGAGAGTAAGTGAGGGAGGGTCACTAACGAATTTTGAATGAAGGAAGGAACCAATCTTCAAGTGTGGGGAAGCATTTGTCAAAGTCAAGGAAAATAAAGAAAAATTCGCGGCAAGGAACCCGAGCGTCTTCCCTGGAACCCGCCCGTCCTGTGGGAATCCGGGCGTCTTTAGCAGAATCCGTCCGTCCTTTTTAGGCTGTGAAATTGAAATTTTGGGACTGCCGAAGAATCCGAGCGTCCTGTAGAAAAGACGCTCGTCCTGAGGAATCCGCCCGTCTTTGCTGAAAGACGCCCGTCTTTTTACCTGTGAAAAACAAGAAAGGTTACTGTCTCAGAATCCGCCTGTCTTTGGGAAAAGACGCCCGTCTCCTTTCAGAAGAATCCGAGCGTCTTGGGGTCGACACGCCCGTCTTGGCGGCGTCATATTTTTGGAGAATCAACTCTAGCAGAATCCGGGCGTTTTCCCTCAAAACCGCTCGTCCCAAAACGCTGGAATCCGAGCGTCTTATGCTCGAATCCACTCGTCTTCCTGCGGTAAATCAACCACGATTTTTCCTATTTTTATTACACCCCACCACACAATTTGTGACACATCACCCTTCCTTCCACTTGTATTATAAAAACCCACCTCCTTATGACTCCAAAGCATATCCCAATCACTCTTTTACCCCACAAAATCAAAAAGCCCCAATTTTCTAGGGTTCCAAAGACAACATTCAATCCACAAGGAGCATCTTTATACTTTAACAAATAAAAAAAATTCCAACTCAACAATCAGAGAATGCCACCAAAGGGATCTTCCTTTAGGGATAGGAGAAGACCAAGGGTAAGACGAAGCTCTTCTACCTCCCATATCAACACATTAAGAAGGGAGCATGAAGAAATTGTGGATCTTACAAGACTTGATGATTTCTCAAATGTTGAATTCGTCAATGATGTGCAAAGACTCGTTTTCCACCGGCTTCTTCGTAAGAACATTCTCCCTACTAAGTTTTTATGTCATGATACTTTAAGGAAACTTGGGATTTATTACCAAGTGGAAGCTCTTTTTGAGTTGTTTGGTCTCTCTACCCTTTTCCACATGCATGAGCAAACTTACTGATCCCTTGTGCTTGAATTTTTGAGCTTCTTGAAGATTACAACCTTGAATAGAACAATATGCATAGAATTTAGGTTGGAAAGTGTTTCAAGAATGATGACTCTAGTGGAATTTGCTAATGTGCTTGGTCTCGATGTCTCCCCTACCCGGACATCAAAACCAAAGAGATATAGTGTTGCACCCCTATGGAGGGCCATGACCGGCCGAGATTTCATGTACATCAAGGAGTGTCTAGCTTTCCACATTCAAAATCCTATTTTGAGACTTACTTACCGGTTACTTTCCGGCACACTACTTGCTCGCCGAGATCCGGCAATAGTGAACGAACTTGACCTTGTGTTCATGGAGTCTTATCTCAATATCCAAGGAAGGGGTGGGTACCGCTTCAATGTGCCTCTTGTGCTACTCGAAAAATGGGCAAAGTTTAGGAACGGTGATGATGATGGGATGAGACACATTGTTAATGGAGGGCTCATTACGAAGATTGCAAAACATTTAATCCAAAATTCAATGAGAATAATGAGTATGCTCCTCTTTCCGGAAATACAAGGATAAATGAAGACCTTCTTCTTATTCATCATCATTGGATAACCCTTGAGGGGGTTGATAAAAGGATCAAGTGGATAACGAAAGGAAGTGATCCAATCTACCTACCAATGACCGGCCTACCAAGAATCTCACCAAGAAGAGGACCTTTATCACCAATCCCATCCTACCTCATCCCTCCAAACCCAACCCAAGCAAGGCAGGCACCACCACCTCTAAATCCCCAACAACAACAACAACAAGAGCAACAACCTCAAGATGAGAAAATCAAAGTGCCTCCCTACCCATTTCCTTACCAACCGTACAACCATCCCAACCCCTTTATCCTTCCCCGTGATGACTTTGTAACGGGAATTCTACAAGATTTGCACTTCCGACAATATGAAGCTACCGTGGACAATTATTATACACTCTATCCTCAATACCACGATATGATTCAAAAGGGAAAGATTAGTGAGGAGGGAGCATTTCCCTCTTGGGCACAAATGGATTTACTCTTCCCCAATTCGGAGAGGGCAAATGAAGGGGCAAACGGGCGACAAGAGGAAGGGAGCAACAATTCTTGCGGAGGGGACACGGTGGATCTTGGAAGTGAAGAGGACGAGTTCATGAACCTAAATAAAAGTGATGCATCTAAGGAAATATGGGATAGTGATCTAGAGGGAGATGACGGCGATCTCTAGAGGATCTCTTCATAGCTAGATGGAGCGGGCGTGAGGCACCCATCTCAAGCTTAAGTGAAGTTTCCTCATCTCCTCTCTTTAGTTTCAATTTTCATGAAAGAAGTTTATGTTTTGTTAACTTGTACATTATTTGACTTTGTCATGGTTGGAGAGTGCTAGCAACATAGAGGACTAACACCTCGGCCCCATTGAGGTGTTTTTATTTCATTGTTCCCACTTTTGAAAATCCAAAATGACAAATTTAGTTTCATGCATTGCATCTTGTGTGCATGAACTACCCCAACTTTAGGACATTAGAAATAATGTCTATCTCGGTTTGGGGAAGTACATGCATACGCAACGGGAGGTAATCTAAATTACGCTCTCCGTCATAAACAAAAACCCATGCATCATGTAGTGTAGATTAGTGTAGCTTGCATTTAGTGTAGAATTCATGCATCATGTTTGCATAATTTCCCATCATTTTGGCCATTGAGGACAATGCCCATATTAGTGTGGGGATGAGGAATTCTAACTTAGCTTTTATTCAAAAAAAAAAAAAAAAAAATCGAAAAACCATAAAAATTTGAAAAATTTGAAAATCCAAAAACAAGTTCATTTCCTTTGTAGTGTAGTCAAGTATATATTGTTGTATATATTGTGTTTGTTTTATCCTTGTTCACATTGATTGACTACGCCACATCCGAGACATGAGGACATTGAAGACCGCATGGTATGATCTCTCCAATCTCATTTTTCCTCTTTATGTTAATGACTATGTGGCTTTATTTTGATTGATGCGGTATAACAATGTGAACTTAGGACTTGCATTTAGTTTATATGTCATATTAGTTGGTAGAATCATTTGCATTAGGATGTTTATATGTTAGTTGCATCATGGCATGTAGTTGCATGTTAGAAAAATTTTGCGAAACCGTCTACTTGGGAAGCTTGACAAGTGTATATAGGCCCTAGTAGATGCTTTTTCTTCTTAAGACTTGGCTTGTTAGAATACTTTTAAAACACCCTAGGATGTGTCATGCTAGTATCCTTTGACCCATGGATTAAGGCCTAGTCAAGAGTACCTTGTGGTGTGATAACTCCTTGGCTACCATTTATTCCAAGGTGACCCTTGAAACCATGCATCCATCCATCATCCATGTTCTACCACATTTTTGTCATCAAAGGGAATGGGCACAAAAAGAAATCCAATTTGAGTTCAATAGTGAAAGAAAGTTTGCAAAATTGCATCAAATGAAAAGAGGAGCAAAAATAGACTCCTAAAGCTTCAAATATAAGGCACCCTCACTACATATGGGGTGACTTTGAAAATGTTCAAAAGAAATGCAAAGAAAAGTTGAAAGTTGTCAAGTGTTGAAATGCCAAAAATAAAAAAGAAATGGCAAAAGAAAGTGTTCTCAAATGTCAAATGCCACAAGAAATTGGGGGGAAAAACAAAAACAAAAGCAAACTCCCAAAGTGAAACTCAAATATCTATCGATCCCTTTATCCACCGTATCCATTTTTGTGCATGGTATAGAGGGGACGACCCTTCTTCTTGTCTAGGCAAGAGGGGGAATTCCGTGATCCTCCAGTGTTTCTAACACCATAGGGAGTCTACTCTTGACAAAAGCATTTAACGATTGAGGACAAAGGTACCCTAGCTTGACACAACTTGGAGGTGATTTATTGGTATCCTTCTAGGCTTAGTAGTTTGAAGAAATTGCATCTATGAAGGAATGTGTACCCTTGAATTGCTTCCCTTGTAGACAATTTCCGCCACTTAGATGAGGAAAGTGGCTATTCTTTTGTAGATGCATCCGTTACTTGATTTTGTGTTCTTAATGTTTGGATGTGTCACCATTTTGGCAAGACCCACCTTGCCTTGCCAGAAGGCATCCTACCTCATGGTTGTCTTGTTGTGAGTTGAAGGGGCGGAGTGAGACCCGCTAATTGTCTCATATCGGCTATGTTATTAGGTTAGTTTAAATAGTGGTCCTAGTCTTTGTCACCTCTTTACTCGGGACGAGCAAAGGTTCGGTTTGGGGATATTTGATGTGACCATAATTAGAGCATATTTAGTCCCCGAATTAGCCTTGTTCCCATGCTTTTTAGTACATATTTAGGTCATTTATTGTCTTTAGTTCTTTGTTTTGCATATTCTTTGAGGTTTTGTGTCCTTGGTAGGAAAGGAGTGCAAACCTTGCATTTTCATGGCAAAATGAGGCTAAATTGATTGAATTCAATGACCAAGCATCAAGGAGAGACAAGATTAGAAGGCCTTTGTACATACTATAGTAGATGGGCAATGATGAGAAAAGATCCTTGCATCCCCGAGGAAATCCTCAATGATTTTATGAAGAAAAAGGGAGAAAAGAAGAAGGAACAAGACTGCCTGACAATCCGTGCGGATTGCCTAGAAGACGCCCGTCTTCACCCCACAATCCGTGCGTCTTCCTCCACAAGACACCCGGACAAAACCACCCAAAGACGCCCGTCTTTCCCTTCTGGACGCCCGTCCAGAAGCTGCCAAATCCGCCCGTCCCGTGCTAAAGACGCCCGGATTCCCAGACAATCCCATTTCATCTTCTTCAAGCTTCAAGGAAGGATGCACATCTTTTTCTAGAGACCGAAGTCTCCCTAGAGACCGGAGTCTCCCTAAAGAGACCGGTGATTCCTCAACAAGGGACTTAATCGTCATTTAAGCCCTTAGTTATCCCTAATTCATGCACCTAATCCCCACTATAAATACCCCATTAGTCTAATTAGAAGAGCATGTTCTTCTTAGCAATCTTTACAGTAGTTAATATCAATCAAATCTCTCTTTAATCTTGTAATCAACATTTAATCAAGTTTTAATACAAGTTTTATTTCCTTAATCTCTCTCTTGTTCATCCTTTATTTTGGGTAATTGAAGATTATTTGGGTTATTACTGGGAGATTGACAACCTCTCAATCAAGCATCAAGTACTTCTTTTATTCTTTGCTTTATTATTGGTATCATTAGTAGGTATAATTCTCTTAATCCCTTTTTAATTATTGTTAATCACTTTCATTTATTCATCATGTTTCACTTTGTTGGTATGATTGACAACCTTGCTAGCATGTTCAACATGATAATGAGTGAGTAGTTTCCTTAGCTAGGGTTAATGGTAATTAGGGGAAACCAACATGGGGAATGATTCATGCTTAAATTAATATGCTTTCATAGTTTATTTGCTTGCTTGTTGTGATCTCAACTTATGCACATGTTATGTTTGATTAAATATGAGCCTATGAATCCTTGCATTTTTTACCCATCACCTATCTTTTCAATGAGACTTGTAAGACATAAACCAACTCGAGTCTCATTAGACCATGCATATTGTTGAGTAGGGAAGATTAACTCGACTTGTAGGTGTTGTACAATCTAATCGATTCGGCTCCGGGACCCAAACTTTCCTAGGATGGTAAGACATAAACCAACTCGATCCATCACAACAATAATTGCTTGCTTATAACTTGAGAATATGTTTGTATGATCAATTCCCATGAATCCCCTATGACCCCATGACACCCTAGTGCCTTTTATCAATTGTTTACATCCCTTTTAATTCATCTTGCTTGTTTACTTTCATTGCTATTTAGTTTAGTGATCTTCTACTTCAAACCCCAATTGTGACACCCCTTAGACACCACTAGTTGCAATAGAACTCTCATCTCAATTCCCGTCCCTTGGGATCCGACCTTTACTTGCCTCTTTACTAATTGTAGAGTTGTTGGTGAAGTTATAAATTGTGTTTTGGTCTAGGTGGTCCTAACGACAAGTACTGAAAAATTAAACCCCACGGGGGATACACCGACCAAGTTTTCAACAACTCTTTCCTTGTCACTAGCATTCACAACATCTTCATCAACGGGCCTCTTCGGCCCTTCATACCTTATACCCCTCCTCAAATGGATGGCACTCACCGATTCTTGTCTTGGGGGATTACCTTGAGGTGGTAATTGCCCCTTTTGTCTTTGTAAACTTGAAGATGCTAATTGAGACATTTGGGTCTCCAACATATTTGTGTGAGCTAGTATGTTGTTAATGGTGATGTCTTTTGCTTGGCTATCCTTTTGCATTTGAGTGAAAAACTCTTGTTGGTTCTTTTGCATTTGGAGGACCGCTTTTTGAACATAAAAACCATGGTCATTTGATTGAGTGTATGGAGTTTGATTTTGGTAACCTTGGTTTTGGTTGTAAAAGGGTCTTTGATTTTGGTTTCTCATTGGAGGTGGGGTGTATGTTGGTTGAGGGTTTTGAACATTTTGGCTTTTTTATGAGAGATTTGGATGGAATTTGGTGTTTTCATTGTAATAGTTGGAATAAGGGGTACCACTCTTGTATGCTTGAAAAGCATTCACTTGCTCACTTGTTCCCCTACATTCACTTTGGTCATGTCCCAAAGTTCCACAATTCTTACATATTCCACTTGGAATTGATGAAGATGCCACCATGGCATTAACATGTTGCTTTGGTGATTTGGAGGCTTCTTCAAGTTTAGCCATAGCCTTCTCAAACTTCAAATTAATGGTATCAATATGAGCACTAAGTTGAGCACCCAATTGAGTAATAGAGTCCACTTCATGTTTTCCTCCTCTAGTAGCCTTTAGAGGTCTACTACATTGTGAGTTATGGACCGCCATTTCCTCAATCTTGTTCCATGTTTGATTATCGTCAACTTCGGTGAACATACCATTTGATCCCATGTTGAGAATGTTTCGGGAGTCTTCATAAAGACCATTCCAAAATTGTTGTACCAAGAACCACTCGCTAAGTCCATGATGAGGACATAAGCGACAAGTTCCTTTGAATCGCTCCCAAGCTTCATACAAAGATTCTTCGTCCCTTTATTTAAATCCCGTGATTTGGGCTCTTAGCATGTTAGTCTTTTCCGAAGGGTAGAAATTTTTGTAGAAAGCAAGTGCCAATTTCTTCCAAGAGTCAATACCAAGAGTAGCCTTATCAAGGCTCTTTAGCCATTGTTTCGTGGTACCAATCAAAGAAAAAGGAAATAAGACCCATCGAATTTGGTCTTAAGTCACTCCGGTTTGTGAAATCGCATCACAATAGTCACAAAAAGTCTCCATGTGAGAATGAGGGTCTTCACTAGGCATCCCCCCAAATTGGCTTCTTTCGACTAATTGGATAAATGCGGATTTAGCAATGAAATTACCGGTCAAATGTTGTGATGTGGGAGTACCATTTGGTAGGTTCTCCTCGGTTGGTACGGAATATGATGAAAATTTAGGCATTGTGGGTTGATTTTGTGGTGGGTTATGTGTTGGGTTTTCCTCTCCTTCTCTTGCAAAAGGGTTGATGAACTCAATAGTATTTGGATAAATGTCTACAACCTCACCAATACCTCTCAAAGTATTTCTAGCAAGTCTTCTATTGGTTGTCAAAGTTCTTTCAATTTCGTGATCAATGGGTAACAAGTTACCTTGTGATCTTCTAGACATGCAAAATATCAAATAACTCGAAAATAATTAGAACAAACCTTGAGGAGTTTTACTTCCCCAAGGCAAAGAAAGAAATAACTAATAACAATCAAAGAAAATCAAATCAAGTTAACACCGTCCCCGGCAACGGCCCCATTTTTGGTTCGTCGGTTTTGTTACTCGTGGTCAAAAGTTACCTAGACCAAAACAATATTTATAACTTCACAAACTACTCTACTATTAGTAAATAGGTAAGTAAAGGTTAGATCCCAAGGGACGGGTATTGATGTAGGATTTTCGATTGCAAGTAGTGGTGTCTAAGGGTGTCACAATTTGGGTTGAGATAAGAAGATCACTAAACTAAATAACAATGGAAGTAAACAAGCAAGATGATTAAAATGAGATGTAAACAATTGATTAAAAGCACTAGGGTGTCATGGGTTCATAGGGGATTCATGGGATTTGATCATACAAACATGTTTTCAACTAGATGCAAGCAATTATTGTTGTGATGGGATCGAGTTAGTGTATATCTTACAATCCCTAGGAAGGTTTGGGTCCCGGAGCCGAATCGATTAGATTGTACAACACCTACAAGTCGACTTAATCCTCCCTATCCAACTATGTGCATGGTCTAATTAGACTCGAGTTGGTTTATGTCTTACAAGTCTCATTGAAAAGATAAGTGATGGGTAAAAAAATGCAAGGATTCATAGGCTCGCATTTCATCAAATAAAACATGTGCATAAGTTGAAATCACAACAAGCAAGCAAATTTATTATGAAAGCATATTAGATTAAGCATGAATCAATCCCCATGTTGGTTTCCCCTATTCCCCATTAACCCTAGTTAAGAGGACTACACACTCATTATCAAGTTTAACATGCTAACAAGGTTGTCAATCATACTAGGAAGACAAAACATGATGAATAAATAAAGATGATTAACAATAATTAAAAAAAGATTAAGAGAATTATACCTAATTATGATTCCAAAATAATAAGAAAAGAATAATATAAGTACTTGATGAATGATTGGAAGGTTGTCAATCCTCCAAATAAGCCCCAAATAATCTTCAATTACCCAAAATAAATGATGAACAATAGAGAAATTAAGGAAATGAGATTTGTATTAATGCTTAATTAAAAGTTGATTACAAGATTAGAATGAGATTAAGATTGTATATGAAGAACATGATAATCTAATTAGTACAATGGGGTATTTATACTAAGGATTAGGTACATAAATTAGGGTTACTAAGGGCTTAAATGATGATTAAGACCCTTAAGAAAAGTTGAGGAAATGCTCCTCTCGAAGGAGATGCTTATCTCCACTTCGCTAGTCTTCAAGGAATATGCGTATCCCGAGTGGACTGAGGAGGAGACGGCTTGCACTGGGAAGGAATCCAAGCGGCCTGAGGCATGAGACGCTCGGATTGTGGAGGTCTAGGACGAGCGGACTGGCTACGGGACGCCCGGATTGTATCTCAGCAAGCTTCTTCTTCTTTTCTTCTTTTCTTCTTTTCTTCTTCCAACAATCCTTAAGGATCTTGTTGGGGATGCAAGGATCTTCTCATCATTGCCCATCTACTTCATTATTTACATAGGCCTTCTAGTCTTGTCTTCACTTTGATGCTTGGTCATTAGATTCGATTAATTTAGCTCAATTTTGCCATGAAAATGCAAGGTTTGCACTCCTCTCCTACCAAGGAAACAAAACCTCAAAGAATATGCAAAACGAAAGACTAAAGATAGTAAATGACCCAATTATGCACTAAAAAGCATAAGAACAATGTTAATTCGGGGACTAAATATGCTCAAATATTGGTCACATCAGTCAAGTTAAGGTCCAATCCTCGTTCCTTGAAGCATGATCTCGGTTTTGGGATTCGAAATATCATGTTTTCGTTTTCCCAAAGGGTGAAATTTGCCCTCTTGCCGAAGAAGTGGGTGCCTTTGCAGGGTAGCCGGGTTGTACTCCGGTGCTTCCTACAACTCGGTTGTGTTACAAGTAGAATTTTCATTCCATGTTTGGCTTGTCGACAAGCTAAGTTAACTTCCTCCTTGCTCCTCATGGTGTGGATATGTTGGCTCTCATTAACATTTTCTCAAACCGCTTGGATGTTAATATCTCGGATGTGGCTAGGAGAAGGGCTCTTGCCTTTTGCCTAGTGCATGCGTACCTCCTTGTCGATGCCTTGTAGAAGGAGGGGTCAAGATGGTATGGTAGCATGACCCTTGTGCATGTTGTTGAGCAAATGGAGTACGGGTGGGATCCATCGTGGTTGGTGCATGGCGAGATCATCCAAGCTTTGGACAAGAAGGGTTCTTGTGGAGAAGCTCCTTCGTTCGGATCTCCAAGGATCCTCCAAGTATGGCTCATGGAGAAGCTAAGGTATGTAGAGCATACGGTTGATTTTTCTTCTTACTCCTTCTGTCACCTTACTATGAGGAAGAAGTTGTATTCGGATAGTTTTGCATCCACCGAGGCCTATTCGACTTCAAAATTTGTGGAGGAGGGTGGTCCTCATATCCGTTGGGTGCTGTCGTTGTGGCACTTGAGGTCCTTCACGGGGTTGCCCGCTCCGGCCGCTTGTTCTTTCTCATTGATGGTGGTGGGTTTGAAGGTTGCTTCCTTCATTTATCCCGAATGGCATATGAGGCAAATGGGACGTCAAAAAAAGGTGCCCGCTCAAGATACTCTCGTCCAAGAGAGTGTTTTACGAAACTCCAAGCTTGTGGAGATTTTAGAGAGGTGGTGGGCTAACTCGGCCGACTTGGGAGGTACAAAACCCTGCTTCAACGACATGGGTGACTCCCGCCTATGTCAAGTGGTCAAAAGCTCAAACCTTGGAAGAAAGGTCCAAGTTTCGTAAAGATGAAGTCATTGACTTGAAGTATAGAGAGGTTGGCAAGGCCAACCATACCTTCTTTGACGACTTTGCTGATGATGTCAGCCCGGATGTGGTGAGGCCACCGAAAAGGAGGAGCTTGGGTCCCAAAGAGATGGTGAGCCATGTGTGGGCTCGGCTTCGGCCGAGTATGGGGACGGATGTCGTCGCTGTTGTAGATCTGTTGAGGATCCGTTCCAAAGAGGAATTCCATGCTAGGTGGGCTAATAAGAAGAACAAGGGTAAGATGTACCTCGAGGGAAAAGGAAAGGGTGGAATGGAAGAGTGAAGACCTCCCTTACCCGTTTTATTATTATGTTATATTAGTGTTTGTGTGTTTTTATTATATTGTACTAGCTATGTATTGTGTTTTTTTGTGCTAGTATTACTATGTAAGATGTCTCGGGCGACATTCTAGCTTGGCAAGTGGTGGACTTGATTAGCTTTATTCGTTGTCAAGATTGTAATCCTTCTCATTATTAATTAAAAAAGAGGATTTCCTTTGCTAAGTAAATGTCGTTAACACTAGTTGTTTCTTCCATCCATTTCGTAAAGGCAATTCAGTTTGAATTATTCTAAACATTGCACATGTGAAGGGGATTTTTGTGGGAAGGGAGAAAGGCTCTTTTTGTTTTCTTTTTGTGGAAAAGGGAGTGCTTCCCTTTTTTTGGAATTTGTATAGGTGATTTTTTAGTGTGCCAGGGATGGTTGTATCCTCCTTGTGTAAGAAAGGATTGCCTTCGTATCCACCTGAAGAGGTGAATTCAAACCATGTTCGTAGTTCAGGAGTTTTATTAATTTGTTTGGGTTTTGTGGTTGTATCTCTCTTGTGTAAGAAGGACTGCCTACGTATCCACCTGAAGAGGTGAAATAAAACCATGCTCGTAGTTCAGGTGTTTTGTTTTGAGTGCAAATGGATGTTGCCTTTGACAGATCAAAGGCTGTTTGAAACATGGCAAGGTGCCGTAACTTATACTCGATAAAACATGCAATTTCAAATCAGAACGTTTTGAGGAATTGACTTGAACGGGAGATTTTGGTCACTAGTTGTGCAACTAGGGAAAGGTTTGTTGGTTGCTAAGGTTCAAGGGTAGTATTTCTAGAGTTGGTCTAGGTTGGTCGGGTTTGTGAAATCCTCCCCGTCTAGCTCACTCTGTCTCATTGCACCCCCCGAAAGTATTTTCTTAACCAGGTATGGTCCGACTCAATTGGGTTTGAAATTCCCCCTCGGATCGATGGGTAATGGTGCTCAAATCGACTTGAGGACCAAGTCTCCTTCTTTGATGTTTCTGGGTTTGACTTTTTTGTTGAATGGCCGTTGTATACGTCGTTGGTATAGCTGGACTGTGTAAGGCGTTCAGTCATTGTTCCTCTAGGAGTGTGAGTTGTTCGAACCTTCGGCGGGTCCATTCCGCCTCAGGAACTTGACTTTCTAGTAGAATGCGTAGATATGGAACCTCCAACTCTACTGGTTGTACTGCCTCCATACCGTATGCCAGGTAGAAGGGTGTTGCTCATATTGGTGTTCGAATGGAGGTTCGATATCCCCAGAGTGCGAATGGGAGTATGCTCGGCCCATCACGGTAATTGTCCTGCATCTTCTTGATGATGGTGACAAGAGCTTTATTTGCTGCCTCTACCACTCCGTTGGTTTAGGGACCATAAGGGGATGATCAGTGTTGTTTGATTTTGTATTTGTCCCGTAAGGCTTGTGTTTCCGCCCGGAAGTGGAAGCCTTGGTCGCTGATGATTTCATGGGGTACCCCATATCTGCAGATGATGTTGTCTTGGATGTAGCTGGCCACTTGTTTGGCGGTCAAGACTGCATAGGATTGTGCTTCCACCCATTTGGTGAAGTTGTCGATTGCGGCGAGGACAAAGCAGTGTCACTTGGTGCCTATCGGGTTGACTTTTCCGATGATGTCGATGCCCCAGGTCGAGAAAGACCAGGGTGATGTCATGGTGTATAAGAGGGATGGTGGTATGTGTTGTATGTTGTCGAAGATTTGGCAATTGCGGCAATGTTTGACGTAGTTTCTTCAATCGGCTTTCATGGTGGTCCAGTAGTAGCCTAACCGCATGATTTTTCGGGTTAGCATCATTCCTCTCATGTGAGGGCCGCATTCTCCGTCGTGGACCTCTTCCATTACTTTCTTGGCTTTGTGGTGATCAATGCAAAGGAGAAGGATCCCTTGGGGTGTTCTTTTGTATAGTTGTTCTTGGTTTATCACGAATTATGATGCAAGTAAGCGGATGGCTCTTTGTCCTCTTGTATAAAAGTTGGGAGGGAATTCGTTTTTGGTTTTGTAGTTGAGTATGGCTTGGTACCAAGGTTCGACATGGTTTTCCTCATCGTTGTTAATGGCGTATGATGAGTCATAATTATATACATAAGAATGAAGGAAGAGAAGTTAAGAAGACAACATGAAGAAAAGAGCAGAAACAGAGTCATTCCTCGATCAACTAAGCACGGGACAGTCGCAGTTGCTTGTTTATCATGTCTATTGTACTACTATGGTTAGGATTGGGACTATTATTATCAATTGTGGGTGTAGTAGAATTATTTAGCAATTGTGTTGTATCCTTGTGTCGGAAAAAGAAAAAATATGAAGCAAAAAGAAAAAGAAAAAGAAAAAGAAAAAGAGAAAGAAAAAGAAAAAGAAAAAAGAAAGAAAAAAATCGAGAAGAAGAAAAAGAAAGAAAAGAAATTGATTGTTTCATTTGGTTTTGTCAAGGATCAAAAGGATGGTCGTTAGAGTCTAATGCATATTTGGAGAGTACTCCATTCGCTCTCATGTTTTATAAAGTTAAGATTATTTCTCTAAGTTGGGTTCATTTGTTATTATAAGTTTTGGTTTTAGTTTTGGTTTAGCGTTGTGACTACCGTCTTAGCTCCACATATCCATAACGTGCTTTGGCACAAACCATTTCTATCCTTTTAACCCATTTTCCACCCTTATTGTCCTTGATTCATGTACTTTTGTCTACATTGTGAATGCATATTAGTTGGGGAAATCTCTATCGCATTAGATTGCATGCATGTTTCATAAGTCGAGTGAGTGTTTCAACTTTTTTCTATCTTCACATATAACTCACCCTTACATACTTATGAGTGCGTGAGTGAAATCCGCGAGAATCCGACTAATTTATCTTGCAAGATCGAAGGTATTTGGCATTTGTCTATAGTATGGTGACATGAGACTTGAGCTGCGTTTTCTATTTCCCGTACCTTTGAATTTGTTTTATTGGTACACTTTGGTCATTGCTTTGTTCAGATATGGATAGCTTGGGATTTGCATGTGCATCAACATTTGCTCGAGTTGTTTTTTTCGTCATTTGTATGATTGCCTTTTGTAATTGTGTGATGCTTTGCTTGAGGACAAGCAAAGAGATGGTTTGGGGGAGTTTGATGAGTCATAATTATATACATATTTATGCCTCCCCTTAGTTGCTTTTGATACGATTTCGTGCTAGTTTATATTATTTACATGCCTCTTATGTTAGAATGTCGATACTTCCGCCATTTGATGTTTAATGCAGGAATGATGCATTTGAGGAGCAAATGAATGAAATGGGCCTCGCGGAGTAGGCATGAAGGAATACACGAAGCATGGCATGGGAATCTATAAGAATGAAGGAAGAGAAGTTAAGAAGTCAACACGAAGAAAAGAGCAGAAACAGAGTGATTCCTCGATCAACTAAGCACGGGCTCGATTGAGGAAGTTGGTGACTCGATCGAGTAAGACCAGGCTCGATCGAGGAACCACTTATTTCCATATTTTCCGCAATTTTCCTTAAGTCGTTTATGTTTTATTATAAATACCTAAATTGTACCCTAGTTTATTTTATGCTGTATTTTACCTAGTTTCGTAGAACTACTCTAAAAACTCTCTTAGAATACTTTTAGATTAGTTTACATTAGTTTAGTAACGGATCTATTGTTCTTCATTATCGTATTGTTCTAATCTTTCTTCAATTATTAATTCAATTGCTTGTTCATCTTTTATGCTTTTAATCATGTTGTTCATTAATCTTATTGTTGTTATTCCCTTTATCATGAGTAGTTAAATCTATTATCTAGGGTGAAACACTACGCCAATTCTTGAAATCAATAAGGAGCATATCACAACAGTTTAATGCATTTAATAACGACACTTAGATTACCGTTTTCAAAATATTGGCGGAAACCTAGACCACGCTAATAAGAATAACGGTTTCCGTCAAAAACCGTTCTTATTATAATGTGACAACGCTTGTTTAACAAACCGTTATCAAAAACATTTAACGGTTTTCAAAAGCTCGTTATAAAATCGATCTTATCAACGGTTGTTAGACAACCGTTACCAGTTTAAGAAAACGGCATTTCGAAAACCGTTACTAAATTAGCACCAGTAACGGTTTGTGTTACCCGTTGTTATGTTATAGATACGGGTTTCTTATAACCGTTATCATTTGCTATTATGAAAGAACGGTTTTTCAATTTAAGCGTTGTCACTATTTGATTAGATTTCTCAGTTTAACCATTGCATTCAAAACTTTATCATAACTTTAATAAATATTCAGTTTGACCAACCGTTTTCAATTTGACTAAAATAATTCTTTAAATATGTCTTCATAATGTTAAAATCTAAATTATCAAACATTTACTCTTTAATTTCTCTCTAAAAAAAATATGGCTAGTGTATCAGAGCTACAATCATGTAATCGTTACGCACAGCCTTTTACTTGCATTCTCCATAATCTCCCGGTTCGTTATGATGGGAATGGAAAGAGTTTAAACCCTAATTTTTGGTGGTTGAGGCAAATGCTTCATGACTCCGGTTTGACTGCGGTTAAAAAAATGTACCCTGTGTCTACAAACAAGCACGGTTTTGTAGGCTTCGCTTTTATCGAGTTTGACGAAGCCAACTGCCATGATAGTTTTCGTCAGGCAAGAACATTAGGGGCTAGATTTGCGGAGAAAGATGCGGGGAAAGAGGACTTTTATTCGGATGCTAAACAAAAGGGCCCTTATCTACGGGTTGCGACCCATGTATAATCGTCTGCTGACACATTACCGGAGGCAGTACATTCCTGCCAACGTGCTTATGTCATGGGAGAAAAAGGCCATTCCACCAGCTACGCTGCCCGCTGATGATGAAGAGTCGATCTACGACTTAATCTATGCCGAAATTGGGCATGAAGACTATCCTAATTCTTCATCAGATTCTAATTAATTCTTTAATTATTATCTGGCATTATGAGTTGTATTTTGATTATGGTGGTTATTTGAATAAAAGTTTAATTATTTATATTATTTGTTACTACGTTTTAATCAAGTCCTTACACTCAAATTCAAGCCACCAAATAAAATATTATAATGACTAACTTTCTACTTATAATAATAAAAAAGAATGGAAACGGCATAATAAGATAATAAGAATTGGAACCGTTATGTCAATAATAAGACAAAATGATAACGGTTCTTTGTTAAGCCGTTATCATATTATAGATATCAACAACGGTTATTTTAAAGCCGTTGTCATATTACAACAATTAACAACGGTGTTTCTTAAAACCGTTGTAAAAACAGATCCCGTGCTATGATAGCAATATAGAGTTTATTTTTTTAGGGTGTTATCTATAATGAAAAACTAATTAAAGAAGTCATATTTGCCGTCGTCGCCGTCATTAATCTTTATAGCTTAAAAAAGATAATCTTATTTTCATAGCTACAGGTAATCTCATTTTCATAGCTACTGGCTTATATATGGGTCGTACTTGGATGATTGATGGTGAAATTGGTGATCCCATTTATAATGATAGACTTGCTGAATTTTACAATTTCGTTAGTGAAAATTTTCATCCCCACTCATCAATTCCCTGCCCTTGTAATAGATGTGGTAATATTAGGGTTTTGTCTATCCCAGATGTCAAAATACACTTAGAAAAGAATAGTTTCAGTAGAGATTATAGGCGTTGGATTTTTCATGGAGAATTAGAGGATGAGGATGGGGAATCTGATGTAGAGGTAAAAATCATACACCGAAGTCTCGGGCCAATTTGGTTTAGATATAGGGGATGGGGCATATGATGTGTGTGTAAACAATCGTTCACCTAGACCTGAAGTTGTTTTAGGTGAGAAGTTTACTGAAGATGATGGATTCGATGATTTTGAAGCTACCGGTGATGGGGAAATAAATGCTGATGATTTAATTGAGAAGTTGAGTCAATCTGAAATGCCTTTATTTATTGATTGTAAGAAGTATGCCAAATTGTCCGCGGTGGTAAAGTTATATAACTTGAAGGGGGCAAATGGGTGGAGTGATAAGAGTTTTACGGATCTTCTAGCTTTGCTATGTGACATGCTTCCTGACGGTAATGTTTTTCCGAGTCGGGCATATGAGGCTAAAAAAATGATTAGAGAATTGGGCATGGAATATGAGAAAATACATGCTTGTCCCAATGACTGCATATTGTACTGTAAAGATTATGAGAAATTATCATATTGTCTGTGCTGCTCTTTATGGCGTTATAAGACTAAGGAAGGGATCCCAGCTAAGGTGTTGTGGTATTTTCCAATAATACCAAGATTCATAAGGATTTATTTGAATGAAGAAGATGCAAGAATGTTGACTTGGCATAATAGTGGAAGGATTGAAGATGGAAAGTTAAGACACCCAGCGGATGGTCAACAGTGGAAAGAGTTTGACGCTAAATATCCTGACTTCGCCAAAAAAGCAAGGAACTTGCGTCTAGCGCTCTCCACAAATGGAATGAACCCTCATGGAAACATGAGTACCCAACATAGTACTTGGCCAGTTGTGTTGGCCATCTATAATTTGCCCCCATGGGTTTGCATGAAATGGAAGTATCTGATATTGTCTTTGTTGATATTTGGCCTTCGACAACCTGGAAATGACATAGATGTGTATTACGAACCACTTCTAGATGATCTGAAGATTCTGTGGGAAAGAGGGATACCGGTGTTTGATGGTTATAAGAAGGAAAGTTTCAATCTAAGAGCTATGTTATTGTGTACAATAACTGACTTTCCGGTGTACGGCGATCTTTCTGGACATAGTGTACATGGGAAAGAGGCTTGCCCATTGTGTGTGTGGGGGGGGGGGGGGATGTTGAATCAGAATATTTGAAGCATACTCGCAAGCATGTGTACAGGGGAAATCGTCGATGGTTATGCCCATATCATCATTATCGTAAGCTTCACAAGGCTTTTAATGGGTTTCATGAGCAACGTGGGAGTCCTCAGATTTTGAATGGTCATGAAGTGTATGATAAAGTGAAAGATATTGAGATAACGTATGGGAAGAAGGGACCTAAGTTGTCTACTCGTGGTTACAAAAAAAACCATATTTTTTACCAAACTTCCGTACTGGCGTGACCTCCCGGTTAGACATTGCCTAGATTTTATTCACATTGAAAAGAACGTTTGTGATAATATAATCAATACTCTGCTGAATGTCTCGGGTAGGACAAAAGACAACAAGGCAGTTAGGGATGATATGGTTGAGATGGGTATTAAGCCCGAGCTGGCAGCTAAAACAAAAGGAAATCGGACTTTTTTGCCGCCTGCAGCTCATACTCTTTCAAAAAAGGAGAAAAAAGAGTTTTGCGAATGCTTGCATGGTATTAAGGTGCCAGAGGGCTATTCATCTAATATTAGAAGCCTTGTTTCATTGCAGGACTGAAAACTTACTGGTTTAAAGTCACATAACTGTCATACATTAATGCAACAACTACTTGCTGTGGCCGTTCGTTCCATTCTACCTCCAAAGGTTCGACATGCTATAATTAGATTTTACTATTTATTCAAATCAATCAAAAGTAAAGTCATTGATCCCGATGAAGCGGAAACTTTGCAGGAGATCCTCGTCACCAGTCTTTGTCAGTTTGAAATGTATTTTCCTCTCTCATTTTTCACTATCATGGTTCATTTGACTGTCCACCTAGTCCGGGAGGTTTTGTATCTCGGGCCAGTGTATTTGAGATATCAGTACCCATTCGAATGATTGATGAAAGTTTACAAGGATTACACATCTAATAGGTATCGTCCAGAGGGGTGTATTATTGAGCAAGCAATTATCGATGAAGCTCTTTCGTATTGTTACGCGTACCTCTCCTTGGATGAGTTAATTGAAGCTCCTACAAATCGTCATAGTGACTGGATGAATGGAAAAGGTGTAAGGGGTCGTGTTTCCAAGGATATGTCATCTGACATGCGACATAGAGCTCATACATACGTTCTATTTAACGATGATCATGTCCAGCCTTACAGAGCAGAACACCAGAGTTACCTTAAGGAAAACCACCCTCATAAGAACGAAAGGTGGTATCCAAATGAGCATTACAAGCAATTTAGTGACTGGTTTAAGGATACTATTTATGATGATGACAACCCAATTGATGATAGCTCAACCAGCCTACGACATCTCGCTTTCGGTCCTGATGCTCGTGCAACTTTTTATAGCGGGTATGCGATCAATGGGTACACTTTCTACACCTGCATTCAAGATGAGGCGAGCGTAATGCAAAACAGTGGAGTTTGCGTAGATTCTCAGGCTATATACTTTGCTAGTTGAAAGGATAAAAATCCTATTTTGGGTACAATGCAATATTATGGAGTTATTGAAGAGATATTGGTTTTAGACTACATGGATATTGAGATAGCTCTATTTTGGTGCAAGTGGATTGACAACAACAATGGTGTTAGAAAAGATGATTTAGGATTCACATTAGTAAATTTTGACAAGGTTGGAAACAAGGACGATCCTTTTATATTAGCGTCACAAGCAAAACAAGTGTTTTATGTTACCGATCCTATGGATAAGAAGTGGTCAGTTGTTCTATTTTGCCATCGCCGAATTCCAGATGATGAAGACGTCGAATTTGAAGGACTTGATCACAGTTCTATAACGCAATTTGGTAATGATGTTGAAAATGTTAACATTCCAAAAACATATACATGGGATGATCATGATGAAGGTATTTGGGTTAATGAAGAGACTAGCAAATCCAAAAAACGTTCCCGGCAGCCGTGAAAATATCAGCAATCCAATCGAGTTATCTTACGTCATGTGTAATTATTGTCTTGCTGTTATATATATCAAACTGTTGTTGTAAACTTTTTCTACTGTTGCAGAGGGCGGGTTAGGGAAAAATCGTATCAAAAAAAATGATGCTTTATCTATATGAAAATGATGCTTTATTTCTTGGCGGTAAAATCAAACAAAATGAAATATAAATTAAAACGGATATACCCAAACCGTTGTTCTAGACGTGTACAGTTATAACGGTTGAGGCCGTTGTTATGTATATAAAAATGTTGCTTTATTTCATGGCGGAAAAATCAAACAAAATGAAAATATTTCAGACAACGGTTATTTTAACCCGTTGTAGATAGTACTAATCAATTACGGTTTCAAACAAAATCGTAGTCTGTTTGGAAACAAAATATAACGGTTTTTCTTATACTGTGTTTATTACTTTCCAATAAACAAGGTCTTGCAAGTGTTGTATTATTCACACATATATACTCTGAGCTTTCCCTCCCCTACATAATATTCTCAAACATTGAGCTTCCCCTCTACCACCAGCCTACCCCATCGCCGTCGCAGTCATCGTCATCGTTGCCGTTGCCGCCGCCAGATCAATCCGGATTCTCCTCTTTAAAGAAGTAATAAACCCTCCTCTCTAGAGATTTGTTTGTTATTATAAGTATGCATTGTTATTATTTGTTTATTAATTTCTGCTTTAGATATGGTCCAAAAGCACAAAAGAAACGTTGGAAATGCGTCAGGCGACGACTCAGGTGATGAGAATAATTTGCAACACACTGCGGGTCGAATGCGCCACAGGGTTTCCTTAGAAGCAATAAATTCAAAGATACCTAATCCTTTACAATGGGATAAAGATACGGGGCTGCCATATGGTGAGTATGCCGGGTATTTTGCGAGTTGGATTGGTTGTTGTGTAAGACAATATGTGCCTCTCGATGCACGCGCGTATCTCGTGAACCGAGTCAAATACGGAACACCATGCTAATAAACAGAATAAATGTATGTATATACAATAATAAATGTTTTAGCTGAAATTAAGTTACTACTTGATATGTGTATTAGCCGAAACACTTGTACCAACTATGCTCATCATATATATGCAGTTAGCTTACGTTGTCCCCGAAATGTATGATAAGTACCTAAAAAAAAGACAGGGGAAGCCCTCAGATCTTGGAAGTTAAAGATGGCTGAGAACCACTTGTTCAACAAGGAAACCGGGGAGATGAACAAGAACCCAACAAAAAAGAAGTATCCGTATGTCAGTCAGGACCATTGGCATAGCTATATCGCTTATAGGCAGTCTGACAAGTTTAAGGTTAATTAATAATAATAATAATAATAATAATAATAATAATAATAATAATAAGTAAAGAAGTATACTTGGTTTAGTGTTTGGTCATGCTTACGTTTCTTGATACAATTTATTTGATGAAGGCTATGAGTGAGAGGAACAAGGCGAACATTTCAAAGAAAAAGACCGTCTTTTACGGCTCCCGAGGTGGTTATAGATTGATTAAGAAGAAACTTATAAGTACATAATTCTTATAGTATTAGACTATTAGGTGTTATAGTCGGATGTTATATATGTTCATCGTAATCATACATATTTTGAGAGGATATCAATGTGATGAATGATTTGTAGGCAAAGCTTGGAAAATTCAGTCGTCACGACGCTTGGGTGGAAGGTCACACTCCTAAGAAGGGAAAGACGGAAACTGAATATGATAAGGACATCAAAGAGAAAATTGTAAGTTTGAATAAATATGTCACTCCTACCACTGGTAGTCGGAGTTATATAATTGTGTGTTGCTTAATGGTTTTATATGTATGTAGAGGATCTGTGAGAAGGAGGTAGAGGAAGAAAAATGGAAGCCTGAAGGACGTGATGACATTCTTGCTAGGGCAATCGGCAAAGTAGAGCATCCAGGTCGTGTGAGAGGGGTAGGAACGCATGTTGGTATCACTAACTATTTTGGCAAAACTACCCGACGTGGTGATGCTTCGAAGAAGGTAATCTATAAATACTGTATTTAAACCAACGTAATTAATTTACAACTATATATGCTGACATTAATTTCTACTACACAGCTACGTAAAATAGCCAGGTTGATGATGAGAATGTTGGAAACTGGGGAAAAGCCATCAGAAAAGGAGTTGGATATGGTTCAAGAAGTCATAAAGGAAGCAGAGGAGGAGGAGGAGGAGGAGGAGGAGGAGGAGGAAAAAGAGGTAATAATATTAGGCTTATATACAGTGTGCTATATGATTTGGAAAATCAGTACGTGTTATATGGACAAGTGTTAATGTACAGAAGGAAGCCGAGGATGACATGACAAGGGAGAAGGAAATGGGAAAGGAGACTAAAGTGGGAGCCGAGGATCGATATCAGGCAGTTGAAGCGGAAGAGGATGCCAGGAAGGCCGTGACACAGGATGAAGTGGAGGTAGTTGATGATCAGATGTTCTTCTCAACACCGAAAAAGGTAATAACTGCTAGTTTATAATTATTCATATCATACAGGGTTTTTACTTAGGAAATTTATTAAAGGTAGTAAATGTATGTGTACTAATTGATTAAAGCTGACGTGAAGGGCGATTGCAAGGTGGCTTGTCGTCTGTCCTATTTACAGGGGAAATAGAAAGTTGTTGTTGCCAGGGGATACGTGTTTAATTACGACCAGCTTCAGCAAGTTAAAGTTCATGGTATACCCCTTCGTCACAATTGCAGGAAAGTGGAAATGTCCCAATTATATAAAGACGAGTATGGGGAAGTACAAGTACCATTTCCTACTGAGGGGGTCACTTACTTGAAAGAAGCCCTAAGCTCTTATGTGCAATGGCCTGACAAACTCATCAATGTTGTCATCCCCGAGGTACCTATATGCAGACGTTAATCTTTACTGAGGGGGGTCACTTGTTCTTTAAATATATTAGGGTACAAATATTAACATATCGTAAGTACTTTAATCTTTTCATTTGTAGAACTTAAGCAAAGACATGATGGCAGCTAAAGCAATTACTACTACGTTAACGAAAGTTGTTGCGGGCAAGCCTGCTTATGATTCTTATTATGAATCGTGTGAATATAAGAAAAAGATGAAAACTGCTTCGCTAAAGGCTTTGCACAACCTGGCTGTTAAGAGGTCACCTACAGGTGATGTAGTCATGATTAGCATTGAAAAGGAAGTTATGGGCGCAGCTGATATAGCCATACTGGACCCGAAGCAACTGATGGAATTTGTCGACCTTGAGAATTTAGATGTTGTTCACATTTTGATTTGGATGAAGTAAATTTTATTAATATAACTATTAAGTCATTTCCATTTAGGAATAATGATGTTTGTTAAAATTATCAATTACAATAACAATCTTCGTTCCATGTGGCGTAATAGGTACCTCAATAATCAGTTCGCTGAGTGGAAGGTCCCTAGTCACGCCTACGGATTCTTGAGTCCTAAGGCGTTCTCTGTTAACAGAATTTCATACGAAGAACAAATCAATAGTATCGCTCGTCGGTTGATGTCGTCCAAAAAACTATGACTTGCCCCCTACAATGAGAATATGTATGTATAGTACGTGATTATTGTAATGAATCACGGTTGATCGACCGTGAGAATAGCCGCATCGGATGGGCTTGTTTTAAAGGTAGCGGACTCATGATGCCGCCGTGGAAATGGTGAATTTTGAATTTCACTATCAATGTGCGGGTCCCGCGAGGAAGCCCCCTGTCGACATTTTGAAGGAATAGTGAATTTTGAATCTTCACTACTCGTTTTTTGAATTTGAAGTGGCGGTTTTAATCGCCGTTTGTTTGAATTTTTTGAAGAAAATAGCGAATTTTAAATTTCGCTATTACGTCTGAAGTGACGGTTTATGTGCCGATGTTGACATGTGAAGGAAATAGTGAATTTAGAATCTTCACTATTACGTTTGAAGTGACGGTTTATGTGCCGCCGTTGACATGTGAAGGAAATAGTGAATTTGAAATCTTCACTATTATTTTGAAGTGACGGTTTATGTTGCCGCCGTTGATATGTGAAGGAAATAGTGAATTTGGAATCTTCACTATTATTTTGAAGTGACGGTTTATGTTGCCGCCGTTGACATGTGTATTGAAAATAGTGGAATTTAATTTCCAACTATTATTTTGAAAATGACGGTTTTAATTCCCGTCGTTTGAAATTTGACGAAATAGTGAATTTGAATTTTCACTATTGTTTTGAAAATTGACAGTTTTAATTGCCGTCGTTGAAATTTTAAGGGAAAATAGTGAATCTGAATTTTCATTTTTATTTTGAAAATTGGCGGTTTTAATTGTCGTTGTTGAAATTTGAAAGAAAATAGTGAATTTTAATTTTCACTATTATTTTGAAAATTGAAGCAATAGTGAATTTTGAATTTTCCACTATTATTTTGTTTTTGAAATTGACGTTTTTAATCGTCGTCATTGTAATTTGAAGAAATAGTGAATTTTTGAATTTTCCACTATTATTTTGTTTTTGAAATTGACGGTTTTAATCGCTTTCATTGTAATTTGAAGAAATAGTGAATTTTTGAATTTTTCACTATTATTTTGTTTTGAAGGGAAAATGGCGGTTTTGATCGTCGTTTGTTTGAAATTTTTAAAGGAAAATAGTGAATTTTGATTTCACTATTTGTTTTTGTATTTGCAAAATGACGGTCCTTAATATCGTCATTGAAAACTTGAAGTTTATTACGGGAAATTAGGCCAAACCCCACAATTTCGCTGAAAGAGCAGGGAACACCTGATTGAGGCGCGAGCTACCTGGCGAACCAAGGGAGCTTCCCTATTTTTCTGTAAAAGAGGCGAGGTTGGTCCGCATATCATCCTCACTTCATCTTCAACCTTCGACACAAATAAATCACAAAAATCGCCATTATTGGACCTTTGCTTGCTTTCATTCGTGCCATTGTCAACAATGTCATCTCAAGGTATGTATTCCCTCTTGAATCCATTTGAATTTGTAAATTGAATTAGGGCGAACATTTTACCCTTGAAAATCGATCTGGGCGTTTTTGATTGAGCCCATTTCGAGTGAAATTGATGATTGCATTAGGTTAGAAACCTGTTTAGGAGTATAGGGGTGCTTTTAGTTTGCATTTTGGTCCCCGTTCTCGCTCCCTATGTTCGAAAAACGTGAGGTGGAGAAACCGTCTCATCTCACAATGGCAAGTTTATTTGCTTGGATAGTGGTCCCCACAAGGTTGTATTGTAGTCGGAAAGACCGTATTTGCCATTATGGACCTATGTTGGGTATTGTGGGCGAAATTGGAATTTTTGCCTTTTGTGACGGTCTTATGTCTGACAAAATAAGTGCCTGTTTGGGCTTGAATTGAATCAATTTGCCTTGAAATGGACCTTATTGGTAGTTTAGGTCGCCTTGAGGCGTAATAAAATAACGTTGCCTTGTCGTAGTCGTATTTTGACTTTTTGACCGGTTTGTGCTCAAATTGGCGTATAAATTGCCTTTTTGAGCCGTAGAAAAATTTCCCATTGCATTGGGAACGTATTTTGGTTTGTTGGCGGACCTCGTACGGGTCTTGGGGTGCCGTTTTTGTTGTGGTTGTTTTGACTCGTCTTTTGCTTGAAAAGAAGGGCGAGTCATTTTTTTTTGTGCGTTTTTTTTTTTTGTGAATTGTTTTGTTTGGTTGGTTGGATTTGGGTGGGATTGCCCTTGTTCTGCTTTGCAGGTTTTTTTTTTCGATTTGTCCAATTTACGCTGTCGTAATACCGAAATTTCGGCTGACATTTTTTGTTTGCAGAAGAGTGCTCGGGACAGGCTGGGTCCCTTACTACGACCTTTGAGGAGCTGTTTGGGACGGGCACGGTTAGAGCTCCGGTTAGTGAACCCGCCGCGGTAGTGGAGGATGCTTCCGAGTAGGAGGGGCCCCCCGAGGAGACTGTTGGGGCCGAGAGGGCCGTTGAGGAGCGTGAGGAGCCCTTTGTTGGGGCTACTGGTGTTGAGAGAGCTCAGACTGAGTCTGAGGCTGGTACCTCTGGGAGGAGGTTTTCTACGTGGAGCCGGACTCCTCGGCCGACCAGACGGACGTTACAGAACGTCGTTAGGGTCGTTGAGAGGCCTTCCATCCGTCACGTTGAGTCTCGTGATCAGAAGAGACGGAGGACGGAGACAGTTGAGGACGACGCTGACGTCGCGAGTTGGGAAGTTAGACGGGCTACAGCCCCGCGGGGGCTGACCCTCCGGGCGGCGCCTGCTTGGGCCGAGGGTTTCGACGGTAGCCAGTTGTTACTTCGACTGGACAGGCACATCTTCTGCCGTGCTCACGAGGGCTTGGTGAGTCGTGTCCCTCGATTGAACTTTCGTCACTTTTGAAGTGTCAGACCTGAATAGGCGTTCTGACATTGTTTGTTTTTGATTTCAGGAGATCGGCACCATGAGGACTTTCTCGGGCTTTACTACCTGCCTGGGCATTTACGACGTTCTCCGAGCCGGGACGAGGGCGTTGATAGAGAGGTCGGCTTTTGGGCCGTTGGTGGCCGCTTGGCGGGACATTCACAGGTCTTCGATTAGGTCGAACCTGTGTCTGATCCGTGCCATGTTGGATCGGTACTAGGACACGACGTCGCCGTTCCACATGGAGTTTGGGGAGGTTGGCGTGACCTTAGAGGATTTTTCCATGATATCTTGCCTCCCTTTTGGCGAGACACCTGTCGAGTTCACAGAGACACCAGAGATGGTGTCTTCTCGTGCGGTTACTCATCTGATCGGTACTGTTTTGCCTGAGCCTTCCGACATTACTCCGTACCTGATCTCGAGTTCGTATGTGAGAGACCACTTCAGAGGGAGAGTGGTGGGTGCTGCTCCGGTGCCGTTGGCGAGTCCGGAGGCTGAGGCTAGAGCTGACGCGCAGGAGGCGCGGTTGTGGTTATGGAACTTCTTGGGTGCCACTTATTTTGGCGACAAGGGTGAGCGCTTGTCGACCAAGGTACATCCTCTCCTTGCTGACCTTGACACTTTGGGTCAGTTTGACTGGGTTACGCCGGCTTGGGCGAGTTTTACCCAGTATATGCACGCAGCGGTGCGTTCGGAGGCAGTGGGGGATGGTAGTGCCCCTGCTTTGGTTGGTCTCGGCCTCATCTTGGAGGTACGAGCTTTTTGTAGTTTTGAGTTTGATTTTGATTTTGATTTTGATTTTGTCAATCCTTTGGAAAGACTGGCTGATTTGTGTTTGCTGTGTTTGGCTACAGGCTTAGTTGTATGCTTACTTCGTCCCTCTGCGTCCGGAGACTACAGGCGGTGTCCCTTTAACCTACCCCGCTGTGAGGGGTTGGACGGTGGGTCGGAAGAAGTCGACTTACGAAGACTGCAGGCGTCGTGTGAACGGCCTTCGAGTTGCTGACATAAGTTGCTGTTCCTTACTCCTTCTTTATAGAAATAGTTAGAGATGGGATGACTAGGTAGCTTAGGAAGCCCCAAGTCGGTTGAGTAACTCTGTTCTGAATGTAGTTTATAGGGCGGCCTTGGGAGCACTACACGGAGGTGTCGGCCGCTGTTAGGGAGCGTCTGCGGCCTCGCAGCTCCCAACGCTTGTACTTGGAGACGGCGATCGAGCCGATTTGGTACCTGGGCGAGCGTCTAGCTCGTCAGTGCTTTACTAAGACTTTCGTGGTACCGGTCGACCCGCCTAGGGTGTTTTTCCAGGAGTCGACCCCCGACGAGGTTGAGGAGCACCTTCACGGTTAGGGTGGTGAGGAGCTGTTGCTATGAGACGTTGACTACGACACCTTCCGGTTGTCGAGGCTTGCCTGGTACCCGATTGAGGTATGTTTTCCTCTGTTCTTTTGTTTTCATTGTCTCCTTTGATAGGAGGGTTTGTTACCTTTGATGCGGACCTGAATTGCAGGGGGTCGACGCCTTGATGAGGACTCAGCCCCCAGTTTTCCCTGCGGAGACCACCTTTCAGGGGCCGGGTGGTGAGGAGCTACAGTTGCGCCTGCCAGAGCCTGCGGTCGCTGAGGTGACCGACGTTGGCATGGAGTGGAGGTTGAGCGTTCTGAGGGTGAGTTCCTGATTTGAACATTTTTTCTCATTTGTGTTTTGCCTTGCATTGTATTAAAGGACATTTTTGAATGTAGGTGACGACCGTTAGTCATCAGTATTTGTGGCGGATGGCTAATCGCTGGAGGGCGCTTGCTGGTGACCTGGCTGCGAGGGAGGCTCGGCTTTCTCAGGTATTTTTTTTGTGTGCTGTTTTTGTGTATTTTGTGTTGCGTTTCACGGTTTTAGATCTTGATGATCTGTATTGTGTTTTGTAGAGTACTGCGGATCCAGCGAAGTTTGCCCGGGTTCGCGCTGAGTTGGATGCGGCTAGGTCGATGATCGAGGCCCAGGGGTTGGGGATCACTCGTCAAGACCAGGAGTTGAGGCGTCGTGAGGATGAGTTACGGAGCCGAGATGCGGAGATTGCTTCTCTGAGGGCTCAGTTAGCTGCAGCGGAGGAGCTTCACGTCGAGATGGAGCGTGAGACGCTGGAGAGTTCCCCAGAGAGGGAGTCTGAGCAGGTGGTAGTGTCTGCGTTGGCGGCGACTTCTCATGAGACTGGGACTGGTCCGGTGGGAGGCGCTGAGTAGTAGTAATAGTTTGTCCGTGTCTTGGACTCTTGTTTGTACATATTTACATTTTGCGTGAGGCGGTTTGTATATATGTGTTTTTGGATCGTGGTTCATTTTGTGATTTTTGGCTTTTTTTTGTGTTGTGTTTCAGAGGAGCGATGTCGGCTGTCAATTCTCCTTTTGCTTTGCACCAGTTCCGGCATCGTTAGTGTAGAAAACAGGCAACAGGTAGCATGTATGCATAAACGTAAATACGTAAAAGCATTTGATTGAAAACAAAATTAACCAAGATGACTTGAAGTTAAAATTGAATTTGAAAATTGAAATGAATTTTGAAAATTTTTGCGTCAAGTCGTCACGTTTGGACTCCCAAAAGGAATTAATTTGAAAATTGAGCAATTAACTCGTGTCGTGAATTAAATTGCGTTGAAATTGCTGAAATTGATTTGTGACTCGAAAAATTCAAACTCAAACCGTCGGGGATGAATTTTAGAAAAGATTTTTACGAGTGTATTTGATTTGATTTTTTGAGGTCAAGACTCGAATTTGTGAGTGCTTGAAGATTTGAGGAAAATTGACGTCGTGTTATCAATTCTCGATTTTTTATTTTGATGGAAAATTTCGAAAAAGCAAACAAATTTCGGAATTTTGATTGACATGGAAACGATCCATCGCGGATCGGGGCGACTAGCCCCTCCCCCCTTAAAAAAAGAAAGAAAAATTCGTATGTTTAAAGCTGCGTCATGGAAACCGTGTCGGATTTCGTAAAACGCGAAAACAAGGAAATGTGAGTGTGAGGAAACACAAAATGTCTTGGACCATCCCGAAGAGGCGCGAGCGTTCTGGCGGGAGGTTTGAGGTGTCAGGAGAAAACACAAGTTGAAAAAGACAAGTCAAAGCGGGAATCCTGGGAGAGGGCCTAAAGAGGAGCGAGCAGCCTGGCGATGGGAGCCAGCTCTCCCCTTTTTCTGAAAAATGCGCTGTTCATTTTTGTATAAATAGTGATGTTTGCGCTTCATTGTTTTATCATCTGAAACACAAAACATCTCTACAAAACTTCTTCTTCTTCTTCCACAAAAATATTTCATGGATGCCTTTGAGAATGCGTTGCGACAATGGTGCCGGGATTTGTCGCCTCCCGAAAAGTATCAACCCATTTGCATGGGAGTTGGTCAATTGTTGGTGCTCCGTCAAGTCAAGGTGCAATCCTCATTCCTCGAAGCATGTTCTCGGTTTTGGGATTCGAAACACCATGTTTTCGTCTTCCCGAAAGGTGAAATTTGTCCTCTTGCCAAAGAAGTTGGAGCCATTGGTGCGTGGCCGGGTTGTGTTCTGGTGCTTCCCCTGACTCGGTTGTGCTACAAGGAGAAATTCTGTTCCATGTTGGGTTTGTCGACAAGTCAAGTCAACTTCCTTCTTGCTTCACATGGTGTGGATATGTTGGCTCTTATCAACATCTTTTCCAACCGATTAGATGCCAATGTTTCGGAGGTGGCTAGGAGAAGGGCTCTTGCCTTTTACCTTGTCCATGTGTACCTCTTTGTTGATGTTTTGAAGAAGGAGGGGCCAAAATGTTATGGTAGCATGACCCTTATACATGTGGTTGAGCAAATGGAGCATGGTAGAGATCCATCATGGTTGGTGCTTAGAGAGATCATTCAAGCTTTGGACAAGGAAGGCTCTTCCGGGGAAGTTCCTTCATTTGGGTCCCCAAGGATCCTCCAAGTGTGGCTATTGGAGAGGCTAAGGTATGTAGAGCCTCCGGTTGATTCTTCTTATTATTCCTTCCGTCACCTTACCATGAGGAAGAAGTTATACTCGGATAGTTTTGCTTCTACCAAGGCTCATTGGGCCGCAAGATTGGCAGAGGAGGGTGGTCCTACATCCGTTGGGTGGTGCCATGGTGGCACTTTAGGTCCTTCACGGGGTTGCCCGCTTAGGGTGCTAGTCCTCGTTCTTTGATGGTGGTGGGCTTCAAGGTTGTTTCCTTCATTTATCCCGAAAGGCTCATGAGGCAAATGGGGCGTCAACAAAAGGTGCCCGCTCAAGATACCCTTGTCCAAGAGAATGTTTTCCGGAACTCCGAGCTTGTGGAGGTCTTCGAAAGATGGTGGGCCGCTTTGAGAGGTACCAAACCCCGTTGCCGCGACATGGGTGACTCCCGCTTATGTCAAGTGGTCACGTGCTCCGTCCTTGGAAGAGAGGTCCAAATTCCGTAAGGACGAGGTTGTCGACTTAAGGTATCGAGTGCCTTCTTTGAGGAGTATGTTGATGGAGCTAGTCCCGATATGATGAGACCACCAAAGAGGAGAAGCTCGGGTCCCAAGAACATGGTGGGCCGTGTATTAGCTCGTTTCGGGTCGAACATGGGGTCTTGTGCTAGACCGGAGGCCGTCGTCGTCTTAGATCCATTGAGGATCCATTCCGAGGAGAAAATCCATGCTAGGCGGGCCAACAAGAAGAACAAGGGGAAGATGTACCCCGAGGGAAAAGGCAAGGGTAGAATGGAAGAATGAAGATCTCAATTACCCATTTTATTATTATGTTGTATTAGTGTTGTGAATTTTTATTATGTTGTACTAGCTAGTTATTATGTGTATTGTGCTAGTTTTATTATGTAAGGTGTTTTAGTTGACACCTTAGCTTTGACAAGTTGTAGACTCGTCGAGCTTTATTTGTTATTGAAATTGTAATCCCTTCTATTATTAGTTAAATAAGAGGATTGCTTGTGTCAAAAATTGTGAACGCTTGTTTCTTCCATCCATTTTGTAAAGGCAATTCGATTTGAATCGTCCTAAACGTTTGCACTTGGGAAAGTGGAATTTTTGGGAGGAAGGGAGAAAGGCTTATTTTTGGTATTTTTTGTGTGGAAAAGGGAATGTTGTTCCCTTTTCTTTTTTTGATGGGGATGTTTTTTTGTATGTGGGGTTTTTTTATTATGGGGATGGTTGTATCCTTCTTGTGTAAGAAAGGATTGCCTACGTATTCACCTGAAGAGGTGAAATCAAACCATGATCGTAGTTCGCAATGTTTTGTAAATTTTTGATTGGGTTTTGTGGTTGTATCCCTTATGTATAAGAGGGACTGTCTACGCATCCACCTGAAGAGGTGAAATCAAACCATGCTCGTAGTTCAGGGGTTTTTGTGAATTTGTTTGGGTTTTGTGGTTGTATCCCTCATGTATAAGAGGGACTGCCTACGTATCCACCTGAAGAGGTGAAATCAAACCATGCTCGTAGTTTAGGGGTTTTTGTGAATTTATTTTAGTGCAAATGGACGTTGCCTTTGACAGATCAAAGGACATTCGAAATGGGCAAGGTGCCGCAAATTAGACTCGATAAAACATGCAATTTCAAATCAGAACGCGTTTGAGGAACTTGACTTTAAAAGGGTTAAGGTGGACGCTAGTTGTAAAACTAGGCTTGGATCGTTGGTTGTTACGGTTCAAGGGTAGTATTTCTTGAGTTGGTCTAGGTTGGTCAGGTTTGTAAAATCCTCCCCATCTAGGTCACTCAGTCTCACTGCGCTCCCCGAAAGTATTTTCTTGACCAGGTATGGCCCGACCCAGTTGGGTTTGAATTTTCCCCTCGGATCGACGGGTAACGGTGCTCGAACTGACTTGAGGACCAAATCGCCCTCCTGGATGTTCCTGGGTTTGACCCTCTTGTTGAATGCCTGTTGTATACGTCGCTGGTATAGCTAGACGTTGTGCAAGGCGTTGAGTCGTCGTTCGTCTAGAAGAGTGAGTTGCTCGTACCTTCGACGGGTCCATTCCGCCTGAGGGACTTGACTCTCCAGTAGTATGCGTAGAGATGGGACCTCTAACTCTACCGGTTGAATTGCCTCCATACCGTATGCTAGGTAGAAGGGTGTGGCACCTATTGGTGTTCGAATAGAGGTTCGGTATCCCCAGAGTGCGAATGGGAGTTTTCTCGGCCAATCGCGGTAGTTGTCTTGCATTTTCTTGATAATGGTGATGAGAGTTTTGTTAGCTGCCTCCACCGCTCCGTTGGTTTGGGGACGGTATGGGGATGATCGATGTCGTTTGATTTTGTATTTGTCCAGCAAGGCTTGTGTTTCCGCCCGGAAGTGAGAGCCTTGATCGCTGATGATTTCATGGGGTACCCCATATCTGCAGATGATGTTGTTTTGGATGAACTTGGCCACTTGTTTGGCGGTCAAGACTGCATATGACTGCGATTCCACCCATTTGGTGAAGTAGTCGATGGCGACGAGGACGAAACAATGCCCCTTGGTGCCTACCGGGTTAACTTTCCCGATGATGTCGATGCCCCAGGTTGAGAAAGGCCAGGGTGACGTCATGGTGTATAAAAGGGATGGTGGTATGTGTTGTATGTTGGCGAAGATTTGGCAATTGTGGCAATGTTTAACGTAGTTACGGTAATCAGCTTCCATGGTGGTCCAGTAGTAACCTAGCCGCATGATCTTCCGGGTAAGCATCATTGCGCTCATGTGAGGGCCACATACTCCGTCGTGGACCTCTCCCATGACTTTTTTGGCTTTGTGATGGTCAATGCAAATGAGGAGAATCCCTTGAGGTGTTCTTTTGTATAGTTGATTTTTTTTTTGAAGAAACCCGTAAGGGTACTAATTCATTAATCTTAAATCAACAAACAAAGCAGCAGCAGCCGGAGGTGGCAACTCAACTGTCCAAACACGTCTACCTATCACATTTGGCTCATAATGTGCGAGCAAATGCGCTACAAAATTACGAGTCCTACGAACAAAAGACCAAGCAATCGAATCAAAAGCATTACATAAACTTCGGATATCGTCTAAAACTAAAAAATACTCATTGCGTCCCTCCTTGCTGCTCTTAATATCCTCAATCAACTGACGATAATCGCTTTCCATGACAATATTTTGATAGCCTTGTTCCCTTGCTTCTTTCAGCCCTTCAAACAACGCCACAGCTTCCGCTACCCTCGGTTCCCAATACTCCAGTCTTCGGTTGGACACTCCCCATAGACACATCCCCCTTTCATCCCGACATACAATCCCCACTCCCACGCCCACCTCCTCCTTTGATGCCGCATCCACGTTAATCTTTATTCGACCCGCCATAGGTGGAACCCAACTATCCCTCTCCCCTTGCCTGACCTCACCCCGTCCCGTTCTTCCCTCACCTCTCTTTTCCTCCCCCTCATTCGCAATCGCAATTTCCTGTTCCACTTCCCATACACGCCGTACAACCACCCTCGCCTCACTCTCCCTTCCTTCAAACACCTTCTTGTTTCTTCCTTCCCATATGGCCCAACATCCTATCATAAACCGCATATGTTGATCATCCCCTAACTCCCTCATCCTGGCCTCCACCCACTCCCTCACCCTCTCAAACCCATCATTTCCTTCCTCCTCCAAACCCAACCCGTCCCATACCCTCCCTGCCCACCCACAACCCCGAAAAAGATGAATGAGAGATTCAGTCGGACCTTCGCACATTGGGCAAGTGATATCCTCGCAACATCCCCGCTTGTGTAGCTGCTCCCTGGTTGCAATCGCCTCACGACATAATTGCCAGAAAAATATTTTAATCCTCGGCCAAGTGGGTGCTCTCCATATCTTATTCCATAGCCATTGCTCCCGGCTCCAATCTGATTGCTCCGTATCCCCATACCCCCCTTCCAACAGCATTTTGTATGCCGATCTAACCGAGTACGTGCCATCCTTTTCCCCCACCCAAAACCACGAGTCCACTGGCCTGTTTTCACTAATGCGAATGCTCAAAATGCGTTGAACCTCAAAGAGAAGAAACATACCTTCTAACCTTGCTCGATCCCACCCCGTACCAGCGTTATCAAAAAGGTCCGCAACACGGATATTCTCGTTCCCATTACATGGTGAAATAGGATACCCCTCATTAGAGTTAATCACCCATGGGTCTTTCCATACAAGAGTATCCATACCATCCCCAATTCTCCTCCTTAATCCCTTCTTCAACACCCCTCTAGCTTCCCATATCCCCCTCCATGTATAACTAGGATTGTGTCCTAACTCCGCCTCCAAAAACGAGCTACCTGCAAAATATCGTCCCCTCATAACCCGAGCCCATAACGTGTCACTGTTCGCGATCAACCTCCATGCTTGTTTCCCTAAAAGCGCAGAATTAAATTTCTCCATGTCCCGGAAGCCTAATCCTCCCTTGCACTTCGGCTGACAAAGACGGGACCAAGCCACCCATGCAATCTTCCTCTTCCCACCTTCACTGCCCCACCAGAATTGAGAAATAAGGGACCGAAGCTCATTACAAAAGGTAGCGGGAATTTTAAACATACTCATAATATAGGTAGGAATAGATTGGGCAATTGCCTTTTCAAGACTTCCCTACCCGCCCTAGACAATGTCTTCCCATACCACCCTGTCAATTTCTTACTGAGTTTGTCTCTCAAGATATCCGTAAGAGCCTTCTTCGATCTTCCCACTACAGTGGGCAACCCAAGATATTTCTCTTGGGCTTCCACGGCCTCAACCCCGAGCACAGCCGCAAGCTGTTGCCTCCTCTCCTCACGTACCCCCTTGCCAAAAGACACGGTAGTTTTTTCCAGACTCACAAGTTGACCCGAAGCTTTCTCATACCTCCGCAACACGTCCAGCACACGAGCCGCCTCTCTGTCATTAGCTCTCACAAAAAGGATACTATCGTCTGCAAAAAATAGGTGAGAAATAATTGGTGCTTGGGCAGCTATGCGGACACCATGTAAAGTACCAGCTTCCACTTCCCTTTGAATAAGACTAGACAAGACCTCGGCGCAAAGAATAAACAAATAGGGCGAGAGTGGATCCCCCTGTCGGAGTCCACGGGTCGGTTTGAAATCCTCCGTAGGGGACCCGTTGATGAGGATAGCGAAAGATACAGAGGTTACACAGTCCATCACTCGCTCCACGCAAGAACTATCAAAGCCCATAACCCGTAAAACTCTCTCCAAAAACACCCATTCAACACGGTCATACGCCTTAGCCATATCTAATTTTATCGCCATATGCCCCTCCCTGCTCCTCGAATTCTTCATATAATGGAACATCTCAAAAGCTATAAGAGTATTATCAGTTATTTGCCGCCCCGGGGTAAAAGCACTTTGGTTTTCCGACACCACGTCTCCTAAGAAGATCTTCAGACGGTTGGCTAGCACCTTCGAAACGAGTTTATAAATGACGTTACATAGGCTAATGGGTCGATAATCACTCATTTTGTCGGGAGCTTTCTTTTTTGGAATTAGCACAATGAAGGTTTTATTCAGTCTCCTTGGTGACTTAGCCCCCCGTAATATACCCAACACCTCCTGAGTCACTAAAGGACCAACTACCCCCCAGTAAGTTTGGAAGAACAGTCCGTTCATCCCATCAGGTCCGGGGGCCTTCATCGGGTGCATTTGTTGTAAAGCTTCCTCTACCTCTTCCACCCTATATTCACTAAAGAGAATGGTGTTCATACGTGCAGTGACCCGGCCTGTTATCCCCTCCAACTCTTCCTCAAAATCCGCGGGTCTCGAGGTTTGAAAAAGTCCTTGAAAATACCGCCTAGCTACTGCTCCAACTCCTTCGTTGCCCTCATGAATCAGCCCATTCTCATCTGTAATTTTAGAGATGTGATTTTTACGCTTTCGCTGGCTAGCACGTTGGTGGAAGAATTTCGTATTTCGATCGCCCTCCTTAAGCCAAAGAGCACGCGACCTCTGTCTCCAAAACATTTCCTCCTGTCTCCGTAACTCCGATAGTTCAGCAACCAGCTTCTTCCTCCTCCTTACTTGTTCAACCGATCGACCTCCCTCATTTAATCGTTCAAGAGGTCGTCTCTTCCTATTGATATCTCGGACTATCTTGCCCACATTCACACCCTTCCATTTTTCTAACTCCGTCGCACAATCAGTTAGAGCTTCTACCACATCTCCCACGCCATTCTCCCATCCCCTTCTAATAGCCTCTTCACATCCTTCTTCCCCCACCCATAATTTCTCAAATCGAAATAATTTGCCTCCTCGCCCAGCCGTACTCCTTGCATCGAACATTAATTTGATCGGGGTATGATCCGACCATTCCCGTCCCAAATGTCGAAGCTTCGCATAAGGGAAGAGGTCAGTCCATTCGCTCGTGCACAAGGCCCTATCCAGCCGACATTGCCTATTTGCGTCCTCAGCTTGGCCGTTATCAAAAGTAAAAGGATAGCTCTCGAAAGGTATATCCCGTAAACCACACTCCTCCACTGCATCTCGGAAATTATTCATTTGCCACTGTGGTCTGCTCCCACCTTTCATCTCGGTTGAAAAAAGAATTTCATTATAATCACCTATACAAACCCATGGAATCAAAGATTGGTTAGCAAGAAAACGAAGTAATTCCCACGACAAGTGACGGTCAGTCACATTTGGCCAGCCATAGAAGCCCGTCACTCTCCATTCCCGACCCTCCTCACGGACCACAAAATCCATGTGATGGACAGAAGCGGACTGGAACTCCCACTGAATATCCTTCTTCCACATAAAAGCCAAACCCCCGGATCTCCCCACACTGTCAACCTCCATCCCCATATAACCCTCAAACTTCAAGCGAACCTTTCTCATCTCACGACCACAGAGTTTGGTTTCGCAAAGGAACACCATGGCCGGGGCTTCTCTCCGTATAAGATCACGGAGTGCGCTAACTGCATCGGGGTTGCCCAAGCCCCGACAGTTTATGCTCAAGAGATTCATTGGGCCGGGCGGGGCTGAGTCATCTCAACCACCGCCTCAGGTATAACCACCCCTGGTTCGAAACGTCCCTTTTTAGCTAAGCTCACCACCACCCCTCCTTCCTCCTTCCTACTCCTTTTCCCGCAGCTCTCCAACACCCCCTTATCTCCATCACCATCCTCAAATTCACGTGGCCTTCGAGTCCAGGTAGCTCCACCCCCATCACTCTTCCCCTGTTTTGACACCTTCTCCCCCCCTGCCCTCTCCACCATGGCCACACACACATGTTCCATAGTCTCTTGTTCCCCATATCTCGCCCTGTTATCACCCCCCTTTTCCCCCTCCACCTGACTTCCCAAGCTGATTTCTCCTCCTTCTGATACCTGCACTCTACTCTTCGCCCCTTCCTCTTTATCAGTTCTTTTCTTAGTCTTATAATGTAGAGCCACCCTATTCAGCCGCTCAATCATATTTTCCACATCTGCGCAACTAGTGGAATGCGCAACCTTCTCGAACTCCTCTTCCAGCACCCTCCCCGTCCTTCCTGTTACCCCTTTACTGGTCTTTACTACCCTCCAAGGAGACGCCCTCAGGCTATCCCCATACAACAGTTCCCCTTCTTCGTATGGCCCATCATCGCAGACTTTCTCTCCGTGTCCCAAAATCCCGCAACCATAGCAATATGTGGGTAGTTTCTCATAGGATACTCGAAATTTAGTAACTCCTCCCCTCATCATCTGTATATTCACGTGTGGTTTAAGGGGCTTGCGCACATCATGCATTATCCGCATCCTAACAGCTCTATCCAATTCCATATTAGGGCTAACCTCCATCGTGATAAACCTCCCCAATTGGTCCCCAATTCTTTTCATATTGTGTTCATTTGCTCTGCCCACAATAGGTAATTCATAGATACGACTCCATATTGGTACCATATTAAGAGGAACATCAGATAATTTACCTTCCAGATTTGGCTCATTGAAGCATCACACAAATTTTTCGAAATGCCATGGCTGCCCATCAAGAACTCTCGCCTAATCGCGCTCTGAGGCAAACTTGAATATGAAAGTCTTCTCCTTTGCGTCAATAATATTCCCAAGCACCTCCTTTGACGAATTCCATAATCGAATCATCGAGTCAATAGCCGCCTTCGTATTTACTGCCCTAGCCGCCCAGATTTTGCCTATTAGCATCACGTATTGCGTGGGTGCACCAACCTCTTCCCCCTTCTCCCATTCAAAAAATTCCTCACCTCCTTCATCACTACTTTGTTGAATATCTTTTCCGTGCCTTCGTATAGTGTTGTTTGGTTCCATAACTAGAGAATAAAGATTCAACCTACACGTATACGCATAGGAGAACTCCCCGATCGAAAGGATGAGAAACGAGAAAACCCTAGACGGAGCCCTAGGAGAAAACCCTAGACCTTTTTTTGTAATAGAAAGTCAAATTGGCCATTATTTTTTGTATTGTTGATTTTGGTTTATCACGAATTGTGATGCAAGTAAACGGATGGCTCTTTGTCCTCTTGGGTCAGAGTTGGGAGGGAATTCATTTTTGGTTTTGTAGTTGAGGATGGCTTGGTACCAAGGTTCATCATAGCTTCCCTCGTCATTGTTGATGGCACAAATGTGAGCTGGCTCGCTCCTTCTCTCGACACATAGGGGCATCGATGTCATGTCGTCAGGTATGTTGACGAGTGCGGCAAGTTTCGCTAGGGCATCAGCAAATTGATTTTCCTCTCGTGGCAAGTGGAAGTAGTCGACTTGGTCGAAGAACTCGGCCTCTTGATTGATTTTTGCTCGGTAGGGAGCTAAGTTGTCACTTCGGATTTTCCATGATCCGGACACCTGATTGATGATGAGCGAGGAATCGTCGTGGACCCTCAGTCTTTTGATGCCAAGTGTGATGGCTGCTTGTAGGCCGATGAGGCATGCTTCATACTCAGCGGCATTGTTGGTGACGGCGAAGTCCAGCTTGACTGAGATCGGAACATGTTCTCCCTCTGGCGATATTAGGAGGACTCCTACCCCGAAGCCTCTCAGATTAGATGCACCGTCGAAGTATAGGTCCCCTGCGTTAGAATCGGCACAAAGGATGTCTTCGTCAGGAAGTGACAATGTGTCGGTCGTTGGATCCCCGTTGACGGGATTTTCTGCCATTAAATCGGCGACTGCTCTTCCCTTAATAACCTTGAGGGGTACAAACTTGAGATCGAACTTGGATAGCATGAGTGTCTACCTAGACATCCTTTCGTTTAGTACGGGTTTTTCGAAGATGTATTTGACCGGGTCCATCTTGGAGTAGATGTTGACCGTGTAGCTAAGCATGTAATACCGCAGCTTCTTGGTTGACCATACTAGGGCAAGGCATGTCTTTTCCAGCTGGGTGTACCTTGTCTCGTACTCAATCAACTTTATGCTGATGTAGTAGATGGCTCGTTCCTCGCCGTCGATTGTTTGTGCTAGCATAGCTCCCATGGCTGTGTCTGTGACAGTCAGATATAGGGATAAAGGGATCCCCGGTTGAGGTGGCATGAGGACAGGAGGTTTGGATAGGATTTCCTTTATCCTGTCGAAGGCCTTTTGACAGTCGTGGTCCCAATCGGTGTGATCGGAGGCGCGAAGTTTCTTAAATATTGGTTCACAAATCATGGTGAGATTGGCAATGAAGCGGCTGATGTATTGGACCTGACCGAGAAAATCCCAGAATCTCCTTCTTGTTCCTAGGCCGAGGCATTTGCTGAAGGGCTTTGATTTTGGTTAGATCAATCTCAATGCCTCTTTTGCTGACGACATGTTCCAAGAGTTTTCCGGAGGTGACCTCGAATGCGCACTTCTGAGGATTTAGTCTCATGTTATATTTCCGCAGAGGAGCAAAGAATTTTCGAAGGGTATTGATGTGGCCGTCCCGTTCTCTCGATTTGACAATCATGTCATCGACATACACCTCTAACTTCTTGTGGATCATATCATGTAGGAGAGTGGTAGCGGTTCTTTGGTAGGTTGCTTCGGTGTTGATGAGGTCGAAAGGCGTGACCGTGTAGTAATATGTACCCCACTATGTAGTGAATGTAGTCTTGTGCATGTCTTCCTCAGCCATTTTAATCTGGTTGTACCCAGCATACCCGTTCATGAATGATAGGAGTGCATGTTCAGCAGTGTTGTCTACCAGAATGTCAACATGTGGCAAAGGGAAGTCGTCCTTTGGACTTGCCTTGTTCAGATCCCTGATGTCGACGCAAACCCGAATTCTCCCGTCTTTCTTCGGTACAGGAACAATGTTGGCCACCCAATCAGAGTATTATGATACTTTGATGAACTCGGCCTTTAATTGTTTGTCTACTTCTTCCTTGATTTTCAGGGCCCATTCAGGACGCATTCGGCGTAGCTTCTGCTTCACGGGTTTAGCTCCGGGCTTAATGGGTATCCGGTGCTCTGCAATTTCCCTGTCAATCCCAAACATGTCTCTGTAGGACCAGGCGAATACGTCCTTGTATTCGTAGAGGAGGTCAATGAACTATTGTCTTTCTGAGGGGTCAAGGGTTGTCCCTATCCTAAGTTCTTGAGGTGTGTTGTCAGTTCCTACGTTAATAGGTTCCGTCTCTTCAATGATGGGGGTTCTGGTTTCCCGTTTGTCAATTTTTTGGCTAGGTGAGGTGGGTAGTCACTCAAGTCAAATTCCTCATAGTCATTCAGAATTGCATTGCAGTTAAATTAAGACGAGTCATAAGCAAACTTAGCGTTCATTAAGTTGACACGAGCGAAAATCTCGGAGAGGACAGACATCTCATGGTCGGTCAGAGGCGACACAGCAGAGGAGGTGGCCCCTGGAACAGGCTCTTGGTTGTCACCTTTCATGGGAGTGAGGGTGACCCTAGTAGACTCAGCCTCTGAATCAGCCACAACCTTGTGATAAAATTGTGGGAAGAGGACCTCGACTAGGACATCATGAGTGTCGGGAGCTATGACAGACTATGACTCCAACTCTGACTCAGATTCAGATTCTTCTCCACTTCCCTCTTTAAACATAGGGCCTTCTCCAGTTGTGATCTTGAGAATGCGGCCTCGGCGATCGGTCCACTTGACGGTCTTCCTCCAGCCTTGTGTAGCTTTCTCCGGGTCAGTGTCGGAGATCAAGGCGGTTGGGTCAAATTGGTTGTCCTTCAGGGCGATGTTGATAATGTCCCCATAGTCGAGGTGCTTGATGTTATCTTCTCCAAAGAGGAGAGTGACAGCTTGTCCATCGAGGCATAACGACGGCTTAGACTCGGTTAATGCAGCTTCGGTGTTGTCGAGGATGAAGTAGCAGTCCTGTAAAACTTCCACACCCGGGTATCTGGCCGTGGCCAAAGAGTCATAGATCGGCTCCGGAAAGCCATGGTAGAGCTCTGATTCTCCCTCGGGGACAAAGTATCCGTTGAGGGTCAGATGATAGGGACGGAGGATAACTCCGTGCTTCTTGCGTTTTTGAACTAGGAGGTTCATCTCCTGGATATCTTCATCGGTAGGCTCATATCCCAGTCCGAAGGGAATGTTGGGGACCTTAGCCTGTTTCAAGGGAGGTCAGGTGCTCTTCAGTGGATTGAGAGGAATACCCGAAAAGTAACCCTGGCGCATCATGATGCAGTTGACTGTGAGGTTGGCAAAAGGGTCACAATCAAAGGGTGTTGATTCATCAGTTATGGCATTCACAGCTTAGAATCCCCACATTTCATTGTCATCTTCCTCAATGGTCTGGGAGGCTATTCCCTTTCTCATGACAGCGTTGATCGGGGAAACAGGAATTGTGATTGTTTTCCCGTTGAAGGGGACCCTGGTCTTCTAGTGGAGAGTTGAGGTAAATGCCTTGACTGCGTGAATCCAGGGACGTCCCAGGAGTATATTGAAGGAGGCGTCGATGTCGACCACCTGAAAACTAGTTTGCCTTTCCAGTGGTCCGGTTGCGACAGTTAGAGTGATAAGCCCTGCGATCTTGCGACGAGTGTCGTCGTAGGCGCGTACTCCTTTATTTGTTGGGACCAAATCGGCTTCTTTAATACGCAACTTGTGAGCAGTCTTGAGGGAATGACATTTACCGCGGATCCGTCATCTACAAGGACCATGGGCACATTCTTCCTGAGACATTGTACGGTAATGTACATGGCAAGGTTATGATTGGCTCCAAAGGGAGGGATATCTTCGTCAGGGAAGACGATTGGGTTGTTCAAGTCAGGGGCATCCCTCGTCATATGTGCCACTATATCTTCAGGGGAAGAGGTGGAGGGCACAGTTAATTTTCCCAAGGCCTGTAGCAAAGCCTGTTGATGCTCAAAGGATGTCGCGATCAGTTGCCAGATCGAGATCTCGACTTTTGCCTTCTGAAGCTGCTTGAGGATCGAATTCTCAGGAGCTCTTGGTTGAGTGTCTACTTCCGGGACGACTTGGTCGTTTGTTGTTGGAGCGACCGCTGAATTGTTCGGGTTCTGATAGGGAAGTCCGGACCGGGTAAGGTGACCGATCTCTTTCGCCCATTTCTCTTTCCCTGGGACAATATAGACATCTTCAACATCATCTCTCCAGATGCCATTGATTTCATGATCTCGAAGGCACCTTGGAGAGGTATTCCTTGGTGGGCAATTTTTGTGAGGGATATTTTTGTGAGGGTAATTTTTGTGAGGGTAGTTTTTGTGAGGTTGATTATTGTGAGGTACATGCCATAATGGTCGCGAGATCAATCCGTCCTAGTGAGGGTAGTTTTGGGCGCTCGGGGAACTCTCCCTTGGGCGTGGTGGTGGAGGATTGAAGATAAGTCGGTGGTAGGCATCGTCAAGTCGGGTGATCCTCTCGGATAGGTTGGCTATGGCTTCCTCAACCTGTTGGAACATGGTGAGCATAGTTGCGGCCCTGAACATAAATACCCCATCCAAGGGATCTTTCTCAAAGGTGTTTACCTCGTCACCAATTGGCAGGATGAGGTGAGAGCAGTCCAGAGTTGGTTCATCTTTGGAGATAGCGTGGATTCCAAGAGAATTTGTTTTGTTGTTTGGCTTAGTTGGTGGGGGTAAAGGCAATTCCCCTTTCTCGATCATGTCTTGGATGATGTGTTTGAGTTTAAAGCGGGTTTCTGTATCATGCCCTTTCCCTTGATGGTACTGACAGTAGGCATTGGGGTTCCAGAAGCGGGATTTCTTAGCATCGGTCGGATCCGGGGTGGGTCCGCTTGGTTGTAACTTTCCCTGGTCCATGAGCCTCTTCGGGGCACTTGCATAAGTTGACCCTATATTAGTGAACACTCTCTGGGGGCGCTCAGCTCTCTTAGCAGATGGTTCAACGAGGTTGACCTCATCAATCTTGTTTGTTTGACCATAAGGGCGAGACCCGGTTGAGGTGGATCCTTGGTAGCCTCTGCCAGTGGTCTTAGCCAAGACACCCTTCCGGAGGTCATCTTCAATGCGTGTCCCCAGAATTTGCAGATCCTGGAAGGACTTAATATTTTGATACCTCAGTAAATTGGCATACACTGGGCGACGATTGTTGACGAACTTTTCCACCAAAGTTGATTCACTCGGCTTGCTGACCAGCTGAGTACTTACCCTCCTCCAACGAGTTAAGAACTCGGTGAATCCCTCCATGTCGTTCTGGGTTAGGACCTCAAGGGTACGGGTATTAGCTTGGATTTCAACATTGTCAGCGTATTGCTTGGCGAATTCAACTGCGAGTTCATCCCAAGTAGTAAGGTTCTTCGGATAGAGGGAGTAGTACCACAGACGAGGGATCGATTCCAAAGAGGACGGAAAGATCCGGGTAAAGAGCTCATGTTTGACCCCTTAAATGGCCATGTAGTCTTTGAAGACACGGATATGATTGACCGGGTCCTCCACTCCTTTGAACTTAGGTACATCAGTTAGGGTAAAGTTGTCGGGTAATTGATCCCCAACAGGTTCGAACCTTCGGTTGTTCTCAAGATGGATATTGTTACCCCGGGCTAGGAGCTGTTCATCCAAGAGCTTTAGACTCTTCTCAGTTTCAGTCAAAGGTAGAGTATTATGTTCCCTAGCTTCTTTGATTTCCAGGGTGTCGATACGGGTCTCGACACGATCCAGAGTGACCTTAAGAGCGGTGAGCAGGCTGGCTAGCTGAGCAGTCGTGACATCTCTGTTGTTATCATTGTTGTTGCTGTTGACAGACGAAGTTGAAGATGGGGCCATGGTTCTAAGGCAAAAAAAACGGCTCACATTACAACTCAATCCGACACGGTTCAAAGACTGAACGCAGACAACACAAAGGACGAGACAAAGATCAGACTCAACAAGACGATGGTGACCGTGTATGGTTCCTCGGTGCTGACTCGATTTATGACGTGACGGTGTTGACCGAACTTTTGACACGCGTCCAATGTAGCGGCGTGACGCCATTGGACGAGTCTCATGGTGAGACGACTCATAAGTAATGACCTATAAGTACGTTTGCTTCGACTCGATTGTAATACCCCGTATTTTTATATAATAAATTAAACGGATATTATTATATATTAATTATTATACATTTTATATTACTAATTAAGGCGGGTAAATTGTTGAGTCGATAATTATGTTAAGTTATTTTATTTAACCCACGTTGTATCGATATAAGTTAATTGTGACGGGTTTATATGGAATTCGACTTTTAATAAAATATCTTTATTATAAATATTATTATTATTATATATTATTATTATTCTAATATTGTTATTATATTATTACAATCACATACCATAATCATTCCTCTTTATTCCGTTACTATTTTTCCAGCACACAAACACAAGCTTTATGATTAGGCTTCTTCCTTTTCTTGCTTTATACATGTGCTTGTCCATACAACCGTCCATACTCCTTCCTTCTTTATTCAACTTTAATCATCAACCTCACTACACACTCCCTCATTCACGCCTCCCTCCTACCTATTTTATTCAGATTGCATCTCGGCTTTCACGCAATAAGAGAGAGTGAGAGTGATCTTGGTTGTTGACGGTTCAGCAAGGAAGGGCTGGGGGTGGTCGTGGTGGTCAATGGGCGGCCGTAGTGGCTGTAGAGGTGGCACGAATATGGTAAGCACAACCTCCCTCCTCTGTTTTTCGAATTTCAGTCGGGTTTTTGGGGGTTTTTCGTGCCTTGTTGAGGCTTTGTTAGTGGTTGTTGTCAGGTTATATGGGTAGTATGGTGAGTGGCGAGTGTAGTGGTGGTGGTTAGGACCGTTTTTGGTGGTGGTAGTGGCGGTAAAACGCAGCAGCGACGGGGGGTGGCAAAACGGGTTAAAGCAGGGGATTCTCAGGTGGTTTAAGTGGTTAAGTTGGGGTGGCACCACTGTGGACTCGGGGGAGGTCGAAACAGTGGTGCCACGGTGTCGGGGTTCGTGGGCTGGTGGCGACCAGAATCGTGGTGGTTGGCAAGGGAGTGGGTGTTGTCTGCGGTGGTGGTATGGCGAGGAACAGAGGGGTTTGGTGAGTCGTGGTGGTGGAACCAGGCCATTTGACGGCGCTGGTCTGACTCACCGGCGGGAGTCGACTCCGGTGAAGGTGCTGGTGAGTGCTCAGGTCAGACCCGGTGTCTGACCTGGTGGTTGTCACGGTGGAATGGGGTGCGTGGGAGTTCGGGAAATGGTGTGGAAGTCGTGGGTTGAGTCGTGTGTGTTAGTCGACGTCGATTCGTTTCTTTATTAATTATGTTATCGTATTTTGTAATTAATTTAACTTCCGAGTTAATTAAATAATTAAAGACGAGTTTGGGTCGAGTGTTTAAGCTGTTTAAATTCGATTCGGGTTTCTTAATCGTTAATTCATTTAGATCTTTTAATTAACATAATAATTATTTAATTCAATGCCGAGTCACTTCAATAATTATTTAATTCAATGCCGAGTCACTTCAATAATTATTTAATTCAATGCCGAGTCACTTCAATAATTATTTAATTCAATGCCCGAGTCACTTAAATAATTATTAAATTCAATTCCCGAGTCACTTAAATAATTATTTAATTCAATTCCTGAGTTACTTAAATAATCATTTAATTTAATCTCCGAGTCATTTAAATAATTTAGAGAATTTAGAGACGGGTTTGGAGTCGGGTTGGTTAAACTGGAAAATTACTATATCGGGAAAGTTTCCATTTTAAGAAATTCTACTTTAATAACTTTCTATTTTGGGAAGTTGGGTCAAATACTAATCGGGTTATTTTAACTATCAATTGGGCATAAGTTGGTGTCGGGATTGTATTTCGGGGAAAACTGCTATTTCGGGAGATATCCATATTTAGCAATTAGTAATTATAAATATTATAATTGTTTTAGGTGACGGATTCGTGAAGGATCGATAATCAAATTCATTGCTTTATTTCTGGACTGCTTAACTGCTTAATTGGATTTGCTGGCACTTGAGGTAGGGAAATACACTTGTCCTATTATCGTCATTGTTGAATTGTGTTGACTTGATTCCTGGTTGTTGCTTACGTTATCATTTATATTCGGAAAGGTGATTGACTGATTTGATCGTATTGAGCATGATATCACAACATCGGGTAACTGGCATGATTTTATGATTCATCAGTTCATTGATTTATATATATATATATATTGTGTTGCATCAATTTCTTTTGAGCATTCATATGCATTGGAGTTGGAGGATGGTGTGGTGGTGATGAGATCGTGATACGATGTGATGTTGTGATAAGGCCCAGGCGGGTTCTGCAGGACCTGCCCTGGATAACCTGTTTGTTGAGTGGTATATCGACGACGGTCGATTGATAGTCTGCCGGGGATCGGTATGGCTGGGCGTTCCGGGTTTGTGTGTGATTGAGTTGTGATGGAGATGGAGGTGGCGGAGTATCATGCATATCATATTTATTGTTTTATTGTTTTCCCTACTCAACCTCGCGGTTGACCCTGTGTATTCGTGAACACCTGTGACGACCCAAATATTGGCGAGCAGACTTGACAGGTTTAAGAGATAGAACGGGAGCTGGATGGGCGTGAGACATTGGATCAGACGACTTAGTAGCTAGATCATCATCTAGAAGACTTTCACTTTTAATTATGTCAGTTCTTGTAATTTGAGTTGAAAAGAGTATTTGTAATAATTAAGTTAAAATATTACATAAATTGCCTTGGAGTTTAATTTGTTATTCACTACCTCGGGAAACCGAGATGGTAACAGTCCGTTTTATTAGGGAATGTCTTGACGAGGACTTCTTTTATAAACCGGGGTGTTACAAAGTGGTATCAGAGCGAACGATCCTCAGGCCTAAACCAATGAGCCCAATGAACATAGGAAGAGTCTAAATAAAATGAACCCCGGGATAGAACTGTTAGGAGCACACTACGGTAAGGTATGAGTTAGGGGCCCCCTCACACCGAGCCAGTGGTCCTCTCAGTTGAACCGGAAACCATGAGTGTATACGAGAGAAAGGGTAGAATAGTGCTTGAGGTTGAACAGGAAATTCATCTGCCATTGCCTAAGTGTTAATTGATTGATACATTGATTATTGCAGGACAACGCTACGGTAAGTAAATTGTATGAATGATGTGTTGATAGTACTACTAGGACTAAGTAATATGCGGTTATGTGATCCCGAAGCCATGTTAGTATAGTCTGGTGATAGTAATAAGAAACACGATAGAATTTCATATCTTTAGTCATCACAATCGTGATTTAGATGTAATGAGTAGATCGAGATGCGAAGGGATTCTATGGGGTAGATGTTACGAATTGTACAGTGTGATATTTAAGTTAGGATGGATTAGTATCGATAGTATAGTTGTAAGAATTGGGACATAGAAAATGAATGACTTAGTGATAAAACTAGTTTTGATTGATTTTACTCTAAAATTGACCTTGCTGCCATTTCTTCTCTGTTTATTGCCTGCGGATGAAAATTTTATGAGAGATAGCCTCGTGAATTAGTGTTCAATTAGCGTCGGTTTCATACTTATATGATATACGGATTAGGAGTAATAAATACTTTAGTAAGCTGTGGTTAGGAAGTTCCTGTGCAGTGATGTTTGACCAACGATTTTAAAAAAAAAAAAAAAAAAAAAAATCTCATTTAAATTGTATTAATAATTTTTGCATAATTTCAACTCCACCGATCAAAAGAGTCGCATGTGTTTTCAAATTAATAAGCCACGAAAAATCTTGATGTTTCAATATTAAATAATAAATTTTGCAAACTGACCCAAGTTTTTGAACCAATTGCTGTCACATGTTTGTTTGGACCAACTGAGTTGTAAAATTATTTAAACGTGGAATTCGTGTGCCTTAAACCTAATTCTTTTTCCCTGTGCTTTTAATCTCCATGTTTTATAAAAGTAATATGAATCAAGTTTTAATCGAACGGTTATTTATTCGTGATCTTTGAAAGTTACAACGTAAATCAAAACATTTAAAATGTGTGTTCAATGTTGAATTTTTATACAATTGTTTGATTAATTCATGAACTTTAATAATGCGAATTTATAATGTTTTATATGACGACAGTAGCACGCATGTTCAGTAATTATGCATCTTAACAAGTGACAAAAATTTAAAACTTAGTTGATAACATGGTTGGCATGATAGTATGAGTAAAATTTAATACCTTTAATTTATTTTTAATCAAGAGTGAAATGTTTATACGAGTCCAGTTGTTTGCATATTTTATATACATTTGGCATGTTGTAATATTTTATATCATATTTGCATAGTGGTCGGATATATATATAAATATAAAACCATATTTTCATAATCGTGTAAATTGATGACGATAAAAGTTAATTTGATTGTTCTAAAATAATCGCATGAATAATTATAGTAATGATTGTGTCTAAATGTTCACACACGTAGAATGTCATTTGAATTCTAATGTCTTTTATGTGAGTCTGTGTGCCTAAAGTTATACTTATTACTTTCATTGCATTAACTTATTTCAGTTGAACCTAAAACCTATAACATGATAATAAAATGATTGTCGTTATTCCTTATTGAATATGTTCATTATTATATTGTCATAAAATACTAAAGTGATTCTTGCAATTGTAGCACGACATTTGACATATCTATATTTTCGAGTCGTTACTATCAATTATATTTTAATAAAGATTGGTTATGATAATTATACTGGCAATTATAATAGGATAACCCTTTGGATGATTCACATGATATGCATTGGTTTATATGATAGTCTTGCATGATTAACTTTCCAATATCGCTGTTTACTCGCTTGTTTGACTCGACCAATAAATTGTCAAATTTGTCAATCAATGTGCATTCGTCATTCGTGAATAAATCCCAAACCCTTTGATATGAGGATTAAAAATATTTCTAGACTGATAAGTACTGCGAAACTGATTGTCTTTGGTAAGGATTAGTTAACTTAAGCGAGAGTTGAGAATCTTTTATTTTTATTTTTATTTTTAAATTGTTAGCAGTAATTGAGAACTTTGGTTATAATAATGAAGGTTACGAGGACGTAACCATGTTTTTAGTTGGGGAGGATTGTAAAATCTTGATGCTTAATTTGCACTTGTTTGTAGGTTATAGTTGACCAAGTTGACCTTTAGTTGTGGAGTACCTATGCAAATGAGTTCTATATGATTTGTTCCTACTTCTGTTAGTTGGTTGATGTGTAAAAGGAGAGTGTGATTAAACTACTGGTAATGTGTTATGAGTTAGCCTATGAGCTGAGTTATGGTTACGGGAGATACGTTGCGGTCCAGTGCGACCATGGTTAATGAGTTTATGTTGAGTTTGAGATCGGAATTGAGATGGAAAGATGATGGTGTTTTCAGATGATTATATAGTATTATACATTTGTGTTCGCAGGTAGTTATTAGTTGTAGTTAATCGAGTTAAGTAAAGAAGAGCTAAAACTTCGGGACGAAATTTATTTTTAGGAGGGCAGAATGTAACATTCCGTATTTATTACGTTTAATCGATGAGTCAAAAGTGTGTTAACCGTGTTAGAATTGCGTAACGTCCGTAAGTACAATACACAATACCTTTCTGTTGTTGAGTATGGGAGCGAACTTCGGGACGAAGTTCATTTTAAGGGGGGAAGACTGTAATACCCCGTATTTTTATATAATAAATTAAACGGATATTATTATATATTAATTATTATACATTTTATATTACTAATTAAGGCGGGTAAATTGTTGAGTCGATAATTATGTTAAGTTATTTTATTTAACCCACGTTGTATCGATATAAGTTAATTGTGACGGGTTTATATGGAATTCGACTTTTAATAAAATATCTTTATTATAAATATTATTATTATTATATATTATTATTATTCTAATATTGTTATTATATTATTACAATCACATACCATAATCATTCCTCTTTATTCCGTTACTATTTTTCCAGCACACAAACACAAGCTTTATGATTAGGCTTCTTCCTTTTCTTGCTTTATACATGTGCTTGTCCATACAACCGTCCATACTCCTTCCTTCTTTATTCAACTTTAATCATCAACCTCACTACACACTCCCTCATTCACGCCTCCCTCCTACCTATTTTATTCAGATTGCATCTCGGCTTTCACGCAATAAGAGAGAGTGAGAGTGATCTTGGTTGTTGACGGTTCAGCAAGGAAGGGCTGGGGGTGGTCGTGGTGGTCAATGGGCGGCCGTAGTGGCTGTAGAGGTGGCACGAATATGGTAAGCACAACCTCCCTCCTCTGTTTTTCGAATTTCAGTCGGGTTTTTGGGGGTTTTTCGTGCCTTGTTGAGGCTTTGTTAGTGGTTGTTGTCAGGTTATATGGGTAGTATGGTGAGTGGCGAGTGTAGTGGTGGTGGTTAGGACCGTTTTTGGTGGTGGTAGTGGCGGTAAAACGCAGCGGCGACGGGGGTGGCAAAACGGGTTAAAGCAGGGGATTCTCAGGTGGTTTAAGTGGTTAAGTTGGGGTGGCACCACTGTGGACTCGGGGGAGGTCGAAACAGTGGTGCCACGGTGTCGGGGTTCGTGGGCTGGTGGCGACCAGAATCGTGGTGGTTGGCAAGGGAGTGGGTGTTGTTCTGCGGTGGTGGTATGGCGAGGAACAGAGGGGTTTGGTGAGTCGTGGTGGTGGAACCAGGCCATTTTGGCCGCTGGTCCGACTCACCGGCGGGAGTCGACTCCGGTGAAGGTCTTTGGTGAGTGCTCGAGTCGACCGGTGTCTGACCTGGTGGTTGTCACGGTGGAATGGGGTGCGTGGGAGTTCGGGAAATGGTGTGGAAGTCGTGGGTTGAGTCGTGTGTGTTAGTCGACGTCGATTCGTTTCTTTATTAATTATGTTATCGTATTTTGTAATTAATTTAACTTCCGAGTTAATTAAATAATTAAAGACGAGTTTGGGTGAGTGAGTGTTTAATTTGTTTAAATTCGATTCGGGTTTCTTAATCGTTAATTCATTTAGATCTTTTAATTAACATAATAATTATTTAATTCAATGCCGAGTCACTTCAATAATTATTTAATTCAATGCCGAGTCACTTCAATAATTATTTAATTCAATGCCGAGTCACTTCAATAATTATTTAATTCAATGCCCGAGTCACTTAAATAATTATTAAATTCAATTCCCGAGTCACTTAAATAATTATTTAATTCAATTCCTGAGTTACTTAAATAATCATTTAATTTAATCTCCGAGTCATTTAAATAATTTAGAGAATTTAGAGACGGGTTTGGAGTCGGGTTGGTTAAACTGGAAAATTACTATATCGGGAAAGTTTCCATTTTAAGAAATTCTACTTTAATAACTTTCTATTTTGGGAAGTTGGGTCAAATACTAATCGGGTTATTTTAACTATCAATTGGGCATAAGTTGGTGTCGGGATTGTATTTCGGGGAAAACTGCTATTTCGGGAGATATCCATATTTAGCAATTAGTAATTATAAATATTATAATTGTTTTAGGTGACGGATTCGTGAAGGATCGATAATCAAATTCATTGCTTTATTTCTGGACTGCTTAACTGCTTAATTGGATTTGCTGGCACTTGAGGTAGGGAAATACACTTGTCCTATTATCGTCATTGTTGAATTGTGTTGACTTGATTCCTGGTTGTTGCTTACGTTATCATTTATATTCGGAAAGGTGATTGACTGATTTGATCGTATTGAGCATGATATCACAACATCGGGTAACTGGCATGATTTTATGATTCATCAGTTCATTGATTTATATATATATATATATTGTGTTGCATCAATTTCTTTTGAGCATTCATATGCATTGGAGTTGGAGGATGGTGTGGTGGTGATGAGATCGTGATACGATGTGATGTTGTGATAAGGCCGGGCGGGTTCGCAGACGCCTGGATAACCTCATTTGTTTGGTGGTATATCGACGACGGTCGATTGATAGTCCGGGGATCGGTATGGTGGGCGTTCCGGGTTTGTGTGTGATTGAGTTGTGATGGAGATGGAGGTGGCGGAGTATCATGCATATCATATTTATTGTTTTATTGTTTTCCCTACTCAACCTCGCGGTTGACCCTGTGTATTCGTGAACACCTGTGACGACCCAAATATTGGCGAGCAGACTTGACAGGTTTAAGAGATAGAACGGGAGCTGGATGGGCGTGAGACATTGGATCAGACGACTTAGTAGCTAGATCATCATCTAGAAGACTTTCACTTTTAATTATGTCAGTTCTTGTAATTTGAGTTGAAAAGAGTATTTGTAATAATTAAGTTAAAATATTACATAAATTGCCTTGGAGTTTAATTTGTTATTCACTACCTCGGGAAACCGAGATGGTAACAGTCCGTTTTATGAGGGAATGTCTTGACGAGGACTTCTTTTATAAACCGGGGTGTTACATCGATAGACATGAGGCGGAATTGGAATGGTGGACTGAAGTTTTCGAAAATAGAAATTTTCAAAAAGATTCATTTGTCGCTTTATGGACAGCTTTCAAAGATAGAGATCTCCGCAAGTCGGTTAGTTGAAAGGGTTGTCTTAAGTTTATTTGCAAAAGACGGTTTGAGTTTGAATCGGCTCAGAAAACAATGTATTGTCTCCCAAGACGGTTTTTGAAATTCAAAATTGTATGTTTTGAAAATCGAGTTTGAAATGTTTGAAGAGGTCTCAGGGACAGTGCATGGTCCTCGGGATCTCGAAATTGTCTCGAGAAAAGGGTATGTGCTTTTCCCAGGTTTTAAAAGAGCCATTGTCGGCGCGAAACGGGTTAAAATCTGTGTCTAGACGCGGCGATTATAACGGCGTAAAAAGGTGGTTTGAAATGGTTCTAAAAAAACGAATTTGAAAATCGTAATTACGACGGCCTAGAAAGGCGTGTTGAAATGGTTATAAAAACCGGGTTTGAAAATCATCATTACGACGGCCTAGAAAGGCGTGCAACGGTCGGCAAAAGACCGAGGTTTGAAATGGCCATTATAACGGCGCAAAAAGGTGATTTTGAAGGTTTGAAAATGACACAGAAGGACTCATGATCAAGTAGCACATAAGCACTCACAGTTCATTATATTATGCATTATGCTGACACGGGTTTTGGCTTAGAAGGGTGGGTTACACACCAAGCAATCAAACCCCGGTTTGCGAGAGGGATACCAATCCAAACAAAATGTGTAAGGAGGGTGCGCCAGCCTCGTGCTCGAAAGTGATGAAAGCTCTTTGACGAAACATAAATGTGTGACGTCAATGGTATGCTTGACTCAATCGGGATTCAAAACGCGGGGATGAGAAAACTCACGCCGACGAGACGAGCCAATTGGTCGATAAAGGTTAGGTTGTGGGCCCGGACAAGGAACCCGACCGTGACCGTAATATCAATTAATGCATTCCAACCAAGACCTCGTTCGAGTCTCACCATCTAGGGATCACAAAGACGTAAGTGTCCTAGTTTTCCCCAGCGGAGTCGCCAATCTGTGCACATCGCCCACCTGCAAGCCCAGCTGATCTGTGGATATACAGCGGTCTTTTGAAAGCCACACTCGGCGGCGTAAAAATGCTTTTGACCGGATCGTTTTAGATCGGTCGGTTTCGTCTCGGTAAGGGTCTCGAAACGATTAGAGATGTTCAGAGTCGCCACCAAGCATTTGTGGGATGCTTGGAACCCGTTCGAAATCCACTTTATACCTCGGTCAAATCGAAGCACAAAGCAGCGTTTGGCATAGGTACTAAAGATAAGGAAACCGTCCCTCTTTAGCATCCTATCTCTAGAATGACTCTCGTACGCCCTAGATAAGCTCGTCCACTATCCAAAGTTTCTGAGTAAGAGGTGAAGGTACGTATTGGGAAGTCCTTTAATCAGACACCCAATCCCGCCCGCGGTAGCGGCTTCTACTGATCGATCTTGGTTGGTTGAATGCAAAAGTTGATAAAACGGTTTAAATGCATGAATGCGCATCCAATAATTTAAACCTAACATGTGAGATCTTTCTAAGTCGGTTGATTTAATCCAAGTATCAACTATAAGATGTCGAGTTGGATTAATGGTTGATTTGCATGCAAGACGGAAATTAAACATCCATTTACCGTATTAGGTTTATGGTGCATAACGTGATCCATTTGTCTTAGTAAAGCATTTTTCAAATATGATTTTTGAATGAGCAAACAGTCATCTGATCCGTCCTATATCCGGGCTAACCGGAGTCGGGATTGTCCTAGACTAATGCTGGAAAGGGAACAGGCCCTGTGCCAGACGGCCATATGAGGCGCGAGCATGCCGGCGCTGTAAGGGGGCCTCCCCTGGTTTTGGAAATAAGAAAGAAGGGGCATATTTTAGGCTCGGGTCAACCAACGGTTATATGCCGTGTTCTGTCCGTTTGGAAAACGTTTATAAAACGTATTGAAAAATGGGTATTTGACCCGATTTGGTTTGAAAGGGTCGTTTAGACCGTATTTGTTGATTTGAAGAACGGGACTTAAATAATCGTCATTATTTTGATGATATTCGGTGTCGGGTTCGACTTGAAAAGCTTGACATGAATAGTTTTGAAAATAATTATGAACTAATTGTTTTAAGCTCACTTGAATATAATTAGTCGATACTCATCATCGTACCCGGGTTAAAATCCGGCATGGTATGTAGAACCAAGGATGAGTTTGTGTTGGTGACTAATATGCTTGTTTTGAAAATGTGAAGAAATGATGAAAGGCTTTAAAATACCTCCCAAAATGTAAAGAAATAAAAGGCTTTAAATTCCTTTTAAATGTTATTAACCAAATATTATCACCGAAACACGGATTTAACCGTCATGGTATGAGGAACCAAGGGTGAAAAATGTTTTATGGTTAAAATTTGTAAAAATAAATAAGAGGGTTAGAAAACATTCGAAATGGAAAAAACCGATTACAAATATGAAAATGGATTAAAGGGGAAAGACGAGAACAAACACGGTTGAGTTCTGACCTGGGCACCCCATTGAGGCACGAGCCTATCTGCACAATAAGGGGCTTCTGCCTAAGGCTAAAACTCAGTTTTGGCTCGTTTATCCCATGTTTTGGATCGTGTTATGCTTGTTTTAGAATGTTATAGTCATAAAACAAATGAATACATGATAAAAGAAGGATTTTTACACCCTCATACTTACATGTTTAGTTATGGCGAGAAACCGACGTAAGTGTAACAACTCGTTTGGTCGGAAAAGACTCGGTTTAAAACCGTTTTGGTAAGTAAAAAGAGTGTTTTATTAAGATTAGTGACGGTGTAGTGGTCGAAGTGGTCGGTCAAGTGATTTAATGCACGATGACGGTACCAAACAATGTGTAAGGCTTGTATTTACGATCGGTAGGTCGAAAATACGCGTCGAATTGTGACTTAGGAAGTCGAGTCGAGAATTTTAAGGGAGAAAAGAGGGGGCGGACACTCGCGTAAGTTCTCAAATGGGGGCATTTGAGGGGTATTTATAGGAAAATGAGTGATTGTGTGAGTTTTGAGCGACGTGGCCACCTGGGCTGCTCAAAGAGGCACGGGCCACGTCGCTGGTCTTCGAGTTGTCCTGTCACTTTCACACAAGTGCAATCATGTTTTGTTCTATCCTAGGATTTGTAGTCACATGTTTGGTACTTGACCATTTATGAATTCGGGAAATCTTAGTATAGAAGGCTTTGAATGTTTTGGTTTTGGTGGTTGACTCGGTTTGACACGTTGTTGGAGTCGGGATTTGAATTTTTGAGTCGGTTTTTGGTTCGGTGTCGGTTTTGACTCTAGTTAGTGTCATTGCGACCCCGTCGTCGTGCATTAAACACTCCAAGTACTTTTGAAAAGTTTTGAAATGTTTTATTTTCGAAATCGTATTAAGTTTTCCGACGTAAAGTTGTACACAAACTGTCGATCAAACACCGCGATTACAAACCATGTTGTAGTCCAATAATCATCAGGTGTTTGTTGGAGTCTCAGCAGATACTGGGTATCTACAATAAAACGTATTGAAAATGGGTATTTGGACCCGTTTTGGTTTGAAAGGACCGTTTAGGTCGTATTTGTGTTGATTTGAGGAATGAGACTTGAATAATCATCATTGTTTTGATGATATTCGATGTCGGGTTCGACTTTTTAAGCTTGACATGAATAGTTTTGAAAATGAATATGAACTAATTGTTTTAAGTTCATCTGAATATAATTAGTCGATACTCATCATCGCACTCGGATTAAAATCCGACATGGTATGTAGAACCAAGGATGACTTTGTGTCGGTGACTAATACATTTATTTTGAAAATGTAAAGAAATTATGAAAGGCTTTAAAATACCTTCCAAAATGTAAAGAAATGAAATAAAAGGCTTTAAAATACCTCTTAAATGTGATTAACCAAATATTATCACCGAAACACAGATTAAACCGTCATGGTATTAAGAACCAAGGGTGAAAAATGCTTTATGGTTAAAACTTGTAAAAGAAAATAAAATGGGTTTAAAAATACTTGAAACGGTAAAAACCGATTACAAATATGAAAATGAAAAATAGAGGAAAAGAGGAGACCAAACACGGATTGGACTGAAGGCTGGGTAGGCTGCTTTAGGCGCGAGCGTGTGTACTACGTAAGTAGCCTCTGCCTCAACCACAAAGTCCGGTTTTGGCTCATTCTTCCCATGTCATGAAACAAGTAAAGACATGATAAAAGAAGGATTTTTACACCCTCATACTTACATGCTTGGTTTATGGCAAGAAACCGAGGTAAGTGTATCAACTCGTTTGGACGGAAAAGACTCGATTTAAAACCGTTTTAGTAAGTAAAAAAAGTGTTTTATTAAGTTTAGTGATGGTGTAGTCGTCGAAATGGTCGGTCAAGTGATTTAATGCACGATGACGGTACCAAACAATGTGTAAGGCTTATATTTACGATCGGTAGGTCGTAAATACGCGTCGGATTGTGACTTAGGAAGTCGAGTCTAGAATTTTAAGGGAGAAAGAGGGGGCGGACACTCGCGTAAGATCTCAAATAGGGGCATTTGAGGGGTATTTATAGGGAAATGAGTGGTTGTCTGAGTTTTGAGCGACGTGGCCACCTGGGCTGCTCAAATAGGCGCGAGAAATGTAGCACATCTTCGAGGTGTCTTGTCACTTTCACACAAATGCAATCATTATTTGTTCTATCCTAGCATTTGTATGCACATGTTTGGTACTTGACCATACATGAATCCGGGAAATCTTAACATGGAAGCATTTCAATGGTTTGTTTTTTGTGTTTGACTCGGTTTGACTCGTTGTTGGAGTCGGGATTTGAATTTTTGAGTCGGTTTTTGGTCCGGTGTCGGTTTTGACTATAGTTAGTGTCATTGCGACCCCGTCGTCATGCATTAAACACTCCAGGTACTTTTGAAATGTTTTATTTTCGAAATTGTTTTAAGTTTTCCGACGTAAAGTTGTACACGAACTGTCGATCAAACGCCGCGATTCCAATGCATGTTGTAGTCCGATAATCATCGGGTGTTTGTCGGAGTCTCAACAGATACTGGGTATCTACAGAGCCCCCACTTTGACTGAGGCTTGGACAGGGCGAAAGTTAAAGTAGAGCCCCCAGGTCAATCGAAGATTACAACCTGGAGACCCAAGCGACGTCAAGGCGGCTCGAAAGGATTCAGGCCAAGGACCTGCCGTCGGGAAGGGCGACGCCAAGGCGACTCGAGGGTACGAGCCAAGGACCTGTTGTCGGGAAAAGTTTAGAGTCTGTCGACTGTCGGTGCGGGTCATTTAAATTCCGTTAGAATACGTACAAAAGCTCGCCAGCCATAAGAAGGAGTCATACCTGAGGCATCTTCGGATATGTCCTTGCGTGTATGCGGACAAAGGCTCGCCAGCTGTGGTGCGTACATGAGGAGCGCTCGCCAGCCACGATGCGTAGTAAGGCTTGCTAGCCATGGGGCATATATGAGGAGGGCTCGCCAGCCGCGGTGCGTAGTAAGGCTCGCCGGCCATGGTGCGTACATGAGGAGGGCTCGCCAGCCGCGACGCGTTGTAAGGCTCGGCAGCCATGGGGCGTATTTGAGGAGGGCTCGCCAGCCGCGGTGCGTTGTAAGGCTCGCTAGCCATGGGGCGTATGAGGAGGGCTCGCCAGCCGCGGTGCGTAGTATTGCTCGCCAGCCATAGGGCGTATATGAGGAGGGCTCGCCAACCGCGGTGCGTTGTAAGGCTCGCCAGCCATGGGGCGGTCGGTTGATCGACCGTGACCATAGCCGCGTTGGATGGGCCTGTTTTGGAAATAGCGGACTCTTGATGCCGCCGTGGAAATAGTGAATTTTGAATTTCACTATTATTGTTTTTAAAATAAGCGGGTTCCGCGAGGAAACCCGCAGTTGACATTTGAAGAAATAGTGAATTTTGAATCGTCACTACTCGTTTTTGAATTTGAAGTGGCGGTTTTACTCGCCGTTTGTTTGAATTTTGAAGGAAATAGCGAATTTTGAATTTTCACTATTACGTTTGGAGTGACGGTTTATGTTGCCGCCGTTGACATGTGAAGGAAATAGTGAATTTTGAATCTTCACTATTGCTTTTGAAGTGACGGTTTATATTGCCGCCGTTGACAGATGTGGTGAAAATAGTGAAATTTGATTTCCAACTATTATTCTGAAAATGACGGTTTTAATTTTCGTCGTTCGAAATTTGAAGAAATAGTGAATTTGAATTTTCACTATTATTTTTGAAAATGACGGTTTTAATTGCCGTTAAATCAAAATTTGAAGAAATAGTGAATTTGAATTTTCACTATCATTTTTGTATTTTGCAAAATGACGGTTCCTAATGTAGTCATTGAAAATTTGAGGTTTGATGGGAAATTGGGCCAAAGCCCAAAATTCCGCTACAATAGAGCAGGCAGCACCCCATTGAGGCGCGAGCAATTTTGCGAGGTAAGGGGCCTTCCCTATTTTCCTGTAAAAGACGCGAGATTGGTTTGCATACCGTTCTCATTTCATCTTCTTCAACCTCACGACAAAACCGCACAAAACCGACATTGTTGGTCTTTTAGCTTGATCCCATTCGTGCCATTATTAACATGTCATCTTAAGGTATGTATTTCCTCATGAATCCTTTTGAATTTGTTGGTCTTTTTGATAGATTGAATTAGGGCGAAATGTTTACCCTTGAAAATCGATTTGGGCGTTTTTGATTGAGCCCATTTCGAGTGAAATTGATAATTGCATTAGGTTAGAAACCTGTTTAGGAGTATAGGGGTGCTTTTAGTTTGCATTTTGGTCCCCGTTTGCGTCCCCTATGCTCGAAAAACGTGAGTGAGGCGAAGAAACCGTCTCATTTCACAATGCCAAGTTTATTTGCTTGGGTAATGGGTCCCACTAGGTTGCATTGTAGTTGGGAAAGACCGTATTTGCCATTGTGGACCTTTGTTGGGTATTGTGGGCAAAATTGGAATTTTTGCCTTTTGTGACGGTCTTATGTCTGACAGAATAAGCACCTGTTTGGGTTTTGATTTGAGTCAGTTTGCCTTGAAATGGACCTTATTGGTAGTTTAGGTCGCTTTGAGGCGTGATAAAACCACGTTGCCTTGTTGTGGTCGAAATTTTGACCGGTTTGCGCTTAAATTTGCGTAGGAATTACCTTTTTTGAGTCGTAGAAAAATACCCTGTCGCATCGGGAACGTATTTTGGTTTGTTGGCGGACCTTGTACGGGTCTTGGGGTGCCGTTTTTTTGTTTTGGTTGTTTTAACTCGTCTTTTGCTTGAAAAGAAGGGCGAGTCGTTTTTTGTGCGTTTTTTTTGTAAATTGTTTTTGTTTGGTTGGGTTTGGGCGGGATTGCCCTTGTTCTGCTTTGCAGTTTTTTTTTTTTTGGATTTGTCCATTTTACGTTGTCGTAATGCCGAAATTTTGGCTGACGTCCTTTGTTTGCAGGAGAGTGTTCGGGACCTACTGCGTCTCTTGCTGTGACTTTAGAGGACCTGTTTGGGACAGGGCCGGTTAGTACTCCGGTTAGTGCACCTGCCGTGACAGTGGAGGACGCTTCTGAGGAGGACGGGCCCTCCGAGGAGGCTATTAGGGCCGAGAGGGGCGCTGAGGTCCGTGAGGAGCACGTTGTTGGGGCTTCTAGCTTTGAGAGAGCTCAGACTGGGTCTGAGGCTGGTCCTTCCGGGAGGAGGGTTACTAGGAGGAGACGAGCTCCTCGACCGACCAAACGGACGTTACAGAACGTCTCCAGGATCGTTCAGATGCCTCCTATCCGTCACGTCGAGTCGCGTGGGTCGAAGAGGTGGAGAGTGGAGATGGTTGAGGATGACGCTCACGTCGCGGGTTGGGACGTTAGACGGGTTACAGCCCCGCGGGAGCTGAACCTGCGGGCGGCGCCTGCTTGGGCCAAGGGTTTCGACTGTAGCCAGTTGCTGCTTCGACTGGACAGGCACATCTCCTACCGTGCACATGAGGGCTTGGTAAGTCGTGTCACCTGGTTGAACTTTCGTCACTTTTCGAAGTATCAGACTTAAATAGGTGTTCTGACGTTGTCTATTTTTGATTTCAGGAGATCGGCACCATGAGGACTTTCTCAGGCTTCACTACCTACCTGGGCTTTTACGACGTTCTCCGAGCCAGTACGAGCGCGTTGATAGAGAGGTCGGTCGTTGGTGGCCGCTTTGCGGGACATTCACAGGTCTTCGATTAGGTCGAACCTGTGTCTGATCCGTGCCATGTTGGATCGGTACTGGGATACGACGTCGTCATTCCACATGGAGTTCAGGGTGGTCGACGTGACCTTAGAGGATTTTGCCATGATATCCGGCCTCCCTTGTGGCGAGACGCCTGTTGAGTTCACAGAGACACCAGAGAGGGTGTCTTCTCCTACGGTTACTCATCTGATAGGTACTGTTTTGCCTGAGCCTTCTAACGTTACTCCGTACCTGATCGCGAGCTCGTACGTGAGAGACCACTTCAGAGGGAGAGCGGTGGGTTATGCTTCGGCGCCGTTGGCGAGTCCGGAGGCTGAGGCTAGAGCAGACGCGCAGGAGGCGCGGTTGTGGTTGTGGTACTTCTTGGGTGCCACGTACTTTGGTGACAAGGGTCAGCGCTTGTCGACCAAGGTACTTCCTCTCCTCGGTGACCTTGACACTTTGGGTCAGTTTGACTAGGTCACGCCGGCTTTGGCGAGTTTTACCCGGTATATGCACGCAGCGGTGCATCCAGAGGCAGTGGGAGATGGTAGTGCCTCTTCTTTGGTTGGTCCCGGCCTCATCTTGGAGGTACGAGCTTTTTTTTTCTGTAGTTTTGTGTTTTATTTTGATTTTGATTTTGATTTTGGCAATTTTTTGGAAAGATTGGTTGATTTGTGTTTGTTGTGTTTGGTTACAGGCTTGGTTGTACGCTTACTTTGTCCCTCTGCGTCCGGGGACTACGGGTGGTGTCCCTTCGACTTACCATGCTATGAGGGCTTGGACGGTGGCTCGGAAGAAGTCGATTAAGTCAACTTACGAGGACTGCAGGCGTCGTGTGAATGCCCTTCGAGTTGCTGACATAAGTTGTTGTCCCTTACTCTTCTTCTTTATAGAAATAGATAGAGATTGGATGACTAGGTAGCTTAGGAAGCCCCCAGCCGGTTGCGTAGCTTTGTCTTGAATGCAATTTGTCGGGTGGCCTTGGGAGCACTACACAGAGGTGCCGTCCGCTGTTAGGGAGCGTCTGCGGCCTCGCAGCTCCCAGCGTTTGTACTTGGACACGGCGATCGAGCTGGTTTGGTACCTGGGCGAGCGTTTAGTTCATCAGTGCTTTACTGAGACTTTCCTGGTACCAGTCGGCCCGCCTAGGGCGTTGTTCCAGGAGTCGACTCCTGACGAGGTTGAGGAGCACCTTTACGGTCAGGGAGGTGAGAAGTTGTTGCTACGGGAGGTCGACTACGACACCTTCCGGTTGTCGAGGCTTTCCTGGTACCCGATCGAGGTATGTTTTCCTCTGTTTTTTTCATTTTCACTGCCTCTTTGATAGGAGGGTTTGTTACCTTTGATGTGGACCCAAATTGCAGGGAGTCGACATGCTGATGAGGACTCAGCCCCCAGTTTTCCCGGCGGAGACCACCTTTCAGGGGTCGGGTGGCGAGGAGCTACAACTGCACTTGCCAGAGCCTGTGGTTGCTGAGGTGACCGACGTTGGCATAGAGTGGAGGTTGGTCGTTCTGAGGGTGAGTTCTTGACCTGAACATTTTCCTCATTTACGTTTTGCCTTGCATTGTACTGAAGGACCTTCTTGGTTGTAGGTGACGACCGCTAGTCATCAGGCTTTATGGCGGATGGCTAACCGCTGGAGGGCGCTTGCTGGTGACCTGGCTGCGAGGGAGGCTCGGCTTTCTCAAGTACTTTTTGTGTGTTGTTTTTGTGTATTTTGTGTTGCATTTCACGTTTTTAGATCTTGATGACCTGTATTATGTTTTGTAGGATATGGGATCCGGCAGAGCTTGCTCGGGTCCGTGCTGAGTTGGATACAGCCAGGTCGACAATCGAGGCCCAGGGGTTGGGGATCACCCGTCGAGACCAGGAGCTGAGGCGTCACAAGGACGTGCTGCGGAGCCGAGATGCGGAGATTGCTTCTCTTAAGGCTCAGTTGGCTGCGGCGGAGCAGCTTCACGTCGAGATGGAGCACGAGACGCTGGAGAGTTCTCCGGAGAGAGAGTCTGAGCAGATGGTAGTGTCTGCCTTGGCTGCGACTCCTCGTAAGACCGAGACTGGTCCGACGGGAGGCGCAGAGTAGTTGTAGTAGCTTGTCCGTGTCTTGGACTCTTGCTTGTACACATTTATATTTTGCGTGAGGCGGTTTGTATATATGTGTTTTTGGATTGTGGTTCATTTTGTGATTTTTCGCTTTTTTTTTGTTGTGTTTCGAAGGAGCACCGTCGGCTGTCAATTCTCCTTTTGCTTTGCATCAGTTCCTGCATCGTTAGTGTAGAAAACAGGCGACAGGTAGCACATACTCATAAACGCGAACACGTAAAAAGCATTTGATTGAAAATAAAATTTAACCGCGACGACACGAAGTTAAAAAAATTGAAATTTGAAATGATTTCTTGAAAATTTGCGACAAGTCGTCGCGTTTGGACTCCAAAAGGAATTGATTTGAATATTTTTGAGCAACTAACTCGTGTCTTGAATTAAATTGCATCGAAATTATTGAAATTGATTTGTGACTCGGAAAAAAATTCAAACTCAAACCGTCAGGGATGAGTTTTAAAAAAGATTTTTACGAGTGTATTTGATTTGATTTTTTTTGTGACATCAAGACTTGAATTTGTGAGTGCTTGAAATTTTGAGGAAAACTGACGTCATGTTATCAATTTTCAATTTTTATTTTTGCTGGAAAATTGCGAAAAAGCGAAAAAATTTTGGAATTTTGATTGACATGAAAACGATCCGTCACGGATCGGGGTGACTAGCCCTTCCCCCTTTTAAAAAAGAAAGAAAAATCCGTATGTTTAAAGATGCGTCAAGGAAACCGTGTCGGATTTCGTAAAACGCGAAAACAAGGAAATGTGAGTGTGAGGAAACACAAAATGTCCCGGACCATCACGAAGAGGCGCGAGCATTCCGGCGGGAGGTTTGAGGTGTCAAGAGAAAACACAACTTGAAAGGGACAATTCAAGGTGGGAATCCTGAGAACAGGCCCAAAGAGGCGCGAGCTGCTTGGCGATAGGAAGCAGCTCTCTCTTTTTTTCTGAAAAACGCGCTGATTGTTTTGTATAAATAGTTATGTTTGTGCTTCATTGTTTCATCATCCGAAAGACATCTCTACAAAACCTCTTCTTCCTCTTCCACAAAAATATTTCATGGATGCCTTTGAGAATGCATTGCGACAATGGTGCCAGGATTTGTCACCTCCCGAAAAGTATCAACTCATTTGCATGGGAGTTGGTCAATTATTGGTGCTCCGTCAAGTCAAGGTTCAATCCTCATTTCTCGAAGCATGCTCTCGGTTTTGGAATTCGAAACATCATGTTTTCGTTTTCCCGAAAGGCGAAATTTGTCCACTAGCCGAAGAAGTCGGAGCCATTGGTGGGTGGCCGGGTTGTGTTTCGGTGCTTCCTCCGACTCGGTTGTGCTACAAGGAGAAATTACGTTCGATGTTGGGTTTGTCGACAAGTCAAGTCAACTTCCTTCTTGCTCCACAAGGTGTGGATATGTTGGCTCTTATCGAGATCTTCTCGAACCGATTGGATGCCAATGTTTCGGAGGTGGCTAGGAGAAGGGCTCTTGCCTTTTACCTTGTCCATGTATACCTCTTTGTTGATGTTTTGAAGAAGGAGGAGCCAAAATGCTATGGTAGCATGACCCTTGTACATGTGTCTGAGCAAATGGAGCAGGATAGAGATCCATCATGGTTGGTGCTTGGCGAGATCATCCAAGCTTTGGACAAGGAAGGCTGTTGTGGAGAAGTTCCCTCGTTTGGATCTCCAAGGATCCTCCAAGTGTGGCTATTGGAGAGGCTAAGGTATGTAGAGCCTCCGGTTGATTCTTCTTCTTATTCTTTCCGTCACCCTACTATGAGGAAGAAGTTGTACTCGGATAGCTTTGCTTCCACCGAGGCTTATTGGGCCACAAGATTGGCGGAGAAAGGTGGTCCTCACATCCGTTGGGTGGTGCCATGGTGGCACTTGGGTCCTTCACGGGGTTGACCGCTTTGGGTGCTACTCCTCGTTCTTTGATGGTGGTGGATTTTAAGTTCGCTTCGTTCATTTATCCCGAAAGGCTCATGAGGAAAATAGGGCGTCAACAAAAGGTGCCCGCTCAAGATACTCTTGTCCAGGAGAATGTTTTTCGGAACTCCGAGCTTGTGGAGGTCTTCGAAAGATGGTGGGCCACTCGGCCACTTTGGGAGGTACCAAACCCCGTTGCCACGACATGGGTGACTCCCGCTTATGTCAAGTGGTCAAGAGCGTCGTCCTTGGAGGAGAGGTCCAAATTCCGTAAGGACGAGGTTGTCGATTTAAAGTATCGAGAGGTTGGCAAGGCCAACCGTGCGTTTTTTTTAGGATTATGTTGATGGGGTTAGCTCGGATGTGATGAGACCACCAAAGAAAAGAAGCTCGGGTCCCAAAAATGTATTGGGCCGTGCATGGGCTCGTTTCGGGCCGAACATGAGGTCTTGCACTAGACCAGAGGCCGTTGCCGTTGTAGATCCGTTGAGGATCCATTCCGAAGAGGAAATCCGTGTTAGGCGGGCCAACAAGAAGAACAAGGGGAAGATGTACCCCGAGGGAAAAGGCAAGTGTAGAATGGAGGAGTGAAGATTTCCATTACCCACTTTATTATTATGTTGTATTAGTGTTGTGAGTTTTTTATTATGTTGTACTAGCTATGTTTTGTGTGTTTTGTGCTAGTTTTATTATGTGAGGTGTTTTAGTCGACACCTTAGCTTTGACAAGTTGTAGACTCGTCGAGCTTTATTTTTTGTTGAAGTTGTAATCCCTCCCATTATTAATTAAATAAGAGGATTACTTGTGTCGAAATTGTGAACGCTTGTTTCTACCATCCATTTTGTAAAGGCAATTCGATTTGAATCGTCCTAAACATTTGCACTTGGGAAAGTGGGATTTTTGTGGGAAAGGAGAAAGGCTCATATTTTGTATTTTTGGGGAAAAGGGAAAGTTTTTCCCTTTCTTTTTTTTGAAAGTTGATGTGGGTGATGTTTTTTTTTATTATGGGGATGGTTATTTTTTATTATGGGGATGGTTGTATCCTTCTCGTGTACGAAAGGACTACCTACGTATTCACCTGAAGAGGTGAAATCAAACCATGCTCGTAGTTCGAAATGTTTTGTAAATTTTGATTGGGTTTTGTGGTTGTATCCCTCATGTATAAGAGGGACTGCCTACGTATCCACCTGAAGAGGTGAAATCAAACCATGCTCGTGGTTTAGGGTTTTTTTTTGTTTTAGTGCAAATGGATGTTGCCTTTGACACATCAAAGGACATTCGAAACGGGCAAAGTGCCGCAACATAGACTCGATAAAACATGCAATTTCAAATCAGAACGCGTTGAGAAACTTGACTTGAAAAGGGTTGAGGTGGTTGCTAGTTGTAAAACTAGGGTTGAGGTCGTTGGTTGCTATGGTTCAAGGGTAGTATTTCTTGAGTTGGTCCAGGTTTGTCGGGTTTGTAAAATCCTCCCCATCTAGGTCACTCAGTCTCACTGCGCCCCCCGAAAGTATTTTCTTGATCAGGTATGGCCCGGTCCAATTGGGTTTAAATTTTCCCCTCAGATCGACGGGTAGTGGTGCTCGGACCGACTTGAGGACCAAGTTGCCTTCCTGGATGTTCCTGGGTTTGATCTTCTTGTTGAATGCTCGTTGTATACGTCGTTGGTATAGCTAGATGTTGTGCAAGGCGTTGAGCCGCCGCTCGTCTAGAAAAGTGAGTTGCTCGTACCTTCGACGGGTCCATTCCGCCTCGGGGACCTGACTCTCTAGTAGGATACGTAGAGAAGGGACATCTAACTCTACCAGTTGAACCGCCTCCATACCGTATGCTAGGTAGAAGGGTGTGGCACCTGTCGGTGTTCGAATGGAGGTTCGGTATCCCCAGAGTGCGAATGGGAGTTTGCTCGGCCAATCGCGGTAGTTGTCTTACATTTTCTTGATACTGGTGACAAGAGTTTTGTTAGCGGCCTTCACCGCTCCGTTGGTTTGGGGACGGTAGGGGGATTATCGATGTCGCTTGATCTTGTATTTCTCCAGGAAGGCCTGAGTTTCCGCCCGGAAGTGAGAGCCTTGATCGGTGATGATTTAATGGGGTACCCCATATTGGCAGATGATGTTGTTTTGGATGAACTTGGCCACTTGTTTGGCGGTCAAGACTGCATATGACTGTGCTTCCACCCATTTGGTGAAATAGTCGATGGCGACGAGGACGAAGCAATGCCCCTTGGTGCCTATCGGGTTAACCTTCCCGATGATGTCGATGCCCCGGGTTGAGAAAGGCCATGGTGATGTAATGGTATATAAAAGGGATGGTGGTATGTGTTGTATGTTGGTGAAGATTTGGCAATTGTGGCAATGTTTGACGTAGTTACGGCAATCGGCTTCCATGGTGGTCCAGTAGTAACCCAACCGCATGATCTTTCGGGTAAGCATCATTGCGCTCATGTGAGGGCCACATTCTCCGTCGTGGACCTCTCCCATGAATTTTTTGGCTTTGTGATGGCCAATGCAAAGGAGGAGAATCCCTAGTGTGCTCTTTTGTATAGTTGATCTTGGTTCATCACGAATTGTGACGCAAGTAAACAGATGGCTCTTTGTCCTCTTTGATCAGAGTCGGGAGGGAACTCGTTTTTGGTTTTGTATTTGAGGATGGCTTGGTACCAAGGCTCGGCATGGTTTTCCTCGTCGTTGTTGATGGCACAGATGTGAGCCGGCTCGCTCCTTCTCTCGACACATAGGGGCATCGATGTCATGTCGTCAGGTATATTGAGGAGCGCGACAAGTTTTGCTAGGGCATCAGCAAATTGATTTTCCTGTCGTGGAAAGTGGAAGTAGTTGACTTGGTCGAAGAACTCCCCTTGATTGATTTTCGCTCGATAGGGAGCTAAGCTGTCACTTCGAATTTTCCATGATCCGGACACCTGATTGATGATGAGCGAGGAATCGTCGTGGACCCTCAGTCTCTTGATGCCAAGTGTTATGGCTACTTGTAAGCCGATGAGGCATGCTTCATATTCAGCAGCATTGTTGGTGACGGCGAAGTCTAGTTTGACTGAGAGCGGAACATATTCTTTCTCTGGTGATATTAGAAGGATTCCTACCCCGAAGCCTCTCATATTAGATGCACCATCGAAGTATATGTCCCATGCGTCAGAGTCAGCACAAAGGATGTCTTCGTCAGGAAGTGACCATGCGTCGGTCGTTGGATCCTCGTTGACGGAATTCTCTGCTAGGAAATCGGCGACTGCTCTTCCCTTGATAACCTTGAGGGTTACAAACTTGAGATCAAACTCGGACAACATGAGTGTCCACCTAGACAGCCTTCCGTTTAGTACGGGTTTTTCGAAGATGTATTTGACCGGGTCCATCTTGGAGTAGATGTGGACCGTGTAGCTGAGCATGTAATGCCGCAATTTCTTTGTTGACCATACTAGGGCAAGGCATGTCTTTTCCAGTTTGGTGTACTTCGTCTCATACTCGATGAAATTTTTGCCGATGTAGTAGATGGCTCGTTCTTCGCCCTCGACTGTTTGTGCTAGCATTGCTCCCATGGCTGTGTCGGTGATAGTCAGGTATAGGGATAAAGGAGTCCCTGGTTTAGGTGGCATGAGGGCAAGAGGCTTGGATAGGATTTCCTTTATCCTGTCGAAGGCTTTTTTACAGTCGTCGTCCCAATCGGTGTGATCGGAGGCGCGAAGTTTCTTGAAGATTGGTTCACAAATCATGGTGAGCTTGGCAATGAAGCGGATTATGTATTGAACCTGAACGAGAAATCCCCGAATCTCCTTCTCGTTCTTAGGCCGAGGCATTTGTTGGAGGGCTTTGATTTTGGTTGGATCAATCTCAATGCCTCTTTTGCTGACGACATGTCCCAAGAGTTTTCCGGAGGTGACCCCGAATGCACACTTCTAAGGATTTAGTCTCATGTTATATTTCCGCATACGAGCGAAGAATTTCTGAACGGCGCTGATATGGCCGTCCCGTTCCCTTGATTTGACAATCATATCATCGACATATACCTCTACCTCCTTGTGCATAATATCATGTAGGAGAGTGGTAGCGGTTCTTTGATAGGTAGCCCCGACATTGATGAGGCCGAAGGGCATGATCGTGTAGCAATATGTACCCCACTGTGTAGTGAATGCAGTCTTGTGCATGTCTTCCTCAGCCATTTTGATCTGGTTGTACCCGGCATACCCATCCATGAATGATAGGAGAGCATGCGCGCGGTGTTGTCCACCAGAATCTCAACATGTGGTAAAGGGAAGACGTCCTTTGGACTCGCCTTGTTCAAATCCCTGAAGTCGACGCAAACCCGAATTCTCCCATCTTTCTTCGGTACAGGAACAATATTGGCCACCCAGTCAGAGTATTTAGACACTTTGATGAAACTAGCCTTGAACTGTTTATCCACTTCTTCCTTGATTTCCAGGGCCCATTCAGGTCGCATCCGACGCAGCTTTTGCTTTACGGGTTTAGCTTCGGGCTTAATGGGTATCCGGTGCTCTGCAATTTCTTAGTCAATCCTAGGCATATCTCTGTAGGACCAGGCGAATACGTCCTTGTATTCGTGGAGGAGGTCAATGAACTGTTGTCTTTCCGAGGGGTCCAGGGTTGTCCCTATCCTAAGTTCTTGAGGTGTGTTGTTGGTTCCTACGTTAATAGGTTCGGTCTCCTCAATGATGGGGGTTCTGGTTTCCCGTTTATCAAGTTCTTTGGCTAGGTGATGTGGGTAGTCACTCAAGTCAAATTCCTCATAGTTATTCAGAATTGTATTGCAGTTAAATTGAGACGAGTCATAAGCAAACTTAGCGTTCATTAAGTTGACACGAGCGAAAAGCTCGGAGAGGACAAATATCTCATGGTCAATCAGAGGCGACACAGTAGAGGAGGTGGCCCCTAGAATAGGCTCCAGGTTGTCACCTTCCATGGGAGTGGGGGTGACCCTAGTAGACTCATCAGCCTCCGAATCAGCCACAAGTTTGTGATAAAACAGTGGGAAGGGGACCTTGACTGGGACATCAGGAGCTATGACAGACTCTGACTCCGACTCAGACTCAGATTCTTCTTCACTTCCCCCTTTGAACATTGGGCCTTCTCCAGTTGTGATCTTGAGAATACGGCCTTGGCGATCGGTCCACTTGACGGTTTTCCTCCATCCCTGTGTAGCTTTCTCCGGGTCAGTATCAGAGATCAAGGCGGTCGGGTCAAATTGGTTGTCCTTCAGAGCGATGTTGATGATGTCCTTATAGTCGAGGTGCTTGATGTTATCCTCTCCAAAGAGGAGAGTGACAGCTTGTCCGTCGAGGCATGAGGATGGCTTAGACTCGGTTGATGCAGCTTCGGTGTTGTCGGGGATAAAGTAGCAGTCCTGGAAGACTTTTACACCCGGGTACCTGACCTTGGCCACAAAGTCATAGATCGGCTGCGGAAATCCATGGTAGAGTTCGGACTCTCCCTCGGGGACAAAGTATCCATTGAAGGTCAGATGATAGGGACGGAGGATAACTCCGTGCTTCTTGCGCTTTCGAACCAGGAGGTTCATTTCCTGGATATCTTCATCGGTAGGTTCATAGCCCAGTCCGAAGGGGATGTTGGGGACCTTAGCCTGTTTCAAGGGAGGTAATGTGCTCTTCAGTGGATTGAGGGGTAAACCCGGGAAATAACCCTGGCGCATCAGAATGCGGTTGACTGTGAGGTTGGCAAACGGGTCACAATCAAAGGGTGTTGATTCATCGGTTATAGCATTCACGGCTTGGAATCCCCACATTTCATGGTCGTCCTCCTCGATGGCTTGGGAGGCTATTCCCTTTTTCATGACGGCTTTGATCGGGGAAGCAGGAATCGTGATCGTTTTCCCGTTGAAGGGGACCTGATTTTCTGGTGAAGATTTGAAGTAACTGCCTTGATGGCGTGGATACAGGGACGTCCCAGAAGCATGTTGAAGGAGGCGTCGATGTCGACTACCTGAAAACTGGTTTGCCTCTTTAGTGGTCCGGTTGCGACAGTTAGAGTGATAAGCCCTGCGACCTTACGACGAGTGCCGGCATAAGCGCATACTCCTTGATTGGTTGGGACCAAATCAGCTTCTTTGATACCCAGTTTATGAGCCGTATTGAGGGGAATGACATTCACCGCGGATCCGTCATCCAAAAGGACCATAGGCATATTCTTTTTTAGGTATTGTACGGTGATGTACAGGGCCAGGTTGTGGTTGGCTAGGAAGGGAGGGATATCTTCGTCAGAGAAGATGATCGGGCTACTCAAATCAGGGACATCCCTTGTCATGTGTACCACCACTTCTTCCGGGGAGGAGGTAGAGGGCACAGTCAATTTTCCCAAGGCCTGTAGTAGAGCCTGCCGATGCTCGAAGGATGTGGCAATTAGTTGCCAAATTCAGATTTCGGCTTTTGCTTTCTGCAGTTGTTTGTGGATCGAATTCTCGAGACAACTTAGTCATTCGTTGTTAGAGCGACCGTTGAATTGTTCGGGTTTTGATAGGGGCGTCCGGACCCGAGTAAGGTGACCGATATCTTCCGCCTGTTTCACTTTCCCTGGGACAATAAAGACGTCTTCAACATCATCTCTCCAGATGCCATTGATTTCGGGATCTCGAGGGTGCCTTGGAGGGGTATTCCTCGGTGGGCAGTTTTTGTGAGGGACGTTTTTGTGAGGGTAGTTTTTGTGAGGTTGATTATTATGAGGGTAGTTATCGTGAGGTGCATGCCAGAATGGTTGTGGGAGCAATCCATCCGGGTGAGGGTAATTTTGGGTGCTCGGGGGACCTTCCCTCGGGCGTGGTGTTGGAGGATTAAAAATCAGTCGACGGTAGGCATCGTCAAGTCGGGTGATCCGTTCAGAGAGACTAGCTATAGCTTCCTCAACTTGTTGAAACATGGCAAGCATAGTTGCGGCACTGAACACAAATACCCCGTCTGAGGCATCCTTCTCCAGGGCATTCACCTCGTCATCAATTGGCAGGATGAGGTGTGAGCAGTCCAAGGTTGGCTCATCATCGGAGATAGCATGGATTCCCAAAGGGTTGTTTTGTTGTTTGGTTTAGGTTGTCGAGGCAAAGGCAATTCTCCTTTCTCGATCATGTCTTGGATGATGTGTTTGAGTTTGAAGCAGGTTTCCTTGTCATGACCTTTCCCTTGGTGGTAGTGACAGTAGGCATTAGGGTTCCAGAAGCGGGATTTCTTAGCATCAGATGGATCTGGGGTGGGTTCGATCGTTTGTAGTTTCCCTTGGTCCATAAGCCCCCTTAGGGCGCTTGCATAAGTTGACCCTATATTAGTGAACACTCTCTGGGGGCGCTCAGCTCTTTTGGTGGTTGGTTCAAGGAGGTTGACCTCATTAATCTTATTCGTTTGACCATAAGGACGAGATCCGGTTGATGTGGATCCTTGGTAGCCTCTACCGGTGGTTTTGGCTAGGGTACCCTTTCGGAAGTCGTCTTTAATGCATTTCCCAAGGATTTGCAGATCCTGGAACGTCTTGATGTTTTGGTATCTAAGTAAATTAACATACACCGGGCGGAGATTGTTGACAAATTTTTCTACCAAGGTTGACTCACTCGGCTTGCTGACCAACTGAGTACTTACTCTCCTCCAACGGGTTAAGAATTCAGTGAATCCCTCCTTGTCATTCTGGGTTAGGACCTCAAGAGTACGTGTATTGGCTTGGATTTCGACATTGTCGGTATATTGCTTAGCAAATTCAACTGCGACCTCATCCCAGGTAGTAAGGTTCTTCGGGTCAAGGGAGTAGTACCATTGGCGAGGGATCGGTTCCAAGGATGATGGGAAGATCCGGGTGAAGAGTTCATGTTTAACCCCTTTTATGGCCATGTAGTCTTTGAAGGCTCGAATATGATTGAGCGAGTCCACTACTCCCTTGAATTTGGGCACATCAGTTAGGGTAAAGTTGTCGGGTAGTTGGTCCCATACAGGTTCAAACCTTCGGTTGTTCTCAATATGGATATTGTTCCCCCGGGCTAGGAGTTGTTCTTCCAGGAGCTTGAGCCTGTTCTCAGTTTCCATCAAAGGTGGAGTGTTGTGTTCTCCAGCCTCCTTGTTTTCCAGGGTGTCGATACGGGTCTCGACACGATCCAGAGTGACCTTAAGAGTAGTGAGTAGGATGGCTAGCTGAGCAGTTGTGACATCTCTGTTGTTATTATTTTTTTTGGACGAAGCTGAAGACGGGGCCATGGTTCTAAGGCAAAAAAACGGCTCACATTATAACTCAATCCGACACGGTTCAAAGACTGAACGCAGACAATGCAAAGGACGAGACAAAAATCAGACTCAACAAGACGAGGGTGACCGTGTATGGTACCTCGGTGCTGACTCGATTTATGACGTGACGGTGTTGACCGAACTTTGACACGCGTCCACCGTAGCAGCGTGACACCATTGCACGAGTCTTGTGGTGAGACGACTCATAAGTAAAGACCCATAAGTACGTTTGCTTTGACTCGATAGACACGATGCGGAATTGGAATGGTGGACTGAAGTTTTCGAAAATAGAAATTTTCAAAAAGATTCATTTGTCGCTTTATGGACGGCTTCCAAAGATAGGGATCTCCGCAAGTCGGTCAGTTGACAGGGTTGTCTTAAGTTTGTTTGCAAAAGACGGTTTTGAGTTTCAGTCGGCTCGGAAAACAATGTACTGTTTCCCAAGACGGTTTTTGAAATTCAAAATCGTATGTTTTGAAAATCGGGTTTTGAAACGTTTGATAAGGTCTCGGGGACGGTGTATGGTCCTTGGGATCTCGCAAGTGTCTCGAGAAAAGGGTGTGTGCTTTTCTCGGGTTTTAAAAGAGCCATTGTCGGCGCGAAACGGGTTAAAATGCGTGTCTAGACGCGGCGATTATAACGGCGTAAAAAGGTGATTTGAAATGGTTGTAAAAACCGAGTTTGAAAATCGTCATTACGACGGCCTGGAAAGGCGTGTTGAAATGGTTATAATAACCGAGTTTGAAAATCGTCATTACGACGGCCTAGAAAGGCGTGTTGAAATGGTTATAAAAACCGGGTTTGAAAATCGTCATTACGACGGCCTAGAAAGGCGTGTTGAAATGGTTATAAAAATCGGGTTTGAAAATCGTCATTATGACGGCCTAGAAAGGCGTGTTGAAATGGTTATAAAAACTGGGTTTAAGAATCGTCATTACAACGGCCTATAAAGGCGTGTTGAAATGGTTATAAAAACCGGGTTTTGAAAATCGTCATTACGACGGCCTAGAAAGGCGTGTTGAAATGGTTATAAAAACCGGATTTGAAAATCGTCATTACGACGGCCTAGAAAGGCGTGTTGAAAAGCAACGGTCGGCGAAAGACCGAGGTTTGAAACGGCCATCATAACGGCGCAAAAAGGGGTTTTTCAAAGTTTGAAAAATGACACGGAAGGACTTATGATAAAGTAGCACATAAGCACTCACAGTTCATTATATTATGCATAATGCTGACACGGGTTTTGGCTTAAAAGGGTGGGTTACACACCAAGCAATCAAACCCCGATTTGTGAGAGGGATACCAATCCAAACAAAATGTGTAAGGAGGGTGCCCTAGCCTCGTGCTCGAAAGTGATGAAATCTCTTTGACGAAACAGAAATGTGTAACGTCAATGGTATGCTTGACTCAATCGGCATTCGAAACGCGGGGATGAGAAAACTCACGCCGACGAGACGAGCCAATTGGTCTAAAATGGTTAGGTTGTGGGCCCGAACAAGGAACCCGACCGTGACCGTAATATCAATTAATGCATTCCAACCAAGACCTCATTCGAGTCTCACCATTTAGGGATCACAAAGACACAAGTGTCCTAGTTTTCCCCAGCGGAGTCGCCAATCTGTGGACGTAGCCACCTGCGCGCCCCAGCGGATCTGTGGGACATAAAGTGGTCTTTTGAAATCCACGCTCAGCGGCGTAAAAAATGCTTTCGACCGGATCATTTTAGATCGGTCGGTTTCGTCTCGGTAAGGGTCTCGAAACGATTAGAGATGTTCGAAGTCGCCACCAAGCATTTGTGGGATGCTTGGAACCCGTTCGAATCCACTTTATACCTCTGTCAAATGAAGCACAAAGCAGTGTTTGACATAGGTACTAAAGATAAGGAATCGTCCCTCTTTGGTATCCTATCTCTAGAATGACTCTCGTACGCCCTGAATAAGGTCGTCCACTATCCAAAGTTTCTGAGTAAGAGGTGAAGGTACGTATTGGGAAGCCCTTTAATCAGACATCCAATCATGCCCACGGTAGCGGCCTCTACTGATCGATCTTGGTTGGTTGAATGCAAAAGTTGATAAAATGGTTTAAATGCATGAATGCGCATACAATAATTTAAACCTAACATGTGAGAGCTTTCAAAGTCGGTTGATTTAATCCAAGTATAAAGTAAAAGATGTCGAGTTGGATTTATGGTTGATTTGCATGCAAGACGGAAATGAAACATCCATTTACCAAATTAGGTTTATGGTGCATAATGTGATCCATTTGTCTTAATAAGACGTTTTACAAATACGGTTTTGAATGAGCAAGTTAGTCGTCTGATCCGTCCTATATGCGGGTTAGCCGGAGTCGGGCTCGTCCTAGACTAATGCTGGAAAGGGAACAGACCCTGCACCACGCAGCCAGATGAGGCGCGAGCCTATTGGCGATGTAAGGGGGTCTTCCCTGGTTTGAAAATAAGAAAAGAAATGGCATGTTTAGGCGCGGATCAGTCAACGGTATAAGACGCATTCTGACCATTGAAAAACGTATATAAAACATATTGAAAATGGGTATTTGGACCTGTTTTGGTTTGAAAGGACCGTTTAGGTCGTATTTGTGTTGATTTGAGGAACGAGACTTGAATAATCATCATTGTTTTGATGATATTCGATGTCGAGTTTGACTTTATAAGCTTGACATGAATAGTTTTGAAAATGAATGTGAACTAATTGTTTTAAGTTCATCTGAATATAATTTGTCGATACTCATCATCGTACTCGGGTTAAAATCCGACATGGTATGTAGAACCAAGGATGACTTTGTGTCGGTGACTAATACATTTATTTTAAAAATGTAAAGAAATGATGAAAGGCTTTAAAATACCTTCCAAAATGTAAAGAAATGAAATAAAAGGCTTTAAAATACCTCTTAAATGTGATTAACCAAATATTATCACCGAAACACGGATTAAACCGTCATGGTATTAAGAACCAAGGGTGAAAATTGCTTTATGGTTAAAACTTGTAAAAGAAAATAAAATGGGTATGAAAATACTTGAAACGGTAAAAACCGATTACAAATATGAAAATGAAAAATAGAGGAAAAGAGGAGACCAAACACGGATTGGACTTAAGGCTGGGCAGGCTGCTTTAGGCGCGAGCCAGTGTGCTACGTAAGTAGCCTCTGCCTCAACAAAAAAGTCCAGTTTTGGCTCATTCTTCCCATGTTTTGGACCATGTTATGCATGATTTAGCATGTTATAGTCATGAAACAAGTAAATACATGATAAAAGAAGGATTTTTACATCCTCATACTTACATGCTTGGTTTATGGCGAGAAACCGACGTAAGTGTATCAACTCGTTTGGTCGGAAAAGACTCGATTTAAAACCGTTTTAGTAAGTAAAAAGAGTGTTTTATTAAGTTTAGTGATGGTGTAGTGGTCGAAATGGTCGGTCAAGTGATAACGCACGATGACGGTACCAAACATGTGTAAGGCATATATTTACGATCGGTAGGTCGTAAATACGCGTCAGGTTGTGACTTAGGAAGTCGAGTCTAGAATTTTAAGGGAGAAAGAGGGGGCGGACACTCGCGTAAGTTCTTAAATGGGGGCATTTGAGGGGTATTTATAGGGAAATTAGTGGTTGTGTGAGTTTTGAGCGACGACGCCACCTGGGCTGCTCAAAGAGGCGCGAGCAATGTAGCACTTCTTCGAGGTGTCTTGTCGCTTTCACACAAATGCAATCATGATTTCTTCTATCCTAGGATTTGTATGCACATGTTTGGTACTTGACCATACATGAATCCGGGAAATCTTAACATGGAAGCATTTGAATGGTTTGTTTTTTGTGTTTGACTCGGTTTGACTCGTTGTTGGAGTCGGGATTTGAATTTTTGAGTCGGTTTTTGGTCTGGTGTCAGTTTTGACTCTAGTTAGTGTCATTGCGACCCCGTCGTCATGCATTAAACACTCTAGGTACTTTTAAAAAGGTTTTAAATGTTTTATTTTCGAAATCGTTTTGAGTTTTCTGACGTAAAGTTGTACACGAACTGTCGATCAAACGCCGCGATTCCAAAGCATGTTGTAGTCCGATAATCATCGGGTGTTTGTCGGAGTCTCAGCAGATACTGAGTATCTACAAGTGGGCGCCCTCATATCAAAACTAGTGCCTATTGTCTCGGTTGGTCACTACGTGGGTGGTTTAAAGTATGGATGAACGCTATGTGGAAGTTGTATAGTAGTATGCTTGCATGAATGTGTGAGTCACGTTAAGTTCACGTATGATATAGTGCTTACCATGATACATCTAAGTGTGGAAGTTGAATGTTAGGGTGTTAAGAGTATTATGCTTAGAAGTAGTAGTATATGTTGGTATACGAATGATGACTTTGCTTTTGAATCTTTACACCGTGTACTAAAAGAATGCATGTTAGTGTATTTGTCATATATGATCGGTGAATTATGTTGGTAGAGTAGTCATTAGTACTACGATATTATACAAAAGACGGTAAAATGGGATGACGCATAAGCTAACTTGGGTGAGTCACCGAAAGCCGGTGGACTCCTGAACCTTCTCTTTGTGTTACAGGGATTTCATCGTTTTCTTTCGACTCAAAATTTCCAGCCGTAAGCAACCACTCTACCGAGTACGAGTCCGCACTCGGCCGAATGACGGTGCACTCGACCGAGTGGGCCGGACACTCGACCGAGTGGACCATTTTCCAGAGGGTAGAAACTTTCTGGAAAACAGGCCACTCGATCGAGTAAACTTCCACTCGACCGAGTGAAAGTTCACTTGACCGAGTGGAGCTGGGCTGAGATTTACACGGGTTTGATTCCCTTTTTCTTCATTCCTTATCTTCTTCATATCTCATTTTCACCGTATTCCAACAACACCAAAATTCCTCTAAAACTAATTCTAAAAATCCGTTGTTGGTGATTTGCTACTTGGCTAAGTTTTCCACTCACGATTTCCGTCTCAAATCTCTCCTAACTAGCAATGTAAGTAGACCATTCTTCTTCTTACTCCTTCATCTTGAATTTTCTAGATCTACACTAGTGTGCTTGAGGTGTGTCAATTAAATTCATGCTTTTGCTTAATTCATAGTGACAAATAGCTTTCTACATTGTAGTTGTTGCTAAAAATCAAGTTTTTATGTCAATTCTACCACCTAAATTGAATAACAAGAAAATAGATACATGAGCTTGTATGTGGACTTTTGGTGCTTGTTGTTGAATCTAATTGGACAACAAGGGCTTAACCTTTGTTGTTATGGATGTATTTGTTTAATATGCGAAAATTTCGCCTTAAATGTTCGTCTTAAATTTTCAAATTTTAGACAAGTCATTCCTAAATTTTTAATTTCCTTGAGTAAAAGTTGGTTTAATTGCCTTATAAGACTACCCTTCTTATTGGTAATGCGGTATGTAATCTCAAAATGAAAATTTTTCCATCTTAAAAATTTGGTGAAAACTCTTGAAAAATTCCTAAGTGTCCATGAACAATTTTGATTTTTGTCTTGAAAATGGTTTGAGAAGTGCTGACAAACTAAGAATTTGATGGTTATTACTACACTATGAGGAGAATCAAGAAAGTTTCATCTGGAAATGCAAATAGATTTCTCAAAATTGGATACTCACTATGTCAAAAACTTCATTCTTTTTCATGCTCACTACTTGGTCAAGTATTAAGTTTAGGGATCGGGGGAGAATTTTATCCACTCCCAAAGTTAATTATAAGTCTCATCTTCCATGTCTTGTGTGCCATTTCTCTTGTAGCATGTCAAGGAACACGAGGAGCAACCGTGGGAGAAACAACCGCCAACCCCAACCCGAACCGGAGGCACCACCCGCCTTTACCCATCCGGGATACCCAGGGTTAGAATTCGAAAGTGAACCCCATAGGAATACCTTCTTAGCCCTCACTGAGAGACGTATGATCGCCACTAGGTGTGTGTCAAAGAGTGCCTTAGAAGCCTTGGGGATAGAGGTGCAAGTGCACGACATCTTTAGCGTACTTGGGATGGAAGGATTGTATAACTTAGCGGAAATAAGCTACCTCATCCTTACCCTAGAATTCTTGAGCTCCTTCCTCTACAATCCAAAAGACCACACCGTGAGCTTTCGACTCAAGAACGCCTCATTTCACCTATTTAGTGATGTCTTTGCGGAGCGGGTAGGTGTAGGAAAAAGAACCACCCATACTCTTGACAAGGTGAGGAAGGAAATGAAAGCCACAAAATACACTGACCTTTACACGGGTAACCGCAATACCGCCGTTAGTGCAATGAAAATAAATGACGTGAAACACCCCGTTTTGAAATTTTTCCTTCGCCTTTTGACCAACCTCCTTTACGGGAGAAAGGACCATAGTAAACTCAATTCCTCAGAAGTGCTACTTCTAAGATCCTCCCTCAATCCATACTATGAGAGGTGTTTTTACTTTAGCTCCGTGTCTATGGTGTGCTTAGCGTTTGAAAGGATGACCAAGTTCGATAAGTGATCCTTTGATTGTGGTGCTCTAGTGACTAGACTAGCCAAAAACCTCTTGGGTTGCAAACTGGGGGCAATTGATAGACACATGAGAACGGAAGTGCCATACTTCGACATTGCCTACATGAAAGGCATGTTTTGGATTGTGGATAGGAAAGACAAAAAGGGGTACTCATGGAGAGTGAACACGGACTCATATATGAAAGCCCCGCAAATGGGGGATTGCCCGAAATCTCTCACTTACCCGAACTAGCACACCTCGTCCTCCGGCCCGATCCTACCTCATTCCCGAAAGTCTTACTTACACTCTTTCTAATGAAGCGGTACGAGGGGGACCAACCCCGCGACTCCTTTCCGACCCTCCTAGGACCTTTCCACATGCCCCCACCATCCTCCTTTGTGCCCATGCCTTCGCCGCCCTTTGATCGCCCTAGACACTCCACTTACGCCCCGTCCTCGTCTTTTATGCATGAACCCCCACCGTACCACGAACAACCAAGGCACTCCATGCATATGCCCTCTTTCACCGGAGGATACAACAAACATTCATCGCCTTACAACCACCAATACCCCATGCCGGACCTAATTGAAAAGGTGAACAACTCCTTGGTCCTAAGAGACGTGCACAAATTCACCTATAACTAGGGAATCAGACCGAAGGAATATCCTAGCTTTTTGTCCGGGGATGGGGACACTTCCGGAGTATTCAAAGCCTATGGTATTTATCCCTCGGATTCGGGTCATAGAGTTCCTCACGGCGAGGACACTTGCTTGGTCCTTGGGCGGGACCGCACTATACCACCGAGAGTTTTTTTAATGATACGCATCAAGGTGGAGGCTATCAAGAGAATGTGGGTGGTGACTATCAAGGTAATGTGAACAGTACTTACAACGAAGAAGTGGGAGGTGTCTCTTATGAAGGCGGGGGCAATATTTTCTACGGAAGCGGGAGTGGAGGAGGAGGAGCATCTAGTTGGGCACCAGGACTTATGGAGCATAATGGCCGCTACGTCAACGCCATAGTAGAGGATACATCGATGAACACCTGGGGCGACACCAGGAGTAAGGAGCTTAGCACGCGGAGGGAGGAGTCACCGGTAAGCAACCAAGGAGCCCTGGTTTGGTGGGTGAAGAGGCTTGGCAAGAGGAGAAAGTCATCTTCTTAATTTTATCCACTTACGTGGAAACTTGTGTAACCTTGTCGGTTGAGTCTCGGACAATTTGCTTTTCTCGCGTTGTAAACGCGACCATAAGGCCAAAACCTAGTAGATGTTGTGTGGTGGGATGATATTATGATCACCATTGAGACTCTTTTACAAGTATGATTGACCATTGGTAAGTTTAGAGACATGGATGATCGGATTTTAGGACTATCAGGTATCACTCGACCGAGCCCCGTTTTCACTCGACCGAGTGGCGGTTCACTCAACCGAGTGTCCCCTATCACTTGATTGAGTGAGCTGAAATCAGACCCTGGGGACTTTCTGTAAGAGCCTGCACTCGACCGAGTGACCCTCACACTCGACCGAGTGTCATCCCCCACTTTACAGAGTAAGTCACCAACCGATCGAGTGGACTGTTCTGTCTCTGTTTTAATGGTTTTGAACCGACATGGACTGAGTATTTTCATTTTGTGAACCTACCGGCCACCCAATAGTTGTATGAACGTGGAAACCATCAATGAATAGACCGGAATGAGTTGTTTACATTATTATGTGCCGTTTTATATGTCGTAAAATGAAATATGTTTAACCGATAAATGAGACCTAATATACTTAGTAACGATAATAATGATACGGTAATTGGTAAACATAAATGAGAATTTTATGAGTCTTACACGACCGAGTCTTGTGGCAACTAGAGTGATATGTTATGATACGAGGATGGATGAGAATACATGCGTAATCACGAGGTTTGTGCACCACATTAATTAATCGGGAATAAGGGATATAGAAGAAAGTGAGCCCCGATAGGCGAGGTATAGTTGACCGCATTATGATTGTTGCGTATGGACCTTAGCCATAAGAGTGGGAATGAATGTTGAGCGAAACTTGTACTCGAACCCAGGAGCTTAGATCGAGTGAGTAAGAGAATCCTTCTTGCGAGAGATCCAGTGGCGAACTTCGGGACGAAGTTCTCTTTTAGGGGGAGTGAATGTAACATTTAGGAATAAGAAAGGACATGAGAACACTAAAGATCACGCATGGTAAAACAGTAATGAGAGAGACGAGCGAATGTGTTAAGGAAAAGTGAGGATGAGGCGAACTTCGAGAACGAAGTTCATTTTTAAGGAGGGAAGATTGTAATACCCGGCCTTTGTGGGACCCATACTTAGACCTTGGGACACGTAAGAGAAGGTTTAGACCGATAAGAGCGCACTCGGAAAGGAAAGATAGCCTTACACTAGACCCGAGCCTAGACCGATTGGTGTTGCAGCGGATCGAGTGGGTCTACTCGGTCGAATGAACGGTACACTCGACCGAGTGAGTCCACTCGACCGAGTGGAGTGCTACTCGGCCGAGTGAGTCCACTCGACCGAGTGGACTCGGTACTCGGTCGAGTGCCGCTGCTTTCAGAACACGGGATTTAATCCCTTTCACCACTAACCCTAAAATCATTTCCATCTTCCTCCTTATCTCTCCAAACTCCCTCCCCTCTCCCTAAAACCCTCACAAACACCTTCTACTTAGGATTCAAGCTTGGATTAGAGGATCTACCACCTTCCTCTTCATCTCCTTCACTTAGTAGGTAAAAATCTCTCCCTTTTTAGTCTTTAAACCCTAGCTTTTTGGGGAATTTGTCATGGGTAATTAATTAGCAATTAATAAGTGTGAAGTTATTTATGTTGATGTTGTAATTAGTTTTGCATAATTTGGGCATTTGCACTATAACATGTGTAATGGTAGTCACATCTTTAAGAGGAGGATTATGATATGTTGGTTATGGTTCATGTATTGGTTAGCATCACATGTATTGGAGGATTTGTTGTTGTGGTTATTATTGTTGTTCTTGTTGTTGTTGTTGTGTTGTTAGTTTGGAGACGTAAGACGGTTGGGAAACCGTCTTACACTTGAGTCGCCTCTTGGAGCTTCCCTCTCCAAGAGGGATGTGCACATTAATGGCTTGAGTTGGAGGGACTCGTGTGGTGGAGACGCGACATCTGGCATGGGATCCGGTTGGCTTCAGGATCTGGTACGTCTGGGCGTCTCCCGGTACCTGTTTGTGGTTATCGGTATGTTTGGGTGTCTCGAGATACCAGTGTGGTTTTCGGTATGCCTGGGCGTGTCCCGTTACCATGGTGGTGGTCTTTTAGTATTATGTCATTCACACTGGTAGTCATATTGCATGTTCACACCATAGTTGTGTTGTATTTTATTGTCCATTGAAACTGACGTTTGTGTGTCTGTGTTTTGTCAACTGCCTCTCTTGGGGTGGCCTGTGTTTATCCATATGATGTCCTTTGGTCATATGGGAAGCAGGTTAGATATAGAATGTTGGATAGTACGCGGGAGATAGGAGGAGCTTGATGAGTCACGAGATGAGTATCACTAGTTAGATGAGTATAGTAGCCATGAGTTGTAATTTATTCATTAGTTTATGGTTTGTAATCACTAAACTTGTTATTTATAATAATTGTTTCTTTATCATATCTCCGATTTGCCACCTCAGGAAACCGAGAAGGTAACATCTCCCAATTAGCTTATCCGGGTAAGAAGGGGGTGTTATACTTGTCATATTGGTAGTGTAGCTATTGATAACGCCCTTTGCAATTTAGGGGCTAGTGTTAGTATCATGTCGTATTCAATATGCCAAAAGTTAAATATGGGTCAACTACGTGTCACCAATATGACCTTGCAAATGGCTGATAGATCTTTCAAGAACCCTATGGATGTCTTAGAGGATGTGCCAGTTAGAGTAGGGAAGTATTTCATTCCAGTTGACTTTATCGTTATAGATATGGCTGAGGACTCTCAAGTCCCCATTATTCTAGGAAGACCGTTCCTCCACACTGCAGGAGCACTCATAAATGTTAGGAACGGTAGTTTAACACTAAGAGTGGGGGTGATGCTGTTAAATTTGTTCTTGATAACGCTATAAAGCGTCCCCACTCAGTAGCTCCAAGTTATATGCTTAATGCTATTGATCCACCTACTCATGATTCCTTTGCTTTTTATTTTGACAGAAATCCATCTGACGCCCTTGTTGTTGCGTCATATCCATGGAGCAAGAAGGTGGATGAAATAGAGAAGTTGATATATGGAGATGAGCCTCCTCCTGATATGGTTTACAACTGTGAAAAGAGTGTTGACGTGGAGGCCGAGTTGGATGCTTTGGAAGCAGAGATATTCAGAGAGGAGCCAGTCAAAGTTTTTGATGAAAATCCTATGATGGATGACGTGCCTTATCTCCTTCCTCAAGATGATGACTTGAAGAACGATGAACATTTCTCATATTTTATATTAGACTTTGAGTTTGATGAGCAAAAACTTTATTCGTCATTTATTTTCTTTGCTTGGACTTTTTATTGGTGCTACTTATGCTTGTGTGTAGCACATGCGCTACTTTTTGATTTACTATTACGAGCTTTAAGTTGTATTGATTATGCCTTGGATGGGCATTTGTTTTAAATGCATAATTTGCTTGACAAGAAGAGTACTCGATCGAGTTCTAGCAGGCTCGATCGAGTACCTATTTTTGCAGCTGGTTTGGGGGAACTCCTACGCTCTTACCGGGTATTCTCTTCCCTTGTACCTTCTTTTATTATCTTCTCTCTAGTTATTTCCCATTACTCTTATTAGATGTGTCATTTAGGTTGCTGGTACTTTTTGTTGTGTGATTGCTATGCTGTAGGCGTCAAAATGAGGACACTGTGACATTTAGGTTTGGGGGAGGAGTGTAATTATGTTGTGTGATTTATTTATGTTGTGTGCATTTAAATCAAAAATTCATAAAAATTAAAAACTTTCAAAATCCAAAAACATGTTTTTCCTTTGTTTTGAGTCGAGTCTTGGTGAACTAAATAACAATGATGTTAAATTGCATTGTTTTTGCATTTGAATCCCATTTAGTTGTCCATGTACATTGTTTTGACCCGTTATTTATGAAAACAAAGCTCATAACTCGAGTCTTGACCGATTTTAACATGCCTTATGCTAATTTGATTTGACACAATTATGTTGGTAAACTATTTAAATTCTGAGGTCTATAGAACTTCCTAGGCCAGAAATATCAATAAATTGTTCTTATTGTCAATTAGGCTTGAGTGTGGTTTCTCCTTGTGGAATATGTAATATCAAACTGCATAAGTGTGACATTGATTTCTTGATACTTTATTGCTTTCATTTGACTAATTAAGTACATGTGGATAGGCGATTCTTACCGTTCAAATAAGCCTTTCATTACCTTTTGTTTAGCCCGTTTGAACCCTTGTAGCCAATTTAAATTACATCATATGAGCTATAATCCAAGAATTTGCCTAGACAGTCGCAGTTGCTTGTTAATCATATCTATTTTACTACTATGGTTTGGATTGGGACTATTATTATCAATTGTGGGTGTAGTAGAATTATTTAGCAATTGTGTTGTATCCTTGTGTTGGAAAAAGAAAAAAATATGAAGCAAAAAAAAAAGAAAAAGAAAAAGAAAAAAGAAAGAAAAAAAGAAAAGAAAAAGAGAAAAAAAGAAAAGAAATTGATTGTTTTATTTGGTTTTGTCAAGGATCAAAAGGATGGTTTTTAGAGTCTAATGCATATTTGGGGAGTACTTCATTCGCTCTCATGTTTTGTAAAGTTGAGATTATTTCTCTAAGTTGGGTTCATTTGTTATTATAAATTTTTGTTTTGGTTTAGCGATGCGACTACCGTCTTAGCTCCACATATCCATAACGTGCTTTGGCATAAACCATTTCTATCCTTTTAACCCATTTTCCACCCTTATTGTCCTTGATACATGTACTTTTGTCTACATTGTGAATGCATATTAGTTGGGGAAATCTCTATCACATTAGATTGCATGCATGTTTCATAAGTCGAGTGAGTTTTTCTACTTCTTTCTATCTTCACATATAAATCACCCTTACATACTTATGAGTGCAAGAGTGAAATCCGCGAGAATCCGACTAATTTGTCTTCCAAGATCGAAAGGTATTTGGCATTTGTCTATAGTATGGTGACAAGAGACTTGAGCTGCGTTTTCTATTTCCCGTACCTTTAAATTTGTTTAGTTGGTACACTTTGGTCATTGCTTTGTTACAGATATGGATACCTTGGGATTTGTATGTGCATCAACATTAGCTCTGAGTTGTTTATTCGCCATTTGTATGATTGCCTTTTTTAATTGTGTGATGCTTTGCTTAAGGACAAGCAAAGAGATGGTTTGGGGGAGTTTGATGAGTCATAATTATATACATATTTATGCCTCCCCTTAGTTGCTTTTGATACGATTTCGTGCTAGTTTATATTATTTACATGCCTCTTATGTTAGAATGTCGATACTTCCGCTATTTGATGTTTAATGCAGGAATGATGCATTTGAGGAGCAAATGAATGAAATGGGCATTGCGGAGTAGGCATAAAGCAATACACGAAGCATGGCACGAGAATACATAAGAATGAAGGAAGAGAATTTAAGAATAAAACACGAAGAAAAGAGAAGAAATAGAGTAATTCCTCGATCAACTAAGACCGGACTCGATCGAGGAAGTTGGTGACTCGATCGAGTAAGACCAGGCTCGATCGAGGAACCACTTATTTCCAGATTTTCCGCAATTTTCCTTAAGTCGGTTATATTTTATTATAAATACCTAAATCGTACCCTAGTTTATTTTACACTTTATTCCTAGTTTCGTAGAACTACTCTAAAAACTCTCTTAGAATACTTTTAGATTAGTTTACATTAGTTTAGCATCGGATCTATTGTTCTTCATTATGGTATTGTTCTAATCTTTCCTCAATTATTAATTCAATTGCTTGTTCATCTTTTATGCTTTTAATCATGTTGTTCATTAATCTTATTGTTGTTATTCCCTTAATCATGTTGGTAACGGCGAAGTCTAGCTTGACTGAGATTGGAACATGTTCCCCTTCTAGTGATATTAGAAGGACTCCTACCCCGAAGCATCTCAGGTTTGATGCACCGTCGAACTATAGGTCTCATGCGTCGGTGTCCGCACAAAGGATGTCTTCGTCAGGGAGTGACCATGTGTCAGTCGTTGGATCCTCGTTGACGGGATTTTCTGCTAGGAAATTGGCAACTGCCCTTCCCTTAATGACCTTGAGGGGTACGAATTTGAGGTTAAATTCGGATAGCATGAGTGTCCACCTAGACAGTCTTCCGTTTAGCACGGGCTTTTTAAAGATGTATTTGACCGGGTTCATCTTGGAGAAGATGTGAACTGTGTAGCTGAGCATATAATGTCGCAGCTTCTTTGTTGACCAAACTAGGGCAAGGCATGTCTTTTCCATTTGGGTGTATCTAGTTTCGTATTCGATGAACTTTTTGCTGATGTAGTAGATGGCTCGTTCTTCGCCGTCGACCGTTTGTGCTAGCATCGCTCCCATGGCTGTGTCGGTGACAGTCAGGCATAAGGATAAGGGAATTCCCTGCTGAGGTGGCATGAGGAAAGGAGGCTTTGATAGGATTTCTTTTATCCTGTCGAAGGCCTTTTGACAATCGTCGTCCCAGTCAGTGTGATCGAATGCGCAGAGCTTCTTGAAGATTGGTTCACAAATCATAGTGAGCTTGGCTATCAACCGGCTGATGTATTGGACTTGACCGAGAAATCCCCAAATCTCCTTCTCGTTCTTAGGCCGAGGCATTTGTTGGAGAGCTTTGATTTTGGTAGGATCAATTTCGATGCCCCTTTTGCTGACGACGTGTCCCAGGAGTTTTTCGGAGGTGACCCCGAATGCATAATTTTGAGGATTTAGTCTCATGTTGTATTTTCGAAGGCGAGCGAAGAATTTTCGAAGGGCACTGATGTGGCCGTCCCTCTCTTTTGATTTGACAATCATGTCATTGACATATACCTCCACTTCCTTGTACATCATGTCGTGTAGAAGAGTGGTGGCGGTTCTTTGGTAGGTTGCTCCGGCGTTGATTAGACTGAAGCACATAACAGTGTAGCAATATGTACCCCACTGTATAGTGAATGCAGTCTTGTGCTTGTCTTTCTCAGCCATCTTGATTTGGTTGTACCCAGCGTACCCGTCCATGAATGATAATAGGGCGTGCTCGGCGGTGTTATCCACGAAGATATCTACATGTGGCAGAGGGAAGTCGTCTTTTGGACTTGCTTTGTTTAGGTCTCTGAAGTCGACGCAAACCAGAATCCTCTCGTCTTTCTTGGGTGCGGGTACAATGTTAGCCACTCAGTCAGAATATTCGGAAACTTTGATGAATCCGGCTTTGAATTGTTTGTCTACCTCTTCCCTGATTTTCCGGGCCCATTCAGGGCGCATACGGTGCAACTTTTGTTTCACGGGTTGAGCTCCGGGCTTAATGGGTATCGTGTGCTCTGTAATCTCTCTGTCGATCCTAGGCATGTCTTTGTAGGACCATGCGAATATGTCCTTGTATTCGTGTAAGAGGTCGATGAACTCCCGTCTTTCCGAGGGGTCAAGGGTGGTCCATATCCTAAGTTCTTAAGGTGTATTGTCGGTCCCTACATTGATGCGTTCGGTCTCCTCAATGATGGGTGTCCTATTTTCTCGTTTGTCAAGTTCTTTGGCTAGGTGAGGTGGGTAGTCACTCAAGTCAAACTCCTCATATTCGTTCAGAATGGCATTGCAGTTAAATTGAGACGAGATGTAAGCAAACTTAGCATTCATTAACTCGACCTTACCGAAAATCTCGGATAGGACAGACATCTCATGGGCAGTCAGAGGTGACAAAGTAGAGGAGGCGGCCCCTAGAACAATCTCCAGGTTGCTACCTTTTGTGGGAGTGGGGGCGACCCTAGTTGACTCAGCCTCAGAGGTAGCCACAAGTTTGTAATAAAACAGTGGAAAATGGACTTTGACCAGGACATCAGGAGCGCTAGGAGCTAAGACAAACTCTGACTCAATTTTGTTATCAGACTCAAACTCAGTCTTGTCTTCACTTCCCTCTTTGAACATGGGCCTTCTCCAGTCGTGATCTTAAGAATGAAGCCTTGGCGATCGATCCACTTGACAGTCTTCCTCCAGCCTTGGGTAGCTTTCTCTGGGTCAGCATCAAAGATTAAGGCAGTGGGATTGAACTAGTTATCTTTGAGAGCGATGTTGATGATGTCCTCATAGTTGAGGTGCTTGATGTTGTCTTCTTCGAAGAGGAGACTCACGGCTTGCCCGTCTAGGCAAGGGGTTGATTCAAACTTGGTCGATGCAGTTTTGGTGTTGTCGGGGATGAAGTAGCTGTCTTGAAAGACTTCTACATCCGAGTGTTTGACCTTTACTACAGGGTCGTAGATTGGCTCAGGAAAGCCGTTATAAAGCTCGGACTCTCCCTCGGGGACGAAGTAGCCATTGAGAGGTAGGCCCGAGAAATAACCTTGGCGCATCATGATGTGGTTGACTGTGAGGTTCGAGAACGGAACACAATCGAAGGGTGATGATTCATCGGTTAGGTCATTCACATATTGGAACCCCCATATTTCATTGTCGTCCTCTTCGATAATCTGGGAGGTTATTCCCTTCATCATGATAGCCTTGATCGGGGATGCAGGCATTGTGATTGTTTTCCTGTTGAAAAGGACCCTGATTTTCTGATGAATGGTTGATGTGACGGCTTTGGCCGCATGGATCCAGGGGCGTCCCAGAATCATGTTGAATAAGGCGTCAATATCGATCACTTGGAAACTGGCTTGTCTTTCCAGGGGTCCCGTTGCAATGGTCAGGGTGATGAGGCCTATAACCTTACGATGAGTACCGTCATAGGCACGCACTCCTTGATTAGTCGGGATCAAGTCAGCTTCCTTGATACCCAGTTTATGGGCCATTTTGAGGGGAATGACGTTCACTGCAGATCCGTCATCCACAAGGACCATGGGTACGTTCTTCTTTAGGCACTGCACAGTGATGTACAGGGCCAAGTTATCGAATGGTGGGATATCTTCATTGGAGAAGATGACTGGGTTGTTCAGGTCAGGGACATCCCTGGTCATGTGTGCTACCACTTCTTCAGGAGATGAGGTAGAGGGAATTGTCAACTTCCATAAGGCTTGTAGCAAAGCCTGCCGATGTTCGAAGAACGTGGCGATAAATTGCCAAATGGATATTTCGGCCTTGGCCTTTTGTAGTTGCTTGAGGATCGATTTCTCGGGAACCCTGGGTTGAACGTCCACGTCCGGGACGATTTGGTCATTTGTTGTTGGATTAATTGTTGTGTTGTTCGGATTCTGGTAGGGGCGTCCAGATCGAGTAAGGTGATCGATCTCTTTTGCTCGTTTGCCCTTTCCCGAAAAAATGTATACATCTTCTACATCGTCTCTCCAGATACCGTTGATTTCGGGGTCGCGAGGGTACCTTAGAGGGGTATTTCTCAGCGGATAGTTTTTGTAGGGGAAGTTTGTGGGGTCGATTGTTGTGGGGTTGATTATTGTAGGGTTGATTATTGTGGGGTGCATGCCAGAATTGTCGCTGGAGCAATCCCTTATGGAATTGGGAGTTTTGGGTGCTTGGAGGACCCTCCCTTGGGCGTGGTGCTGGTATTGGTGGGTTTAATATCAGCCGATGGTAGGCATCCTCAAGTCGGGTGATCCTTTCTAAGAGACTGGCTATGGCTTCTTCAATTTGATGAAACATGGTGAGCATGGTTGTGGCGCTAAATACGAACATCCCGTATGTGGTGTCCTTTTCCAAGGCGTTCACCTTGTCCTCAATGGGTAATATGAGGTGTGAGCAATCTAGAGTTGGCTCGTCATCGGAGATGGCGTGGATTCCCAAGTGGTTTGTCTTGTTATTTGGCTTTGCTGGCGGAGGTAAGGGTAATTCTTCTTTCTCAATCATATCTTAAATGGCGTGCTTTAGCTTGAAGCAAGCTTATGTGTCATGACCTTTGCCTTGGTGATACTGGCACTAGACGTTAGGGTTCCAGAAGTGGGTTTTCTTTGATTCAGACGGGTTCGGAGTGGGCCCAATTGGTTGTAGCTTCCCTTGGTCAATGAGCCTTTTTAGGGCACTGGCATAAGTGGTTCCCAAGTTGGTGAATGCCGTTTGAGGACGCTCAGTTTTCTTTGTAGTTGGTTCGAGAAGGTTGGCCTCATCAAATTTGTTTATCTGGCCGTGGGGACGAGATCCAGTTGATGTAGACCCTTGATAGCCTCTATCTATAGTTTTGGCTAGAATGCCCTTGCGTAGGTCGTCTTCGATGCGAGTCCCGAGGATTTGCAGATCCTGGAAGGTTTTGATGTTTTGATATCTCAGCAAGTTTGCATAAACTGGACGGATGTTGTTGACAAACTTCTCCACCAAAGTTGATTCACTCGACTTACTGACCAACTGGGTGCTCACCCTCCTCAAACGGGTTAGGAATTCGGTGAATCCCTCTTTGTCATTCTGAGTCAGGACCTCAAGAGTGCGGGTGTTGGCTTGGATTTTGACGTTGTCGGCATATTGTTTATCAAATTCAACGGCGACTTCGTCCCAAGTGGTAATGCTCTTTACGTCGAGGGAATAGTACCATTGGCGAGGAATCGGTTCCAAAGATGATGGAAAGATCCAGGTGAAGAGTTCTTGTTTGACCCCTTTGATGGACATGTAATCCTAAAAGGCCCGAATGTGATTGAGTGGGTCCTCCACTTCCTTGAACTTAGGCACATCAGTTAAGATAAAGTTGTCAGGCAGTTTATCCCCAACAGGTCAAACCTTCGATTGTTTTGAAGGTGGATGTTGTTGTAACACCCCCATATCCAGAGGAGCCTTAACTAGGCCTTCCTTAGCATATAAGGGCATTACCATCTCGGTTGCCCGAGGTCAGTAATAATCAAATGTCGATAAAAGAACGATTATGTTAAATTACAAGTGATTTAAAACCAACTGACGATATAAAAGATACAACTCAAAGGCTACTCTCTATTACTATCAAATATCGTGAAGACTCATCCATGCCCGGACTCCAGCTATCAACGATATCAACACCTGCTAAGACAGACTGCTCACCATAAGGGATCACGGCAGACACATAAAACAACAAAACAACCACACAAGGTCAGTACTGAGATAAGACATGGCAAAACCAACGACATCTAGCAATACAACACAACACGATCAGTCCCACACACAATCACACCCACTCCAATCAATCTACGTCATCGACTGTTCACTGGACCAGCCCTGCCAGTGGGGGACCGCAGCCGTTCCCACCTAAGCCCCGCTCATCATACCGAGCGATAACCCTGTCCCATTAATGTGCACATCCCCTTCCGTGGCGGGTTCCACGAAGGGCGAAACTAGGGCGTGAAGCCACTCCCGCAAGTGACTCCACTCAGCCGAGAACGCATCTCGAGAACCAGAGACAAACAATCACAATCAACAACCGCTGCAATACGAATACGACAATACACAACAACCACAATACAACCACAACAACCGACACACTAGACCATCTACAGAAACTGAGTAGGCGAACCTACCTTTAAGCAACCGCAACCAATCCATGCCAACATACGACATATCCAGCAATCAAGCAATGCCTATAACCACAGCACAATCATCTATTACTATCAAGCAAACCATAACTGCAAAGACAAGGATACGGATGATGATGACGACATACCTACAAGGAGAAACCCGGCAAAAGACCGCTACCCGACTCAAGCTATGCTCTCCTAAGGTACAAGGACCTTCAAAAGGCTTCCATGGAGGTTTTATGGTGAAGGGAAGGGAAAGAGGCGACTAAAGGATTGAAGGAATGATGCGGAAATGATTTGCGGATTTAACAAATCGATTAAAAACCCTCGCTGAAAACCCGATACTCGATCGAGTATCCCACATACTCGATCGAGTGCCACCCTACTCGATCGAGTATCCAAGCTACTCGATCGAGTAGCCTCTACTCTATCGAGTATCACGCACAACTCACAACCCAAGGTAACTTTGCCACGCATTTCTAAGGACTATTACCGCTCCCAAGGTCAGTCAACGTTGGTCAAAAGGTCTCTAAAAGGGCGGGTATTACAGTCTTCCCCCCTTAAAAAGAACTTTGTCCCCGAAGTTCAACTCACCTAACTCAAAGCACAAGACACGGGAACACAACGACATCACTACCCTTTCGACACAGGTCACTATTCCCCTGAAATGCCATCCCCCATGTCATCATCATCACTATCTAACACTCTATGTATATGTATATGTATATCGGCTCTTACAAACTATCATCTAAAACACCGACCTCGCAAAATGAACTAGCACAAACAACGATCACCCATCATATATGAGATTACCCCACTCACTAGTAACAACTATCAACACGAAACATATCTCATATCAACTTCATGCCGCACGAATATACCACCATGTTACTCAACAACGCGATTCTATTACGACACATGGCACCAGGACTATCAACCTCCACTTCGACGCATGAATTACTCAACGAACTAAAGTAACCAATTACAACTTCATACAATCAATGTGACCAAAGTAATAGAAAACTTTGTAAATAATCAACAAAACATTATAAACGAACAACAACATAATCTCAAAATCAGTCTTTTTATTTGCGACATTACTCTTCCCCTCTAAAAGGAACTTCGTCCCCGAAGTTCACCACCAAATTATCACACACATTACTTATTACTTGTATCGTGACATAAATTAAAACCATATTATTTATTATGGACATTACTCACTAATCATATACTCATTAAATTAGAAAACATACACAAATCACCCGAATAACTAGCCGCCGTTGAGAAAACATGTTAAGCATATCCTTTGAATATGTATGTATATAAATTCCGGTGAAATATAAGTTGTGGACAAAACGGATGTAAAACGAATGCAATTAGAATAATCACAACTCCACTATTCGCTGCAAATATGCTTTTAAAACCAAGCACGACTTCCAACATATGAAATGAACGGTCCGAACATGTTACTACTCATTAATAACCATGTTAAACATCAAACATGCAATTATATAACAATTAAACAATTTTAATTTTTCGAAAAGTTCCTGTAACAGTGCTACTCGATCGAGTATGTAGGGGTACTCGATCGAGTGCTTGCTACTCGATCGAGTGTCTTGGCTACTCGATCGAGTAGCCCTGAGATCATAATGCCTCATTCCAGCCACACCTGTAGCTACTCGACCGAGTATGAGGTACTCTGTCGAGTACCTACAGGTCAAATTCATGGAAAATCCTGTCATAACCCGCATATATATATACATAATCGTCACATAACTTGAGTCGGGATGACTTCCCGACTCACAAAACCCTGCAATCAAACCAAGCTAATAAATCCGGCCTTATGGCCAACCATACAATTCCAAGATAAAAGTTCTAACAACCAAAACCTACTAACATCCAACATCAACGATCATAACAAGGATAAAGAAATAGGAGTATCACTCCTGCTGCTGCTGCTGCTGCTCCTCCACCATCACCTCATCACCACCACCATCGCCTCCTGATGTGCCCGCTCCAGATGACCCAATACCCGCATCAACCCCCGCTCCAGCTCCAGGACTCACGTACCACGGGGTCAAGCCGCCAAAGGCAAAGGACTGAGGCGTCCCCCAAGCTGACTGATCCACCCCGTAAGAGTGGAAAACCCCACTATAGTCCCCAACTCCACTCCACCATACCGGATGCGGTCCATCTGTCCCAATCCCCTAAGTGTACGCCATCTCGTGCATATTCCTGAGTGTCAACGTAGATGACACTCTCTCTGTCAAGTAACTCGATCGCGTCTCCAGGGTGTCAAGGTAGGGGTAGCATGGAAAAGGGTGCTGCTGTGGTGGTGCTACCGGCCGTGGTCTAGTCTCAGCGGTCCTCTCCCTCACTCGACGGGGTCCCCTCCCCAACCTGGGCCTCTCCTCCACTACCGCCGCGTTCTCCCCCTTCTTCGGCTCGGGTATCACCTGGAGAATTGTATCATTGATGAGGTACGTCCGCAACTGTCGAGGTCCGCCATCACCCTCCTCCTCCTCCTCATCGGAGTCCACTGCTATAACCACCGGGTCTAACGGCTCTGTCGGTGGGAGGTGCTCAGGAGCCGGAATCTTCATCCAGCTCATGCCCCACACCCTCCAAGCAAGGCTGCCATCAGCTAAAGTTCTCAACCATTTTAGGTCGAGGTAGTAGTCACGGTCCATGATGGGCACCGGTGTAGCCAAAGGGACATACTCGGAAGAAGCCTCAAAGGTGGTTAGCTTTTCAGCTAACCGAGTGGCAATAGCGCCACAGCTCAAGTACCGGGAAGTGGTCGTAGCCATCAAAGCAAGGCTAGCGCAGACGATGGCAGGAGCATTAAAGACCACCCTCTCGGTCCGCTCCGTGTTGAGGTAAGACATCAGAAGCAACACCTCATGATTGTTCAGTTTACTGATATCCGGTCTATCATAAAGGAGGTTTGAAAGAGAACGAAGAAAGATCCTCAAGGTAACATGCTGAACATAATTAATCAACATGTTGCTTGAGGTGGGAGTCGGCTTTCCGGTAAGGCAAGGCATTAGGCGGCAGACACCGCACTCAGCAGGAATATCAGTGATAGAATCCTTGGGAGGCTTGGCCAACCCAAGGTGAGAAGCGAAAAGGTCCATAGTAAGCAAGAAGCTTGTGTTCATCAACCGAAACTCAACGGTTTGGGCAGCTGGGTCATAACTAAAGGAGCTCATAAACTCCAAAGTAAGAAAAGGGTAGGAATGTTTCCTCAGCCGATACAACCCCGTAAATCCCAAGGTCTCAAATATGTGACAGACATCCGTCTCTATTCCCAAGTCAGTCAGAAGTGTGGTATCCACACACCGAGTTGGCCTCATCTTGCGTTTTTGCAAAACCACAAAACGCTCTATCTGTTTAAAATCTACAAACACTACAGAAAGGTACTCCGGTACCGCGGGTACCACGGGTCCACTCCCTTCCCCAGTCTCAGGCTGTGAAGCCCTCCCCCTTTTGCTTTGTCGGGTCCCTATGTTCAGTCTCTAAGATCTGCTGTTTTCAAAGATATAACTTAAACCAAACTTGTATAGACATGTAAAGCACATAATTCTTACAATTGAACTTTGAATGCCAAGCTAGGTACACACGTCACCAACAAGTTCTCAATTTGATTTATTTATATAATTCAGTTTATAGCAACTCATATCCAATAGTTGTGAAAGGTTTAGCATGATATACATGGATTACTCAACCCATTCTAACATCCTAGCATGATTCAAATGCTATTCTATACATATGCTTTAATAACATGCGAGATATTTGTACATGCTCATAGAAAAGAAATTTAGGACATATCATCATCAACCTTCAATGTTAGAAACAAAACAACTCAGTTAGACTTGTCAGACGGTCTCTACAGCTGTAACTACTTGGACATATTCACCATCAATTAACATCACCATTACCATGTTGAAGTTTACCCTTACTTAAACAATCATATGCAACACCAAACTTTCAAATATAGAAGACAAATTTCAATTTGGGGCACTTTTAAGACGGAGTTTTAAGGCAAGTTTTAAGACGAAAATCACCAAAATCCAACTTTCAACAAGGTATATACAACATGTAGTACTCAATTTCATCATCAAACATGTACAAAACAATCAAACAAAATTTTGATTTTTGTAACCCTAGAAAATTTTGGCCCCCAAATCGGCAATTTCTAGCCTATTTTACCGCAATTAATCACCAACATTCATGAAAGGGAAGCATGTGAATCATATTACAACAATTAAAAGTAATAATTTGCCCATATGAATTGAAAATTTCAGATATACCCTCATCCCAACAAATTTAAAAGCATAAAAACATGTAAATAGGGAAGAAATCATACCTTGATTAAGTAGGAAAGTAAAAGAATGCAAACAAATAAGAAGAAACAACCCAAATTAATCACCACACTACAAGATTAGGAAAGCTTTTGAGAGGGATTTAGGCTTAGGGTTCTAAATAAGAATGAAGAATGAGAGGGATAAGGAAGAATAGGGGTTTTAAGAAACCCATAAGAATCACTGTACAGTAACCTACTCGATCGAGTGTCTAGAGTACTCGATCGAGTGCCCTCTACTCGATCGAGTGCCCTCTACTCGATCGAGTAGGCGCTATTTCGTCGAGTATCTGCAGAAAATTTCCACTTCCCGACGTCATAGCTTCCTAACTAGATCGAGTGAGGTCTACTCGGTCTAGTAAGCACTCGCACTCGGTCAAGTATAGTTAAGTACACGGTCAAAACTACGAAGTAAATCGAAGATTCCTGCAAAAACAATATCGCGTGTCGATTCCAAACTAAGTTCGGATTCGTCACTAGTTATCATGTTCGTTCACGCATTACCATTATTACTCAAGCATACCATATCATCTCAACAAATAAGTTTTATGTCATAATATGCTACAACAAATTACCCAACTCGGTTTACCTGCTACCGAGTCATTCAAAAGCATAATCACGTCATCATACCATACTTAAACTTACCTTACCACATTACTACCAAACTCGTGTTCACATCAACATGAAACATAATTAACGATAATTCATCCCTTCATATGTCATATAAATGCATACTCTACATAGCAAATTAAGGCCTATCATGTTTCAAGTTCAATCATAAGCAAATCATTCTACATACATCGATCGTCACGCAACGGAAAGTTTCAACCAATAAACAAGGCATATACGCATTACTAGATGCTATTTCTCATATTATAATTCAACACTTCTTTAACTATCATTTTTATAGCTACAGTAGGGATTATAAACTCATAAATGATTACCGTTATTAACAAACTGAAGCAAACACTAACATGATCACCTTCATATTACGGCATACACTTTCACATTTTCACGCATTTCTATCAAATAAACTTTTGTCACGTTTCTCATGACCATCGTATAAGCTCACTAATCATGCCAATTCCTCAGTATACACCATCCAATCGCAACCACTATGCCCATCTCTACGTTAACAAAGACTCGACCACAATTAACTCCGACACAACTAACATACACATCACATATATACACACGGACTCCACATTTCTATACCCTGTGACTGACTTAAGTACCATGGGGCCAAGATTTTGAAATGAGGGCGCCTACTCACCCAAAATCTAGCATCAGCGGGGCTCCCATTATACATACACCAGGTTCATTTTATTAGACTCACTACGTTCATTAAGTTTATTTGTTACAGGTTCCAAAATCGTCGCTCTGATACCACTTTGTAACACCCCCATATCCAGAGGAGCCTTAACTAGGCCTTCCTTATCATATAAGGGCATTACCATCTCGGTTGCCCGAGGTCAGTAATAATCAAATGTCGATAAAAGAACGATTATGTTATATTACAAGTGATTTAAAACCAACTGACGATATAAAAGATACAACTCAAAGGCTACTCTCTATTACTATCAAATCTCGTGAAGACTCATCCCTGCCCGGACTCCAGCTATCAACGATATCAACACCTGCTAAGACAGACTGCTCACCATAAGGGATCACGGCAGACACATAAAACAACAAAACAACCACACAAGGTCAGTACTGAGATAAGACATGGCAAAACCAACGACATCTAGCAATACAACACAACACAATCGGTCACACACACAATCACACCCACTCCAATCAATCTCCGTCACCGACTGTCCACTGGACCAGCCCTGCCAGTGGGGGACCGTAGCCGTTCCCACCTAAGCCCCACTCATCATACCGAGCGATAACCCTGTCCCATTAATGTGCACATCCCCTTCCGTGGCGGGTTCCACGAAGGGCGAAACTAGGGCGTGAAGCCACTCCCGCAAGTGACTCCACTCAGCCGAGAATGCATCTCGAGAACCAGAGACAAACAATCACAATCAACAACCGCTGCAATACGAATACGACAATACACAACAACCACAATACAACCACAACAACCGACACACTAGACCATCTACAGAAACTGAGTAGGCAAACCTACCTTTAAGCAACCGCAACCAATCCATGCCAACATACGACATATCCAGCAATCAAGCAATTCCTATAACCACAGCACAATCATCTATTACTATCAAGCAAACCCTAACTGCAAAGACAAGGATACGGATGATGATGACGACATACCTACAAGGAGAAACCCGGCAAAAGACCGCTACCCGACTCAAGCTATGCTCTCCTAAGGCACAAGGACCTTCAAAAGGCTTTCATGGAGGTTTTATGGTGAAGGGAAGGGAAAGAGGCGACTAAAGGATTGAAGGAATGATGCGGAAATGATTTGCGGATTTAACAAAACGCGATTAAAAACCCTCGCTGAAAACCCGATACTCGATCGAGTATCCCACATACTCGATCGAGTGCCACCCTACTCGATCGAGTATCCAAGCTACTCGATCGAGTAACCTCTACTCTATCGAGTATCACGCACAACTCACAACCCAAGGTAACTTTGGCACGCATTTCTAAGGACTATTACCGCTCCCAAGGTCAGTCAACACTGGTCAAAGGGTCTCTAAAAGGCCGGGTATTACAGTTGTTACCACGGGCTAAGAATTGTTCTTCCAAGAGCTTGAGCCTTTTCTCAGTTTTGGTTAAAGGCGGTGTGTTGTGTTCTCCGGTTTCCTTTTTTTACAGAGTGTCGATACGGGACTCGACACGGTCCAGAGTGACCTTAAGGGCTGTGAGCAGGCTGGCTAGCTGAGCCGTTGTGAGATCTCTGTTGTTGTCATTGTTGTTGTTGGACGAAGCTGAAGATGGGGCCATGGCTCTAAGGCAGAAAATGGCTTACGTTACATCCCAATCCGACACGGTTTTAACGACTAAACGCAGACAACACAAGAGACGGAAAGACATTTTGGACTCAATGAGACGAGCGCAACCGTGTGTGGTGCCTCGGTGCTAACTCGATTTATGGTGTGACGGTGTTGACTTGACTTTGACTCGCGTTCAACGTAAGGGCATGACGTTGTTGAATGAGTCTCGAGGTGACACGAATCATAAGTAAAGACCCATAAGTACGTTTGCTTCGACTCGGTAGACACGAGGCGGAATTGGAGTGGTGGATTGAAATTTTCGAAAATAGAAATTTCCAAAAAGATTCATTTGTTGTTTTATGGACGGTCTCCGAAGAGTAGGGATTTTCAAAGAGTTGGCCAGTTGAAAAGTTTGTCTTAGGTTTGTTTACAAAAGACGGTTTGAGTTAGAGTTGCGGTGGCTTTGAAACAATGTGTTGTTTCCGAAGACGGCTTTTTGAAATCCAAAATTGTGCGTTTTGAAAATCGAGATTTGAAAAGATTTGAAATTGTTGTGGTCTCGAGGACGGTGTGTGGTCCTCGGGATTTGAAAACCCTCGAAAAAGGTGTGTCATTTTCGGGTTTTGAAAACATTACGTTGGCGCGAAACGGTTTAAAATACGTGTCTTGACGCTGCCATTATAACGGCGCGAAAAGGTGTTTTTTGAAATGGTTGCAAAAACCGATTTGAAAATCGTCATTACGACAGCATAAAAAGGCGCTTTTGAAACTGTTGTGGAAACCGGTTTGAAAATCGTCTTCACGACGGCCTAAAAAGGTAATTTTGAAACGGTTTGTGAAGACCGGTTTGAAAATCGTCATTACGAAGGCCTAAAAAGGTGCTTTTGAAACGGTTGTGAAAATCGGTTTGAAAATCGTCATTACGACGGCATGAAAAGGTTTGCAACGGTCGGCGAAAGACCGAGGTTTAAAACGGCCATTATAACGGCGCAAAAAGGTGTTTTGAAATGGGAAAAGACACGGAAGGACTTATGATCACATAGAACATAAGCACTCGCACTTCATTATATTATGCATAATGCTGACACGGGTTTTGGCTTAGTAAGGGTGGTTACACATCAAGCAATCATTCCCCGATTTTAGAGAGGGATACCAATCCAAACAAAATGTGTAAGGAGGGTGCCCTAACCTCGTGCACAAAAGAAATGAATACTCTTTGATGAAACAGAAATGTGTAACGTCAATGGTATGCTTGACGCAATCGGGATTCGAAACGCGAGGAAGATAAAACTCACGCCGACGGAAAGAGCCAATTGGTCGATAAAGGTTAGGCTATGGGCCTGGACAAGTAACCTGACTTATGACCGTAATATCAATTAATGCATTTCAACCAAGAACACGTTCGAGTCTCACCATCTAGGGATCACAAAGACACAAGTGCCCTAGTTATCCCCAGTGCAGTCGCCAATCTGTGGACATAGGTACTAAATATAAGGAATCGTCCCTCATTAGCATCCTATCTCTAGAATGACTCTCGTTCGCCCTGGATATGGTAGTCCACTATCCAAAGTTTCTGAGTAAGAGGTGAATGTACGTATTGGGAAGCCCTTTAATCAGACACCCAATCCCTCCTGCGGTAGCGGGCTCTATTGATCGATCTTGATTGGTTGAATGCAAAAGTTGATAAAACGGGTAAATGCATGAATGCGCATCTACAAGTTTAAACCTAACATGTTAAGTTTACTATGTCGGTTGTTTATCCAAATATCAAGTAATTCATGTCGAGTTGGATTTAGTGTTGATTTGCATGCAAGAGGAAATTAAACATCCATTTACCGAGTTAGGTTTATGGTGCATAACATCATCCATTTGTCTTAGAAAAGCATTTTGCAAATACAAAGTAAAATGTAGACTTGTCAATCTGATCCGTCCTTTATTAGGGTTAACCGAAGTTGGGATCGTCCTAGACGAGTGCTGGAAAGAAAACAGGACCTGCATCAGGCAGCCTATTGAGGCGCGAGTCTTAGGGTGATATAAAGGAGTCTGCCCAGGTTTGAAAACTGGAAATCAGAGGGCCTGTTTAGGCGCGAGGCAGCAGACAACCCAATGGGGTGTCTCCTGGTTGTTAAAAATGTTTATGAAATTATTTGTAAGAGGGCATTTGAACCCGTCTTTGTTGAAAAGGCGTTTAGACCACTTTTGTGCTAATATGAAGAGCGGGACTTGAATAATCTTAATTGTGTTGACAATATTCGATGTCGGGTTCGGTTTTGCAAGATTGACATGAATAGTTTTGTGAAAATGGATGTAAAAATGTTTATTATGAACTAATTGTGTTAAGTTCAATGTATTGTAATTAGTCAATGTTTATCATCGTACTCGGCTTAAACCGACATGGTATGTAGAACCAAGGACGATTATGCATGTATGACTAATATGAATGTTTTTGAAAATGTAAACAAACCAATAAAAGGTTTTAAAATACCTTTTAAAATGTAGTTAACCAAATATTATCACCGAAACACAGACTAAACCGTCATGGTATAAGGAACCAAGGGTGGACATATTTTATGGTTAAAAAGATATATCATAAAAATGATTTGAAACGGTAAAAACCGATTGTAAAATGAAATAAAAATGGAAAGAATGAACTCAAACACGTTTGAGTTCTGACCTGGACAGCCAATATAGGCACGCGCCACCTAGTTGTGACTAGGGGCTCCTGTTTCAGGTCAAAACTCAGTTTTGGCTCATTTAATCCGTATTTTGGACCATATTATGCATATTTTAGCATATTAAGGTCATAAAAACAGATAAAATAACATGAAAGAAGAGGATTAATTACACCCTCATACTTACATGCTATGTTGTTGGCGAGAAATCGACGGAAGTGTAAAAACTTGTTAGGTCGAAAAACTCGGTTGAAAATCGTTTTAGCAAAGTAAAGAGTGTTGTTTTGTTTAGTTATTGTGTAGTTGGTCGAAATTGTCGGTCAAGTGATTTTATGCACGATGACTGTACCAAACAATGTGTACGGCTCGTATTTTCGATCGGTAGGTCGGAAATACGTGTCGTTTGTTGACTCGGGAAGTCGAGGTCTAGAATTTTAAGGGAGAAAAGAGGGGACGGACGCTCGCGTACCTTCAAATGGTGGCATTTGAGGGGTATTTATAGAGGATTGTGTGGTTTTGTGCGTTTGAGCGACGTGGCCGTATAGGCTACTCGAGGAGGCGCGAGCCATTTCGCTGGTCTTCGAGCTGTCTTGTCACTATCACGCATTTGGAATCATGATTTGTTCTATCCTAGGTTTTGGATGTCATGATTGTTGTACTTGACCATCAAGTATACCGTGTATACTTAACATGGAAGCTTTGTGATGCTTATTTTTGTGTTTCACTCGGTTTGACTCGTTGTTGGAGTCGGGATTTGAATTTTGAGTCGGTCTTTGGTCTGTGTTAGTTTTGACTCTAGTAAGTGTCATTGCGACCCCGTCGGCATGCATAAAACACTCTAGGTACTTTTAAAATTATTTGAAAATGGTTTGTTTTCGAAATCGTTTTGAGTTTTCCGATGTATAGTTATACAAACTGTCGATTTACCGTAGCGATTCCTAAGCAAGTTGTAGTCCTATAATCATCGGGTGTTTATTTGGGATTCAACAAATACTGGGTATCTACAATATCAAATGTATTTTCATACAAATTATTCGAACATGACTCAAATACAGAGTAAATAACATGTTACATATTACATACTTCCTCTCATTGGGGCTGACCCAGCCCGCCCCGGCCCGCCCTTCGGGCTCTTTCAGCACACAGCCCGGACCAGCCCGCCTCCCATACCTGGCCTAGCCTGTGTAACAAAACCCAACCCGGATCGCCCTTGGCCCGCCTATTTAGTAAAAAAACAATTACACAAGCCCGCCAACCGAGCCTGCTCTCCACCCACCGAGGGCCTGGCTCGGGTCAAACATACTCCCAGCCCAGCCCAGCCCGGCTAAGCTCGCACCCCCTACACCGGATGGTTCATGTTCTAGCCAAGTGATCCTGCCCCGCCCCGGGTCAGCCCGAACCCGGCCCGAAGACAGCTCTACCTCTCATACACCCTATATATTCTTAGGATTTTGTTAATATACGTGAAATTTATTTTATTTTTCATGAATCAACTGAACATGAATAGGACAAGTATTAGAGAGTATTAAATTTGTCCACTTAACTTTCTACTCCCTCTCTCAAATCGGGGACATTTGCTTTATTTTGTGGGGCGAAATTAAGTTAATGTAAATTAAATGTAAATTATTGACTAAGACAGATGGAGTAACTTATAAGCATAGAAGTTGTCCTATAAGATAAAATAAAGTACTAAGAAGATAAAGGAAATTACGAGTAAATTGGCTATCTACTTTGATTGAAGCACGTTATGTTAGATTGATATAATACCATAGTGAAACCGATATCCAATATATAAAATTGACGATGTTCTTATAACGTATCCTTTCGATTTAATTGTATTAAAGATAGTACAAAATTAAGTAAATAAAATTTTGAAATGTTGGCTAGACGTGATTTATTAGTAGTGAAATATGTACACTTAGTGTTAAAGTGTACAACTTTAATATATAGATTTAGAGAATATGAAATTGTAGTACATTATTTAGTGTATAAGATTATGACAAATTGGCAATTTTACAAAGGAAACATTGACGATTGATAGAGTAAGACAAGTTTCAAGTATTTTTTAGGACTTTGAACGTAAATTATCTCTATTTTCTTTAAATAAGTTATAAGTCAATTAAGTTGTGGAGTCGTTCTAATTTTTTTTAAAGTATAGTGAGACTTGTCGTGATTTTTTTGTTATAATTTGTTTGGAACAATTTTACCCATGATGAATTGTGAAACCGCTATTTTCATATCAACTATAGAAGATTTGCAACTGAGTAGATTACCTATTCACCATCTTACTAATCAACTATAGTAGTTTATTTATGATCGGGTTTTCTTGTATATTTATGCTCCTTATCTATCACTAACTTTATGTACTATTGCCTTATGTTAACTCTTGGAGGAATAATGGCCTTTCTAAATCCTTAATGGAATATTGTGTCCGGTTCGGGTTGGATCCATCGGTAGACGATGTTTTAGAGAAACTATGGACAGAAGATTGGTCGAGGGCAGTCCTTTGATGTGGTTTGTGTGCATGATGGGTTTGTTGATCCGCCATTCGTGTGATTGTAGAGTTCGTTTGTCCTGGTATAGGAGTTCATGCTCCATCGAAAGGAGTCTGTTGTCTGTTATCCACCATTCATTTCTACGCTCTTGCGGCGTAAGTACATCACGCCCTCGTCACTCCGCAACTCATATACATCGGAGGATTTCAAGAGATGTTAGCTGCTTACAAGACGTGCATAAGGAGACTCGCACCCACTATTTCGTACTCAACCCAAGGCTTATACTTTTCAAACCATTTACGAACAAAGTTACGCTTAGTTTTAGGAAATGTGTAGTTACTAGGCTGACAAGGACCCCTCCGAATATATTCTAGTCTTATCATATCACGATCATTTATGTAAAAGTCAGTTAATTTTCTTCTTAATCCGGGATCTATGAGAAGAGAGATCACATCAAAATCACTCAAGTTATCTAAAATTGGACTAGTAAAAGGATTTGAACTACCTCCCAATTCGGTTTCTCCATCTATTGACTCGTCAATATTAGTTTCAGGATCATCACCCGAGAGAGTTGAATCAGTTGGATTTGGTGTATCATCATTGCATTGTCTTTTTGCAAATAAACTCGTAATAGTCGGCGTACTAATTCTCTTCATCCTTGAAATTCAATAAGATTTAATATTAAAATATAATTTTAATCATTCACTAGATAAAGAAAAAGCTTCCATTTGATATATAATTTTTTTACAATCAAACTACAATTCGATTTTCGTTTTATTGTTTTACAATTTACTTAGTTTATACAACTTTCTTTTGATATCCAAACTGGGTTTTAAATTAAGTTTTAGTACAAATATTAAAATTAGTTCTAACTTCTAAGATGATGAACATATAAATTAATATATCTCTATTCTCTAAGTAGACAAGTCTCATTTATAATCTCAAATTATGAAAAAACAATTATTCAATATAAATATAATCTACTATAACAAAATTAACAAGTTTATAAAATATAAACTAAATAAAAAAATGTTGATTTATAAATTACCTCAAATGAAAAAAGAAAAGAAAGATGGATGGATGAAGTGTGGTGCGTAAGTCGTAAGATTGTTGGAAGAATAGAAGAGATTAATGCTTTATTTTTTATTATTTGTTTACAATAAGTAGACTAGTACAATTCTTGGGAAGATAAAAGATTTGAGAGAATAAAGGAAGATTGAAAGTCAGTTGCCTTTTTTCTAGGGAAATACTAATTGCCTTATTTGTGTTATATTCTTTCCTTTTATTTATCTATATATTTTAACGGTTTTTCTAAATTGTGCCCTAAGGGCACATGTTAATAGTATTTAAAAGGAAAGTTTAACAATAAATATGGCATTGGAATCTGAAAAATTAGTTTATTATTTCAATTTGTCATTATATGTATTGTTAAGCTTTCCTTTTAAGGATTATTAACTAATAGAGTTTATTCCTCGAGGTCAAAGCGTATACATCCAACATCTTATATACAAGGGATATGCCTAATTACGGTAATGCAATCCCACTAATTATGCCTAGAAATAAGGAGACAATCTACCTAATTTAGTCAACACATATAATACATGATATACAAAATATCCTATTATGTAACCATAGATTCTAATAATATATTCTACTAAAATATTCTAATACACCCCCTCAGATGAAGCGGGAGGAGGACGGATGCTTAGGTTGGATCGAAAATCATCGAAAAGAAATTTGGGCAGGCCTTTTGTAAAATTGTCCGCAAACTAATAGCTTGATGGGACGTGGCGGCCTTGAACCTGACCGAGAACAACTTTTTCCCGTACAAAGTGTATATCGAGCTCGATATGCTTCGTGCGTTGGTGGTTGACGGGATTGCAGGAGAGGTAAATTGCAGAGGCATTGCCACAATAGACAATTGTTGCTTTTCGAATGGGACAATGGAGCTCGAGTAGTAAGTCTCTCAACCAGCAAGATTCGGCTACCACATTTGCGACACCATGGTATTCGGCCTCCGCACCTGATCTGGATAATGTAGCTTGACGTTTGGACAACCAGGAAACCAAGTTGTCTCCTAAATATACACAATACCCAGAAGTGGAGCATCGGGTGTCGGAGCATCCACCCCAATCGGTGTCGGTATAGGCAATGAGGTAGTAAGATGTAGCCCGTGGCAAAGAGTGCCTTGTAAATACCTGATAATGCGTTTAAGAGCATGAAAATGGCATTCTCGCGGATCGTGCATATATAGACATACTTGTTGGACCACGTATAAAATATCAGGACGGGTAAACGTTAAGTATTGGAGCACGCTAGCAAGGCTCCGGTATAAAGATGGATCAGAGACCGGTGGTTCGGAGTTGGCACTAAGGTTTGATTTTGTAGGAGTTTGCGCTGGTTTGCAGGATGACATATTAGCTCATGCAATCATCTCCTTTGCATACTTTTATTGGTGGATAAATAAACATTTGGTGTGCCGAATGGCAGAGATGCTGAGAAACAAATTCAGGGACCCAAGGTTAGTCATCGCAAATTCGGACCGGAGGTGTGTCATGATTTGAACCCGTAGTTCTTCACTGGAAGTAGTTAGGATAATATCATCAACATAAAAGCAAAAGGTATGCCATATTATCACCGTCTTGATAGATGAAAAGAGAGTTGTTACACTTGCTATGAGTGAAACCGATAGTGGAGACATATGTGGCGAACCGCTGATACCAGGCTCGCGGTGCTTGATTTAGGACGTAAAGAGACTTTTTAAGGAGGCACACATAGTCAGGACGGTGACGGTCACGAAATCCGGGTGGTTGATGCATGTAGACGGTTTCGGCAAGATGGCCATGAAGGAAGGCTTTTTTCACATCAAGTTGGTGGATAGGCCAATTTTTAGAGACCGCCAGGCTTAAGACAGTGCGAATTGTGGCAGGCTTAACCACGGGACTAAAGGTCTCATAACAATCGACTCCTTCTTGTTGTGACCTGTCATTGACAACAAGACGAGCTTTGTATCGCTCCAAATCACCATTAGCTTTAAATTTATGTTTAAACAACCATAGAAAACGTGTTATATTGATGTCGGGAGGTCGAGGCACAAGGACCAAAGTCTGATTCTTAATGAGCGCATCGAATTCGTCTTTCATGGCACGATTCCAATTGGGGTCACTAAGGGTAGTTTTTGGGACATTTGGTAATGGGGGACAGAGACGTCATAGTACAAAGGTCGAATATGGGTTTGGGTTTAAATGTTCCATGTTAGGCACGGGTAGTCATTTTGGGGGACGGCTGATGTTGGGTGATTTATGAGAAACCATGCTGGTTGTCGATGGGTGAGAAGCAGGCAGTGGAGGGGGTCGTGTTTGAGGAAACAGGGGAGGTGACATGGGAGCGTGTAGGAGATGTGGCCGTGGAGGGGGAGGCTGGGGATGGCAGCATATCAGGCTCGGTCGTGGAGAGGTGTAGGTGATGGGTCACGTAGGGGATGGGTCAGAGGTGAGAAAATTATAAGATGTGACTGGGGTGTGATGCGTAGAGCCAAAAGGAAATATCGATTCATCGAATGTCACGTGCCGAGCAATAAGAATTTTCCAAGTGGTCAAGTCAAAACACTTGTAGCCGTGCTGAGAAGACGGGTAGCCAGAAAATACGTAGATGACCATAAGAGGCGACCCGGTGATATAGGCTCAAGGTAGGAGAGACATTGTAGTTGGCTTTGCTAGGAAGGATGTTATGAAGGTAGGTGACCATGTCGAGATCATGGTGCCACATGGACGGGGGCAAATTTGCTTGGATGAGAAGGGTGCGGATGGTATTGTTTATGGTTTGTATCTTGCGCTCGGCCTTACCATTTTGAGGTGAGGTGTGCGGACACGAAAAACGAAACAACATACCTTGACTGGTGCAGAACTTGTGAAGAGAGGAATTATCGAACTCTCGGTCATTATCACATTGAAAGGTTTTAATATGACAATTAAATTGAGTGTTTATCATTGTATGAAAATTGGTGAAAATATTATAAACTTGGGATTTATTTGTGAGAGGGTAGGTCCATAAAAATTGGTAAAATCATCTAGCATGAGAATGTAATACCGATGACCCATAGTACTCACAACCGGAGACGTCCATAAATCTGTATGAATAATATCAAAAGCATTCAAAGTACTAGATAAAGAAGCATAAAACGGGAGCTTAATATGTTTTCCCAATTGACAAACATGACAAACAGATAAAGAGTTCAAAGGACGACAATCAATGTTTTTATTACGACAAAGAGAATTAAAAGGTGCATTGCCATGGTGGCCTAGACGATCGTGCCAGGTGAGGGCGAAAGAGCAATGAGGACGTGAGGGGCAGTCGTGGGAGCGAGTTTGGTCTCGAGTAGAGGGTAAAGGTCACCCATGCTATGGCTTCTCAGAATCGGCATCCCCGTCTTGAGATCCTTCACAGTAAAACCAAACGGATCAAATTGCACAGACACATGATTATCGATAGTGAATTTACGGACTGACACAAGGTTTTTAATGATTTTAGGGACGTGGAGAACATTTTTCAGATGAAGGGGAGGATAAGGGGATGGGAGTGTGCTAGTTCCGTAACCAACAATAGGAATCGTGTTGCCATTTACGACTACTATGTGATGATTACTACTCAAAGAAGAATAAGATGAGAGAGTACCAGCATTAGAGGTCATGTGCGACGACGCTCCCGTGTCCATATAGTATTTGTCGTCTAGTTGTTGAAGAGTGAGAGTTTGCATAGCCGCTGCAATATCAATCGGGACAAAAGCTCCTGAAGGTGCCCCGATGTTGCTGGGTTGAGTGATGAATGCCTGCAGTGGTCGAGGACCGCGTATGCCATGTGAGTTACTTGGAGGGGTCCATCCAGCGGTAGGGTATGGGCATGGCGGTGGCACCCACCCCTGTTGTTGTTGCGGCTGCCAAGGAGAGAACGGAGCCCATGTCCAAGATAACGGGTTAGGACCCGAGTTTTGTTGCTGCTGCTGTCCATGGCGAGTGGAGGTTTTCATGTTGTTGTGGTTTCCTCCTCCACCATTCTTGTCGCGGTTGTTACCACGACTGTGGCGTCCACCATTCTTGCCCTTATAGTTGTTATTGTTTGAAGAATTTCTACCTCGTTGGGCAGAGGAAGATGACCGGGTGGTTGAATCAGAGGCGCCATCGACCTGGGAAGAGAAAAGTGTTGTCTCAGAGGAAGAGGAAGCAGGTTTGGCACGGTGTGTCTCCTCCCGTGTGAGCATCATTCTGGCCTTGTAAAATGGCGGAAGAGGATCGCTTTGTTTAATTAGAGTAGCGATCCCATCATATCCATCAGAGAGATGGGTGACAAGTTGCAGCACGAGACGAGTGTCGGAGACGGGGGCTCCGACATTAGGAAGTTGATCAGCGATCATTTTGAGAGCCTGGCAGTAGGACGACACGTTTGGATAGTTGTCCATATGGATGTTGGTGAACTATTGCTCGAGCATGACGGCACGAGATTTTTTGTTATCGATGAAAATATCCTTGAGACGGTCCCAAGATTTATGAGCAGTGGCGCCTGGTTCAAGAATAGTATGAAGGAGATCAATAGAGATGGTACTATAAATCCATTGTTTAATAATGGCATCAAGACGATCCCACTGTGCGTCTTTATTAATAACCGCGTCTTTTGCAGGAGCGATATGATCAAGGACATCGAACGCACGAGCAATATTCATGAACAATTCAGCCCACGATGCGTAATGGACATACATGTTCGGTCTCAAGGGTAATTTGGACAAAGTTTTTTTATGTTGGATACAGAATAGGCAGGGTGAAAGGAAGGCTTGTTTGTGTCGTTAGCATGGCGTAATTTGATAGAAGAGATAAGAGAAGAAGAAGAAGAAGAAGAAGAAGGAGTTGTTTAGCGGAAGAGGGAGATTGGATCGAAGGAAAAGGATGATACCATAATAGAGTTTATTCCTCGAGGTCAAAGCGTATACATTCAACATCTTATATACAAGGGATATGCCTAATTACGGTAATGCAATCCCACTAATTAGGCCTAGAAATAAGGAGACAATCTAACTAATTTAGTCAACACATATAATACATGATATACAAAATATCCTATTTATGTAACCATATATTCTAATAATATTGTTCCGGGTGTAATTCCGAAGCAGTTATTTGTTACCACTCGTGACTTGTAGAATGACGTCTTTGATTGAATCCTCCTTTCGGTCTCCTGAAACAATGAACAAACTGAGGGCTCGGCTTTGTACCGAGCGAACTCACTCCGACGCTCAAGTCAGTAAACTTAAAGGGATTAAGTTGTGTGTTACTTGGCGAAGTATATATTGTAGAGAGATAAGGAAGATATTACCAGATTATGAGGTGTTTAGGTTATATTTCGGATCCTTTCCTCAATGAGGGTTGAGGAGTATTTATAGACTTTCACCTTTTGTCACGTAGTGGCCAAGTGGCCAAGTGGCTAGCAGGTGGAAAGACTGATCTACCCTCGGCCGAGGGACCCATGGCAGGCCGGCGGGCACTGTTGACTCCATGTCGAGGGGTCTTGGATATGAGTACGCGGATATGTGTCCCGGCTGGCTAGTTGTCCTAGCCGGGACCCAAGTGACAGGCCGACAGGCTGCGTCGGCTAGGTTGTCCAAGGTGTTGACTTTGCTTTGGATATCTTTGACCTTGATCAATATGTTGACTCGGTCAGCGGGTGCAGAATATGCCCCATCAATTTGCCCCCAGCGTAGTCTATGCCGTGGTATGGACCTTCGATGAGTGTTGAGCGAAAACTTAGGGAGGACGCTGAAAAGGCGGTCCTTGCTGAGAGAGCTAAGGTTGAGGCCGCGGAGGCTGATGCCGCTAAGCGGCTGGAGGAGCGTGACCACCTCCAGGCTGTCGTCGACTTCACTGCCAAGAAGAGGGACGAATGGAAGTCTATGTTTAACGCCCAGGGGAAGGTGGTTCGGAATACGAGGGCTATCATCGCCCAGAGGGAGTTGGACATTGAGAAGCTCTAAAGCGTCATTCTTCCTAACATGTGCGCCCATCAGGGACTGGCCGAAGAAGCCGCCAGGGAAGTGATAGGGGAGCTCTTTCTTGATGGCTCCTTTCCGTGGCAAAAATTTGACGAGCTGCTTGATGACAAGCTTGATGCCAAGGAGAAGGCCGCGGAGGCGAAGGCCACTGAGGAGGTAAGGGTGAAGAAGGAGGAAGAGGAGGCCGCGGAGAAGGCGGCCCATGCTGAGAAGGCGAAGGCGGCCAAGGAGGAAGCTGAGAGAATGAGGGCAGCTGAGGCTGCTGAGGCTGAAGCTGCCAAGACAGTTTCTGGGTCGCCTACCAAAGATGATCTTCGCCGACGTCGCCGATGGCGAGCAAGCACAGCATAGGGAGACGGGCGGTTGTCACCAGGTTCACCCAAGCATCTCGGATAGCCACTGTTCGGGGCCAATTATTAAGCCTTTCCTCCCGCCATCTTTTGGCGCTTCAAATGATATGTCTGTAACCTTTTGTTCTTCTTTTCCTTGTTTTTTGTAAAACTTTGGTAGGTTGTGTTTTGGCTTATCCCTATGGGGATGGCCGTCGTCTGTATTCTCCTTACTTGTAATCATTTTCAATAAAGCTTGTTTATTGGCCCTCGGCTTGGCCGGGGCTTTGATCACAATCCTTCACTTGTCTTCTTACGTTATTAATTGAGCGCTTTTTCGTTTTTACCTTCGGCCTGGCCGAGGCAGTTAGAATGCGTATCTCAACTGTGTTTAACGTTTTTAAACATGTTGGCATGTTGGTCGCTTCCTCTTTCACTCTCGGTCTAGCCGAGGCGTCCGATTTGCGCTTCCCAACCGCCGCTGTGAACATGTTAGCGTATCGACCGTTGTGTCCCCTGGCAGGCCTTCGGTTGGCCGAGGCGGCTAGAGGTTACGGCTCGACAGCGTTCGTATCTGTAGACATATTGATCGCTTCCTCTGCCAGGCCTTCGGTTGGCCGAGGCGGCTAGAATTGCGTCTCAACTGTACTTATACGTTCCTAAGGCATGTTGGTCGCTTTCGAGTATCAATCGCTACGGGTAGTGATCGTCGTGGCGTCTACTTCTTGGGGTGACTGCCCGGCTTGGGCCGTGGCGTCTACCTCGATATGACTACGGAGGGGATAAACACTTTGATGGAAAACTTGGATGATCTTTCATTAGATATAAACACGCGTTGGGGTGCCAACAATTGTTTTGGACACCTCCGCCGCTATACAAAGTATTTCCTGAGATTGTCAGTGTTCCAATGGCTCATCAAAGGCACACCCTCCATGTCTGTCAGCCGGTATGTACCCGGCCTCATTTCTTCAACCACTTTGTAGGGACCCTCCCAGTTGGCCGTCAATTTACCATGAATGTTTCCTTTGTTGGTGGCGGCCGACTTTCTTAGGACTAGATCCCCTACTTTTAAGTCCCTTTTGTGGACTCTTCGGTTGTAGGCTCTTCTCATTCGGTTTTGGTATACTGCCAAGTTGAGGCGTTCTGTATCTCGGCTTTCTTCGACCAGGTCTAGGGAGGTTCTCAGACCTTCCTCATTTTCAACCGGGTTAAAGGTGGCCGTTCTGAATGTCGGCATCGTTGCTTCAATTGGCAGGACTACTTCGGACCCGTAGACTAAGTGGAATGGACTGTACCCCGTTGCTTCTTTCTCCGTGGTTCGAAGGGACCACAGGACGCCGGGTAGTTCATCGGCCCATCTTCCCTTTAGGTCTTCAACTTTCTTCTTCAAACCGTTGAGGATTGTTTTTTATTGGTCGCTCCTCACTTTGTCCGTTGCTCTGTGGGTGGCAGACGGAGGAGTATGCAAACTTGATACCAAGCTCTTCTAACCAGTTCATTATTGTGTCACTCCAAAACTCTCGGCCGTGGTTAAATACCATGACTTGGGGTAACCCAAAACGAGTTATGACATTTTCCCAGATTACCTTTCTTACGGCCGCCGTCGTCTTGGCAGTGCTGCGCGCGGCTTCAACCCATTTGGTGAAGTAGTCAACGGCGACAATCAAGTACTTTCTTCCTCCAGATGCCGTTGGAAATGGCCCTAGTAGATCCATCCCCCACTGTGCAAAAGGAAGGGGACTAAGTACCGCTGCTGCAGTCTCTCGGAAGGTGCATGTATCACGGAGCATGCATTTGACGGTTGTTGCACTTTTTGGTTTTGGCTCCGGAATCCTCAAGCATGGTGGGCCAAAAGTAGCCGGCTCGGAGAGCTTTGTGGGCTAGTGTTCTTGCCCCCATGTGATGACCACAGATGCCTTCGTGAATTTCGGTCAAGATTAGCTCCGCGTGGGCCGGGCCGACACATTTCAAGAGTGGCCTTATCACGACCTCTGTATAATTCTCCTTCAAACACCAAGTACCTTCTGCGATCCTCTTTATCTTCTGCGAGAGACTGCGGTCCTCTGGTAACGCATTTATCAATTTGTACTTCATTATCGGAGTCATCCACGTTGTCTCGGCCTCTATGTCGCCCACCATGCCGACGGTCTCAGTAATGCTTTTGGCATTCACGATGTCCACCAAAGACGGTTCGTCGACATTCTTGATGGTTGAAGCGGCAAGCTTTGAGAGAGCGTCGGCTCGGTTGTTCTCGGACACAGGAATGCATTGTATCCGGAAAGATTTCAATTTTGAAGTGTCAGCTTTTACCCTTTCCAGGTATCTTACCATCCCGTCGTCTCGAGTCTCGTACTCTCCTCGGATTTGATTAGCCACTAAAAGTGAATCTGTTTTCAAAATGATGTGTTCCGCCCGGCAGCTCTAGCTAGCTCGACTCCAGTTATCACCGCCTCGTATTCGGATTCGTTGTTTGAGGCCGAGAAGGTAAATTTCAAGGCGTACTCAAACTCGTCCCCGTTTGGGCTGATGATAAGGATGTCGGCTCCTGAGCTGTTCGTCGTGGAGGACCCGTCGGTGTATACTTCCCATACTCCGGGGTTTGGCTCTCCTTGATATGTGCACTCGGCCGGGGAAGTCGCAAGTGCCTCGCCCCTTTATCGAGGGCCTCGACTTGTATTGAATGCCGAAGCCGGATAGCTCTCTTGCCCATTTGATGAGCTGCCGGATTGCTCAAATTTTTCCAATGCTTTCTCCAATGGTTGGTCGGTTAAGACCGTCACGGGATGTGCGTCGAAGTAAGGTTTCGGTTTCCTTGCGCAACAACGACGACAAAGAAAGGTCGCTTTTTCAATCGGTGGGTAATTTCTTTCGGCGGGCAACAATGTATGGGCCGACGAAGTAGATTGGGTGTTGCCGCTTGTCTTCTTCTCTCGACGATTACAAGATCGACCGTGGCCGAGGTAATCGCTATGTATAGATATAGCGTCTCCCCCAAAGATCGGCCTGGACGGGGTTGGGAGAGTTTGAAGATGAGCTTTCGGTTACTGAAAAGCTGTGCTCTGTTCCTCCCCCCAGCTGAAGTCTTTATTCCCCTTTAACACTTTGAAGAATGGGGTGCTCTTGTCGGCTGACCGAGAGATAAAACGGGCTAGAGCCGCCATCCTCCCGGTCAACATCATAACCTCTTTTCGATTCCGCGGCTCCGGCAGGTCCAGGATTGCTTGGACTTTCTCTGGATTGGCATCAATTCCCCGGCGCCGACAAGTACGCCGAGGAACTTACCTGCCCGGACACCGAAGTTGCATTTCATTGGGTTAAGTTTCATCTTGTACTTCCTTAGCGAACAAAATGTCTCGTGTAAATCAGCTAAGTGCTCGCTGTCGGACTTGCTTTTTACAATAGCATCGTCGACATAAGCCTCAATGTTTCGCCCTTTTTGATTTTGGAACACTTTGTCCACTAGTCTTGTGTAAGTTGCGCCGGCGTTCTTCAAACCGAACGGCATCATTTTATACATGTATGTGCCGTTACCGGTGATAAATGCGCATTTAGGCATGTCTTCTTCGGCCATGAATACCTGATGATACCCTGAGAAGGCGTCCAGCAGGCTCAGCATAGTGTAGCCTGCCGTGGCGTCGATTAAACTATCTATTCGAGGCAAGGGATAGCAATCTTTGGGGCACGCTTTATTAAGATTGGTAAAATCTACACACATCCTCCACGCCCCCGATGATTTCTTCACCATTACAACATTAGCTAACCACTCAGGATAAGTACAAGGCATGATAAAGCCCGCCGCTAGTAATTTATCTACCTCGGCTTTGATGGCTTCATCCTTCTCGGCTGAGGAATTCCTCATCTTCTGCTTGACAGGGCGAGCGGTGGAGAGTACGTTCAGCTTGTGAACAATTACCTCCCGGCTCACGCCTGGCATCTCATTTCGCCGAGTAAGCGAAGACGTCTTTGTTCTTCCTCGGCAGGTCAGGAGAGCGGCCCGAATTTTGGCTCCGAGGTTGTGTTGACACCGACAGTTACGGTGCGCCCTGGGTCAATTTCCACTTCTTCGGTCTCGGCTCCTTCGACCATGCCGACAGTTGCATCCATGAGGTCGCCCTCCTGTTGTAAGGATGGGCTCTTCCCCTTCTCTGACTTCTTCGCCACTTTGAGGGATTGCATGTTGCACCCTCTGGCAGATATCTGGACGTTGACTACTTCGTCCTTTTCGTCCTTTGAGACGAGCTTATGCGCTTCCCCTTGGTCCGAGACATACATCGGTGTCAAGGCCCGGATGGATCTTGCATCGGCCTCGCTCGAGTGACTCGGCCTATGAGAACGTTGTAGGCGGACGAGCCGTCAATGACCACGAACTCGGATAGGACATTCTTAGCTGCATTCCCCTCGCCGAACATCACCGGCGATCCGATTGACCCTGGGGGTACTGCACCGGCCCCGGAAAAAGCGTACAACGGATTGGTGCGGGGGCTCAAGTCCTCAACCTTGACCGAGATTGAGAAAGCACTCCCTGAACATGATGTTCGTGTAGGCGCCTGTGTCAATCAGGCACCTCTTGACCAGGTGGTTGGCTATGTCCAAGTGGACTACAAGTGGGTCGTTGTGCGGGGCGATGACTCCCTCGTAGTCCTTCTTCCCAACGGTTATATCGGGGATGTTGGAAGCGGGGATCGCTATTTTGGGCACAAAGTTGATGGCCTGATATAGCTCGTTCAGGTGTCGTTTGTGCCCATGAGCGGACCCACCGTTCTCGTTGCCCCCGATGACAACATGGATTACTCCTATCCGTTCAAAGACGGATTTTTTATTTGAGCCGCCGGTATTAGTCTTTTGGCCTCCGGCAACATATTTGCTGAGGCTCCCCTTCCGGATCAGCTCTTCAATGGCATTCTTCAGATGCCGGCAGTTGTCAGTTAAGTGACCGGTGTGGCCGTGGTACTCGCAGTACTGGCTCGTGTCACCGTCCCCCCTCGCCTTGGGAGGCCTTTCCCACTTCTGACCCTCGTTCTTGCTCAGGGCGAAGACCTCGGCGGCAGATACGACCAGGGGGGTGTGACCATTGTACCGCTTTTGGTAGTACGGTCCCGAACTCTCCCCGGCGCCCGCCGAGTTCTGTTTCCTGGCGGACTTGTCAGACCGTGACCTATTATTGTCACGGCGTCCTTTATCCGGGTTGTCCTCTCGGCGGCTCTTACTCCCTGAGTGCCCGGCCTCGCTGGGGCCTACCCAGGTTTTGTGATAGTCCTCCACCTTTATGGCTTGGTCGGCCATCTTCCTGGCGGAGTCTAGGTTCAGGCCTCCGCACTTGATGAGCTCGTTTTTAAGTCCCCTCTTGGGAGGCCTTTCATCAGTGCGAAGGCCGCCAGTTCGCTGTTCAGCTCACGAATCTGCTGAACCTTGGCGTCGAACCTCTTCACATAACTTCGGAGAGACTCGCCTCCCTCCTGTTTGATAGTCAGGAGATCCGATGTCTCGACGGCCCTTCTCTTATTGCAAGAATCTTTGGGCCAAAAATATGTCCCTTAGGTCGCCATAACAAAGATATCGACCCATTGGGTAGCCCCTTGTACCAACTTTGTGCCATCCCATGCAGGGTCGTTGGGAAGACTCGGCACCAAACCTCATCAGGCTGCTCCCATACCGACATGTAAGACTCGAAAGCCTCGGCGTGGTCGGTTGGGTCGCTTTCTCCTTTGTATGATATGGGCGGCAACTTTAGTTTAGTCGGCACCGGGACCTCTAGGACATAGGCGCTGAGGGGCTGTCTGACCACGTGTCGCATGACACGCGGCGATCGGTTCCTCGTATCCTTAGTCCGGCTCCTCTCCCCGTGGCGGGAAGGGCTTCTTCTCCGACTCTGGTGAGTCGGACTTCTTCTCCGACTCTGGTGAGTCGGACTTCTTCTCCGACTCTGGTGAGTCGGACTTCTTTCACTCCTCCGGGGCGGGCCTCGGTGGTCTTTGCGGCGACACTTGTCCTCCCGCGAGTGCGGGAAGGACTCGGGTCTACCACCGCACTCTGGGCTCCCGGCGTCTTGACATGGTCGCTTCCTTCAATGCTCCGTTCAAGTTTCTCGGAGTCACTTTTTGGGCCCTGGTCTCGCGGGGGTGCCGCCGCTCTTGTCGTTGTGACGGTGTGAGTCGGCGTGCTACCCATTAGGTCCAGGAGTAGCCGGTTCATTTGCATCAACCACATGTCCCATGATAGTGACTTGGTCGGCGGGCAGCGGTGTATCTTGTTCCTTTGGCATCCCGTTCGTCGTATCGGTGATACGGCCGGTGGGACCGCCCGATTTGTAGTTGTGGAATGTGTCATCTTGGTAGAATTCATTTTCCACAAGCACCATCTCTGGTTGTTTCGACATCTTCTTAGCTTGTTGGGTGGGTTTTGTTTTGTGTTTTTTTTTTTGTTTGGGAATGAATGTGACTAGCTTCTAGTATCTTTTTTCCCATAGACGGCGCCAATTGTTCCGGGTGTAATTCCGAAGCAGTTATTTGTTACCACTCGTGGCTTGTAGAATGACGTCTTTGATTGAATCCTCCTTTCGGTCTCCTGAAACAATGAACAAACTGAGGGCTCGGCTTTGTACCGAGCGAACTCACTCCGACGCTCAAGTCAGTAAACTTAAAGGGATTAAGTTGTGTGTTACTTGGCGAAGTATATATTGTAGAGAGATAAGGAAGATATTACCAGATTATGAGGTGTTTAGGTTATATTTCGGATCCTTTCCTCAATGAGGGTTGAGGAGTATTTATAGACTTTCACCTTTTGTCACGTAGTGGCCAAGTGGCCAAGTGGCTAGCAGGTGGAAAGAATGATCTACCCTCGGCCGAGGGACCCATGGCAGGCCGGCGGGCACTGTTGACTCCATGCCGAGGGGTCTTGGATATGAGTACGCGGATATGTGTCCCGGCTGGCTAGTTGTCCTAGCCAGGGACCAGTGACAGCCGACAGTCGCTGTCGTCGCTAGGTTTGTCCAAGGTGTTGACTTTGCTTTGGATATCTTTGACCTTGCTCAATATGTTGACTCGGTCAGCGGGTGCAGAATATGCCCCATCAAATATATTCTACTAATATATTCTAATATTAACATGTGCCTTTAGGGCACATTTTAGGGAAAAAAACCCTTATTTTAAATTGGGTAGCATAAAAAAAATATTCTCTTTTTTTTTTGGAAGTGGGATAGCATGTGCTACCCCGTGCTACGAATATACTATCTACGCCACGGACTCTACTTAAGACTAATAAATAAATTAATAATAAAATATATAGGGGAGTAAAATTACGTGAAATCACCAATAAACCTATGAGAAATTATGCATAATTTTTAATTGTTTTTAAAAAAATACATGATTTTTTTGAGGAGTGTCTTTAAGAATTTGAGAAGTCTTTATTTAGTGCATGATTTTCTTTGACAAGTGACTTTAAAAATTGAAGTGTTGGAGAAGTCTTGTTTAGTTGTTTGGTACTTTGATTTGATAGTGTGACAAAAGCATTAGGATTTCTCTTAGGAAATATTATTAGTTGTTGTGAGAGTGTGATTTAGACCGTTGAAAAGAAATAAACTTTTGATTACATTTCACGGAATAGAGAGAATTTGGACTCGTGACAAAATTAATATGGATCATCTCCATTACTTTTCCAATTCATTACCTCTTAACAGTCTAGATATTATCCCGAAATGATCTAAAGTCATAAAATTAAGTAATAGATCATAATGTGCAGAAGAAATAATATATTTTTTTTGTCTCAATGAATAATTTACACCTACTTTATTATGGGAAGGAAATAAAACAACGGTAAAATGCACAATAGGTAGTGGAATCTCTCCTAAGTTGGCGCCTTTTTGGAATCCAAGTGTGATTCGATGCGGTAAAGGAATGATACTACTGTTTGAGAAAGAATACAAAGAATTTCGCAATGGAAACATGTCTCGGATTCTACAATGCAGACATGCACTTTCACTTTGCCATTTTGCTGATGAAACAATCCAACTTGGTCATCATCCATCTGACCATCTCCTACATCTTAGGAGCTACACATAAGTTTAACATATGTTATTATCAATCAAAATTTACCATATGTTTATCTTCTTTTAACATATGTTCTCCATCCCCAAAGGCTTCAAGTTGGAATATATAATTGTCGGTGACATTTTAAACCAATGACTAAAATAAAAGAGTAAGTTTCCAATACCTGATTCTAATATTTCTCTACTTTTAGAATTGAGGGAGGGGCGGGGTATTCGAATTCGAACTTGAGACTTTTTAATCATATGACTTTGATACCATTTCAAGAAATCATCTCAACCAAAAGCTTAAAATGATGGTTGGAGTCCCAAGATCGGTTTTATAATCTAACAGAACTCCCTTTATTGCAATATAGTACATAAGAGTTAGTTTAGTGTATGAAATACAACATTAAAATATAAATAATGCTCTGTGTTACAGTTACTCCCTCTTATTCTATATGATCTTCCACATTGATTTTGGACCAGTATTTAGTGGAGTGGTAATATGTAGAGGGAAATGAAAGTGAGAGAGAATGTGAGATTACATGTTATATTAACCACAAATGATAAACAAAGAAGTAAAGTAAAAGATTTTTGTGAATTTTCGGTTTTAGGAAATGTGGAAGATGTTAGTGAATAGAAGGGAGTACTTAATTGGAGTATAGAATTAAGATTCCGGTCAGACATGCTACTCTACTCTTTAAACTTCTTTTAGGGAATCAATAGAGAAAATAAAAGATTTAAACTTGAAACCTATCTATTTTGTATTTGTGCACAAAATCATAATCGTAATACCTCATTGTTAATCAGACAAACAAACAATGGACATTTAGATCAAATTGTAAGGGTTGATCGACGTCAATATAGTGTCTACATGTTTAATTTCACAGAATACAATATTACAACCGAAGTGGGAGAGCTTTGTTTTGATCTAACTAACGCAAATTGTCATTGTAGATGGACACTTTGTCTATATTGTAGACAGGGTAAAATGTCGTCATTTTAACGACAAAATGCGATCATTTTAACGATAAAATATAACATCTTAGAAACTTGTTCTGATAATTTTTTGTCAAAAAATAATTTCATTTTATTATAAATAAGTCACATTTACCCCCGTCTTTAAAAAACGACCGTCTTAAAGAAAACATTTATTGTCCAACTAAATTGAAATATGGACTGAATAAAAAGTAATATAGAGACTATATGCAAAAAGCTTAACAGCTAGTCTTGCTATAGACGGATATATCCATCGACGGGTCAAGTAGCTTGAAAGTGGTGACATTTTTTGCCCCCACCATCTCACTTGTTGCTTGTCCTATTAGGAATGTGGTATTGTATTTGACCGTCTTTAGTTACAGACGAATATATGCCGTCTATAATAGATTTTGTGAAAGCTTAATTTAGTGACGGTGTTGGCACATAACCTCCCAACTTGGACAAATGCTAACAATCACATGATCAGTTGTCGTCCTCGTCATAAATACAACCACTTCTAAAGTGAGAACAACACAATATGACTACTACCAGTCTACCACTAAAGTTGGCAAAGAATAATGTACTCCAAAGCTTTATTAATTATAACAATCACAATGATCCATCAAATTTATCTTCTTATTTAGTGACAGAGCTATGAATGTAGTTGCCTAAATTTTATGCTTTGGCCTAAATAATGTGTCCAAGTGCTATCTCATAAGAAGCGTCGTGTCAATCGACTGTCGACAGAGTGAAAGTGTGGTGTATAACTAACATAGAGGAATTTTCAAAAATAATTGACAACTTGGTTGCTGTATGCCTGTAATCATCAAAACAAATTGACTTCCTTATTCCCAAACTTCATATGCTTCAATACCAAAAATGGGAACCATTAAAGATAGCATTACACTCAAAACACTAGTCACAAATGAGTTCTCACAGCCCTAGCCTGGTGGTAGAGACTGAGTCTTGTCTACCATCAAACAGTAGTATCTTCGAGTTCCCCTACTCCTTATATTCTACTACTGCCTTTGTGCCTCTTTCTACCCCAAAAAAAAAATGACGGCGACATAATAGTCATGAGGATGTGAAAACAATCTTTCAACTCTACTGCATCCTTCATCACCCTTCTTATAGTCTCTGTGTTTTGAGCTTCTTCAAGACACGATTATCACTAAATAATGCACTTACATCAACTGTTCCACTACTAAGCTCTTCTTTTGTCCCATCAACATTCGACCGTTTCCTAGAGCTCCTCCTACAAAAGCATATATCAGTGATATTCAAAAATGGTGAAGCAAATTACAAATGACCAACCCTGCCACTTTAACCCTCTAATTACAGTAAACGTCTGGGTAGATGAATTACCTTCCAGCTGAGAATAGTTCCCCGGAATTCTTACTCAACCAGCGAATATCTCCAGTGGTTGGTTGCTCCAATGATCCAGATATGTGTAGTGTTTCCTCATCAAAACTACGGCATGTACAATAAATGGTTAACACATAGTATCAACTATCAAGGGCCTCAGGATAAACTTCGCCTAACAGAGATTCATCACTTAATGCTATTAGAATATGTTTTATTTAAAGGAGTAACACCATATAGTTTTGACAGACACTCAAAGATGTTTCTTTTTTTTGGGGGGTGGGGGGAACAGATTTACAGAAACATCGCACACTGTTGTACAACAAAAGTACGGAGTACTTATGTAAGGCAGTTTAACATAAACACTATCATAAAATCGAATTTTATTTTCCAAAATATCCCAGAAAAATGTTCTTTAATAGGGGTATTCTATAAATAACATGCAGTTTTACAATATCTTGGTTGGACGACCTTAGAAGTGACTTTCGGTTTCAAAAAACAATATCTCCAAGAAATTGTGAGTCGTTTTAGATTTCATTTCCAAATATGACTGTCTAAAGAGATACAGAGTCTATGCCAGGTGTTAAAAATATTAGGGCAGCTTATAGAAAATGTTTAATTCCAGGGAGAGATCGTCATTCACCTCTTGACTAAGAAGCGAATCGTGGTCCCAAGTTTAATCACATGGCGCTTATGAGATGTGCTGCGGAAGATTTCTCGTCCGTGTTTCTATGACATAACACATTAAAAATCAGCCAGGGAGGAAAGCATCTTAGGATGTTAAAGTGGAAAAGAAAAAGTAAATATTACGGGGGGTATAATATAATCAAAGGTACTTACAATTTTGAATTTGAATTCATCACGAATATTTTCATCCGTTATAATGGCTGCTGAGAATCCAAGAATCACAACATGAATTGCATCCTGTGCAAGCTTCACTACTTTACCTTCTGATAAAAAACAAACAAACTAATAATGAAGGACACACAACAACCAATCTAGTAAGTAGTGACCATGTTAGACTTCAATATAAAAAAGATAAAGTGGTGTGTTAAGTCATATTCAATTTCTAGTGGTAACGGGTTTAAGCATTGCATGGCTAAACTGGGTACTGATATGCCATAAAACTATTTTTAGGGGTGAGTATAAGTTGTTTTGGCAACCAAAATGCATTCTCACATAGTCACCCAAGGTGGTTACGGAAAGCCGGTCCTGAAGGCTATAAGTACGCCGGAGACACCTTCTGGTACACATGATTGCTTAATGCATTTGTTTCCTTTTGCAACTAAGCATCTAAATGTTTTAGGGTTTTAAATACTTTCATCTAGCAGATGCACAGAACAGGAAAAAACAATAATAATTAACTCAGGCAAATTCTATCATATAAACTCCGAATATTCAGATAGCATGTAAGGCTACTACGAAGTCATCTAGCTAATATTACTCTTCAAAGTGATTGAGATGATTTCCGCGCACCAATAAGGAATGCGCATCAAACTCCGAGAACTGCATTTGTGAGTGTCACTGAAAGCCACAACCATACCAAATGTACATTCCAAACTCAGGAATGTGCATCAAACTCCGAAAACTGCATTTGCTATTGTCACTGAAAGTCACAACCATACCAAATTTACAACAACAGGAATTCAAAATCCCTCCCAAGTTACATACAATTGTATTAATGCCACTTCTGTCCGCAGTCTAAATCCTGATGGCCTAAAAATGCTTTAATCATCAGACAATCTTCTTCAGAAATTTGTTAATTCATAAAATTAATTGCCCATTATGCACACGATTTCTCAAAATTGTTTTAAGTGATGGGGATAATACATTTTAGAGATATTCTCTCGTGTACCCCTGAACTTTTTCGTTTTTTTACGGACCCCTCAATTTAATAAAGAGACACTATGCTTCAGACAACACACCTAAGTATGTATCAGGCTTTGGATCAAAAAGTAGAAGAGTAGCCTTCAGACTAACACCAACGAAAGGATACAGCGACAGAATCTTCGCAAGGTTGCTTTTGATGACAAAGTCATAAGCCAATAATACACCATCAAAAGTTTCATTATACCTGACAATGAAGGCAGAGATAATCAGCAAGGGATTACTTAAAGCACAGCATTCTTACAGGTGAGAAAAAGGAAAAAGACACTAACCATCTCAGTAGAGATACAAATTACAGACCCAATATCAACCTAATATAAAAAGCATAATTCATCAGATGTCTCAATATTATGCAAGGAACATTATAATCCTCTTTTAAGAAGTTAACTAAGAGATGAAGGCCCTTATCGCCATATCTTCAAAGGTTAACCGACTGCAAAGACAATAGTGAAGTAATCCGACAACCGTACTATGTTGAACTCTTGATATTAAAAGATGCGGGCAATCCACTAAACAAATAAGAAAGATGGCCATCAAAATCCCATTCTCGACAAGCCCTCGTCATCCATTAATAGACAAACTAACAAACATATGTAATTCTTTTCTCAATCCCTCTCCTATTTTCAGACCGGAGAAGTCAAGCCAAATTACACTCCACCGTGAAAGCACATGTACCCTTCAAAACAAGCACTCAAGAATCAAGATCCCTTCTTCTCGGCCAGTAGGTAAACTTTTCTGGATGAGGTAGCCCAAGCTTCACAGCCCAGTTACATTACACAGTTAAGTGCTTGATTCTTGGCCTTCCAACTGTGTTTCCCCATGCCTTCATATATTCGAGACTGACCAAAGAAGTTGGAAGGTATTATGTTAACCAGACTTTGTTAAAAATCTTCTAGATGGGTACATGACCAGATGTTGGAACGGCAATTTCACATTAAAAACAGTGTTTTCACCTAAAATAAGTTGTCCAATTACAAATTGTCTGGTGTTTACATGGCTATGCACGCCCTTCCTACAAGGGCAACCCTAAAATTCACAAAAAATCTAAACGAAAAATGACAATTGACCGTCCCCTCGGCCCTCCCCCTCCTTGATATTTTATCGAAAGTGAAAAGCCCCAAAACTAGCATAGGTCTTGGATGCACAAAAATTACCCACTTGAAGTACTTTTCTTTTTAGATTAGGATGAGTGAACAAGGAAGAAACACGAATCTCCTCCCTCGCCAATTCCAGTTGCTCATTGTTTTGAATCAATACTTTCTTCATCGCATATGTCCCATCATCTATAATAAACGCAAACCCGCTTTCACAATCACATAAAATTGTAAGCACATAACAATAGCATCACAACCGCCACCACAACTACCAAGTACAGTATCAACTACAGAGTAGTCATTATTAGTCTGATGATGGAATGTTCGGAAAAATGTATGCAGCCTCACCTCTAACCAGTTACAGATTGAAACAAATTCCTCATGCAGCAATCCCTTCCCACCCTCCCATTATCACATCCCTCGGCTAAACAAACAAATACCAGACACCGACAAATCAATCAATAAAAACACGAACTCACCAATACCCATGATTTAAGATAGAGATCAAAACAGCACCCCTTAAAACAAATTCAACATACTAGGACTATAACCACCCACTTAGACCTCTCAATCTAAAACCCCGCATGAACCCAACCAAAATCTTGATGAGGACCATCATATACCCGGTTAGTAATGAGCATTTACTAACAATTTGATCCGTTTCACGCTTACAACAGTCTTAAGAGAGACTTACCAGTTACCGCCACACAAAAAGTGATTCCAATCAGAAAACTACCTAAAGAATCAAATGATTAGCAGAAGAATCTTAAGTCTTCCAGAATACAATGACTTTACCCAATCCTAGGCTCAAAAAACCACTCTACAAGTCTACAACCAAATAAATAAATGCAAGCTAATGTCCACAATATATTCGTCTTAACCACAATATATTCGTCTTAACCAGTATGCTAAGACAGACAATCTCGCTAGAGTATAACTAGCACAAAATAGACATGAGACGGTCTTACAAGAAACTAACTTAACTGAGAACGATACAATGAATAAGAAAAACGATAAATGATATATAAAAAGGAGAAAAGGAGAAAGAAAGGAACTTGAAAAGGGAAGAGCTGAGTTGTTGCTTGATAGCATCCGTAACAGCACCAGTTTTGGAGGGTTGAATCAATACCGTTAAATTGGCTTCCGAATACTTGAGTCCTTCCATCCTCCTGAGGAACCAACTCAAACATCAAACCAATTGAAAATATGAAAAAATCAAACAAAAATCAAAGAAAATGTGAGGAAAACGAAGATTAGTAAATAGTAAATGAGAGAGACAAGATTACCTTTGATGCAAAGACGAAACTGAGAAACTAGAAGGGGGTGTACTACTACTGGGTTGTTTGGCAATTAGAGTTGATTTCAGGAATTGGGTATGTTTCTTGTTCAGGGTTGGAGGATATGAGACTCCAGACTAGAGTTACAGAGTAATGCGAATGGGCTCGGACACGGCTCGAAGCTCGTGGAGCACTGCACCCTGAGCAATTGAAGTTCGAACTCGCTTTCTGATTATAAATTTATTTTGAGTTTCTCGCTTTTCAAATCTAACTAAATATAAATACTTTTAAAAATAAATAATATTATAAAAAAAATTAAAGGATACTATTATATTACTCCCACCAATTCTTATTTTTCCCATTTCAATTTTTCTGGGTCAAATTTGAAAAACTCTGGAAATACGTTGAAAAATAAGAAATATTAATACATAAAATGAAAATATTTATATTTACTATAAGAGTACCATATACAAAATATAATTTTCGACAAAAACAAATGATGTATACACCCTGGAAAACCCGGTTAAAGTAGTGCCTTGAAGACCACGTAAAAGTAAATAGGAAGAAAATATTAAATGTGAGGAGTATAATACTCTATTTGTCCTAGTAAATTGTTATCATTTGTCTTCTAAACGTTTACCGATTCTTATTTCATTTATGCTTATTTCATTTCGTAAATCTTTACTTACACAAGTGTAAGAATTATAAAATTTTGATATTCTTAATTACATTTTAAGACAAATCAACAAGATCTCTCATAACTATATTTTATGTGTTGTATTGGAAATTATTTAAAAGATTCTCCTCCTTTATGGATAGTGCCCAAAAAACAAATGTTAACAATTGATCGGGACAGAGAGGGCAGTATACATACGAATGCCAAAATATCATATAATTTCAAAATAAAGTTAATATTACAATATAAAACGTATATAAAAATAAAGTATAAATGAGGTCAAATGAGGTTTCGAGCCTGGCTTAGCTCGAGATCGGTTCGTATTCAACCAAGCTCGAACTTCTTTTGATCGAGCACGAGCCAAGCATTGATAGAGCGGATTCTGAGGGCGCAACGAGTCAAATCAGATATCATATACAACCCAATACCTTATGTTTGGTTCAATTTATAAATGCGTAATAATATTTTGTATATCTACTTTATTGACTTTGTACTATATATTTATGTATTAATTTTCTCTCTTAATTTTTCATATTTTAATTAATAAATTAAAACTTATATATAGGTTTTTTTATATATTTTTTAATTTTTTTTAATTTCTTAATTTACTCTATATATTCTTAAATGTATTAGAAAAGACAAAGAAAAAACATTGTATTTACAAATCCATAATTGGCCCAATTTGATGTTCGTCAAATGTTAAAATTTGGATTTGGAAATCACTCAAATACAACCAAATTCAGATTAATCGATCATAAAATAAGGCCCTGTTCTTTTGGACTGAAATTGTCTGAACTGAACTGAACTGATCTGAACTGAACTGAACTGAACTGAAATAATAATAAAAAGATTATAAAAAAAATAAATAATAATAATAATAATAAATATTATAATAAAAATAATACCAATAATAATAATAATAAATATTATTATAATATTATTCATTAATAATAATAATATATTAATATAATCTAATAATAATAATAATCTAATAAGATATATAAAAAATAAAATATTAATATAATAATAAATAAAGTAATAATAATAATAATAATATATTAGTAATATAAATGATAACATTATTAATAATAATAACTAAAAAATAAATAATATAATAATAATAATAGGTCTAATATAATAACTTATTAACATAATAATATTAAATATAATAATAATAATAATAATAAATATGTGATTAATAATATTAATAATGAGTATATTAATAAAATAATAAATATTAAATAATAACTTATTAATATAATAATATTAAATATAATAATAATAATAAATATGTTATGAATAATATTAATAATAATAAATATATTAATAAAATAATAATAATAATAATAATGATAATGATAATAATAATAATAATAATAATAATAAATGTATTAAATATATATATAATAATATAAACAATACGAATTAATTATTAATAAATATAATAGTAATATAATAAATATAAAAATAATATAATAATAATAATAATAATAATAATAATAATAACAATAGTAAATACATTAATATAAAAATAATAATAAGAATATCAATAAGAATAATAATAGTAATGTTGAAATAAACTGAATCGAATCAATCAATCAATCAATCGATTCGAATCGAATCGAATCGAATCGAATGAGTCTGAATCGAATCGAATGTGAATCAAATTAAGTCAAAAAAGAACAGGGCCTAAGCCCATTTCAAATAACACTTAAAACCCATGTATTGCAAAATCTTTCAATAGCTCTTCTATGAGTCCGAATTCTCTCCAGTAGTTGAAATAACTGGAGAGTCCAGTTCTTTTCATAACCAGATGGCATGTGTGCCATTTAAAAAAAAAATGGAGGGCTATGATTTTCCGAAACCCATCTTTCTCTCTGAGCAATATTCCTGATTTATAATTTAAAAAGTCGGAACAAGGATCCTAACTTGGACGGCAACTGAACTCAGCCTTGACGGAAATTTTATTTACTTTTTTTTTGGTCTACACCATCCGGTAATCCGAACCATATTGGGCCGACTAATCCGGATTTCGGGGCGTGTTCAAGGATTACGGCATTTAGACCCCTCCCAATCGCAGTTGTGGGGGATCGATCCGCAGACCTCCGGTAATTCATGGACTATACAACCAGTTGTATATGTTGTACGGTGTAGAACCTGAGCTTTCTGTCAAAGTATCCGAGCTTTATATTAAAGAATATGAGCTTTATTAGAAAGTATTGAGTTCATTCATTTACACATTAAAAACATGAAATTTAAATTAGCTCAGAAAAAACACACGTAAGCTCGGATTCTTATACTTGGTTGTACCATGCTTATGGTACAACTGGATGTATAATCCTATTTGTGCTCCCTACCAAGCGCAACCTCATGCTACCACTGCGCCAACCAACGATTGGTGGAAATTTTATTTACTTTGACAGGCAATTATTATACCCGTGGTGACATCAGATTTTACTTCGACAGGCAAAATTGGAGACGTCATTTGAGAGAAGAAAACAAAAGTCACGAGAAAAAAAGCGGAGAAGGCTGCTTAACATTTGATGGTTTTTATTGAGTCACAAATTCTTATTTCAGACCGTCATATCCGTCTGAAATGGTCAGACGGATACCATTTCCTCTCACAAAAACTCATTTAGGGTGTGAGTAGGAAAGCACATGGGGGTGTTCCACCACCCATGTGCTTCTCACTTGTGAGAGGTCTTAATGCGGTCTGAAATAAGACGGTCTTAAGCAAGACGGACTGTTATTGAGTAATTACCATAACTTCATTTATGTTTACAATTTGTACTCGAAAAATATTTGATGAATTAAGTAATGGTTAAAAATTTCAGAATAAAAGTAGTGGTGTTAGTCCAGTGGTAGCCGGGTTAAACCTTGAAACTTGCAGAAATGCATGAGTTGAGAGGTCCCGGGTTCGACTACCAGTTGGGGCGATGATCACTTGGCACACCGCAGCCCCGAAGGGGTGGCTTATATGGTCCATGTGTGGTGGTGCGGGAATCGTGGGCCGGGGGAGATTCAACCCCCTCGTCATCAAAAAAAAAAAAAAAAAAAAAAAAAAAAAAAATACTTGACCTTGTAGACGTGGATAAAAAAAATTATGTTTAGAGCTATAACAACACAAAATCATGCTTGCGACATGGTACTACAGCATGGTTCTCGACTTGCAGCAATGCACTACAAACATGGTTCGATTAGTTTACATTTAGCTATAACAAGATTCCCTAACTAAACACGACTAGATCGAAATTAGTGCAAACAGCTTACTTGCTACATAAGCTGAACTTGTTAAATTGCAGGTTGTATATATATATATACAAAAGATTTGCTTCAGTAATTGCTAAGAGAAGAATATATGATCATTGATGCAAGGAGTCACTTCACAAAAATTACATTTTGAGTGGAAGCTAGATGACGACGACCCAAAGAAAAAATTGCCATAAGAAGTTATCCATCCAATGCTACTACTTCTGTCATTCTGAATCGGAATCAACAACATTACCCATAGCTTTCAATCCTCTTGGCCTCTGTTATTTCACAAACATACAAAACCAGCATTTCATTAGAACAAAACATGGTAATTTCCCCCCACACGCGATACTTTCATCTTCAAACTAAAAGACAATACATGATGATATGACAATGTATGTATCGACCAATAACAAGCTGATTTTTAAGCTTTGGAGTAGATTTTACCCTTATACTGAGAAAAACATTGGAAGCATCCTTAAACATGACGGAGAGTACTGACGTTGAAAAGTAGTACCTCCTAGCAAAAACTATTAGTCTAGACTCTAGAGGACTCTCTTTAAGGCAAATTAATGGATGGGCCTCTCCTAATTACTTCTCGGCCTAACACTAACAAATTTTGGCAAACGTAATGGGGAATGAAAATAAAATCACTTCTAGTCTAGCAGAACACATCTATAGAGTACAACATCATATTATGGTGATGATGGAATAGATAACCGTCTTAACAACGAAGACGACGGACACTTCTCCTCAAAATAGGTTATTATAAGTCTCTAAAGCATCATACATGAAAAACGAACCCCATAACACAGCTCATGATGCCCTCAGCTTATGATACTACTCAAACACTTCACTGTCAAGGCAAGTCACGTGTCCGACACGCTTTGACACCATTTTAGACCAAAAATTTAAGAATCAGGAACAATAACCGTATCCGAAACTCCAATACAGTGACGTGTTCGACACTTGGAGCTGAGTCGGAGTTACATAGGCCCTCAGTACATAACAGATGCCTCAGGCTCAAAGGCCACCACCGAGCCTACGTAAAAAGTGGTTTGAATATGACATCAAAATGACCATATTAAATAGCTCATAATTGCCTTTGTGGCTTTGTATATGCCATGAAACAAGGTAACACTCGACGCCTCTAAGGTTCCCTGTCTATGGGCAGGTAAGATGGCTGGATGAAACGATCGATTATTAATGAAACGGAAGAAAAGACATCAACGGGAAAGAATATCACCCCAATAAGTAAGAATCAAGCAAGAGAGATACAATAGTTTGTCGAAAATTTGGTATTTACCTTCTTGGGAGTCTTCTTTTCTCTAACTTCGTACCGCTCTTGGCACATATCAGTTAACCATGCTCCTGGACTCACCAGCTGTGATTCACCACCAATACAAAATATTAAGCTAAAAAAAAAATATCAATCGATCACAAATCAAGATCAAGCATCCATATAAACCAACTGACTAAATAAATATCTCAATTATTAATTTCCTACCAAATTAACTACCTACTTAAGACCCCAATCCAACAATCGTGAACCTAATCAATATAAAATCCACGAATCATTTTAATGAGAAGATCACAAACTATCCACCTGATAATAGAGGAAAAACGGATAGAAACATTACTGCCTTTTCATTTAAACCGAGCTCAATAACATTATAAAACAAATCTCGTCGTATCTACGTTTTCACTTATTAAATGCGGCATGATCTCTTTCTTCATGGATCTGTTTATTCACACAATGTTTGTGTAAACTCTCATACAAGAAACTAATCAAATAATACAGAATCGACCAATGTACATGAATCTAATTATCAACCAACATATATAGAAACTTTACTAATTAATTAACCTTAGTAATCCCAATTCTTCGATTTTATTTCGTCCTATTTAGCATATTTGACCTGTTTAAAGTTTAAGAGGGTATTTCCGTCTTTAAACAATAATTATAAATAAAAAAAACAGTAAAGAAAAACAAAAATGAAGAAGAAAAAACATACAAGCAAAGTGCGTTGGATTAATTTAGCCCTCTTTTTAGGTCTTTGAGGAAGCTTACAACCTTTCATGGCCAAAAAATCTTCTTCCTTCTCTTTGCTTGACAATGTTATATACAGTTTCGGCAACACCACTTTCCCTTTATCTTCTCCTCCTCCTCCTCCATTTCCAACCATATTTATCCTCCCATTTTCTTTATCCTCTCCTATCGCCACCGCGGCCCTCGTCGTATAACACCTTTCTTCCTTCTCCGGCGATGGCGATTTCCCGTTTCTCGTCCCATCTGTCACTCTTTAACACCCACAACATAACATAAATCATTATTATACACAAATTCTCATATAAGACACCTTGTCTCAATCACTTGTTTACCTTGGATTAATAACATATGATTACGATAGAGGGAGTGATTAAGACGGAGGTGGTTCAAAATAGAATGACATACAAACCTGGTAGTGATTCTCGTTAAGGAGGAGAAAGTGGAAGCGTCGGGAGAAGTGATTTTACGACGGATTCCATCAAGAGATTTACAAGGGTCTTTGAATCGAACGCGTTGAATTCTCTTTCCCCATTGTAACACAAACTCTTGCTCAGATGACGACGCCCTTTTATGATCAATCCCTCCTCCATCTTGTTTCTCTTCTTTTTCCATGGATAATATTAGCTTGATGATTCAATAGATCTAGGTTTTTAATGAACAAACAAAGGAATCAAAACATTCAGCACAGTAAACTGATTGATTTTGATGAACACACTAGTGAATTACTGAAGAAAATGGTAAATTGTGGGTAGAAACTAGTTAATATTGATGAAAACAAAAGTGTTAATGTTTTGATTGTTTAATTTGTTGTAATGGACCAAATAAGATGATTTTTGTCACCTTTGTTTTTTTTTAGACAAAGGTATTTTTGTCACCTTTGTTGTTTTGGAAACCTTCTCATCTTCTTCTCCTTCTTCTACACTGGTTTTGGATTTGGTGTGTGTATGTGATTTATTAATTCAACGAGGAGACAGGGAACTGCCACTTTAATATGAGCCGTAGGTTAGAAAATAGATGGTCTGGATTAAACTTAATTTATCAGGATTCTTTATGGGCTTATTTACAAACTTGATGAAATTGAATATTGGGTTGTTCATGTGTTTTGTATTTAACAAAAGTCCATATTTTGAATGGGTTAAGAGATGTGTAGGAGTTGGATTATGCTCTTCTGCTGTCTTGGGTGAAACCCCAACCTAATTCAAACAAAACTTGTCCTCAAAATTGGGGTGACCCATTGTAAGACCCATCTATTCCAACTAGACTTGTCAAAACTTGACCCTATACGTAAACCTGACTCGACCCGGTTTTTTAGGCTTAAAGACCTGTAAATTTTGACCCGTAACTCAAAATAACCCGTTATTTTAGAGTCGAAACCCGACCCCCCGTTCGACCTGATGTGTTAAAGATAAATCAAGAATATTCTTAAAATATTAGTTTTTTTTTAATATTATATTTGAAATAATAAATATAAAAATAATTATTTTAATATTCTAAACTAGAATCAATTTAAAAATCAATTTTATAACTTTAATATCATTGGATAATTGATCGATGCCATTTCGTGTTCACAATTAAGTATATGTGGTCGTTGGTCAATGGTCGATACAAAACACAATTTATACTTCACAAACAACTCTACAATTAGTAAAGAGGCAAGTAAAGGTCGGATCCCAAGGGACGGGTATTGAAATGAGAATTCTATTGTAACTAGTAGTGTCTAGGGGTGTCACAAATTGGGTTGGTGTAGAAGGTCACTAAACTAAAATAACAATGAAAATAAACTAGCAAGAAGAATAAAATAAGGGGTGTAAACAATTGATTAAAAGCACTAGGGTGTCATGGGTTCATAGGGGAATCATGGGATATGATCATACAAACATGTTCTCAAATTATAAGCAAGCAATTATTGTTGTGATGGATTGAGTTGGGTTATGTCTTACAATCCTAGGAAAGTTTGGGTCCCGGGGCCGAATCGATTAGATTGTACAACACCTACAAGTCGACTTAATCTTTCCTACTCAACACATGCATGGTCTAACAAGACTCGAGTTGGGTTATGTCTTACAAGTCTTGTTGAAAGGATAGAAGATGATAGTAAATGCAAGGATTCGCAAGGCTTAGATTTCATCAAATATAACATGTGCCTGTATTAAGATCAAAACAAGCAAGCAAATAAGATATGAAAGCATATTGATTTAAGCATGAATCATCCCCATGATGGTTTCCCCTAATCACCCATTAAACCCTAGCTAAGAGACTACACACTCATTATCATGTTGATCATGCTAGCAAGGTTGTCAATCATACCAACAATATGAAACATGATGAATAAATGAAAGTAATTAACAATAATTAAAAAGGGATTAAGAGATTATACCTACTAATGATTCCAATAATAAAGCAAGAATAATAGAAGTACTTGAATCCTAGATTGAGAGGTTGTCAATCTCCCAATAATAACCCAAATAATCTTCAATTACCCAAAATAAAGGAAGAACAAGAGAGAGATTAAAGAACTAAAACTTGGATTAAAACTTGATTAATACTTGATTACAATATTGAAAAGAGATTTGATTGATATTAACTACACTAATTATTGATAAGAAGAACATGCTCCTCTAATTAGACTAATGGGGTATTTATAGTGAAAATTAGGGAGGATGCATTAGGGTTAACTAAGGGCTAAACTAGTAATTACACTTTTTAAGTTGAGCAAGGAGGACCCGGTATTTTCTGAGAGAAGGGCTTCTCTTTTCGTAGCTTGAAGAATGAAATCCGTCTTTGTGCAAGGTGAATCAAGGCGGATTAGAGTCGGGACGGCCGGATTTGGGCGGTGCAATCCGAGCGGATTCGGGAGAGGGACGCTCGGATTGTTGAGGGGGAATCCGAGCGGATTCTAAGGAGGGACGCTCGGATTGTTCGGGCCGGACGGGCGGATTGTCCGCAATCCGTTCGGATTGTTGGTCGGCGTCAATTCTTCTTCTTTTCTTCCCTTTTCTTCATAAATTCCTTGGGGATTTCCTTGGGGACACAAGGATCCTTTCTCAACATTGTTCTTCTACTATGATATGTACAAAGGCCTTCTAGTCTTGTCTGTAATACTCCGTATTTATGGTCTTGGGGGTACTCTATCGAGTAGCCCTTACTCTGTCGAGTAAGGGTAGGTTGCGAGAATAAAATAGTTTCGACTGTTGGGCACTCGATCGAGTAGTGGGGCACTCGATCGAGTAGGTACTCGATCGAGTACCTTGGGTACTCGATCGAGTGTCCGGTTTTACGGGGGGTTTTTCTCGGGTTTTGTTAATTACGCGATTAAGGTATTTAAACTTATTCGGCATTGTTCTAAATCACTTTTTACAAAACCTAAAACCTGTTTAAGAGAGAAAGCAACTTGTTCTTCTTCCTAATCGCGTTCTTGACAATTCCTGAGTTCGGACGGTCGGTTTGCATCGTAGTTTGTGTCGTTGGATTCCTTGCGTCGAGGGTAAGCTTTTAATGTAATTTATATAATGTTTTGTTAAGATTAGTGAAACCCTAATTTAGGAATTGGGGGTTTTTATGAATAGTAATTGAATAGTAGTATCTATGTGTTGTATGGTAGGAGGAGAGTTCATAGAAGAGGCGTTTTGAGACATCTGTAGATACCGTCTGCGTGTTGTGCTTTCGGGTAGGATTTCTACTCGTATTAGTCCCATAATGGGATATTGGTGATGTCTTTGTAGTTAGTTGTTTGATATGATGATTGTGATTGTGATTGTGATTGTGGTTGTGTTTGTTGATGGTTCTCGAGATGCGTTCTCGGCTGAGTGGGGTCACTTGCGGGAGTGATCTCACGCCCTAGTTTCGCCCTTCGTGGAACCCGCCACGAAAGGGGATGTGCACATTAATGGACAGGGTTATCGCTCGTACGATGAGCGGGGCTTAGGTGGGAACGGCTGCGGTCCCCCACTGGCGGTGGGTCCAAAGTGGACGGATCGATTGAGATGATGGGAGTTGGTGGTGTGTGTGTGTGTTCATTTGTCTGTTTGTCTTATTGTTGTTATCTATTTTGATTGTGTGATTAAGATCGACCCGGTGTTGTTTTGTAAAACCTGCGGTGATCCATTCGGGGATGGTGAGCAGATATTGAACAGGTATAGAGATGATACTGGGATGGCCATGACATGACGATAGAGTCTTCCGCTGTAGTTTAGTTTTATTTACATTTCAGTTGAGAACAGACCGTTTGGAATAATGTATTGTACTTTCAGTTTGGTTTCGAGGATTGTACTTATTCATTAAATTACTTATAATAAATGTTGTTTCTGTTTTGTCTATTTGATTATCATACCTCGGGCAACCGAGATGGTGTTGTCTTCATACCTGAGTGGTCCTGGTAAGGCACTCGGAGTATGGGGGTGTTACAAATGGTATCAGAGCGACGATCCTGAAACCTGTAACCAATGAACTTAATGAACATAGGGAGTCAATTAAAATGAACCCGGGGTAAAAGTTGTAGGAGCTAGTGCAAAGGCTTGGGAGACGTCCTAAAGTCGCGGGGGTCGCCCTACAACTTTGAACCGGTCACATGGGAACGTGTTTGTTGAGTCGTCTGTGTGATTGTTTAACTTGTGCAACAAAGTGATGAAGTGTGTTGATTGCTTGGTGTTGAAGTAGGAGGTTGAGCATGTGAAAGAGAATGATTATATGTTGAACATGTTAATGAGTGATAACAAGTTGAATGATTTACGATGTGGCTTTTAATAGCGTAATGAAATGATTTCGTAGTTAGTAGAAGGATGCGTAACATGTTTATGATGATATAATATGATTTATAAATTTAGCATGTTAGTATGTGACGTAATATGCGGGTAGCTCCTACGTATTAGTGGTACTTGATCGAGTGAGGCTGACTCGATCGGATAGGTTTTTGGCGATTTTGAGTCCAGAATCGAGTTTTGGGGCACTCGATCGAGTAACTAGGGGTACTCGATCGAGTAGGGGGTCACTCGATCGAGTAGCCTAGATACTCGATCGAGTGGGTTAGAGATCAGAAGGTCTGTTTGGTTCTGGAGTTTGGGTACTCGATCGAGTACATGGGGGCACTCGATCGAGTAGCCCGTTACTCGATCGAGTAGGTTTGGATACTCGATCGAGTAGGTTCTGGGCAGCGCGTTTTCGTGTTTTGAGGTTTAGTACGCGTGTTTATGTTTATCCCTTTCTTATATAGCTTCAAGATGCCGCCCAAGAGAAATGCTTTGTACGCGAGAGCTGAGCTTATGACTACGGATGACATCGTTAAGATGTTGGAACATCAGGACGCTCTTACAGAGACCCTGAAGAGAGTGAATGAGGACAAGGATAAGAGTAAGGAGAAGGAGGTTGACCATGCTAAAGTCAGCCTCTATATTGCGAGGTTTAACCCGAAGGAGTACAAGGGAGTTGAGGAGCCTAACCATCTTGATAGTTGGCTGAGGGAGATGGAGAACATACTGGATTTAGTTCGCTGTCCTGATGAGATGAGAGTGGATCAGCTGCATTCTATCCGAGGGAGGCGGTGGCAAATGGTGGGATTGAGAAAAGTGAGTGCCAAGGAGATATATACCAACCGGGGTTACCCGCTATACCTTGGGAGGAGTTTCGTAGGAAATTTGTGAGGAAGGAGTTCGTACTGAACATGTGAGGAGTAAGTTGAGGGAGGAGTTCGACAAGTTTAAGATGATTCTTTGAGATGTCGTGGCCGAGTACTACAGGCGGTTCAATGAGAAATCCAGATATCCGAGGACATGGGTTTGAGTGAGGAGAATCGGCTTTGAGGTTTGAGAGAGGGCTAACCACGAAGATTATGGATAAGTTACCCGTGGGAGTCCTTGCGATGTGAAGGAAGCATATGAGAGGGCTGGGAGAGCTGAGAGACTAGTGGAGATGGCTCAGGAGAGGTCAGGTGGAGAGAAGAGGAAGTCTGAGAGCGAGGGTGGTGGCCAATCTAATTTCAAGAAAGGCAACCACAATCAATCTAAGGGATTTTCTTCTGGGTCTGGGTTTAGTGCTGGAACTTCCTTTGGGCGAGGTCGTGGGAGTGTGAGCAACAGCTGGGGAGTGACCTGCTTTGGTTGTGGTGGCGTAGGCCACAAGAGACATGAGTGCACGAGCGCACCGGGATCTTTTCGAGACTCGCATGAGCTTTGCGAGCAACAGACCGGTGGATCATGGCCAAACCGGGAGGTCGAGCTACCAGAGTGGAGGCAACCGCAACGGCGGTAATTCTTATCGGAAGACACCGATGAACAACAACAACAATCAAGGGTCGGGTGCTAAGCCGACCGCATCGGCCTAGTCTTGTCCGGGAGGTGGGCGGAAGACCGATGGCAAGTTGTTCATGATGGACAAGAAGGCGGTGAGGAGGACGCGCACGTTATCACCGGTACATTCCTTGTTAATGGTATTCCTACGTTTGTTTTGTTTGATTCGGGGCTTCTCGATCGTTTGTGTCTTGAGTCATGTAAAACAGTTGGGGTTGAGAGTATATGAGGTCGTTAGGGAGCAAGTTTTCATACCTTGTGGTGAGTCGGTATCGTGTGGGAGGTTGTTTAGAGATGTATCTTTGATAGTTGGGCAAGTCGATTTCCCCGTAGACTTGCTAGAGTTTCCTTTTAATGGTTTTGAGATGATAGTTGGGATGGATTGGTTAGGGAAGTATAAGGCTAAGATAGACTGTCATCAAAAGAGAGTGTCCCTAAGAGGTCCTAAGGGTGTAAGTGTGTCTTACCGTGGGTTTCTAGTCAAACCCAAAGTTAAGTTGATTCAATTGTCACTTTGAAGTCGTATTCGAAGAAGGGATGTCCTCCGATTTTGTGCCATGTGAGAGATGACCGGATAGAGAGCCCGCGATTGACGAGATACAGTGGTGGGAGAGTATGCGAGATGTTTTTCAGAGGAGATTCCGGGGTTGCCACCGAAGAGGGAGATAGATTTCACCGTTGAGTTGAAGCCGGGGACGGGGCCAATCTCTAAGGCACCGCACCGTATGGGTCCTAAGGAGATGGAGGAGCTTAGGAAGCAGTTGGATGATTTGATAGAGAAGGGATACATTAGACCAAGTGTATCGCCTTGGGGAGCACAAGTTCTTTTCGTGAAGAAGAAGGATGGAACTTTGAGGTTATGCATAGACTAAGGGAGCTTAACCGTGTGACGATAAAGAACAAGTATCCTTTGCCAAGGATAGATGACCTGTTTGATCAGTTGAGCGGTGCAACGGTCTTTTCTAAGATTGATTTGAGGTCGGGGTACCATCAGGTGAAGATTAGAGATGTGGACATACCGAAGACAGCTTTCACGTCGAGGTATGGCCATTATGAGTATGTGGTGATGCCATTTGGGTTGTCTAATGCGCTGGCAGTGTTTATGGATTTGATGAATAGGATATTGATACGGTTCTTGGATCGATTTGTAGTGGTGTTTATCGATGACATCCTAGTCTACTCTAAGACTAAGGAGGAGCATGAGGAGCATCTGAGGATCGTGTTGCAGACTTTGAGGGATCATGAGTTGTATGCTAAGCTGTCCAAGTGTGAGTTCTGGTTAGAGAAAGTTGCTTTTCTGGGGCATGTAATCTCTAAAGATGGGGTAGCTGTGGATCCGGCGAAGATTGAGGCGGTGACAAAGTGGGAAGCACAGAAGAATGTTCGAGGTTAGGAGTTTCTTGGGTTTATTTGGATACTACGGGCGGTTCGTGAAAGATTTCTCCAAGATAGCTAGACCGATGACAAAGCATTGATGAGGAAAGAGAACAGGTTTCGTTGGGATGAGAGTTGTGAGACGGCGTTCCAAACCTTAAAGGAGCGTTTGACCACGGCTCCTGTCTTGGCATTACGAAGGGAGCGAGAATTTCGAGGTCTATACGGATGCCTCGAAGAATGGGTTGGGATGTGTGTTGATGCAGAATGGTAAAGTAATTGGCTATGCTTCTAGGCAGTTGAAGCCTTATGAGGAGAACTACCCTACTCATGACCTGGAGTTGGGTGCAGTGGTGTTTGCTCTCAAGATTTGGAGGCACTACCTTTATGGAGCAATCTTTAAGGTATTTTCTGATCACAAGAGTCTCAAGTACATCTTCACGCAGAAGGAGTTGAACATGAGACAGAGGAGGTGGATGGAGCTGATTGGTGATTATGACATGGAAATCATCTACCATGAAGGGAAGGCCAATGTTGGTGCTGATGCTTTGAGTAGAAAGAGTGTACATTCCTTGTGTACAGACTTTATCTTTGATGAGGTGAGGGATGAGGTAGCGAGCTTTGGGATTCATATGATGCAGAAAGGAGATGCTATGGGTGATATGACAGTACACATGGAGTTTTATGATGATATTCGAGGTAAACAGGCTTTGGATCCTAAGATAGTGGAGTGGAGAGCTGGAGTAGAGAAAGGGACAGTGTCCCGGTTTTCCATTCACACAGATGGTAGCTTGAGGTTTGATGGTAGGTGGTGTGTTCCTAATGACGAGGAGTTGAAAAAGACAATCATGACAGAAGCGCATTGCACACCATATTCAGTTCATCCGGGTGGAGACAAGCTTTACAAAGATTTGAAGAAAACATTTTGGTGGCCTGGGATGAAGAAAGAGATAGCTGAGTTTGTGTCCCGTTGTTTGACATGCCAGAGAGTTAAAGGGGAACAGAGAAGACCACAAGGTAAGGTTCAGTCTTTGGAGGTGCCCGAGTGGAAGTGGGAATCCATTTCCATGGATTTCATTGTGGGTTTGCCGAAGAGTCAACAAGGTAACAACATGATTTGGGTGATAGTGGATCGGTTGACCAAGTCAGCTCACTTTGTTCCAATAAAAGATACATGGACTAAGGCACAATTGGCTATGGCCTATCGAAAGAACGTGCTTAAGTTACATGGAGTCCCTAAGGACATAGTGTCTGACAGAGATGCGAGGTTTATATCAAGGTTTTGGAAGGAGTTGCAGGAATCGTTGGGAACAGCTTTGAAGATGCGTACAACATTTCATCCTGCGACAGATGGGCAGACTGAGAGAACAATCAAGACTCTTGAGGATATGTTGCGAGCTTGTGTGATGGATTTTGGTGGTAGCTGGGAGCAGAGGTTGGATTTAATAGAATTTTCTTACAACAACAGCTATCACACCAGTATTGGTATGGCACCGTTTGAGGCTTTGTATGGGAGGAGATGTAGGAGTCCGATCTGTTGGGACGATAGTCTTTGAGGCGGTGGTTTTAGGACCAGAGATGGTACATGAGATGGTGGAACAGATTAAGATGATCAGGGAACGTATGAGAGCACCCGGGATCGCGAGAAGAGTTATGCAGATCTACATCGTCGGGACATAGAGTTTCAGGTTGGGGACAAGGTTCTTCTGAAAGTGTCTCCTATGCGAGGAGTTATGAGATTTGGGAAGAAAGGCAAGCTAAGCCAGAAGTTTATAGGGCCTTATGAGATCTTAGAGCGAGTTGGGGAAGTGGCTTATCGTTTGGCTTTACCGGCTGCTTTGGAGAGAGTGCATAATGTGTTTCATGTATCGCAGCTGCGGAAGTATGTGAGTGACCCGTCACATGTGTTGGAGGCAGAGAGCTTAGAGCTGGATGAGTCTTTAGCATACCTTGAGATGCCTAAGCAGATCCTAGACCGAAAAGTTAGAAAGACCAGGAGTGGTGAGACAGTTTTGCTTAAGATCCTTTGGTCTAACCATGAGACTGAGGAAGCTACATGGGAGGCGGAGGATATCATGAAAGAGCGTTACCCTTTCCTTTTTGATCAGGTATGTATGGTTACGGGGACGTAACCTTGTTTCTTTTAGGGGGGTAGGAGATGATCGCAAGAGTTTTAAGAGTTTTTACACCCCTTTTATATGTTGTGTCGGTACGTTTGTCGGGATAAGTTGGGTTAGTAGCATGTTTTACGTTGTGTTTATTTTGACCTTCGAGTCGGGAAGCTTATGGGAGTACCTTTGGTTAGTAGTGGCTTGAACTTCGGGGGCGAAGTTCCTTTTAAGGAGGGAAGACTGTAATACTCCGTATTTATGGTCTTGGGGGTACTCTATCGAGTAGCCCTTACTCTGTCGAGTAAGGGTAGGTTGCAGAATAAAATAGTTTCGACTGTTGGGCACTCGATCGAGTAGTTTGGGGCACTCGATCGAGTAGGGTACTCGATCGAGTACCTTGGGTACTCGATCGAGTGTCCGGTTTTACGGGGGTTTTTCTCGGGTTTTGTTAATTACGCGATTAAGGTATTTAAACTTATTCGGCATTGCTCTAAATCACTTTTTACAAAACCTAAAACCTGTTTAAGAGAGAAAGCAACTTGTTCTTCTTCCTAATCGCGTTCTTGACAATTCCCGGAGTTCAGACGGTCGGTTTGCATCGTAGTTTGTGTCGTTGGATTCCTTGCGTCGAGGGTAAGCTTTTAATGTAATTTATATAATGTTTTGTTAAGATTAGTGAAACCCTAATTTAGGAATTGGGGGTTTTTATGAATAGTAATTGAATAGTAGTATCTATGTGTTGTATGGTAGGAGGAGAGTTCATAGAAGAGGCGTTTTGAGACAATTTGTAGATACCGTCTGCGTGTTGTGCTTTCCGGTAGGATTTCTACTCGGTATTAGTCCCATAATGGGATATTGGTGATGTGCTGTAGTTAGTTGTTTGATATGATGATTGTGATTGTGATTGTGATTGTGGTTGTGTTTGTTGATGGTTCTCGAGATGCGTTCTCGGCTGAGTGGGGTCACTTGCGGGAGTGATCTCACGCCCTAGTTTCGCCCTTCGTGGAACCCGCCACGAAAGGGGATGTGCACATTAATGGACAGGGTTATCGCTCGTACGATGAGCGGGGCTTAGGTGGGAACGGCTGCGGTCCCCCATGGCGGGCGGTCCGGTGGACGGTCAAGATATTGAGATGATGGGAGTTGGTGGTGTGTGTGTGTGTGTGTTGTTTGTCTGTTTGTCTTATTGTTGTTATCTATTTTGATTGTGTGATTAGTACTGACCCCGGTGTTGTTTTGTAAAACCTGCGGTGATCCATTCGGGGATGGTGAGCAGATATTGAACAGGTATAGAGATGATACTGGGATGGCCATGACATGACGATAGAGTCTTCCGCTGTAGTTTAGTTTTATTTACATTTCAGTTGAGAACAGACCGTTTGGAATAATGTATTGTACTTTCAGTTTGGTTTCGAGGATTGTACTTATTCATTAAATTACTTATAATAAATGTTGTTTCTGTTTTGTCTATTTGATTATCATACCTCGGGCAACCGAGATGGTGATGTCTTCATACCTGAGTGGTCCTGGTATGGCACTCGGAGTATGGGGGTGTTACATTGTCTCTTCTTGATGCTTGGTCATTGAATATAATCAATTTAGCCTCGTTTTGCCATGAAAATGCAAGATTCTTACTCCTTTCCTACCAAGGGATCAAAATCTCAAAGAATATGCAAAACAAAGAACTAAAGATAAGAAATGACCCAAATAGGCACTAAAAAGCATGGGAACAAAGCTAATTCGGGGGCTAAATATGCGCTTATTATGGTCACATCAAATATCCCCAAACCGAACCTTTGCTCGTCCCGAGTAAAGAGGTGACAAAGACTAGGACCAAAACTAACCTATCCTAATAATAATAGCCGATATGAGACAATTAGCGGGTCTCACTCCGCCCCTTCAACTCACAACAAGACAACCATGAGGTAGGATGCCTTCTTGCAAGGCAAGGTGGGTCTTGCCAAAATGGCGACACATCCAAACATTAAAGCACATAAAATCACATAATGGATGCATCTACAAAAAGAATAGCCACTTTCCTCATCTAAGTGGCGGAAATTACCTACAAGGGAAGCAATTCAAGGGTACACAATCCTTCATAGATGCAATTTGTTCAAACTACTAAGCCTAGAAGGATACCAATAAATCACCTCCAAGTTGTGTCAAGCTAGGGTACCTTTGTCCTCAATCGTTAAATGCTTTTGTCAAGAGTAGACTCCCTATGGCGTTAGAAACACTGGAGGATCGCGGAATTTCCCCTCTTGCCTAGACATGAAGAAGGGTCGTCCCCTCTCTACCATGCACAAAAATGGATAAGACGGAAAAGGGATCGATAGTATTTGAGTTTCATTTTGGGAGTTTGCTTTCATTGTTGTTTTTCCCCCCAATTTCATGTGGCATTTGACATTTGAGAACACTTTCTTGCCATTTCTTTTTGATTTTTGGCATTTCAATAGTTGACAACGTTTTGCATTTCTTTTTGAATATTTTCAAAGTCACCCCAATTAGTAACGAGGGTGCCTTGTATTTGAAGCTTAGGAGTCTATTTTTGCTCCTCTTTTCTTTTGATGCATTTTTGCAAACTTTCTTTCACTTTTCATTTCATTGAACTCAAATTGATTTCTTTTTGTGCCCATTCCCTTTGATGACAAAAATATATGGTAGAACATGGATGATGGATGTATGCATGGTTTCAAGGGTCACCTTGGAATAAACGGTAGCCAAGGAGTTATCACACCACAAGGTACTCTTGACTAGGCCTTAATCCATGGGTCAAAGGATACTAGCATGACACATCCTAGGGTGTTTTACAAGCATTCTAACAAGCAAAGTCTTAAGAATAAAAAGCATCTACTAGGGCCTATATACACTTGTCAAGTTTCCCAAGTAGATGGTTTCGCAAAATTTTTCTAACATGCAAACTACATGCCATGATGCAACTAACATATACACATCCTAATTCAAATGATTCTACCAACTAATATGCCATATAAACTAAATGCAATCCTAAGTTCACATTGTTTTTACCGCATCAATCAAAATAAAGCCACATAGTCATTAACATAAAGAGGAAAAAGGAGATTGGAAAGATCATACCATGCGGTCTTCAATATCCTCATGTCTCGGATGTGGCGTAGTCAATCAAAGTGAACAAGGATAAAACAAACACAATATATACAAGACAATATATACAAAGGAAATGAACTTGTTTTTGGGTTTTCAATTTTCAAATTTTTATGATTTTTGAAATTTTTCAATTTTTATGGTTTTTGAATAAGAGTTAAATGTTAGAATTCCCATCCCCACACTAATATGGGCATTGTCCTTAATGGCCAAAATGATGGAAATTATGCAAAGATGATGCATGATTTCTATACTAAATGCAATTCTATACTAAGCTACACTACATGATGCATGGTTTTTGTTATGACGGAGAGGATAATTTAGATTACCTCCCGTTGCGTATGCATTAACTTCCCCAAACCGAGTGAGACACTATTGCTAATGTTCAAGGATGGGTATAGTTCATGCACACACTATGCTATGCATGAAACTAGATTGTCATTTTGTATTTTACAAATGGGAACAATAAAAGAAGAACACCTCAATGGAACCGAGGTGTGAGTCCTTTGATGTTGCTAGGACTAAACCAACAAATGATCAAAATGAAATAAAATACAAAGAGATATAGACAAACCGTGGGAGAGTAGGAATCTCCAAGGCTTGCTAGTCCTCCATCATGCTATCATCATCATCACTTCCCTCATGAGAAGTGGTCACATTGCCACTTTCCTTGTCACTTTCTTCCTCATCTTCTTCTTCACCATCTCTTTCTCCTTCTCCACTTGCTTCTTCCTCAATATTATCATCAATTTCTTCACCATTTCCAACAACCTCATTGTCTTCCACCACGTCCCTAGATGCACCCGGAAACAAGGCTTCTTTATCCGCCCAACTAGGCAAAGGACAAGATGGATCAAGGAGTCCTTGCCTAGCTAAATGTAGGAGGGGAGGATATTGAGCCAAATATGCATTCTTCCGATCTTCATAAGCTTGCTTGTGCATGGCTTGCATAAGAAGGGTGACATAGTCTTTCCCAATTTCAACTCCTTCCGGTTTGAACTCTTCATACACAAAGGGGTAAGGCGGTATAACAATGGAAGAGGAGGGGGTTTCATGATCACCCTTTTGTTGTTGAATGATGTACTCGGCTTCTTCGGATAGGGGAAGTAGATAGTTGGTCCGGTGGACACTTAGACGACAAATCTTTGCGGGTAAAGTGAATGATCGAGCCTCACTAGTAAGCCATCCACACTTGGTGTCAAGGGGGTTTTGAGCAACCCACTTGAACTTGTTAATCATGGTAGGCATATCAATAAGATGGCCACCTTCCTTTGCCTTGTACTTGCTATCCTTATTGAAATTAGGATCAAAGTGCTTGGCTAGGACCGTGACTAGGCCGCCATTAACAATAACGGTTGTACCCTTCTTCCCACTATCAACATTGAGCCATCTATCAACCAATAGCCTCAAAGAATTGAAAGGCTTGGTATGGATTCTTCCGACATTCAAAGCCGATTCAAGGAGAATAAAATCAAGTCTTGTGAAATGATTGGTGTCTTTCCTAGCAATTATGGTATTTCCCACAACTTTGTGCCATACTCTTATGCCCGGATGATGGACCAAAAGAGCACGACAAGTATGAAAATCATCAAATTTCTTCCCGGAGATTGCCTCCCAAAGAGGCTCGGGGTCATACTTTCCATAATGCTTAAGATATCTCGATTCATCGCTAAGACCCAAAATTTCACCTAATTCCTTAAAGGTAATGCGTCTACTAATGTTAGCTAGACGAAACTCAAGATTTTCCCTATCCTCAACTTTGGTGACTTTTAAAGAACTTAAGAATTCCAAGACAAGGGAAGGGTATGTCGATTCCTTTGTTTCAAACAATTTCTTCAAACCCATGGCATTGAAAAAGGCTTTTGTTTGTTCAAGAACACCCAATTTCTCCAAGGCATCTTTACATATGAATTTGGTGGATTGAATTGATTTCATAGCAAACTTGACAAATGTATTTCTATGGGTATTGGAAATAAAAGTTACCTCCGGATAATGCAAGAGTTGATCGATTACCGGAGTAGAAGGTGATGCTCCCATAGAAATTTGTTGTTGTTGTTGCACTTCCAAGTTTGGTGTTGATACCACCATTGCCAAAGCTTTCTTTGTTTGGAGAGCTTTTTGCCTTTGAGAGAGAGCCTTTGCCTTTGGTGCCTTTGTTGCTCCCTTTGTCCTTGCCATTTGATGAACTAACCAAGAAAAGAATCAAAAATCTTCAATTTGTAGAATGCCCAAATCGATTTGAAGGTGAAAGGCTTTGCCTTTATGAAATCAAAAATCGACTCAAAGGTTGAAGATTTTGTTCTTGGTTTTGATTTTTATTGAAGATGGAGTGATTGATTTGTTGTTTGAAGGATGGTTTGATTCGATTTTGGTGGATTTTGTTGAGGGTTTTTGTTTTTGAGATGGAGAGGATGAGGGTTTTGATGTTGTGGGTAGTGTTTATGAATGAATGAATGAAGGAATGAAGGTGGGAGGGTATTTAAAGAAGTCGAAATTTTCGAAAACGCAGGGGCAATCCGTGCGGATTAGGCCCAATCCGTGCGGATTCTGCAGCTTCAAAATTTTCAGAAGCTCGCCTAAAGACGGGCGGATTCTTCTGTGATGGGACGGGCGGATTTGCTTCAGGACGGACGGATTTCAGTCCAGAGAAATTTCTTTGTTTTCTTCAGCTGCAAAGACGGGCGTCTTCTTCACAAGACGGACAGATTCTATGAGACGGGCGTCTTTCCAGAAATCCGCTCGGATTCTTCAACAGTCAAGAAATTTTTAATTTCAGCTCAGCTTAGGACGGGCGTCTTCTCAGCAGGACGCTCGGATTGTTAAAGACGGGCGGATTCTCAGGAATCCGCTCGGATTCTTCCCTGTTGTACACGGATTCAGCTCCACCCGTGCACAAACGCATTCCTATATCATTCTTTCTTTCAAATCTTGTGTTCTTCGTTGTGGGGGCACTACTAAGGCATGAATAGCCTAGGCAATTGCCATCCCCACATTAAGGTAAAGCACTACACATCAATTGAAGTCGTTAGTCCCTCCCTCACTTCTCTCTTACATGGCAATTATTTTGATCAAAGTAAATAAAAATCCAAAAATGACAAAAATGCAATACAAGAATTGAAATGTAAGTTAGGGAGTTAGAAATATTTACAAGTGGTGGTTTAGGGAGGACTCCACCAAACTCTCATTCTTGATGAGATGTCAAGGGGGCATGTTCAAGGTGTTGTTGATGTTGCTCAACACCTTGAAAAAGTAATCAAAAGCTTGTTCATTATTATGGTAGAGGTCCTCAATAGACCGTGCCCCTTGTTGTTGATCATGATCGATGGCATGCTCAATGTAGGGATTAAAAATCCCTTCAAACTCGTCGTTCCAAAGACCACAAACTTCATTGAGTTGATCATTGAAAATCTCTTGCTTAGATGGAGACAACTCTCCCAATTTCTTCTCTTGGCCAATGAGGCCATCTTCTTCTTCCTTGGTTGATTTTGATGAGCCTTGCAAGCTCTCCTTGTCACAATTCACTTGCTCTTTGAATGGAGCATCTTCATCTTTCTTCTTCCATTGGAGTTCCGATTTCTTCCTTTCATCCTTCCGGCTATAATGATCAATCATGAAACATGGCTCATGCAAACGAGGAGCTCTCATGGTTTTGTCAAGATTAAAAGTTATGCTTTCATCTCCCACTTCTAGAGTGAGCTCTCCATGTTTCACATCAATCACCGCACCCGCGGTGTGTAGGAAAGGTCTTCCTAAGATGATTGGAATGTTGGAATCTTCCTCCATATCAACAATGACAAAGTCCACCGGGATGAAAAACTTCCCAATTCGCACGGGGACATCTTCCCATATCCCTAATGGTGTCTTCGTCGATCTATCGGCCATTTGGAGTGTGATATTGGTGCATTTAAGCTCTCCCATCCCCAACCTTTTACTCACCGAGTACGGCATGACACTCACACTAGCCCCTAGATCACATAAGGCTTTGTTGATCGTCGTGTCGCCAATGGTACACGGTATTGAGAAGCTTCCCGGATCCTTTAACTTTGGAGGTGAACTCCCTTGAAGTATTGCACTACTCACCTTAGTGAAGGCGATAGTCTCAAGTTTTCGGATCAACTTCTTCTTTGTGAGGATATCTTTCATATACTTTGCATAGGCCGGTACATGATTGATTAATTCCGTGAAAGGAATTGAGACTTCTAAGTTCTTCACAATCTCCATGAACTTTCTAAGTTGATCATCAAATTTGGGCTTGGCTTGACGACTTGGAAAAGGAAGTCTAATCACAATGGGCTCCTTTTCTTTGGCCTTGTCTTCATTTTTCTTTGAACTTTCTTCTTTTGATGATTCCCCTTCTTTGGAGTTTTGCACAACAACTTCCTTTTCACTAGCTTCCACAACTTCATCCTCAACTTGCCTCTTCGGTGCTTCATACCTTGTACCACTTCTCAAGTGAATGGCACTAACCGTTTCATGTCTAGGGGGATTACTTTGAGGTGGTAATTGCCCCTTTTGTCTTTGTGAGCTTGAAGATGCTAGTTGAGTCAATTGTGTTTCCAACATCTTGGTGTGAGCTAGAATGTTGTTGATGGTGGTGTCCTTTGCTTGGCTATCTTTTTGCATTTGAGTGAAAAATTCTTGTTGATTCTTTTGCATTTGGAGGACCGCTTTTTGGACATCAAAACCTTGGTCATTTTGGTGATTGTATGGATTTTGATTTTGGTAACCTTGGTTTTGATTGTAAAAGGGTCTTTGATTTTGGTTTCTCATGGGTGGTGGAGTGTATGTTGTTTGAGGGTTTTGAACATTTTGGCTTTTGTATGAGAGATTTGGATGGAACTTGGTGTTTTCATTGTAAAAATTTGAATAAGGGGTACCACTTTTGTAAGCTTGGAAAGCATTAACTTGTTCGGTTGTTCCCCTACACTCACTTGGGTTATGACCCAAAGTTCCACAATTCTCACATATCCCACTTGGGATTGATGAGGATGCCATCATGGCATTGACATGATGCTTTGATGATTTTGAGTTTTCCTCAAGTCTAGCCATAGCTTGTTCAAACTTCAAGTTGATTGTGTCAATGTGAGCACTAAGTTGAGCACCCAATTGAGTAACGGAGTCCACTTCATGCTTTCCTCCTCTAGTAGCCTTGCGAGGTCTACTATATTGTGAATTATGGACCGCCATTTCCTCAATCTTGTTCCATGTTTGATTGTCATCAACTTCGGTGAACATTCCATTTGATCCCATGTTGAGAATGTTCCTTGAATCTTCATATAAACCATTCCAAAATTGTTGCACCAAAAACCATTCGCTAAGTCCATGGTGAGGACATGAGCGACAAATACCTTTGAACCGCTCCCAAGCTTCATACAAAGATTCTTCATCCCTTTGCTTAAAACCCGTAATTTGAGCTCTTAGCATGTTAGTCTTTTCCGGTGGGTAGAATTTTTGTAGAAAGCTAGAGCCAACTTCTTCCAAGAATCTATTCCAAGGGTGGCCTTATCAAGGCCCTTCAACCATTGCTTTGCGGTGCCGATTAACGAAAAAGGAAATAAGACCCATCTAATTTGGTCTTGAGTCACGCCCGTTTGAGAGATAGCATCACAATAATCGCAAAAGGTTTCCATATGAGAATGAGGGTCCTCACTAGGCATTCCCCCGAATTGGCTCCTCTCAACTAATTGGATGAAGGCGGACTTGGCAATAAAATTTCCGGTTAGATGTTGTGGTGTAGGAGTACCATTTGGTAGATTCTCCTCGGTGGGTATAGAGTGTGACGAGAATTTAGGCATTGTAGGTGGATTTTGTGTGGTATTGTTTAATGGCTTCTCTTCTCCTTCTATTGCGAAAGGATTGACAAACTCACTAGTGGGTTGAACAACTTCACCAACACCTCCCAAATTCCTCCTAACAAGTCTCCTATTATTCGTCAAGGTTCTTTCGATTTCACGGTCAAAAGGTAACAAATCACCTTGTGACCTTCTAGACATGCAAAATATCAAACAACTCGAAAACAATTAGAACAAACCTTGAGGAGTTTTACTTCCCCAAGGTGAAAAAAGACACAACTAATAACAATAAAAAGAAATCTTAAATCAATTAAACACCGTCCCCGGCAACGACGCCATTTTTGATCGATGCCATTTCGTGTTCACAATTAAGTATATGTGGTCGTTGGTCAATGGTCGATACAAAACACAATTTATACTTCACAAACAACTCTACAATTAGTAAAGAGGCAAGTAAAGTTCGGATCCCAAGGGACGGGTATTGAAATGAGAATTCTATTGTAACTAGTAGTGTCTAGGGGTGTCACAAATTGGGTTGGTGTAGAAGGTCACTAAACTAAAATAACAATGAAAATAAACTACCAAGAAGAATAAAATAAGGGGTGTAAACAATTGATTAAAAGCACTAGGGTGTCATGGGTTCATAGGGGAATCATGGGATATGATCATACAAACATGTTCTCAAATTATAAGCAAGCAATTATTGTTGTGATGGATTGAGTTGGGTTATGTCTTACAATCCTAGGAAAGTTTGGGTCCCGGAGCCGAATCGATTAGATTGTACAACACCTACAAGTCGACTTAATCTTTCCTACTCAACACATGCATGGTCTAACAAGACTCGAGTTGGGTTATGTCTTACAAGTCTTGTTGAAAGGATAGAAGATGATAGTAAATGCAAGGATTCATAGGCTTAGCATTTCATCAAATATAACATGTGCATGTATTAAGATCAAAACAAGCAAGCAAATAAGATATGAAAGCATATTGATTTAAGCATGAATCATCCCCATGATGGTTTCCCCTAATCACCCATTAAACCCTAGCTAAGAGACTACACACTCATTATCATGTTGATCATGCTAGCAAGGTTGTCAATCATACCAACAATATGAAACATGATGAATAAATGAAAGTAATTAACAATAATTAAAAAGGGATTAAGAGATTATACCTACTAATGATTCCAATAATAAATCAAGAATAATAGAAGTACTTGAATCCTAGATTGAGAGGTTGTCAATCTCCCAATAATAACCCAAATAATCTTCAATTACCCGAAATAAAGGAAGAACAAGAGAGAGATTAAAGAACTAAAACTTGGATTAAAACTTGATTAATACTTGATTACAATATTGAAAAGAGATTTGATTGATATTAACTACACTAATTATTGATAAGAAGAACATGCTCCTCTAATTAGACTAATGGGGTATTTATAGTGAAAATTAGGGAGGATGCATTAGGGTTAACTAAGGGCTAAACTAGTAATTACACTTTTTAAGTTGAGCAAGGAGGACCCGGTATTTTCTGAGAGAAGGGCTTCTCTTTTCGTAGCTTGAAGAATGAAATCCGTCTTTGTGCGGGAATCCGGGCGGATTAGAGTCGGGACGGCCGGATTTGGGCGGTGCAATCCGAGCGGATTCAGGAGAGGGACGTTCGGATTGTTGAGGGGGAATCCGAGCGGATTCCAAGGAGGGACGCTCGGATTGTTCTGGCTGGACGGGCGGATTGTCTGCAATCCGTTCGGATTGTTGGTCAGCGTCAATTCTTCTTCTTTTCTTCCCTTTTCTTCATAAATTCCTTGGGGATTTCCTTGGGGACGCAAGGATCCTTTCTCAACATTGTTCTTCTACTATGATATGTACAAAGGCCTTCTAGTCTTGTCTCTTCTTGATGCTTGGTCATTGAATATAATCAATTTAGCCTCGTTTTGCCATGAAAATGCAAGATTCTTACTCCTTTCCTACCAAGGGATCAAAATCTCAAAGAATATGCAAAACAAAGAACTAAAGATAAGAAATGACCCAAATAGGCACTAAAAAGCATGGGAACAAGGCTAATTCGGGGGCTAAATATGCGCTTATTATGGTCACATCAATAATAAAACAATTTATTTAAAAAAAATTATAAATGCTTTGATTTAAGTACGATGATAATGTGTATAATTATATAATTAATATTAAATATAATTTAATTTTAAAATCTATGTTTTTTCAGCTGAAAAATGATAAAAGACGTGAGAACTTTTTTTAAATTGTATTCTAACCCTAACACGACTCGTGATCTATATACCCGACAGGTATAATGAGTCGACCTGGGATCTAATTAAACTGTATTATATAATTAATATTAAATATGATTTAATTTTAAAAACTATGGTTTTTCAGCTGAAAAATGGTAAAAGACGTGAGAACTTTTTTTAAACTGTATTCTAACCCTAACACGACTCGTGATCTATATACCCGACACGTATTATGAGTCGAACTGGGATCTAACCCGTTAAAAATTTTAAATTAGGAGAAAACTAATCGGAGAAGAATCGTCTTAGGAGTCGTTTGGTTCAAACATTGGGAATGTAATGAAATGGATTTTAACTCCAGGAAGGTATGGAGTTCGAACCCTATACATGTTTATAGTTGTTTGGTTCAATCTAGGAATGGAGAAAAATAATGTATTGGACATAATGGATTTAAAAACATTGGGGAGAGAGATAGGCATGAGATTTCAAGGGGTTGAAATGGAGTTAGAATCCATCAGATATCTAACTTCATTTCAAAATGTCCAACCAAACAAAGGAGTGTATTAAATTTATTCCAAAAGTTCAAACCAAACACCCCTTTATCACTTTAGAAAAATTGTCACTTGATTAGCTAAACAATTAAAATGATACTTTATGATAATCTGATTAAAGTATCTCTTATATTACCTTTTTTGTAATAGACGAATAGGTAGTTATCAATTCGACATTTTTATAAGAAGGATTTTGAAACAAAATAACTATTAATAATTGGAGCGGGTAAGGATATCCTAATAAAAACTTATTCAAAAATCAAAACAATTTTATATCACAAATTTTCGTTTAAGATCGGTATATCTATTTTAAGTATAAGACAGGTCAAATAATATAATTGAATAAAATAAAAGCATAATGCATAAGGTAACGCAATAGATTTATCTTAAATATTCAAATGAGATATTACTCGATTCATTTTAATGTTAAAACAAATACAACTGTCTTAAGAAAGACTAACTAAACTTACATGACCTAACCAAACATTCTAGAGTGTATCAAATGATTTTATTTACTATTAGTCTCATTATAGACGGATAAATCCGTTTAAAGTGAAAGATGGGTCAAATATGCTTAAATTGGTGACATTTTTGAGCTCCACCATGCAACGTATTACTTATTTTATACTTAAAGTGAGTGAATATTTGACCCGTTATTAGGGATAAAACAACTACATTTTTTATTACCTATGACGTGGCCGGCATCGATTGGAGGAGAGCAATTAAAGAGGACCGGTGACGTGGCATATTGAGAGCCATAGGATCAAGATGGCAAATAAACGCAAGTGGGGTATTTACTTTGTCAAACCCCACGTGAAGAAATCAACAACCATTTCCTATTCTTGTGGGTTGACCAAGAATACAGGAGCAGAAACATGGAAGGAGTTTTTTGGACTCTAGACCTAGCCTCAACAACTATATAATACGAAGCAAAGGAAAGGGATCGGGGATTATTCAAGCACTCTCTCACTCAACGTCACACCTCTCATTAGCATTACTTCAACAGCCACTTACTCATTGTATTTCCTTACTTGCGTAACATTCATTCGATTATAGTGCCAAATTGGTGGGATTTCGACTCCTCCCGCGGTTGTTCCTACATCGGGTTTTCCGCGTCACCAAAACCTTGAGTATCAATCTTTTTCTTCGTCATTCATACGTTCGTAAAATTCCTTTTATTCACATCATCGTTGGCCGTAGATTACTCACTATCACTCACTAAATTAAATCAATAGTCGTTAAATTTTTACCAAAACAGTTTGGCGCCCACCGTGGGGCATATTGATCATTTTCTATAGCCAAATCTCGCAAGATCTAACCAGACCATAGCCATGGCCGGAACCAGCCAGAATCCGTTCAGCAGCCAGAGCATGTCAGCCCTATCCTCTGGAGCAGGACCTTCTCCTGCGTCTGCAGGATCAGTGAGTGCACCTCTAGCATCCAGTCAGATGGTCGCCGTCAGCATGTCACCCAGAACCATGCCTTTGTCTCTTAAACCGCCGCAGATATCCAAGGCAGCAGGCGCGCCCAGCCAGCCCAGATCCAGCAGGGAAAGCAGCCCCAGCAGAGGTGAAGCTGCGTCCAGGGCCCCGATCCAGGAGGGATCAGGTGCAAAAGTTCTCAGAAGCAGAGGACCTCCAGTACTTGACCCGATGTAGGTGATGATTCAGGGGATGGATACTCTACGCCAGGCCGTTGAGGATCTGAGAAAGGACAATCAGAACCTGATTGCTTAGATCGTAACAGCAGTCCAACCCAAACTAGCATCAACTCCTGAGGCCCTGAACCTGACCAGCGGTGGAGGATCAAGTCGATCAATTCCGTCAGAACTAGTCACCAAGCTAGACCTTGCAGGAGTAGCACCCAGTGAACCCATTGAGCCCAGAGGATTGGGATGCTTGTCATTTGACAATCCACCCAGCCTGCAGCAGACGCCAGGTAATGCATTGCTAAGCACTCCGTCAGGATCTGACTTTCCACCTTTTGCAGGTAAGTCCGTACACCAGACACCAGGATGATAATCTGGGCCTGTCATCAACACGGCGGTTCCATCATGCAACCCGTTCACCAGTGGAGCTTGGGTCGGAGGTCTGCAATCTGGGGCTGTCATCAACACGGTCTTTTCAAATCAAGACGGGTTTAAACACCCATTTTTCAATACGTTTTACAAACTTTTTCAATGGTCAGAAGACGTTTTCCATCGTCTGTTGACCCGCGCCTAAACAGGCCATTTATCTTTCCATTTTCAAACCAGGGGAGACTCATTTGCATCGCCAACAGGCTCGCGCCTCTTATGGTGGTCTGATGTAGACCAGGGCAGACCCCTTTGCATCGCCAATAGGCTCGCGCCTCTTCTGGCTGCCTGATGCAGCGTCTATTCTCCTTCCAGCATTTGTCTAGGACGATCCCGACTTCGGCCAACCCGAATACAGGACGGATCAGACGACGAATCTATCCATTCAACATCATATTCGCAAAATGCCTTACTAAGACAAATGGATCACGTTATGCACCATAAACCTAATTTGGTAAATGGGTGTTTAATTTCCGTCTTGCATGCAAATCAACATTAAATCCAACTCGACATCTTATACTTGATACTTGGATTAAATCAACCGACATAGAAAGCTCACATGTTAGGTTCAAACTAGTGGATGCGCATTCATGCATTTACCCGTTTTATCAACTTTTGCATTTAACCAACCAAGATCGATCAGTAGAGGCCGCTACCGCGGGCGGGATTGGGTGTCTGATTAAAGGGCTTCCAAATACGTACCTTCACCTCTTACTCAGAAACTTTGGATAGTGGACGACCTTATCCAGGGCGTACGATAGTCATTCTAGAGATAGGATGCTAAAGAGGGACGATTCCTTATCTTTAGTACCTATGTCAAACACTGCTTTGTGCTTCGTTTGACCGAGGAATAAAGTGGATTCGAACGGGTTCCAAGCATCCCACAAATGCTTGGTGGCGACTCTGAACATCTCTTGCATCGTTTCGAGACCCTTGCCAAGATGAAACCGACCGATCTAAAACGATCCGGTCGAAAGCATTTTTACGCCGCCGAGCGTGGCTTTCAAAAAGACCGCTGCCGTTGTCCACAAATCGGCTGGGCATACGCAGGTGGGCCATGTCCACAGATTGGTGACTCCGCTGGGGAAAACTAGGACACTTGTGTCTTTGTGATCCCTAGATGGTGAGACTCGAACGAGGTCTTGGTTGAAATGCATTAATTGATATTACGGTCACGGTCGGGTTCCTTGTCCGGGCCCACAACCTAACCCTTTTCGACCAATTGAATCGTCTCGTCGGCGTGAGTTTTCTCATCCCCGCGTTTCGAAACCCGATTGAGTCAAGCATACCGTTGACGATACACATTTCTGTTTCGTCAAAGAGCTTTCATCACCTTCGAGAACGAGGCTAGGGCACCCTCATTACGCATTTTGTTTGGATTGGTATCCCCCTCGAAAATCGGGGTTTGATTGTTTGGTGTGTAACCCACCCTTTAAGCCAAAACCCGTGTCAGCATTATGCATAATATAATGAAACTGCGAGTGCTTATGTGTTATGTGATCATAAGCCCTTCCGTGTCATTTTCAAACTTAAAAAAAAAAACCCTTTTGCGCCGTTATAATGGCCATTTCAAACCTCGGTCTTTCCCCGACCGTTGCATTTCAACACGCCTTTCTAGGCCGTCGTAATGACGATTTTCAAACCCGGTTTTCTATAACCATTTCAACACACCTTTCTAGGCTGTCGTAATGACGATTTTTCAAACTCGGTTTTCTATAACCATTTCAAAACACCGTTTTACGCCGTTATAACCGCCGCGTCAATACACGGATTTTAACCCGTCTCGCGCCGACAATGACTCCTTCAAAACCCGAGAAAAGCACACACCCTTTTCTCGAGACACCTTCGAGATCCCGAGGACCATACACCGTCCCCGAGACCTTTTCAAACATTTCAAAACACGATTTTCAAAACATACGATTTTGAATTTCAAAAACCGTCTCTAGAAACAATACATTATTTTCCGAGCCGACTTAAACTCAAACCGTCTTTTGCAAACAAACTTAAGACAACCCTTCAACTGACCGACTTGCGGAGATCCCTATTCTTCGAAAGCCGTCCATAAAGCGACAAACGAATCTTTTTGAAAATCTCTTTTTTCGAAAACTTCAGTCCACCATTCCGATTCCGTCTCGTGTCTATCGTGTCAGAGGAAACGTACTTATGGGTCTTTACTTATGAGTCGTCTCACCACGATACTCGTCCAACGGCGTCACGCCACTACATTGGACACAAGTCAAAGTCCGGTCAACACCATCATGTTATAAATCGAGTCAGCACCGAGGTACCACACACGGTCATCCTCGTCTTGTTGAGTCTGATCTTTGTTCCGTCCTTTGTGTTGTCTGCATTTAGTCTTTGAACCGTGTCGGATGGAAATGTAATGTGAGCCGTTTTTCTGCCTCAGAACCATGGCCCCGTCTTCAGCTTCGTCCAACAACAACAATGACAACATGGATGTTACAACTGCCCAGCTAGCCAGCCTACTCACTGCTCTTATGGTCACCCTAGACCGTGTCGAGACCCGTATCGACACCCTGGAAAACAAGGAGACCGGAGAACACAATACTCCGCCCTTAACTGAAACTGAGAAAAGGCTCAAACTTCTGGAAGAACAACTCCTAGCCCGGGTAACAACATCCATCTCGAAAACAATCGATGATTTGAACCCGTTGGGGATCAACTACCTGACAACTTTACACTGACCGACGTGCCTAAATTCAAGGGAGTGGAGGACCCACTCAATCACATTCGAGCCTTCAAGGACTACATGGTCATAAAAGGGGTCAAACAAGAACTCTTCACCCGGATCTTTCCATCATCCCTGGAACCGATCTCTCGCCAATGAACTACTCCCTTGACCCGAAGAACCTCACCACTTGGGATGAGGTTGCAGTTGAATTGGCTAAGCAATATGCCGACAATGTCGAGATTCAGGCCAACACCTGTACTCTTGAGGTCCTAACTCAGAATGATAAGGAGGGATTCATAGAATTCCTAACCCGTTGGAGGAGAGTAAGCACTCAGTTGGTCAGCAAGCCAAACGAGTCAACTTTGGTGGAGAAATTTGTCAACAATCTCCGCCCGATATATGCCAACTTGCTGAGATACCAAAATATCAAGATCTTCCAGGATCTACAAATCCTTGGAACCCGCATCGAAGACGACCTCCGAAAGGGTGTCCTAGCCAAAACCACCGGTAGAGGCTACCAGGGATCTACATCAACTGGATCTCGCCCTTATAGCCAGACAAACAAAATTGACGAGGTCAATCTCCTTGCGCCAACCGCAAAAAGAGCTGAGCGCCCTCAAAGAGTGTTCACCAACCTAGGGTCAACTTATGCAAGCGCCCTAAAACGGCTTATGGACCAAGGGAAGTTACAACCAATCGGACCCACTCCGAATCCGTCTAACGCTAAGAAGTCCCGTTTCTGGAACCCTAATGCCTACTGCCAATACTACCAAGGGAAAGGTCATGACACGGAAACCTGTTTTAAACTTAAGCACGTCATTTAGGACATGATCGAGAAAGGAGAATTACCTTTACCTCCACCTACTAAACCAAATAACAAGAAAAACCCTTTGGGAATCCATGCTATCTCCAATGATGAGCCAACTTTGGACTGCTCGCATCTCATCTTACCAATTGGTGACGAGGTGAATACCTTGGAGAAGGATGCCTCGGACGGGGTATTCGTGTTCAGCGCCGCAACCATGCTCGCCATGTTCCAAGAAGTTGAGGAGACTATAGCCAGTCTCTCTGAAAGGATTACCCGACTTGACGATGCCTACCACCGGTTGATTTTCAACCTACCAACACCAGCACCGCACCCGAGGGAGGGTCCCCCAAGCACCCATAACTACCCTCACCAAGAAGGATTGCTCCTGCGACCATTTTGGCACGCACCCCAAAATAATCACCCTCTCACAATAATCACCCCCACAATAATCACCCCCACAAAAATTACCCTCACAAAAATTTCCCTCACAAAAACTACCTACCAAGGAATACCCCTCCGAGGTACCCTCGAGATCCCGAAGTCAATGGTATCTGGAGAGATGACGCTGAGGATGTTTATGTGGTCCCGGGAAAAGGGAAACAGGCAAAAGATATCGGTCATCTTACCCGGTCCGGGCGCCCCTATCAAAACCCTAACAATTCAACAGTCGTTCCAACAACGAATGACCAAGTTGTCCCAGACGTGCATACTCAACCAAAGGCTCCCGAGAATTCGATCCTCAAACAACTGCAAAAAGCAAAAGCCGAAATTTCGATTTGGCAACTGATTGCTACATCCTTCGAGCATCGGCAAGCTCTACTGCAAGCCTTGGGAAAACTGACTGTTCCCTCTACCTCCTCCCCTGAAGAAGTGGTAGCACACATGACAAGGGATGTCCCCGGCTTGAACAACCCGGTCATCTTCTCTGATGAGGATATCCCTCCCTTCGGAGCCAACCATAACCTGGCCCTATACATCACCGTGCAGTGCCTCAAAAAGAATGTGCCTATGGTTCTTGTGGATGACGGATCTGCGGTTAATGTCATTCCCCTCAAAACAGCTCACAAACTGGGTATCAAAGAAGCTGACTTGGTCCCAACCAATCAAGGGGTACGCGCTTACGACGGCACTCGTCGTAAGGTTGCAGGGCTTATCACCCTAACCATTACAACTGGACCTTTGGAAAGGCAAACCAACTTTCAGGTAGTCGACATCGACGCCTCCTTCAACATGCTTCTGGGACGCCCCTGGATTCACGCCATCAAGGCAGTTACTTCAACCCTTAATCAGAAAATCAGGGTCCCTTTCAACGGGAAGACGATCACGATTCCCGCTTCCCCGATCAAAGCCGTTATGAAAAAGGGAATAGCCTCCCAAGCCATTGAGGAGGACGACAGTGAGATGTGGGGATTCCAAGCTGTGAATACCCTAACCGATGAATCAAAACCCTTTGATTGTGACCCGTTTGCTAACCTCACAGTCAACCGCATTCTGATGCGCTAGGGTTACTTCCCCGGTTTACCCCTCAATCCACTGAAGAACACCTTACCTCCCTTGAAACAGGCTAAGGTCCCCAACATCCCCTTCGGGTTAGGCTATGAACCTACTGATGAAGACATCCAGGAGATGAACCTCCTAATACGGAAGCGCAAGAAGCACGGAGTTATCCTCCGTCCTTATCATTTGACCCTTAATGGATACTTTGTCCCCGAGGGAGAGTCCGAACTCTACCACGGCTTTCCTGAGCCGATATATGACTCTATGGTTAAGGTCAGGCACCCGGGTGTAGAAGTCTTCCAATACTGCTACTTCATCCCCGACAACACCGAAGCTACATCAACCAAGTCTGAGTCGACCCCATGCCTCGACGGACAAGCTGTCACTCTCCTCTTCGGAGAAGACAACATCAAGTACCTCGACTATGAGGACATCATCAACATCGCCCTAAAGGACAACCAATTTGACCCCACCGCCTTAATCTCTGATACTGACCTAGAGAAAACTACACAGGGCTAGAGGAAAACTGTCAAGTGGACCGATCGTCAAGGCCGCATTCTCAAGATTACAACTGGAGAAGGCCCTATGTTCAAAGAGGGAAGTGAAGAAGAATCCGAGTCTGAGTCAGAGTCAGAGTCTGTCTTAGCTCCTAGCACTCCTGATGTCCAAGTTAAAGTCCCCTTCCCACTGTTTTATCACAAACTTGTGGCTGCTTTAGAGGCTGAGTCAACTAGGGCCGTCCCCACTCCCATGGAAGGTGACAACCTGGAGCTTGTTCCAGGGGCCACCTCCTCTGCTATGTCGCCTTTGACTGCCCATGAGATGTCTGTCCTATCCGAGCTTTTCGCTCAAGTCGACTTAATGAACGCTGAGTTTGCTTATGACTCGTCTCAATTTAACTTCAATGCAATTCTGAATGACTATGAGGAATTTGACTTGAGTGACTACCCACCTCACTTAGCCAAAAAACTTGACAAACGGGAAGCCATGACCCCCATCATTGAGGAGACCGAACCTATTAACGTAGGAACCGATGACACACCTCAAGAACTTAGGATAGGGACAACCCTTGACCCCTCGGAAAGACAACAGTTTATTGACCTCCTACACGAATACAAGGACGTATTTGCCTGGTTCTACAAAGATATGCCTAGGATCGACATGGAGATTACAGAGCACAGGATACCCATTAAGCCCGGAGCTAAGCCCGTGAAGCAAAAACTGCGCCGAATGCACCCTGAATGGGCCTTGAAAATCAAAGAGGAAGTGGATAAATAGTAAAAGGCCGGGTTCATCAAAGTGTCTGAGTACTCTGACTGGGTGGCCAACATCGTGCCTGTACCTAAGAAAGACGGGAGAATTCGGGTTTGCGTTGACTTCAGGGATCTGAATAAAGCAAGTCCAAAGGACGACTTCCCTTTGCCACATATTGACATCCTGGTGGACAATACCGCCGAGCACGCCCTCCTATCATTCATGGATGGGTATGCTGGGTACAACCATATTAAAATAGCTGAGGAAGACACGCACAAGACTGCATTCACTACACAGTGGGGTACATATTGCTACATTGTCATGCCCTTCGGCCTCATCAACGCCGGAGCAACCTATCAAAGAACCGCTACCACTCTCCTCCATGACATGATGCAAAAGGAGGTAGAGGTATATGTCGATGACATGATTGTCAAATCAAAAGAACGGGACGGCTACATCAGTGCCCTCCGAAAATTCTTCGCTCGTCTGCGAAAATATAACATGAGACGGAATCCTCAGAAGTGTGCATTCGGGGTCACCTCCAGAAAACTCTTGGGACACGTCGTCAGCAAAAGAGGCATTGAAATTGATCCAACCAAAATCAAAGCCCTTCAACAAATGCCTCGGCCTAAGAACGAGAAAGAGATTCGGGGATTTCTTGGTCAGGTTTAGTACATCAGCCGCTTCATAGCTAAGCTCACAATGATTTGTGAACCAATCTTTAAGAAGCTTCGCGTCTCCGATCACATCGATTGGGACGACGACTGTCAAAAGCCTTCGACCGGATAAAGGAAATCCTATCCAAAACTCCTGTCCTCATGCCACCTCAACAAGGAATTCCCTTTTCCCTGTACCTGACTGTCACTGACACAACCATGGGAGCAATGCTAGCACAAACAGTCGACGACGAAGAAGGAGCCATTTAGTACATCAACAAAAAGTTCATCGAGTATGAGACAAGGTACACCCAACTGGAAAAGACATGCCTTGCCCTAGTATGGTCCACAAAGAAGCTGCGGCACTACATGCTTAGCTACACGGTTCACATCTACTCTAAGATGGACCCGGTCAAATACATCTTCGAAAAACCCGTACTAAATGGAAGGCTGTCTAGATGGACACTCATGCTATCCGAGTTTGATCTCAAATTCGTACCCCTCAAGGTTATCAAGGGAAGGGCAGTCGCCGATTTTATAGCAGAAAATTCCATCAACGAGGATCCAACGACCGACACATGGTCACTTACTGACGAAGACATCCTTTGTGCCGACTCCGATGCATGGGACCTCTACTTTGATGGTGCATCTAATCTGAGAGGCTTCGGGGTAGGAATCCTTCTAATATCACCAGAGGGAGAACATGCTCCGATCTCAGTCAAACTAGAATTCGCCGTCACCAACAATGCCACCGAATATGAAGCATGCCTCATCGGCCTACAAGCAGCCATAACACTTGGCATCAAAAGACTGAGGGTCCACGGCGATTCCTCGCTCATCATCAATCAGGTGTCAAGATCATGGAAAACTCCCATTCGCTCTCTAGGGATACCGAACCTCCATTCGGACACCGACAGGCACCACACCCTTCTACCTAGCATACGGTATGGAGGCGGTTCAGTGATATGGCTTAAGTCGTATCACCAAATCAAAGTAAAACTATCTCAAGACTAACAAGAATAGCTAGCAGCAAGACAGGTATCGAATCCACAGGGAGGCGGTAAAAGCTAAGTCTGTAAATATTTAAATTGCCTAAGGTAACCGTTTTTTGGGGGTTTGTTTTGTTTTGTTATCTAACCAACTAAATGTAAGCAATAAAAAGAGATTTAAACAATGATATTAAAGGTCTAGGATTTCCGGTTCACTAGGTCAATTATATGGGGTCTATTCATCAATTGCTAGATCTACCAAGCTGTCTAAGGTCATAAGATCGGTCGACTCTATTATGCCCTTTAGATCGATTCTAACATGCGGTCGCTATAATTAGATACAATCTATTTGATTATCGCAGCCTATATTAATTCTAACCCGGTCGGTGAAAGGATTAATTCGCTGCACTAATTAACAACTCAGGCCTAAGTTAATTAACTAGAAGAAGAACAATAATCAAACGACAACTTATGCGATTTCACTAGCAATTAATCAATTTCCCCTTTTAATTAACCTAGATCCCCTTCATCCTAGATGAGGAAATTAGCTACTCATAACTAAAGCAATAACAACAATAATAATGATTGAATACATAATTGGAAGCATGAAAGAAGAACAATAATTGATTAACATAAAACAATGAATGATTAATTATTGAAGAAGGATTAGTACCGTAGCAAGGAAAAATTAGGGCTCAAGAGAGTATTCAACTGTATGTGAGTAAATAAAAACGTAACCTAATGACAAAGTACGAGTTTCTAATTTATAACAAAAGATAACTGTTTTAGGAAAATCCGGAAAATAGTCTGCCAGAGAGGTTCCTCGATCGAGCCTGAGGTGACTCGATCGAGGACGGCTGCTCGATCGAGCCCCCCTGACTCGATCGAGGAACCAGCTTCACAGACAGTTTCCTCCTTTCTTTCACTTCTAGCCTTCATGCTTCCTCGTTCCTCGTGCCATGCTTCATGTATTCTACTATGCCATCTCCGCTGCGCTCATCTTAGCTTGATTATCCTCATAATGAGTCATTTCCACATTAAAACACAAAATAGCGGCAGTATCGACAATTCATTGAAATAAGGCATGTAAACAGTATAAAGGCACGAAAACGGTATATAAAATGGTGTAAAGGGAGCTATAAAAGTATATATAAAAGTGATACATCATTCAACCAGTAGAGTTAGAGGTCCCATCTCTACGCATCCTACTGGAAAGTCAAGTCCCTGAGGCGGAATGGACCCGTCGGTGGTTCGAACAACTCACACTTCTAGACGAACGGCGGCTCAACGCCCTGCACAACGTCCAGCTATACCAACGACATATACAACGGGTATTCAACAAAAAGGTTAAACCCAGGAACATCAAGGAAGGCAACTTGGTCCTCAAGTCAGTTCGAGCACCCTACCCGTCGATCCGAGGAGGAAATTCAAACCCAATTGGGCCGTACCATACATGGTCAAGAAAATACTTTCGGGGGGTATAGTGAGACTGAGTGACCTAGACGGGGAGGATTTTACAAACCCAACCAGCCTAGACCAACTCAATAAATAGTACCCGTGAACCGTAGCAACCAATAACCTCGCCCTAGTTTTACAACTAGCGACCACCCTAACCCTTTCAAGTCAAGTTCCTCAATGCATTCCGAGTTGAAATTTCATGTTTTATCGAGTCTAAGTTGCGGCACCTTGCCCGTTTCGAATGCCCTTTGATCTGTCAAAGGCAACATCCATTTGCACTAAAAAAAAACCCCCTGAACTACGAGCATGGTTTGATTTCACCTTTTCAGGTGGATACGTAGGCAGTCCTTTCTTACACAAGAGGGATACAACCATACCCGTAAAAAAAATCCTCTTATGTTTACCCACATACAAAACATCACCCACATCAACTTTCAGAAAAAGAGAAAGGTAAAAATATTCCCTTTACCACAAAATACAAAAAAATAAGCCTTTCTCCTTTCCCACAAAAATCCCATTTCCCAAGTGCAATGTTTAGGATAATTCATGTCGAATTGCCTTTACAAATGACGTGATCAATATTTGAGCATATTAAGTCCCCGAATTAGCCTCGTTCATATGCTTTTTAGTGCATATTTGGGTCATTTACTATCTTTAGTCCTTTGTTTTGCATATTCTTTGAGGTTTTGTTTCCTTGGTAGGAGAGGAGTGAAAACCTTGCATTTTCATGGCAAAATAGAGCTAAATTGATCGAATTTAGTGACCAAGCATCAAAGAGAAGACAAGACTAGAAGGCCTTTGTACATAATTTAGTAGATGGGCAATGATGAAGAAGATCCTTGCATCCCCGACGAAATCCCGGAGTATTGTTGGAAGAAGAAAAGAAGAAAAGAAGAAAAGAAGAAAAGGAAGCTGAGTCCCAGGACGCTCGTCCAAACCATCGGGACGCCCGTCCAGCAGCTCCCCAGGACGCTCGTCCAAGCCACCCAGCCGCCCGTCCAGCAGCTCCCCAATCCGCCCGTCTCGACCCTTGGACGCTCGGATTGTACTCCAGAGGGACACGTCCTCTTCTTCCTTCCATTGAAGATGCGCATATTTTTGGAAGACTAGCTAAAAGGAGACCTGCATCTTTTCTTGAGAGGAGCGATTCCTCAAGGACTTAATCGTCATTTAAGCCCTTAGTAACCCTAATTTGTGCACCTAATCCCCACTATAAATACCCCATTAGTCTAATTAGATTATCATGTTCTTCTTATCAATCTTTAGTGTAGTTTATATTATTCTAATCTCTCTTTAATCTTGTAATCAACTTCTAATCAAATATTAATACAAATCTCATTTCCTTAATTTTTCTTTTGTTCATCTTTTATTTTGGGTTTATTGGGAGATTGACAACCTTCCATCAATCATCAAGTACTTCTATTATTCTTTGCATTATTATTTTGGAATCATCATTAGGTATAATTCTCTTAATCCCTTTTTAATTATTGTTAATCTTCTTCATTTATTCATCATGTTTTACTTTGTTAATATGATTGACAACCTTGTTAACATGTTAAACTTGATAATGAGTGAGTAGTTTCCTTAACTAGGGTTAATGGGTAATTAGGGGAAACCAACATGGGGGATGATTCATGCTTAATTTAATATGTTTTCATAATTTATTTGCTTGCTTGTTGTGATCTCAACTTATGCACATGTTATGTTTTATGAAATGCGAGCCTATGAATCCTTGCATTTTTTACCCATCACTTACCTTTTCAATGAGACTTGTAAGACATAAACCAACTCGAGTCTCATTAGACCATGCATACAGTTGAGTAGGGAGGATTAAGTTGACTTGTAGGTGTTATACAATCTAATCGATTCGGCTCCGGGACCCAAACCTTCCTAGGATTGTAAGATATAAACCAACTCGATCCTATCACAACAATAATTGCTTGCTTATAATTTGAGAATATGTTTGTATGATCAATTCCCATGAATCCCCTATGACCCCATGACACCCTAGTACTTTTAATCAATTGTTTACATCTCATTTTAGTCATCTTGCTTGTTTACTCTTATTGTTATTTAGTTTAGTGATCTTCTTATCTCAACCCAAATTGTGACACCCCTAGACACCACTACTTGCAATCGAAAATCCTACATCAATACCCGTCCCTTGGGATCCGACCTTTACTTTCCTCTTTACTAATAGTAGAGTTGTTTGTGAAGTTATAAATATTGTTTTAGTCTAGGTGCTCCTAACGACAAGTAACCGAAATCTAAGCTCAAAGCGGACCGACCAAAAATGGCGCCGTTGCCGGGGACGGTGTTACTTGATTTGATTTTCTTTGATTGTTATTAGTTGTGTCTTTCTTTACCTTGGGGAAGTAAAACTCCTCAAGGTTTGTTCTAATTGTTTTCGAGTTGTTTGATATTTTTCACGTCTAGAAGATCACAAGGTAACTTGTTACCCATTGATCACGAAATTGAAAGGACTTTGACAACCAATAGAAGACTTGTTAGAAATACTTTGAGAGGTATTGGTGAGGTTGTAGATATTCAACCAAACACTATTGAGTTCATCAACCCTTTTGCAAGAGAAGGTGAGGAGAACCCAACACAAAATCAATCACACAATCAACCCACAATGCCTAAGTTTTCATCACATTCCGTACCAACCGAGGAGAACCTACCCAATGGTACTCCCACACCACAACACTTAACCGGAAATTTTATTGCAAAATCCGCATTTATCCAATTTGTCGAAAGAAGCCAATTTGGGGGGATGCCTAATGAAGACCCTCATTCCCACATGGAAACTTTTTGTGACTATTGTGATGCGATTTCACAAACCGGAGTGAATCAAGACCAAATTCGATGGGTCTTATTTCCTTTTTCTCTAATTGGCACCGCGAAACAATGGTTGAAAAGCCTTGATAAAGCTACTCGTGGAATTGACTCTTGGAAGAAGTTGGCTCTAGCTTTCTACAAAAAATTCTACCCTCCGGAAAAGACTAACATGCTAAGAGCTCAAATTACGGGTTTTAAGCAAAAGGATGAAGAATCTTTGTATGAAGCTTGGGAGCGATTCAAATGAATTTTTCGCTCATGTCCTCATCATGGACTTAGCGAGTGGTTCTTGGTATAACAATTTTGGAATGGTCTTTATAAAGACCCAAGAAACATTCTCAACATGGGATCAAATGGTATGTTCACCGAAGTTGACGATAATCAAACTTGGAACAAGATTGAGGAAATGGCGGTCCATAATTCACAATATAGTAGACCTCGCAAGGCTACTAGAGGAGGAAAGTATGAAGTGGACTCTATTACTCAATTGGGTGCTCAACTTAGTGCTCATATTGATACCATCAACTTAAAGTTTGAGAAGGCCATGGCTAAACTTGAGGAAGCCTCAAAATCACCAAAGCATCATGTTAATGCCATGGTGGCATCTTCATCAATCCCAAGTGGGATATGTGAGAATTGTGGAACTTTGGGACATGACCAAAGTGAATGTAGGGGAACAAATGAGCAAGTGAATGCTTTTCAAGCATACAAAAGTGGTACCCCTTATTCCAACTATTACAATGAAAACACCAAATTCCACCCAAATCTCTCATACAAAAGCCAAAATGTTCAAAACCCTCAACCAACATACACCCCACCTCCCATGAGAAACCAAAATCAAAGACCCTTTTACAACCAAAACCAAGGTTATCAAAATCAAACTCCATACAATCAACAAAATGACCAAGGTTTTGATGTTCAAAAAGCGGTCCTCCAAATGCAAAAGAATCAACAAGAATTTTTCACTCAAACGCAAAAACATAGCCAAGAAAAAGACATCACCATCAACAACATCCTAGCCCACACAAAAATGTTGGAAACTCAAATGACCCAACTAGCATCTTCAAACTCTCAAAGACAAAAGGGGCAATTACCACCTCAAAGTAATCCCCCAAGACATGAAACGGTTAGTGCCATTCACTTGAGGAGTGGTACGAGATATGAAGGACCAAAGAAGCAAGTTGAGGATGAAGTTGTGGAAGCTAGTGACAAGGAAAGAGTTGTGCAAAACTCTAGGGAAGATGAACCCACCAATCAAGAAGTTTCAAAGAAAAGTGAAGAAAAGGCCAAAGAGAAGGAGCCCATTGTGATTAGACTTCCATTCCCGAGTCGTCAAGCTAAGCCTAAGTTTGATGACCAACTTGGAAAATTCATGGAGATTGTGAAGAATTTAGAAGTCTCGATTCCTTTCACGGAATTGATCAATCACGTTCCGGCCTATGCAAAGTACATGAAGGACATCCTTACGAAGAAGAAATCAATCCGGAAGCTTGAGTAGTGCCATCCTTCAAGGGAGTTCACCTCCAAAACTCAAGGATTCGGGAAGTTTCTCCATTCCATGCACTATTGGTGACACTACAATCAACAAAGCTCTATGTGACCTTGGGGCAAGTGTTAGTGTCATGCCATATTCGGTTAGCAAGAGGCTAGGAATGGGAGAACTCAAATGTACCAACATCAAACTTCAAATAGCGGATAGATCAACAAAGACACCTTTAGGGGTATGGGAAGATGTTCCCGTGAGAATTGGAAAATTCTTCATCCCGGTGGATTTCGTTGTTGTTGACATGGAAGAAGACTCCAATATTCCTATTATCTTAGGAAGACCTTTCTTGCACACCGCGGGAGCGGTGATCGATGTGAAGCATGGAGAACTCACCCTTGAAGTGGGAGATGAAACCATCACTTTCAATCTTGACAAGACCATAAGAGCTCCCCGATTGCATGAGCCATGTTTTATGGTTGATCACTATAGCCGGAAGGATGATAGGAAGAAGTTGGAATTTCAATGGAAAAAGAAAGTGGATGATGCTCCAACAAAAGAGCAAGGAAATAGCAACAATGAGAGCTTGAAAAGCTCACCCATGACAAGTGAAGAAGATGGCCTCATTGGCCAAGACAAGAAAGAAAGAGAGTTGTCTCTATCAACTCAAGAAATTTTTAATGATCAAGTAGATGAAGTTTGCGGTCTTTGGGATGATGAGTTCGAAGGGATATTCAATCCCTATATTGGTAATGCTATGAACCAAGACCATCATGGAGAACAACAAGTGCAAAAATCTATTGAGGACCTTTATCATGATAATGAGCAAGCTTTCGACTACTTCTTCAAGGTGTTAAGTAACATCAACACCACCTTGAACATGCCCCCTTGACATCTCATATTGGATGAGAGTTTGGTGGAGTCCTCCCTAAACCACCATTTGTAAATATTCTAACTCCCTAACTTGTATTTCAATTATTACATTGCATTTTTGTCATTCTTGGATTTATTTTTGTGCCTTGATCAAGATATTCATCATTTTGAGAGAAGTGAGGGAGGGACTTATGATCTTATTGATGTGTAGTGCTTTACCTTAGTGTGGGGATAGCAATTGCCTAGTCTATTCATGCCTTTGTAGTGCCCCTACAATGAAGAACACGGGAATTGAAGAATGAAAATGACACGGGTTACGAAGTACCCACGGATGGACCTGAATCCGTGTGGTCAAGGAGGAATCCGAGCGGCCAAACGGACAATCCGCTCGTCCTGAAGAACTCGAGCGTCCAAGGTCACCAGACGCTCGTCTGGTAGAGCTGCAGAATACAAAAAACTGGTCTGTAAAAGAATCCGAGCGTCTCAGCTGAGAATCCGCTCGTCTCATTCTGGACGGCCGTCCTTCACAAAAGACGCTCGTCTTTTCAATAAGCAAAAATCTGGGATTTTCTCTGTAAAGGAATCCGAGCGTCCACCCAGAAAGACGCTCGTCCCTCCACAAAGAATCCGCTCGTCTTAGAAGCAAGACACTCGTCCTGTGGCGTCCTTTCCTGGGCCAAACATTGAAGAATCCGCCCATCCCGATGCCTGGTCCGCTCGTCCTCTGCTGCACTTTCAAATATAACGGTTCATTTAAACCCTCTTTCTCCCATTCATTCTCATTTCTTCAACATACAAACACTACCCACTACCCAAAAACCCTCATCCTCTCCATCAACTAAATTAAATTTCCTCAACCAAACTCAACCAAATCAAATCCAAACTTCCTCACAACAAAAATTAATCACTTCTTTTGCAACAACAAATGATTCAAACACCAAAATCTTCAACCTGTGAGTCGATTTTTAGGATACAAAGCAACATTCATTCATCCTAAATCGATTTGGGTATCAATAAAAACTGAAGATTTCAATCTTTCATTGGTGTAATCAAGCAAAGGAGAATGGTAAGAACTAAAGGAGGTAACAAGGCACCCCCAAAGAAGACACTCTCCAAAAGGCAACTAGCTCTTCAAGAAAAACAATTGTCAAAGGCATTGGTAGTCCATGAGGCAAGGTTGGAGGTTCAACAACAAGGTCCCCCTATGGAAGCTACAATATCAACAACTCCGGTCATTGAACAATTATCCAATTATCCGGAGGTAACTTTCACTTCCGACTCTCATAGGGAGAAATTCATTCTCTTTACTAAGAAAACCATCATGCCTACTAAGTTTATTTGTGAAGATGCATTGTCAAAATTGGGTGTTCTTGAACAAACCAAAACCTTCTTTGAGTCTATGAGATTGGGTAAATTGTTTAGAATGAAAGAATTGATATACCCCTCCCTCACCTTGGAATTTTTAAGTTCTTTGAAAGTCACAAGGGTGGAGACTCGAACCAACATCGAGTTTCGTCTTGAAAATGTTGATAGACGCATAACTTATGGCGAATTGGGTAAGATATTAGGCCTTAGTGATAACCCAAAATATACAAAGACTCCTATCAAGTATGACCCCGCTCCTCTTTGGATGGCAATTTTCGGAAAGAAATTCGTGCGCTTTCATGATTGTCGTGCTCTCTTAGTCCACCATCCGGGCATTAGAGTATGGTATAAGGTCATTGGGAATACTTTGACAGCTAGAAATGGCACAAATCATCTTACCAAACTCGAATGTATTCTTCTTGAGTCGGCCTTGAACATTGGGAGGGAATTTACCAAGCCATACAATTCTCTAAGACTTTTGGTTGAACGATGGCTTAATGTCGATTGTGGCAAAGAAGGCACCGCCGTTATTGTCAATGGAGGATTAGTTACCCATTTGGCTACGCATTTTAACCGGGATTTCAACAAAAACAACACCTATGTGCCGGTTAAAGGAGGCCATCTTGTTAATATGGAAACAATGATTCACAAGTTCAAGTGGGTCAAGCACGACACTCTTGACGACAAATATGGGTGGTTAACAAATGAAGCTAGATCTTTCACCTTGCCTTCCAAAATTTGCCGATTAAATGTTCACCGACCGAACTACCTTCTCCCACTCTCCGAAGAGACCGAGTATATCATTCAAAAACAAAAGGGCGAAATATCTGAGCCCTCCTCCTCCATTATCACCCCACCTTACTCATTTTAATACCAAGAGTTCAAACCCAAGGATGTTGAAGTGGGAAATGATTACTTGACACTACTCATGAGGGAAATGCACAAGCAAGCTTACAATGATAGAGTGGATGCTTACAAGGCCCAATATCCGCCCCTCCTACATCTAGCTAGGCAAGGACTTCTTGATCCGTCTTGTCCTTTGCATAGTTGGGCGGATAGGTAAGTATTCTTTCCTAGCATTCCTAGTGGTAGTAGACCGGGTGGAGAGGAGATGGTTGTTGAAGAGGGTAGTGATCAAGAAGAAGAGGTTCAAGAAGAATAAACTCAAGAAGAGGAAAGTGAGGAAGAACAAGCAAGTGAAAGTGAGAGTGGACATGATTCCACATCTATGGAAGTTGATGATGCCTCAAGAGATGATGATGATGATGATGATGATGCGATGGGTGAAGATTAGCAAACTTTGGAGGCTCCTACATTCTTACACCTCCCTTATGGTTTGTCTACTTCTCTTGTTTTTATTTTATCTTGATCATTTATTTTGTGGAGTCCTAGCAACATTGGAGGACTAACACCTTGGCTTCATTAAGGTGTTCTTTATCTTTGTTCCCAACTTGTAAAATCCAAAATGACAATCTTTAGTTTCATGTATTGCATTCTATGTGCATAAACTCCCTCGAAATTCAAGACATTAGAAATAATGTCTATTTTGGTTTGGGGAAGTCCATGCGTATGCATTGGGAGATAATTTAAATCATGCTCTCCGCCATAACAAAAACACATGCATCATGTAGTGTAGCTTAGTATAGTTTGCATTTAGTTTAGAAATCATGCATATTCATTGCATAATTTCCTATCGTATTGGCCATTGAGGATAATGCCCATACTAGTGTGGGGATGGGAAATTCTAACTTGACTTTCATTCAAAATCCAAAAAAATCAAAAATTTCGAAAAATCCAAAAAAATTGAAAAAAATCAAAAAACATGTTCATTCCTTTTGTATAGATTTGTATATATTGTGTATGTTCATCCTTGTTCACATTGATTGACTACGCCACATCCGAGACATGAGGATACTGAAGACCGCATGGTATGATCTTTCCAATCTCCTTTTTCCTCTTTATGTTAATGACTATGTGGCTTTATTTTGATTGATGCGGTATAAAGAATGTGAATTTAGGACTTGCATTTAGACTATTTGGCATATTAGTTGGTAGAAGCATATGCATTAGGATGTATAAATGTTAGTCGCATCATGGCATATAGTTGCATTTAGGAAACATTTTGTGAAACCGTCTATTTGGGAAGCTTGACAAGTGTATATAGGCCCTAGTAGATGCTTTTTCTTCTTAAGACTTTGCTTGTTAGAATACTTGTAAAACACCCTAGGATGTGTCATGCTAGTATCCTTTGACCCATGGATTAAGGCCTAGTCAAGAATACCTTGTGGTGTGATAACTCCTTGGCTACCGTTTATTCCAAGATGACCCTTGAAACCATGCAACCATCATTCATCCATGTTCTACCATACATTTTGTCATCAAAGGAAATGGGCACAAAAATTGTTCAATTTTGAGTTCAAGAAATGAAATGAAAAGTCAAAAAGTTTGCAAATTGCATCAAAAGAAAAGAGGAGCAAAAATAAACTCCTATGCTTCAAATATAAGGCACCCTCGTTACTAATTGGGGTGACTTTGAAAATGTTCAAAAGAAAATGCAAAAATTGAAAAGTTGTCAAGTATTGAAATGCCAAAAATCAAAAGAAATGGCAAAAAGAAAGTGTTCTCAAATGTCAAATGCCACAAGAAATTGGGTGGGAAAAACAACAACAAAAAGCAAACTCCCAAATGAAACTCAAATACTATTAATCCCTTTATCCATCGTATCCATTTTTGTGCATGGTAGAGAGGGGACGACCCTTCTTCTTGTCTAGGCAAGAAGGGGAATTCCGCGATCCTCCAGTGTTTCTAACACTATAGGGAGTCTATTCTTGACAAAAGCATTTAACGATTGAGGACAAAGGTACCCTAGCTTGACACAACTTGGAGGTGATTTATTGGTATCCTTCTAGGCTTAGTAGTTTGAAGAAACCATATCTATAAAGGAGTGTGTACCCTTGAATTGCTTCCCCTTTAGATAATTTCCGCCACTTAGATGAGGAAAGTGGCTATGTTAGAAATCTATATCTCATTACTTAACATATTCACACATGTTTCAAATTAATTTAGTCATAAAATTAAATGATGATCTTATGCATGCAAACAATAAAAGAATAAGAAAGAAATCATCATCTTACATTGAAGATTTCGGATTATTGGGCACAAGTAAGATCTCCTTCTTACTTGTTCTTGAGCACTTCTAAAATGGAAGAACAAGGATTCAAGTATAGAATCCCTCCCAAGGAATAATACCCAAGGTAACTACTTAATAAAATTAATATTATTATTACTAGAACAATATTAATTTTGAATAAAATTGACCAAAAATATTATTTTGTTCTCTTAATTTCGGCTAAGAGAAGGAGGTGGAAGAATTTTCTTTATCTCTCTAAAAATCTTATTTTAGATGGTTGAATGAATAATGAATAATCCACACTCTTCATGTAGTATATTAGATTTAATTATAGAGAAAACCCCTTTGGTCTTTTCTATAAGGAAACCGGGTAGGGGGAGGGTAAAGGGGCCAATGCATGAGCAAGGTTGTCTTCACAAGAGCAAGTAGGTTTGCATGGCTAGGTTTAGGTCAAATAATTGTGTTTTCCACTTAATAAATCAACACAATATTTATCCTAAATCACCCCACTATTTCGGTCCAAATAAGATAAAATAGACTCCATTTTATCTTTGTCAATTTTGTCAATTTGTCACATGTCACATGTCATGTAAAATTGTCATGCATTTTTAACATATTAAAAATCAACGCATTAATAAAAACACGTCATATACAAAATCGACTTAGTAATTCACAATTACTTGTACCAAAATATTTTACCAATTATAAATCACAACATCTTGTATTTATAATAAATTATTCATTCAAATGCAATTGTTTCCTTAATCAATAATTTCATCTAAGTAATAAAACAATTCGATCACTTAGACCGTATCTTATTCAATCAAATTATAATGAGATACGTAAATATTACTTCCAAAATCGTCCGTCAATTTTAAGTAATTTAATTAACCCGTATCGTCATACGATCAATTAAATAATCAATTAAGAGTGTTACCCTTTAGGTATGACCTAAGGGGATCAACTGATCACCACCGTCGCACGACAGTAATGTCAAACTCTAGTCAGCCAATCATTACCGATATGTGTGGACCAGTTGACAGTAAAATATTACTTCCCAATTGTATTCTTTAGAATGAGATTTAAACATGTGATCATCATGATCAACAGTTGTGATCGCATTATTGTCGGAGGACACATATTCCAACAATCTCCCACTTGTCCTCGACAAGTGTGCGTCACCAATTCTCTTGTCCTATTACTATCTCCCACTCAATGCAAGGTGTCTTTCAGGTCGTACTTGCAAGTGATCATATTGAGAGTGGTTTCCTCGATCTGGAGAATAATTGATTGACCGGATTTATCTACCATAGATATCTTCCGAGCGTGGCCACACATTTCCAGTTCATTACTCCTCGAGTGGCCCTGAGATATTGTTATAACCCTGACTAGGGGTGGACAATTCCTATCGCACTCATTCCCTTCGACTAGCCACAACCATCATAACCCAAAATATGCCCATTTGACCCCATTTACGAAGGTCGTAGTAACACAAATCAAAGTTAATCTGAAACTGTGCCATCTTAGGCGAATAGTCTTTAGTCAAAAGAATCGACTCATTAGAATACTATAGTAGCTCTCGCCACGACCAGGCTATATAAATTTGCCAGAACTCTATAAGCGGTCATAAGGCCCGACAAAGTGTTCCTAACAAATCGCCTCTCGTGATCGACTAGTCATTCTCATTTGACTCCATGGCACTTGAACTTGCCATCAATTGCATCACATTCTAGTCACTTCGAGACGTCACCTCATGTAAGTAACTATGAGCGAATACAATGCTAATCCGCGTTCACTTTAACGGGGTTCAATTGTCTCTACAACCCGTTTGGATATAACAATGTATAAAGAAAAGATAAAAGACAAATTCGATTATGAACATGAACAAAAACAACACTTTTATTTCATTTCAAAATCTAACATAAACTTGGTACATGTTTAAGTCCCATGGACGCAACATGTCCATCATGCTTGGCCTGCGATAAAGGCTTGGTGAGCGTATCGGCTATGTTGTCATCCGTCCCAACCTTACAAATCGCAATTTCCTTTCTTTCAATGAAATCTCTTATTACATGATATTTTCTAAGTACATGTCTAGATCTATTACTAGACTTTGGCTCCTTAGCTTGGAAGATCGTCCCACTATTATCACAATAGAGACTGATGGGATCATTGGCGGTAGGTACTACTCTTAGACCTTCCGTGAATTGCTCGATCCACACAGACTTCCTTGCGCCTTCGATGCCGCAATGTACTCACCTCCGTTGTTGAATCCGCAGATCCACGACTTCCTTGAAGCTTCTCCAGCTAACGGCACCACCATTGAGCATGAAAACAAAACCAGCTTGTGATTTCATGTCATCTCTATCCGTTTGAAAACTCGAGTCCGTGTATCCATTAACACGTAGCTCGGTGTCTCCTCCAAACACTAAGATAGAATCCTTAGTTCTTCTCAAGTACTTAAGGATGTTCTTGACGGCTATCCAGTGACTCTCACCTGGATTTCCTTGATATCTACTCGTCATGCTCAAGGCATATGAGACATCAGGACGTGTACATATCATGGCGTACATGATTGATCCAACAACTGAAGCATAAGGGATCATCTTCATACGTTCAACATCCTGGGGTTCGGAGGGAGATTGAGACTTGCTCAATATTGTCCCAGTTACCATAGGTACCAATCCCCTTTTTGATTTGTCCATGCTGAACCGTCGAAGAATCTTATCAACATAAGACTCTTGACTTAGTGCCAATATCCTCTTGGATCTATCTCTATGGATCCGGATACCTAATATGCGTTGTGCTTCTCCTAAATCCTTCATTTGGAAGTGGTTACCTAACCACTTCTTAACAGAAGACAACATTGGAATATCATTTCCAATGAGTAGTATGTCATCGACATACAAGATTAGAACACAACATTGCTCCTAATTTGAATTTCATGTATAAACATGGTTCCTCAACACTTCGAGTGAAACAATTCTCTTTTATCACATGATCAAATCGATGATTCCAACTTCTAGATGCTTGCTTAAGACCATAAATGGATCTCTTAAGCTTGCACACTTTGTTAGGATGTTTAGAATCAACAAAACCTTCGGGTTGTATCATGTACACCTCCTCTTCTAAATGCCCATTTAGAAAAGCGGTTTTGACATCCATTTGCCATATTTCATAATCATGAAATGCGGCGATCGCTAACAAAATCCGTATGGATCTTAGCATGGCTACGGGGGCGAAGGTTTCATCATAATGGAGACCTTGGACTTGGGTAAATCCTTTTGCCACTAGCCTAGCTTTGTAGACATCATCATGTCCTTCTATGCCATTCTTGACTTTGAAAATACATTTGCATTGAGGAGGTCTTGCCCCTTTAGGCAAATCTACCAAGTTCCAAACTTGGTTTTCATGCATAGAATCCATTTCGGACTTCATGGCTTCAAGCCATAAGGAGGAATTTGGACTAGAGATTGCGGCCTTGTAGGTGGAGGGCTCGTCACTTTCTAAAAGCAACACATCGAGTGTTCCATCTTCTTCGATAAGTCCCACATATCGATCGGGATGGCGAATAACTCGGCCCGTTCTTCTAGGAGGAGGAGGGACAGCCGCGCTAGATGACGAAGGAACATATTCTTGCGTCTCTATCTCGGTTTGTGGCTCTTGAACTTCATCAAGTTCAAAATTTCTCCCACTCTGTCTCTTAGATATAAATTGACATTCTAAGAAGACAGCCTCGCAAGACACAAACACTTTGTTCTCTTGAGGTTTGTAGAAGTAGTATCCTCGAGAGATCAAGGGGTAACCTACAAAGATGCATTTTTCGGATTTTGGGGCAAGCTTGTTGTCGGTCTTTGCCTTGACGTAAGCATCACATCCCCAAATTTTCATGTAGGATAGATTAGGAACTCTTCCTTTCCACATCTCGAATGGAGTCTTTTCGCTTGCCTTTGTGGGACTATTATTCAAAGATATAATTGCCATTTGGATTGCAAATCCCCAAAACGAGTTTGGTAACTCGGTTTAACTCATCATGGATCGAACCATATCAATTAGAGTTCGATTTCTCCTTTCGGCAACACCATTAAGTTGTGGTGTTCCGGGTGGAGAAAGTTGTGATATAATACCACAACCTTTCAAGTGTGAATCGAATTCAAGGCTAAGATATTCTCCACCACGATCGGATCGTAGTGCCTTAATCCTTTTGTTCAATTGGTTCTCTACTTCGTTTTGAAACTCCTTGAATTTCTCAAAAGCTTCACTTTTATGCTTCATTAAATAGATATACCCATATCTACTCAAGTCATCGGTGAAGGTTATGAAGTAGTCATAATTTCCACGAGCGGTGATACTCATTGGTCCACACACATCGGTGTGTATGAGTCCCAATAGTTCACTAGCTCGTGTCCCTTTACCACTAAAAGGATTACGAGTCATTTTGCCAAGAAGGCAATATTCGCATGTACCATATGATTGATAATCAAATGGTGTAATCACATTACTTGAAATTAATCTTTTGATGCGATTCTCGTTTATGTGACCTAATCGACAATGCCAAATGAACGATTCATTTCGGTCACTTGATTTGAGTTTATTTGATTGAATGTTATAGATATCATTCGTCGGATTCGAGGTTTCTAAAATGTAAATGCCATTAATGGAAGAAGCTTGGCCTATAACCAAATCATTCCTCGAAATAGTACAACGATTGTTCTTAATGACAAAACAAAAACCGTCCATGTCTAACATAGCGATAGAAATAATGTTTTTAGAGAGTGTAGGCACATAAAAACAATTATGTAAATACAACTCAAATCCATTAGGCAAAGCTAATACATAAGTTCCTTTGGATTCAGCCGCTACTCGAGCTCCATTTCCAAGGCGTAGATCCACATCTCCTTTGCTAAGCCTCTTCACGTCTCTTAAACCCTGTAAATGATTACAAAGGTGAGAACCACAACCGGTATCCAGTACCCATGTCGTAGTGGAAGTATAATTTATATCAATAACATAAATTTTCTTAGGAATTTTACCTTTTGGAACGATGATTCCTTCCCTTATATTTCGCAAATATACGGGACAATTCCTAAGCCAATATCCCATGCCATAGCAATAATGGCACTCATCATCAACTTGCTTGAAGTTTTTCACTTTCTTTCCCTTCTTCTTGAACTTTTTGCCCTTTGAAGCAAGAACTTGATTGCTTGAGCTCCCACTAGTTTTGGCATCTTTATCTTCCAGAGACAAAGATGCTATAGATTTTATGAGGCGGTCTTCCTGAGACCGGCTCACACGAGATCTAGTAGTAGTAGTAGGTGGTCTAGTAGAAGTGATGAAGTTAAGGTTTCCATCCGATCCTATCCCAAAATGAAGTTCTCTAGTAGTGTCGAAATCATTGTTGAAGCAAACGTCGTCAAAAACATTGTGGCAAGACTCAATAGTTATCGGTGCGGTAGCGTTTGATGGATTCATTGTAATGAACTACAAGTATGGAGGAAAAGGAAATATTAACATTTGTCTTTTTAAATCATACTTGTAAATAATTTAACAAGATATGAGCATTTATATAGTGACCTCTACCCAACTATTATAAATGATTCCGAGATCCGAATTCATATTAACTTGGGCACGGGGTAGCCGATGAAACCCTTATCAATATAACTTGGTGGATTAACTTTTAATCGATTATACTTTTAGAACTCTCGGTTGATAAAATTACATTAACATTTATCTTTAGCCCAAAACACATCCGACAAGGGCACGGGGTGGCCGATGAAACCCTTATCAATACTTTTGTTGAGTTCAACACAAATTTCGAATAAATGTGTCCATGATCCAAATTCACATTAACTTGGGCACGGGGTAGCCGATGAAACCCTTATCAACATGAATTCGGAGGATAGACATTTATCACCCACTTCCCCTACGTAACAAGGTTTGTACCCCGGGGTGGCCGAGTGCATTCCCTCGCGAAATAGGTTTTCATGGTTTCTACGTTTTGGTAAGGCTATGTCTCAATTGTTTATTTTTAGCGAGAGGTCATGTCAATTTATTATCTATCACGTTTTAAGTGAACTAAAGCGGTGAACTGCGATAATTTTAATTGACACGGTCGATAAACTCGATTAGAATGACAATGCATGTTTTTGTTATGGCGATTTAGCGATGCATGCAACATATAAATAAAATGCAAAGCATAAATTAAATCCTAGTATGGCCTTCCTAAAATAGAAAATCTAATTAACTATTACATATTCGGAAACCAACTCCATTGGTCCCTTGAACTTCGGTTTTGGCACGCATCTCGAGGTAACACCGTCTTTATGTATCGCCTTTTTGAGTGATACCGTCTTCAAGGAACTCCGGAATAAATAAATTACATAACAAATTACATAATTTCCTATTATACATTTGTAATTAAAATAAAATAAATCTATTAAATTACAAAACGGTGATACGAGATCACAATAAATTATAACCGAATCGATATTCCCATACATTTCGGGTAATACCAATTAAAAAACTAAGGCCATACTAAGTAAAAATTACATAATTAAAAAATTACATAAAATAAAATTATGACAATCATAAATAAAATGCAGCATTATAATATGTATGAACATGCCCAATTTCATGCTAAATCGCCTTTAAGGAGCCAATATCGTATATTAAACGGTTTTTACGGATTTGCGTGATTCAACCTTTTAAAATCACAATAAATTACATAAAATCATATTTATGCATAAGTTAATTACCCTAACCAACTTAGGACTCAAAATTAGTCTCCACTAACATATTTGACTATAATTAACTTATATTTCTTAAAATTGTTCATTAATGGACCCAAAATTACAATAAAATGCTATAAACTCCAAATAAATCATAAAAATTTCAAATAAATTCAAAATTTGAAATTTAAACTCATGAACATTCTGGAAAAATACCATGACACTCATAATGTTCAAAAACTTAGGTTAAAAATTTCGAAATTTATCGGGAAAAACAATGTTGCGGTTTATTGGATTTATCAAATATAATCATAAAAACATGAGAAAAATTATATTTATCAACTTTTCAATTTTAGATCTGAAATAGGTAATAAAATGCAACATGTGACGTTTAGGATAATTCAAGTCGAATTGCCTTTACAAATGATGTGATCAATATTTGAGCATATTAAGTCCCCGAATTAGCCTCGTTCATATGCTTTTTAGTGCATATTTGGGTCATTTACTATCTTTAGTCCTTTGTTTTGCATATTCTTTGAGGTTTTGTTTCCTTGGTAGGAGAGGAGTGCGAACCTTGCATTTTCATGGCAAAATAGAGCTAAATTGATCGAATCTAATGACCAAGCATCAAAGAGAAGACAAGACTAGAAGGCCTTTGTACATAATGTAGTAGATGGGCAATGATGAAGAAGATCCTTGCATCCCCGACGAAATCCCGGAGGATTGTTGGAAGAAGAAAAGAAGAAAAGGAAGCTGAGTCCCAGGACGCTCGTCCAAGACACCCAGCCGCTCGTCCAACAGCTCCCCAATCCGCCCGTCCCGACCCTTGGACGCTCGGATTGTACTCCAGAGGGACACGTCCTCTTCTTCCTTCCATTGAAGATGCGCATATTTTTGGAAGATTATCTAAAAGGAGACCCGCATCATTTCTTGAGATGAGCGATTCCTCAAGGACTTAATCGTCATTTAAGCCCTTAGTAACCCTAATTTGTGCACCTAATCCCCACTATAAATACCCCATTAGTCTAATTAGATTATCATGTTCTTCTTATCAATCTTTAGTGTAGTTTATATTATTCTAATCTCTCTTTAATCTTGTAATCAACTTCTAATCAAATATTAATACAAATCTCATTTCCTTAATTTTTCTTTTGTTCATCTTTTATTTTGGGTTTATTGGGAGATTGACAATCTTCCATCAATCATCAAGTACTTCTATTATTCTTTGCATTATTATTTTGGAATCATCATTAGGTATAATTCTCTTAATCCCTTTTTAATTATTGTTAATCTTCTTCATTTATTCATCATGTTTTGCTTTGTTAATATGATTGACAACCTTGTTAACATGTTAAACTTGATAATGAGTGAGTAGTTTCCTTAACTAGGGTTAATGGATAATTAGGGGAAACCAACATGGGGGATGATTCATGCTTAATTTAATATGTTTTCATAATTTATTTGTTTGCTTGTTGTGATCTCAACTTATGCACATGTTATGTTTGATGAAATGCGAGCCTATGAATCCTTGCATTTTTTACCCATCACTTACCTTTTCAATGAGACTTGTAAGACATAAACCAACTCGAGTCTCATTAGACCATGCATACAGCTGAGTAGGGAGTATTAAGTCGACTTGTAGGTGTTGTACAATCTAATTGATTCGGCTCCGGGACCCAAACCTTCCTAGGATTGTAAGATATAAACCAACTCGATCATATCACAACAATAATTGCTTGCTTATAATTTGAGAATATGTTTGTATGATTAATTCCCATGAATCCCCTATGACCCCATGATACCCTAGTGCTTTTAATCAATTGTTTACATCTCATTTTAGTCATCTTGCTTGTTTACTCTTATTGTTATTTAGTTTAGTGATCTTCTTATCTCAACCCAAATTGTGACACCCCTAGACACCACTACTTGCAATCGAAAATCCTACATCAATACCCGTCCCTTGGGATCCGACCTTTACTTCCCTCTTTACTAATAGTAGAGTTGTTTGTGAAGTTATAAATATTGTTTTGGTCTAGGTGCTCCTAACGACAAGTAACCGAAATCTAAGCTCAAAGCGGACCGACCAACAAAATGGATGGAAGAAACAAGCGTTCACAGTTCCTTTTAGCACAAGCAATCCTCTTATTTAATTAATAATGAGAAGGATTACAAATTCAACAACAAATAAAGCTCGACAAGTCTATAACTTGTCAAAGCTAAGGTGTCGACTAAGGCACCTCACATAGTAAAACTAGCACAAAACACACAAGACATAGCTAGTACAACATAATAAAAACTTACAACACTAATACAACATAATAATAAAATGGGTAATGGAGGTCTTCATTCTTCCATTCTACCCTTGCCTTTTCCTTCGGGGTACATCTTCCCCTTGTTCTTCTTGTTGGCCCGCCTATCATGAACTTCCTCTTTGGAACGGATCCTCAACGGATCTACAACGGCGACGGCCTCCGGTCTCTTGCATGACCCTATATTCGGTCCAAAGTGAGCCCATACCCGGCCCATTGCATCTTTGGGACCCGAGCTCCTCCTTTTTGGTGGCCTCATCACATCTGGGCCAGCTCCATCAACAAAGTCCTCAAAGAAGGCACGATTGGCCTTGCCAACCTCTCTATACTTCAAATCAACAACCTCATCCTTGCGAGACTTGGACCTTTCCTCGAAGGTTTGAGCTCTTGACCACTTGACATAAGCGGGAGTCACCCACGTCGTGGCAACGGGGTTTGGTACCTACCAAAGCGGCCGAGTGGCCCACCACCTTTCGAAGACCTCCACAAGCTCGGAGTTTTGAAAAACGCTCTCTTGGACAAGAGCGGGCACCTTTTGCTGACGCCCCATTTGCCTCATGAGCGTTTCAGGATAAATGAAGGAAGCAACCTTCAAACCCACCACCATCAAAGAATAAGAACTAACAACCGGAGCGGGCAACCCCATGAAAGATCTCAAGTGCCACCATGGCACCACCCACCTGATGTGAGGACCACCCTCCTCCACCAATCTCGCGGTCCAATAGGCCTCAGTGGATGCAAAACTATCCGAATACAACTTCTTCCTCATAGTAAGGTGACGGAAGGAATAAGAAGAAGAATCGGCCGGAGGCTATACATACCTTAGCCTCTCCAATAGCCAGACTTGGAGGATCCTTGGAGATCCAAACGAGGGAGCTTCTCCACAAGAGCCCTTCTTGTCCAAAGCTTGGATGATCTCGCCAAGCACCAACCATGATGGATCTCTACCATGCTCCATTTGCTCAACCACATGTACTAGGGTCATGCTACCATAGCATTTTGGCCCCTCCTTCTTCAAAGCATCAACAAAGAGGTACGCATGGACAAGGCAAAAGGTAAGAGCCCTTCTCCTAGCCACCTCCGAGACATTGACATCCAACCGGTTTGAGAAAATGTTGATAAGAGCCAACATATCCACACCATGAGGAACAAGGAGAAAGTTGACTTGACTTGTTGACAAGCCCAACATCGAACGGAACTTCTCCTTATAACACAACCGAGTCGGAGGAAGCACCGGAACACAACCCGGCCACCCACCAATGGCTCCTACTTCTTCGGCAAGAGGACAAATTTCGCCTTTCGGGAAAACGAAAACATGGTGTTTCGAGTCCCAAAACCGAGAGCATGCTTCAAGAAATGAGGATTGCACCTTGACTTGACGAAGCACCAACAATTGACCAACTCCCATGCAAATGAGTTTATACTTTTCAGGAGGTGACAAATCCCGACACCAATGCCGCGACCTTTTCTCAAAAGCATCCATGAATAATTTTGTGGAAGAAGAAGAAAGGTTTTTGTAGAGATGTTTTCGTGTTTCGGATGATGAAACAATGAAGCACAAACGTCCCTATTTATAACAAAATAATCAGCGCGTTTTTCCGAAAAAAGGGGAAGCTGGTTTCTATCGCCAGTTGGCTCGCGCCTCTTTGGGCTGTTCCTCGGGATTCCCACCTTGAATTATCCCTTTCAAGTTGTTTTTCTTCCTGACACCTCAAACCTCCCGCCGCAAGGCTCGCGCCTCTCCGGGCCTATCCAGGAATTTTTGTGTTTTATCACACTCACATTTCCTTGTTTTTGCGTTTTACGAAATCCGACATGGTTTCCATGACGCAGCTTTAAACATACGGGTTTCTCTCTACGTTTTTTAAGGGGGGAAGGGTTAGTCGCCCTAATCCGCGACGGATCGTTTCCATGTCAGTCGAAATTCCGAAAATTTTCCGCTTTTTTCGCATTTTCCACAAAAATCGAAAATTGATAAACACGTTGCCTGTTTTCTTCAAAATTTCAAGCTTTCACAAATCCGAGGCTTGATCTCAAAAAAATCAAATCAAATACACTCGCAAAAATCTACTTTAAAATTCACCCCTGACGGTTTAAGTTTTATTCTTTTCCAAATTACAAATCAATTTCAACAATTTCGATGCAATTTAATTCAAGATACGAGTTAATTGCTCAATTTTCAAATCAATTTCTTTTTCAGAAATCCAAACGTGACGACTTGTCGAGGAATTTTCAAAATATCATTCCAAAATTCAAATTTTAACTTCGAGTCATCGTAGCCCCTGAAAGGTGGTCTGTGTCGGGAAAACTGGGGGCTGGGTCCTCATCAGCACATCGACCCCCTACAATTTGGGTCCACATCGAAGGTAACAAACTCTCTTACTCAAAAGAAGCAATGAAAACAAAAGAACAGGAGAAAACATACCTCAAGCGGGTACCGGGCAAGCCTTGACAACCGGAAGGTGTCGTAGTCAGCCTTCCGCAATAACAGCTCCTCACCTCCCTTACCGTGAAGGTTCTCCTCAACCTCGTCGGGATTCGACTCCTGGAACAACACCCTAGGCAGATCGACCGGTACCACGAAAGTATCAGTAAAGCACTGACGAGCTAAACGCTCGCCCAGGTACCAAACCGGCTCGATCGTCGTCTGAAGGTACAAGCGCTGGGAGCTGCGAGGTTGCAAACGCTCCCTGACAGCGGCCGACACGTCTGTGTAGTGCTCCCAAGGCCACCCAACAAACTGCACTCAGGGTAAAGCTAACCAACTAAATGGGGGTTTTCTAAGCTACCTAGTCATCCTATCTCTATCTGTTTCTACAAAACAAAAGGGTTAAAGGACAACGACTTACGCCAGCAACTCGAAGGGCGTTCACCCGACGCCTGCAGTCCTCATAAGTCGACTTCTTCCGAGCCACCGTCCAGGCCCTCACAGCAGGGTAGGTCAAAGGAACGCCACCAGTAGTCCTCGGGCGCAGAGGGACGAAGTAAGTGTACAGCCAAGCCTGTAACCAAACACAGCAAACACAAATCAGCCAATTTTTCAAAAATTGCCAAAATCAAACCACAAATCAAAATCAAAATCAAACTCAACAAAAACTACAAAAACGCTCGTACCTCCAAGATGAGGCCGGGACCAACCAAAGCAGGAGAACTACCATCTCCCATCGCCTTCGGACGCACTGCAGCGTGCAAGTACCGGGTAAAAATCGCCAAAGCCGGCGTAACCCAGTCAAACTAACCCAAAGTGTCAAGGTCAGCAAGAAGAGGAAGTACTTTGGTAGGCAAACGCTCACCCTTGTCACCAAAGTACGTGGTACCCAAGAAGTACCACAACCACAACCGCGCCTCCTGCACGTCAGCCCTAGCCTCCGCCTCGAGACTCCCCAACGGCGCTGGAGCGTAGGCCACCGCTCTCCACCTGAAATGATCCTACACATACGAGCTCGCGATCAAGTATAGAGTAATGTCGGAAGGCTCAGGCAAAGCACTGTCGATCAAACGAGTAACCGCAGGGGAAGACACTCTCTCTGGTGTCTCCGAGAACTCAACTGGCGTCTCGCCACAGGGGAGGCCCGATATCATGGCAAAATCCTATAAGGTCACACCCACCTTCCCAAACTTCATGTGGAACGACGACGTCGCGTCCCAGTAACGGTCCAACATGGCCCGGATAAGACACAGGTTCGACCTAATCGAAGCCCTGTGAATATCCCGTCAAGCAGCCACCAACGGCCCCAAAGCCGACCTCTCTATCAACACCCTCGTACCGGCTTGGAGAACGTCGTAGAAGTCTAGACAAGTGGAGAAGCCTGAGAAAGTCCTCATGGTACCAATCTACTGAAATCAAAAATAAACGTCAGAACACCGATTCAGGTCTGAAACGTCAAAAGCGACAAAATTCGACCAAATGGTACAACTTACCAAGCCCTCGTGCGCACGGTATGAGATGTGTCTGTCTAGCCGAAGCAACAACTGACTACCATCGAAACCCTCGGCCCAAGCAGGCACCGCCCGCAGGTTGAGCCCCCGCGGAGCTGTAACCCGTCAAGCCTCCCAACCCGCGACGTGAGTGTCGTCCTCGACCGTATCCACTCTCCATCTCTTCTGCCCACGAGACTCCACGTGACGGATAGGAGGTCTCTCAACGACCCTAGCGGCGTTCTGCAATTCCCGTCTGGTCGGTCGAGGACCCCTCCTCCTAACAACCCTCCTCCTGGAGGTACCAGCCTCAGACCCTGTCTGAGCTCTCTCCACACGAGCAGCCTCAACAACGGGCTCCTCCCGAGCACCAGCGGCTCCCTCAGCACCAACAGCCCCGACAATGAGCCTCTCACGAACCTCGAAGGCTCTCTCAGCCCTAACGACCTCCTCGGCGGGTTCCTCCTCCTCGGAAGCATCCTCTACTACCACCTCAAGTGCACTAGCTTGAGTACTAACCGGCCCGGTCCCAAATAGGTCCTCCAAGGCCTCAGCAACAAACCCCGTAGGCCCTGAACACTCCCCTACAACCAAAACAAAATAAAAACGTCAGCCGAAATTTCGGCATTACGAGGGCACAAAATGGACAAATCCAAAAAAACCTGCAAACAAAACAAGGGATATCCCGCCCGAACCCAACCAAATAAAACAATCCACAAAAACTGCACAAAAAATGACTCGCCCTTCTTTTCAAGCAAAAGACGAGTCAAAACAACAATAACAAAAACGGTACCTCGAGACCCACACAAGGTCCGCCAACAACAACAACAACAACAACAACATCAGAGCCTTAATCCCAAAATGATTTGGGGTCGGCTGACATGAATCATCCTTTAGAACCATCCATAGGTGAACGCACACCTCAAAAAGCGAATAGGAAAGGGAAAATGAAAAACAAAAGGGGGAGCGAAAATGTAATGGAAAGTCAAGGTAAACTTACAGGTTTTAAAATCGAATTTCAGATTTCTTTTATAAAAACTGAAAATTTAAATCGAGAGAAAAGATTAAAACGATTTTGAAAACCGAAATAGAATTAAGGGTCCGGATTGCCTTAAAAGTAAACCAAGTAAAATATATAAGAAAGTGGTCGGTAAAAAAATGTAATAAAAGAGAGAAGAACAAATAATTTATTTTTTTAAATTAAATAAAAACACTAAATATGTCAAAAAAATATCAAATACTAGAAATCAACATGTATCCGTTCCCTCCATTGTGCCCTCTCCGTGACCATACTCTCCTCAAGCCCTAGAAATCTCATATCGTGCTCTATCACCCTCAACCATGTCTGTCTCGGTCTTCCTCTACCTCTAGGGACCTTTTCTGTTCTCCAAGTCTCCGGCCTCCTAACAGGTCCGCCAACAACCAGAAAAATATCCCCAATGCAACGGGATATCTCCCACAGCTAAAAAAAGGCAGTTTTGCCCCAATTTGAGCACAAACAGGTCAAAATTTCAAAATACGACCACAACAAAGCAACGTGATTTTATCACGTCTCAAAGCGACCTAAACTACCAATAAGGTCCATTTCAAAGCAAACTGACTCAATTTGAGCTCAAACACATGCTTATTTTGTCAGACATAAGATCGTCGCAAAAGGCAAAAATTCCAATTTCGCCTACAATACACGACAAAGGTTCAAAGTGGCAAACATGATCTTCCCCGACTAAAATACAACCTAGTGGGGCACACAACTCAAGCAAACAAACTTGACATTGTGAAATGAGACGGTTTCCTCGCCTCATTCACGTTTTTCAAGCATAGGGAGCGGGAACGGGGACCAAAATGCAAACTAAAAGCACCCCTATACTCCTAAACAGGCTTCTAGCCTAATGCCATCATCAATTTCACTCGAAATTGGCTCAATCGAGAACGCCCAAATCGATTTTGAGGGTATAAAGTCTCGCCGTAATTCAATCAACAAAAAGACGAACAAATTCAAATGGATTCAAGAGGATTTACATACCTTGAGATGCCATATCGGCAATGGCGCGAACTCAAGCAAACGAGAGACCCAACAATGGCAATTTTTCTGGTTTGTCGCGTGTTTGTTAGGAAGACGAAATGATGAATGGGGAGCTTCTCATTCTCGCGTCTTTTTACAGAAAAATAGGGAAGCTCCCTTCCTTCGCAGCTATGCTCGCGCCTCAATGAGGCGCTCCCTGACTCATTCAGCGAAATTTTGGGCTTTGGCCCAATTTCCCACACAAATTATCAAATTTCAAACGACGGCGATAAAAACCGTCATTTCAAAAAATAATAGTGAAATTCAAAATTCACTATTTCATCAAATTTCAAACGACGGCAATTAAAGCCGTCATTTCAAAAATAATAGTGAAATTCAAAATTCACTATTTCATCAAATTTCAAACGACGACGATTAAAACCGTCATTTCAAAAATAATAGTGAAATTCAAAATTCACTATTTCATCAAATTTCAAACGACGTCGATTAAAACCAATATTTCAAAAATAATAGTGAAATTCAAAGTCCACTATTTCTTCAAATTTCAAACGACGGCAATTAAAACCGTCATTTCAAAAATAATAGTGAAATTCAAAGTTAACTATTTCTTCAAATTTCAAACGACAGCAATTAAAACCGTCATTTAAAAAATAATAGTAAAATTCAAAATTCACTATTTCTTCAAATTTCAAACGACGGCAATTAAAACCGTCATTTCAAAAAATAATGGTGAAATTTAAAATTCACTATTTCACTATTTCAAAACGGCGGCAATAAAAACCGTCATTTCAAGAACGATAATATTGAAATTCAAAATTCACTATTCCCTCAAAATTCACTATTTCAAAACGGCGGCAATAAAAACCGTCGATCCAAACACAAGAGCGAAACTCAAAATCGTTGTTTTTCAAATTTCGATAGCGGCATTAAAAGCCCCCATCCGTAAAAAACAAAACCGATAGCAGGATTCAAACTCGCTATTCTCACAAATTTTCAACAAATATTTATCAAATCTCAAATCGTGGAAAGACGAAATTGAAATCGTCCTCCCCAAACACACATCGAACGATAGAGCACGCATCTGTCCCTTTCCTATAAAACCAACGGTAATAAAAACCGTTATCTCTCCTCGAGATTCAAAAATCGCTGCCGACCCTGGGGGCTAGGCTCACGAACCTATCCTTTTCCGGCACCACAAACAAACACCAAGATTCCCCAACGGGATATCGGAGGCTTCCTCACACAGCCCGCTAATTCAAACAAACTTCTCGAAACAAGTCCATCCAACGCGGCTATTTCCACGATCTGTCAATCGACCCTCCAAACATGGCTGGCGAGCCTTACAACGCATCGCGGATGGCGAGCCCCTCTCATATATGCATCGCGGCTGGCGAGCCCCTCTCATATACGCATCGCGGCTGGCGAGCCCCTCTCATATACGCACCATGGCTGGCGAGCCTCATTATGCCCATGGCTACAAGCCTCATAACGCACATGGCTGGCAGGCCTTACAAACGCACATGGCTGGCGAGCCTTACAAACGCACATGGCTGGCGAGCCTTACAACGCATCGCGGCTGGCGAGCCCTTCTCATATACGCATCGCGGCTGGCGAGCCCCTCTCATATACGCACCGTGGCTGGCGAGCCTCATTACGCCCATGGCTGGCGAGCTTCATAACGCACATGGCTGGCGGGCCTTACAAACGCACATGGCTGACGGGCCTTACAAACGCACATGGCTGGCGGGCCTTACAAACGCACATGGCTGGCGAGCCTTACAATGCACATGGCTGGTGAGCCTTACTACGGACAGCGGATGGCGAGTCCCTTCATATCCACAACACAGCTGGCGAGCCTTTGTCCGCAAAGAAGAACGCGCAAGGACATATCCCGAAGATGCCTTAGGTATGACTCCTTCTTATGGCTGGCGAGCCTTTGTACGTAGTCTAATGGACTTTAAACGACCCGCACGGATAGTCGACAGACTCTAAACTGTTCCCGACAGCAGGTCCTTGGCTCGTACCCTCGAATCGCCTTGGTGTCGCCCTTCCCGACGGCAGGTCCTTGGCCCGAATCCTTTCGAGCCACCTCAACGTCGCTTCGGTCTCCAGGTTGTAATATTCGATTAACCTGGGGGCTCTACTTTGACTTTTGCCCTGTCCAAGCCTCAGTCAAAGTGGGGGCTCTGTAGATAACCCAGTATCTGTTGAGTCTCCAACAAACACCCGATGATTATCGGACTACACCATGCTTAGGAATCGCAGCGTTTGATCAACAGTTTGTGTACAACTATATGTCGGAAAACTTAAAATGATTTCGAAAATAAAACTTTTCCAAACTTTTCAAAAGTACCTGGAGTGTTTAATGCATGACGACGGGGTCGCAATGACACTAACTAGAGTCAAAACCGACACCGGACCAAAAACCGACTCAAAATTCAAATCCCGACTCCAACAACGAGTCAAACCGAGTCAAACACAAAAAACAAACCATTCAAATGCTTCTATGTTAAGGTTTCCCGGAATCTTACATAGTCAAGTATAAATCATGTTCATCCAAATCCTAGGATAGAACAAATCATGATTTCCTCGTGTGATAGTGACAAGACACATCGAAGACATGCGACATGGCTCGCGCCTCTTTGAGCAGCCCATGCGGCCACGTCGCTCAAAATACACACAACCACCCAATTTCCTATAAATACCCCTCAAATGCCACCATTTGAGAGTGACGCAAGTGTCCGCCCCCTCTTTTCTCCCTTAAAATTCTAGACTCGACTTCTCAAGTCACAATCCGACATGTGTTTACGACCTACCGATCGTAAACACAAGCGTTACACATTGTTTGGTACCGTCATCGTGCATTAAATCACTTGACCGACCATCTCGACCACTACACCATCACTAAACTTAACGAAACACTCTTTTACTTACTAAAACGGTTTTAAACCGAGTTTTCCGGCCAAACAAGTTGATACACTTTCGTCGGTTTATCGCCACAAGCCTAGCATGTAAGTATGAGGGTGTAAAAATCTTCTTTTATCATATTTTCATATGTTTCATGAATATAACATGCTAAATCATGCATAACATGGTCCAAAACATGGGAAGAATGAGCGAAAACCGTATTTTTGGTTGAGGCAGAGGCTACTTACGTAGCAAACAGGCTCGCGCCTAAAGCAACCTGCCCAACCATAACTATAAACCGTATTTGGTCTCTTCATCTCCTTTATTATTATTTCATATTTGCAATCGGTTTTTACCATTTCAAGTATTATCAAATCTTTTATTTTATGACAAGTTTTTAACCATAAAATATTTTTCACCCTTGGTTCTTAATACCATGGCGGTTTAATCCGTGTTTCGGTGATAGTATTTTGTTAATTACATTATAAAAGGTATTTTAAAACCTTTTATTTCATTTCTTTACATTTTTAAGGGTATTTCGAAGCCTTTCTCATTTCTTTACATTTTCAAAACAAATGTATTAGTCATCAAAACAAAGTCATCCTTGGTTCCACATACCATGTCGGATTTTAACCCGAGTACGATGATGAATATTGACTAATTACAAAACAAATGAACTTAAAACAATTAGTTCATAATTATTTTCAAAACTATTCATGTCAAGCTTGCAAAACCGAACCCGACATCGAATATTGTCAAAACAATGACGATTATTCAAGTCCCGTTCTTCAAATTAACACAAAAGCAGCCTAAACGGTCTTTTCAAATCAAGACGGGTTTAAACACCCATTTTTCAATACGTTTAACAAACGTTTTCGATGGTCAGAAGACGTTTTCCATCATCTGTTGACCCGCGCCTAAACAGGCCATTTATCTTTCTATTTTCAAATCAGGGGAGACCCATTTGCATCGCCAACAGGCTCGCGCCTCTTATGGTGGTCTGATGCAGACCAGGGCAGACCCCTTTGCATCGCCAACAGGCTCGCGCCTCTTCTGGCTGCCTGATGCAGGGTCTATTCTCCTTCCAGCATTTGTCTAGGACGATCCCGACTTTGGCCAACCCGAATACAGGATGAATCAGACGACGAATCTGTCCATTCAACATCATATTCGCAAAACGCCTTACTAAGACAAATAGATCACGTTATGCACCATAAACCTAATTTGGTAAATGGATGTTTAATTTCCGTCTTGCATGCAAATCAACATTAAATCCAACTCGACATCTTATACTTGATACTTGGATTAAATCAACCGACATAAAAAGCTCACATGTTAGGTTTAAACTAGTGGATGCGCATTCATGCATTTACCCGTTTTATCACTTTTGCATTTAAGCAACCGAGATCGATCAGTAGAGGCCGCTACCGCGGGCGGGATTGGGTGTCTGATTAAAGGGCTTCCTAATACGTACTTTCACCTCTTACTTAGAAACTTTGGATAGTGGACGACGTTATCCAGGGCGTACGAGAGTCATTCTAGAGATAGGATGCTAAAGAGGGACGATTCCTTATCTTTAATACCTATGTCAAACACTGCTTTGTGCTTCGTTTGACCGAGGTATAAAGTGGATTCGAATGGGTTCCAAGCATCCCACAAATGCTTGGTGACGACTCCGAACATCTCTTGCATCGTTTCGAGACCCTTGCCGAGACGAAACCGACCGGTCTAAAACGATCCGGTCGAAAGCATTCTTACGCCGCCGAGCGTGGCTTTCAAAAAGACCGCTGCCGTTGTCCACAGATCGCCTGAGCATACGCAGGTGGGCCATGTCCACACTAACCCTCTTGCAGGAGCAGGTAGCTTGCTGGAGCAACAATACCTAGAGTTGAGGGACTTGATGTACCAGATACCAGGTGTAGCACGTCCATTAGAGAAGGCAGCACGAGATAGCTATGCAAACTCACCATTCGAGGACGACATAGCCCTCGTCGGCGTTCCCAAAGGAAGCGTACCACCAGCCGTGACGCTCTATGACGGAACCACAGATCCACTTGATCACATCAACAACTACAAGCAGAAAATGATGGTGATAACCGCGACCGGACCCTTAAAGGAAGCTTTTAAGTGAAAAGGATTTGGATCGGCCTTGTCTGAAGCAGCCTTGCAATGGTTCGTTAGCCTGCCCTATAATAGCATAGCCAGCTTCGCCGACTTGGTCAATGCATTCAACCAGCAGTTCGCCAGCAGCAGAAAGCCAGAAAAGCAGACCAGCGACCTCTATCGGATAGTGAAAGGGTTTGAGGAATCTACTCGCGATTATTTGAACAGGTTCAACAAGGAGAAGGTGGCAATTCCAAGTGCGATATAGCAACCGCTATACAAGCCTTCCGCCAAGGGCTGCACCAGGATTCAGATTTATACAAGGACCTGACCAAACATCCGTGCACTACCTTTGAGGAAGTACAAACAAAGGCAATTGCTGTTATGAGACTGGAGGAAGACTCTAGACCCAGAAGATACACTTATAATTCAGACTCAGTATCTAAAAAAGCCCCGGTAGAAAAGAGGAGCGAAAGATCAGGATGCTACAGCAGAAGCGAGAAAAAGGTGTCTGGAAGCAAGGAAGGGAAGGACGACACAGACCTACCCCCAAAGGAAGACTCAAAGGTTTGAGTGGATAGAGGAGCATGAGAAAGCATTTAAGGAATTGAAACATTATCTCAGCACTCCACCACTCCTTTGAAGCCATAGCCACAATTCCTGTATCTGTCCTTCAGTCACAGAAGCAGCAGTAAGTGCAGTGCTAGTACAAGAGCAGGAGGGGTCACAACATCCACTACACTACGTCACTAAGTATCTGCTTCCTGTAGAGACCAGGTACACATCGCTTGAAAAACGCGTCCTTGCACTCGTTACAGCATCCTATAAATTACGTCCTTATTTGGGTCTCATACCATTTCCGTAATAACTAATTACCCGCTTAAGACTATCATGAGAAACCAAAATTGTCAGGAAGGATGGCTAAATGGTCCGTGCACCTGAGCGGTTACGACTTAAAATTTGAACCTCGTACAGTAATAAAGTCTCAAGCTCTAGCAGATTTTATGTCTGACTTCTGCCCAGCTTTCCAGACCCAGGCAGAACAAGACATCTTGAACCTGGAGCAAGATAAAGGAGAATAAGTGTGGGAGCTGCATGTGGATGGAACCTCCAACGCAAGAGGAGCAGGAGTAGGATTGGTCCTCAAATCATCCTAGGGAGACCTCATAGTCCAGGCGGTACGATGTGAATTCAAGGCCACGAACAACGAAGCAGAATACGAGGCCTTGATCCTGGGTCTGAGGCTGGCTCTGGATCTGAAAATCACACCCCTCAAGGTTTGCAGTGATTCCAAACTAATAGTTAACCATGTGAATGACTCCTATGAAGCCAGGGGCTTCATGATGATGGCATACTTAGATATTGCAAAAGAGTTGACTCTCAGATTCGCTACGTTCAACATCAAGAAGATTCCCAGAGACTAGACTGCAGAAGCAGATGCCCTAGCCACCCTGGGGGCAACATTCAAAGCAGGAGTAATCTCCACAATACCAATTGTCCACGTGCTGGAGTCTGCAATGCTGAAACCTGAACAGGGAAGCAGGAGTGTTGTGCAGCACCAGCAGTGAAGAAGAAACTCCAGATTGGAGGAAACTGTACCAGGTCTAGCTGCAGAATGACAGCCTACCAGCAGATAAAAAGGAGGAAATCCCTCGCTGGACCTACCTCAGATGCCTGGATTGGGAAGAGCCTCAGGCTGTTTTGCATGCTCTCCATAGTGGGCAATGTGGAAACCATGCAGGGGGCAGGAGCCTGTCCAACAAGGCACTGAGGCAGGGATACTTCTGTAGATACCTCATTTCTGCACCTCCCGCAAACCTCCCGGTGATGATTGGGCCGCATGTTTGGTACGTGGAACGATTTGTGACAGTTCGTAAGTTTATCGTCAAGTGATCGCTCAAACATTTATGTCTACCTCTTAACTGACATCTACGTGCCGATACGGTCGTTTTGGCAGTAATTAGAGTACATTTGGAGTCCGGGTCAAAAAAACCGTCTTCATTTTCTAAAGCCGAGTCAGAATGTTCTAGAATGTTCCGGATATTTCTATTCCATATTTTGCAATCTTTTAATCTTTGGTAAAGAATTTCTCGTAATATTCACACAAAATATTAAGGAAAACAAGATTAATCCGTTATTCCATAATCAAAACACAGAAATCTTTCTTCCGCAGGAGGAAACCACTTGGGAAAGTACGCAGCAAGTGCTGCGCCTCTTCCAAGAGACGCAGTGCCTGCTGCGCCTCTTCCCAAGTCCTTTTCTGCGTATTTTTCGTATCTTTTTATATCTTTTCGAGATTTACTTCCAAAGTTTCTCCGAAAACCCTACTTCCTCCGTGTGATTAGTATAAATAGAGACCTTCGGTCTCACATATTTCTCACGCGAGTGTCCGCCCTTCTCTTCTCCCTTTGCATTCTAGACCACGTTCTTACTTATTGGCGCCTACGTGCTTGAACTTTCGACCACGTAAGCTCGGATCTTTTTGAGTACCAGCCTCGTTTTGCATGACCGACCAATTTGACCAACTCCACATCAATCAACTTTAATCAATCTTATTCGTTTTCCTCCTAGAGGGCACTTTCGTCTACATTCGAGTCGAGCATCACTAAACGTTAACTTAGTTCATCTCGTTTCGTCAAACATGTAAGTCTGAGGGTGTAAATCCTTCTTTATTTATTGATCTTTATTTTTGTAATCACTATTGTAAGATTTATGTCGAAAATATGTTTAAAACCGATTTATAAAACCTTATTTTAAAACCCTTTTTACGGATTATCAGAAGACAACCGTCGAGAAAGGACGCAGCAACTGCTGCGCCTCTTCGAAGGAACGCAGTACCTGCTGCGCCTCTTCCCGAGGCTGCCGCAGTTCCTGCTTCTTTTCTTCTTCCTTCGTCTTTTGTAAATCCGATTGTTTTTGTTTTGTTCTCAATTGTTCATTGTTTAATTAACACAATAATTCTAACATGATAATTTTAACATGTAAATAATTCATTGTTAATTAATTCATCATAAATCCTGACTTAAATCCCTTATAATCCATATTTGCGGGTTTTTGTCGTTAAAGTCAATCCGGGTTTTAGAGATTCGATTTACCCATATTGAGTCTCTGGAATTCGATCTTTGGTATATTCTCATCTATTATTCATCCGTCACCATCATTAATTCATCATTAATAACTTGTTTATTCTAATTAATTTATTTAGTTTATTAATTCATATATAACCTTATTAATCTTGTATAATTCGTTCCAATTAGTTTTATCCATGCTTTATCGTTTTTATGACCTCAATCATATGTAAATAATCTGTTAAGCACTTCCATCCGAGTCAAATAATATAATCAAGCATTAAATTCACCCATGAACATTAACGAGATGCGGTTCCGGCTTCACAGCCAGAACTCAACCCAGGAACAGACGCAGCGACTGCTGCGCCTCTTCCAAAGGACGCAGCTCTGCTGCGCCTCTTCCCGGTTTATTTCTGTCTCTGAATTCCCGTTTCTGCTTTGACCTAGTTTAGCTTACGTATTTAACTAACTATTATTCGTATTATCATCCCTAATTTCTGTTCGTTAATTTATTTATTCTTTCTTTTCTAAAACCATCCGTTTTAAATGTATTTTCGACATAAATCAATTAAATCCGATGTAATTATTTTAATTTTCTTCATTGTATTTTTATTGTATTTCTTTTATCGTATTGCTTGTATGCTCTCACATGCAATTAACCTAAATTTCTACCTCGACATTAATTGTATGTTAAATTACATGTCTACCGACTTAGTTAATTCTCACATGCTAGGATTAATCTAATGGATGTTGCATTGCATGCATATAATCGACAATATATCGAGTATGAACAATTTCGCTAATCATTAGTAGAGGCCGCTATCGAGGCGGGCGGGATTAGGTGTTCGATCAAAAGAGCTTCCTAATACGTACCCTCACCCCTTACTCCAGGTCTCTGTGAACATCCGTGTTCATTGGCATCCACGAGAGTCATTCTAGACATAGAATGCTAAGGGTAACGAGTGCTTAGTGTTCATGTCATTACTTTGTGTCTTGACATGACACGAGGTATTCGAACGGTTTCCAATTTTCCACAATAAATTGGTGGCGACTCCAAAAATGTAAACGCTTGTTCCCAAGCGCCCCCGTGGGCCCGCGTCCACAACTTCTGCCCCACAACCCACAGGTACAGATGCATAATAGAAGACCGGAACTAGGAGAAAATGGCAAGTAGTCTAGACACGATAGATGAGCTCGGAACCAGCTTCCAGATTAGGATGGCTTCATACCGATAAACGGTGGTCAGGAGCTATAACAAGAATGTAAAGGTAAGAACACTGCAGGTAACGGGATCTGGTCCTAAAGAAAGTCTTCCAGAACACCAAGAACCGGCAAGCAGGAAAATTCGCCTACAACTGGGAGGGGCCATACCAAGTAGAAAGCACAGTTGGAAATGGAGCATACCGACTCATGAATATGGAAGGACATCTGGTTCCCAGATCCTGAAACATTATCCACCTGAAAAAGTATTCCACCTAAGCGATCAGCACGGTCAAACAACCGGGTACTCAGTCTACCAGATGCAACTCCGCCAGGTTCTAGATTTTGCCTTAAATATTCTCTGGCTCTGAAAAATTTTCTTACGTGTATTTTGTCTTAAATAACATTCTGTAGCTCTGAAAATTTTTTTCCTACATATATTATGAAATGCAAAGGTCCTTTTGTTTTAGCTGCTCTTTCGTTTTAACTTTAGAAACTTTATTGAATAATGCTTTGAAAATTTAGATTCCTTTTCACAAAGTTAGTACAAAAATTATTATTATTTAAAACATTCTTTCAAATAAATGGCTAATAGAATGAAGCTCAAACTAATTTGGCAGAACTTGCATTTACTACAGAAGGCGTGTGACCGTGGCTAAGCACGTACAACCGGGACAACCAGTCTCCCGCGCGGCATTAGCACCCACGCAAGCCTGGCTTCTCTGAACGAGTGGGCGAACTAGATCCCATAGCCAGCAATCAAACAACGATGGCTAAACATACAGCGTAAAAAGTGCATGCACAAATCAAAGTACACCAGAAACGGTACGACACAAAGTATTCCTAAAAGCATAAATGCTGCTTTTAGACCTAATGCATAAACGTTCGTCAGAATGGCAAAATACATTTGGTCCTCTGAACCAGACCAAGGTACACCGAATTGTTTATAAAAAACTAAACAAAATAATACGCCCCGCTGTAGATACCCGGTATCTGCTGAGACTCCAACAAACACCCGATGATTATCGGACTACAACATGTTTTGGAATCGCGGCGTTTGATCGACAGTTTGTGTACAACTTTACGTCGGAAAACTTAAAACGATTTCGAAAATAAAACATTTTAAAACATTTCAAAAATACCTGGAGTGTTTAATGCATGACGATGGGGTCGCAATGACACTAACTAGAGTCAAAACCGACACCGGACCAAAAACCGACTCAAAAATTCAAATCCCGACTCCAACAACGAGTCAAACCGAGTCAACCACCAAAAACAAAACATTTCAAACCTTCTACCTTAAGTTTTCCCGGATTCATGTTGGTCAAGTACCAAACATGTGACTACAAAACTTAGGATAGAACAAATCATGATTGCGTTTGTTGTGAAAGTGACAACACAACTCGAAGAACCGCGACGTGGCTCGCGCCTCTTTAAGCTGCCCAAGTGGCCACGTCGCTCAAAACTCACACAACCACTCATTCTCCTATAAATACCCCTCAAATGCCACCCATTTAAGACTTACGCGAGTGTCCGCCTCCTCTTTTCTCCCTTAAAATTCTCGACTCGACTTCTTAAGTCACAACCCGACGCGTATTTATGACCTACCGATCGTAAACACGAGCCTTACACATTGTTAGGTACCGTCATCGTGCATTAAATCACTTGACCGACCACTACACCATCACTAACATTAAAACACTCTTTTTACTTACCAAAACGGTTTTAAACCGAGTTTTTCCGATTAAACGAGTTGTTACACTTACGTCGGTCACTCGCCATAACCAAACATGTAAGTATGAGGGTGTAAAAATCCTCTTTTATTATGTTTTCATTTGTTTCATGACTATAACATGCTAAAACATGCATAACATGAACCAAAACATGGAATAAACGAGCCAAAACTGATTTTTGGTCTGAGGCAGAAGCCTCTTAGGTCGCCAACTTGCCCGTGCCTAAATGGGGTGTTCAGACCAGAGATCAACCGTGTTTGTTCTCGTCATTTCCTTTTAATCCATCTTCATATTTGTAATCGGTTTTCACCATTTCAAGTATTTTCGAACCCTTTTTACTTTATTTCACTTGTTTTAACCATAAAGCATTTTTCACCCTTGGTTCCTCATACCATGACGGTTAAATCCGTGTTTCGGTGATAATATTTGGTTAATGACATTTAAAAGGGTATTTTAAAACCTTTTATTTCATTTCTTAACATTTTCAAACAAACATATTAGTCACCAACACAAAGTCATCCTTGGTTCTACATACCATGCCGGATTTTAACCCGGGTACGATGATGAGTATCGACTAATAACATTCAAATGGACTTAAAACAATTAGTCCATAATTATTTTCAAAACTATTCATGTCAAGTTTGTCAAATCGAACCCGACACCGAATATTATCAAAATAATGATGATCATTCGAGTCTAGTTCTTTAAATCAACAAATGCGGTCTAAACGACCCCTTCAAATCAAACCGGGTTCAAATACCCATTTTCAACACGTTCTATAACGTTTTCTAAAAGGTCAGAACACGGCACATAAACCGTGGGCTAACCCGCGCCTAAACAAGCTCTCCATTTCTCACTTTCAAAACCAGAGGGAGGCCCCTTGTATCGCCGGCTGGCTCGCGCCTCATATAGCCGTCTGGTACAGGGCCTGTTCCCTTCCAGCATTGGTCTAGGACGATCCCGACTCCGGTTAACCCGGATATAGGACGGATCAGATGACTACTTGATTATCCAAAACCATATTTGCAAAATGCCTTACTAAGACAAATGGATCATGTTATGCACCATAAACCTATTACGGTAAATGGATGTTTAATTTCCGTCTTGCATGCAAATCAATCATTATTCCAACTCGACATCTTATACTTGATACTTGGATTAAATCAACCGACTTAGAAAGCTCTCACATGTTAGGTTTAAATTATTGGATGCGCATTCATGCATTTAAACCGTTTTATCAACTTTTGCATTCAACCAACCAAGATCGATCAGTAGAGGCCGCTAACGCGGGCGGGATTGGGTGTCTGATTAAAGGGCTTCCCAATACGTACCTTCACCTCTTACTCAGAAACTTTGGATAGTGGACGACCTTATCCAGGGCGTACGAGAGTCATTCTAGAGATAGGATGCTAAAGAGGGACGATTTCCTTATCTTTTGTACCTATGTCAAACGCTGCTTTGTGCTTCAATTTGACCGAGGTATAAAGTGGATTTCGAACGGGTTCCAGGCATCCCACAAATGCATGGTGGCGACTCCGAACATCTGTAATCGTTTCGAGACCTTTACCGAGACGAAACCGACCGATCTAAAACGATCCGGTCGAAAGCATTTTTACGCCGCCGAGCGTGGCTTTCAAAAAGACCGTTGTATGTCCACAGATCGAAGTGGGCTTGCAGGTGGGCCGTGTCCATAGATTGGCGACTCCGCTGGGGAAAACTAGGACACTTACGTCTTTGTGATCCCTAGATGGTGAGACTCGAACGAGGTCTTGGTTGGAATGCATTAATTGATATTACGGTCACGGTCGGGTTCCTTGTCCGGGCCCACAACCTAACCCTTTTCGACCAGTTGGCTCGTCTCGTCGGCGTGAGTTTTTCTCATCCCCGCGTTTCGAATCCCGATTGAGTCAAGTATACCATTGACGTCACACATTTCTGTTTCGTCAAAGAGCTTTCATCACTTTCGAGCACGAGGCTAGGGCACCCACCTTACACATTTTGTTTGGATTGGTATCCCTCTCGCAAATCGGGGTTTGATCGCTTGGTGTGTAACCCACCCTTTAAAGCCAAAACCCGAGTCAGCATAATGCATAACATAATGAACTGCGAGTGCTTATGTGCTACTTGATCATAAGTCCTTCCGTGTCATTTTCGAACCTTCAAAATCACCCTTTTCGCGCCGTTATAATGGCCATTTCAAAACTCGGTCTTTCGCCGACCGTTGCACGCCTTTCTAGGCCGTCGTAATGACGATTTTCAAACCCGGTTTTTATAACAATTTCAACACGCCTTTGTAGACCGTCGTAATGATGATTTTCAAACCCGGTTTTTATAACCATTTCAACACGCCTTTCTAGGCCATCGTAATGACGATTTTCAAACCCGATTTTTATAACCATTTCAACACGCCTTTCTAGGCCGTCGTAATGACGATTTTCAAACCCGGTTTTTATAACCATTTCAACACGACTTTCTAGGCCGTCGTAATGACGATTTTCAAACCCGGTTTTTATAACCATTTCAACACGCATTTCTAGGCCGTCGTAATGACGATTTTCAAACCCGGTTTTTATAACCATTTCAACACGCCTTTCTGGGCCGTCGTAATGACGATTTTCAAACCCGGTTTTGTATAACCATTTCAAATCACCTTTTTACGCCGTTATAATCGCCGCGTCTAGACACGGATTTAAACCCGTTTCGCGCCGACAATGGCTCTTTCAAAACCCGAGAAAAGCACACCCTTTTTCTCGAGACACTTTCGGGATCCCGAGGACCATGCAACATCCCCGAGACCTCTTCAAACATTTTCAAACTCGATTTTCAAAACATACAATTTTGAATTTCAAAACCGTCTTTGGAAACGATGCACTGTTTTCCGAGCCGACTCAAACTCAAACCGCTTTTGCAAATAAACTTAATACAACTCTTTCAACTGATCAACTTGCGGAGATCTCTATCTTCGGAAGCCGCCCATTTAAGCGACAAATGAATCCTTTTGAAAATTTCTATTTTCGAAAACTTCAGTCCACCATTCCAATTCCGCCTCGTGTCTATCGAGTCAAAGCAAACGTACTTATGGGTCTTTACTTATGAGTCATCTCACCACGAGATACGTCCAACGGCGTCACGCCGTCATGTTGGACTCGTGTCAAAAGTTCGGTCAACACCGTCACGTCATAAATCGAGTCAGCACCGGGGGACCATACACGGTCACCTCCGTCTTGTTGAGTCTGATCTTTGTCCCGTCCTTTGTGTTGTCTGCGTTCAATCTTGGAACCGTGTCGGATTGAGTTGTAATGTAAGCCGTTTTTCTGCCTCAGAGCCATGGCCCCGTCTTCAGCTTCGTCCAACAACAATGACAACAACAGAGATGTCACAACTGATCAACTAGCCAGCCTGCTTACCGCTCTTTAAGGTCACCCTGGATCGCGTCGAGACCCATATCGACGCCCTGGAGAACAAAGAAACTGGGGAACACAACACCCCACCTCTGACTGAAACAGAGAAGAGGCTGAAACTCTTGGAAGAACAACTCCTAGCCCGGGGTAACAATATCCATCTTGAGAACAACCGAAGATTCGAACCTGTTGGGGACCAGTTACCTGACAACTTTACCCTGACCGATGTGCCTAAGTTCAAAGGAGTGGAGGACCCACTCAACCATATCCGTGCTTTCAAGGACTACATGGCCATTAAAGGGGTCAAACATGAAGTTTTTTCCCGGATCTTCCCATCCTCTCTGGAACCGATCCCTCGCCAATGGTACTACTCCCTTGATCCGAAAAACCTTACTACTTGGGATGAGATCGCAGTTGAGTTTGCCAAACAGTATGCCGACAATGTCGAGATCCAGGCCAATACCCGTACTCTCGAGGTGCTAACCCAGAACGATAAGGAAGGGTTCACTGAGTTCCTAACCCGTTGGAGAAGGGCGAGTACTCAATTGGTCAGTAAGCCGAGTGAATCAACTTTGGTAGAAAAGTTTGTCAACAATCTCCGCCCAGTTTATGCCAACCTACTGAGATATCAGAACATCAAGACCTTCCAAGATCGGCAGATTCTTGGGACGCGCATTGAGGACGACCTCCGAAAGGGTGTCTTAGCCAAGACCACTGGCAGAGGTTACCAGGGATCCACCTCAACCGGATCTCGCCCTTACGGCCAGACAAACAAGATTGATGAGGTCAACCTCGTCGAACCATCTGCTAAGAAAACTGAACGCCCCCAGAGAGTGTTCACTAACATAGGGTCGACTTATGCGAGTGCACTGAAAAGGCTCATGGACCAAGGGAAGTTACAACCGATCGGACCCACCCCGGATACGACCGATGCCAAGAAGTCCCGATTCTGGAACCCCAACGCCTACTGTCAATATCATCGAGGGAAAGGGCACGACACCGAAACTTGCTTCAAGCTCAAGCACCTCATTCAAGACATGATTGAGAAAGGAGATTTGCCTTTACCCCCACCAACTAAACCGAACAACAAGACGAATCCTCTGGGAATACACGCCATCTCTGATGATGAGCCGACCCTAGAATCCTCTCACCTCATCCTGCCAATTGACGACGAGGTGAATGCTTTGGAAAAAGATCCTTCAGACGGAGTGTTTGTGTTTAATGCTGCCACTATGCTCACTATGTTTCAACAAGTTGAGGAGGCCATAGCTAGCCTTTCTGAGAGAATCACCCGACTCGACGACGCCTACCGTCGACTCATTTTCAATCCACCGCCACCGCGCCCAAGGGATAATTTCCCGAGCATTCAAAACTACCCACCCCAGGATGGATTGCTCCCGCGACCATTTTGGCATAGACCTCACGAAAATCACCCTCAAAATAACTACCCTCAAAATAACTACCCCCATAAAAATCACCCCCACAAGAACCATCCTCACAAAAATATCCCCCACAAGAACAACCTACCGAGGAATACCCCTCCAAGGTATCCTCGAGACTCCGAAATTAACGGCATTATGGAGAGATGATGTTGAGGATGTCTATATCATCCCAGGGAAGGAGAAATGGGTGAAAGAAATCGGACATCTCACCCTGTCCGGACGTCCCTATCAGAATTCGAACAATCCAACAGTCGTTCCAGCAACGAATGACCAAATCGTCCCAGAGGTGGACACTCAACCAAAGGCCCCCGAGAACTCAATCCTGAAACAGCTCCAGAAAGCAAAAGCCAAAATCTCAATTTGGCAACTGATCGCAACGTCTTTTGAGCATCGACAGACCTTGCTGCAGGCCTTGGGAAAATTAACCGTGCCCTCCATCTCTTCCCCAGAAGAAATAGTAGTGCACATGACAAGGGACGCCCCTGATCTGAACAACCCGGTCGTCTTCTCCGACGAGGACATCCCTCCGTTCGGAGTCAATCATAACCTGGCCCTGTATATCACCGTACAATGCCTCCAGAAAAATATACCCATGGTCCTCGTGGATGACGGCTCCGCGGTGAATGTCATTCCTCTTAAGACTGCCCACAGGCTGGGTATCAAGGAAGCTGACTTGGTCCCAACGAATCAATGAGTACGCGCCTACGACGGTACTCGTCGCAAGGTTGGCGAGCTTGTCACTTTGACCGTCGCAACTGGACCACTGGAAAGACAAACCAGTTTTCAAGTGGTCGACATCGACGCGTCCTTCAACATGCTCCTGGGACGTCCTTGGATTCACGCCGTTAAGGCGGTCACCTCAACTCTCCACCAGAAGATCAGGGTCCCCTTCAACGGGAAAACGATCACAATTCCCGCTTCCCCGATCAAGGCAGTCATGAGAAAGAGGATAGCCTCCCAAGCCATTGAGGAGGATGACAACGAAATGTGGGGTTTCCAAGCCGTAAACGCCATAACCGATGAATCGACGCCCTCTAATTGCGACCCGTTCACCAACCTCACGGTCAATCGTATTATGATGCGTCAGGGTTATTTCTCGGGTTTGCCGCTCAATCCAGTAAAGGACCCATTGCCTCCCTTGAAACAGGCTAAGGTCCCCAACATTCCCTTTGGGCTGGGATACTGACACGGCTATCGCAACCCTATCAAAGATAAAACCTAACGGTCTCAACTAAAATGTAGCAGAGGCAGTCGAGTATCGAATCCACAGGGAGGTAACGTAACTATAGCTGTCTACTTCTAATCCTATGGTAACAATTGGGGGTTTGTTTGAAATTGGTTCTAAACTACGAAGGTTGAAAAGAAGAGAAATAAAATAAAGAGCAGTAAAGAATAAAATACGATTAAACTATCAAGAGGAGAGGGACATGTCGGGACTTCGGTTCACTACGGTAGTCCAATAACTCAGCTGTAAATGACTCAGACGAACTAATGTGAGACGGATGTTAAAAGGTCCTTTCGGTCCACTTTCTATCCTAAAATACCACTAACTTAACTTTCGTCCTCATTAGGGTAGTCTACTGTTTATAGCAGGCCTAATTAGTCCAATCTTTCGATCCAGGATTAATTTTAGCCAGATTAAAGGGTGACATAGAAGCGTGCACTCAACTAGGTTGGTAATTACAGTTAAATTGCTATAGTGACAGAGTCTCGTAATTAATTCGTCTAATTCATTCACTACATCGTCACATTTCTACCGTAGATCCCCTAATCCCAACATGAAAGGGAGTTTAGCTACTCATGTCGGTAATTAAACTAACAGCAGATAAATTTCCAGCAGAAAACATAATGAATAAACAATAAATCGCAATAATGAAAATTAGGGCAGAGGAAAATAAGAACAAAATTGAGAAATTAAAGCAACAAATGATTATTATTAAATAAAGGAGAGAAAGGATTACAATCAGTGCGAATTCGGCGTAAAGAACAACTGAATCCGAGCAATAATAATCCCAAGCAAAAGTAACAGTGAAGGAAAGAAAAGCTACGTACTAAGGTTTCAGTAAAAAGAGTTTGACAGATTCAAAGGTAGTAAAAAGAGAGATGCTAATAACCTAGTAAATCATAGGTTAAATAGCAAAAACAAACAATGAGTTTGTGCGGAAATAAATAAAACACGGACTGATTAAAAGCCCATAATGACGAAACCACTCGATCGAGTGGATTAACACCACTCGACCGACCAACTTCTCAGCAAAAGTTACTCGATCGACCAAAAGGTCCTTCGATCGAGGACTTGGTCTGGTGTAGCTTACTCGATCGACTGAGAAACCTCTCGATCGAGCATCAGGGGGTGTAGAAACCACTCGATCGACCAGTAGACTCCTCGATCGAGTGGTTTTGTCTTCATTTTAGCTCACGTCTTCACCTAAGTGTCTCGAAATGCGTGCCGCGACGCTTCCAAATGCAGTATCTCACTCTGGGACAATCCCGTCTCCTCTAAATGCATGCAAAAGGACAAAAAGGAGTATGGTTCCACTACTTTCGCGATCATTCCTACAAAAAGGACAAAATACACCAAAGTAGCCAATTCGGGGCAAAATACCATAAAAACAGTATATAAATGCATAGAAATACGTGCTGAAATAGGCTAAAAAGACTATACATTAGGCACGTATCAAATCTCCCCAAACCAAACCTTTACTCGCCCTCGAGTAAACTCAAAACTAAACTAATGGAACGGAAAATAACTCAGAGCTAGCTTAACTTGTCTACTTGAACCAATTTAATGCAACAAAGATTAGCAGTTTAAACCAAGCAGTCAATACGCAAACGAATTATAAGCTGTTCAGAAATAAAGCTGACCTATCGACCTTGCAAGACCAACAAAACTGGACTCTCACGTGGTCACTCTTCTCTCATGAAGCAAAGGGCAAATGTATTATGTAAAAGAGGGAAGAAAAGACAGTCACTCACCTAACTGCGACCTACATAGCATGCATGCAACAAAAATGAAAGACAATTCAAGTACTAATGCACAAATTCCAACCGATAATGTCCGTCACAGCCGAGGGTTGCAAATAATATGGGAATAGTGAGGTTCAGGTGAGAAAAGGCAAAACATGTTATGGAAATGTGGAGGTAAAAGCGTCAAGCTAGTTCCTAACAGGACCATAATAAAACCATCCGGATCTCAACTGACTGAAAAACTAAGTACAAGTGCCCTTCACTTGGCACAAAACTCACTAGACTCAAAGCACAATCTCCTCAAAAAATATGGGATAGAACGGAGGAAACAGACGGTCACAAACTTCCCTTTTTTAAACACCGTCTGAAACAACTAACTGGAACAAACAATCCTTCTCGATTGTACGTCTTCAAACATCTTCTCAACTCTGACAAGAGGGCACAACTGTTTTCACAATTTTTTCCTTTCCTTTTTTTTCCTTTTCACGTTTTCTTTTTTTTCTGTTTTCTGTTTTTTCATCATTTTTTTTCCTTTTTTTTTTTCCTTTTCACGTTTTCTTTCTTTTCTTTTTCAAATTTTTTTTTTCTTCTTTCCTCCTTCCTTAATACAAACACCAACTCCAAACAAGAATTACAGGCCAAACTGCAATGGAAAACATACCACAAAAGGACAAACTAACTAGCTTGACTAGGCAGGCTTAGTTTGGAATGTAGCTAGTGGGTCAAAAAGGCAAGTTTTGGCTAATGTGGAGCTAAATGGGTGAAAGATATAAAGAAAAGGGAATTTGCAAGACCCTCCCTGCATGTGACACCAACCACAAACCCGAATATGTGCATTTGACGAGAAATTGAATGTCATAAATGTGCAAATGAGATGAACATGCTATGCAAGGAGTACTACTCTCAAAATTCCTAATGAACTGGTCATGAACGGCTTGATTGTTATGGCTCTAAAAACTCAGAATTTTTAAGTAGTTTGCCAATTTATAGGTCAAGTCTAAACAGTCAGCTTATATTTGAACAGAAATTCGTAGATTATGCGTATGACAAAGCTAAAAACTATCAACGGAAGTGCAAGGCTCAAGTAAGATGACAAGTTATAGTGCAATTTCATCACGGGAATCTACCGTTCCGACTCAACCTATATGCAAAAATAAACGTGAAAATTTTTTTGAATTTAAATTTTTGAAATTTTCTAAAATTTTTTTTATTTTTTTTTTTTGGATTTTTGATGGAAAATAAAGAACAATGCAAGCAGAAAAGTAAACGTGAATGCAAAACAAATGCAGATGCAGACTCAAAAGGATGCAATACCCTCCCCAAACCAAAACGGACAACGCCCTCGTTGTCCTCCAAAGATACACCAAATGAGAAAAATGGGGAACGGGAATATACAACCAACAAAATAAAAATAAAGGAGACGAAATAAAAAGAGTAAGAGGACATACAAAAACGGACTTCCCCAAACCAGCCAGAAAACTGGGGAAGTGAGTAGACCAGTAGCTACTCGTCGTCGTCGCCGCCTCCATGGTACTCCGACCCAACAAAACGGTTTCCCCAAACCAGCAACAAACTAGGGGAAACTCTAATCGTCATCTCCAGCCTCATCCTCCGGACCTGGTGTAAACGGGGATCCTCGCCTCCTCTTGGGCGGCTCGGTGCCGCCGCTGCTCGGCCGCAACCGCACATCTCGTGCTACGGTGTCTCCTCCGCCTCGTCCTCTCGAGTCGAAGGGAGTGGAGGGTACCCACCCTCCGGGTATCGGTAGAAGGAGGGATGCGGCCACCCTGCTGGAATCGGTCGCCGTGCTCGGATATGGAACTCGTAGAGCGGGAATACAGCCAAGGCCATATCCCGTCTCATCTCAGTAAGGTACCGTGGGCATCCCTGGTAAAGGGGTGAGAGTGCCTCTCTCAGAATAACAAATGACCCCGAAGGGCCGGGAGTAGTGGCTAGCCGACTAGCCTCGCCGATTCGGCCTAGGTGGCACCATTCCAGGCGCCGGGAATCGAGGGCTGAATCCTCTTTCCAGCATAGAGAGAGGCCTGGCAGGGGTAGAAACAACAGCTGAAGCCGCGGTGGTGACTAAGGCAGAGCTAGTGGCAACAGCAGGGGCCACTGACTCGCTCACGGACGGACTGGAGGTGGTACTAGCAGAAGGTAAAGAACTAGCATCCATCTTGGTGAGAATGACTCTACAATCGCAATTAAACTTCAAATAAACAAGCAACAATGGCGATTCATCGAGCTTAAAACCGCAACCCTAAAACCCTTTGAACAACGAGAAAACGAGCACAAATTAAGGGGAAATCAAGGGGCTTTTGAAGATTAATATGCAAGGAAGGGATTGTAGGTGGCGGATTTGGTGATTTGGGAAAGAAAAAGGGGATTTGGGGAAGAAATTAATCGCAATTAGGGGAAGGGGTTAGACGGAAATAAGGGTAGAATGAATTAGAAAAGGAAATTAAGAGTTTAAGTTTAGAAAACTCCCGTGTCCTATTCATTTCCACTCGATCGAGTGGTTTTTAATCACTCGATCGAGGACTTTGATGTCCCTGCTGCTCGATCGATAAATATCCACTCGATCGACCAGGTTCTCCTTTGGCTTTACTCGATCGAATAACCAGACAACTCGATCGATCCAATTTCCACTCGATCGAGTACAAAAAGTACTCGATCGAGGACTTTCCTCTTGTAGACTCTTGAATTTCCGTCTTTACTTCCTTGAAATGCGTGAAACTTCCCCAACCCTGCATAAGACAAGTGGAAAAAATTTCCCAAAATACCAAAAACGCAAAAACACAGTCTATAGTCTTACGTCTATGCTAAAAATTGTCTAAACTAATTGTCCTAATTAAAACGCAATAAAGCAAATTCAAAAGAAATTCAAAAATTGTCTATTACAAGGTGTTACACGGGGCATTTCCCCGTTTAATTCCCATCAAATTTCAGTAGCCCCTTCGTGGGCTTCTGACTGGAGGACGTCACTTCAGCAATACTGACCGACCTCTTTAATTTCCATGAGCTTGAATTACTATTTGCAACAGTAGGAGGAATATAGTTCCAATCCACGTAGGTTCGAACTTGCTTCGTCCTTGCTCCTCTGTCATCTTCTTTGGCATCCTTGTTGCCAATTTGATTGATAGTGGTTGCACCATGTCCCTTGACAGCCCCATCCTTGCTTTCATCTGTACCTGCAGTGAGAAAAACTGACGAACTTTCCTCCTTTTTGCTCTCAGTATGAGGCGGAGGGTTAGCAATAACAGCAATATTCTCCAAATTTTCATCTGAAGTGTCAACTATAGGACTAATAGAAGAAAGAGCATTGCAAGGCTGGGCTTGCATGGGAGCTCTCCGGAACTTGGACTGATGAAAAATCAGCTCCTCATCCCCTACCTGGAAAGTCAAAGTCTTCCTCCTGACGTCTATTACTGCACGGGCAGTAGACAAAAATGGTCTCCCTAAAATGATAGGGGTGTGCACATCTTCGGGGATGTCTAAGACAACAAAATCAACGGGAACAAAGAACTTCCCGATCTGAACAGGTACGTCTTCTACTATACCTAATGGCCGTGATAGACTACGGTCGGCCATCCGGATCATGTTGGTGCAACTCGGTTTTGTCAAACCAAGTCTCTTGGCCAGAGACAAAGGTAAAACACTTACGCTAGCGCCTAAATCGCATAGCGCGTTATCAATCAAATGCATACCGATGTGACAAGGGATCGAAAAACTACCCGGGTCTGATTGCTTAGGAGGTAGCTTATTTTGAAATAGGGCTGACCCCACCTCAGTCAAAGCTACGGTCTCATTATCATTAATAGTCCTCTTACGTGCTAAAATTTCTTTCATAAATTTTAAATAAGAGGGTACCTTAGTCAGCAATTCAGTGAATGGCACAGAGACTTCCAAGCTCTTCAAAAGTTCGACAAATTTGCCAAACTGTTGATTAACTTTGGTATTCTGCAGCCGCCTCGGGAAGGGAACCGTGATTGGTATCTCGAGTCCCTTGTTTCTCTCTTCCAAAGTGTCTTCCGGTGCAAGTTCAATATCCTTTGGACGCTTCTTACCTCTAGAACGAGGTCTTTCAGGTGATATCTCGCTTAAACAAGCACTAGCCGGCTCTCGTATAAGCTTCCCGTCATCAATACCACTCGATCGACCAACTTACTCACTCGATCGAGTTGTTTCTTCAACATTGTCAGTCGATCGAGTAACATTACCACTCGATCGACCAACTTCACCTTCCTGTTCACTCGATCGAGCAGGGAAATTACTCGATCGACCTGTTTCTTCACCATTTCCACTCGATCGAACACCACCTTGATCGATCGAGTAATCGCTTTGTCGTGAGTCCTTTTTCTTGACAAGATAATCGTTCACCATCAGTAATGGCTTCCTTAGGGTCGATTTTTGCACTTAGGTCCCTCATAAGAAAGACCGCTTCTCAATTCTATCAGATTTACCGTCTCGTGTGGATTCTTCTCATTTTGAGTCAGTAATTGACCCGGCTTTCTCGAGGATTGATTTTCAGCAAGTTGGGCAACTTGAGTCTCAAGTGCCTTATATGACGCGTTTTGCTGTTGATTTTGTTGATCATTCAGCTGCAATTGCTTCGATATGGCTTGCATCATGGACTTAAGCTCACCCATTTCACTCACCCCACTAGAAGATGATGTACCTTGGTTAGGAGGGTTGAAAGAAGGAGGCTTCTGATAGCCCTGTTGATTCTTGTGTGGAGGGATATACGGCTGATGCGGAGGGGCAGTGGGATTAAGTACATTCTGACTACTCCACCTCAAATTGGGGTGGACATTCGGCTCGTAGTAATCGTTGTTCGCCTGTAGTGTTGAAAGGCGGCGCATTGCTCAAAAGGACTAGGACAATGATCCGAGACATGTCCCTCTCCCCCACATCTTCTACAGACGAAAGGACCGTCTGTCATAGCATTAACCTGATACATGCCTCCCTTGGAGGCTCCTCCTAGCTCATACTTGTCAAACCTTGCAGTAAGAGCTTCAAGTGCAGCGACAGAAGAAGATTCAGCAGCTCTTCTTTGATTTCCTCTCGAGTTTCCATATTCAGCCTTATGGATGGCCAAATCATCTATGATCTTCCACCCCTTGGTTGCTCCCAAGTTTTCAAACAAATCGGCCATTGGCTGCAACATCCAAAATAGCCCTCTGATCGTCGTACAGACCATTATAGAAATGATTGCACAAGCTCCATTTTTCGAAACCATGGTGCGGTATGGTACGCACTAGTTTCTTATATCGAACTCATGCCTCGTGAAAGTTCTCGTCAGGCCCTTGTTTGAAGCTCGTTATCTGAGCTCTAATGGCAATAGTCCTTGATGCAGAAAAATACTTCTTATAGAACGCTAAAGCCAGTGAATTCCAGTCAGTTATGCCGTGAGCAGCTCGGTCCAAGTCCCTATACCACTCCCTCGCAGCATTGCGGAGTGAGAAGATGAACATGGTTTCTTTTATCGATCATCACGCAACGGTGGGGGTATGGAGCAGCGACGATAATCAATAAAAGTCTCCATGTGCTTTGCCGCATCTTCGTTTTGCCCCCGAGGATCGATTCTTCTCAACCATATTAAGGTAAGAAGGTTTCGGCTCGAATTTCCTGGCATCCCCTGGTAGCTCGAACCCCTTGTAAAGATCCTCAGCTGTGGGTTCAGAATGACTAGCAATGGTCGCTTCTTCGGCCATTTCGGGAAAGTCTGGAAAAGTGACGGTTTCAACTGATGAGTGTGAAACTGGAGAGGAAGGTGGATTATCCTCGAACAGTTCGTTCTCGTAATAGTTGGAACGAGAACTAGACTCTTCTCTCGATTGTTGGTCTTGAAATAATCTCCTCTTTACGTGCAAAGATCTTTCAATCTCGGGATCGAATGGTAGTAGTGGACCACCCTGCGCTTTGTGCATAAGAAGAAACTACAACAGAAAATAAGAATAGTCTAAGGAACGGGTGTCCCTTAGACTGAAAAGGACTAAAAATAAAGCAACTAATAAATTGAACAATTGCCTCCCCGACAACGGCGCCAAAATTTGACACGGCTATCGCAACCCTATCAAAGATAAAACCTAACGGTCTCAACTAAAATGTAGCGAGGAGGCGATCGAGTATCGAATCCACAGGGAGGTAACGTAACTATAGTTGTCTACTTCTAATCCTATAGTAACAATTGGGGGTTTGTTTGAAATTGGTTCTAAACTACGAAGGTTGAAAAGAAGAGAAATAAAATAAAGAGCAGTAAAGAATAAAATACGATTAAACTATCAAGAGGAGAGGGACATGTCGGGACTTCGGTTCACTACGGTAGTCCAATAACTCAGCTGTAAATGACTCAGGCATTTAACTAATGTGAGACGGATGTTAAAAGGTCCTTTCGGTCCACTTTCTATCCTAAAATACTACTAACTTAACTTTCGTCCTCATTAGGGTAGTCTACTGTTTATAGCAGGCCTAATTAGTCCAATCTTTCGATCCAGGATTAATTTTAGCCAGATTAAAGGGTGACATAGAAGCGTGCACTCAACTAGGTCGGTAATTACAGTTAAATTGCTATAGTGACAGAGTCTCGTAATTAATTCGTCTAATTCATTCACTACATCGTCACATTTCTACCGCAGATCCCCTAATCCCAACATGAAAGGGAGTTTAGCTACTCATGTCGGTAATTAAACTAACAGCAGATAAATTTCCAGCAGAAAACATAATGAATAAACAATAAATCGCAATAATGAAAATTAGGGCAGAGGAAAATAAGAACACAATTGAGAAATTAAAGCAACAAATGATTATTATTAAATAAAGGAGAGAAAGGATTACAATCAGTGCGAATCCGGCGTAAAGAACAACTGAATCCGAGCAATAATAATCCCAAGCAAAAGTAACAGTGAAGGAAAAAAAAGCTACGTACTAAGGTTTCAGTAAAAAGAGTTTGACAGATTCAAAGGCAGTAAAAAGAGAGATGCTAATAACCTAGTAAATCATAGGTTAAATAGCAAAAACAAACAAAGAGTTTGTGCGGAAATAAATAAAACACGGACTGATTAAAAGCCCATAATGACGAAACCACTCGATCGAGTGGATTAACACCACTCGATCGACCAACTTCTCAGCAAAAGTTACTCGATCGACCAAAAGGTCCTTCGATCAAGGACTTGGTCTGGTGCAGCTTACTCGATCGACTGAGAAACCTCTCGATCGAGCATCAGGGGGTGTAGAAACAACTCGATCGACCAGTAGACTCCTCGATCGAGTGGTTTTGTCTTCATTTCAGCTCACGTCTTCACCTAAGTGTCTCGAAATGCGTGCCGCGATGCTTCCAAATGCAGTATCTCACTCTGGGACAATCCCGTCTCCTCTAAATGCATGCAAAAGGACAAAAAGGAGTATGGTTCCACTACTTTCGCGATCATTCCTACAAAAAGGACAAAATACACCAAAGTAGCCAATTCGGGGCAAAATACCATAAAAACGGTATAGAAATGCATAGAAATACGTGCTGAAATAAGCTAAAAAGACTATACATTAGGCACGTATCAGATACGAACCTACCGACGAAGATATCCGGGAGATGAACCTCCTAATCCGAAAACGCAAGAAGCACGGAGTTATCCTCCGTCCCTACCATCTGACTCTCAACGGATACTTTGTCCCCGAGGGAGAGTCCGAGCTCTACCACGGCTTTTCGGAGCGTCTATGACTCTGTGGCGGGGCTAGATACCGGGAGTGGAAGTCTTCCAAGATCGCTACTTTATCCCCGACAACATCAAGCCGCATCAAGCGAGTCTAAGCCGTCACCATGCCTTGACGGACAAGCTGTCACACTCCTCTTTGGGGAAGATAACGTCAAACACCTCGACTATGAGGATATCATCAACATCGCCCTGAAGGACAACCAATTTGATCCAACCGCCTTGATCTCCGAGCATCTCGGCCGGAGAAAGCTACGTAGGTGGAGGAAGACCGTCAAGTGGGACTGGGTGCCAAGGCCGCATTCTCAAGATAACAATCGGAGAAGGCCCTATGTTCAAGGAGGGAAGTGAAGAAGGATCGAGTCGAGTCGAGTCGGAGTCGAGTCGTCGTAGCTCCTAACACTCCTAATGTCCCAGTCAAGGTCCCCTTCCCACTGTTTTATCACAAAGTCGCGGCTGATTCAGAGGCTACTAGGGTCACCCCCACTCCCATGAAAGGTGACAACCTGGAGCCTATTCCAGGGGCTACCTCCTCTGTTGTGTCACCTCTGACTGACCACGAGATGTCTGTCCTTTCCGAGCTTTTCACTCGTGTCAACTTAATGAACGCTAAGTTTGCTTATGACTCGTCTCATTTTAACTACAATGCAATTCTGAATGACTATGAGGAATTTGACTTGGGTAACTACCCACCTCACCTAGCCAAAGAACTTGACAAGTGGGAAACCAGAACCCCCATCATTGAGGAGACCGAACCTATTAACGTAGGAACCAACAATACACCTCAAGAACTTAGGATAGGGACAACCCTAGACCCCTCGGAAAGACAACAGTTCATTAACCTCCTCCACGAATACAAGGACGTGTTCGCCTGGTCTTACAGAGACATGCCTGGGATTGACAGAGAAATTGCAGAGCACCGGATACCCATTAAACCCGGGGCTAAACCTGTGAAGCAGAAGCTACGCCGGATGCGTCCTGAGTGGGCCCTGAAAATCAAGGAAGAGGTGGATAAGCAGTTTAAGGCTGGTTTCATCAAAGTGTCTGAATACTCAGATTGGGTGGCCAACATTGTGCCCGTCTGATCGGTCCGTTTCGTGTTCACAATTAAAGGTGTGGTCGTTGGGTCATGTCCGAATCAAAACACAATTTATAGCTTCACAAACAACTCTACAATTAGTAAAGAGGCAAGTAAAGGTCGGATCCCAAGGGACGGGAATTGAGATGAGATTTCTATTGAAACTAGTGGTGTCTTAGTGGTGTCACAATTTGGGTTGATGTAGAAGATCACTAACTAGAATAGCAATGAAAATAAACAAGCAAGATGAATTAAAAGGGTTGTAAACAATTGATAAAAAGCACTAGGGTGTCATGGGATCATAGGGGAATCATGGGAATTGATCATACAAACATGTTCTCAAATTATAAGCAAGCAATTATTGTTGTAATGGATTGAGTTGGGTTATATCTTACAATCCTAGGAAAGTTTGGGTCGCGGAGCCGAATCGATTAGATTGTACAACACCTACAAGTCGACTTAATCTTCCCTACTCAACAACATGCATGGTCTAATGAGACTCGAGTTGGTTTATGTCTTACAAGTCTCATTGAAAAGATAGGTGATGGGTAAAAAATGCAAGGATTCATAGGCTCGCATTTCATCAAACATAACATGTGCATGAGTTGAGATCAAAACAAGCAAGCAAATAAAACATGAAAGCATATTAATTTAAGTATGAATCATTCCCCATGTTGGTTTCCCCTAATCACCCATTAACCTTAGCTAAGAGACTACTCACTTATTATCATGTTGATCATGCTAGCAAGGTTGTCAATCATACCAACAAAATGAAACATGATGAATAAATGAAAGTAATTAACAATAATTAAAAAGTGATTAAGAGAATTATACCTACTAATGATTCCAATAATAAAGCAAAGATAAAAGAAGTACTTGATGTTTGATTGAGAGGTTTTCAATCTCCCAATAATAACCCAAATAATCTTCAATTACCCAAAATAAAGGATGAACAAAAAAGAGATTAAGGAAATAAAACTTGTATTAGAACTTGATTAATTGTTGATTACAAGATTAAAGAGAGATTTGATTGGTATTAACTACTCTAAGAATTGATAAGAAGAACATGCTCTTCTAATTAGACTAATGGGGTATTTATAGTGGAAATTAGGGGGATGCATTAGGGTTAACTAAGGGCTAAACTAGTAATTACACTTTTTAGATTGAGCAGGAGGAGCCGGTATTTTTCGAAGGAAAGGCTTCTTTCTTTCTAGCTTGGAGAAGACGAAATTGCATTTGTAGAGGAATCGGGGCGGATTAGTGTCGGACGGGCGGATCTCGCGGTGGAACACGAGCGGCTTTGGAGGAATCCGGGCGGATTATGGCAGTGCTAATCCGAGCGTCTTGGGATGAAACCGCACGGATTGTGCAGGTGGAGGACGGCCGGATTGTAGTCAATCCGCACGGATTGTTCTTTAGCAAGATTTCTTCTTCTTTTCTTCCCTTTTCTTCATAAATTCCTTGGGGATTTCCTTGGGGACTCAAGGATCATTTCTCAACATTGCTCATCTACTATAATATGTACAAAGGCCTTCTAATCTTGTCTCTCCTTGATGCTTGGTCATTGGATTCGATCAATTTAGTCTCGTTTTGCCATGAAAATGCAAGATTCTTACTCCTTTCCTACCAAGGGATCAAAATCTCAAAGAATATGCAAAACAAAGAACTAAAGATAATAAATGACTTAAATATGCACTAAAAAGCATGGGAACAAGGCTAATTCGGGGGCTAAATATGCGCTAATTATGGTCACATCACCGTCCCAAAGAAAGACGGAAGAATTCGGGTTTGCGTCGACTTCAGGGATCTGAACAAGGCGAGTCCAAAGGACGACTTCCCTTTGCCACATGTTGACATTCTGGTGGACAACACTGCCGAACATGCTCTCCTATCATTCATGGACGGGTATGCTGGGTACAACCAGATTAAAATGGCTGTGGAAGACATGCACAAGACAGCATTCACTACACAGTGGGGTACATACTGCTACACGGTCATGCCCTTCGGCCTCATCAACGTCGGGGCTACCTATCAAAGAACCGCTACCACTCTCCTACATGATATGATGCACAAGGAGGTATAGGTATATGTTGATGACATGATTGTTAAGTCGAAAGAAAGGGACGGCCACATCAATGCCCTCCGAAAATTCTTCGCTCGTCTGCGGAAATATAACATGAGACTAAATCTTCAGAAGTGTGCATTCGGAGTCACCTCCGGAAAACTCTTGGAACATGTCGTCAGCAAAAGAGGCATTGAGATTGATCCAACCAAAATGAAAGCCCTTCAACAAATGCCTCGGCCTAGGAACGAGAAGGAGATTCGGGGATTTCTCGGTCAGGTCCAATACATCAGCCGCTTCATTGCCAAGCTCACTATGATTTGCGAACCAATATTCAAAAAGCTTCGTGCCTCCGATCACACCAATTGGGACGACGACTGTCAGAAGGCCTTCGACAGGATAAAGGAAATCCTATCCAAACCTCTTGTCCTCATGCCACCTCAACCAGGGATTCCTCTATCCCTATACCTGACTGTTACCAACACAGCCATGGGAGCAATCTTAGCACAAACAGTTGGTAACGAAGAACGAGCCATCTACTACATCAGCAAAAAGTTCATCGAGTACGAGATGAGGTATACCCAACTGGAAAAGACATGCCTTGCCCTAGTATGGTCAACAAAGAAGCTGCGACATTATATGCTCAGCTACACGGTCCACATCTACTCCAAGATGGACCCGGTCAAATACATCTTCGAAAAACCCGTGCTAAACGGAAGGCTGTCTAGGTGGACACTCGTGCTGTCCGAGTTTGACCTCAAGTTTGTACCCCTCAAGGTTATCAAGGGAAGAGCAGTCGCCGATTTCCTAGCAGAAAATCCCGTCAACGAGGATCCTACGACCGATACATGGTCACTTCCTGACGAAGACATCCATTGTGCCGACTTCGACGCATGGGACCTATACTTCGATGGTGCATCTAATCTGAGAGGCTTCGGGGTAGGAATCCTTCTAATTTCACCAAAGGGAGAACACATTCCGATCTCGGTCAAGCTGGACTTTGCTGTCACCAACAATGCCGCTGAATATGAAGCATGTCTCATCGGGCTACAAGAAGCCATCACACTTGGCATCAAGAGACGGAGGGTCCACGGCGATTCCTCACTCGTCATCAATCAGGTGTCCGGATCATGGAAAATCCGATCTGACAGCTTAGCTCCCTACCAAGCGAAGATCAGTCAAGAGGCCGAGTTCTTCGACCAAGTCGACTACTTTCACTAGCCACGAGAGGAAAATCAATTTGCGGATGCCCTGGCAAAACTTGCCGCGCTCGTCAACATACCTGACAATATGACATCAATGCCCCTATATGTCGAGAGAAGGAGCGAGCCAGCTTACATTTGTGCCATTATCAACGACGAGGAAAGCCATGATGAACCTTGGTACCAAGCCATCCTCAATTAAAAAACCAAAAATGAATTCCCTCCCAACTCTGATCAAAGAGGACAAAGAGCCATCCGTTTACTTGCATCACAATTCGTGATAAACCAAAATCAACTCTACAAAAGAACACCCCAAGGAATTCTTCTCCTTTGCATCGACCATCACAAAGCCAAAAAAGTCATGGGAGAGGTTCATGATGGAGAGTGTGGCCCTCACATGAGTGCAATGATGCTTACACGGAAAATCATGCGGCTAGGTTACTACTAGACCACCATGGAGACCGATTGCCGTAACTAAGTCAAACATTGCCACAATTGCCAAATCTTCGCCAACATACAACACATACCACCATCCCTCTTATACACCATGACATCACCCTGGCCTTTCTCAACCTGGGGCATTGACATCATCGGGAAAGTCAACCCGATAGGCACCAGGGGGCATTGCTTCGTCCTCGTCGCCATCGACTATTTCACCAAATGGGTGGAAGCACACTCATATGCAGTCTTGACCGCCAAACAAGTGGCCAAGTTCATTCAAAACAACATCATCTTACGATATGGGGTACCCCATGAAATCATCAGCGATCAAGGCTCTCACTTCCGGGCGGAAACTCAAGCTTTGCTGGACAAGTACAAAATCAAGCGACACCAATCATCCCCCTACCGTCCCCAAACCAACGGAGCGGTTGAGGCAGCGAACAAAACTCTTGTCACCATTATCAAGAAAATGCAAGACAACTACCGCGATTAGCCAAGCAAACTCCCATTCGCACTCTGGGGATACCGAACCTCCATTCGAACACCGACAAGCTCCACACCCTTCTACCTAGCATACGGTATAGAGGCGGTTCAACCGGTAGAGTTAGAGGTTCCTGAAGGAAATGTAGATTCATATACATACTAACATACTCATATATGTCAAATAATTTGTCATAAAATTAAAACAACGAATTTTATGCATGCAAACAATAATATAAAAGAAGAGAAATAATGTCCTTACATTGTTGATTTCGGATTTAAGGGCACAAAAGAGATCACCTTTCTCTTTTGATCTTGAGCTTTCCCTTATGGATGAACAAGATCTAAATATAAGATCTCTCCCCAAGCTTTATACCCAAGGCTTAACACTTAATCTAATTAATATTATAAGTACTAGTATAATATTAATCTTAGTAGAAAATAGACCCAAAAATATTATGTACTCTTAATATTTTCGGTTTTATGGGAGGAAGAAGAAGAGAGGATTTTGTCTCTCTAAAACTCTAAATTTTGGATGAACAAGTGAATGAATATTATACAAAACATTTTGTATATTATTAGGTAAAAATATGAGAAAACCATCATGGTTTCCTCTTATCAAAAACCGGGTGGTAGGGGGGCTTTTGGGGTGAGCCAATGCATGAAGTTGTTGCTCTTAACAATGTTCATAGGCTTGCATGGCTAGACTAGTAGATAATCATTATGTTTACTTAATAAATTAATCAACACAATGTTAATCTAATACCCCATTATTTCGGTACATATCATAATATGGTGTCCATATTATTTTTTGTCAATTTCTCAATATGTAACATGTCACATGTAACATAATTTGTAATGTATTTTTAACATATTAAAAATCAACGTATTAATAAAAATACGTCACATACAAAAATCGATTTAGTAATTTCATAATTACTTGTGCCGAAATATTTTTACCAATTTATAAATCGCATTTACAAAAATTCATTCAATTCCGATTGTTTCCTTAAACAATAATTTCATCCGAGTAATGAAACAATTCGATTACTCGCATCAGTATCTCATTTAATCATATTTCAATATGATACGTAAATTTTACTTCCAAAATCGTCCGTCAATTTTCAAGTAATTTAATCAACTCGTAACGTTATACGATTAATTAAATAATCAATTAAGTGTATTGCCCTTTAGGTATGACCTAGGGGTCAACTGATCACCACCGTCACACGACAGTAATGTCAAACTCTAGTCGGCCAATCATTACCGATATATGTTGACCGAGTTGTGATAACAAAATTACCTCCCAATTGTATTCTTCAAAATGAGATTTAATAATGATATTTAAATCATGTGATCGCACTATTGTTGAGGACACATTTCCCAACAATCTCCCACTTGTCCTCGACAAGTGTGCGTCACCAATTCTCTTGTCCTATTACTATCTCCCACTCAATGCAAGGTGTCTTTGGGTCGTACTTGCAAGTGATCATATCGAGAGTGGTTTCCTCGATCCGGAGAATAAGCGATTGACCGGATTTATCCACTCGGATACCTTCCGAGCGTGGCCACGCATTTCCGATTCATTACTCCTCGAGTGGCCCGAGATATTGTTATAACCCTGACTAGGGGTGGACAATTCCTATTGCACTCATTCCCTTCGACTAGCCACGACCATCATAACCCAAAATATGCCCATTTGACCCCATTTACGAAGGTCGTAGTAACACAAATCAAAGTTAAATCAAAACTGTGCCATCTTAGGAGAATAGTCTTTAGTCAAAAGAATCGACTCATTCGAATACTATAGTAGCTCTCGCCACGACCAGGCTATATAAATTTGCCAGAACTCTATAAGCGGTCATAAGGCCCGACAAAATGTTCCTAACAGTCTGCCTATATGATCGACTAGTCATCTCATATGACTCTATGGCACTTGAACTTGCCATCAATCGCCTCACACTCTAGTCACTTCGAGACGTCACCTCATACAAGTGACTATGGGCAAATACTATGTTAATCCGTGTTCACTTTAACGGGGTTCAATTGTCTCTACAACCCGTTTGGATGTAACAAAGTATAAATTAAAGATAAAAGACAAATGTGATTATGAACATGAACAAAAACAACACTTTTATTTCATTTCAAAATCTAACAAAAATTTGGTACACGTTTAAGTCCCATGGACGTAACATGTCCATCATGCTTAGACTGCGATAAAGGCTTGGTGAGCGGATCGGCTATGTTGTCATCCGTCCCAACCTTACAAATCGCAATTTCCTTTCTTTCAATGAAATCTCTTATTACATGATACTTTCTAAGTACATGTCTAGATCTATTACTAGACTTTGGCTCCTTAGCTTGGAAGATCGTCCCACTATTATCACAATAGAGAGTGATGGGATCATCGGCGGTAGGTACTACTTTTAGACCTTCCGTGAATTGCTTGATCCACATAGCTTCCTTGGCAGCTTCGATCTTTGCTATGTACTCACCTCCGTTGTCGAATCCATGATTCTGACTTCCTTGAAGCTTCTCCACTTACGGCACCACCATTGAGCATGAAAACAAAACCAGACTTGTGATTTCATGTCATCTCTATCTGTTTGAAAACTTGAGTCCGTGTATCCTGTAACACGCAACTCAGTGTCTCCTCCAAACACAAGGATAGAGTCCTTAGTTCTTCTCAAGTACTTAAGGATATTCTTGACAGCAATCCAGTGACTCTCACCTGGATTTCCTTGATATCTACTCGTCATGCTCAAGGCATACGAGACATCAGGACGTGTGCATATCATGGCATACATGATTGATCCAACAGCGGAAGCGTAAGGGATCAACTTCATGCGTTCAACATCATGGGGTTCGGAGGGACATTGAGTCTTGCTCAATATCGTTCCGGTTACCATAGGTACCAAACCCCTTTTGGATTTGTCCATGCTGAATCGTCGAAGAATCTTATCAACATAACACTCTTGACTTAGTGCCAATATCCTCTTGGATCTATCTCTATAGATCCGGATACCTAATATGCGTTGTGCCTCTCCTAAATCCTTCATTTGGAAGTGGTTACCTAACCACTTCTTAACAGAAGACAACATTGGAATATCATTTCCAATGAGTAGTATGTCATCGACATACAAGATTAGGAACACAACATTGCTCCCACTAAATTTCATGTATAAACATGGTTCTTCAACATTTCGAGTGAAACCATTTTCCTTTATCACATCATTGAATCGATGATTCCAAATTCTTGATGCTTGCTTAAGACCATAAATGGATCTCTTAAGTTTGCACACTTTGTTAGGATTTTTAGAATCAACAAAACCTTCGGGTTGTATCATGTACACCTCCTCTTCTAAATGCCCATTTAGAAAAGCGGTTTTGACATCCATTTGCCAAATTTCATAATCATGAAATGCGGCGATCGCTAACAAAATCCGTATGGATCTTAGCATGGCTACGGGGGCGAAGGTCTCATCATAATGGAGACCTTGGACTTGGGTAAATCCTTTTGCAACTAGCCTAGCTTTGTAGACATCGTCATGTCCTTCTATGCCATTCTTGACTTTGAATATCCATTTGCATTGAAGGGGTCTTGCCCCTTTAGGCAAATCTACCAAGTCCCAAACTTGGTTTTCAAGCATAGAATCCATTTCGGACTTCATGGCTTCAAGCCATAAGGTGGAATTAGGACTAGAGATTGCGGCCTTGTAGGTGGCGGGCTCGTCACTTTCCATAAGCAACACATCGAGCTTTCCATCTTCTTCGATAAGTCCCACATATCGATCAGGATGGCGAATAACTCGGCCCGTTCTTCTAAGAGGAGTAGGAACGACCGTGTTAGATGACGAAGGAACTTCTTCTTGCGCCTCTATTTCGGTTTGTGGCTCTTTAACTTCATCAAGTTCAAAATTTCTCCCACTCTGTCTCCTAGAAATAAAATCACTTTCTAAGAAGACAGCATCGCGAGACACAAATACTTTGTTCTCTTGAGGCTTATAGAAGTAATAGCCTCGTGAGGCCATGGGATATCCTACAAAAATGCATTTTTCGGATCTTGGGGCAAGCTTGTTGTCGTTCTTAGTTTTGACGTAAGCATCACATCCCCAAATCTTCATGTGGGATAGATTTGGAACCTTTTCTTTCCATATCTCATATGGAGTCTTTTCAGTTGCTTTGGTTGGACTTACGTTCAAAGATTTTATTGCGGTTTGAATTGCAAATCCCCAAAACGAGTTCGGTAACTCGGTTTGACTCATCATGGATCGAACCATATCAAGTAAGGTTCGATTCCTCCTTTCGGCAACACCATTGAGTTGTGGTGTTCCGGGTGGAGTAAGTTGTGATATAATCCCACAACCTTTCAAGTGTGAATCAAATTTAAGGCTAAGGTATTCTCCACCACGATCGGATCGTAGTGCCTTAATCCTTTTGTTCAATTGGTTCTCTACTTCGTTTTGAAATTCCTTGAATTTCTCAAATGCTTCACTCTTATGTTTCATTAAATAGATATACCCATATCTACTTAAGTCATCGGTGAAGGTTATAAAGTAGTCATAATTACCACGAGCGGTGATACTCATTGGTCCACATACATCGGTGTGTATGAGTCCCAATAGTTCACTAGCTCGTGTCCCTTTACCACTAAAAGGATTACGAGTCATCTTGCCAAGTAGGCAATATTCGCATGTACCATATGATTGATAATCAAATGGTGTAATCACATTAGTCGAAATTAATCTTTTGATGCGATTCTCGTTTATGTGACCTAATCGACAATGCCAAATGAACGCTTCACTTGGGTCACTTGTTTTGAGTTTCTTTGATTGTATGTTATAAATATCATTAATTGGATTTGAGGTCTCTAAAATGTAAATGCCATTGATAGAAGTAGCTTGGCCAATAACCAAATCATTCCTAGAAATAGAGCAACGATTGTTCTTAATGACAAAACAAAAACCGTCCACGTCTAGCATGGCGATTGAAATAATGTTTTTAGAGAGTGTAGGTACATAAAAACAATTATGCAAATACAACTCAAATCCGTTTGGCAAAGCTAAAACATAAGTTCCCTTGGATTCGGCCGCTACCCGAGCTCCATTTCCAAGGCGTAGATCCACATCTCCCTTGCTAAGCCTCTCCACATCTCTTAAACCCTGTAAATGATTACAAAGGTGAGAACCACAACCGGTATCTAGTACCCATGTCGTAGTGGAAGTATAATTTATATCAATAACATAAATTTCTTTAGGAATTGTACCTTTTGGAGTAATGAGTCCTTCCCTTATATTTCGCAAATACATAGGGCAATTCCTAAGCCAATGTCCCATGCCATAGCAATAATGGCACTCATCATTAACTTGCTTGAAGTTTTTGACTTTCTTTCCTTTCTTCTTGAACCTCTTACCCTTTGATGCAAGAACTTGATTGCTAGAGCTCCCACTAGCTTTGGCATCTTTATCTTCCAGAGACAAAGATCCTATAGATCGTATGAGGTAGTCTTCCTGAGACGGACTCACACGAGGTCTAGTAGTAGTGGGTGGTTTAGAAGTGGTGATGAAATTAAGGTTTCCATCCGAACCTATCCCGAAATGAAGTTCTCTAGTTGTATCGAAATTATTGTTGGAGCATACGTCGTCAAGAACATGGTGATATGACTCAATAGTTATTGGTGCGGTAGCATTTGTTGGATTCATTGTAAAAACTACAAATATGGAGGAAAGGAAATATTAACATTTGTCTTTTTAAATCATACTTGCAAATAAACAAGATATGAACATTTATATAGTGACCTCTACCCAACTATAATAAATGATTCCAAGACCCAAATTCATATTAACTTAGGGCACGGTGTGTCTTAAATACCCCTTATTAACATAACTCGGTGGATTAACCTTTTAATCGATTCTACTTTTAGAACTCTTGGTCGATGATGTTTACATTAATGTTCATCTCTAGCCCGAAACACATCCGGAAATCGTCGTGAATACTTTCGTTGAGTACAACCCAAATTTCGAATAAATGTGTCCATAATCCAAACCCATATCAATTTAGGGCACGGTGTGCGAAATACCCTTCATTAACATGAACTTGGTGGATAAACATTCATCACCCACTTCCCCTACGTAACAAGGTTTGTACCCCGGTGTGGCCGAGTGCACTCCCTCGCGAAATAGGTTTTCATGGTTTCTACTATTTGGTAAGGCTATGTCTCAATTGATTATTTTAGCGAGAGGTCATGTCAAATTATTATCTATCACGTTTTAAGTGAACTAAAGCGGTGAACTACGATAGTTATATTTGACACGGTCGATAAACTCGATAAAAAGGATGCATGTTTTAGTTATGGCGATTTAGCGATGCATGTGACATAAAATAAAATGCAAGCATAAAGATAAATAAATCCTAGTATGGCCTTCCTAAAATAGAAAACTATTTAACTATTACATATTCGGAAACCAACTCCATTGGTCCCTTGAACTTCGGTTGTGGCACGCATCTCGAGGTAACACCGTCTTTATGTATCGCCATTCTTGAAGAAATCCGTCTTTTGGAACTCCGGAATGGATAAAATTACATAATAAATTACATAATTTCCTATTATACATTTGTAACTAAAATAAAATAAATCTATTAAATTACAAAACGGTGATACGAGATCACAATAAAAATTACAACCGAATCGATATTCCCATACATTTCGGGAAATACCAATTAAAATCTAAGGCCATACTAAGTAAAATTACATAATTCAAAATTACATAAATTGAAATTATGACAATCATAAAGAAAATGCAGCATTATAATATGTAAGAACATGCTCAATTTTATGCTAAATCGCCTTTAATTAGCCAATATCGTATATTACTCGGTTTTTACGGATTTGCGTGATTTCAACATTTTATAATCACAAAAATACATAAACTCATATTTATGCATAAGTTAATTACCCTAACCTCTTAGGACTCAAAATATAGTCTTCACTAATAATTTGACCATAATTAACTTTTATTTACAAAATTGTTCATAAATGGACCAAAAATTACAAAAATAAGCTATTAGACTTCAAATAAATCCAAAAATTTCAAATAAATTCAAAATTTGAAATTTAAATTCATGAACATTCTGGAAAAAATTCCATGACACTCATAATGTTCAAAACCTTAGGTTAAAAATTTGAAAATTTTAGGAAAAACAATGTTGCGGTTTATCGATTTTAATAAAATAATCATAAAAACATGGAAAAATTATTTTCATTAACTTTTCAATTTTAGATCTGAAAAATATAATAAAATGCAACATTAGACGTTTTTCTTAAGTCATAGATTATGTTTTTATTAATTTTCACTAATAATGTCACTATTTATGCCATTTTTCTTCAAAAATTCATAAATCATGCAAAAAGACTTCTTTATAGCCAATTATTTTACACACATCTTGTAAAATTGCATGTGACAACATATTAATTTTCTATGACCAGATTCGAAATTTAACTCATATTAACCTATTTTTCACTTAAATCCGAATTTAATAATGAGAAATTCATTTTTCGAGCATAACAAGTCCAAAAATTATGAAAATTTACAGGTTATCTCAAAATAATATATGTGACAACATATCCAAAAATCAACTTAAAATTCGAAGTATAGCTAATTTTCGACCAAAAATGACATTTTTACTCATAAAATCACATTTAAATGCCATTATTGTAAAATATGAACAATAAAAATCCGAAAAATTAACCAAAATATCCTAAAACATTTTAGGACCAGAAATATTAACATGCATGTAATAATTTCGTGATATATCATAATAACACAAATTTTACAAGTTTTATTTGTTATTCATATAACTCGGAAAAACTTTTAACCAATTTGCATGCAAACAACCGTGGCTCTTGATACCGATTGAAGGAAATGTAGATTCATATACATACTAACATACTCATATATGTCAAATAATTTGTCATAAAATTAAAACAACGAATTTTATGCATGCAAACAATAATATAAAAGAAGAGAAATAATGTCCTTACATTGTTGATTTCGGATTTAAGGGCACAAAAGAGATCACCTTTCTCTTTTGATCTTGAGCTTTCCCTTATGGATGAACAAGATCTAAATATAAGATCTCTCCCCAAGCTTTATACCCAAGGCTTAACACTTAATCTAATTAATATTATAAGTACTAGTATAATATTAATCTTAGTAGAAAATAGACCCAAAAATATTATGTACTCTTAATATTTTCGGTTTTATGGGAGGAAGAAGAAGAGAAGATTTTGTCTCTCTAAAACTCTAAATTTTGGATGAACAAGTGAATGAATATTATACAAAACATTTTGTATATTATTAGGTAAAAATATGAGAAAACCATCATGGTTTCCTCTTATCAAAAACCGGGTGGTAGGGGAGCTTTTGGGGTGAGCCAATGCATGAAGTTGTTGCTCTTAACAATGTTCATAGGCTTGCATGGCTAGACTAGTAGATAATCATTATGTTTACTTAATAAATTAATCAACACAATGTTAATCTAATACCCCATTATTTCGGTACATATCATAATATGGTGTCCATATTATTTTTTGTCAATTTCTCAATATGTAACATGTCACATGTAACATAATTTGTAATGTATTTTTACCATATTAAAAATCAACGTATTAATAAAAATACGTCACATACAAAAATCGATTTAGTAATTTCATAATTACTTGTGCCGAAATATTTTTACCAATTTATAAATCGCATTTACAAAAATTCATTCAATTCCGATTGTTTCCTTAAACAATAATTTCATCCGAGTAATGAAACAATTCGATTACTCAGACCGTATCTCATTTAATCATATTTCAATATGATACGTAAATTTTACTTCCAAAATCGTCCGTCAATTTTCAAGTAATTTAATCAACTCGTAACGTTATACGATTAATTAAATAATCAATTAAGTGTATTGCCCTTTAGGTATGACCTAGGGGGTCAACTGATCACCACCGTCACACGACAGTAATGTCAAACTCTAGTCAGCCAATCATTACCGATATATGTTGACCAGTTGACAGTAACAAAATTACCTCCCAATTGTATTCTTCAAAATGAGATTTAATAATGATATTTAAATCATGTGATCGCACTATTGTTGAGGACACATTTCCCAACAGTTCCTTCTCTACGCATCCTACTAGAGAGTCAGGTCCCTGAGGCAGAATGGACCCGTCGAAGGTACGAACAACTCACTCTTCTAGACGAACGGCGACTCAACGCCTTGCACAACGTCCAGCTATACCAACGACGTATACAACGGGCATTCAACAAGAAGGTCAAACCCAGAAACATCCAGAAGGGCGACTTGGTCCTCAAGTCAGTTCGAGCACCATTACCCGTCGATCCGAGGGTAAAATTCAAACCCAAGTAGGCCGGGCCATACCTGGTCAAGAAAATACTTTCGGGGGGCGCAGTGAGACTAAGTGACCTAGACCAACCTAGACCAACTCAAGAAGTACTACCCTTGAACCATAGCAACCAACGACCTAGCCTAGTTTTACAACTAGCAATGACCTCAACCCTCTTCAAGTCAAGTTCCTCGACGTGTTCTGATTTGAAATTGTATGTTTTATCGAGTCTAAGCTGCGGCACCTTGCCCGTTTCGAATGTCCTTTGATCTGTCAAAGGCAACGTCCATTTGCACTAAAACAACCCCCCCCCCCCCCCCGAACTACGAGCGTGGTTTGATTTCACCTCTTCGGGTGGATACGTAGGCAGTCCCTCTTATGCCTGAGGGATACAACCACAAAACCCAATCAAATTTACAAAACATTTCGAACTACGATCATGGTTTGATTTTACCTCTTCAGGTGAATACGTAGGCAGTCCTTTCTTAGACAATAAGGATACAACCATTCCCACAATAAAAAAAAACCATCCCCATACAAAAAATTCCCACGTACAAAAACATCCCAAAAAACAGAGAAGGGAAAACCATTCCCTTTTTCCCACAAAAATACAAAACGAGCCTTTCTCCCTTTCCACAAAATACCACTTTTCCAAGTGCAAATGTTCAGGACGATTCAAATTGAATTGCCTTCACCAAATGGATGGAAGAAACAAAGCATTCACAATTTTCGACACGAGCAGTCCTCTTATTTAATTAATAATGGGAGGGATTACAATTTCAACAATAAATAAAGCTCGACGAGTCTACAACTTGTTAAAACTAAGGTGTCAACTAAAACACCTCACATAATAAAACTAGCACAACACACACGATAACTAGCTAGTACAACATAATAAAAACCTACAACAATAATACAACATAATAATGAAGTGGGTAATGGAGGTCTTCACTCTTCCATTCTACCCTTGCCTTTTCCTTCGGGGTATATCTTCCCCTTGTTCTTCTTGTTGGCCCGCCTAGAATGGACTTCTTCCTCGGAACGGATCCTAAACGGATATAAGATGGCGACGGCCTCCGGTCTAGCACAAGACCCCATATTCGACCCAAGACGAGCCAATTCACGGCCCACCATGTTCTTGGGGCCGGAACTCCTCCTCTTCGGTGGTCTCATCACATCGGGAGTAGCTCCATCAACATACTCCTCGAAGAAGGCACGGTTGGCCTTGCCAACCTCTCGATACTTCAAGTCGACAACCTCGTCCTTACGAAATTTGGATCTCTCTTCCAAGGACGGAGCACGTGACCACTTGACATAAGCGAGAGTCACCCATGTCGTGGCAACGGGGTTTGGCACCTCCCAAAGCAGCCGAGTGGCCCACCATCTTCCGAAGAACTCCACAAGCTCGGAGTTCCGGAAAACATTCTCTTGGACAAGAGTATCTTGAGCGGTCACCTTTTGTTGACGCCCTATTTGCCTCATAAGCCTTTCGGGATATATGAAGGAAACAACCTTCAAACCCACCACCATCAAAGAACGAGGACTAGCACCCGAAGCGGGCAACCCCGTGAAGGACCTCAAGTGCCACCACGGTACCACCAAACGGATATGAGGACCACCCTCCTCCGCCAATCTTGCGGCCCAATAGGCCTCGGTGGAAGCGAAACTATCCGGGTACAACTTCTCCCTCATGGTAAGGTGACGGAAGGAATAAGAAGAAGAAGAATTAACCGGAGGCTCTACATACCTTAGCCTCTCCAATAGCCACACTTGAAGGATCCTTGGGGATCCGAAAGAGGGAGCTTCTCCACAAGAGCCTTCCTTGTCCAAAGCTTGGATAATCTCTCCAAGCACCAACCATGATGAATCTCTACCATGCTCTATTTGCTCAATCACATGGATAAGGGTCATGCTACCATGGCATCTTGGCCCCTCCTTCTTCAAGACATCAACAAAGAGGTACACACGGACAAGGAAAAATGCAAGAGCCCTTCTCCTAGCCACCTCCGAGACATTAGCGTCTAATCGGTTTGAAAAGATGGTGATAAGAGCCAACATATCCACACCATGAGGAGCAAGAAGAAAGTTTATTTGGCTTGTTGATAAACTCAACATAGAACGGAATTTCTCCTTATAGCACAACCGAGTCGGAGGAAGCACCGGAACACAACCCGGCCACCCACCAATGGCTCCAACTTCTTCGGTAAGAGGACAAAGCTCACCCTTCGGGAAAACGAAAACGTGATGTTTCGAATCCCAAAACCGAGAACATGCTTCAAGAAATGAAGGTTGCACCTTGACTTGTCGAAGCACCAACAATTGACCAACTCCCATGCAAGCGAGTTGATACTTTTCGGGAGGCGACAAATCCCGGCACCATTGTCGCAATGCGTTCTCAAAAGCATCCATGAAATATTTTTGTGGAAGAAGAAGAGGTTTTGTAGAGATGTTTTTGTGTTTCGGATAATGAAACAATGAAGCGTAAACGTCCCTATTTATACAAAATGATCAGCGCATTTTTCAGAAAAAGGGGAGAGCTGGTTTCCATCGCCAGGCTGCTCGGGCCTCTTTGAGGCTTCCCCAGGATTCCCGCTGTTGACTTGTCTCTTTCAACATGTGTTTTCTCCTGACACCTCAAACCTCCCGCCGTGAAGCTCGCGCCTCTTCGGGATGATTCAGGATATTTTGTGTTTCCTCACACTCACATTTCCTTGTTTTCGCGTTTTACGAAATTTGACACGGTTTCCATGACGCAGCTTTAAACATACGGATTTTTCTTTCTTTTTTTAAGGGGGGAAGGGCTAGTCGCCCCGATCCGCGATGGATCGTTTCCATGTCAGCCGAAATTCCGAAGATTTTTTCGCTTTTTCGCAATTTTCCATTAAAAATCAAGATCGAAGATTGATAACACGACATCAATTTTCCTCAAAAATTCAAGCACTCACAAATTCGAGTCTTGACCTCAAAAATCAAAAATCAAATATACTCGCAAAAATCCTTTTCAAAAATTCTTTCCTGACGGTTTGAGTTTGAATTTTTTCGAGTCAATTTCAATGATTTCGACGCAATTTAATTCACGACACGAGTTAATTGCTCAAATTTTCAAGTCAACTCCTTTTGAATTCCGAACGTAACGATTTGTCACGGAATTTTCAAAATTTCAATTTTAACTTCAAGTCATCTTGGTTAATTTTGGTTTTCAATCAAATGCTTTTACGTGTTTACATTTATGCGTATGTGCTATCTGTTGCTTGTTTTCTACACTAACGATGCAGGAACTAATGCGAAGCAAAAGGAGAATCAACAGCCGACAGCGCTCCTCCGAAACACAAAAAAGCCAAAAATCACAAAATAAACCACAATCCAAAAACACATATATACAAACCGCCTCACGCAAAATACATCGACACGCGTTTGATACGGGCAACTGACCGTACAAACAAGGTTCAGTATAGACATCTATCATACAGACACTGGCCTAAAACAACAGTCTATCATACAGACACTGGCCTAAGACAACGAACTGGGGGCTATCTGCCACCTACCGAACTAAGCACTCCCTACCCTTCCGATCAGAAAAGAAAGGGAGCAACATAGGGAACAAAGGAGCAACAACGGAAGCAAAGGTGATTACCATTATGGTAATACCCCGTTCCTGCTCCACGACAAAAATGAAGACAGTGTCTTGCAGACTTCGGATGATGAGAAGGCCAAGAACAATGATGCAATGCACTACTCCGGTGCTGACCCCCATTCATCAGCCATCCTGTCTATGAGCCACAACGAAAAGGACAAACCGGCCACGTCAGCCGCCTCTCTTCCTCTACGGAAGCATCCTCCACCACCGCCTCAAGTCCGGCAGCCTCTACAGTCGTCACTCCCCCTCCAGGATCGACTTCCTCCTCCAAGGCCTCAACAACAGACCCCATAGGTCCCAAACGATACCCTGTCATCAAAACAACAAACAAAAAATGTCAGCCGAAATTTCGGCATTACGACGGCATGAAATGGATAAATCCAAACAAAAACAACAACCTGCAATGCAAAACAAGGGCAATCCCGCCCAAAATCCAACCAAACAAAACCATTCACAACAAAAAAACAAAAACCACTCGCCCATCTTTTCAAGCAAAAGACGAGTCAAAACCACAAAAACGGCATTTCAAGGCCCCTACAGGGCCCGCCAACAACCCAAAATACATTCCTGACACAATGGGGTATTTTTCTACGGTTCAAAAAGGCAATTCATACGCTAATTTGAGCCCAAACCGGTTAAAAATTCGAAAACGACCGCAAAAAAGGCAAACGTGATTTTATCACGCCTCAAGGTGACCTAAATTACCAATGAGGTTCATTTCAAGGCAAACTGACTCAATTCAAGCCCAAACAGACGCTTATTTTGTCAGACGTAAGACCGTCACAAAAGGCAAAAATCCAATTTTGCCCCCCCAATATCTAACGAAGGTCCATAAATGGCGAATACGGGTTTTCCCAACTACAATGCAACCTAGTGGGACCCATTATCCAAGCAAATAAACTTGGCATTGGGAAGTGAGACGGTGTCTCACCTTACTTGCGTTTTTCGAGCATAGGGAGCGGAAACGGGGACCAAAATGCAAACTAAAAGCACCCCTATACTCCTAAACAGGTTTCTAACCTAATGCAATCATCAATTTCACTCGAAGTGGGCTCAATCAAAAACGCCCAATTCGATTTTTTAGGGTAAAATTCGCCCTAATTCAATCAAGCTAAAGATCAACAAATTTAAATGGATTCAAGAGGAACTACTTACCTTGAGATGACATTGTGGATTATGGCACGAGTGGAAGCTAGCAAAGGTCCTTCAATGGCGATTTTTGCGGGTTTTGTGTCGAAAGGAAGAAGACGAGATGATGAATGGTATGCAGCCTGAACTCGCGTCTTTTACAGAAAAAAAGGGAAGCCCCTTTGGTTCGCCAGGTGGCTCGCGCCTCAATCAAGCGTCCCCTTACTCTTTCAGCGAATTTTGGGCTATTTCTTCAAAAACGAAAACAAATAGTGAAAATTTAAATTCGCTATTTTCGAAAATTTCAAGCAAACGGCGATCAAAACCGCTAATTTCAAAAATAATGGTGAAATCGAAATTCACTATTTTCCCTTCAAAAATTTCAAAATAATAGTGAAAATTCAAAATTCGCTATTTCTTCAAATTTTTAAGCGACGACAATTACAACCGTCATGCCCAAAATAATAGTTGGAAATTGAATTCCACTATTCTCACCACGCATGTCAACGGCGGCACATAAACCGTCACCTCAATTAATAGTGAAGATTCTAAATTCACTATTTCCATCAAATGTCAACGGCGGCACATAAACCGTCACTTCAATTAATAGTGAAGATTCCAAATTCACTATTTCCATCAAATGTCAACAACGGCACATAAACCGTCACTTCAGTTAAATAGTGAAAATTATGAATTCACTACCAGCAGGGGGCTTCCTCGTGGAACCCCCTCATTTCAAAAACAGTTATAGTGAAAATTCAAATTCGCTATTTCTACAGCGGCATCATGAGTTCGCTACTTTCAAAACAAGCCCACTTGACACGGCTATTCCCATGGTCCATTAATGATTACTCGACCGCCTCATTGGCTGGCGAGCCTTTGTCCGCAAACATTCAAGGGCAGATCCCGAAGATGCCTCGGGTACATTTGGCTGGCGAGCCTTTGTCCGCAAACATTCAAGGGCAGATTCCGAAGATGCCTCGGGTACATTTCCTTACCATTGGCTGGCAAGCCTTTGTCCGCAACCTCTCAAGGACAGATCCCGAAGATTCCTCAGGTACATTTCCTTACCATTGGCTAGCGAGCCTTTGTCCGCAAACATTCAAGGACAGATCCCGAAGATGCCTCGGGTACATTTCCTTACCATTGGCTGGCGAGCCTTTGTCCGCAAACATTCAAGGGCAGATCCCGAAGATGCCTCGGGTACATTTCCTTACCATTGGCTGGCGAGCCTTTGTCCGCAACCTCTCAAGGACAGATCCCGAAGATGCCTCGGGTACATTTCCTTACCATTGGCTGGCGAGCCCTTTGTCCGCAAACATTTAAGGACAGATCCCGAAGATGCCTCGGGTACATTTCCTTACCTTGGCTGGCGAGCCCTTTGTCCGCAAACATTTAAGGACAGATCCCGAAGATGCCTCGGGTACATTTCCTTACCATCGGCTGGCGAGCCTTTGTCCGCAAACATTCAAGGACAGATCTCGAAGATGCCTCGGGTACATTTCCTTACCATCAGCTGGCGAGCCTTTATCCGCAAAAGTGCAAGGATATATCCGAAGATGCCTCAGGTATGACTCCTTCCTATGGCTGGCGAGCCTTTGTATGTAGTCTAAAAGACTTTAAACGACCCGCACGGACAGTCGACAAACTCTAAACTGTTCCCGACGACAGGTCCTTGGCTCGTACCCTCGAGTCACCTTGACGTCGCCCTTACCGACGGCAGGTCCTTGGCTCGAATCCTTTCGAGCCGCCTCGACGTCGCTTGGGTCTCCAGGTTGTAATCTTCGATTGACCTGGGGGCTCTACTTTGACTTTCGCCCTGTCCAAGCCTCGTCAAAGTGGGGGCTCAGAGATACCCAGATCTCGCCGAGACTCCAACAAACACCCGATGATTATCGACTACAACATGCTTTGGAATCGCGGCGTTTGATCGACGGCCAGGTACAACTTTACGTCGGAAAACTTAAAACGAATTCGAAAATAAAACATTTTAAAACATTTCAAAAATACCTGGAGTGTTTAATGCACGACGACGGGGTCTCAATGACACTAACTAGAGTCAAAACCGACACCGGACCAAAAACCGACTCAAAAATTCAAATCCCGACTCCAACAACGAGTCAAACCGAGTCAACCACCAAAAACAAAACATTTCAAACTTTCTACCTTAAGTTTTCCCGGATTCATGTTGGTCAAGTACCAAACATGTGACTACAAAACCTAGGATAAAACAAATCATGATTGCGTTTGTTGTGAAAGTGACAACACAACTCGAAGAACCGCGACGTGGCTCGCGCCTCTTTGAGCAGCCCAAGTGGCCACGTCGCTCAAAACTCACACAACCACTCATTCTCCTATAAATACCCCTCAAATGCCACCCATTTGAGACTTACGCGAGTGTCCGCCTCCTCTTTTCTCCCTTAAAATTCTCGACTCGACTTCTTAAGTCACAACCCGACGCGTATTTACGACCTACCGATCGTAAACACGAGCCTTACACATTGTTTGGTACCGTCATCGTGCATTAAATCACTGGACCGACCATTTCGACCACTACACCATCACTAACATTAAAACACTCTTTTTACTTACCAAAACGGTTTTAAACCGAGTTTTTTCCGATTAAACGAGTTGTTACACTTACGTCGGTCACTCGCCATAACCAAACATGTAAGTATGAGGGTGTAAAAATCCTCTTTTATTATGTTTTCATTTGTTTCATGACTATAACATGCTAAAACATGCATAACATGAACCAAAACATGGAATAAACGAGCCAAAACTGATTTTTGGTCCGAGGCAGAAGCCCCTTAGGTCGCCAACTTGCCCGCGCCTAAATGGAGTGTTCAGACCAAAGATCAACTGTGTTTGTTCTCGTCATTTCCTTTTAATCCATCTTCATATTTGTAATTGGTTTTCACCATTTCAAGTATTTTCGATCCCTTTTTACTTTATTTCACTTGTTTTAACCATAAAGCATTTTTCACCCTTGGTTCCTCATACCATGACGGTTAAATCCGTGTTTCGGTGATAATATTTGGTTAATGACATTTAAAAGGGTATTTTAAAACCTTTTATTTCATTTCTTTACATTTTCAAACAAACATATTAGTCACCAACACAAAGTCATCCTTGGTTCTACATACTATGCCGGATTTTAACCCGGGTACGATGATGAGTATCGACTAATAACATTCAAATGGACTTAAAACAATTAGTCCATAATTATTTTCAAAACTATTCATGTCAAGTTTGTCAAATCGAACCCGACACCGAATATTATCAAAATAATGATGATCATTCGAGTCTAGTTCTTCAAATCAACAAATGCGGTCTAAACGACCCCTTCAAATCAAACCGGGTTCAAATACCCATTTTCAACACGTTCTATAACGTTTTCTAAAAGGTCAGAACACGGCACATAAACCGTGGGCTAACCTGCGCCTAAACAAGCTCTCCATTTCTCACTTTCAAAACCAGAGGGAGGCCCCTTGTATCGTCGGCTGGCTTGCGCCTCATATAGTCGTCTGGTACAGGGCTTGTTCCCTTCCAGCATTGGTCTAGGACGATCCCGACTCCGGTTAACCCGGATATAGGACGGATCAGATGACTACTTGATTATCCAAAACCATATTTGCAAAATGCCTTACTAAGACAAATGGATCATGTTATGCACCATAAACCTAATACGGTAAATGGATGTTTAATTTCCGTCTTGCATGCAAATTAATCATTAATCCAACTCGACATCTTATACTTGATACTTGGATTAAATCAACCGACTTAGAAAGCTCTCACATGTTAGGTTTAAATTATTGGATGCGCATTCATGCATTTAAACCGTTTTATCAACTTTTGCTTTCAACCAACCAAGATCGATCAGTAGAGGCCGCTAACGCGGGCGGGATTGGGTGTCTGATTAAAGGGCTTCCCAATACGTACCTTCACCTCTTACTCAGAAACTTTGGATAGTGGACGACCTTATCCAGGGCGTACGAGGGTCATTCTAGAGATAGGATGCTAAAGAGGGACGATTTCCTTATCTTTAGTACCTATGTCAAACGCTGCTTTGTGCTTCGATTTGACCGAGGTATAAAGTGAATTTCGAACGGGTTCCAGGCATCCCACAAATGCTTGGTGGCGACTCCGAACATCTCTAATCGTTTCGAGACCCTTACCGAGACGAAACCGGCCGATCTAAAACGATCCGGTCGAAAGCATTTTTACGCCGCCGAGCGTGGCTTTCAAAAAGACCGTTGTATGTCCACAGATCGAGGTGGGCTTGCAGGTGGGCCGTGTCCACACCCGCATGGCCAGATACTAGCTAACAAGCAAAATAAGTTTCGACTGCAGGAAACTACCACTACTCCAGGTCAATGTGCTCCACAGTCTCAGAAGTAGTAGTATGAGTACCAGAAGTAGCAGAAGTCACTTCTTCCTCACCATCTGGTGCGTTAACAAGGCCACCTTCCCCCTCCAGACCAGACAACACGTCCAGGTTCAGACCCTCGGGAAAGACTGTAGCCAGCTTTTTCTCCTCCGCTTCCAGATGCTCTCCACTCTAAAACGCCTTAATACACTCGATTTTGCTTTCCAGAGCAGCATAGGCAAGGGCATTCATCAGGGTGTTCCCTAGGTCAGCATTCTTCTCCTTCAGCACCTGCACCTCGGAAGCCAAGGAAGCTTTATCATCTAGAATCTGCGAGAGGCGAGTCTCAGCATCAGAAGCACGCCTCTTAGCATCAGAAGCACGACCCTCAGCACCAGAAATACGCCCTTCGGCAACATAAAGGCTACCTTGAAGTTTCTGCTTCTGAGCAGCTTCCTCAGCTTCCTCCAACAATAGACTCTGGGTGTTGGGGTTTGTGTCCTTAACAGTTAGTGCAAGGACTTATAAACCTCTAAAAGGATCAAAGGGCATACTTTTGGTATTATTATCAGTTGATCCACGTTTATCAATAACGGTTGGCTTGCTAGATAAGTTTGACGTTATTGTCATACAGATGGCGGTGATCAACTGGTCCCTAAAAGTCACACCTATAGGATACGTTCGAGAGATGTGACGGTATGAAAATACAGTCATGTAGATGCCAAATTTGACTAACCAGTTAGTCCGAGTTATTTGACTAGTAATTAGTCAAAATATGTGATGTTGAGATATTATATTTAATACGGATTAAATATCATGGGCTAAGGCGAATTAACCAGTTAATTCGTAAAATTGAATATAAGCGTTTTATATTTAATTAAATGTGTATTGAATAAATTTATACAATACTGTTTTGTCGGACATGTATTAATAAGTCAACTAACCCGTATGATTAGTTGATGCTTTAATTTCCGATAACCGATAACAGTTTATAATGAAACCGCGTCATATACACTTAGCGACTTTTAGACCGGACCACGAGTTTAATAAGGAGGAAGTGGACAAGCCCACTCCCTCTGTTGAAGCTCTCGGTCGACCGCACAAAAGGAGAGGCTCCTCTCCTTTTGACCTAGACAATTGATTTTACAGAAAACTAGGGTTTCGAAGAGCATTCTTCTCTCAGAGAAACCGAGATCTCACATCTCAAGCAAACTCACATCAGTTCTCCCAATATTGCAAGTCAATCGGAGAACACCATCTAGCACAAGGGCATATCTCGGACAAGTCTTGGGTGCAACTATTAGGAGGAAATCTCTGTTGATTTCTGTTCTTTACGCCGCACTATAAGGACCCGAGGTTGATTCTAATTCCTTATCGTTTCTATATTGTATTTATGTTTTATGACGATATTCGCATGTTAAATTTACGTTATAGTCCTAAATTTAAAGGGTAGTATACGGATATTGACCCACAAGTGGTATCAGAGCCAGGTTACGTAAATTTTTCATTGTGTTTTTCATAAAACGATTTTGAAACGGTTGTGTTTGTCTCGAAATCCGTGCCTTGTATACACGGATGTTGCGTTTTTGCTTTAAAACCGTGAGGCAGCAGGTTTTTAATAACGAAAATTTTTTTTGTGTTGCTGCGTTTTTCTTTGTCTCGAAAACCGTGTCCAGTTTACACGGCTAAATCTTTTTTTGAAACCGTGACATGTCTTACACGGTTCATTCATCTTGTTTATCAATTTGTTTTATGCATATTGTTGTTTTATACGGAGATTATAACAATATGTCAAGTTTTGTCAAATTGTTAAATTGTTTTGATGCGATTTTGATCTAAATTGCGTTTGTTTTGTCTCGCCAAAACTGTTTCACGAGGGTTTGAAGTTTTCAGAGGTTTTTGCACTCGATCGACCAAGTTTATAATCGATCGAGTGGTTTTTCTGACAAGTTTTTGCTCGATCGAGTCCTTGTTGTACTCGATCGACTTGTTTTTAAAACCCCACCGCTTTCGATCGAGGAGTCCTCGTACTCGATCGAGCAAGATATTGTTGATATAAGTCCTCGATCGACCACTAGTTCGTCGATCGAGTACCTCTGATTAGCATACCTCTCGATCGACTTGCGTTCAATCGATCGAGCCCCTCTAATCCCCTCGATCGAGCACTTATGTCCCTGGATCGAGGGATTTCGTCTCTTTGATGACTTTGAAAATTTGTTTCTTTTGATTTAAATTTTTCTTTTGGCTTCAATATGTACTTTATACGGATATAGTACACTCGCTATGATTGTGACACGGTTCACACACGTACCATTAAGTTATTTTAAACCGTATTTAAAGTAACGGACTGTATTAGATTAAAATTAAATGATAGAAGCGGTTTTATCACATGAATTTTAATCATTAAAAGGTGGTTTGGATAAATTTAACATAATTACGGAATTATGTCACGAATGAATTTGGTTTTAGTTGATGCTTTTTTTTCGTTATTTATGAATGCCTTGAATGCCTTTTATTACGTATTTATTTATTTTGCAATCAGTTGTAACTTAGTGTGGCCTTAGTAGAACGTGTTACCGTAATGATGGAACACGGTCTTGGTTGTATTTTGAGATCTCGTATCTCCGTTTTGGATTTTTCACTTGTAATTACAGTTTTTATTAGAATGTAATTAGGTTTATATTTTGTAATTTTAATTGTAATTTTTTGAGAAGACCAAAGACGGAGACCAGATGCTCACTCCCGCTAACTGGATCAAGATGGAACAACAAGACAAGCTTCTTGGGTCCAACGGTGGATTCCAAAGTTGTATTTTGTTCTTTTTATTAGGATAGGCCACACTAGGAAATTTTATTTACGTATTGCATTTATTTATTTATTTTCATGTAACGATAGATTGCATCATATTCCGCCTAAAAACCAAACCACCTAATAATTGCATGAAAACTGACACATATAGAGGTCACGAGTTAGTTTTCCTTGACATTCGTATGTCACACGTTTTTAAGCCATCACCCAAATTAATTCATTCACGCAGACGCTAGTTATTCGTTCACTTAATATGAATTATAATTTAGTTGATGGGATCTTCCTCGTATAAACAAAAATTGAGAACGGTCTTTATAGGTCAAACTCCAATGAGTCCCTTCTTCGTCGGTAGGCATAATATGACCCCTTCTACGTCGGGTAAGTTGGAACCGATTGACCTATTTTATCTCAACACTATGGTCACTAAACGATCCTGTGATCATGGTGGACTATAGATAGGATTTACGGAAATCTATCGACCAAGAGTTCTTAAGGAAGAATTAGCTAAACAGTTGGCTTATCAATTTACAGAAATTGAGTCTTGGGATCACTTGTATCATTCTTGAGGGAGATCAATTATGCAAGTGCAAGAGTCTACATGTTTAAAATGAATTTTAAAATAGACTTAAATCACCTCGATGAGTTGCTTATTTCGTTTTGTTTTTCTTTCTTTTTCAAAGTGTAGATCACGTTTTTAAACCGCTAAACAACAAATGGCTGGTTCTCGATAACCCAATGCCAAGTGCCACATTGGACCGTGAGTCCCGGCTTCGGATCTTCATGAATCAGATGAATCGTCTACTCGATCGAAGAATGATGGATCCAACTTCGCGGATCGGGAGGCGGCATTACGGAATGCTGCCGCCGCCGACGGAAGCTCAAATATCTCTTGAGCCCATCCCGGCAAACCCAGGTCCCACGGCTAGAGCTGCTTAAATCACCAAGTTTAATGATTTCTGATGGAAGCGGGTGCGATTAAAAACGTACTCATTTTTGCAATGGAACCCAATTTGCAGAAACGCTTCATAGCCCATGGTGCAAACAAGATTTTCACCACGCTCACCAAGGAATTCTCGAAAGCACCGAGAATCGTGACTTATGAGCATACCACTCGCTTCTTTGATGCGAGACTCCAGAAGGGCCAACCGGTTAGCCCACACATTCTCAGCATGATTGAGAATGTCGAGAAACCGGAGACCTTTAATCGTAACATCAGCGAGAACATTGTTATCGACCGCATACTTCACTCACTCCACGATGGTTATTCGCAATTTAGAGCGAATTACTATATGAATGATTTGAAGAAAACTCCCCATGAACTGCACTCCCTTCTCGTACAGACCGAGAAGGACATGAAGTCCAGTGGGAGCATGAAACAGGATGTTCTCGTTGTGTCAAATAAAGGAAAGGGTAAGGGCAAAGCTCGGCAAACCTAGCAGAGGTAAGGCGAAGTTCAAGAAGTCGGGCTCAGGTAAGAGTGGTCCTGGTGAGTCGAGTAACTCATCAGGCGCGACAAAGAGCAAGAAAGATAACATGGAATGCCATCACTGCCACATGACTGGGCATTGGAGACGCACATGTCCTGTTTATCATGAGGACTTAAAAGCAGGTCGTGTTAAACCTATTGGTATGTCTTCTTCTTCTACTTTTATTCATATGATGGAGATTAACCACGCAAGTTACGGAACTTGGGTACTTGATACTGGTTGTGGTTCTCATCTGTGTAATCATGTGCAGGGGCTCCGAAACATCGAACCCCTCGTAAAGGGTGAGGTGGACTGCGTGTCGGGAATGGAGCAAGAGTAGCTGCCATCTCCAAGGGGACATATGTGATCCAGCTTCCTAGCGGATTTGAGTTGTCATTATATGACTGCTATTATGTACCTAGTCTTTCCAAAAACATTATTTCAGTTTCTGCGCTTGATAAACTTGGTTTTTCATTTGTAATAGAAAATAATGCTTGCATTTTCTCATTACACGATATGATTTACGGCAAGGCAGTCTCCATGAACGGAATTTATGTTTTAGATCGGACACGGAAATATTACACGTAATGAATAAAAAGTTAAAGGTTGGTGACAAAGATCAAACGTATCTATGGCACTGCCGTATGGGACACATTAATGAGAAACGCGTAAAACAGCTCATCAAACATGGAGCTATCTCGGCCTTTGATTTTCAATCATTTGGCACGTGTGAATCATGTCTCATCGGTAAGATGACTCGTATTTCCTTCAAAGGTGTTGGAATGCGCGCTGCTGACCTATTAGGACTCATACACACGGATGTATGTGGCCCTATGTCAATCACCGCACGAGAAGGCTATAGGTATTTCATCACTTTCACGGACGATTTGAGTAGATATGGCTATGTCTACTTAATGAAGCACAAAAGTGAATCCTTTGAGAAATTCAAGGAATACCAAAATAGGGCACGTAACCTATTAGGTAGAAAGATTAAAACACTACGTTCGGATCGTGGTGGCGAGTATCTTTCTCACGAGTTTGATCAACACCTTAAAGACCGTGGGATCGCCCCTACGATTAACTCCACCGGAACACCTCAAATTTGAATGGTGTGTCCGAACGGAGGAATCGAACACTACTTGATATGGTTCGATCCATGATGAGTCACACGGTTTTACCTGATTCATTATGGGGTTATGCTCTTTTGTCAGCTGCTCTAATACTTAACCGAAGTCCGTCTAAAGTCATTGACAAGACTCCATATGAACTATGGAAGGGAACGGTCCCCAACTTGTCCTTTATACGGGTTTGGGGCTGCGAGGCTTATGTCAAGTGGAAACTCGAAGATAAGCTCGGCCCGCGATCGGTCAAGACATACTTTATAGGTTATCCTAAAGGAACACGTGGTCATTACTTTTATTCGCCAACCGAACAACGTGTTTTTTGTTGCGGCTAGTGCGACATTCTTAGAGAAGGAATTTCTCGAGAATGCAAAGAGTGATAGAACCTTCGACCTGTCGGAGATTCCAGAACCAAACACCGAGCAACCATTGGAGGAACCTATTCCTTCAATCCCGGCTGCGGTGAATATTCCTGAGGAACCTAGGAGGTCGGGAAGAGTCTCTATTCCTCCGGACAGATACATTGGTATGGTCGAGGAACATGACATAGATGACGTTCTACTCTTAACGAGTAGTGAACCCGCAACCTATAAAGGTGCCATGACTAGTTTCGACTCAAAGCTATGGCTTGAGGCCATGCAATCCGAGATGGACTCCATGTATGAGAACAACGTGTGGGATCTTGTTGACTTACCTGCTAAGGTTCGTCCCCTTCAATGCAAATGGCTTTACAAGATAAAGCATTCTGTGGAAGGTCAACAAGATATCTACAAAGCACGACTAGTTGCTAAAGGTTTCACCCAAGTGCCAGGTTTGCACTACGATGAGATTTTTGCACCCGTAGTCATGCTGCGTTCCATTCGGATTATCTTAGCGATTGCCGCTTTTCATGACTATGAAATTTGGCAGATGGACGTGAAAACCGCCTTCTTAAACGGTTTTTTGGAGGAAGAGTTGTACATGGTACAACCCGAAGGTTTCATCGATCCAGAACATCCTAAGAAAGTGTGCAAGCTTAAGCGTTCCATTTATGGACTTAAGCAAGCATCAAGGAGTTGGAATCATCGCTTCGACCAAGTGATAAAAGAAAATGGATTCACTCGATCAGTCGAGGAACCATGTTTATATATCAAGTCGAGTGGGAGCAAGATTGTCTTCCTAATATTGTATGTTGACGACATACTCCTGATTGGGAATGACATACCTCTCTTAACTTCGGTGAAAGTATGGTTGAAAAACCATTTCGGATGAAAGATCCGGGAGAGGCACAAAGAATTCGGGCATCCGTATCTATCGAGATAGATCACGTCGGATGTTATCTCTCAGTCAGGAGTCTTACATAGACAAAGTCCTAGAGAGATTCAGCATGACTAACTCCAAGAAGGGGTTTCTTCCCATGGCTCCAGGGGTGCATTTGAGCAAGTCTCAGGCACCAGAGACACCGGAATAGAAAGAGCGCATGACACGGATTCCTTATGCTTCGGCTATAGGATCAATCATGTATGCCATGATATGCACACGTCCAGACGTGGCATATGCATTGAGTATGACAAGTCGATTCCAACAGCAACCAGGTGAACCACATTGGTTGGCTGTCAAGAACATTCTTAAGTACCTACGGAGGACTAAAGATTGGGCATTGACTTATGGAGGTGAACAAAAGCTATGTGCAACCGGTTACGCAGATGCTAGCTTCCAAACGGATCGAGATGACTCGAAATCTCAGTCTGGATTCGTTTTTACTCTTAATGGCGCTGCAGTCAGCTGGAAGAGTTCGAAACAAACTGTTACAGCAGATTCTACGACTGAGTCCGAGTACTATGCCGCGTCTGAAGCTACAAAGGAAGCGATATGGATGCGTCAATTCTTACATGGACTATCCGTAGTGCCTAGTTCGAATGACCCGATCACCATCTATTGCGACAATAGTGGTGCCATCTTCCAAGCTAAGGAGCCAAAGTCTAGCAACAAGTCTAGACATGTGCAACGGAAAGCTCATCTAATCCGGGATTACGTGGAGCAAAAGGAAGTAGTGATAGAAAAGATTGCTACAGATTATAACATAGCAGATCCTCTCACTAAAGCATTACGACAAGATAAGCATGAAGGGCACGTTAATTCCATGGGAATTAAACGTGTTCCTAAGTTGTAGTACTCTTTTATGGATCAGATTCATTCTCTCTTGTACTCTATACGACATCATCGTTTTGATATTTTATATATATATTTTGTTTGTCATGTGGATTTGTACGACAAATTTTGAACACCACAAAGTGAACTGAACGAACATTATATCTTTTCAGTCCTTAATTGCCCACATGAGCTGATAACTCTGGCAATTATTTTGTGACGTTGGTTGATGGTGGGTTCAACGAGCCATAAGTCAACCGGTTGACTGACCAATCACAGAGGCGATTTATACGGATATTTCGTAGGACACACTTGTGACATCGACGTGGAGTCCTAAATGTTTTATAACATTCGGTGCCGGTCGTGGATAGGACCTCCATGGTGATCCTAAGAGTCGATTCTTTTGACTATCGACTGTCTCTTGAGACTAAGGCAGATTTTGGGTGACTTTGGTTTCTTTCTCACGGTCATCCGTAACAGGGGGCCAAGTAGATTTTTTCTGGGTCATTTCATGCTGTGCTTAGATCGGAAGGAGTTCGAGTTGAAGGAAATATTCAGCCTTTATCAGGTACTCGATATTTCTCGGGGGCCACTCGAGGAGTCAGAATCGAAATGCATGGCCATGCTCGGATACGGATTCGTTTTATCGGTTAAGTTACTCTCTAGTCGGGGAAACCACTCTAGATACGGATCGATTGTAAAATACGACCTTTGTGGATCCGGATCTGCAAATTGTTTTACATTGAGTGGGAGAAATTTTAAATGAATATGAGAATCGGTTATCGCACATACACTTGTACGGACAAGTGGGAGTTTGTTGGAGCTTGTGTCCTCCGGTTAGTGCGGATAACGTCATTGCACATACACTTGTACGGACAAGTGGGAGCTTGTTGGGGTTTGTGTCCTTAACTTGATTAGTGCAAGGACTTATAAACCTCTAAAAGGATCAAAGGGCATACTTTTGGTATTATTATCAGTTGATCCACGTTTATCAATAACGGTTGGCTTGCTAGATAAGTTTGACGTTATTGTCATACAGATGGCGGTGATCAACTGGTCCCTAAAAGTCACACCTATAGGATACGTTCGAGAGATGTGACGGTATGAAAATACAGTCATGTAGATGCCAAATTTGACTAACCAGTTAGTCCGAGTTATTTGACTAGTAATTAGTCAAAATATGTGATGTTGAGATATTATATTTAATACGGATTAAATATCATGGGCTAAGGCGAATTAACCAGTTAATTCGTAAAATTGAATATAAGCGTTTTATATTTAATTAAATGTGTATTGAATAAATTTATACAATACTGTTTTGTCGGACATGTATTAATAAGTCAACTAACCCGTATGATTAGTTGATGCTTTAATTTCCGATAACCGATAACAGTTTATAATGAAACCGCGTCATATACACTTAGCGACTTTTAGACCGGACCACGAGTTTAATAAGGAGGAAGTGGACAAGCCCACTCCCTCTGTTGAAGCTCTCGGCCGAACTGCACAAAAGGAGAGGCTCCCTCTCCTTTTGACCTAGACAATTCATTTTACAGAAAACTAGGGTTTCGAAGAGCATTCTTCTCTGTAGAAACCGAGATCTCACATCTCAAGCAAACTCACATCAGTTCTCCCAATATTGCAAGTCAATCGGAGAACACCATCTAGCACAAGGGCATATCTCGGACAAGTCTTGGGTGCAACTATTAGGAGGAAATCTCTGTTGATTTCTGTTCTTTACGCCGCACTATAAGGACCCGAGGTTGATTCTAATTCCTTATCGTTTCTATATTGTATTTATGTTTTATGACGATATTCGCATGTTAAATTTACGTTATAGTCCTAAATTTAAAGGGTAGTATACGGATATTGACCCACACTGGGTTGTGTCTAACTCGGCCTGGATCTTAAACTTGCCTTCCTTAGCCGCATTCGCCTGCTCCAGAAGCTCCGCCTTTTCAATTTCCAAGGAAGAAATCTTCTTCCGCAAAAACAGAGCCAAATGGTGGCGCAGACCTAAGGATTGGGGGTATGGTTGCGAATGGAGTAATCTCAATGGGAATAAACTCCGTGGCCGAATCAGTAGTTGGCCCTCTTTCTGGCGCTGGATCCAGATGCAGAACCAGAATCTGCCTTTCTCTTCTCAGCAGACTTAGGAGCAACCCAGCGGTCATTTCCCTCCTTTGAGTCAGAATCATTTCCAAAGTAGCCTTAGGCTTAGCAGATCCTGGAAGATGGTGAGAAGTCAAGAAACAGCAGCAACAGTACAACAAGTCAAGCAGCAGCAGTACAACAAATAAAGCAGAAGCAGAGCTACATATCAGACGACATAGCATCCAGAACCAGAAAGACTAATTTCCCTTCTCATCTTGAGGCTAAGAAGGAAAATTGAGGGCAATTGTTAGGGATAAAAAACTACATTTTCTTATTACCTATGACGTGGCCGGCATCAATTGGAGGAGAGCAATTAAAGAGGACCGGTGACGTGGCATATTGAGAGCCATAGGATCAAGATGGCAAATAAACGCAAGTGGGGTATTTACTTTGTCAAAGCCCACGTGAAGAAATCAACAACCATTTCCTATTCTTGTGAGGTTGACCAAGAATACAGGAGCAGAAACAGGGAAGGAGTTTTTTGGACTCTAGACCTAGCCTCAACAACTATATAATGCGAAGCAAAGGAAAGGGATCGGGGATTATTCAAGCACTCTCTCACTCAACGTCACACCTCTCATTAGCATTACTTCAACAACCAGTTACTCATTGTATTTCCTTACTTGCGTAACATTCATTCAATTATAGTGCCAAATTGGTGGGATTCCGACTCCCCCCCCCCCCCCCCCCGCCCCCCGCGGTTGTTCTCACATCGGGTTTTCCGCGTCACCAAAACCTTACGTGTCAATCTTTTTCTTCGTCATTCATACGTTCATAAAATTCGTTTTATTCACATCATCGTTGGCCGTATATTACTCACTATCACTCACTAAATTAAATTAATAGTCGTTAAATTTTTACCAAAACACCCGTCTATAACTATAAACAGATAGTGTTTGATACCTAAACAAAGTTTCGTGTTTATACGTAACTAGTATTGGTGCCCGGCTTCGCCCGGGCTACCTCTATTTAGCATTAAAATATATTTTCAATTAACTAAAACTACTTTGCATAACTCATAAATTTATCATTAATATATTTTTCTATGATACGGAGTAAATCTTAAAATTACAATGAAATAAATTATGAGACAAATTCACTACTCCCGCTATTAATATTTTACTTAAATCGATTACTTAGCTAATTTTTCATATATACTTCCTTCTGTTCTTAGAATTGTTAACTTTTATTACATTTGTTATTATTACTTTTACTTTCACTACTCCCGTCGTATTTATTGTTACTTTCACTATTTGTACATTAATATTGATAATTTCACTACTCACGTTGTTACTTCTGTTACTTTTAGAGACTCTTACTTTTACTACTCCCGCTCGCTGCTAATATTGCTACTTTGACTATTCAAATGAGTGATTACTATCATATTACTATATCTAATGTTACTGCAATTCTTTTCACTACTAACATAATTACTTTTACTCTTTAGGTATTCAATGAGTGATTTACGTACATATATGCATTAAATTAATTAAGTCGAAATAATTATGGAATATTATATTTTTTGAAAATCTAGCTTGAATAGTTTTCAAAATATAATATATTATATCATATTTGTTTATGTTAAAATAGTTAACATCTTTATACTAATTAATACCATAAGTTGGACATGTTTATTTTAAGGATAATCACCATATTTCGGTATTCTCTAAATTTATATTTCAACCAAAACTATATAATATTTACATTGAAATCCTTTGTTCAGGCCCATCGCACAGTGGTATTGATTTAAAACTATATAGTATAATTAATTTGTATAGATTTATTTTATTACGTTGAAATCCCTTCTGAAATTAATACTCCCTCCATTTTTTTATATATGACTTTCTCACATTTCGAGACACTCCCTTCTCTCTTCAATATCTCTTAAAATATAAGACTAAATATTATGATATATATACTCATATAAAAGAGTTTTTCGTAACGAATTTAATGGTACCATTTTTATATTTTTTGAACAAATATATTTTTGTAAATATTAAAGTCAAAGGCTTACCTCGTAAATGCAAAACGTCATATATATAAAAAAATGGAGGGAGTATATACTCGTAGTATTGATTGATTGGTGGCGAGGGGTCATAGAAACAAAAGAGGGGTCCATAGCAAAGTTAAAATCGCCGCAATCCCGTTGTCTGCCAGCTGTCTCCTAACTACAACTCCCCCACTCTCTTCTGTCTTGCAATTGCCCCACCTAACTCCCCTCTTTCCTTTCGGCCAACTCGGGCAGCTACCCTACCCACCAATTAACATACTCCTTAGACCATCCCCAAGTAAGGGTCGCACTAACTAGGTCACCGTCCATTTTAACTCTTAATCCCACCATAATTATTGTGACCCATTTACACCCTCCCATGCAGAAGGTCACGACCTAGGTCATCAATCCAATCATTTTTCACTTTTTAATCATTTACACATCTCCACCAAAACCTTTCTACTACCTTTTCAATTATTATTTATTAATAAATTCTAAATAAGTTAATTTTAATTTTGTAACTATCTTACTAAACTAATAATAACCACTCTAATATGTCAAATATTTTAATTTTATTTTACATTAGATTTATCCCAACTCAAAAAAAAAAAAAAACAAACGTGGCTTAAACCACTGAGCCCAAAACAATTCAATCTCAACTAATCATTCCAATTCCTAAATCAGAATAAATTCCCACCACAAATTGATTCATCTCCTTCTACCTTGTACCCAGATCATTAACTTCGTTTACCATCTTCTTCCATCTCATACCTAGACTGTCATCACTCAGCATTCTCCGATCTTTCCCCAAAAATAATCCCAAATCTCTATACTTTACCTTCTTTGCTCGCCATCATCAACAAACTCTCCTTCGTTCTCCAATATTATCGTGCATAACCATCGTCTTCATCGTCATTTGGCTCAACATCATCAGTAGTAATTTATTTGGGTTTTTTCCCCCAAAAAAATGGTTCAAAATATGTCATAACTGAGTTCGTTCAATAGGTAATTTAAAAAGTGGCTCAAAAAAAATATGCTCGTATTTTATTTTCTTTTGCTATGGTATGTAATCCTAATTCTAATTCATATTAAACTTATCTACTTTTTTGGCAGAAAAGAGAGAGGGGATAGAGGCTTTGCAAAATTGCAAAGTTACAGGCGTCCTTTTTTTCTCTATCATTTGTGTCTAGCAACCAACCAGAGGGTGCCACATATTGGGTCACCAACTGGGTCACCAACTCAGTTGGAGGTCATCAAATGACCTTTTCTCACCTTCTTCTCACATTGGGTCACTCTAATCTTCCTCTTAATTTGTCATTAGCATGACCCAACAAGGTCACGACCTAGTTGGTGACCTTGCTTGGGCATGGTCTTACAAGTCTCGACAATTCTTCTCCAGTTGGTTTCCCCTAATTTAAATTTGTATTAAGCACTTAATTTCAATAATTGGAACAATTTTAACTAATTTGGACTCATTTTAGTATTGTTTGATCAAGTTATTCATTTTAAAACAAGAGTTTCTTGTTACTTCATAACAGAAGCTTAAAACAAGTTCATTTTTATATTATCATTTACTTGATCCACTTCTAAATTATCTCTGAGCACACCTAAAAAGATAATTATTGATTTTTTAATACGGTGAATACAGAAAAACATGCAAAAAAATTATAAATTGTGAACCCAATGTAATAGTTAAATCTAAAACAATGATTCTCTTGTAAGACAATTCTATTAATGTATAACAATCTCATATTACCTTTTACTTGTTACTTTTGTATTTAAAGGGTTTAAAGAATTGGTTATACTCCCTCCGTTAAGGAGTATATTATTTGACGTTTTAGCATTTTTTATTTTTTTTTGCAGTACTTATGTCGTTTTAGGCATTTCATTTTAATGGATTTTCAATTTCCAATGTTTAGCTACATAATTTCTCTCCAGTCAGCTAATAGAAGCACTAAAGAAATTGCTGGGATACAATGTCTCGTTTCCCTTGAGAAATGCATATGAAAAGAATTCTAATGAAAGAGGCGTTGACACATGGACACGAAGTAATTGAAGTGAGATAGATAGTTAGAATAAATGCAGATCATAATTCTTGTGAATTCATGTAAAACGTCATAAAAAATAACGGAGGGAGTACAAACAAATAATAAAAAGGATTATCTGACAAAAATATTTTAGTCTAATAGTTAAGAGTATTAAAAGTGAATATTATGAGTAATCAATATTATATATTAAATTCAGAAACCACGAGACTTCAATGTAATTAAAGAAAGTTATACAAATTAATTATACTATATAGTTTTAAATCAATAGCACCGTGTGATGGACCCGATTAAGGGATCTCAATGCAAATATTATATAGTTTGGGTTAAAATTAAATTATATAGAAGTTTGGTAATTTTCCTAAATATTTGTAAGAGACTAAAACATGGTCAATTTCCTTAAAATAAAATAAGTAATTAAGATGGTCAATTTTCTTAAAATAAAATACTTAATTAAGATGGTCAATTTCAAGGAGGCTAAAAGAAAAGAGGACTAAAAGAAAGAAGATGTTTGATAATTTTACTAAATATTTATAGAAGACTAGAAGATGGTCAATTTCCTTAAAATAAAATAATTAATTAGTATAAACATGCACACTTATAGTATTAATTATTATCATCATAAAATTATATATTAAATTTAAAATTTATGCAGTTTTATTAAACTTTATAATTTATTAGATGTATAGAGATGTTAATTATTTAACATACAAAAATATAATAAGTAGGTTATAAATAATACAAGTTAGATTCCATAATATATAATACTAGTATTGGTGCCGGGCTTCGTCCGGGCTTCGTCCGGGCTACATCTACTTACCATTATTTTTTTTTTCATTAAATAAAATTACTTAAAGTTGCATAACCCATAAATTTATCATTAATATATATTTTATAACATATCCTAAAATTACGATGAAATAAATTTTGAGACACATTCACTACTCCCGCTATTAATATTTTACTCTTATTAATGAAACAATAGTAATAACATTTCACTATTTGTCCGTATTCATTATTTTTACTTTCACTACTCCCGCCGTAATTATTGTTACTGTCACTACTGCCGCATTAATATTGATAATTTCACTACTCCCGCCGTAATTATTGTTACTTTCACTATTGCCGCATTAATATTGATTATTTCACTACTCCCGTTGTTTCTACCACTCTCACTAAACACGTTGATAGTATTGTTACTTTTATTATTCAAATGAGTGATTACTATCATATAACTATATCCAATGTTACTACAATTCTTTTCTTCACTGACGAAATTACTTTTAATACTTAGGCATGCAATTTTAAGAGGGTTATATATTTATATAAATATATTAAATATATGCACTAAATCAAATCGAAAGAATTGTGCAATATTATATATTATGGAATCTAACTTGAATTATTTATAACCTACTTATTATATTTTTGTATGTTAAATAATTAACATCTCTATACATCTAATAAACTATAAAGTTTAATAAAATTCCATAGATTTTAAATTTAATATATAATTTTATGATGATAATAATTAATACCATAAGTGTGCATGTTTATACTAATTAATTACTTTATTTTAAGGAAATTGACAATCTTCTAGCCGTCTATAAATATTTAGGAAAATTACCAGACATTTTCTTTCTTTCTCTCCTTGAAATTGACCATCTTAAGTAATTATTTTATTTTAAGGAAATTGACCATCTTAATTAATTATTTTAGTTTAAGGAAATTGACCATGTTTAGGAAAATTATCAAGCTTCTATATAATTTAATTTTAACCCAAATTATATAATATTTGCATTGAGATCCCTTAATCGGGTCAATCACACAATGCTATTGATTTAAAACTATATAGTATAATTAATTTGTATAACTTTCTTTAATTATATTGAAGTCCCTTGGTTTCTGGATTTAATATATAGTATTGATTGATTGTATAATTCTTTCGATTTGATTTAATGCATATATGTAATATATTTATATTAATATATAATCCTCTAAAAATTACATGCCTAAGTAGTAAAAGTAATTTCGTCAGTAAAGAAAAGAATTGTAGTAACATTGGATATAGTTATATGACAGTAATCACTCATCTGAATAGTAAAAGTAACAATATTATTAGCGAGATTAGTGAAAGTGGTAGAAACAACAACGGGAGTAGTGAAATAATCAATATTAATGCGACAATAGTGAAAGTAACAATAATTACGGCGAGAATAGTGAAATTATCAATATTAATGCGGCAGTAGTGACAGTAACAATAATTACGACGGAAGTAGTAAAAGTAACAATGATTACGGGCAAGTAGTGAAATGTTTACTATTGTTTCATTAATAAGAGTAAAATATTAATAGAGAGAGTAGTGAATTTGTCTCAAAATTTATTTCATCGTAATTTTCTGATATGTCATAGAAAAATATATTAATGATAAATTTATGTGTTATGCAACTTTAAGTAATTTTATTTAATGAAAAAAAATTAATGATAAGTAGATGTAGTCCGGGCGAAACTGGGCACCAATACTAGTAGATTTGATATTCGAATCCACTAATTATCTTATTAGTCACTCCATCAAAAACGAAAAAGAAAAAAAAAGTTAGTTAATGAAGTGAACAAATATTATTCTACAACCAGTCATAATAGCATTGTATAACTTCCTCAAAACTGTTAAGCTCTTACACAAAGCTGAGCTGTTGAGCTATTTTACAAGTTCCGGTAACAGAAATTCCTAAGGACTGACACAGCTAATTTGACCGTAACAACGGCTCTATTTGAGCTGCCCGTGATTCTCTCTGCCCCTCTATATAAATCCCCCTCTTCCACTCTTCCTTTCCACCAAACCCTAATCTATCAGCTTCCAACAATTCTTCAATCTCTCAACATTCTCACAAATCTTGATACTCAATTCAATCAAAAATGGAGGCAATGAGAATGAGACTAGTATTCGCCGTCTTGTTGATCATCTCCGCAACATTCGCAGTCCAGAACGTAGCTGCAGCTGATGCTCCAGCACCAGCTCCCGCATCCGATGCCACCGTCTTCGTCCCTGCCGCTCTCGCCTCCATTGTCGCCGTCGCTTTTGGATTCCTTTTTTGATTATTTATTTATCTTTGGTAAAGTCTCTATTTGTTGTTACATTCTTATTGAGAATGGGGAGGCTAAGGAGTGATTTTTTTGGTGTGTTATTCATTCATATTCTTTCTATGTAATATATAATGATTTTAATTTTAATTTATTTCTGATTTGTTCAGAATTTCTTGTTATTTGATTTGTGTGTGAGTTTCAATTTGGAGTATTATATACAGTATAATCAAGGATTTATGTGTTGGAAGATGAAATTAATGGGACATCGAATTGGACTATAAATCGTCACTCGGAGGAAGGACATTCGGAATGGGATTGATTTACGAAGGATTTATTAACTTAAACTGTGTCATTCAATTAATTAATTTAAATATGATTTATGAATAACTTATGGGTTTATTGTGTAGTCCAAAATGGGATTGAGGAGCAATTGAGTATAAGTTATTTTGATGATGTACGACTCCGACTCCTAGAAGGAGGAAAGAAAGAGGGAAGGTACAGTCAGAATGGAGGGCCTTGTGAATTAAATCTGACAGCCTGTTTTTGTTTGTCGAATAATTGTGTACTGCGAATTAAAGGACAGTAATCTACGAATTAAACTTTCTTCACTTTATTGTATGATGGGCTAAGTGTCGCTACCTACAAAATGGAGTACCAATATTTGAGCTTAAAAAATTGCTTTAGGCAAATTCTATTGTACCAGAGTCGTATAAAAGGAGAAAAATGAGACCACCTTTGAGAAAATAATGATCACTTTTTATAACTCGAAAATGATCAATTTTTACAAAGTAGCCACTGTTTATCATAAAGTGATCACTATTTATCATAAAAAATGAAATACTTTTCACGTTGGGCGACAATCTTTCGCCTAGGGGCTGAATGGGTTTTGTTCTAGTGGCTCCAAGAAGAGCGATATGCGTGAAATGTCCTGTTCCTCGTGAAACATTGCAGGATTTCAAGGTCGATGGACCGGAAATAGGCCGATAGTTACTAGAGGACCTTGACCTTGAATTTGAAAGCAACTCGTCTTAAGACTTCGATGCTAGCTAGGGAAAAAAGGCCAATCTACGCTAGCCCTAACGTCATGCTCTAAGCCTCTAATCATTAAAATGTTCGATAAGAGTATAGATTAAGGGTGACAATGAGCTGAGCCGAGCCAGAGCTTGGTCTTACTCGGCTTGTGCTCATGAAACAAAACTCGAGTTCGAACAGATCTCGATTTGAAAAACTTGAGCTTGATACCATACTCACGACGGATTGGGTGAGGGAAATGGAAAATATTTTTGAGGTGGTAAGATGTCCCGACGAACTCAAGGTGGAGCAAGCCGCCTTTTATCTTGGGGGTCTAGCAGGGGGTTGGTGGTAGAAGGAAAGAGACGCTATGAGGGACTTTTACGATTAAAGGGGCGAGGCCGCTATTCCATGGGCCGACTTCAAGATGGAGATGAGGAATGAGTTCATTCCCGATCATGTTAGATGTAAGCTCCAGGCGGAGTTTAAGCGATTCGTGATGACCGATGCAATGATGATGCAGGACTACTATATCCGCTTCAATGAGCTTGCCACCTATGTGGAAGACCTTCACCTTAGCCAATCTCAATTGGCTCTCAAGTTTGAAGGAGGTTTGACCGTGAAAGTCTTGATTGGAGACATTTCCACCGGGTGAGTTGTCTACCGTGAAGGAGGTGTATGCCGGAGCCAGGAATGCGGAGAGGCTTCTCAACATGACTAAGGATGCCAAGGAGAGGATCCGGGAAAAGAGGAAGATCGAGAGTGAAGGCGGGGGAAATCAATCAAAGAAATTTACCTACAATGAAGCTAAGTCTTATTCGGGAGGATCTCAAGTGAGTAGCTTTGGGATGTCGGGTGGCTATGGAGGAAGGGACGCTAGTAAAGGTGGTGGTTTGAGATGCTATAATTGTGGTGGCCTTGGCCAAAAGAGAAATGAATGTAATAGAACTCCAAAGGTCCCCAACCGGAGGGTTTGGGCAAGGAAGTTCTTACTACACCCCTTGCCAAAGTGGAGCAAGCAACCGGAACTCGGGAGCATGGAACAACCAAAGGAATGCCAACTCAACCTACAATTGTGGAAACAACCGTGGGAACTTCAATATGGGAGCACCATCAAGGGCGACGAGCTACATTGGAGGCAACACTACGGGGGCTAGGCAAACCAACTTGGCGAGTACGGCGCAAGGAGAGCGCAAGGCTAGTGGCAAGCTCTTTGCCATGGACAAAAGAAGCGCCGAGGAGGATGCTCATGTTGTCTCCGGTACATTTCTTGTTAATTATCATCCTTGTTTCGTTTTATTTGACTCGGGAGCCACACGTTCTTTCGTGTGTCGACCCTAGGTTCGGGGGAGGGTGAGTTAGCACACGATGACGTGTCCTTACCTTCGGGAGAGTCTATTGTGTGTTCAAAGGTGTATAAAGAGGTGTCGGTTTTTGTACATGAAACAAATTTTCCGGTAAACCTTTTTGAACTTCCTTTAGAGGGGTTTGATGTAATCTTAGGAATGGATTGGCTAACTAAGCACAAAGCTAATATAGATTGTCATCAAAAGAAAATAGCTTTAAAAGGACCCAAAGGTGATCGGGTATCGTACAAGGGTTATTTGGTCAAGCCCAAAGTGAAACTCATTTCGGTGATGACCTTGAAGACGTGTTTGAAGAAGGGTTGTCCTATGCTTTTGTTTCACGTGTGGGACACTAGTATAGAAAGACCGCAAGCTCAAGAAATATCGGTAGTGAGAGAATTTGAGGATGTATTTCCGGAGGATTTGCCCGGAGTACCTCCACCAAGGGAAGTAGAGTTCGGGGTGGACTTCAAACCGGGAGCGGGACCAATATCTAAGGCCCCGTACCGGATGGGTCCAAACGTGTTAGAGGAATTGAAGAAGCAACTTTGGGAATTGGCAGATAAGGGGTATATTAGACCTAGTGTTTCACTTTGGGGAGCACCGGTTCTATTTGTGAAGAAGGACGGGACTATGAGGTTATGTATCGACTATCGCGAGTTGAATAGCGTCACCGTCAAGAAGAAGTATCCATTACCAAGAATCGACGATCTATTTAATCAACTTAGTGGAGCCGGTGTATTTTCAAAAATTGACTTAAGGTCGGGCTATCATCAATTGAAGATTAAGGATAAGGACATTCCAAAAACCGCATTTAGATCAAGATATGGGCATTATGAGTTCGTAGTGATGCCGTTTGAGTTGACAAATGCCCCGACCATGTTCATGGATATCATGAATAAGGTGTTTAGCCCGTACTTGGACAAGTTCATAGTGGTGTTCATAAATGATATCTTGGTCTACTCTAAGACCAAAGAGGAGCATGAAGAGCACTTGAGAATTGTGTTACAAACCTTAAGGGAGCATCAAATTTATGCAAAGCTTAGTAAGTGTGAGTTTTGGTTGGAGAAGGTGGCTTTCCTAGGTCATGTAATATCAAAGGAAGGAGTTGCTGTGGACCCTATAAAGATTGAAGCCGTATCAAAGTGGATAGCACCCAAGAATGTGACGGGTATTATCAATGATTCGTGAAAGACTTCTCTAAGATCACTAGGCCTTTGACATCATTAATGAGAAAAGAAAACCGTTTCAAGTGGGACGGGAGTTGTGAGACTGCCTTCTTGACCCTAAAGGAGCGCCTAACCACGGCCCTAGTGTTAACCTTGCCAGAAGGGAGCAAAAATTTGAAGTGTATTCCGACGCTTCAAAGAATGGTTTGGGATGTGTACTTATGCAAAATGATAGAGTCATTGTGTATGCATCGCGACAATTGAAGCCCTATGAAGAGAATTATCCAACACATGATCTAGAGTTAGGAGCCGTTGTCTTTGCCTTGAAGATTTGGAGGCACTACTTGTATGGAGCGACCTTTAAGGTGTTTTCCGATCACGAGAGTTTGAAATACATCTACACCCAAAAGGAGTTGAACATGAGACAAAGAAGATGGATTGAGCTCATTGGGGATTGTGACATGGAAATAGTATATCATGAAAGGGAAAGCTAACGTGGTGGCCGATGCCTTGAGTAGGAAGTCGGTGTACTCCTTGTGTACCGCCTTATCCATGCTAAGATTAAAGGAAGAACTGAAGAAAACGGGCATTCATATGATACGAAAAGGGGAGGAAATCGGAGACTTAACTTTAGAACCAGAGTTGTACGACGAAATTCGGGAGAAGCAAGAAAGTGATGTTAAGATCTAAGATTTGAAAGGAGTGTTAGAGAGAGGTAAAACCTAAAGGTTTGAGTTGCATGGGGACGAAAGCCTTAAATTAAAAGGGAGGTGGTGCATACCAAATGATGAAGAACTTAAGAAAAAGATCATGAATGAAGCTCATAACACACCTTACTCGGTGCACCCGGGTGGTAATAAGTTTTACAAGGACCTTAGGAAGATATTTTGGTGGTCAAACTTGAAGAGGGAAGTGGCGAAATTTGTGGTAAGATGCTTGACTTGCCAAAGAGTAAAAAGGAGAATACAAGAGACCCCAAGGGAAAGTTCAACCACTAGAGGTGCTGGAATAGAAGTAGGAGTCGATATCTATGGATTTCATAGTGGGGTTACCAAGAACTCAAAAGGGGAACAACAAGATTTGGGTAATTGTGGATAGGTTAACCAAATCGGCTCATTTCATTGCAATGAAGAACTTGGAGCAAGGTGGAGTTAGCAAATTCATATTGTCGGTATGTGGTCAAGCTTCATGGATTTCCAAAAGATATTGTGTCCGACCGTGATTCTCGGTTCATTTCAAGGTTTTGGTAAGAGCTTTAAAGTTCTTTGGGTACTCAATTCAAAATGAGTACGACTTTCCACCCGGCAACAGATGGGCAAACGGAGAGAGCCATCCAAACTGGGAAGACAGGTTGAGAGCTTGCATCTTAGAATTTGGGGGATCTCGGGAAGATAGGCTACATTTGATCGAATTTTCTTACAATAATAGCTATCATGCTAGCATTGGCATGACACTGTTTGAAGCCTTGTATGGGAGGAAGTGTCGAAGTCCAATATGTTGGGATGATAGCACCGAAGCCGTATTGTTGGGACCTCAAATGATCCAAGACATGATTGACCAAGTCCATATAATCCGAGAGAAGACGAGGGCGGCATAAGATAGGCGATAGGCAAAAGAGTTATGCCGACTTGAGGATAAGTGACATTGAATTTGCGGTAGGAGATAAGTTTTACTTAAGGTTTTACCCATGAGAGGAGTGATGAGATTTGGGAAGAGAGGCAAGTTAAGTCAAAAGTTCATAGGGCCTTATGCGATATTGAGTAAAGTCGGGGAAGTGGCCTACCGTTTAGCACTTTCCCCGACCTTGGAGCAAGTTCACAATGTCTTTCATCTGTCTCAATTGCGCAAATACATAAGCGACCCTTCACATGTGCTTGAGGCGGAAACCATCTAGTTAGATGATGCGTTAACATATGTGGAAACGCCCAAGGAGATCCTAGATCGGAAGGTAAGGAAGACAAGACGTGGTGAGACGGTGTTGGTAAAATTATTATGGTCTAACCATGTAGTAGAGGAGGCCACATGGGAGGTCGAGAAAACCATGAAGGAACGGTATCCACACCTTTTCGCACAGGTATGAGTTTGGTTACGAGGTCGGAACCATGTTTCTAGAAGGGTAGGGCGTATTACGTAAGTACAAGAAGTACCGGTTTTCCTTCTTCCTTTTTCTTAGATTGTCATCACCTCACCTAATAGCATTTGAGTTAGTCATACCGTACTAGTCTCATGTTGTTTTAAGCTACCACCATGCACCTTTGAGGCACTAGGGGACATAGAATTTTTGATAGAGTATAGTGTCAGGTGTGAAATTCGAGGACGAAGTTCTCTTTAAAGGGGGAAGATTGTAATACCTCGCAATTTATAAGGCCGTACTCGACCAAGTAGGCCTACTCCACCGAGTAGGCAGTACACTCAACCGAGTGTAGCTCACTCGATCGAGTGGAGGACCGAGTGCAATTGGAAAGTGGTTGGAAGTTCTAAAACAACGCCACTCGACCGAGTTGGGGCTCTACTCGATCAAGTGAACTGGGCACTCGATCGAGTGCCCCTATCACTGTCGAGCATTTTACTCGAGAATGGTAGGTGGTGTATCAATCTCAAACCTTATCCTTTTCAAATTTTTCCACCTCAAATGACTTCCAACCTAATCTCTACCAGTCTCTAAACACTCACAAGCAACCACAAACCTTATGCTCTAGATCTATCCTCCATATTTGAAGACGTTCTTGCCAATATTTTACTCTAGTTCACCCACCACCTTTGTAAGTTGATTTTCACTCTTCTTTCCTTAATCTTATCTTGGTAAACCTTAATTTTCCTAGTAGAATATCTCATAAATAATTAGGGTTATGAGAAATTAAGATGGGTAATTATGGGGATTAATTAGTATGTTTATTATAGTGGAATATGGTAATGAATGTAGTAATTAAATTGTGTAGGAAGTTTCATTGAGGAGCATTTCATGGACATAGCTTGAGGTTTTATGAAGATAATCTTGAGGTAGGGTTTTCCTACTTAGCTTTAATAATATGGATGTTTAATTATGTATTTATTATCATTAATTATACTTATCTCATGGTAGTTGCATTATAACATGATTATTGGTAATTAAGGTTTGTGACAGGATATTGTCTTGTGTTAATTATGTATGTGGTAAAAGGGACTAAGTATGGTTAAATGTTACATAAATGGTTAGAATGCATTACAACATGTTTAGGGAGCAATTACATGAGCAATGGGTAAATTAAGGGGGAATTGAGTATTTGTGCCATATTATGCCTTGTGTGGTTAAAAGAGCATTCTTGTTAGTAATTAATTATATTGTTGTTGTGTTAATTGGTGTTGGATGATTGTGGAGTATACTTGGTTGTTGTTGTGGAGAGAGAAGGCGGTTGGTGGACCGTCTTCCGCTTGAGTCACCTCTTGGAGCTTCCCACTCCAAGGGGGATGTGCACATTTAGTATTTGAGTGTTGCAAATGTCAGTTTGCAGCTCAAATATGGGTCAGACTATTGCAATGGATGAAACTGAAAGGAAGAACTGATAGTTTGTACAAGGAAATTCATTGGTTGGCTGGAAGGAGGGTTAGGCGATATTGGAAGGCTCAACGGGTGTCTAGTTGCCTCACAACATTGGCTTACATTATTTGGGAAGAACGGAACTCACGAATTTTCAAGGATGTGGAACATAATGAGGAATATATTATGCGATGAGTACAACATTTAGTTAGTATAAGATTATTATATGCTCATCATTCTTCTTATGAGGATGAAATATTATGTTCTCTTAATACTTAAACTAGTTGGAAGTTTCTTGCAAAAAAAAAAGTACTTGATGTTGGAGGGACTCGTGTGGTTGAGATATGATGTCTGGCAGGGGACTCGAGTCGCTCTCGGGGCCGGTACCACAGACGTGTTCCAAGTACCTAGTGGTTGTATGTGGTGTCGTGGGCGTGTCCTTGGCACCGGTGATGTGGAGGTGAGAATTGGGAGGATGATATTATGCATTTCATATACATGTTGGAATCATGGTTGGTTATCTTGGCATTTATTACATGATCATTTAGTCCTTCTTAGTAGCATTTATTAAACAATTGTATTATTAAGCTAACCCTTGGGTTTTTAAAATGTCTGTGGTGAAATAAATGGTGATTTCCGCCCATATGGGGAGTAGTATCTGACAGGTAGCATGCAAATACGCAGTTGGAGGCCTTGGCGGAGCGGTCTCGCTTTTTAGATTGTCGACACCTTAGTTTATCTAGTTTTTGACTCTATGACTCCTTTTATTCTTATGGTTGTACTATTTTTGAGAGCTTTGTGCCTCCCATAAACTTGTAGTACTCGTTATCTTTTGACTTAGCCATTCATCTATGTCATGTTGTCGTTAAATAATTATTGCTTTAAAGTACTCTACTTCGTTTGTTCGCAGTACAAACTTGGGAGACCAAGTCTTGTGACACTCTCATGTGTTGGGGTTGCATTGAAGAAGGATCCCGACTTATGAGGGGTGATACACTACTAAACATTACCAATGAGTAATAAGGGAATTCATGTTTCCCCAAGCCGCTTACCTCCAATTAGTTCATAATCATAATCGCCACCATTACCCTCACCATCATCTTCCTCCATGTCGTCCTCCGTCGCTTAGGAAAGACCCGTTTTATCATTGCTATCACCACGTGACCCACTATCGAAGAGGCTACCTTCACTAGCACCTTGAGGCCTCCCCCACAGTCCAACAAAACACCCAAAGTCATGTGGAATGGTGGTTTCCCAATTCGACGGGTTGCACTACGTAGTTGTGGAACACTCCCGAATCATTGCCCGGACCCTTCCAATAGCTAGGGTGGTGATCCTCTCTCCCCGCATTATTATTCCAATCCATCTCATGCACATTCCTCAACACGAGCTCATGGTTGATACGGTAAGTAAGGTCGGCTATATGTAGATTGAGATCATAAGGTGAAGGGTATTGAGGGTATCCTGGGTTAGAAGGGGCTTGGAATGTCTTCGCTTCCTCTAGTTTCTCTCTCGGTTCACCCATTGGAAACAAAAGACGTGCGGGCATGGTTTAGGTTTGAGGTGGGGGTCAGGGTTCATCCTTCTCCATAAGGTGGACAGTTTCGGGAAGATCGTTATATTCTGGGAGATTCATCCAAAGGTTCCCTTACCCTTCCAAGCAAAGTGGTCCTCATCATAGTCGCGAAGCCATTCAATCTTTTTCATGTAGGCCTCATTGAACAACGACACCTTCTTCGTCATAGCCTCGCCATTCAGACCCAGCGTAAAACCCGCCACCCTTCCGCAATTTGGGTTACCAAAGCCCCAAAATCCAAAGAGCATTGCCGAGGCACTATCATCCTTTGCAAGGCGGCACACACAATATAACGACATTGACGTAGAATGGTTCTTCCCAAAACGGGTTTAAGTAAGAGGTCAAAAGCAAAACCTCTGTTGAACTTAGCTTACTAACATCCCTCCTTCCAAACAACAAATGGGTAATGAACCTAAGAAAAAGCCTCAAGGTAGGGTTCCCCACATCATTGCCACCATCGCACTAACCCGGGGTCTATCATTGATAATATCCAAAGCTATATATTGGTGGCACGCATCTCCTTCGTAGGCTTATCAAGATCCAATGCGGTACCCATAGACACTCCCACCGCTCCCCCAAACTCCCCACAACTCATCGCATAGATAGTGTTCCTTATGCTAAAGGACACCGTTTTATCCACCTTGTTGTAGCTAAAAGAGCTTGGAAAGTCAAGAGTAAGGTTCCGTTAAAATAGCTCCCGCAACCTAAACAAACCCTTCATGCCAAAAATATTAAATATGTGCTTCATGTCCTCCTCCAAGCCTAACCTGTCCAATATACACGGAGCAATGCACCTAGTGAGTGCCATAGACATGGTTGCCAACTCAATGAAGGCATCTTGCCTCGTTAATGTAACACCCCCAATTATCCAGGAGTCTTTAACAAGGCATTCTCATATAATTAGAGTTGTTACCATCTCGGTTGCTCGAGGTAGTGAATAACAAAGGTAACAAACCAAAGTAATTTAGATAAATTAAATGTTTAAAGGTCTCATTAGAACTTAACCAACTGAAAACTGAATAATAATTAATTACATCTTGCAGCAGAATTAAATAAAGTGAATACATAAATAATAACTGTCTGAAACTATGTGATCTAGACCTTTAAGTAGTCTTAGCCGAAATCCTCACGCATCCGTATGAGCTCCCAAGTCAGCTAACTCAAGTACCTGCTATTTAATCTGCTCCCCAATTAATCGGAAATATTAATTGGTTCATTATAAGACGCCATGAATTAAAGCAGACATCAATTTATTTTTGACAAGACAACAAACAACGTCAACCAATGGTTGAGTAGGAATATCTAAACAACAATATTAGCCCAAATGATTAATTAAATAAACAAATAAATAACAGCAGTGGCTCAACCAACTGACCATGAACCACCACCACCACCTCCAACCATACTGTATACAAGTCACTGACATCACTGGCATTAGCACAACTCCCTCAACACCGTGTTATGCTCAACTCTCCGGCAGTAGTACTTTCGTACCATGCTCAACTGACAGTAGTACCCTCCGTACTATGCACAACTGGCAGTAGCACTCTCCGTGCTATGCACAACTCATTTCGAGTCTCATAACTCATATCAATAATGACTTAAAGTGGAATTAAATATATAAATGAGTTCATACAAGATCAATAATAATAACAATCACTTTACGATATGCTTCACAATAACCATATCACGCACTATACCACCACAGATACGCTATTGTTTACACAACAAGATCATAAAAGTGTGAGTAGGATATCCCTATCTGGCAAGCAAATACTCCTATAAAGCAATCCAAACAAACTCGACTAGTAACACTTCTCCACAAATCTGTCACCTAACATAAATAATTAGTTCACATAATTACTAATTATACTAATTATAAGACGATAAGACAATATGTAAATAATTAATTAGGCCCGTCTTAAAATTATTACCCAACACCCCATACAACACGTGAAACCCGTGTTAACACACCAATAAAACACCCCTTAAACCAAGGTCACAACCCTGGCAAACACGCCCCTTTTACACGCCCAAAGACCCTCACCACTTACGGCCAACACCACCAACACCACAACCTTGCACCACCCTTACTCAAGCCACCATTCACGCCCACCAACAGCCACCATTGAGTTCCAAAACAGCCACCAACAATAGCAACAAACAGCAACACAACTGACTACAATAGTCCTATACACACCCGTAATCACGGTCCAAAACCCTACCAATTCAGCCACCGTGGACCACCTTCACTCCTGCTATCCACCACCCTTGACAACCCCTTCTCATAACCCCAAAAACGTAGCAAGAACAGCCATGGACAGCAGCCACAAACTCGACAACAACAACCCCCTTCACATCATACATACACGACACACTCACATACTAAACACCACTAACTCCTAACCTTTTCCACCATTAACCACCACCACCCCCACCTGATCACGGTGGTCACAACCACTACCCTACACCAGCAGCACCCCCATACGACCCCCACAACACCAACAATACACGACGACAACAACAACGATCAACTACATACACAAACCCGTATGCCCTCATAAACCACCCAATTAAACACCCTTACCGCCACCCATTTCACCACCCACGACCACCAAAATGACCCCTGTAACACCCACTAGCAAGCCACAACACCAGTCAGCCCATAACCACCCTGAGCCAGCCACACACGAAGGGTAAAACAACCATGCCCAAAACCGCTCTACAACAACAACAAATTGACGGTCAATGATGGTCAACTGGGTGGTCAAGGACGGTCAGAGACGGGTCAAAGTCATGGCAGGTCAATGGTATAATTTAATTATGGAACGGGTTAGTATAAGACAGTCTTACCATACGATCATGAGGAGGGGGACAAAAGGCTCCCTTTAATTTTCTCCCTTCAAATCTCTTCCTTTTTTTCTCTCTCTCTCTCTAAATATCATTCTCTCTCTCTCTCTCTCTCTCTCTGTATGTGAATTTTATGAATTCTATGTGAAAGTAAGACCAATGAGTTGATTTAGATAGGCTTATATAGTGGTAGGGTATGCCAATTAGAAAGTTGCTAGGAAACTTATCAATGTTATAGTATGTCTTATTACATTATTATTATTTCTCTTATTATTACATATTATATTATTTATCAGAAATCACTCTCTTGATCTTTAACAATTTACACGCCTGTTTAGGTATTTTTTACCGAATTGGTTGATTTGGGTCAATGCGGTCTTACTCGTCGGATACTTGATTGTTTGTTCGTATGATGGTATTTAAATAAGGAAATAAAGTATGAAATATGAATTAACACGTAAGATTTGGTGACGCGGAAAACCCAATGTGGGAACAACCGCGGGAGGGACGATACCCTGCCAAATATTGCACTAGCTTTGAGTAGGAGGATGATTACAATTGATGCATAATATAAATCTTGCTAGCACGAGGTATCATGTTTATAAGATCTTGGATGAATGTATGTGTGCGTATGCGAATGCCCTTCTTTGATTTCTTCCTTGGCTATTTATAGGGTTAGAACCCTAGACATATCCTACCTCGATTATGGAAAGGGAATATAACTTCCATGATAACTCTTTCCATGTTTGGCCGTCTCCCCCAATTCTCCCTGATCTCCCTGACTTCTCCCTAACTTCTCCCTGAATACTCTTTCCTAAATCTGAACGTTTCCTTCAATGGGCTTCGGTCTCCTCCTGCGCATATGCCGGCCCATTCCTTCTTCCCCATGCTTACTCCTACCGCGGGCTCCCCTATCCCTTATATGATCCATTTATTTATTAAGTGGGCCTTTCCCTTGCGAGTGATTTTTAGCTCAAACATTTTACCCCAAATTTCTTGCGAAATACGCTTCGCGGTGTCGAGCAAGGAATTTACGTAGTCGACTGCTAAAACCCTAAGCCGTCATTTGCACCCCTTTTCATGCAAATCCATCATTTCAGCCGCCACCACCTCTTTTCTCGCACCCTACTCCCTCTCTCTTCCTTTATAACCTCAACCTCCACCCTCCACTTCCATTAATCCCAAATCATTTTCAATAAAAACTCTATCTCTCTCTCCAAATCCTTAACCCTCTTCTACCGGCTACACTACTCCACTCTCCGTCGTTCTTCCCACCAGGTATTTCTCCTTCTTTTCTCTTTAATTCCCATTTTCTCTTTCTCCACCATGGGCAAAACCCGGTACTCATCATCGACTTCCACACTCTCCGACCGTAACCCTGATCCGGTCTTTCCTTCCCGGGGACTCTTCACTCACCCCCATGACTGTGACTCTGCCTTGACCCCTGCTGACATCCCTATGATCAAGGGCTTGCTTGGTCTTGGTGACGGGGTGGATATCGTCATCCCTGAACCGGGTCAAAAAGCCGATGCCTTTCGTCCAGAATGGGTTTGCTTTTATTTATACCCATTTAAATATGGTCTTCGCTTCCCTTTTCCTAAACTCGTCCAAGACTTCATCTTTACAAACAACTTTGCCATGGCACAAATTTTCGCCAATGTCTGGAGGGTTCTTCTTTACTCCTTAGCCGCTTGTCAAAATACTGGCAACTCTATCTCTCTGGGCGATCTGGCCCACATGTAAAATATCAGGTCCCTGGGTAGGGGCCAATTCTCACTCCGGGGCTCTGAAGAGGCTCCCTTCAGGCATGTGTCCAAATCCCGAGATGAGAAATGGTTTAAGGACTTCTTCTTCGTGAGGAAGGACTCTATCCAGCCGCCTGCCGACTACATCTTCGAGAAATGGGTCATAACTTCGAGTAAGTAGCCTCCCTGTTACCTGATTCGTTTTATCCTGCTGCTTACTAGCTTACTTCATCGCCCTCGTGCAGGTCCCTGATACCTGACTCGTATTGGCGCCCAGATCCCTGCCCAAAGCAAGTTGTTTTGTATCCCTGAATCTGAGAGAAAGTTTCCTGACCTGCTTCCTGGTTTCTCACCTGCTTCCTCTTCCAACCCCCTTCAATCAGCCCAAAGCAGGTCTTCTGGTAAGCTTCTTACAGATGTTTTAGTTTGCATGCAACTTCACTGACAGCTTTAATTTTCCTGACTTCTGAGATCCACTGCCAGTCCTGACGTGGCATCTGCCTCCAAGAGGAGTGCTTCTGCTACCTCTTTCCAGACTCCTCCTACTCATTCCAGTTCCGCTAGGCCTGAACCCTTGGAGGTCGATCCATTGTCTCGCCATCCCCCTAATCCTCCTACCAGTCCTCGTGTCTCAGCTAGCGGAGGCACCATTGCTCACTTCCCAGAGGGTTTTGGGAATGTTGATAATACTGGCCAGAGATCGACCAGCTGATCTTCCCTCCTCTAAAATAGGCTTTCTCAGAATTTTCTCCAGAGGAGATGGCTGAGAGTGACGTGCACAACGCCTTTATGGTAAGTGATCTTCATCTTCTACCTGTTCTAAAAAATATATATATTTTTTGAATTCTTCTTGCTGACTTTTTAATTTTCTTTCCGGAGACCCTCCAGTCTGCTCTTTACAACAGGAAGATGATCAACATAGTGCAGACCACCAGCCGTGCCACCAATGCCAAAAACCAAGAGCTGAAGGGGACAGTTGCCGACTTGGCACAACAGCGATCTGATCTGAAGGAACGCGTGGCGGAGCTGAAGGCTGAGCTCGCTGGTGCTAAGAAGAAGTTGAAGGAAGGGGCTGATTAGCTGGCACGCACTCAAGAGGTGTGCATCACCTTCTCTGATTCCCTCAAGCGCTCTGACGAGAAGATCAGCGAGTTGATCTCCCTGGCCACCAATGTCGTTGCCTATGCTACCTGACGGGGAAAAATCAGCGGGATGCGTGCTGCTCTTGAGGAGGTTCCAACCCAGCAAGCTGTAGAAGAGGAGGAGAGGCAGCTGGAGATGCTCTAACCCACCCCACTTGATCTGATTGCGCTGATGGCTGAAGTTGGGGAGGTGAATTCTCCTGCACTGGCTGAGCAGGCTGCTGGTGGAGATGCTGGATTACCCCAGGATGCTGCTGACGGAGCTCAGGAAGATATGGCAGCTGTGGGTGCGCAAGCTGATCTAGTACCTGAAACTGAAGGTCAGCAGGCAGAGGAGATGCTAGAAGTGGAGGTCATTAATGTGACCGATAATTAAGTTTTTTTTTATCAATGAACTTTTTGGTAGTCTGGCCCAGTGGTGGCAGACTTGTAAGTTTTTAAACTCTTACTGGTAGCTTCGCCAAGGTGGCGATTAAACTTTGGGGCCGTATTTTGGCCATGTTTTGGGAATGCTCCTTGCCGTAGTTAGGCAAGTTTAGATTACATCCTGTGTGCTTGTCTCTTAGGTTTCCTCATTTTAGGAGGTTGTCGTGTCTGCCTGTTGGCTGATTTTGGCGAGTCATGTCATCCTGAGGAGGCTGACTCAGACTCAGCTAGCTGCCGTGTCAGTCTGTTGACTGATTTAGGCATGTGCCGCATTGTAAGGAGGGGTGGCCGTGTCAACCTTAGAGGCTGATTTGGACCAGTCGAGTCAGCCTGAAGAGGCTGATCCGGACTCAGCTATCTGCCGTGTCAGTCTGACGACTGATTTAGGCGTATGCCGCAATTTTGGACTACTTAACCTTGTTTATGACGCAAGGTGTGTTCATCACATTTAAAGCCAACAGGGGCGTAGTTTAAGCAAGTTTATCGTCGTTCTAGGACCAAGGGGACGCTGCAGGATTTTGCTAGCGCAGAGATCCCTACGTGCCATATATGTATGCATGCATGCCGGGGCCCTGATTAATTGCGATTAGTGCGAGCTACGTCCAGGGGCTGGTATCAGGGGTAGCTGGGTAAGCGTGTTTAGCTGTCAACCAGGCTCCCTTTCGTATGTTCCACAGTCCGCCTGGTGAGGGTGCTCCTTGTGGAGAAAGTAGGTTAGGCATGTTGGAGTGCCATGTGCCTTGTCACCCCGCGTTGGCAGTTGACAGTCCTGCTAGATATACTTCCAACGTACCATAGACATTAGGATTCAAAGTGATGTATTTAGGGAAGCCTGTAAACAGAAAAGTCTATTAGAATGATATGAAGTACCCGACGCCATCTCATGGGGTACCAGAGCAATTGTGGTCCCATGACGCTGTCAGACCATATCGCCCAATAGTAGTTTGAAAATTAAAAGAAAACAAAGGTACCAAAAAGGGATATGGAATTGGTAGTATGCCTACTACCGGATTTTTATTTCTTTACTTAAAATAATTTGGCTTCTCAGGGTACATGACTTTGTAGGCTAAAATCTACTTATTATCAAAAGTAATATCTCTTCAGGTGAAGTATGTTCCATGGGCGTTGTATTATTTGACCGTCCATAATCATCAGTTTGTATGCACCATGGCCAACAACTCCTTCTACCTGGTATGGTCCTTCCCATTTATAGGCGAATTTACCCGCCTTTCGATTTTTGGTGTTCTGAAAATACTTCATGGAGAACCAGGTCTCCTACCTCGAGGAGCCCAACCTTCACATTCTAGTTGTAACTTCTGGCCACCGACTGCTTGTAGGCAGCCAGACGTATTTTTACACTTGCACGCAGCTCGTCTACTGTGTCCAGGCTCCTGACCATCTCTGCACTATTCAGTTCCCCTGTCATACATCCATACCTGTGGGAACCAAAACTTCTGATGGAATGACTGCTTCCGCGCCAAACACCAGGCTGAAGGGCGTTTGGTCTGTTGCAATCTTTGGCATCGTTCTATCTGACCATAACACCAGTGGCAATTCATCTGCCCACTTTCCTCCTAACTCATGTAACCTCCTTCTCACATTGTCCATGATAATTTTATTGCTGGATTCAGCTTGTCCGTTAGACTTTGGAGTCCTGGGTGCTGATTTCTTCAGGGTGATATTCCACCTGGCACATTATCCTTCGGCATCGTTGGAGATGAATTCTGAACCATTGTCACATATGATTTCTGATGGGATACCAAACCTGCAGATGATATTTCGTTTTATGAAAGAAATGACTTGGTTGTCTTTTATTTCTGTGAATGCTTCTGCCTCTATCCACTTGGAGAAGTAATCTGTCATTGCCAGCATCCATATTCTGTTTTCTGTGGCTCTTGGTAAGGGGCCTACTATGTCCATGCCCCACGTCATGAACGGCCAGGGGGAAATGATAGGATGCAAGGGCTCTACCAGCTGGTGGATCATTGATGCTGAGCGCTAGCAGGCGTCACACTCACGTGCGTATTCTGCTGCATCTGCCTTTATTGTGGTCCAGAAGTATCCTTGTCTGAGAGCTTTATTTGCCAGACTCCTGCCCCCTGCATGGTTTCCACATTCGCCACTGTGGAGAGCATGTAACACAGTCTGCGCCTCCTCCTTGTCTAGACACCGTAAGTAGGGACCTGCTAGTGACTTCCTAAATAGTATATCGTCAATAAGTATAAACCCGGAGGCTTTTATTCTGAAAGCCCTCACTTCCTTCTTATCATCTGGCAGCTTATTATGACGCAGCCTGTCTAGGTAGGGTGTGCGCCAATCCCAGTCGTCTGCCTATGCAGATGGTTTATCAGGCGGCTGGTCAACTGGCTGAGAGCCTTCCCTAGCTTCCGTAGTGATCGAGTCCATTTCGTGTTCACAATTAAGCATATGTGGTCGTTGGTCAATGGTCGATACAAAACACAATTTATACTCCACAAACAACTCTACAATTAGTAAAGAGGCAAGTAAAGGTCGGATCCCAAGGGACGGGTATTGAAATGAGAATTCTATTGTAACTAGTAGTGTCTAGGGGTGTCACAAATTGGGTTGATGTAGAAGGTTACTAAACTAAAATAACAATGAAAATAAACTAGCAAGATGAATAAAATAAGGGGTGTAAACAATTGATTAAAGGCACTAGGGTGTCATGGGTTCATAGGGGAATCATGGGATATGATCATACAAACATGTTCTCAAATTATAAGCAAGCAATTATTGTTGTGATGGATTGAGTTGGGTTATATCTTACAATCCTAGGAAAGTTTGGGTCCCGGAGCCGAATCGATTAGATTGTACAACACCTACAAGTCGACTTAATCTTTCCTACTCAACACATGCATGGTCTAACAAGACTCGAGTTGGGTTATGTCTTACAAGTCAAGTTGAAAGGATAGAAGATGATAGTAAATGCAAGGATTCATAGGCTTAGCATTTCATCAAATATAACATGTGCATGTATTAAGATCAAAACAAGCAAGCAAATAAGATATGAAAGCATATTAATTTAAGCATGAATCATTCCCCATGTTGGTTTCCCCTAATCACCCATTAAACCCTAGCTAAGAGACTACTCACTCATTATCATGTTGATCATGCTAGAAAAGTTGTCAATCATACTAACATAATGAAACATGATGAATAAATGAAAGTAATTAACAATAATTAAAAAGGGATTAAGAGATTATACCTACTAATGATTCCAATAATAAAGCAAGAATAATAGAAGTACTTGAATCCTAGATTGAGAGGTTGTCAATCTCCCAATAATAACCCAAATAATCTTCAATTACCCAAAATAAAGGAAGAACAAGAGAGAGATTAAAGAACTAAAACTTGGATTAAAACTTGATTAATACTTGATTAATACTTGATTACAATATTAAAGAGAGATTTGATTGATATTAACTACACTAATTATTGATAAGAAGAACATGCTCCTCTAATTAGCCTAATGGGGTATTTATAGTGAAAATTAGGGAGGATGCATTAGGGTTAACTAAGGGCTAAACTAGTAATTACACTTTTTAAGTTGAGCAAGGAAAAGCCGGTATTTTCTGAGAGAAGGGCTTCTCTTTTCGTAGCTTGAAGAATGAAAAACGTGCTGTACTGAAATCCGTTCGGATCAGAGTCGGGACGGCCGGATCTGGGCTGAGGAATCCGAGCGGATTCAAGAGAGGGACGCTCGGATTGTGCTGGGGGAATCCGAGCGGATTCCAAGGTGGGACGCTCGGATTGGGCTGGACGGACGGATTTGGTACAATCCGTTCGGATTGTTGGCTTGACAATTCTTCTTCTTTTTCTTCCCTTTTCTTCATAAATTCCTTGGGGATTTCCTCGGGGACTCAAGGATCCTTTTCTCAACATTGCTCTTCTACTATGATATGTACAAAGGCCTTCTAGTCTTGTCTCTCCTTGATGCTTGGTCATTGAATACAATCAATTTAGCCTCGTTTTGCCACGAAAATGCAAGATTCTTACTCCTTTCCTACCAAGGGATCAAAATCTCAAAGAATATGCAAAACAAAGAACTAAAGATAAGAAATGACCCAAATAGGCACTAAAAAGCATGGAAACAATGGTAATTCGGGGGCTAAATATGCGCCAATTATGGTCACATCAAATATCCCCAAACCGAACCTTTGCTCGTCCCGAGTAAAGAGGTGACAAAGACTAGGACCAATACTAACCTAACCTAATAATAATAGCCGATATGAGACAATTAGCGGGTCTCACTCCGCCCCTTCAACTCACAACAAGACAACCATGAGGTAGGATGCCTTCTTGCAAGGCAAGGTGGGTCTTGCCAAAATGGCGACACATCCAAACATTAAAGCACACAAAATCAAGTAATGGATGCATCTACAAAAGAATAGCCACTTTCCTCATCTAAGTGGCGGAAATTATCTACAAGGGAAGCAATTCAAGGGTACACACTCCTTCATAGATGCAATTTGTTCAAACTACTAAGCCTAGAAGGATACCAATAAATCACCTCCAAAATGTGTCAAGCTAGGGTACCTTTGTCCTCAATCGTTAAATGCTTTTGTCAAGAGTAGACTCCCTATGGTGTTAGAAACACTGGAGGATCGCGGAATTCCCCCTCTTGCCTAGACAAGAAGAAGGGTCGTCCCCTCTCTACCATGCACAAAAATGGATATGATGGATAAAGGGATCAATAGATGTTTGAGTTTCACTTTGGGAGTTTGCTTTCATTATTGTTTTTCCCCCCAATTTCTTGTGGCATTTGACATTTGAGAACACTTTCTTTTTGCCATTTCTTTTTGATTTTCGGCTTTTCAACACTTGACAACTTTTTTTTTTTTTTTTTTTTTTTTTTGCATTTCTTTTTTTTTTTTGAACATTTTCAAAGTCACCCCAATTAGTAACGAGGGTGCCTTGTATTTGAAGCTTTTAGGAGTTCTATTTTTGCTCCTCTTTTCATTTGATGCATTTTTGCAAACTTTCTTTCACTTTTCATTTCTTTGAACTCAAATTGATTTCTTTTTGTGCCCATTCCCTTTTTGATGACAAAATGTATGGTAGAACATGGATGAATGATGGAAGTATGCATGGCTTCAAGGGTCACCTTGGAATAAACGGTAGCCAAGGAGTTATCACACCGCAAGGTACTCTTGACTAGGCCTTAAACCATGGGTCAAAGGATACTAGCATGACACATCCTAGGGTGCTTTACAAGTATTCTAACAAGCAAAGTCTTAAGAACAAAAAGCATCTACTAGGGCCTATATACACTTGTCAAGCTTCCCAAGTAGACGGTTTCGCAAAATTTTTCTAACATGCAACTACATGCCATGATGCAACTAACATATAAACATCCTAATGCAAATGATTCTACCAACTAATATGCCAAATAAACTAAATTCAAGTCCTAAGTTCACATTGTTTTACCGCATCAATCAAAATAAAGCCACATAGTCATTAACATAAAGAGGAAAAAGGAGATTGGAAAGATCATACCATGCGGTCTTCAATATCCTTATGTTTCGGATGTGGCGTAGTCAATCAAAGTGAACAAGGATAAAACAAACACAATATATACAAGACAATATATACAAAGGAAATGAACTTGTTTTTGGTTTTTCAATTTTTTCAATTTTTATGATTTTTGAAATTTTTCAATTTTTATGGGTTTTTGAATAAAAGTTAAGTGTTAGAATTCCCATCCCCACACTAATATGGGCATTGTCCTCAATGGCCAAAATGATGGAAATTATGCAAAAATGATGCATGATTTCTATACTAAATGCAATTCTACACTAAGCTATACTACATGATGCATGGTTTTTGTTATGACGGAGAGGATAATTTAGATTACCTCCCGTTGTGTATGCATTAACTTCCCCAAACCAAATAAGACACTATTGCTAATGTCAAAGATGGGTATAGTTCATGCACACACTATGCTATGCATGAAACTAGATTGTCATTTTGGATTTTCAAAAATGGGAACAATAAAGTAAGAACACCTCAATGGAACCGAGGTGTGAGTCCTTTGATGTTGCTAGGACTAAACCAACAATGATCAAAATGAAATAAAATACAAAGAGATATAGACAAACCATGGGAGTGTAGGAGTCTCCAAGGCTAGTCTTCCATCATGCTATCATCATCACCACTTCCCTCATGAGAAGTGGTCACATTGCCACTTTCCTTGGCACTTTCTTCATCACTTTCTTCATTATCTTGCTCATTATCATCTTCACCATCTCTTTCTTCATCTCCACTTGCTTCTTCCTCAATATTATCATCAATTTCTTCACCATTTCCAACAACCTCATTGTCTTCCACCACGTCCCTAGATGCACCGGGAAACAAGGCTTCTTTATCCGCCCAACTAGGCAAAGGACAAGATGGATCAAGGAGTCCTTGCCTAGCTAGATGTAGGAGGGCAGGATATTGAGCCAAATATGCATTCTTCCGATCTTCATAAGCTTGCTTGTGCATGGCTTGCATAAGAAGAGTGACATAGTCTTTCCCAATTTCAACTCCTTGCGGTTTGAACTCTTCATACACAAAGGGGTAAGGCGGTATAACAATGGAAGAGGAGGGAGCTACATGATCACCCTTTTGTTGTTGAATGATGTACTCGGCTTCTTCGGATAGGGGAAGTAAATAGTTGGTCCGGTGGACACTTAGACGACAAATCTTCGCGGGTAAAGTGAATGATCGAGCCTCACTAGTAAGCCACCCATACTTGGTGTCAAGGGGATTGTGAGCAACCCACTTGAACTTGTTAATCATGATAGACATACCAATAAGATGGCCACCTTCCTTTGCCTTGTACTTGCTATCCTTATTGAAATTAGGATCAAAGTGCTTGGCTAGGACCATGACTAGGCCGCCATTAACAATAACGGTTGTACCCTTCTTCCCACTATCAACATGGAGCCATCTATCAACCAATAGCCTCAAAGAATTGTAAGGCTTGGTATGGATTCTTCCGATATTCAAAGCCGATTCAAGGAGAATAAAATCAAGTCTTGTGAAATGATTGGTGTCTTTCCTAGCAATTATGGTATTTCCCACAACTTTGTGCCATACTCTTATGCCCGGATGATGGACCAAAAGAGCACGACAAGCATGAAAATCATCAAATTTCTTCCCGGAGATTGCCTCCCAAAGAGGCTCGGGATCATACTTCCCATATTGCTTATAATATTTCTCTTCATCGCTAAGACCCAAAATTTCACCCAATTCCGGAAAGGTAATGCGTCTACTAGTGTTAGCTAGACGAAACTCAAGATTTTCCCTATTCTCAACTTTGGTGACTTTTAAAGAACTTAAGAATTCCAAGACAAGGGAGGGGTATGTTACTTCCTTTGTTTCAAAAAATTTCTTCAAACCCATGGCATTGAAAAAGGCTTTTGTTTGTTCAAGAACACCCAATTTCTCCAAAGCATCTTTACATATGAATTTGGTGGGTTGAATTGATTTCATAGCAAACTTAGCAAATGTCTTTCTATGGGTATCGGAAATAAAAGTTACCTCCGGATAATGCAAGAGTTGATCGATTACCGGAGTAGAAGGTGATGCTCCCATAGAAGTTTGTTGTTGTTGTTGTTGCACTTCCAAGTTTGGTGTTGATACCACCATTGCCAAAGCTTTCTTTGTTTGGAGAGATTTTTGCCTTTGAGAGAGAGCCTTTGCCTTTGGTGCCTTTGTTGCCTTTGTTGCACCCTTTGTCCTTGCCATTTGATGAACTAACCAAGAAAAGAATCAAAAATCTTCAATTTGTAGAATGCCCAAATCGATTTGAAGGTGAAAGGCTTTGCCTTTATGAAATCAAAAATCGACTCAAAGGTTGAAGAATTTGTTCTTGGTTTTGATTGTTATTGAAGATGGAGTGATTGATTTGTTGTTTGAAGGATGGTTTGATTTGATTTTGGTGGATTTTGTTGAGGGTTTTTGTTTTTGTGATGGAGAGGATGAGGGTTTTGATGTTTAGGGTAGTGTTTGTGAATGAATGAATGAAGGTGGGGTGGGTTATAAAGAAGTCGACAATTTCAGGACGCAGGGACAATCCGTGCGGATTCTGCAGCTTCAAAATTTTCAAAATCCCGCCTAGAGACGGGCGGATTCTGGGGAATCCGCTCGGATTCTTTTTGAGGGACGGGCGGATTCTCAGTGCGGGACGGACTCGATTTCAGTCGTAGATTTTTCTTTGTTTTCTTGACTTTAAGACGGGCGTCTTGTATAAAAGACGGACGGATTACGTGAGACGGGCGTCTTTCGCTAAACACGCTCGGATTCTTCAACGATCAAGAAATTTGCAATTTCAGCTCAGCCCAGGACGGGCGTCTTCTCAGCAGGACGCTCGGATTTGCTGCAGACGAGCGGATTCTCAGGAATCCGCTCGGATTCTTCTCTGTTGTACCCGGATTCACTTCATTCGTGCACAATGCATTTCCCTTTACCATTCTTCCATTCTTCTTCATTTCTTGTGTTCTTCATTGTGGGGGCACTACTAAGGCATGAATAGCCTAGGCAATTGCCATCCCCACACTAAGGTAAAGCACTACACATCAATTGAAATCATTAGTCCCTCCCTCACTTCTCTCTTACATGACAATTATTTTGATCAAAGTAAATAAAAATCCAAAAATGACAAAAATGCAATACAAAAATTGAAAAGTAAGTTAGGGAGTTAGAAATATTTACAAGTGGTGGTTTAGGGAGGACTCCACCAAACTCTCATTCTTGATGAGATGTCAAGGGGGCATGTTCAAGGTGTTGTTGATGTTGCTCAACACCTTGAAGAAGTAATCAAAAGCTTGTTCATTGTTATGGTAGAGGTCCTCAATAGACCGTGGCCCTTGTTGTTGATCATGATCGATGGCATGCCCAATGTAGGGATTAAAGATCCCTTCAAATTCGTCGTCCCAAAGACCACAAACTTCATTGAGTTGATCATTGAAAATCTCTTGCTTAGATGGGGACAACTCTCCCAATTTCTTCTCTTGGCCAATGAGGCCATCCTCTTCTTCCTTGGTTGATTTTGATGAGCTTTGCAAGCTCTTCTTGTCACAATTCACTTGCTCTTTGAATGGAGCATCTTCAACTTTCTTCCTCCATTGGAGTTCCGATTTCTTCCTTTCATCTTTTCGGCTATAATGATCAATCATAAAACATGGCTCATGTAAACGAGGAGCTCTCATGGTCTTGTCAAGATTAAAAGTTATGCTTTCATCTCCCACTTCTAGAGTGAGCTCTCCATGTTTCACATCAATTACCGCACCCGCGGTGTGTAGGAAAGGTCTTCCTAAGATGATTGGAATGTTGGAATCTTCCTCCATATCAACAATGACAAAGTCCACCGGGATGAAAAACTTCCCAATTCGCACGGGGACATCTTCCCATATCCCTAATGGTGTCTTCGTCGATCTATCGGCCATTTGAAGAGTGATATTGGTGCATTTAAGCTCTCCCATTCCCAACCTTTTACTTACCGAGTACGGCATGACACTCACACTAGCCCCTAGATCACATAAGGCTTTGTTGATCGTCGTGTCGCCAATGGTACACGGTATTGAGAAGCTTCCCGGATCCTTTAACTTTGGAGGTGAACTCCCTTGAAGTATTGCACTACTCACCTTAGTAAAGGCGATAGTCTCAAGTTTCCGGATCGACTTCTTCTTTGTGAGGATATCTTTCATGTACTTTGCATAGGCCGGAACGTGATTGATTAATTCCGTGAAAGGAATTGAGACTTCTAAGTTCTTCACAATTTCCATGAACTTTCCAAGTTGATCATCAAATTTGGGCTTGGCTTGACGACTTGGAAAAGGAAGTCTAATCACAATGGGCTCCTTCTCTTTGGCCTTGTCTTCATTTTTCTTTGAACTTTCTTCTTTTGATGATTCCCCTTCTTTGGGGCTTTGCACCACAACTTCATTCTCACTAGCTTTCACAACTTCATTCTCAACTTGCTCCTTCGGTGCTTCATATCTTGTACCACTTCTCAAGTGAATGGCACTAACCGTTTCATGTCTAGGGGGATTACTTTGAGGTGGTAATTGCCCCTTTTGTCTTTGTGAGCTTGAAGATGCTAGTTGAGTCAATTGTGTTTCCAACATCTTGGTGTGAGCTAGAATGTTGTTGATGGTGGTGTCTTTTGCTTGGCTATCTTTTTGCATTTGGGTGAAAAATTCTTGTTGATTCTTTTGCATTTGGAGGACCGCTTTTTGGACATCAAAACCTTGGTCATTTTGGTGATTGTATGGATTTTGATTTTGGTAACCTTGGTTTTGATTGTAAAAGGGTCTTTGATTTTGATTTCTCATGGGTGGTGGAGTGTATGTTGTTTGAGGGTTTTGAACATTTTGGCTTTTGTATGAGAGATTTGGATGGAACTTGGTGTTTTCATTGTAAAAATTTGAATAAGGGGTACCACTTTTGTAAGCTTGGAAAGCATTAACTTGTTCGGTTGTTCCCCTACACTCACTTGAGTCATGGCCCAAAGTTCCACAATTCTCACATATCCCACTTGGGATTGATGAGGATGCCGTCATGGCATTGACATGATGCTTTGATGTTTTTGAGTTTTCCTCAAGTCTAGCCATAGCTTGTTCAAACTTCAAGTTGATTGTGTCAATGTGAGCACTAAGTTGAGCACCCAATTGAGTAACGGAGTCCACTTCATACTTTCCTCCTCTAGTAGCCTTGCGAGGTCTACTATATTGTGAATTATGGACCGCCATTTCCTCAATCTTGTTCCATGTTTGATTGTCATCAACTTCGGTGAACATTCCATTTGATCCCATATTGAGAATGTTCCTTGAATCTTCATATAAACCATTCCAAAATTGTTGCACTAAAAACCATTCGCTAAGTCCATGGTGAGGACATGAGCGACAAATACCTTTGAATCGCTCCCAAGCTTCATACAAAGATTCTTCATCCCTTTGCTTAAAACCCGTAATTTGAGCTCTTAGCATGTTAGTCTTCTCCGGTGGGTAGAATTTTTTGTAGAAAGCTAGAGCTAGCTTCTTCCAATAATCTATTCCAAGGGTGGCCTTATCAAGGCCCTTCAACCATTGCTTTGCGGTGCCGATTAACGAAAAAGGAAATAAGACCCATCTTATTTGGTCTTGAGTCACGCCCGTTTGAGAGATAGCTTCACAATAATCGCAAAAGGTTTCCATATGAGAATGAGGGTCCTCACTAGGCATTCCCCCGAATTGGCTCCTCTCAACTAGTTGGATGAAGGCGGACTTGGCAATAAAATTACCGGTGAGATGTTGCGGTGTAGGAGTACCATTTGGTAGATCCTCCTCGGTGGGTATAGAGTGTGACGAGAATTTAGGCATTGTAGGTGGATTTTGTGGGATATTGTGTAATGGGTTTTCTTCTCCTTCTATTGCGAAAGGATTGACAAACTCACTAGTGGGTTGAACAACTTCACCAACACCTCCCAAATTCCTCCTAACAAGTCTCCTATTATTCGTCAAGGTTCTTTCGATTTCACGGTCAAAAGGTAACAAATCTCTTTGTAACCTTCTAGACATGCAAAATATCAAACAACTCGAAAACAATTAGAACAAACCTTGAGGAGTTTTACTTCCCAAGGTGAAAAAGACACAACTAAAAACAATAAAAGAAATCTTAAATCAATTAAACACCGTCCCCAGCAACGGCGCCATTTTTGATCGAGTCCATTTCGTGTTCACAATTAAGCATATGTGGTCGTTGGTAAATGGTCGATACAAAACACAATTTATACTCCACAAACAACTCTACAATTAGTAAAGAGGCAAGTAAAGGTCGGATCCCAAGGGACGGGTATTGAAATGAGAATTCTATTGTAACTAGTAGTGTCTAGGGGTGTCACAAATTGGGTTGATGTAGAAGGTTACTAAACTAAAATAACAATGAAAATAAACTAGCAAGATGAATAAAATAAGGGGTGTAAACAATTGATTAAAGGCACTAGGGTGTCATGGGTTCATAGGGGAATCATGGGATATGATCATACAAACATGTTCTCAAATTATAAGCAAGCAATTATTGTTGTGATGGATTGAGTTGGGTTATATCTTACAATCCTAGGAAAGTTTGGGTCCGGAGCCGAATCGATTAGATTGTACAACACCTACAAGTCGACTTAATCTTTCCTACTCAACACATGCATGGTCTAACAAGACTCGAGTTGGGTTATGTCTTACAAGTCAAGTTGAAAGGATAGAAGATGATAGTAAATGCAAGGATTCATAGGCTTAGCATTTCATCAAATATAACATGTGCATGTATTAAGATCAAAACAAGCAAGCAAATAAGATATGAAAGCATATTAATTTAAGCATGAATCATTCCCCATGTTGGTTTCCCTAATCACCCATTAAACCCTAGCTAAGAGACTACTCACTCATTATCATGTTGATCATGCTAGAAAAGTTGTCAATCATACTAACATAATGAAACATGATGAATAAATGAAAGTAATTAACAATAATTAAAAGGGATTAAGAGATTATACCTACTAATGATTCCAATAATAAAGCAAGAATAATAGAAGTACTTGAATCCTAGATTGAGAGGTTGTCAATCTCCCAATAATAACCCAAATAATCTTCAATTACCCAAAATAAAGGAAGAACAAGAGAGAGATTAAAGAACTAAAACTTGGATTAAAACTTGATTAATACTTGATTAATACTTGATTACAATATTAAAGAGAGATTTGATTGATATTAACTACACTAATTATTGATAAGAAGAACATGCTCCTCTAATTAGCCTAATGGGGTATTTATAGTGAAAATTAGGGAGGATGCATTAGGGTTAACTAAGGGCTAAACTAGTAATTACACTTTTAAGTTGAGCAAGGAAAAGCCGGTATTTTCCGAGAGAAGGGCTTCTCTTTTCGTAGCTTGAAGAATGAAAAACGTCCGCATCTTGAAATCCGTTCGGATCGTAGTCGGGACGGCCGGACTGGTGAGGAATCCGAGCGGATTCAAGAGAGGGACGCTCGGATTGTCTTTGGGGAATCCGAGCGGATTCCAAGGTGGGACGCTCGGATTGGGCTGGACGGACGGATTTGGTACAATCCGTTCGGATTGTTGGCCAGCAATTCTTCTTCTTTTTCTTCCCTTTTCTTCATAAATTCCTTGGGGATTTCCTCGGGGACTCAAGGATCCTTTTCTCAACATTGCTCTTCTACTATGATATGTACAAAGGCCTTCTAGTCTTGTCTCTCCTTGATGCTTGGTCATTGAATACAATCAATTTAGCCTCGTTTTGCCACGAAAATGCAAGATTCTTACTCCTTTCCTACCAAGGGATCAAAATCTCAAAGAATATGCAAAACAAAGAACTAAAGATAAGAAATGACCCAAATAGGTACTAAAAAGCATGGAAACAATGGTAATTCGGGGGCTAAATATGCGCCAATTATGGTCACATCACGTAGCTGTCTGAACTCCCACTTCGTCCTGATTATCCTCCAGTTCTCATTTGTCTACTTCATCTGTCTTCTGGATAGAAGGTTCTAGAATATGTATGATAGGAATGCTGGATAGTTCTGTTGGCTTGAACGTTGCCCCCAGAGTTGCTAAGGCATCTGCTTCCACATTCTGCTCCCTGGGAATCTGCTTGAGCTTACAAGTTTTGAATTTCTGTTTTAGCTCTTTTGCTATTTTTAAGTATGCAATCATCTTTGAATCTCTAGCTACAAACTCATCATTCACGTGGTTGACTATTAGTAGAGAGACTGAATATGTGCAGGTGCCTGACCCCTAATTCCAGAGCTAGCTGCATTCCTAATATCAAGGCCTCGTATTCTGTCTAGTTATTAGTTGCCTTAAATTCACATCTTACTGCTTGTGCTATCAGATCTCCTTGTGGTGACCGTATGATCAACCCTACACCTGCCCCCCTTTGGTTGGAGGCTCCATCAATATGCATCTGCCAGACCTCTGCCTCCCCGTTCCCCTCTATGGTGAGGATTTCCTCATCTGCCAGATTTTGGATGGCTGGGCTGAAGTCTGACACAAAGTCTGCTAGTGCTTGCGATTTGATTGCTGTCCTAGGTTCATACTGGATATCATACCCACTAAGGTGTACGGACCACTTCGACATTCTGCCTGACAGTTCAGGCTTCCTCATGATATATTTCAGCGGGTAATTGGTCATAACATGTATGGTGTGGGATTCAAAATAAGGGCGCAGCTTGTAAGATGCTACTACTAGTGCTAATACTAATTTTTTCGAGAGATGTGTACCCGGTCTCTGCCGGTAGCAGAGACTTGATCACGTAGTATACTGGCTTCTGTTCCTTTTCCTGCTCTCTGACTAGAACAGCACTTACAGCCACCTCTGTGACGGCTAGGTAGAGGAACAATGGTTCTCCTGGTTCCGGTTTCGACATCAATAGCGGGCTGCTGAGATAGTGTTTCAGCTCTCTAAATGATTGCTCGTATTCTGCAGTCCACTCAAACTTCTGACTCTTTCTTATTACATCATAGAACAGCCTGCACTTGTCGGATGATCTTGAGATGAACCTGCTCAGGGCTGCTACCTTACCAGCTAGCCTTTGAACGTCTTTAGGCTTTTCAGGTGACTCTAATTGTAAAACGGCTTTGATCTGCTCGATGCTGGCTTCTACCCCTCTTTGAGTTACAATATAGCCTAAGAATTTGCCAGAGGATACCCCGAAGGTACACTTAGATGGATTTAACTTCATTTTGTCTCGCCTCGTGGTCTTTGAATGTCTCTGCCAGGTGCCGCATATGATCTTTGGCTTTTTCTGACTTTACCACCATGTCATCAATATACACCTCCATAGTTCTTCCTATTTACTCCTTAAACATGCGGTTGACCAGCCTCTGGTATGTGGAGCCTGCATTCTTTAGGCCGAAGGGCATAACATTGTAACAATATATTCCTCTTTCAGACATGAATGCCGTCTTCTCTTGATCTGCAGGATCCATCTTGATCTGATTGTAGCCACTCCATGCGTCCAGAAATGTCAGCATTTCATGCCCAGCTGTTGCATCCACCATTGCATCGATATGAGGCAGGGGGAAGGGATCTTTAGGTCATGCTTTGTTGAGGTCGGTAAAGTCCACACATACTCTCCATTTTCCATTCTTCTTAGGCACCACTACTACGTTAGACAACCACTCTGGGTACTTTACTTCTCTTATTTTCTTTGCTGCCAGGAGGCTATCTACCTCTTAGTTGATTACCTTATTTCTTTCTGCTGCAAACTTTCTTCTTCTCTGTTGGACGAGCTTACACTTTGGGTCCACACCGAGCTTATGCGTTATGATGGACGGATTTATCCCTATCATGTCGTCGTGTGACCGTGCAAAACAGTCCATGTTATGCTGCAGAAATTCGATTAATTGTTGTCTCAAGCTTCCTGTACATCCAGCTCCAATTAGCACAGTTCTTTCTGGGTGCAGGTTGTCCAGGTTAATTTGATCCAGCTCTTCTGCTGGGAGCTCGATGTATTCGTCCTGGACAGGCTGTTTCTGTAATTGCTATGCGGGAGGGCTGGCAGTGCACTTTAGTGCCTTCTTATAGCAGCCTCTAGCTTCCTCCTGATCTCCTCTTATTGTCTCTACTCCCCATGGTGTGGGGAATTTTATGCATTGATGATACGCTGAGGGGACCGCTTTCATTTGGTGCAGCCAGGATCTTCCCAGAATGACGTTATAGGTGAAGGGTCCACCTATGACCAGATACCTGATTTGCTTGTTGACCCCTCCTATATAGGTTGGGATGACTATCTCGCCTAGTAAGTTGGTTGTCTCCCCGCTGAGGCCTACCAGCGGGATGGTTTTCTTCTGCAAATCCTTCTCGCTGAATCCCATATTTTCTATAGTTTTCAGCATGACTAGATTCACCGAGCTGCCTGTATCTACCAAGACCTTTCTAACTGTGCAGTTAGCCATTGACAGGGTGATTCTGAGTGCATCATGATGTTCTCGTTCGTCGTATGTGTCTTCTTCATCAAAGGTGACAGCTGGTAAATCACTGTGAGAAATTCTGCAAGAATTTGCTCTATCTCCTTTAGTACCGGTGGCATGCCTCTTAGCTGCCGAGTATGTTAGCCCACTTATATCTGAGCCGCCTGTTATCACGTTTATGATCTTGGTGCATATGGGTGGATTTGCAGGCTTCGCGGAGCCTACCTTATCCTGCTGCTTGCCCCCACGTGGTAATAGATGGCTCAGTTCACCTTGTTCGTACAGGCGCTTGATCTCTCTTCGTAGTGTGTAACAGTCTTCAGTGTTATGCCCAATATCACGATGGAATTCACACTTCTTCTTTCTATCTTTTCGCCATGCCTGCTCTTCTACTGGTGGCTTGGGCCACCTTACCCTGTCTCCCATCTCCCTGAGTGCTTTCAGGATTCCTCCGGTACCTGTAGTGAATCCATACTCTGCCAGAGTAGGGAGTTGCTGATTTTCTTCGATTCCGTTGACTCCCCTTCCATATGGCCTATATCTCTCATCCTTTTCTTTGGTGGTTTGCTTTCTTCCGATTTTTCCATGGCCGAGGTACTAGAAACACTTGGTGTATTAGGTAGACCGCTCTCGGCTAGGATGTCCTCCTCCGGTCGATTCGGCACCGCTGCCTTCTCTTTAGATCGTCAAGCTATGGCAAGGATGCATAGTTAGCTGCTTATATAAGGCAGAATCATGGCGGAGGCCCCTCCTGAAGGCTTCTACTGCTGTCAAAACATCACATTCTCGTACTGCCACCTTTTCATCGTTGAATCTGGTGTTGTATTCTCTGATGGTTTCTCCTGCCCGGACGATTCTCGTATAGATCCCCCGCATGCTTTTGTGGCTTCCTCGTCGCTTGCAAACTGTTCGGGTGAATGCGTTCACCAATTCAAGCAAATGTGGATATCGACCTATTGGGTAGACTCACAAACCATCGAAGTGCCGGCCCCGTTAAGGTGGATCCAAATCCTTTGCACATGCAGGCCTCTTTTACATGCCCTACGGCTGTTACTGTCATCATCTTCTGCTTGTACTGGCTTATATGGTCAAAGGGATCTGCTATTGCGTCAAAGAGAGGCATAGTTGGACTTGTGAATCCCTTTGGCATAGCTGTGATGGATATGGCGTCCATGAATGGCGAGTCGGCATAACTGTCAGGTGTTGCTTTCTCAAGTGGGGGAGGCAGTCCTGGAACCCTACTTAGCATCTTTCTCAACTCTAAGTACTGCTGATTTGTTATGCTACCCGAATCCGGGGTCTGCCTGTCAGCTGCTTGTTGATTCAATATGTTGCCTCCTGAGCCAAACTCTTGAAGGTTTTGAAGTTTCCCAGCGGCTAGGGGGGTTGAAGTAACGATCGTTCCCTGCTGCCAGTTTACTTGCTGGTTCCACTCGGATCCTGCTCCAGGTGTCTGGTCAATTGCTGCGGAATTGCCGACAGAGGTGCCACCTGTTCGTGCTTCCACACGGCTGGCTGCCGGCCACTTATCCAGTGTGAGGTATCCTAGTCCTTGTGGAGTTATTCTTCCATCTGATGGTGTTGTAGCTAGATCCAACCTTGTTACCAGTTCAGCTGGTATCTGCCGAAGTGGATTCCTGCCGCCTGATGCCCCCTGTGTCAGATCTACTTGCTGGGATCTTCCTTCGCCTGCCCTACTTACTGGGGTGTGATACGTGCATTTTATATAGTCTTTTTAGGACTTTTTATGCACGTATTTCTATGCTATTATCGTAGTTTATGCTACAAAATGCCCCGAATATGCTACTTTGATGTGTTTTGCTCTATTTGCAGGAATGGACCAGAAAGTAGTGAAACCGAGCCTTTTATCGTCCGTTTTGCATGCATTTGGAGGAAGAGTGAATTTGGAGCGGAAATATAGCTGTCTTGGGATGCGTGAAGCCATTTCGGGAGCTAAAAGACAAGTCAAAGCTGAAGCTAACGAGAATTATGAGTTGCCGAAGTCAAAGTCCCTCGATCGAGTACATCTCTGGTCAATCGAGTGCTTTTGTTAGGAATAATAAGTCGATCGAATACTTTTCTTAGTCGGTCGAGTAGTTTGAGCCAGGATTTGCTCGATCGAGTAGTTTAAAACAACTCGATCGAGTGGATTCTATTACGGGCTTGGGCTTTTTGTTTTATTTCAGCATTAGGTTTAATAAACTCGTCTCCTCTATAAATAGGACGGCCATAGAACATGTTTAGGGGGGATCGCACGTTACTTTTCCTCTATTACTGTTTCTGCTACTTTTTTCATTCCTAATTTCCGGATTTATTTCTGTAACTTTTCTTTTCCTTCACTCTCTTTAATTAATGTTTATTACTCTTTTCCTTGTTCTTTCTTATTTAATTATGTCTAGCTAAATTTCTCTGCTAGGATTAGGGTAGTCAATGGACTATTGTTAATTGCTAATTAGGTTTATAGATCTGTCGTTGTAGTTATGTCTATGTTGTTAATCGCTGCCTTAACTGTATATTGCTAGTTGATTCGAAGCAATTAGCCTATTAAACCTTGGTAAGCCTTGACCTAGACCGAAAGGTTGGAAGGGGTGAGACCCGCAGTGAACAATAGGATGCTTTAGTGAGGACGAAAGTTAAGTTAATAGCATTTTAGGGCGAATTGAGACCGAAAGGAGATATTCGTTGCCCCTTAGACCGACACATCGACTGATCTGTAACCTTAACTGCGATTGTCTAACGTTCATTGATGACCCGACATCCTAGTTCCCTTCTCTTACTGTTAATTTCTCTTATCTTTATTTCTCTCGCCTTAGTCACTTTAGTTTAGTCAAAACAACCAAATCCCCCACATTGTGACATTAGACAGATAGAGTAGACAAGTGAATAGTGACCGCCTCCCTGTGGAGATCGACCCTACTTACCGCTGACTTCTGTTAGTGTAGCTAGGTATTTATTTTTGGTACATAACGACCGTATCAAATTTTAGCGCCGTTGCCGGGGAGGCAACTATTTATTTACTTGTTTAATTTCGTCTGTTTTTAGCCTCAGGGGATTTTTTTCTTGAGGCCGTTCTTATCTTTTTCCCTGACTGCTGTTTTGATAGGCCCTACAGGTCCTACCTAGACAGTTCTAGGTGAAAGACCGTCAAAGGGAAGGCTTGAGTACCTTTGACCCATCACCTATGTCCCATTATATGGCGCAACAGGTGATTTACTGCGAGAGATGTGGTGCTGCTGAGCACAATGCAGTTTTTTGTATGGAAGAAAATGACGCGGTCTGCGAGTTCAGGCTTTGGGGACGAGCTAGCCATTCCTCTGTAGTTGTGCCGCCGCATCTACCCTATCAGCGAGGTTATCAAGAGCCTCCGTTTGTCTGGCCACCGCAACAACAAGATCCTCCTGATATACGGAAAGAAGAGATTGCGGAGCTGAAATCTTTGTTGGAGACACTTGCATCCAAAAGGCAAGAATGTGATAGACGTATGGATGCTCAACTCATTGAGCTAGAGTCTGAAATTGCTCAGTTAGCTGCTGAGTCGGATAGTAGGCAACCAAAAGAGGTATACCTTACCGAGAGCGGTTTTTCCCATGAAGAAACCGTGTTGCCCAATGCTGAGGATGATTTTTATGACTCGGATTACGAAGTTCTATCATATTTCAATGCCTTACACGAGGATTTCAGCACTGTACAGGAAGAATCACTCGATCGAGTGACTTATATTAGTCGATCGAGTGAATTTCCAGAAAAAGCATTCGATCGAGCGGTTCAAAGAACTCGATCGAGCGAAAATCAGGAAGGAAGTTCTCGATCGAGTAGTAATTCTACTCAATCGAGTAGTCTGGCCAGCGAGAGCATTTATTCGTCATGTGGGTTCATTTTCGATGACGATTTTTATAAAGATAATGGATACGGTGAATCTCCCCTTTTCAAAGCCGAGTTGGATGCACTTGAGGCTGCGATTTATGGGGTGAAATCCACTGAGGAGGGTGACAAGGAAGCAGCTGAGTCAGTAATTGCTCCTAGCACGGAAGAGGTAATAAATTTCTTTATCTATGATTCCATCGTTGTGAGCAACCAACCCGAGGTAGTAAATGATAATTCTATTATTGTTTGTTTGAACAGTACAATGCCTCATTTTACTCATGCTTCGTATTTCAATAATATACCCTCTCCCAAATGGTTAATTAATTTAATTGTCTTTCACCGTACTTGTCATCTTGAAATTGTTAATCTGAAACGGGGCCCTTATTTATCGTCAATTGCTCCGGCGCTCCTTTATTATGTGGATAAATTTAGGAGCTCTCATAGGAAAGTTGTTAGACTTAAACAGTTGAACATTTTTATTTCCTATATTTTTATTCCATTGTGGTGCTACTTACATTTTTGTGTAGCACATGCGCAGCTGTTTGATCGGTTGCTGCGCGCTTTGAGCTGTTTTGACCAAGCTAATTAAGAGAGGCTCGAAGAAAAAGAAGGTCGAGTTGGGACCTATCTGAAGCTAGCGCTACCCGGGAGGCAACCCGGAGATTTATTTTTAATTGTTTTTCAAACATTGCATTCTATTTCAGTTTTAGTTGTAATAAATGGTCTTCGTACCATAGACTATTTCAGTTTTGCTTGTTTTGTTAGTTTTGCGGGCTGTGTTTATTGCGTTTTGCAGGAACATACTAAGGATGACTCGATCGAGTACTTTTTGTACTCGATCGAGAGCTTTTGCTGCTGGTTTACTCGATCGATTACTTTCATTCCACTCGATCGAGTACCTGCAAAGAGAGAACAACTCGATCGACCACTATTCTTCCCGATCGAGCTGTTTTGGATGCCCTTTGACTTGGATTCGCTTCCTGTGATGATATTCGGGCTATTTAGCGACCTCCCACGTTGCTGGCTGGTTTGGGGAGGTCCCTTATTCGCGTAATCTTGTAAGCTTTCCGCATTTACTCTCTTTCTCTTTTAGTTTGCATTTCCTTTCCATGTTTTGGTACAATGAGGGCATTGTACGGTTTGGTTTGGGGAGGTTATGCATCCATATCTGTGTCTGCATCGTGTTTTTATTGCATTTCTGTTATCACGTTTAATTTCTGTATGCATTGGTGTTTATTTCTATAAAAATTCAAAATCTTATAAAAATTTCAAAAATTCAAAAAATTTCACGTTTATTTTAGCATATAGGTTGAGTCGGAACGGTAGATTTCAATGATGAAATTGCACTGCATTTGTCTTTTTGCTTAAGCCTTGCATTGAACTATATATTCTTTTAGCTTTGTCTTTTGCATATCTACGAGTTTATGTTAAAATATAGCTGAACGAATAGACTTGACCTGAACTTTTGGCAAGCTACTTATAATTTCTAAGGAATTAGAGCCGTATAAACTGGTGTCATTTGTGACCAGTTTCATGTAGGATTGTGAGTAGTTACTCCTTGCATATCATGTATCATTAATTTGCACGAATATGAAATTCAATTGCTTTTTGCCTTCATACATTCGGGTTAGTGGTTGGTGTCACATGCAGGGAGTTGCTTACAATTTCCCTTTCTTTCATTTTTACCCATTTAACTCCACATTAGCCAAATTTGCCTGTTGACCCTTAACTACATCCCAAATTTAGCCTGCCTTGTCAAGCTAGTTTAGTGTATGTTTTTGCGGTATATATTTCATTATGCCAAGTTTGGCTTGTACCTGTTGATTCGGAGTTGGTAATTTATGAAGAAAAGGAGGTTGATGAAAAAAACGTGAAAAATGAAAAAAAAAAAAAGAGAATTCGAAAAAAAAAACAGAAAAAGAAAAAAAAAACGAAAAAAGACGTGATGAAAAGAATGAGAAAAAGAAGAAGATGTTGATTGGTTAATGGTTCCACTCCTATGCTTTATTTACATTTATTGAGGAGTATCTTCAGTTCGGTTTGGTGAGTTTGTGCCAAGTGAAGGGCGCTTATGCTTATTTCATAATTGAGTTGGAAATGGATGTTGTCATATGGTTTTGTTTAGGTACTAGCTTGATCACCTATACCTCCACATTCCCATAAATGTTTTGCCTTTTCTTACCCATTGCCTCACTTTACCATATTTTTGTAAGCCCTCGGCTGTGACAGGACCTTGTTTGGTTGGAATGTGTGTACGGTAGCTAGAATTGTCTATCATATTAGTTGCATGCATGTTTATGTAGGTTGTAGTTTAGGTGAGCGGCTATATTTCTTTCTCTCTTACATATATATGTTCACCCTTTGCTTCATGAGAGAAGAGTGACCTGTGAGAGTCCATTATTAAAGGTCTTGCAAGGTCGACGGTTCAGCTTTATTATAAACATCTTACAACTCGTTTGCATTTGACTGTTCGCTATAAGTGTTAGTTTGCTTGCATTAAATTGGTTTAAGTGGGCATTTGTAGCTAGCTCTGAGTATCTTTTCCGTTCCATTAGTTTGCATTTAGTTTACTCGAGGACGAGTAAAGGTTTGGTTTGGGGAGATTTGATACGTGCATTTTATATAGTCTTTTTAGGCGTTTTTATGCACGTATTTCTATGCTATTATCGTAGTTTATGCTACGAAATGCCCCGAATATGCTACTTTGGTGTGTTTTGCTTTATTTGCAGGAATGGACCAGAAAGTAGTGAAATCGAGCCTTTTATCATCCGTTTTGCATGCATTTGGAGGAAGAGTGAATTTGGAGCGGAAATATAGCTGTCTTGGGATGCGTGAAGCCATTTCGGGAGCTAAAAGACAAGTCAAAGCTGAAACTAACGAGAATTATGAGCTGCTGAAGTCAAAGTCGCTCGATCGAGTACATCTCTGGTCGATCGAGTGCTTCTGTTAGGAATAATAAGTCGATCGAGTACTTTTCTTAGTCGATCGAGTAGTTTGAGCCAGGATTTGCTCGATCGAGTAGTTTAAAACCACTCGATCGAGTGGATTCTCTTACGGGCTTGGGCTTTTTGTTTTATTTCAGCATTAGGTTTAATAAACTCGTCTCCTCTATAAATAGGACGACGATAGAACATGTTTAGGGGGGATCGCACGTTACTTTTCCTCTGTTACTGTTTCTGCTACTTTGTTCATTCCTAATTTCCGGATTTATTTCTATAACTTTTATTTTCCTTCACTCTCTTTAATTAATGTTTATTAATCTTTTCCTTGTTCTTGCTTATTTAATTATGTCTAGCTAAATTTCTCTGCTAGGATTAGGGTAGTCAATGGACTGTTGTTAATTGCTAATTAGGTTTATAGATCTGTCGTTGTAGTTATGTCTATGTTGTTACTCGCTGCCTTAACTATATCTTGCTAGTTGATTCGAAGCAATTAGCCTATTTAACCTTGGTAAGCCTTGACCTAGACCGAAAGGTTGGAAGGGGTGAGACCCGCAGTGAACAATAGGATGCCTTAGTGAGGGCGAAAGTTACGCTAGTAGCATTTTAGGGCGAATTGAGACCAAAAGGAGATATTCGTTGCCCCTTAGACCGACACATCGACTGATCTGTAACCTTAACTGCGATTGACTGACGTTCATTGATGACCCGACATCCTAGTTCCCTTCTCTTACTGTTAATTTCTCTTATCTTTATTTCTCTCGCCTTAGTCTCTTTAGTTTAGTCAAAACAACCAAAACCCCCACATTGTGACATTAGACAGATAGAGTAGACAAGTGAATAGTGACCGCCTCCCTGTGGAGATCGACCCTACTTACCGCTGACTTCTGTTAGTAGTAGCTAGGTATTTATTTTTGGTACATAACGAACGTATCAAATTTTAGCGCCGTTGCCGGGGAGGCAACTATTTATTTACTTGTTTAATTTCGTCTGTTTTTAGCCTCAGGGGATTTTTTCCTTGAGGCCGTTCTTATCTTTTTCCTTGAGTGCTGTTTTGATAGGCCTACAGGTCCTACCTAGACAGTTCTAGGTGAAAGACCGTCAAAGGGAAGGCTTGAGTACCTTTGAACCATCACCTATGTCCCATTATATGGCGCAGCAGGTGATTTACTGCGGGAGATGTGGTGCTGCTGAGCAAAATGCAGTTTTTTGTATGGCAGAAAATGACACGGTCTACGAGTTCAGGCTTTGGGGACGAGGTAGCCATTCCTCTGTAGTTGTGCCGCCGCATCTACCCTATCAGCGAGGTTATCAAGAGCCTCCGTTTGTCTGGCCACCGCAACAACAAGATCCTCCTGATATACAGAAAGAAGAGATTGCGGAGCTGAAATCTTTGTTGGAGACACTTGCATCCAAAAGGCAAGAATGTGATAGGCGTATGGATGCTCAACTCATTGAGCTAGAGTCTGAAATTTCTCAGTTAGCTGCTGATTCGGATAGTAGGCAACCAAAAGAGGTATACCTTACCGAGAGCGGTTTTTCCCATGAAGAAACCGTGTTGCCCAATGCTGAGGATGATTTTTATGACTCGGATTACGAAGTTCTATCATATTTCAATGCCTTACACGAGGAACTCAGCACTGTACAGGAAGAATCACTCGATCGAGTGACTTATATTAGTCGATCGAGTGAATTTCCAGAAAAAGCATTCGATCGAGCGGTTCAAAGAATTCGATATTAACATACTCTAGGGTCCTTAACACAATTACATTACATATTAAAGTAACAAAATCTAATCTTTTCACTACTAACCCTAATTTCGAAATTTAGGAATTTTGGGTAAAAAATAGTGTATAAATTTTATATTTGGTCTCAATAATGTTATCTAAGGTCAATTACTAACATAAATTCATAAATTACTAGTAAATATAAGGTATAAAGTCCAGAACTTTCACCTAAATCTAGCAAAAATCAAAGTTGAGAAAAGATAAGGAAAGGGATATTACCTTGAGTATGGAGTACACGGGTACACTCGATACTCAAGGTATGAATGCATTAGATTATGAAGAATGAAGAACGAAAAGGGGATAATGCACTACTACAGATACAGGCTATAACAACGGTTAATAATCGTTGTTATATAAAAAAGGGGACGTTGTTAAAGGTTTTAACAACGGTTGGTTTCTCTAAGAAACCCGTTGTGAAAACTATTAACAACGGTTAAAAACCGTTGTCGTTACGAGACATTCGTTGTGGAAACTGTGACTAATTTTTGGTGGGAAAGTTATAACAACGTTTACAATAGAAAAAACCGTTGTTATAACTAAAGACAACGGTTTTTTTTTAAAAAATAACCGTTGTTGTTGATTTTAAAAATAAATAAATAAATAAAATAAATATTACTAGATGCATGCATTATTACTGCCCCTTAGCTTATGCTTCCGATGCATGCATTATTACTGCCAAATTCCTGCATATGAAAGGACACAATATATGGAATGCGAAGGGTTATAAGATTTGAAGCAGGATATGGCACAACTTCCTAAACATATTAATTAAAAAACAACTTAAAAGACACATTACTAAGTATAAATTCATTCCACTATCTTAACCAATCCATTATATCACTATCTCCACCCTAAACTCCAAACCTTAAATCTTTAAAACCTAATAAACTCCAAACTTTCTTCAATTATGAATGATACCATTCGTTTTACATGCATTATGACCGAGTACAACAAACGTTTGATACGCCGTTTGCAGGAAATCGAGAGGAAGTACAAGCTCTACCTTGAGGAAGCTCGGATTGCACTCAAGGACGCAAAAAAAATGGCTTGTTAGAGCCGAAGATAATGCAGCTATATGACGATATTGCATCTGCGGAACGAAACCTCCAAATAGCAAAGGAGGAGAGGATGAATATCATAGAAGAGAATGCATCCCTATATGAACATCTAAAAATTGTATTTTTAGCAATACATTAAGTTTATGTATATATATCAATTAATTAAGTTTATGCATTCCTCTCCATCATCTTCTTTGTTTTATTTTATTTAATTTGTTTTACTAATAAACGCAGAAAAACTAATTAAGCGAATAATATTTAGAGAAAGAACAATGACAGAGAAAAACACATGCAAATAAAATAATTAGAGAAAGAACAATAATGATATAGATGACAAAACCTAAAACCATAAAGCGATAGATATTTACCTTATAATTAAAGAAAGAAAGAGACGATGACAACAACAGTGACGGAGATGATAAAGCGACGATGAGAAAGATACGATGGGAAAGAGTGTGTTTGTGTGTTTGTGTTTGTGTTTGTGTTTGTGTTTGTGTTTGTGTTTGTGTTTGTGTTTGTGTTTGTGTTTGTGTTTGTGTTTGTGTTTGTGTTTGTGTTTGTGTTTGTGTTTGTGTTTGTGTTTGTGTTTGTGTTTGTGTTTGTGTTTGTGTTTGTGTTTGTGTTTGTGTTTGTGTTTGTGTTTGTGTTTGTGTTTGTGTTTGTGTTTGTGTTTGTGTTTGTGTTTGGGTTTGGGTTTGGGTTTGGGTTTGGGTTTGGGTTTGGGTTTGTGTTTGTGTTTGTGTTTGTGTTTGTGTTTGTGTTTGTGTTTGTGTTTGTGTTTGTGTTTGTGTTTGTGTTTGTGTTTGTGTTTGTGTTTGTGTTTGTGTTTGTGTTTGTGTTTGTGTTTGTGTTTGTGTTTGTGTTTGTGTTTGTGTTTGTGTTTGTGTTTGTGTTTGTGGCTGTAGCTGATCTGTGTTTGTGTGGTATATAATGTGGTATAAGTATTGATAACGGTTATTACACATAAACCCGTTGTCATGAGATAATATATTAACAACGGTTCCTTTGAAAACCGCTGTTAAAAAGTATTAACAACGGGTTTTATTATAACCGTTGTAATTACTTTTCACTAATTTTGCGCCAAATTATTAACAACGGTTATAATGTATTACAGAGTAAACTATTGTTATTAGTTTTTATATTAACAACGGTTGTGGAAGTTTGACCCGTTGTTAAAACCAATAACAACGGTTAACAACACATAACTGTTGTAATTAAGTTTAGTAAAATTCGTGCCATCCATTCTACAACATCTTATGCTGATTTTCGTGAATAAGCGTTGTTAAAGGGCCGTTGTGGTTGCCTGGATTTGTAGTAGTGATGGCATATGTATACATCATGATTTCATGATTAAAGGTTTCCCAGACCGTACTCGGCCGAGTACAGGGCACTCGGTTGAGTGTCCAGAAATGCAGATTATAGTAGACTCTGCCTATGACGCACTCGGTCGAGTACATGGGTACACTCGATCGGCTGCTCCTCACTCGGTCGAGTACTCTTCCTGGCTCGGTCGAGTTGTAACACCCCGTATTAAACTCACCATCGTTATCCATAATTAGAGTAATTAAGTATGATTAGATGGTGATTAATCTTCCTATAGAAAGCCAAACTTTCGATAGGCGTATTGGTTAAGTTACGACTTCGTAGAGCAAGCAAACTGAAACGGCATGGTTTACCCGAGTCAAATAGGGAATTATGTTATAAACTCGTACCTGCCATAGCCGTTTGCAATAAAGTGACTAGTAAGATCAATCATCCACTTTAGCATGTTAGTTTTATGCAAAACCCGTATACGTACAAAAATTGGCTTCTTAAAACGCTCCGAAAATGATCATCCGGACTCTGATTGATGCATTTCAAACAAAAATTCTAAGGTCCACCGGGTGTACAAGAATATCGTACACCCTAGCCAATGAGATGCCTTAGTTTTTATTTTATTAAGATTATGTGCTATTATTTATGGAAAATTTATTCAATTCTTATATTCTCATTGGGTAGGGTGTACGATGACATGGTACACCCGGTGTACGCAAGAATTTTTCCATTTCAAAAGCCTATATTTATTACTTTTTCGAGCCCGTCGCAATGGTAATAATTTTAGCTGATAATAATAAAAAAACATGACCGTTTTGGGAGGATTAGATTCGTGATATGATCCCACTTACCAACATTCTTCTTGATAATCCACTTGCTCGCTACAACCTTCACCCACTTGATCAATCTACCTTCACTCACTTGATCAACTTGCTAACAACTTACTAATAATGATATTCAATAATGCATTAGAATATTGCCATCCTTTTTCCTATAAATAGGTGTAAGAATCAAGCTTTAGAATGCAAAAGATCATATATCTCTAAAAATCTCTAAACTTCTAGTATTACTCTACTAATAATTTCTACATAAAAACGAAGAAGAGAAAGAAGAAGAATTAGGTTATTATTACTTTGATTCAAGCCTAGAGGTTATTATCATTCCATATTTCTTATTATTCCAATCACCGAATCACTTTCCAAAACACGATAACCTAATCTTTCTCTTAACCTCCTTAATCTTACAAAACTTGTTTATGTTAATTATATTTATTATGCTTAAATTTGGGTTCCATATTCTTGTTTGATTATTAAAAATAAATTAGAAATATTAGACCACTAAATTTATTTATATATGTTAAAATACGTATTCATTTACTTTATTCGCAAATGAGTAAATAATTCAGTTATTTATGACACACTTTATAATTTGCTCATTAACATGATATATAAATCACAATTTAAATTATCGTTTATTGTATATTTTCAATTTTTTTTTTTGGAAAATTATCATTTCATTTCTTTGAAAAAGAAAAGAAATTACATTTGCAAAACTATCCAATAAACAACTCATAAAACTAAATAAAGAGAACTAGACTCTCTAAGCTTTAACCATTTAAGCTATCTATTACAAGAGAGGAAAAAGACCCATGATTTCTCATGAGCATTCTAACCGAGATCAGAAACTTGATCTTGCTAACCAAAGTGGGAACAAAGAGTTGAGTTTGAGAAAAGACTCTATGATTTCTTTCAGTCCAAAGGAAGGGAACAACTGCTGCAACAGAAATCTGGAACCATTGCTTTTTCCACCTAGCCATCTGAGTTGCAACTAGTGAAGAGAGCTCGTGCTGCAGACTTGATCTAAGTCTATCAATGTGCATCCACTTCAGAATGGAGGACCAAACTTGTTATGAAATTGTATAGGAAAAAAAAACAGATGCTCATGTGTCTCTTCTTGCCTCTCACACAGACTACATCTGTTAGCTAGAGAGAACCCTCTCTTATGTAGATTATTAACGGTTGTTAGCTACCCCTGTACTGCCATAGAGGTAATAATACTATGACTAGACAAAATACCAGAATGACATAGACCAGCAACCCAATCCCCAACTGAAATAGGTTGTCTGAAGAACAAATAGAGGTGCTTAACTAAAATTTTGGACCCTGCACAGTGCACACCAGATATGTAAATGATATTGAGCTTGCTGAACAGATCCTGAAAGAGAGACAAAAGTGTCCCTAACCTTGAGTATGTCTTTGATACTGGAAGGGAACTGCTCTTTTGGTGAAACAGACCAAATGCCCTCCTGCTTCAGAACATACAACTTGACCCAATTTGCCCATAAACCAGAGACGGGGACTAAAGGCTTCCAGACCCACTTCATGAGTAAGGCCTGGTTCCAGGAGAGGATATCTTTGCTATTAAAACCTTCATTCTCCCAAGGAGCACAAATTTTAGACCAACTCTTGAATACCATTCTTCTTTCACCATCAGGTATATGCCAAAAAAAATCCTTACACAATTTGTTAATAATGTAAATGACCTCCATGAGAAGAAGAGTACTAGAACACCAGAAATTATCCAAGCCAAAAACCACAGAATTGATAAGCTGTGCTCTGCCAGCATAAGAGAGGGTATGTGATGACCAATGGTGAATGCCTATCTGAATCTTAGTTATCAAAGAGTCAAACATGGAAACCTTTATCTTTGAAGTAGTAAGAGGGATACCTAAGTATCTAAAAGGGAACTGACCCAAGGAAAAGCCAGTAACATCAATAATTCCCTGGACAATATTAGGAGAGACCCCACCAAAGTAAATATTAATTTTATGAATGTTAGCATGCAAGCCTGAGACAAGAGCAAACTGAGAGAGTGCATTATTTACAGCAGTGACAGAAGGCACATCCCCTTTTATAAATATCATCAAGCCATCTGCAAATATTAAGTGAGTGAGGCTAAGCCTACTGCATTTAGGATGATAGGAAACCTGAGGTTGTGAGAAAATTCTTCTGAGGGATCTAGATAAAATCTCCATACTGAGGACAAAAAGGTAAGGAGAGAGAGGATCTCCTTGCCTAATGCCACTTTTCCCAGGGAAAAAAACCAGAGATAGCTCCATTGATCTTAAAAGAGTACCAAGTATTAGTGATGCAACCCATAATCCATTTTGAAAATAAAGGAGGGAACCCCAAGACCTGAAGCATATGAGATACAAATTCCCTTTGTATAGAATCAAAATATTTCCTAATGTCTACTTTAATTAGACATCTAGGAGAAATGTTACCTCTACTATAACCTTTGACAAGGGCTTGGGAGAGCATGATATTTTCAAAGATACACCTCCCCTTCACAAAGGCTGCCTAGTCATTGCCAACAATAGAAGGAAGAACATGTTGAAGTCCATTAGCCAGTATTTTGCTTATGGTTTTGTAGAAAACAGTACAACATGAGATAGGCCTGTAATCCAAGACCGAGTCAGCAATCTTCTTCTTAGGGATAAGAGAGATAAGGGTAGAGTTGGCTTGCTGATGTGACTCCTATTTACGCACATTTAGTCCCCTAACTAGCATAGTTCCTATGCCTTTTAGTGAGTATTAGGGTCGTTTCTTGTCCTTAGCTTCCTATTGTGCATATTCTATGAGGTTTGGTGTCTCTTGTAGGAGAGGAGTACTAACCTTGCCCAAACGGAGTAAAACGAAGCTAAATTGATAACATCCAATGACCAAGCATTGAAGAGGAGACCAACACTAAAGGCCCAAGTTAATAAAACAAGTAATTGGGCAATGACGAAGGATCTCCATGACCTATGAAGGACCCCCAAAACTTGTTGGGCAAGAATGACGAGAAGAGAGCCATTATAAGAGGAATTTGCTTGTAACCTAACTAAGAGTTGATTTTTTGGCTCTAAAACTATGATAGATGAAACGGCGTCGAAAAATCAAGTGGTCTAGGCTTTTGAATGACTCCAATAGGAGTCCGGATGAGGAAATGACGTCCGTTTTACAATCCGAGCTCAGATAGACAAGCTGACCGTCAGGACGGGTGTCCCCAGACTCAGGACGGGCGTCCTCAAGTCAGGATGGGCATTCCAAAGCCAGGACGGGTGTCCCCAAGCTTAGGACGGGCGTCCCTCAGTAAAGGATAATTATCTTCACGAAGGGAGTTCGTGCGTCCCCTTCCAGGACTTGCAAGGCGTTGGACTTCAATTAAGGGGCCTAATCGTCATTTAAGCCCTTAGTTAACCTAATCCTTGTATCAATATATATACCCTCTTTGTAATAAATTGAGGGTTAAGTTCCCTTAGAGGAGATTAAGCCCTTTTAGATTAGATTAGGAGTAGATTAGTCTTTAATCATTCCAGAAATTGCACTTTAATCTTTCCTTAATTATTTCTCAAACAATCTTAGGTCTAGCCTTGTACTTGAAGAATTCTTGGGTTTGTATTGAGGAATTAACAACTCTCCACCATTAATCAAAGGGTTTTTTCTATTGTTCTTCCATTTCCGTTCATCTCAAGTTATTTACATTTAGATCTTTTGGGTATGTATTTGAAGACTAAGTGACAAGTCTCCATCTTTATTCAAGGATTCTTCTTTATTTATGTTTATCTTTACTTTCCAAGTTGGTAACCTTCTTAATCCCTCTTTATTTACTTGTTAATCTCTTGATTTATTACCTTACTTAATCATCATGTTCATTTGTGTTATGATGTTTGACACCATTACTAGCATAATAATCATGATGTGTAGTGAGTAGTATTCTAGCTAGGGTTAGTGGGGGAATTAGGGGAGTAATCATGGGATAGATCCATGCTTAATGAGTTCACATGAATGCTTGCTTATTGTACTTTCAACTTATGCACATGTTATATTTGATGAAATGCTTGATTGACAACCTAGCATGATTTTCTTATCTTTTCAACAAGACTTGTAAGACATAAACTAACTCAAGGCTTGTTAGACCATGCATATAGTTGAATAGGGAGAACCAACTCGATGTAGGTGTTTTAAAGTTGTGACCAACTCGGCTCCGAGACCTAAGTCTCCCTAGGAATTGTAAGATATAAGCTAACTCGATTCCAACAATAATAATTGCTTGTATCTATGTGACTCATTTATGTTATCTTACCATGATTCCCCTATGATCCCATGACACCCTAATGTCTTTTACCATTTGTTTACATCCTTTCCTTTCTTGCTTGTTTTACCTTTCATTGATTTTTATTGCTTTTATTAGTTTATAACCATCAACTAGAATCAATTGTGACAAACCTAGTGCAACTACAATTAGATTGAACAATTAAAATACCCCCGTCCTTTGGGTTCAACTCCGACTTACTTGCTATGCTAGTAGTTGGATATAAATGTGTTTTGACGGCGGACAACGACCTGTCCCATTACTTGCTTAGCCATGTTTCCAGTTCTAAAGAAGTTGAACACAACAGCACAAAAGTCTCTTCAATAATGGGCCAAGTAGACTTAAAAAACCCTGAGGAAAATCCATCAATGCCAGGGCTACTATTAGAGTCAATGCTGAAAACAGCTTCTTTAATTTCCAACAGGGTGATATTTTTGGTGAGCTTTTGATGGTCATCTGGTAGAACACAACCATCTTGCCTTAAAAAATCTACATCAAGAGCAGAGATAGCTTGCTGACTGCCAAGCAAATCAGAATAATAGCCCTGAAAAAGCACTAGTGACCCCATCCTGGCCAGTGTGCAGGACACCATGCTTATCCTTTATTGAACAAATAAACTGAAGATGCCTCCTTTCAGCTATTTTGGCAAAGAAATATTTTGAGCTGTTGTCTGCATTCTGAAGATGGGTTATCTTTGCCCTTTGCTATAAGATGGAAAGTTCAATTGTTTTTAGTCTATAAAATTCCTCAATATTCTGTCTCTCCTCCTAAATAAGCATGGGGGAGAAAGGATCTTTTAGCATATTAGTTTGGCTTTCCTGAAGCTTTAATCTGGCTGCTTTAACTCTATCAGAGATCTTACTAAAATGGGAAAGGTGCAGCTTTTTAAGAGCATGTTTAACACTTTTTAGCTTTTTAAAAAGGCAAAAAATAGGACTGCCAGTTTAGAAGTCTTCCAAGCTTGTTTTATTATCTCCTCATAGTCAGGATGCCCTATCTAGCTGTTAAGGAAGCTGAATTGTTTTGTGTATTTTGTCATCATTAAACACTGTCACCACCACTGGGGAGTGGTCAGAAAGACCTGACTTATGAAAATGATCACTAGAGGAAGGAAAAGAAGCAGACCAAATGTGATTCACAAGGACTCTATCAAGCTTTGACCAAACCCTAGTGAGCGGGTCTTGCTTATTTGTCCAAGTAAAATTAGGGCCATTACCTAGAAATATCATCAAGAGAACAAGAAGCCAAATAGAAGTTAAAAGCATGCATATCTTGCAAGACTGGAGGATTAAGGCTTAATTTCTCATCAGGACTTCTAATGACATTGAAGTCTCTGAGGACAATCCAAGGCCTAGAAATACTAACAGAGCTGAGACCATTCCAAAGATGAACCCTTTCACTGGCATCATTACCGCCATTGACATCACTTAACTGGAAATCTTTGTTAGTGACATGATGGTGGACTAAGTAGCTAATCCACTGGGCCTCAATCAAAAGATTACTTAATGGAGACTGAAGTAGGATTATAAACCAACCAAATTCTGCCATTGTGATGTTTGTTGTAGTTGAAAAGCACATTCCAACTACCAAACTACTTTCTAATAATTCTTTGGGCCTTAGTATCTTTAACCCTAGTTTCCAAAATAGCTAGGATATCAATTTAATTTTGATAAAGGAAATCTTTAACATCACACTGCTTAATAGGACAAATAAGACCTTGAACATTCCAGGATGTAATCTTCATTTAAACAGAAATATCAGGTGGACCAGGCCCTTGAGGAATGTCCACTAAAACTTGACCTGAACATCCTTGATGCATCTCATCCATAGCTGCAGTAGAGGATTGATCTAGAGGAGAGGATCTCTGGCCTAGCTCTAAGCATCCTGAGCCTACATTCCTCTTCAATAAAACATCTCCTTTTGGAGCTACAGATGAAGTACCACTTAGTTCAGAAATATCAGTCAAAACCAAGACAGAAGAGTCATCTTCAGCTAGAACTTAGAAAGGATTTAAAGTGATGGGAAGAGATACATCACTAGTCTCAGCAGTATTAGGTTCAGAGCATGTTGAGTGCATTACCGGAACATCTTGAGAAGATAGTCTGTTAGGTGGAAGAGATCTCTGACCTAGCTTTGAGCATCCCAAGTCTACATTCTCCTCCACACAAAAAGTCACCTTCTCAATAGAACCTGAGATATCACCTAGCTCCAGATGTACACCAGAATTTATAGGAGCAGCCTCCTAAGACCCCCCTCCACCTGTAACCCCATTTGCCAGGGCTATCTTGACTGTGGGAATAGAAGAAGGTATAGACTGAACAGAATTATCCACTTGTTTTAAAGCTGTCACTTTATTTGGAATATGAGCAAGCTTTCTTTTGCAAGTAGAAGAGGTGTGACCCAATTTACCACATTCTCTATAATAGTAGGGCAACCATTCATAAATGACTTTCTGAGTGAGATGACCTATATGAGGTATATTTATTACCACATGACTAGGAAGCCCCTGAGATATATCAGCTTCCACCATTATCCTAACAAAGGAGAGCTTAGATTTCTCAGTAGTAGCTTGATCAGCAAAGAGAGGTTTTCCTATTTTACTTGCCATCTTACTGAGGACCATATCAGACCAAAGATAGAGATCCAATACAGGGAAAAGTATCCAGATTGGCACTGTGGCCATCCTATCCATTTCTAAGGAGGGAGGGATACCATTGCTTAAGGATAAGAGAACTGGACCCAACTTTCCATGGCCCTTTCCTCAGTACATTTGCCATCTCCTCCTCAGAGGTGGACCTAAAGAAAAACCAACCACTCCTAAAGTATTGAGCAATTGGAGAGGCAATATTCCCCCAGTGATTATTGACAAAGTCTTGTATGGTCTCGAGAGTAGGCTTTGAACCTAGGACATGACCCATTAAAATGTTCTCCCAGAGCTTAAGTTCAGTAGCAAAATCAGATTCCTCAAGGTCAATTTCTATAGAATTAGCAATGTTTTAACAGTAAAAGAGGTTCATGGCTAACTTCCGTGGCTTATTTAGAACAGTACTCCATTTTTCCCCAATTTTTGGTTGAGGCGATGAATTAGGTATAGGTTCCACATTAGGTACAATATTATCAGAATTATTAGAGATATCCTTTATAGTATTATCAATAGGAGCATGAACATCAAGATTAGTAGAAGAATCTACTAAAGAATCATCGTTATGAACAGGATTCACAGTTTTATCCACAGAAGGAATCAAAACAGAGGCGGAATTAATCGGACAATTAAATGTTCGAATAGGAGAACTAGTAGAAATGGAGTGCGAGTTCTTCACAATTAGAAAACCTTGTGATCTAATTAAATAAGAAGGTTTAGAAATACTAGCTGCTTTAATGGCGGAATCAATCAAAACATTAACCGTATTCGGAGCTAAAGAATGCGTCCCAAAATCTCAACCATTTTCTTCGATTTGAGTAGCAATCGAATTAGCATCCATAGACGAATCCGTCATGACCTTTGAACGAGCAATTCGACCCCAAGTTCTCGCCATGGGAGCAGTAAAAGCTGACAAAAACAGAGTTATGAAAAAAAGAAAGTCATGAAAAAAAGTTAAAGAAAAGTTTTAGAGAGAAAAGTTTTTTTCATCATCATATGTATTGATATATATTTTCTAAATTAATTAAGTTTATTATTCATTTTCTATATTTTTTTTTTTTGCAAAAAGATTATCATTTCATTTCAAATTGAAAAGAAATTACATTTTTGCAAGAATATCACACTAGACAATAAAGCCACTAGTCTAAGCACACAACTTATCCACCATAGTAGGATAATTTTTATGCTTTCTAAGCATAAAATTTTTAACACAAACTACAAATTTAACTCTATCTATAATAGCTTGGGATAAATTCTCCTTCTGATGAAAAATTCGAACATTTCGCTTAGTCCAAATTATGTACACTACTGCTGCCAATGAGAGTTTGAACCAGATGGACTTCCAGTTTTGAACACATCCTTTATACATTTTTTATATTCGTTAAGTTTAAATGATAATAATAACTTTAGAGTAAAATATTAAATATAATGTTTAATATTTTATGCCATGACATGTTTATTGTTTATCGATGCTTTATTGTTGAATTGTTTATTTTATTGGCTATTATAACCTGTTTTCTATTTATGTTATATTTGTCATTCTTAATATTATAATGATTATGATTATGAAATATTGTAATAAATAACCTTTGTGGATAATAATGAGCTTTAAGACAATATTAGTCTATTCTAGTAATCCGTATCGTGAAACCGTAACACGGGGTAAAAAATGAAGTGTGATTAGTTATGTGTATTTACACGGGTGACTCTGCTATGATGATACTTAGGAGTCTTAGTATATGAGGATAGCTCCAGAGGACCAGCGGTGTTCTTTATGGGGCCTTCGAGTATAGAACAACCAACTTATTAATGGAGTTGTCTATTATGAAGCGTCGTTCGGCGTAAAAAGGACACAAGATGTAGGCACGGATAGGCCAGCTAAAGTCGCTGGTGTTCTGAGAGTTGCGAGTGTTTGACCATTTATAGGCATGTACTTGATCAGTCTCGTACTTCCTTTAGATATCACCAGCACAATGCTTGATGCTAGTGTGGATCTTGATGTTCCAGGTGCCGTGAATTTGTGGTTTTATCAGGTTCACTTGTCATTCACTCCTCTGTTCTATTAGATAAGTAAGTTGATTTATACTAATAAGTCTCGCCCTGCCGAGCCCTCCGGTGTGAGATCTAAACCATCATAGGATTGACAAGGTCTACTAGTATGGTGGATAATTATACATGTCAGGTGAGATGCAAGCCGTGCATGTATAGTTATTCACTGAGGAGCCACAACTCGTGTGTATATTGGATGATAATGTGAAAAATGCTTTTAATTTTAAATGACTACCACTGAATTTCATTTCATTATTGTTCTATTGACTCACATGTTGATTAAACGAAGTAAAATATGAGATTTATGCTTTATGTGTATAATGTGACTCTTGTTTACGTATCATTGATCTAATTTGCATGCCTGCTTTTGAATTATTAAGGACGTTAATAGAACGGTTAGGTTGCTCGCGCTCAATTAAGTTGTTGATATTTTTTCCAGGTATCCAAGATGAGGATATGACCACGGGGAGTGACTGAGAAATTTAATCTAGAACTATAGTTATTTTATGAATTGAATAAATTTTAATTAATGTTGGACACAATTTCTAAGCTTTGTAATGAGACATAAGTCTCGTAATACTTTGTATTATGAATCCATAGCTATCGATATTTCTTTATTTTATTTAATAATGATTATTAGACTTAATTAATTTTCCGCCCTTAGTTTAATTAAGTCGTGTGAAAATACGGGTTGTTATAGTTGGTATCAGAGTGACCTTGTGACCGTAAAAGAGAATTTAGTCTCAATTACCAAACAAGGAACGCCCCAAGAATGCTCTCACTTATCAGAGCAATAATTTGTTAATTTCCAGAACAACTTAGACCACTAAATTGAGAGATCACTTACAAACCACAAAGGATCATTCGAATAATAAATGGGGCAGAATAAATAAGTAGGGTAAAAAAATAAGGACTTTTCCATTTCTGGTATCATAATTATATGTGTTATTGCATGCTATGTATTGAATGTTATTTATTTGCGACTATTTGTTTATGTGCATAATTCTAATATAACTTAGACATTGTATAACTCACGCGTTAGAAACATAGGATATCTTACGCACCTACCTTAGCTCCAAAAGCCTCAACCTATACCTATGCACCATTTGAGTATAACCTACAACCCGCTATAGATAACGAACACTCGCTGCATGAGTTTTTCTAACAAGAAAGAATTAGAAGATGCAAGACGTCAAGGATTCGAAGAAACCGTTAGAAAACTAGCTCAACAAGTTAATTCAACACCACAACCTCAGCCCATTAGATACCGACAAACCTACTTTGAGAGGTTCTCTAAGCACTGATTCCCCATCTTATGAAGGAATTAAAGACCCTTTGGCTTTGGAGTATTGTATTGAAGAAACGGAAAAACTTTTTGAGCTTAGCCAAACTCCGACAACTGCTAAATTGACAGTTGCAGCTTACTACTTGAAATAAGAGGCTAATAGTTGGTGGCAATTAATGAAGCAAAACTACCTTGCTAATGAAGGCTTCGGGTGGGAAGACTTCAGAGCCTTATTAGAAGACAAATTTTATCCCGAGGAGATGAGGTGGCAGAAAGAGGAGGAATTCCAAGCTCTGCGGATGAGAACTATGACCTTAGCGACCTATACTAGGAAGTACACTAAGTTGTCCAAATATGCTAGGAACATGGTTCCTATAGAATCCGAATTAGCCAAGCGATATATTCGCATGATAGAACAGAAACTAAGGCAACTAATGTTAACACAAGAGGTGTCTACTTAGCAAGACGCCTATGAGAAGGCATTGACCCAGAATGCAGCTATCAGAGAGAGTAACGAAGTAAAGAAAAAAAAACTTTAACCCTCCTCCTATTCCTAACTCAAGCTTCATACAGAAACATTATTATACCAAACCTACTTTTGCAAAACACAACTAACAAAACAAAAATTTGCAGACCACTCCTAACGAAATTTTTTTCAACAACCACAACTCCACTACCACAAACGACAACCATTATGCAAATAGTCTTGGGTACAACGGGAATTACTTCCACTTGCAAGGAACCAAGCCATCCAGGAAGATCGTGTAAGGGATCACCAATAGTATGCTTTTTCTGCCATTAACCATGACACAAGGCTAACAGTTGCCCTAAGGAAAGAAATACACATTCGGAAACAAGGAATGCTAGAACAACAAGCATGGGATCAACCATTAAGATTAATGGGAAGTTGTATGCACTAGTTGGGATGGAAGAAGGGGAACAAACCGCATATGTTATCACTGGTAATTTCCTTATTAAATCAACTCTTGCATATATCTTATTTGATACTAGGGCATCATTGTCACATGCTTCACCCAAGTTCATTAAGAAAGCTAACATTTGAAACCCTCAAATAATCGATGCTTCAATCTCTTTACTTAATGGATAAGTCATAGATTGTTCCTCCATTTACAACAATGTTCCTGTAGTAATCATGGGAACAAACTTTCCTTCTAATCTCATGTGGACATGGGCCACCTGCACGCCAAGCCAATCTGTGGACATGCAGCGGTCTTGAAAGCCATGCTCGGTGGCGTAAAAAAATGCTTTCGACCGGATCATTTTAGATCGGTCAGTTTCGTCTCGGAAAAGGTCTCGAAACGATGCAGAGATGTTCGGAGTCACCACCAAGCAATTATGGGATACTTGGAAACCGTTCAAATCCACTTTAGACCTCGGTCAATCAAGGCAAAAAAGCGGTGCTTGACATAGGTACTAAAGATAAGAACTCGTCCCTCTTTAGAATCCTATTGCTAAAATGACTCTCGTACGCCGTGGATGAGTCCACTATCCAAAGGTTCTGAGTAAGGGGTGAGGTACATATTTGGAAGCCCTTTAATCGGACACCCAATCCCGCCCGCGTTAGCGGCCTCTACTGATCGAACGTGGTTGGTTAAGTGCAAGAGTTGATAAAACGGTTTAAATGCATGAATGCGCATCCAAAATCTTAACCTAACATGTGAGAATTTGCTAAATCAGTTGTTTATGCATGTACCAAAAAATTGGTGTCAAAGTTGGATTTAGATTGATTTCCATATGAAAACGGAAATTAAACATTCATTTACCAAATTCGGGTTATAATGCTTAACACGATCCATTTATTTGGAAAAGAAGTGCGTTTAAATGACAAACTGAAAAAACGTAAACTTGTCAATATTATCCATGTAGATTTGGGTTAACTGTAATCGGGATCGTCCTAAACAAATACTGAAAGGGAAGCAGGAGCAGTGCTAGGCAGCCCCATTAGGGCGCGAACCTATAGGCGAGGGAAAAGGATTTACCCAGGTTTTTAAAATATGAAAACAGACAGCCTCTTGGGGCGCGAGTCAGATGACGACCCAAGAGGCGTCTCCTGGTTGTTAAAAAGGTTGTCTAAAACCGCTTTTGTGATTAAATGATTTGCAAGACTCAGAAAAAATTATTATTATCTTAGTAATATTCGTTGTCAGATTTGCAAGTTTGAAAAGTATAGTTTTCAAATAAAAATGTAAAATGTTTGATATGAACTAATATGTTAAGTTTATTTCTTTGTAATTAGTCAAGTTTGTCATCATACTCAGATTAAACCGACATGGTATAAGGAACCAAAGATGATTATGAATTATGACTAATAGGTTTGCAAGTGTAAATAAATGAGAAAAATGGTAAATAAAAGAAAGGAGTGTTATAATACCCTTTAAAATGTAATTAACCAAATAATATCACCGAGTCACAGATAAAACCGTCATGGTATAAGGAACCAAGGGTTATTACGATGTATGGTTAAGATATTTGTCATGTAAATGAATTAAAACGGTAAAGCCGTAAAAGAAAATAAAAGGAAAATGTTGCGGAAAGATGAACACAAATACGGCTGGATTAAGGCCTGAGAGGGCATAGAGGTGCGAGCTCCCCTGCTACGCAAGTAGCCCGTGTCTCAGGCCAAAATCCGATTTTGGCTCATTTCTCCTATTTTTGGATCGTGTTATGCATTGTTCATGCCTATAAACTCATAAAAACAGCAAAGATATGAAATAAGTGAGTTGTTTACACCCTGAAACTTACGTGTATTGATGTTTGCGAGGTAGATGACTTTAGAGACGGTTTTCTCGTTCTGACTACTCGCGATCAAAGAAGTTTAAAAGAGTGCCTCAAAAAGGATTTTTTTTTGAAAATGAGTTGACAATATGTTGTTGAAAAGCATGTTGTCGGTCAAATGGGTCGGTCGAATACACGGTGACGATACCAAAAAAATGTGTAAGGCTTGTGTTTTCGATCAGTAGGTCGAAAACACGTGTCGATTTTTTGACTTAAGTAGTCGAGTCTAGAAGTTTAAGGTAGGTGTGAGGGGGCGGACGCTCGCGTGAAGATTATGGTGTGTGAAGGAAGGTATTTATAGAGAAATGTGGGACGGTAGGTTGGTTGAGTTTGCTTGGAGGCTAAGGAGGACGCCTAAAGAGGCGCGAGCCACCTAGTGCCTCAATGAGGTGACCTGTCCTTTCAATTTGGACGTGGCCTTTCCCCTATCTATTATTTGGTTGTTTTGATTTGTGGTATCTAAATAGGATGTCGTGTAACAATATGGTCATCTAATAAGATGTATTTGGGTGTTACTTGAGGTAGGTATTTTGTGTGCTTGACTCGGGTTTGACCCGTGTTAAGTCGGGATTTGAATTTTGAGTCGGTTTTTAGCTCGGTGTCGGTTTTGACTCTAATTAATGTCATTTTAATGCAAATGGCAAAATAAAACCATTTATGGCATTATTTTTAACATTCGAGACTCGGGTTGACTCAGATTGACTCGAGTTGCGGGTTTTTGAGTCGGTTTTTGGTCCGAAGTCGGTTTTAACTCTAAATAGTGTTCTTTTAATGCAAATATGTTAGAAAACCATTTTTGAAATCATTTTTCATATCCGAGTAATGCATTAAACCATCTCATATATAGCCAATCCACGCATACATATTAAAAACACGTTATAGTCCGATCATGATCGGGTGGTTTTTGGAAGGTGCAAATACTGGGTAACTATAGAGCCGCCACTTTGACTGAGACTTAGACAGGTCGAAAGTCAAAGTATAGCCCCTAGGTCAATCGAAGATTATAACCTGAAGACTATTGCGACATCGAGGCGACTCAAAAGGGTTTGAGCAAAGGACCTGCCATCGGAAAGGGCGACGTCGAGGCGACTCGGGGATGCGAGTTAAGAACCTGCCGTCTTGAACAGTTTAGAGTCTGTCGACTTCCGATTAGTGTCGTTTAAAGTCCATTAGACTACGTATAAAGGCTCGCCAGCCATAAGAAGGAGTCATACCTGAGACATCTTCGGGATATATCCTTGAATTTCTTCTTGTTCATGCAAAGAGGATCACCAGCTATTAAAGGTGCGTAGAGGCTCGCCAGCCATTGATGGTGCAAAGAGTCTCGCCAGCCATCGAAGGTGCGTAGAGGCCTGCCAGCCATCGAAGGTGCGTAGAGGCTCGCCAGCCATCGATGGTCGAAAGATCGACTGCGGGAAATAGCCTGAAACATCGGGCTTATTTCAAGATATTGTCCGATAATGACTTCCAACCAGGTTGATGCTGATAGGTTTGGCTAGGGAGCAAAAAACTCCAACTTGCTGGGGGTCCTAAACGAACTCCGTGAGGTTAACTCATCTAAGCAAGGCTCTCTGGAAAACTATTAAGGGAGAGCACTGTGTCAGGATCATGAATGATGTTGCGAGGATCTTTGGAAGACCCGTGTGACTTCCATTTGAAAACCAACACTCGCTGGGGAGTTAGAAATTTCTTAGGACTCGTTGGGGATATGAGTTGCCGCTCGTCGTGAGGAAGCGTATGCCATGTAATCGACGCGGTTAAAGCCCTTGGACTTGACGGGTCGGCGTTTGTTGGGAAGAACCCACTACTCAGTTGGAGTGCATTTGTCTTCTCAATATTATCTACATGGTTAGTGACCACACAAATCTGCAGTCGCATAGACAAGTATGTAGCACGCAAGCATGTAAGCACATAAGCATGTAAATAATTAACACATAATATCTCGCGTGAGGGGAGATAGGAGTTTTGACAGTTGTGAAGCTTAATATTAAGTCTTGTTATTCGTAGATCCGTGATTTGATAGATTGGAGACACGTGACCGTTGCGACATTGACTAACAGGGATGCATACTTACAGACTGACAAACAGGCGGTCGTGAACGTGATACAAACTCAGTATCGATGCGACAAGGGGGTGACTATGATAGACTTTGCTTATTTGTGTGTAACTCCTAGCCAAGAAAGGGTGACAACGCGCATCAGATCCTTGGAGTAGAGGGTCCACTCGGTTGGGGAACATGAATTGATTATCTTCTCCGGACATCTTTGCCTTCGTTTGCTTGTTTGAGATCTCTTCTCGATTTTTGATGATTTGGAGAGCGGAACCAATATATTGTCATCGTCCGAACCGAGCACTAGACTATGGGCGGTTTAGTTTGGATTGTGCTTGAGACTCAAAAGATGTTTGAGGATAAAGGACGGGTAACGTCTCGAAAGAGAAGCTCCCCGAGTGAGAAGATGGGAATTTGGCAAAAGGAGGAATGGGCGACGTCTTAAGGAAGAAGCCCCCAGTAAAGAGGTATAAGATTAATTTTTGCAGCTGCGTGGGCTACTTTTGAGGATTGATGCTGATGGTTGAGATAGAAAGGGGTATGCGGTTGTGAAAAGGGGTATGCGGTTGTGTCCTTGTTGGGGGACTGCCTACGTATCAACTCAAGCCAGATCGTAGTTCTTGCTGGGTGTGAAATGGGTTGTAAAGGGGAAATGTGAAAATTGAATGTGTGTGGGGGTGTGGTTGCGTTCTTGAAAAACTACCTACGTATTCGCGTGTGTGCGAAATCAAACCAGATCGTAGTTCTGAGCTGTGTGATAATTTAAATTGAGGTTTATGGTTGCGTCCTTGAAGGACTACCTACGTATTCATGTGGTGTGAAATCAAACGAGATCGTAGTTCTACATGTGTGTGCCTAAGCGAGTTGTTAGGACCTTAAAATGTGAGGGTCACGACGGTAAATGCCGTTTGGTGACTCGAAAATTGATTTGAGAGAATTCCTCCTTGATCATGAATCGAAGAGGTCTAATTTGTAAAAATTTTCCTTATCATGTGAGCACACTAAAAAGTGGACCCTAAGGGTAGACTGGGTGTGTCCCGTTCTTGGTAGCATAGCATTCGAGGACTCCGTATCTGGGTCAGGGTGAAAATGACTTCGACATTGTGGAATGTGGAGCCTGGTAATAATAGGTTTGTTTGACAGATAAAAATCTAGAGCTGAGGGTCACGACCGTAAATTCCGTTTGGCGACTCGAAAGTTGATTGGAGAGAATTCTCTCTTGATCTTGAATCGAAAAGGCGTAGTTTGTGAAAATGTTTCTTGTTACGTGAGCACACTAAAAAGTGGGCTTTAAGAATGAAATGGGCATGCCTCGTTCCGTGGGCAATGTTTTTTTTAAAGACTCCGTATCTGGGTCAGGGTGAAAATGGCTTCGACATTATGGAATGTGGAGCCTAGTAATAATAGGTTTGTTTGACAGATAAAAATCTGGAGCTTGTATATGTGGTGTTTGGGCCGATGGGTTATGACTTGTATTGTGGTGCGAAATAGGGTCTCAGGCTTGATGTGGTCTGAGCACGAAATGGTTGGTAAACAATGCGGGATCAGAATCCCATGTTTGGAACTTAAAGGTTAAGGTGTGATATTACAAGCTTGAGGGGAATCTTCAGAAGCCTAGGTAGTTCTCTGTATTACAGTCTCTAGAAAGACTTAGCGGTGAAGCGATGTGGGCTATGATCTTAAAGGGAATCCCCAGGATCCTAGATAGGTCTCCCCGTAGCAGTCTCTAGAAGGACTTAGGGGTGAAGCAATGTTGGTTGAGGTTTTGGTGTTTGGTGTCTCGGACCCATCGGTCCGGGACTTGGTGTGTTGGACTCATTGGTCTTAGACTTGGTGTTTTGGACTTGTTGGCCCGGAATTTTGTGTGTAGGACTCATTGGTCCCGAGTTTTGTGTTTGAAAAGTGACGATTTTTAATTCCGTCGTTTGGAATTGTGAGGAAATAACGAATTTTGTATTCCGTTATTTCATTTTCTTGAAATATGACACGGTTCTTTATTCCGTCATTTGAAATTGTGGGAAAATAACTAATTTTGAATTCCGCCATTTCATTTTTTTGAAAAATGACGGTTTTTAATTCCGTCGCTTGAGTCTTTGTGAAGATAACGAATTTGAATTCCGTTAGTTCATTTTCTTCAATAGTGACGAATTTTGATTCAGTCATTTGAAATTGTGGGAAAATAACGATATTGAATTTCGCTATTTCATTTTTTGTTTGAAAAGGACGGTTTGTATATATGTGTTTTTGGTTTGTAGTTTGTTTGATGCTTTCTTTGGATTTCGACCTTTCGAGAAGGGTTTCAATCTGGTTTTGTTTTGATTTTGGCTTGGGCCTTGGGCGAGTAGCTTTAATTTGGCTATGGGTTTTGCTTTTGCTTCGGCTGGATGGTTTTTGCATTGGCTGAATGGCTTCTGGTCTTTGTTTTTTTTGCTTTGGCTTTAGCCTTGGCTTTCGCTTTGGCTTTGGTTGTCCCTTTTGTTTTGGCTTGGATCTACTGGTTCTTTGCTGTCCTTCGTTCGAGGAAGGTAAAGGTGCAAGCGGGGTGTACCCGGTGGTGAGAGATCGATTCTTTGTGATGGAATGTTTTTGTGGGGAATGGGCTTTCCTTCCGTCATTGATCATGAACAAGGAGATGTACCAATGTTTGTTATCTGGGTTCGTCGTAGAATCCCTTTGATAAAAGCTCGCTCTAATTGGGTGCTAATGAAAGGTTTCTATTGCCAGACATGGAATAGGAAGAGAGATGGAAACAGTGTTTCGAGTCCTTTGCTCACTTTATACGGAACGTCACTTGAGTGTACTCACATTGAACCGGAATGTGGTATTTGTTTTAAAAAAAACAATTCTCAAATTAATTCTCGTTGTCAACGGGAAATGGTAAAGGAAGAGAGAAGAATATACGTGAAAATTGTGCTTTTATTTAGATAAATAAGAGGTTAGCACAGACTCGAGGAACACGTGGTTATGGGGACAGGCCCCAGTTTGTCACTTAGGAATAAAAGGACAGACGCTAGGATAGATATGAGAAAGCTTAAGACTCGCACTCAGACTCTGACTCGATCTCAGATACGAATTCCTAAACATCACTTTCCTCTTTGAATGTCTCCTTCTCAGCATCCAACGGCTTGAATGTTTGATCTTGAGCATTAACCCACTTGAGCACTTCACTCTCGTTGTTTGGGATGATATGAGGACAATAGTCCATGAGACTTCCATCTTCTTGCAGAATGAGATGTTTATTAGGGTTATTTTCATCACTTGGTTGGCCTAGGGATGAAGTTATCAGTTCATGGTTATCGATCATATTTTGAATAGCATGTTTCAGTTTGAAGCATATTTCAGTGTTATGACCTTTTCCTTGATGATATTGGCAATAGGCACTGCCATCCCAGAAATGAGTTTTCCTGCATTCAGGCGGGTCCGGAGTGGGCCCGATTGGTTGTAGCTTCCCTTCAGTCATGAGCCTTTGAAGGGCTGTGGCATAAGTTGTGTTGAGGGTGGTGAATGTCCTTTGAGAACGTTCAACCTTGTCGTTTGACTTAACACATTCAGGAGGATTGTCTTGACTGAGAGGTGCGACTATGATTTTGCCAGCTTCAATCATATCTTGAATGGCATGCTTGAGTTTGAAGCAGGCTTTAGTGTCTTATCCCTTGCCTTGATGGTATTGGCAATAAGCATTACCATCCAAGAATCAGTTTCTCCTGTGTTTAGGTGGGTCCGGAGTCGGATCAATGGGTTGCGGCATTCCTTCTGAAGCAAGTATCTCTAGAGCGGTGTCGTATGCTATTCCCAGATCTGTGAATACCCTTTGATGTTTTCCCAAGGTTCCAACATTTGTGTTTTTTGGGATGTTTTTGTGAGTTTTGTTTTTTTTTTTTGTCAATCCTGAGCGGAAACAGGATCTGGTCATTGTTAATGAGAAGTTTTTGGGATGTTGCTTGGCATTTTGAAAGGGTATTTGGCGAGGTAATTTCATGTTCCTTGTTGGTGTGTTCATAGGTTTACGAACTATTAGATGATTCCTCATTTTCAACAGCTGTTGGTTGGTGAACCAAGGGTCGGTTTTCTCCTTGATGGTCAGGTTCATTTTCGGTATTACGCAACCTTTTCTCGAAATTAGCTAACCGAGTGTTCAAATGATCAATAGCCATTTGCAGCTTTGAGAATATGTTGTTGAAAGAGACGGAGAGCATCATTATAGCGCTTTGTATGCCATCTTCGTCAATCGCATGAACTTTCTCATCGTAAGGAGAGATGAGCTGAGAGCAGTGCAGGGAAGATTCGTGACTGTGTCCAATAGGGTTTTCTGGAGGGTTGTTTTTGTTGTTTGCTAAGGGAGGTAATGGTAATTTTCCCTTTTCGATCATATCAAGGATGACACCTTTTAGGGGGAGACACATTTCAGTGTCATGTCCACGACCTTGGTGATATTGACAAAATAGTTTTCCATCCCATCTTCGTCCTCACTTGTTTGGTAGAGGGTCTGGAGTTGGACCAATCTGTTTGAGCTTTCCTTTGGATATTAGCCTTTCCAAGGCTACAACATAAGGCATACCCAAATCAGGGAAGGACCTATGAGGTCGTCTGGTTTTTGTTGATGGAGCACCTAAGGAATTGGCTTCAGTGGTTTTGGTAGCCTTCCAACAAGGGTTGGTTTTGTCGTTGGCAAGTAGTCGGCTTTCAAGGAGCTTAACCCTTTGCTCAATATTAGAAGAGGGAAAATTCCCGGTTATCATTTTGTCCTCAACTTGGGAGAGACGAGTGCTCAAGTTTTCCACGGTAGCTAGGAGTCGAAGGACCATGTTGATTTCGGCAGAAGTAATGGCGGATGCAGATTGATCGGCTTCTTGAGTTTCTGGTTGGCAATCGATGGCGCCCAAGGGATTCCTATTTGACATAACGATAGGTGTTATAACTTGTCTTAGCAAGGGATTGCACAAACAAAGGCAAGTACGACACATATGTACAAAAGGCAGTTATGTCGTGAAGACGCGACGGTGTGGCTAGGTTACGAGTTCATTAAAGATCGTGAATGACCTCTTGTGTTTGAACTCTTGGTGCATGACTTTGAACTTAGACTCGTGTGTTTACTTTGGCATAGTGATGCCTAGACAGACGAATTTTGACTCAGTTTGGATGTGCGTTGATGGCGTGATGCCCCTGGACAAGACATGTACACAAACTTGACCTTTGACCCTTAATGTAGGGGAAAGAAGGGTTTAATACCTGAGATGTTTCGACTCGGCTAACGCCATTGAATATTTCTCAACAATTAAGCGACATGACCTAGACTAGAAGGTAGGTACTAACTTCGGCGGAGACTCGACGTTATTAGACAACTTGACTCGACTCGAGGCTGAATCGGAATGGTGCACTGATATGTACGTGTTGCTATTATTTATGAAGGATTTTTGAAAATAGAAATTTTAAACATGGCGGAGTTTTGCTTGAGATTGTCTTTCGAAAAAAAGATTAATTTTATTTTCAGAACACGGGTTTGAAATAATCAGGGGGTTGCGACGGCTTAGAAAACAGTACGTGATTTTCAGAGACGGGTTTCGAAATCCAGAATCACGGATTTGAAAATTGAGAATTGAAGAATTTGAAATCGTCATTACAATGGCCATAAAAACGGTTAAATTTTTTTTCAACCGATTTGAAATTGGGTTGAAAATTTGAAAACGGTTAAAATTGTTTTCAAACGATTTGAAATTGGAGAATTTGAAAACGGTTAAGTTTGTTTTCAAGCGATTTGAAAATGAGTTGAAAATTTGAAAATGGTTAAATTTGTTTTCAAAAGATTTAAATTTTGATTTGAAATCTGAAAACGGTTAAATTAGTTTTCAAAAGATTTGATTTTGAATTGAAATTTTGAAACGGTTAAATTTATTTTCAAAGATTTGATTTTGATTTGAAATCTGAAAACGGTTAAATTGGTTTCAAAGATTTGATTTTGAATTGAAATTTGAAAACGATTAAATTTGTTTCAAATATTTAAATTTTGATTTGAAATCTGAAAACTATTAAATTGGTTTTCAAAAGATTTGATTTTGAATTAAAAATTCGAAAATGGGTAAATTTGTTTTCAAAGATTTGAAAATGGATGAAAATTTAAAAACGGTTAAATTTGTTTCCAAAAGATTGAGTTTTGATTGGAAATTTGAAAACTATTTACTTTGTTTTCAATGATTTGATTTTTGATTTGAGATTTGAAAATGGCTAAATTAATTTTTAAGATTTGAATTTGGAAATTGTGAGGATTGAATTCGTCATTACGACGGGTTAGAAAACCGTTTTAACCTTTGAAGGACGGTATCCAAATCGAAAATTATGAGAATTTAAATCGTCATTACGACGGCTTAGAAAAGCCAAATTTGATTTTAGAAATATGGTGTGAAATTTTAGAATGGAAATCGTCATTATGACGGCTTAAAAAAAGCCCAAACTTTGTTTCAAAAACGAGATTTGAAATTTGGAAAGTTGCACGGGTTGAAATCGTCATTACAACGGTTTAAAAAATGTTTTTGTTTGAAAATTGATTTCTCATTTTGAAAATTCGAGGGTAGAATTCGTCATTACGACGGCATAAAAGGGCGCTTTGCCAATGCAATGGTCGGCGAGAGATCGAGGTTTGAAACGGACATTACGACGACGTAAAAGGGTATTTTGAAATGGTTTGTGAAAATCAAGGTTTGAAAATTGTCATTACGACGGCATGAAAAGGTGTAGTTGAAATGGTTATAAAAACCGGGTTTGAAAATGGCCATTATAACGGCGCAAAAAGGTGTTTTGAAAGTTTGAAAATGACACGGAAGGACTTATGATCACATAGCACATAAGCACTCACAGTTCTTTATATTTATCATAATGCTGATACGGGTTTTAGCTTAATAGGGTGGGTTACAAACCAAGCGATTAAACCCCGATTTTCGAGAGAGATACCAATCCAAACAAAATGTGTAAGGAGGGTGCCCTAACATCGTGCACGAAGGAAATGAAAGCTCTTTGACGAAACAGAAATGTGTAACGTCAACGGTATGCTTGACTCAATCGGGATTCGAAACGTGGGGATAAGAAAACTCACGCCGACGGGACGAGCCAATTGGTCGACAAAGGTTAGGTTGTGGGCCCGGACAAGGAACCCGACTTATGACCGTAATATCAACTAATGCATTTTAACCACGACCTCGCTCGAGTTTCACCTCTAAGGATCACAAAGACACAAGTGTCCTAGTTTCCCTAGCGGAGTCGTCAAACTGTGGACATGGGCCACCTGCACGCCAAGCCAATCTGTGGACATGCAGAGGTCTTGAAAGCCACGCTCGGTGGCGTAAAAAAATGCTTTCGACTGAATCGTTTTAGTTCGGTCGGTTTCATCTTGGCAAAGGTCTCGAAACGATGCAGAAATATTCGGAGTCGCCACCAAGCAATTATGGGATGCTTGGAAACCATTCGAATCAACTTTATACCTCGGTCAATCAAGGCAAAAAAGTGGTGTTTGACATAGGTACTAAAGATAAGGACTCGTCGCCCTTTAGCATCCTATTGCTAAAATGACTCTCGTACGCCCTGGATAAGGCCATCCACTATCCAAAGGTTCTGAGTAAGGGGTGAGGGTACGTATTGGGAAGCCCTTTAATGGGACACCCAATCCCGCCCGCGTTAGCGGCCTCTACCGATCGATCGTGGTTGTTTAAGTGCAAGAGTTGATAAAACGGTTTAAATGCATGAATGCGCATCCAAAAGTTTGACCTAACATGTAAGAATTTGCTAAATCGGTTGTTTATGCCTGTACCAAGAAATTGGTGTCAAAGTTGGATTTAGATTGATTTGCATGTGAAAACGGAAATTAAACATTCATTTACCAAATTCGGGTTATGATGCTTAACACAATCCATTTATTTGGAAAGGAAGTGCATTTAAATGACAAACTGTTAAAACTTAAACTTGTCAATCTGATCCATGTGGATTCGGGTTAACCGTAATCGGGATCGTCCTAGACAAATGCTAAAAAGGAAGCAGGAGCATAGCCAGGCAGCCCCATTAGGGCCGAGCCTATTGGCGAGGGAAAGGGCTCTGCCCAGGTTTTTAAAATATGAAAACAGACAGCCTCTTGGGGCGCGAGTCAGATGACGACCCAAAGGGCGTCTTCTGATTGTTAAAAAGGTTGTTTAAAACCTCTTTTGTGATTACATAATCTGTAGCACCCCGGCCCAAACCGGGTCGGGAGCAGTTACTTATGATAGCTCACCAGGCTGTGTAGATGGCCCACAGATCAACACGGGTCCTTTATAGCGCATTTTGTCCTCACTCATACGCATCCCGGGAACCTTCCCAAGAGGTCACTCATCCTAAGACTACTCTCAGCCAAGCACGCTTAACTTTGGAGTTCTTTCGCATGGATGACCATAAAAGAAAGTGCACTTTGTTGATATGAGTATTACTTTTAATGCCTTTAAGCACTAGTCATTTAAGCCTATCACTGGACCTCTTCAATTACCATGGGCTGTTACAATCACATCCACTTGAAGAACGCAACGTCTTCGTTGTGCCTGGGAGCATAATCGCTAACCCAGAGTCCTCCCCCGCTAGGTGGGTGATCACAATAGAGTGTATAACAACTGCCTTCTCCCATGTCCACTATATCCCATATCTGCTCTCTTCTCACATCTCCATACCTACCACTACATTTGAAGAATCTAATCAAATGTTCCTTGAAATCAGCCATTAAAATCCACCACAACTTACTTGAAGCGCACTTGAAGAATTTAATCAAATGCTCCTTGGGAACAAGACGAGTTTCAATCACTCTTACCATATACTCCTCATCCAAGATCAATTCCCAATCATCACAGTACTTTGAAGTAAATACAACACCTTTTTAAATAAAAAAATCCGCCTCATTGATTGAATTAATACCACCAATCTGGGCATCATTATTTTCATCAAATTAGTAGCTAATCCTTCAGCTAACCCAAAGCCTTTGATCTGGGTATCACTATTTTCAACATTTTCATAAAAAATCACTTGTTAATTCATTAGTGGTGATGCGGCTGGTTGTCGGTGATGGTGGTGATGTTTGATGGTGGGATTGTGGTGATTTTCTGATTTACATTTTCTGATCTCATTTTTAATTTTTTCGGGTTATCATAGGTGTGCGGCTCGGGTGGTGATGTCCAATTTGTGGGGGATTTGTGTTGTTTTGGGTGATGGAAGGATAGGATTTATGAACAAGGAAGAACCAGCTTTGAAGAATGACAATGGAATGGAGAAAGAAACAAAAAAAATAGAAAATAAGTGGGGCAAATCAATGACCTGTTGGGAAACCCGTTTTAGCAGGTCAAATATGGGACGAGATCAATGCAAGTTAAATGATACGAAAGATCGGATTAATATGGGATAATCAATAGGTTAGATTAAATGGAGAAGGGGAGCCTTAAGTTGGATTATTGTCGTTAAATAACTGATGAGTAGTATTTTAGTCGTATTTTACCCCTCATTTATACTTTATTACGACTCGATTTTGCGTGCTTAATTAATTTAATAGCTAATTTTATTAACTAATTTATAATAATTCGTCGTATTAGTTAAATTTAATAATTAATCGTTTTTTTTATATAATATTAATAAAACTAAAACTATTATTTTATTAATGTGATATATAGGTGAGACGGAAAGGAAGGCGGATATTAATAGAGTCAAGACGGGTCAAAGACGGATTGATGCCCACGAAGCAAATGAAATAAAAGGGTTGCGAAGTCAAAGTCAACCTTTGACCTTTAAACCTTCAAAGTCAGCATCCCTTCATCACCATTTTCGTCTTCATTCACTATGTCATTCATCAACATCAAACCATCTCCATTCGACCACCATTAACACTCTCCATCGACTCATCACTACCGTTCAAACCAGATTCACCCACCACCAACAACAATCGGCAACTTGCGCAACAGACATCATCATCTCCTCTGCCCTCCTCTACCTCGCATCACCATCATCAACCACCATCATCGGCGGCCACAGGAGCACAACCAATCGACACGACCATCAAATCCCTCGACCACCGATCCCAGAACCCCAGACGAGTAACCACCACTGCCTTAAATAGAACAAGCAACAACAACAACTCAACCTCCATGCCGGTTAGCCGGCAGCCGACCCCTATACCGGTAGCCACGCACACTAAAAATTTGCTCCTTTTTGTGGAAGTCTCGCTACCGGTCATAGCACCGGCAGCCGTATCGCCGGCACACAGCACTAAAACCAACATCTCGGATAAAGTTTTGTTCTCTCTACCGGTACACCTTCTACCGGTCAACCGACAACCACACACCTCACCAATTTATGCTCTATTCTTCAATTGTCTCGCTGCCGGGACGCTCGCCGGCGGCCGGTGGACCGGCACAGTCCCCCCTTGTTGCGTTTTGCTTTGCACCGTCCTTGTTTTATTCCTTTTTGTTTTGCTTTTGTAAAAGATAATTAAATCCCCCTTTTCCCTTTTGTTTAGGGTGGTGCTCATTCATGTACATACTGTTGGAGCTTGTGTCCTCCAAAAATTAGTGTGATAACATTTGTAAATCTCTTATAGGTTCACAAGGGTATACTTCGTATTTTATCAGTTGATTAACGATTACCTAATAACGGTTGGCTTGCTAGAAAGTTTGACGTTATTATCATACTGATGGCGGTGATCAACTGGTCCCTAAAAGTCACATCTAAAGGATGTGTTTGAGAAATGTGATTGTATGAAAATTTAATCGCATTGATGCCTTATATGACTAAACAGTTAGTCACTGTGTTGATGAGACGATTATTTAATGCTGATTAAATAATATAAGCTGAGACGAATTAACTGTCAATTCATAAATTGAATATAATAAGTTATATTTAATTAATGTATATAATGTTAGCTTGGACGAATTAATATGTTAATTCGTAATTAAATGTAATCGGTTATATTTAATCAGCAAATGATAATTATACGATATTGTCATAATAATTATTATTGACTCATATTAATAAATCAACCGCAAGCTGTTGTGTGTAGACTTGTTAATACGGAATAATATAAATGACAATTTATATTTAACACATTTTATACATTTTTGGAATAACCAAAAATAAGGATTTTTATCCTCATTTTCGGTAGTTGCCAAAACCGAAAATAAGGAAGTAATACTCCTTATTAATTCGGTATATGGGCCGAAAAATAGAAGAAAAAATAACCCTATTGCTCTTCCTCTTTCACGGTTTAAGAGGGAAGAGAGGGATTAATTTTCTAACCTAATTTTCTAACTCATTCTTGCCTCTCATCTAAAACACAAAAACGAAAAAACCCTAAGCAATTTTACAGAAAATTTAGGGATCGATTCTAGCAAGAAGCAAGGGCATATCTCATATTGTCTTGGGTGCAACTGATAGGATAATATCATTGCGATATTGTTCATAGGCCATAAAAGCTAGGACCGAAGGTTATTTCTTAATCCTTTACGATTTTGTTTATACAATTTATTTTATGACTAGTTTTCATCATTATAAATTTCGTTATAATCCTTAAAGTTAAAGGGATGCATACAGATAAATCCCACAAGTGGTATCAGAGCATAGGCCACGAATTTTATTTTGATGATTTTCATAAAATTGGATGTAAACAAAAATTTTGGTCTCGAAAATTAGCGTTTCGGCTGTAAAATGTTTTTGAGCCGTAGCTAATTTCGTTACACGGTGTGGTCGATCGACCAGTACTCATGGTCGACCGACTGCCTCGACTAGTCAGCCGAGATGTTTTCGTTTTTTTGATTTTTTGATTTTCATTTGATTCTTACATATTGTTGTTTTAATCAGTTAAGATGATAATAAAATGAATTTGTAGATACTTTGATTTAATTCGGATTAAATTAAATTGTAAATGGAATCGTCATGTTGATGATATAAAATTCGTTTTTGCTATATAGTTTTTGGCATATACGGTTAATCACGTTTCATTAATTCATATGTTAATCGAGTTCTAATAGCAACTATAAACGATTTTCTTCATCGAAATTTTGTTTTAGGGCATTTTTGCCGCAAAAAGAAAAAAAAAGGAGGCATTATTAGGGTTTGCCGAGAGCCCCAAAGAAAAAAAAAGGGTTTCTGTTTTTGTTTTTATGGGTATTGCCAAAATTTTAAAAAAAAAAAATTTTTTTTTGTTTTTTTATCCAGCCGAGAAAAAGAAAAAAAAGGACTGGATTCGGTTTTTGCAGAATTACCGAAAGAAAGAAAAATTGTTTTTGAATTCTGTTTTTTTTTTCTTTTCGGCCGAGCTGAAAAAAAAAAAAAATTCTGGTTTTTTTTTTTTTCGTTTTTCCGAGATCAAAAGAGAAAAAAAAAAGATTTTTGATTGGTTTGTTTTGGCCTAGAAAGATTATACATTAAATTTACAATGTATAATAAATTATTGTGAAGCGGTTCATAATTCATAGATACCTAATTATTTTAAAGAAGTTTAGAATAATGAATGGATTAAATTCATATTACAAGTTTAATGTGAATTAAGATTAAAATTAATGTGATTAATTGAGGAATTGTCACTTAATTTGATCAATTAAATAGGTGGTTTGGATATAATTAATCTACATAATTAAAGAATTATGTCTTGTATGTTTAATTTTTTTTTGTTGATGCATTTTTTTGTTGAATGAATCGTTGAATGGTTTTATTTACGTATTTTTGCAATCGGTTGTAATTTGTAATACCTAGTGTGGCCTTAGTCAAATTATGTTTTCGTAATGATGGGAACATAATTTTTAATGTAATTTGAGATCTCGTATCTCCGTTTTGGTTTTCTTTATTTATTACGGTTTTGAAATTAGAATGTAAATAGGTTTATTATGTAATTTTTAAATTGTAATTTTGAGAAGACTAAAGATGGAGATTGGAGCTCACTCCCGCTACATGGATCAAGATGGAACATCAAGACAAGCTTCTTGGGTCCATGGATGGATTCCAAAGTTGTATTTATGTTCATTTTGATAGGATAGGCCACACTAAGACTTTATTTTGTTTTACGTTTTACCGTTCTTATTGCTTTTCATTCACATATTGTTAATGCATCATATTCCGCCTAAAACCAAACCACCTACTAAAATGCATGAAAATTGACACATATAGGTTGTATGTTAGTTTTCATAGACATACAGATGTCACATGTTTTTAAGCCATCACCTTAGTTTATTCATTCACGCATGCTAGATATTAGTTCACTTAAAATGAATTAAAATAAAGTTGATGGGATCTTCCTCTAAAACGGAAATTGAGATTAGTCTTTATAAGGGCAAACAACTATGAATCCCTTCTTCGTCGGTAGGCATAATATGACCCCTTCTACGTTGGGTAAGTAGTTTGTGTTGACTTAGTTTATCTCAACATTATAGTCCGAAGAGTTTCTCGTGATTATGATGGACTAAAGATAGAATTTGCAGAAATTTATCGACCAAGAATTCTAACAGTAGAATTAGCCAAAAGGTTGGCTTATCAATTTACAGATAATTGAGTCTTGGGATCATTTATATAATTCTTGAGGAAGTTTAATTGTATAAATGCATGAGTCTTCGCGTTATAACAGTATTACATTAGACTTAAATTAAAATCGATGCACATGCTTATTATTTATTCTTCTTTTCGCAGTGTAGAACACGTTTATTTTACTGTTACAACAAATGGCTGGAAATAACGAAATCCCAATGCCAAGTGCCACACTTGGACGCGAGTCCTGGCTGAAAGTTTTTATGGACAACATGAATCAGTACACGCGACTGAAGAATGATGGGTCCAACTTTGCGGACTGGGAGGCAGCACTACGGAATGCTGCCATTGCTGACGGTAAGCTCAAGTACTTAACTGAGCCAATACCGGTCAAACCAGCCCCCAATGCGGGAGTTAACGAGTCACTTGCTTATAGTGATTTCGTTATGGAAGCGGGTGCGATAAAAAACGTGCTCATCTTTGCAATGGAAACCAATTTGCATAGACGCTTCATTGCCCAAGGTGCGAACAAGATTTTCACCACGCTCACTAACAAGTTCTCAAAAGCACCGAGGATCGTTACTTATGAGCATACCTGTCGCTTCTTTGATGCGAAACTCCAAAAGGGCCAACCGGTTAGCCCACACATTCTTAACATGATTGAGAATGTCGAGAAATTGGAGGCACTTGATTGCAAAATCAGTGAGAGCATTGTCATTGACCGAATGCTTCATTCTCTTTATGATGGTTTTGCCCTTTTCAAGGCGAACTACTACATGAATGACTTGAAAAAGAGTCCTCATGAGCTACACTCACTTCTCGTACAGACCGAGAAGGATATGAAATTGAGTGGGAGCATGAAGCAGGATGTTCTCACGATTTCCAACAAGGGTAAAGGTAAGGGCAAAGCTCCAGGCGACCTAACTGTAGGTAAGCCAAAATTCAAGAAGCCAGGAAACGGTAAGAGTGGGCCTGGTGAGACTAGTGGCTCACAGGGCAAGGCAAAGAGCAAGGGCGGTGACATTGAGTTCCACCATTGTCACAAGGTTGGACATTGGAGGAGGAACTGTCCCGTGTACCGTGAGGACATTAAAGCAGGCCGCGTCGTTCCTGTTGGTATGTCATCTTATATTCATATGATTGAGATTAACCATGCAAGTTTCGGAACTTGGGTACTTGATACTGGTTGTGGTTCTCATCTGTGTAATCATTTGCAGGGCCTAAGAAACATCACACCTCTCGGAAAGGGTGATGTGGACCTGCGAGTCGGGAATGGAGCCGAGTTCTTCTGCTTTGTCTCGAAGGGAACATATGTAATCCAACTCCCTAGTGGTTTTGAGTTATTTTTAAATAACTGTTACTATGTACACAGTTTGTTTAAGAACATTATTTCAGTTTCCGTACTTGATAAAGACGGATTTTCATTCTTAATAAAGGATAATAGCTGTATTTTCTCTTTCAATGAAATGATTTATGGCAAAGCGGTTTCCATGAATGGAATTTACATCTTAGATCAAACCACGGAAGTATTACACGTGAATAATAAGAAATTAAAGGTTGGTGACAAAGATCAAACCTATCTATGGCATTGTCGAATGGGACACATAAATAAGAAACGCGTAAAGAAACTCGTTGATAATGGGACTATTCCCGCATTCAAATTTTCTACATATGGCACGTGTGAATCATGTCTCATTGGCAAAATCACTCGAATTTCCTTCAAAGGTGTTGGAATGCGCGCTAGTGACCTATTAGGACTCATACATACAGATGTTTGTGGACCTGTGTCAATTACCGCTAGAGATGGCTATAGATATTTTATCACTTTCACGGACGATTTGAGTAGATAAGGATATGTCTACTTAATGAAGCATAAAAGTGAGTCCTTTGAAAAATTCAAGGAATACCAGAACAGGGTTGAAAACCAACTGGGTAGAAAGGTTAAAGCACTCCGTTCAGATCGGGGTGCCGAATATCTTTCAAATGAGTTTGATCGACACCTTAAAGACTGTGGAATCGTTTTGCAGTTAACTCCACCTGGAACACCTCAATTAAATGGTGTATCCGAACGGAGAAATCGAACCTTACTCGATATGGTTTGATCCATGATGAGTCACACGGTAGTGCCTGATTCATTATGGGGTTTTGCTCTTTGGTCAGCTGCTCTTATACTTAACCGAAGTCCGACTAAAGCTGTCGACAAGACTCCATATGAAATGTGAAAGGGAACGGTCCCTAACTTGTCCTTTATTCGGGTTTGGGGCTGCGAGGCTTATGTCAAGTGGAGACACGAGGATAAGCTCGGCCCGCGATTAGTCAAGACATACTTTATAGGTTATCCAAAAGGAACATTTGGTCATTACTTCTATTCGCCTACCGAACATCGAGTTTTTGTTGCGGCTAGTGCGACGTTCTTAGAGAAAGAATTTCTCGAGAACAAGACAAGTAATCGAACCTTCGAGCTGTTGGAGATTCCAGAACCAACAACCGAGGAACAGATGGAGGAAGTGGTTCCTCCAACTGATGATACGGTTAATATTCTTGAGGAACCTAGGAGGTCGGGTAGAGTCTCTTATCCTCCGGACAGATACATTGGTATGGTCGAGGAGAATGACGTTTTACTCCTAGAGAGTAATGAACCCGCTATCGATAAAGGTGCTATGGCCTGTTCCGACTCAAAGCTATGGCTCGAAGCCATGCAATCCGAGATGGACTCCATGTATGAGAATTACGTATGGGATCTAGTTGATTTACCTAATAAGGTAAAACCTCTACAGTGCAAATGGCTTTACAAAAAAAAGCATTCTGTAGACGCGCAACCAGATACCTATAAGGCACGACTAGTGGCAAAAGGTTTCACTCAAGTGCACGGATTGCATTATGATGAGATTTTTTCACCTGTAGTCATGCTACGTTCCATTCGGATAATCTTAGCGATTGCCGCATTTCATGACTATGAAATTTGGCAAATGGATGTGAAAACCGCCTTCTTAAACGGTTATTTGGAGGAAGAGTTGTACATGGTGCAACCGGAAGGTTTCATAGATCCTGAACATCCTAAGAAAGTATGCAAGCTTAAGCGCTCCATTTATGGACTTAAGCAAGCTTCTCGGAGTTGGAATCATCGTTTCGACCAGGTGATAAAAGAGTATGGTTTCACTCGATCGGTCGAGGAACCATGCTTATATATCAAGTCGAGTGGGAGCAAGATTGCATTCTTGATATTGTATGTCGATGACATACTCTTGATTGGGAATGACATTCCTCTCCTATCTTCGGTTAAAAAATGGTTGAAGAACCATTTCCAGATGAAAGATCTGGGTGAGGCATAACGTATTTTGGGAATCCGTATCTACCGAGATAGATCACGACGGACGTTATCACTTAGTCAGGAGTCTTATTTGGAGAAGATTCTTGAGAAGTTCAGCATGACCAACTCCAAGAAGGGGAACCTTCCAATGACGTCTGGGATGCAGTTGAGCAAGTCTCAGTCACCCACGACGCCTGAAGGGGTTAAGCGCATGAGTCGTGTTCCTTATGCATCAGCTATAGGATCAATCATGTATGCCATGATATGCACACGTCCAGACGTGGCATATGCATTGAGTATGACGAGTCGGTACCAAAAGAATCCATGTACCTACGGAGGACTAAGGATTGGGTATTGACTTATGGAGGAGATACTAAGCTATGCGCAACCGGTTACGCAGATGCTAGCTTCCAAATGGATCGAGATGATTCAAAATCTCAGTCCGGGTTCGTCTTCACTCTTAATGGTGTTGCGGTCAGCTGGAAGAATTCCAAACAAGATGTTGTAGCAGATTCTACTACTGAATTATGATAAGCATGAAGGGCACGTTATTTCCATGGGAATTAAACGTGTTCCTGAGTTGTAGTAGTTGATTATGAATTTGATACATTATCTTTTTCATATACTATTTATAACTTCATCGTTTTATTATAATATTTTGTTTTTCATGTGGATTGTACTGACAACATTGAACGTCACAAAGTGAACTGAATTACATTATATTTTGTTTGGTCCGTAATCGCCTTAATGAGCTGATAACTCTGGCTATTATATTGTGCAGTCGATTGATGGTGGGTTGAACGAGCCATAAGTCAAACGGTTGACTGACCGATCACAGATGCGAGATTATAACGATACCTCGTAGGACAAATTTTTTGTGACAACGTAATGGAGTCCTAAATGTTTAACAACATTCGGTGCCAGGTCGTGGATAGTACATCCATTGTGTTCCTAGAGTCGATTCTTTTGACTATCGTCTGTCTCTTGAGATTAAGGCAGTTTTTGGGTGACTTTGGTTTCTTTCTCACGGTCTGCCGTAACTGGAGGCTAAGTAGATTTTTTCTGGGTCATTTCATACCGTGCTTATATCTCATAGGATTCGAGTTGAGGAAAATATCCAACCTTTATCAGGTATAGTTATTTCTCAGGGCCACTCGAGGACTTGTAACTGAAATGCATGGCCATGCTCGAATGATGATTCGTTTATCAGTTAAGTTACTCTCTAGTCGGGGAAACCACTCTTGATACAGATCAGTTGTGAAATACGACTTTTGTGAATACAGATTTTGCAAATTGTTTTACATTGAGTGGGAGAAATTTTAGGATATGAGAATCGGTTATCGCACATACACTTGTGAGGACAAGTGGGAGTTTGTTGGAGCTTGTGTCCTCCACAAATTAGTGTGATAACATTTATAAATATCTTAAAGGTTCACAAGGGTATACTTCATATTTTATCAGTTGATTAACGATTACCTAATAACGGTTGGCTTGCTAGAAAGTTTGACGTTATTATCATACTGATGGCGGTGATCAACTGGTCCCTAAAAGTCACACCTAAAGGATGTGTTTGTGAAATGTGATTGTATGAAAATATAATCGCATTGATGCCTTATATGACTAAACAGTTAGTCACTGTGTTGATGAGACAATTATTTAATGCTGATTAAATAATATAAGCTGAGACGAATTAACTGTCAATTCCTAAATTGAATATAATAAGTTATATTTAATTAATGTATATAATCTTAGCTTGGACGAATTAATATGTTAATTCGTAATTAAATGTAATTGGTTATATTTAATCAGCAAATGATAATTATACGATATTGTCATAATAATTATTATTTACTCATATTAATAAATCAACCGCAAGCTGTGTGTGTAGACTTGTTAATACGGAATAATATAAATGACAATTTATATTTAACACATTTTATACATTTTTGGAATAACCAAAAATAAGGATTTTTATCCTCATTTTCGGTAGTTGCCAAAACCGAAAATAAGGAAGTAATACTCCTTATTAATTCGGTATATGGGCCGAAAAATAGAAGAAAAAATAACCCTATTGCTCTTCCTCTTTCACGGTTTAAGAGGGAAGAGAGGGATTAATTTTCTAACCTAATTTTCTAACTCATTCTTGCCTCTCATCTAAAACACAAAAACGAAAAAACCCTAAGCAATTTTACAGAAAATTTAGGGATCGATTCTAGCAAGAAGCTAGGGCATATCTCATATCGTCTTGGATGCAATTGATAGGAGAATATCATTGCGATATTGTTCATAGGCCATAAAAGCTAGGACCGAAGGTTATTTCTTAATCCTTCACGATTTTGTTTATGCAATTTATTTTATGACTAGTTTTCATCATTATAAATTTCGTTATAATCCTTAAAGTTAAAGGGATGCATACAGATAAATCCCACACATACATTACTCAATCATGTACGTACATGACCATAATACCCCTTATATTTTAATGAATTCATTTAAATATCCTTCCACTCTCTCCTTCATTTATTCCTTTCTTATCTTACTTTAACCCGTCCGCCACCATCCACCACCCGTCCGCCACCTTCCTTGCGCCACCGGCCATCAGTCGAACTCACATATCCGCCTACCAATGATGATCTTACTCAGCTTTGTTTCTCTTCACTTGTTTATTCGGTTCGGTTCTGTTCGGTTCGATCCGACTCAAGTCCAGTTGTTGTTGTTGTTCGTAAAAGTAGTATCAACACCATTCACACGATTAGTAAACATGGGAGCTTCTGGCTAATTGAAGATTACTAAATTAGTTTTGAATTCTATCTAATTCGATTACTGAATTTGGTTTAAATTATGGCTAATTCAATTACTAATTCATATTATGAGGAGGTAATTTGTTAGGGTTAATGGGTATATGATGAAGATTTTTAGTTGAATTGGGTTGGTCTTACATCATATCATATTAGTATCACAAATTCTTGTGTAAATACTGTTAGTATAATACCGTCTCACATGAGATCTAATTAATTTGCTAATTACTGAACCAAAGTAAGATGAATCAGGGCTTTGGTGTAACCGTGAAAGACACTTCTGAACTATCCTCCTCATGTACTGTGGCTGCTAGACGGTCAGTCTATGGGTGATATTCGACAGGTTAAAGAAACTAAGGGGATGAAGATGAAGAAGAATGAGCTTAATTTTGTTCATATATTGTTTTTTTTAGCATCATTTGTTTGTGTAATATTGTGCCAAGATGAAGATGTTGGAGTTTACATTGTTACTCTTAAACAAGCTCTTACTGCTCATTTCTACTTTACTCAGCTCACCAAAAAACACCATTCTAATAACACTAGTTTAAGCACTCTTCATAATCCAAGGTACATTCTTCCCTTATGTTTTTACTCGTTCCCGATGTTTTTACTCTGTGGAATTTGAAAAGAGCGTCTTTTTCTTTATCGTTATTTGCTGCACATTGTTTTGGATCAGAAGCAATCATACAGTTTAGTGAGGTGAATAAACCAGTTAGTTTTTTTACCCATGGGCCATGGCCTCTCAGGCTATCATATACTAGATCATTGATTGTATCATTCTGGCAGTTATATGCCTATTTGCGAGAAATTTAAATTAGTTAATGATAATAATGTTGAATATAGTGGAATGTTTTGACAGCATTTATATATCACTGCTGCCATTTTTGCCAATCTCTGAAATGCCTTTTCAGTTTGGTCCTCTGTTCAGTGGTCGAAATTGCATAATGAATGCATAAAGTCGACGAGTAAACTCATAATGAGTCATCAGGGAATTCCTTCTGTGGATCAACAGCTAACAGAGACTTATTGTAAACTACAACAAATTTCATGCTCATGTATTTGCTTAAATCCGTCTTCTACAATGCTTTCTTGGAGACGGGTTTTTATACCTACTATTTTGACAAGTTACATGCTAGTATAAAGATGAGTTCGAGCTAATGTTTCGCGCTATTTTAAGACTGGTTTTCATGCGCAGAAATGACGGACTCGTGTCCAAACGAACGCGCTGCTGCCCCGAGCCATTGCTCCCATGATACTTGATGTTACGTGTTACATAGGTCTAGCCATGTCCTGACAATCAGAGTTGCGTACATATCATATTTTAAGATTGGTTTTGTGCTAAGCTTAAGACGACTTATATGCTGGAGTTTATAGCGGTCTATGCGTGTTTGTGGTAGGAACAAGAGACTAGAGAGTGTGGTATAGTTCAAGAAATTGTTTAGCATCAATGTATTAATATGAATATTTGTGATAATTGTATTAGGTCGATGAATGATTTTTATGTATCACAATTCCATTCAAGCTGTTTCCCCATCAGCAATTCTTAAATAAGAATGTGTTTTGTACTCTTTGTCTATGAATCGATTTTCTTCTTGTTTTTTTGGGGTTGCAGCTGTTCCCGTCTGAAACAATCTTATTCATGGAATAGACGAAAGCATAAGATAAAAACTTGTGAACTTTAAACTCAAATCGCTAATAACGTCAGAACAAAAATGTCAAAAGTAATTGTTCGACAACTAAAATTCGTCGTGACTCTTGAAATATGTCAAAACTAATTGTTCGACAACTAAAATTCGTCGCGACTCTTGAAATTTTTTCCGACATTGAAAATGTATCCGGTATCTATCATTTTTGCATGAAATTTCTGATACTCATCCTACTCCGAGTTGGAGTCCTGAAATAAAAATAAAGAAAATAGTAAAAATTACTAAATTAAATAGAAAACATTTATAAAAAAAAAGAAAGAAAAAAAATTGTACGTGAAACATTCAAGTAACGAACAAGTGCTAAGACTGCTAACTATTCAAGTAACATGCGATTTCAGGGTACAATGCAATTTGGTTGTCTGATGTTCATGCACAACTATTATGAATTGAGTTGGTTTTGTTGTTTTACTGCGAGTTTAATTACCTGATCGATACAAACCCTAATTTAATTAGTGTAAATAAACCTTCATATAATTAATAAAATTAAGAACTAGAAATTACCTGATCGATACGAGAATTAGAATCCATACTTGTGTAATGTGAGGGATTGATTAATTTTTTTGAGGGAGAGAATTAGAGAGAGAAGTAAAGAGAATTAGGCAAAGGGCATCCATGGAAAAATAATGAAAAAAAGTTCATGAAAGAGTAAAATCCGTCCATGAATGAGCAACTACGTTTGTTTATGCGTTTCTTTTGTTGGGAGTCAAAAGTGCGTTTTGGGGGTGGAGTAGAATTATTAGGTTTATTAATATAAGTATTAGTAGTTGTATTAGTTATTCTCTCCTAGTATAAAAGACACACTTTAAACATTAGACAACACATTAGAATAGAATTAGACTACCTTATTTAGATTATTCTCTCTCAATATTTTAGAACCCTAGTTAGAATATTTCTCCTCTCTTAATTTTCCTCTTATTAAAGTTGTAATCTTTCCTTAATTAGACTTTAATTACTCATCAAATTAGTGTTGATCTAGTTCTAGTCTTAGTTATTTGGGTTGTATTTTGAAGATTAGAAGAAATTCATCTTCTTTTATCATCCAATTTTGTTCCTTTCCTCTTTGTTGGTACAATTTATCCATTATTTACATCTTATTTTCATTTGTTTACATATCTCATCTTAATTAGTTCAAGTCACCATGTTGTTTGCATATTGTTTCCTCTTATTGTTGAAATCTTACCCATGAACATGTGTGAGTAGTCTTATCTAGGGTCTAGGGAGAACTTGGGTGATTAAAGAGGATGAATTTGGGTTGTTAACCTTTTGAATTGGGTAATTATTTGGTCTTACTCTTGTGCATATGAAGTGCTCGATGAAATGTTTGAACGAAAGTTTGAGTCTTTCATTAGCATGTTTAACTTATCTTGGTGCATTATGCTATTGGATGGTTTTAGAAGTGTTTAATGAGATGCTTAAATAAAAGTTGGAGCCTTTATTAGACATATTTGATCCATCTTGGTGTTTATGCTATTAGATAGTCTTTATGCATGTTTGTGATGAGTTTGTCTCAACTAAGTGAAAGCTTGTTTGTAAACCCTTACTCCCATGCCTATGAAATGTTTGATGGATTGCTTAAATGAAAGTTTGAGTCTTTCATTATCATGTTTAGTGTATCCTAGGTCGAAAGCCAATAGAAGGCCTATATGGCATGGTTTAGACGAGTTTTTCTTACTAAGTAAATGCTTGTTGGTTAGCTCTAATTGACTAAGAAATTAAGATCAATCATAGGCCTTTATCATTACCCATTTCTTGTTAACAATCTTCTCTTCCCCGAATTACCCAAGTGAACCCAAAGACCTTAGCTTTCATTCATTTGAGTAGAAGAGAATTTCATTTATTTCAGTCATTCATCGTAGTTTGCATCTTAGTTTATAATCAACCAATCTTACTTTTATTTGACTAAACTAGGATTTAAACCGATTAAGTATACACCCCCGCCATCTTTGTGTTCGACCCGGTTAAATACTACTTTTTAATTGGGTTTTAAAAATTGAGTTTGATGCCGGAAATGACGACTAAAATCTGCGCAATCAAAATGGCGCCGTTGCCGGGGATCGCGTTAGGTTATGCTTAGCTAGTTAAAGTCTTAGATTTAGTCTTAGTTACTTGTTGTTTGCTTTAGTAGATGTGTGATTCTTGTAGAGTGTGTGATTTTTGCCTTACTCTAGTGTGTAAAAGCACTAGAAGTCTTACGATTTGTCAAGTGCATGCCAAGGAGGAACGATCAAGCTTTGCTCTTTGACTCTAACCTCGAAAGGCTTTTCGAGCCTTAAAGAATAGGACTATTGCAAGAGTAAGAACCTCCATTCAAGCTACTTCAAACCAAGCAAATTCATCCACCCAACCTACTATTGAAGACACACCACCACAACAACCAAACAACATCATTGATTCTCCACTAGAAAATCCTTTCCATAATTTCAAAATCCCAAATACACCACCTAAAACACCACCTCCATATATACCAATTCCACAACCACCAATGGCGGCTCTACGTGACCACAATCGCCCCAACCACAATGATGCTTGCAGTCCGATTAATTTCGACACCTTGGCTCCGAACAACTTTGAAATGTATCCGGGTCAAGTTGGCTTGATTGAGAAGGATTATTTCGGTGGGCATATTGATGAAGATTGATGAGAGTGTCGTTGGGGCTCTCAATCAAACACATTTATATTTCTCAACAAACAACTAGTTAGTGGTTAAGTTGAGGTCGATCCACGGGACGGGGGTACTCAAATTGTTCAATCTAATTATGGTTGTGCTTGGGGTTGTCACAATTGTAATGGGTTGAAGATTCTAATCTAATAGAAGCAATGGAAAGTAAAACAAGAAATTAAAGGAAGGATGTAAACAAATGACTAAAAATGCTAGGATATCATGGATTCATAAGGGAATCCCGGGAGTTGATCATACAAACATGTTCTCTACTAGATGCAAGCACTTATTATTGTGATGGGATCGAGTTAGTGTATATCTTACAATCCCTAAGAAGGTTTGGGTCCCGGAGCCGAATCGATTAGATTGTACAACACCTACAAGTCGACTTAGTCCTTCCTATTCAACTATATGCATGGTCTAATGAGACTCGAGTTGGTTTATGTCTTACAAGTCTCATTGAAAAGATAAGTGATGGGTAAAAAAATGCAAGGATTCATAGGCTCGCATTTCATCAAACATAACATGTGCATAAGTTGAAATCATAACATGCAAGCAAATTAATTATGAAAACATATTAGATTAAGCATGAATCATTACCCATGTTTGTTTCCCCTAATTACCCATTAACCCTAGCTAAGGAAACTACTCACTCATAATCAAGTTTAACATGTTAATAAGGTTGTCAATCATACTAACAAAGGAAAACATGATGAATAAATGATGTGATTAACAATAATTAAACAAGGGTAAAATAGAATTATACCTATGAAGATGATTCCAAATAATAAAGCAAAGAATAAAAGAAGGGAACTTGATTGATTGATGAAGAGTTGTTAATTCTCCAATAATAATCTAATAATCTTCAATTACCCAATAATAATAAACTTGAACAATGATTAAGGAAATATTAATATGTAATTTTGTGGAATAATTGAGATTAATCTATTCTAATCTACTCCTAATGAAAGCTTAATCTAATCTAAGGAAAGTTCATCCTTTGATTATTACAAATGGAGTATATATAGTTGTAGATCATTAGGTTAAGCAAGGGTAGATTAGTAAATAACAATGCTAAGTGTTGAGTGCGGAAATGTAAGTCCCGAAGGATATGCGCGGATCACGTAGCAAGGAAAAGCTTTCTGTCAAGCAATCCGCTCATCCCGAGCTAAAAACGAGCATCCTGAGCCTCAACCCGAGAGGGTTGATTTTGTCCCGAGCGGGTTGAGCTGTATCCCGCTCCACTTGAGCTTGACCCGTACGGGTTGAGTTGCTGTTCCCTTTTTTCTTGCTTTTAAGGCTAATAAGCTTCTATATACTCTTTATTTCTACTTCCTTGGTCATCATTCTTGACTCCTCTTCATACTTAGTCCATCCAAGATCGCCAACAAGCTACCGAATATGCGCTAGAGACGGGAATTCCGCCTCATTATGTTCTTTCCTATAAAACATATAAAATGCACTAGGAAAGCAAAATAGAAAGCATTTGACGGATAAAATGGCCTTGAAATGTTATAATATTATGCAAAATAGGCTCAATTAAGGGACTAAATATACGCAAATAAGAGTCACATCAAACATCCCCAAACCGAACCTTTACTCGTCCCGAGTGAAGAGGTGACTAGAACTAGACCTTTATTTAAACTAACTTACTAATATAACCGATGTGAGACAATTAGCGGGTCTCACTCTACCCCTTCAACTCACAACAAGACAACCATGAGGTAGGATGCCTTCTTGCAAGGCAAGGTGGGGCTTGCCAAAATGGCGATACATCCAAGCATTAAAGCACACAAAAAAAGTAATGGATGCATCTACAAAAATGAATAGCCACTTTCCTCATCTAAGTGGCGGAAATTATCTAAAAGGGAAGCAATCTAAGGGTACACATTCCATCATAGATACGGTTTCTTCAAACTACTAAGCCTAGAAGGATACCAATAAATTACCTCCAAGTTGTGTCAAGCTAGGGTACCTTTGTTCTCAATTGTTAAATGCTTTCGTCAAGAGTAGACTCCTTATGGTGTTAGAAACACTGGAGGATCGCGGGATTCCCCTTCTTGCCTAGACAAGAAGAAGGGTCGTCCCCTCTCTACCATGCACAAAAGTGGATACGATGGAAAAGGGATCAATAGAATTTGAGTTTCACGTGGGAGTTTGCTTTTTGTTGTTGTTTTCCCCCAATTTCTTGTGGCATTTGAAAATTTGAGAACACTTTCTTTTTGCCATTTTTTGATGTTTGGCATTTCAATACTTGATAACTTTCAATTTTTTTCATTTTCTTTTGAACATTTTAAAAGCTACCCCATTTGTAGTGAGGGTGCTTATATTTGAAGCATAAGAGTTTTCATTTTTGTTACTCCTCTTTTCTTTTGATGCATTTGCAAACTTTTTCGTTTTCATTTCAATTCTTGAACTCAAATTTTGAACAATTTTTGTGCCCATTCCCTTTTGTTGACAAAATGTGGTAGAATGTGGAAGATGGTTGCATGGTTTCAAGGGTCACCTTGGAATAAACGGTAGCCAAGGAGTTATCACACCACAAGGTACTCTTGACTAGGCCTTAGTCCATGGGTCAAAATATACTAGAATGACACATCCTAGGGTGTTTTACAAGTATTCTAACAAGCAAAGTCTTAACAAGAAAAAGTATCTACAAGGGCCTTATATACACTTGTCAAGCTTCCCAAATAGATGCTTTCACAAAATTTTTCCTAAATGCAACTATATGCCGTGATGCAACTAACATATTTACATCCTAATGCATATGCTTCTACCAACTAGTATGCCAAATAATCTAAATTATAGGTGTTCATGGGTCATCCCGCCCGTCCAGCCCGCTTATTAAGTGGGCTTGGACAAGTATTTTTTATCCGAGAAATTAAGAGGGCGGGCCAAGCCCAGCCCACCAAGTTAAATGGGCGGGTATGGACAACAAGAAAATCTCGTGGGCCGGTCCATTAGGCCCGTTTATTATTTAAATCCTTTACTTTTACTTCTAAAAAAAGACGTTTTCAAAGAAAATTGTATCAATTTTATATGGATGTGGAACGCTAAAATAATAGGTAAACTATAACAGTTAAAATATAACGAAAATATTTATATATTGGGTAGCCTTATATATTTTAATTAATAAAACATCTAAATTGAAGTTTCGTGGTACGGCTCATTAGCCCATGGGCCTCCCGACTTTTGACTAAAGGGCGGGCAAGGGCAAGAATAATTGGCCCATAATTAAGGCCCGACCCGCCCACTAAGGTCTTAAGGGCAACTTTTTCCTTCATAGCCCGGCCCATATCCGGCCCAAGCCCGCATTTGAACAACTCTAATCTAAATGCAATCCTATAATCACATTGTTTATACGGCATCAATCAAAATAAAGCCACATAGTCATTAACATAAAGAGGAAAAAGGAGATTGCAAAGTTCATACCAGGCGGTCTTCAATATCCCTCATGTCTCGGACGTGGCGTAGTCGATCAATGTGAAAAAGGATGGACAAACACAATATATACACAAAATTACACTATAAAGGAAATGAACATGTTTTTGGGTTTTTCAATTTTTTATGGTTTTTATGATTATGAAATAAAAAGACATGTTTTTTTATTTTTCAATTTTTTTTTGTATTTTTGGAATATAAATTCCCATCCCCCACTTTATTTTGGACAATGTCCTCAATGTACATGTAGGAGTAGGAATGAAAAAGAAATTACATATTTTTTGGATTTTTGTCTTTTTTTTTTTAAAATGAAGTACAAATGCAATGATATGATATGAATGAATGCATGCTCTAACTAAATGCAATTCTATATGTCAAATATTACAAATGAATGCAATCTACACTATACTAGATGATGCATGTTCTCACCTATGATCAAACCTCTCCAAACCGATTTAAGCACTATTTCTAGTGTAAGAGAAATGAGGTTGGGTCATTAGTGACTATGAATGAATGCAACTAACTATATAAGACATGTGAGATATATTACTATGCAAACTAATCTAATCATATGAGATATATTACAATGCAACTATACTATATGAACTAACTAATATAAATGCAATATGAAATATAATACAAATGCAAGCCTAAACTATATGATATATGTATGTCGCTTCATGGTTTAACCTCCCCAAACCAATTTTAAACACTATTGCTAATGTAGGAAGAAAGGGGTTTAATCATGAGGCAACTACATAAATGCAACTATACATGAGAGATAGGGAAAGAAAAGGGTTCTTACAATCATTGTAGGAGATGAAGATGGTAGATAGGAAGCATATATAGCCATGACACGAGCCAAATGAGAGAAAAAGATGAATTTCAGGGTCAACCCACTCAAGTTGAAAATAACCCGCTCGAGTTCAGCCTCAACCCGCTCGGGTTGATTTCGTCCCGCTCGGGCTGAAGGCTGGGACGCGCGTTTTCTCAGGAATCCTCCCAGATTCTTGAGAAGGGAACTTTCTTTCTTTTCTTGGCCTTCAATACGCACGGGTTGGACTCGGGACACACGAATTTCAAGCAGTTTTGACCCAATGCCTTTTTGATGATAGAAAAGATGTTCACAAGCCCAAAATCTCCATTTTCTTCATTTATTTACATTTTCTACCTTGTTATTTTCATCAATTTCCTTCAAAAAGCTCAATTAAAAATATGAGATCCCTCCCTTTCATCTCTCATGCAATTTATTAAATGAATAAATGCAAAATTATACTAAATGCATATATACAAATTAATGGTTATTGAGGAACTCCATCAAACCAAAGATTATCAATAAACAATTTCGTGGAAGATTATCACTAGCACTCAAAGCACGTAGAAGTCGGTCAAATTCTTGGGAGTGAGATATAAATAGGCATGGATAACAACACAAGATTATGCAATGAAATAATACCAAAGTAATAGACCGAACAAGCATGTCAAGAATACTATGACAAAAATCATAAGATATGTGATGGATGGTAGGAACATGAAATGGGTAGTTGGTTGGCAATTCACTCAACTCTTCCTCCAAATATTCAAAATCACCACATTCAATACAAGTACTCTCATTATCATCTAAGGTGATTTCAAGGGTGTCTATTTGGGGTTCCCAAATGTTCTCATAATCTTCATCCCAACAAGGACCATTATCAAAGGGGTTGTCATAACAAGGCTCACCAAGTTTAACACAATTGTCTCCCTCTAATATGTCATCCTCAAAGGGTGAGTTTTCACTCAAGCTCACATCCATCTTACTCTCAACTTGCCCATTAACATCAAATTTCATGGAAGTTGGGTTCATTGTTACACAAGAAGAGTAAGGTGACGGCCTCTAAGCATTGGTTTCACAATCAAGAATGTACTCCTCCTTATGATCACTCTCTTCATCTAGCAATCCATCTTCCCAAGAAGGGGCAAATTTGTGGGCATAGTAGGTTGGCTCAAGGTTATAGGAAGGTTTCTCATTCTCACAAATCTCATTTTCATCATAGTTTTCCTCAATGAATTTTTGAAATGTGGTTTTTATTGCTTCCATACCTTCCTTGACACTCTCAAAGATGTCCTGTACAAATTGCTTAAGACAATGGATGGTCATGAACTCAAAAAATTCCAAAAATTCCTCACAACTCATCTCACATATCCTACCACCACTCAAGCGAAATGTCAAGTTGCGGGTTTCAAGGTTCATGCCATTATAAACAACACAACATACTTCATAATTTGAAAGAGTAAAACCATGATGCCAAGCATGAGTCATATAATCTTCAAATCTTGCAATATATTTATCAAATGACTCATTTTCAAATTGCCAAAAAGTGAATGTAGACATGTTAAACATATGAAATAATGCAAGTACAAGAATTAAAATTTTCAAGGAATTAAGATTCCTCAAGAAGAAGCACAACTAAAACTAGACAAAAGAACGATTCAAATACACAACACCGTCTCCGGCAACGGCGCCATTTTGATGAGAGTGTCGTTGGGGCTCTCAATCAAACACATTTATATTTCTCAACAAACAACTAGTTAGTGGTTAAGTCGAGGTCGATCCACGGGACGGGGGGTACTCAAATTATTCAATCTAATTATGGTTGTGCTTGGGGTTGTCACAATTGTAATGGGTTGAAGATTCTAATCTAATAGAAGAAATGAAAAGTAAAACAAGCAATTAAAGGAAGGATGTAAACAAATGACTAAAAATGCTAGGATATCATGAGTTCATAAGGAATTCATGGGAGTTGGTCATACAAACATGTTCTCTACTAGATGCAAGCACTTATTGTTGTAATGGGATCGAGTTAGTGTACATCTTACAATCCCTAAGAAGGTTTGGGTCCCGGAGCCGAATCGATTAGATTGTACAACACCTACAAGTCGACTTAGTCCTTCCTATTCAACTATATGCATGGTCTAATGAGACTCGAGTTTGTTTATTTCTTACAAGTCTCATTGAAAAGATAAGTGATGGGTAAAAAATGCAAGGATTCATAGGCTCGCATTTCATCAAACATAACATGTGCATAAGTTGAAATCACAACAAGCAAGCAAATTAATTATGAAAACATATTAGATTAAGCATGAATCATTCCCCATGTTTGTTTCCCCTAATTATCCATTAACCCTAGCTAAGGAAACTACTCACTCATGATCATGTTTAACATGTTAATAAGGTTGTCAATCATACTAACAAAACAAAACATGATGAATAAATGATGTGATTAACAATAATTAAACAAGGGTAAAAGAGAATTATACCTATGAAGATGATTCCAAATAATAAAGCAAAGAATAAAAGAAGAGAACTTGATTGATTGATGAAGAGTTGTCAATTCTCCAATAATAACCCAATAATCTTCAATTACCCAATAATAATAAACTTGAACAATGATTAAGGAAAGATTAATATGTAATTTTGTCGAATAATTGAGATTAATCTATTCTAATATACTCCTAATAAAAGCTTAATCTAATCTAAGGAAATTTCATTCTTTGATTATAACAAATGGAGTATATATAGTGGTACATCATTAGGTTAAGCAAGGGTAGATAAGTAAATAACAATGCTAAGTGTTGAGTGCGGAAATGCAAGTCCCGAAGGATATGCGCCGATCACGTAGCAAGGAAAAGCTTTCTGTCAAGCAATCCGCTCATCCTGAGCTAAAAATGAGCATCCTGAGCCTCAACCCGAGCAGATTGATTTTGTCCCGAGCGGGTTGAGCTGTATCCCGCTCCACTTGAGCTTGACCCGCGCGGGTTGAGTTGTTGTTCCCTTTTTTCTTGCTTTTAAGCCTAAGATGCTTCTATATACTTTTTATTTCTACTTCCTTTGTCATCATTCTTACCTCCTCTTCATACTTGGTCCATCCAAGATCGTCAACAAGCTTCCGAATATGCGCGAGAGACGGGAATTCCGCCTTATTATCTTCTTTCCTATAAAACATATAAAATGCACTAGGAAAGCAAAATAGAAAGCATTTGACGGATAAAATGGCCATGAAATGTTATAATAGTATTAAAAATAGGCTCAATTAAGGGACTAAATATACGCAAATAAGAGTCACATCAAAGATGCTCATGCCCACCTAAGGAAGTTCAAGAACAAGGTGGCCATGATGAAAAAGAATGGAGTGTCCAAAGAAACTTTAAGATTGATGCTATTCCCATTTTCTCTAACGGACAAGGCGGATCGTTGGTTAAATGTGCATCCTCCAAGGCAAATTATGGCACAAGAGAGAATATCTTGAGAAGAAATAAGCATCCTCCCGAATTCTTAGTGAATGTGGAGACCAATGCTAAGATTTATATGCTCACCAAGAAGCTTGATGAGTTGAGTAACAAGAAGCAAGTGAACCAAGTAAATCAAACTACCACTTCTCATGGACCATCCATGGAGGAAGTGACGGAAAGATCAACATGTGAGTCATGTGGAGGAATGGCTCACACTTATAAAGTGTGTGCAAATAACCATTATAAAAACATTAATGGGAACAATGTGCAAGAGGTGAATGCTTTCCAAGAATTTAACAATTTCTCCAACCGTCCACCTAGGCCCTCATTCAACAACAACCTAGGATCCAACCAAAACTTTGCCAACCAACCTCAAGCATAACAAGATTATGGGGGTAACCAAGGGAACCAAGGTAATCAAAACATTTACCAGGGAAACCAAACCAACCAAGCCACCCAAGGGTTTGGTCAAGGGTTCAATCAAGGATACAACAATAACCAAAGGTACAACCAAGGGAAAAATCACGGGGTTAACCAAGGTTACGAAGGGAACAACCAAACTTCCAACTTTAGAGATCAAGGATATGGCTTTCCTCTTCCAATTTCCAACCAACCTTTCAATCAAGAGCCACCACCCCAAGCAAGTAATACCATGGGAGATGCTAAATATGACAACTTGGTGAAGTTGATAGGAGATTTGGCAAGTAATACCCAACAACAAATAAAGGATCTTGAAGCTAAAGTGGCTTCTCAAGCTCTCATAAATCCTCAAAGACCACCAGGTGGATTTCTAAGACAAGGGCAAAATCCAAGGGACCCTATGAAGGGAAATGAAGTTAATGCTATCATGGTGGGAGTTGAAGAGGAAAGAGAAGAGTCATATGGTTTGCCAAGTCAAGATGAGTTATCATACACTACTCCCTCTTCCATGGCTATGGAAACATTCCATGAAGTTGACCATGAGCCCGAAAAAGAGAGCATGGGAGGCTATGTGCTTGATCAAATAATGACAATTTATGGTACAAGCTTGGATGTTGAAGTCGACCCGTATAAGGGAGAGATGGTTATGACTACACCAACCACTATGAATGAAGAATTTGTGCTTGAGGAAATTGTGGAAGCACCAAATGTGATGGTGGATGTTGAGAGGAACTCGGAAAAGGAAGAAATGATCATAGTGAAAGAACACTCTTTTGCCAAGCAAGAAGGGGCCAATGATACTTCAAGATATGACAAGTTTATGAACTTGGTAATGAAAATGGAGACCTCCAATCCACCTTTGGTGGAGATGCCTCATTACTCAGAATTCCTTGAAGAAGTCATTTCTAGACGAGTGGAAATTGGTGGCCATGAGATTGATGCCTCAAGTGAAGAGTGCAATGTGGTCAAATCTAAAGAAATCCCCGTCAAACTTGATGACCCCGAGAGTTTTTCAATTCCATGTACCGTTGGTGACCAAAAGGTGGATAGGGCTTTGTGCGACTTAGGGGCAAGTGTGAGTGTCATACCACTTGCCCTTCTGAAGAGGTTGAATGTTACAAGCCTAGCCTGTACTTTCGTTACAATTAAACTTGCCGACGGGACAATCAGATCTCCGTTAGGGATTCTCAAGGATATCATGGTTCAAATTGGCAAGCTTTCAATTCCTACCTATTTTGTTGTGTTGGACACCCCTATGGGAAGACGCTCTCATATCATACTTGGTAGGCCATTCTTGGCCACGGGAGGAGCCATCATAGAAGTCAAAGAGGGACGATTGTCGTTAAAAGTTGGGGAGGAAAAAGTTAAATTCACGCTACCACATGCTTCAAAGAAAACCGTGATTCAAAACATGTTTGCCGTGGAAACATTAGAACTCCGTAAGAATGAAGATGAGAACATTGAAATCTTGATTGGTCATGAGCCGATAGTTGATGATGAGCCACCAACTAACTTCCTTGAAGAAGAAGTGAATGCTAGGGACAAGTGTGGAGAAGAGGGCAAGACTTGGGAAATGGAAGTCGACGAATTTGAACTTGCCATACTTGGGGAGCTGAGGAGCGGTGAGAAAAACTACGATGTTCATGGTTTTGACACAAGCTTGGAAGAAATCGAAAATCTTCTCTTGGGAAATGATTCTATCCATATGGAGGATCAAGAAAGCAAGGACAAAAATGACAACATTATGAATCTCAATGTTGAGATGCTTGATGACCTCCTAGCCCAAGAGACCCCAAAGAAGATTGATGCAATGATGATGATTGACGATGACAAGAGTGAGAGGGAGTTGAACATTGGGGTTGGAGATACTCACCCCGACATCCTCCCTCCTGGGCATGGTCCATGCACCGATTTTTCTCCAAAGAAGGTGCCCAAATCCGACAAGAAGAAACCAAAATGATGGAGAAAGAAGTCGAAAGGAAAGAGGGTATGTGACCCCAATCTTGAAAAGGAAAAAGCTCTTGTCCATGACAAGAAGAAACTTGAAGAAGAAGTTGCCCGGAAATGGTTAGAGATAAATTATGCAATGAATAGTGTGCATAAAATGTTGTCTAAGCTCAGAAGCTCTTGTGCCTTGAAAATGAAGAAAGTTGGTAAGGAGATGGAGGGATGCCTAGATAGTGATCCCGGTTGATTGAAGCCTCCTTGATGAAGAGGTTTGGTGGAGTTACTTAAGAACCACCGCAATGTATATATTATCCTTCTATTTAATTAAGCTTTTACTGCATTTTGCATTTTGTGACATGATCTGAATAGGAGTTAATCTAAATTAGCTCTCTTTGCATTCATATAGTATAGTTGCATTATATTTCAATTCTGCATATAGAATAGATCATGCATTGCATACCTATTTGAAAATCACAAAAAAATTGGAAAAAATCTAAAAATTTCAAAAATATGTATTTACTTTTCGAATATCCTCCACATATATATTTCCATCAAGATTTATGTAAATAAATAAGTGTGGGGTGGAAATTCTCATATTTTAAAAATACAAAAACATTTTATTTATTTTCAAATATTTAAAATTTAAAAAATATGTTCTTTTAATTTTCTATTCTCTTCCTATACTTTATTCCATTGAGGACAATGTAAATTTCAAGTGTGAGGAGGAAAATATCCACTTTGTGCATATTGTTTATATTTGTATATATTTGCTTGTTAATTTGAGAAAATTACAAAAAATGCCTAAAAATTGAAAAATTGAAAAATTTCCAAAATTTTTGCATTGTTTATATTATATATATTGCATTTGTCCTAACCATTTTGATATGCAACACATGAATCATCAGAGAAGACGTTTGGTAAAATTCTTCCAATTCTTTCTCCTTTATCCTTCCTTTTCTTTTTGTATATATAAGCATGTAGGAGGACGGGATATTTGATGTGGGTGTTCCCTTTGGGAACCGTTTTGGATATGCGTGTGTTGTTGTCGTGTTGTTAGGACTAGATATTGTTTGCATTTAGAATAGGATTGCATATATGTGTTCACTCTTTTATTCACATAGCTTGTTCATATGATTAGTTGCATTTCATACACGTTGCATCTTGTTTGTATATAGTTGCATAGAGGGTCAAAATGTGGAGGGCATATGTTGCCAATGATGATAATTTGTTTTGCCCGTGTCATTCCCTTCTTGATAGCTTGTGCCTTTTGATGACACATGGTTAGGGTTTTTGCTTGCAAAAACCCGGAAGTCTAGCATAACAATCAAGTTGCGACCACCTTGTGAGACCATACTTATTAGGAGGGTTACGAGTAAATGAAAAAGAAAGAAAAAAATGAAGAAGAAAAAAAATAGAAAAAGAGAAATACGAAATGAAAAATAAAAAGAAAAGAATATATATTTTTGTGTTTAATAAAGGGTTGGTAATTTGCAAATTGAGTTTGTTTTGAAGAGGATTAAATAAATTTTGAAAATGACAATCTTGCCATATTTTGTGGAAGAATTCATTTGCATGGGTATAGTTTAGTGGATTGGTTAGATGTGACGACTACTTAACCGATAGCCTCACATGTCTTAAAACGGTGCTTGCACCAACCTCTTTTCACCGAACTCGAGCCCCATTACAACCCGATTGTCTCTTGCATGTGCATCATTCGATATTTCTCTTGCGGATATTGGATGGAGTACCATATTAGATTGCGGGCATGCTTCGCAAGTCGAGTTAGGAAGAGTGATTTTGGCTACTTTTTGTTTCAAAAATCACCTCGTTCTTTCATTTGAGTGACTAGTTAAACCCGTGAGAGTCGGACTTGGGTCCCCTTTTGGTCAAGGGTTTGATATGGAACCGAATCTTGTGTGTGTCGTGTCAATCTTGGGAGTATAGCTATGTACTTCCCCTTTCCCGCCTAGAATTTGTTTTCTAGGTGCCCCGTCTTGTCAATATAGGTTGCTTGAGCTAGAATTAGGGATAGACACCTTGGTAAGACCCGGAGACGACATCCTCCACTAATGACTCTCCTTGTTCGATTTTTTGAAAGAAAAATGGCAGCTTAGATGAGGAAAGCGGTTTGACTTTTTGTATATGCATCAATTGTTTGTTCGTGCTTCATGTTAGGATGTGTGCAATTTTCAGCAAGCCCCCACTTGCCTTGCATCGGAATGCATACCTCATTGTGTTTTATTGCGAGTTGAAGGGACGGAAAAGGCTCGTTAATTGCCTTTCATCGGATATTAGTAGTTCAGATAATACTTTTATATTACGGGTCTTAGTTTAATTTAATGAGCTTACTCGAGGACGAGTAAGGTTTAAGTGTGGGGATGTTTGATGAGTAGTATTTAAGTCGTATTTTACCCCTTATTTATACTTTATTACGACTCGATTTTGCGTGCTTAATTAATTTAATAGCTAATTTTATTAACTAATTTATAATAATTCGCCGTATTAGTTAAATTTAATAATTAATCGTTTTTTTTTATATAATATTAATAAAACTAAAACTATTATTTTATTATTGTGATATATAGGTGAGACGGAAAGCAAGGCGGATATTAATAGAGTCAAGACGGGTCAATGACGGATTAATGCCCACGAAGCAAATGAAATAAAAGGGTTGCGAAGTCAAAGTCAACTTTTGACCTTTAAACCTTCGAAGTCAGCATCCCTTCATCACCATTTTCGTCTTCATTCACCATGTCATTTATCAACATCAGACCATCTCCATTCGACCACCATTAACACTCTCCATCGACTCATCACCACCGTTCAAACCAGATTCACCCACCACCAACAACAATCGGCAACTTGCGCAACAGCCATCATCATCTCCTCTACCCTCCTCTACCTCGCGTCACCATCATCAACCACCATCATCGGCGGCCACAGGAGCACAACCAATTGACACGACCATCAAATCCCTCGACCACCGATCCCCGAACCCTAGACGAGTAACCACCACTGCCTTAAATAGAACAAGCAACAACAACAACTCAACCTCCATGCCGGTTAGCCGGCAGCCGACCCTTATACCGGTAGCCACGCACACTAAAAATTTGCTCCTTTTTGTGGAAGTCTCGCTAACGATCATAGCACCGGCAACCGTATCTCCGACACACAACACTAAAACCAACATCCAGGATAAATTTATGTTCTCTCTACCGGTACACCTTCTACCGGTCAACCGACAATCATACACCTCACCAATTTCTGCTCTACTCTTCAATTGTCTCGCTGCCGGGACCCTCGCCGGTGGCCGGTGGACCGGCACAGGCCCCCTTGTTGCGTTTTGCTTTGCACCGTCCTTGTTTTATTCCTTTTTGTTTTGCTTTTGTAAAAGATAATTAAATCGAGGAGAGTTTCTCTCCATTTCCTAAAAAGAAATGGAGAGGCCATTTCCTTTCGATGGTCTAGATCGTATTTTGGCATCATCGAACGGCTCAAAATTTATGGGTAAAAATAAAGAGATAATGGAGTTTGGTGGAAAAAATATTATTAAATGAGTTTGAGAGAAGAAATGGAGAGGAAATGGAGAGAAAGAAATGGAGAGGATCCATTTCCAATTAAATCCCCCTTTTCCCTTTTGTTTATGCGTTTGTTTTGTTGGGAGTCAAAAGTGCGTTTCGGGGATGGAGTAGAATTATTAGGTTTATTATTATAAGTATTAGTAGTAAGTATTATTAGTTGTATTAGTTATTCTCTTCTAGTATAAAAGACACACTTTAAATATTAGACAACACATTAGAATAGAATTAGACTACCTTAGTTAGATTATTCTCTCTCAATATTTTAGAACCCTAGTTAGAATATTTCTCCTCTATTAATTTTCCTCTTATTAAAGTTGTAATCTTTCCTTAATTAGACTTTAATTACTCATCAAATTAGTGTGGATCTAGTTCTAGTCTTAGTAATTTGGGTTGTATTTTGAAGATTAGAAAAAATTCATCTTCTTTTATCATCCAATTTTGTTCCTTTCCTCTTTGTTGGTACAATTTCTCCCTTATTTACATCTTATTTTCATTTTTTTACATATCTCATCTTAATTAGTTCAAGTCACCATGTTGTTTGTCATGGTTTGCATATTGTTTCCTCTTATTGTTGAAATCTCACCTATGAACATGTGTGAGTAGTCTTATCTAGGATCTAAGGGGAACTTGGGTGATTAAAGGGGATGAATTTGGGTTGTTAACCTTTTGAATTGGGTAATTAATTGGTCTTACGCTTATGCATATGAAGTGCTCGATGAAATGTTTGAACGAAAGTTTGAGTCTTTCATTAGCATGTTTAACTTATCTTGGTTCATTATGCTATTGGATGGTTTTAGAAGTGTTTAGTGAGATGCTTAAATGAAAGTTGGAGCCTTTCTTAGACATATTTGATCCATCTTGGTGTCTATGCTATTAGATAGTCTTTATGCATGTTTGTGATGAGTTTGTCTCAATTAAGTGAAAGCTTGTTTGTAAACCCCTACTCCCATGCCTATGAAATGTTTGATGGGTTGCTTAAATGAAAGTTTGAGTCTTTTATTATCATGTTTAGTCTATCCTAGGTCGAAAGCCAATGGAAGGCCTATATGGCATGGTCGAGACGAGTTTTTCTTACTAAGTAAATGCTTGTTGGTTAGCTCTAATTAACTAAGAAATTAAGATCAATCTTAGGCCTTTATCATTACCCATTTCTTGTTAACAATCTTCTCTTCCCCGACTTACCCAAGTGAACCCAAAGACCTTAGCTTTCATTCATTTGAGTAGAAAAGAATTTCATTTAGTTTAGTCATTTATGGTAGTTCGTATCGTAGTTTATAATCAATCAACCTTATTCTTGTTTGACTAAAATAGGACTTAAACCGACTAAGTATACACCCTCGCCATCCTTGTGGATTCGACCCCGATTATACTACTTAATTGGGTAATTTATAAATAGTTTTTGACCCAGGAATGACGACTAGAACCGGCCATCAATAACCCTATTCTAAATCCCTAGTTTAGTTTAGTTTAGTTTAGCTTTCCTCTCTAAAAACTCTTTTATGTTATTGCTTGCAAGATTGTTCATACCTTTAATTCTTCCAATTAATCATTGTTCGGTATTTCTAATCTCTATTCGTTTGTTTTCTTTAATTATGTCTATCGTTCTTTCTATTGTTATGCGTAGCTAATTCTCCATCTAGGGTTGAAGGGGATCAATGAATATTAATTGGAGTTAATGAATTTATTAGCTGCTTAGATCGACTATCCCCTATTATTTGTTTATCAATCTAATTGATTAATTACCGGCCGGGGTTAATTAGTTAGTGTCACGAATTAGTATTATTGTCGACCGGATTAATGATAAGAAAGGCTTACAATAATTTGGTAGAACGACTTAGTTATAGCGATCGCATGCTAAGTGCAGATTTGAAGGATATATAGTACCAACCGGACATATAGCCTTAGATAGTCAGTCCATGTTAGTTAATTGACCCTAAATACCCTAATTGTTATTCATTGTGAACCGGAATCCCTAGACTAGTTTTATATATTTGATATCGTCTTAATTTACAATCGTTTAGTTACTACAAACCAAATAAATCAAGTTTATGACCCAATAGTCTAGAATCTACTCATAGGTAATAAGCAGTTTGTCACGTTTCCTTGTGGTTCGACCCTTGACTTCACTATCTGCATTTTTAGTGTCCTTTTGGGAATATTTTGATTGAGGTTATACGACTTTAACCTTATCAATATAGGTTCTTGACCGTTACCGTGTTTAATTCTCTATCATTAATACAGAGTCGCATGCTTCCATCCTTCTTCTTAACAAATAGCGCAGGTGCTCCCCAAGGTGAAGCACTAGGTCTTATGAAGCCCTTCTCGATCATTTGCTCTAGCTGCCTCTTTAGTTATTGAATGATGTTCAATCGTTGCCATTATAAAAGGTGCTTTGGAAATGGGTGCGGTACTCGGTATTAAGTCGATCGAGAATTTAACGTCACATGTAGGCTATATGCTAGGAAGTTCATCAGAGAAGATGTATGGAATTCCTTCACAATAGGGATATCTTCAATACAATCCTCCTTCTCAACCTTCGTGATGTTATAAAGGAACACTTGATGTCCTTAAAGACTTATTCTCACCACCTTCATATCTATTACTAATTTGAGTCTTCCAGGGGGTAATAATCCTCGGTAACTGACTTTTACTCCAATAGGCTTTTAAGCGATATTTTCTGGTCACGACACTCAAATTTCGCATGATACTTTGATAACCAATCCATTCCTAGATGTATATCGAATTTGGGTAGGTTTAAATTTATGATTTTAGATATAAAGTTTATTCCAATGATCACTACAAGAACATTGTTTTAAATTGAGGAACAATCTACGACTTGTCCATTAGGTAAAGAAATTGAAGCATCGATTAATTAAGGGTTGCATATGTTATCTTTCTTAATGAATTTGGGGAAGCATGTGACAATGATGCTCCGGTATAAAATAAGACATATGCAAAATTTGAATTAACAAGAAAATTACCAGTTATAACATCGACGATTTGTTCTCCTTCTTCCATCCCAACTAGTGCATAAACCTTCCCATTGATCGTAATAGTTGATCCCATGCTTGTTGCTCCAGCTTTCCTTGTTTCCGAAGGTGTATTTCCTTTCTTTGGGAAAGTGTTAGCCTTGTGTCCTGGTTCATGGCAGAAGAATCATACTATTGGTGATCCCTTACAGGGTTTTCCTGGGTGGTTTGGTTCCTTACAATGGAAGAAATTCCCGTTGTACCCACAATCTTTTGAGTACTGGTTGTTGTTTTTGGTAGTGGAGTTGTGGTTGTTTAAGAATTTGTCATTAGAAGTGGTCTGTAGATTTTTGTTTTGGTAGTTGTGTTTTTCAAAAGTAGGTTTGGTATAATAAGGTTTCTGAATGAAACTTGGGTTAGAAATAGGAGGGTCAATGCCTTCTCATAGGCAGCTTGGTAAGTACACACTTCTTGTGTCAACATTAGTTGCCTTAATTTCGGTTCCATCCTTTGAATATATTCCTTAGGTAATTCGGATTCTGTAGGAACCAAGTTCCTAGCATATTTGGACAACGCGGTATACTTCTTAGTATAGACCGCTAAGGTCATAGTTCTCATCCTCAAAGCTTGGAATTCCTCTTCATTCTACCACCTCATCTCCTCGGGATAAAATTTGTCTTCTAATAAGGCTTTGATGTCTTCTCGCCCGAAGCCTTTAGTAGCAAGGTAGTTTTGCTTCATTAATTGCCACAAACTATTCGCCTCTTCTTTCAAGTAGTAGGTTGCAACTGTCACTTTATCAGTTGTCAGAGTTTGGCTAAGTTCAAGAAGTTTTTCCATTTCTTCAATCAAATAATTCAAAACCAAGGGGTCTTCACTTCCTTCATAAGACGGGGGTGGTGGTGCTTAGAGAACCTCTCAAAAGCGGTTGGTCGGTATCCAATGGGTTGAGGTTGTGTTGTTGAATTAAGTTAGTGAGCTAGTTTGAATTAATAACGGCTTCTTCTAATCCTTGACGCCTTGCATCTTCTAATTCATGCTCGATAGCATAACCCATGCGACGAGTGTTCGTCATGTATAACGGGTTGTAGCTTATACTCGAATGGTGTATAGGTATAGGTTGAGGCTTTTGGAGCTAAGGAAGGCGCGTAAGATATCCTATATTTCTAATGTGTGAATTTTTTTTTTGGTAAAATGTAACTCGTATATATATTTACGCAAACGTAACCATACACGGACAATCGAGCGCCTATCCGGGCTCATCATCCAACCGTCTAAGGAAATGGGTCAAGCCCAATCTCATCCTTTTCAAACATCAAAACAAAATGGGAAGACAACAAAATCAGGGGAAATCCCCAAATTAGACAACCCTAAAAAAAACCAATCAAAATCATTCATCCTCTTCGATCAGCTTTGATTTATCTTAACTGAGCGGATTGCTCATCTCCATCAATGCACCTTCGAATCAACTCCGTTCCCCCTCCAGTCAGAGCTTTGAAATGAATTTTTGGCACCTGAATGAGTTAATCCATGAGCTTTGACGGTCTTAAGATGCTTGCATTTTCCCTGCTAGAGTTTTGTTGTTGCCAAATCAAGTACATACACGCATTTATCACTACATTCATCTCTCCTTTATTTTCCTTTGTCCCTCCTCTACTCAATCTCTACTGTAAAATGTCTTCTCTCAGAATTATGATTCCAAGTTTTACCCTTATCAGTTCAATAATCTCTGTACTATAATCGCACCTGAAGAACAAATGCTCAAGATCCTCCCTGCCACAACTACAAAGATAGCAGGTATCATCCTCTCTAATCCCCAAATTGAATAATTTAGCATTCGTTTTCATATTTCTATGATGGTAAAGCCACGCAAGAAAGTTGTGTTTAGGTATGGAAGATTTATTCCAAATTAATCCACTTCATTGAACTTTGACTCCTTTCTCTCTTAACCATTCGTATCCTTTAGCTATAGTGTATTCTCGACCATTTTGATTAGACCACTCCTGCTGATGATACGCTTTTGCTAGAGAGTCCTTAGTTTGGCACACTATCCTCCCGTACAACCTTTATGAGGTTGGAGGAGAGTAAGTTTGCCATTCCTGGCCTTTTTGATAGGTGTGATTAATCCACCTCACCCAAAGATGATCAGGTTTAAAAGAAATCCACCACACCAATTTTCCAACAGCTGCTTTGTTCCAAAGTACATCCTCTTTCAAACCCAATCCCCCTTCTTGTTTGAGTTTGTAGATTTTCTTCCAAGAGACCAAAGGAGACCTTATGAACTCAACACCTCCATCCCATAGAAAATTCCTACAAATGCTCTCAATTCTTGTGATAACACCACTAGGGAGATTGAACATAGTAGCCTAGTAGTTATGGAGTGTCTTAAGAACAAATTTGATAAGGACTAGTCTGCCAGCATAGGAGAGCTTCCTAGTCCCTAACCCTCTTATTCTATTCACCACCTTGTTTATCAAAGGTTTACAGTCATGGGCAGTTAATCTGGTAGTTTTGATAGGTACCCCTAGATACCTGAATGGTAAAGAGCCCTCAACAAGACCCGAAACCTAATTAATATCTGCCTTAATACCATCAGCAACCCCAGTGAAATACACATTAGATTTCCCTTTGCTCATATTAAGACCAGATGCTTTGGAAAAACTAGAGAATGTTCTGAGGATAATTATCATGGAAGATACATCCCCTTTGCAAAACAAAAGAAGGTCATTAGCAAACATTAAGTGAGTCAAGTTAATAGGCTTACATAGTGGATGAAATTTGAACTCAGGAACCTCAGTAGTGTAAGACAGAAGCCTAGATAAATACTCCATGAAAATGGTGAACAGCAAAGGGGATAGGGGATTCCCTTGTCTCAACCCTCTATTACCTTGAAAAAAGCCAAATACATCACCGTTAAGATTAAGAGAATATGAGGCTGTTGTAACACATTGCATAATCCAATGCCTGAACTGAGCTGGAAATTTTAGAGCCTTGAGCATCTGGTTTAGGAACTCTCATTCAATAGTGTCATACGCCTTCTGCAAGTCCATCTTAATTAGGCACCTAGGGGAAATAACCTTTCTCTCATAAAGCTTAATAATATCTTGACAAATCAAAATAGTCTTCATAATGCTTCTTCCCTTAATAAAGTCACCTTGATAATGTATGAATTATACGATGCCTAAGTTATACTAGAATTATGGACATAAAAAAATAATCGCAAATAAATAACATTCAACACATAGCATGCAATAACACATATAATGATGATACTAGAAATGGGTAAGTCCTTATTTTTCTACCCAACTTAGTTATTCTATCCCATTTATTATTCGAACGAACCTTAATGGTTTCTAAGTGATCTCTCAGTTTAGTGGTCTAAGTTGTTCTAGTTATAAACAGATTATTGATTCTACAAGTCAGAGTATTCTCGGGGCGTTCCTTGTTAAGTAATTGAGACTAAATTCTCTTTTACGCTCACAAGGTCGCTCTAATATTAACATTAACAACTCGGATTTTTACAAAATTTATTTAAACTAATGGTATAAAATCAATCAAGTCTAATAATCATTCATAGATAAAATAAGGAAATCCGGATCCATAATAAAATGTACATCCAGCTTTATGTATCGTTACAAGGTTTAAAAATTGTGTACAACATTAATTAAAATTTATTCTTTTCATATGATCACTGAAGTTCTAGATTAAACTTTCCAATCACTCCCCTTGGTCATATCCTCCTCTTGGATACCTGAAAAAAATGTCAACGACATGCTGAGTGCGAGTAACCTAATCGTTCTATTAATGTCCTTAATAATTCTATTAACGGCCGACTCGAGTGCTCCCCACTCGTTCGAGTATTCCCAATACTCGACCGATTATCCCTTACATAGTTTATTGCAAACCACAACCATCCCCTCAATAAGGTTTGTTTCCTTAAAGGCACTAATATACGATTCTTACGATCCCTAAAGGTCTTCCACTAGTTCCAATATGTCCCTAAGGTTACCCTAAAGGTCGGGCGTAACACTACTATCGTTCCTTAGTGGGAAAGAATTAGGATAAGTCCCTAGCGGAAAGGGAAGCAGACCGAAGCAAAAGAAGCACAGATCAGAGTTTACCCGATTGGGACGAATGTCGAGCAGAAGGCTACCTGATCTGGACAGCTCCTACCTGATCGAGCAAAATTGTTAGTCCGTATTTGTACTAACTCCGTTCCTTCCTTAATTATAATCATGTAGATGACCGCACTTGGTAATTAGAGAGTACGAAATCTCAATTTTCCATTTTTTCAAAAAATTAAAAGTCCGAAAAATATTCATCTCTCTCTCTCTCTCTCTCTCTCTCTCTCTCTCTCTCTCTCTCTCTCTCTCTCTCTCTCTCTCTCTCTCATTTTCCCTCTCTAAAATCCCCAAATAAATCACCAAGAAAACCCCAAACCTTAATCAATATACTCCGTCGCCGCCCCCTTCCTTCTACCGCCCCTTGCTAGCCCTTTCTAACGCCGGAGATTTGACCGCCCTGAGGCGATATCCGGCGATTCATATCTCAAACATAAATGATTTTCATGTTAAAATCATTTTTAGCCCACTTGTTCTTCATCCTCGAGTTTTATTTTTGTGGACTTTTCTTGATTTTGGTTCTTTATTTGTGGTTAAGATTTGAATAAGAAAGTGAGTTTTTGGGCTTGGTGGTAGTGATGGTTGGATCGGCGGTGGAGGTCCTTTTTTTTAAATGTTGTTTGTTTTATTTTTTTTATCCTTATTATTTTTCCTTTTAGGTTTATTTTTCTGTTTGTTTTTATTTTGTCCTCTCCCTGCTGGAGAGTTTTGTTCCCACTTATGGTAGGTTTGTTTTCACCTTTTGTGGGGTTTATCTCTCAATATGAGAGTCGTAGATCTAAGCGGAAGATCGGCGCCTTAGTAGTTTCTCGTATGGTAATGCAGTTGTTGTCGGATAGTCGTATACAAGAGGTTAGATCAGACAAAATTCATCTTTTTTCAAAACTTCTGCAGAGATAAATATCCCCTCGCGGAAGGTTGTGTAAAGAAACAACGGTTTAATATAGAGCATGCAGAAGCGTCTTACATTCAAATTAGAGATCTTTGTTCTTGAAAGATTGTTTTTATTTGATTTCAACAATACTGTATTTCGTCAATTCTGACATCTATTGTAGATGTCTTATTGCTTTTATTTAATGAATCGATCTTTCTCCTAAAAAAAAGAGAAAGTACGAAACCCTAATAATAATTTAGGTCTAGCATTGGCTCTTAATCTTTCCTTAATTAGTTTATTCTTTTTTTAATTGGGTTTTTCTATCATGTGCCCAATGGACACATGAAAAAGAGTTAATTAAGGAAATAATTACAACAATATATCATGATATTTTGAATTATGATCTCATAATTACCATACATAGAGAATATATGGTGTTATTCAATCGTTTTATGTAATTTTATTGCAGCTAGTTGTTGGTCGGATTATTAGTTTCGAAACTGTAATATTCTCTTTTCGGTTGTGTACTTTGGGTCGTAAGGCCAATACTATTTCGATGTTTTAGGATCACGTAATCTATGTTTCATGGATGGTATGAATTTATGTAATAGATTGTGAATCGATTAATAAGAACTTAATGTTGCAGGTATCCTAACAAGGTGAGTAATATGGTCACGAACTGGAGGTATATTCTGCTTGGGTTACTCGGTTGAGTACTGATGCGTGTCTTTTATATGATGTTTTACACCTCATTTTACACGCATTTCAGAGCTCATTTATGTAGTTTAAGCTACCATTTCCCCTATTTCCGTCTACTTTCGTATTTTTGTACATTATTGCAGAAATGTGAAGATTTCAGCGGAAATTGAGCTAAATCCGTCCCCAAGTATCCAGCATTGCATTTGACGTAAAGTATCCACTTAAGGAACGAGCTTGGTGCGCAATCCAAGGCCCAAAAGACAAATCCACGAGATTATGAAAGTCAAGTAGCAGCTCAAGCAGTCGATCGACCACTACCTTCATTCGATCGACCAATATGCGGGTTCCAGAAGCTACTGTAAACTGAAGAGCAGTCGATCGACTGCCTTTCTTAGTCGATCGACCCAACTGCTATTCCAGACGAGAATTAAAAGACCGTGAATTTTGAAGCCCAAAGTTATGTTAGGTTTAGGAAATAAAGTTACGTTAGTTGCTATATAACGTGACCTAGAATACCAAGTTATTCATGGAGTTTTGATCCCGATTTTACCTAAGTTTTTACACAGTAATATTTAGTTTTATAATTAGGGTTTGGAATATTGATTAGCATTGGAGTTTTCATTCTTATTCTCAATCGTTCCCCTGAAGTCTCGGTATTCTTCTGCCTTATTTCGATTTATCCTTATTTCACTGTTAGTATAGAATTGCTAGTTAGTATCCAAAGCCAATTATCGTTTATCGCTATTTGTTATTTGAATACTTCAAGCATGAATTCATTAGTTCATATTGTTATTGTTGTTTTTATCAGTACCATGAGTAGCTAGATTAATTGTGCTAGGATGTAGGCGAATTATAGCGTAGGCGGCGTAGTATTGTTTTGGACTGAATTCACGTGTCAGTCGATCGACTGCCATACCTGGTCGATCGACTAACCACGTGAGGTTACCTTTCGTTTTAATTGATTTTAATGTTGTATTTAACGAATCGAATGCATGCGACCAGTTAGATGCTTAATTTATAACTGACCCATTAGATCGAAAGATAGGGACAGTTGTTAGACCACCAATTAAAATGACTAAACTGTGCTGAGATCGAAAGATAGGTATAGTTTAGACCGTTAGTCACTTTTCAGGACGAGAGTCAGTATTAGTGATATTAGGGACTTATAGCGAGATCGAAAGATGCTATCTGTTAAGAGTGGACCGAGAGGACCTCTTGTTTTCCCGCCTCACATGTGTTTGATTCAGACCGACTTAGTATGCTGTCGCCGAAGCTATAATGAACCGACCATCCTAGTGCCCCCTCTTTATCTGTTTAATCCGTCTTTTAAGTTTATTATCTTTATTTACTCTTAGCTATAGACCAATTCAACTCAACCCCTACACTCGTTACCTTAGACTAGAATTAGACAGCTAGAAATTACGTCTGCCTCCTTGTGGTTCGACCCTGTTACCACTAGCCTAGGTTAGTCTTAATAGAAAATTATAAATCTTATTTTTGATACTCACAACGACGGGTATCAAGTACTGCTTGCACTCGACTAAGTACCACTTACTCGATTGAGTGTCAGGCCTATACTCGACCGAGTGGCACTATAATTTACGATATTGCTTTGAATGCTTTATGTGCTATTTACGTTAACCCTCTTGCTTGGTATTCCAATGTCGTGATCATTCATGATGTTATATGCATAACAATGTGTTATAATGTCTTTATACGAAGTGGAAGTGATTACGTTGTGGTGTATTTTGCGATATGGAGGGAAGGATGGTGGTGTATGTGGAAGAATGAGATTAACCTATATAAGAGATCTGATGAGGCCGTGATAAGGAAGATTAATGCGTTATATTTTAATATGTTTTAGAATCAGTTGGCATGCATTTTAACCATATTTGTCTTGTAAATATCATTATTTAGTGGTGTCATCAAGTTTGATATTTCTTCTAAATTTACGAGAACATATATTCAAAACTACATCCTTTAGGTTAAACAGACTGAATTGACACGATTAGTTAGACATCGTATAATTTGTCTTTTAAATTCAACCCATATCTAGTTATAAACCGGGTAGCATGATAGATCATTAGTCATTATATCCTATCTATGCTGTCTAAAATGTTGTTGCAATCGGCAGACCAACTTTCGAACATGTATGTTGTTGCAATGTTTAAATTTTGAAGATTTGCATTCGCTCTCATTGCTTTAAAAACATTCATATACTAGTATACTACTTCTTTTTTGGGTTTGCATTTCTAGTCTATCTTCTCTTGGAGGTGAAGTTCGGAGGCAAAACTCCGTTTCGGGAGGGTAAATGATAGTGTCAGATAGTGATGATATTGTTGATAATACGATCGATAGTGCTCAATTGGTGTGGTAATGATAGTAGCACGTCGTTACGGTTGGAAAACATGGATCTACATGGACTTTATGGTTAGTGTTCTTTCTTTCTTTCCGACATTCGGCGAACTTTAAGACGAAGTTTATTTGGGGGGGGGGGGGAGACTATTATACCCACCTTTTTAGAAGACCTTATGAAGGACCCTCAAAGTCTAAGGAATCATTGTTGGTGGGTGGGGGGGGGGGGCAGTGTTTGTAGACCTAGTTGAGATGTCTGATGGTGTCTACTCAACCTATCAGTTGTCACTCAGTCGAGTACAACTAGTACTTGGTCAAGTGTGCGCGATACTCGACCGAGTGTGGTGGTTCAGCGGTTTATATTAAGATCAAGAGTAGAGGTTTAGATCATTTATTTTCTCATTTCTTTCACTCTTCTAACCCTAAAAGACAGATCTTTTTCCATTACCTTTCTCTTCTTCCTAATCTATACCTATACTCTATAGCTCAAAGACAAGTGTGTGTACACGGGTTTGGTGAGTCGGAACATGACCTCCGCCGTAGTCTAGTAATGACAAGGTAAGTCGCTACAATCACCCTCGGTATCAGATATTATGTTAATGGTCGAGTGTAATAGAGTCTAGTTGGTTATTTAGATGGTGATGTCGTTGCTTTGTATACTTATATGTGTTTGGCCGCGATTGCAAGAGAATTTGCTAGAGATCAGGTTTACCTACTCAGTACAATTGTATGATTAATTATGAGATGGTTGTTTTATGTGATTCTATGATTATTATTATATCATTGATATAATTGTGTTGTTGATTGTGATAGATATTGGAGTTGTGATTGTGAAGCCATGTCGGGAGATGAACTTCACCTTCATATATCGCTCCTTATGACTCCCGTCACAAGGGAGATGTGCACGTTAATGATCTGGGTTCGCTTGTTGCGATGAACGGGAATTTTGATGTTCAGGGCTACAGTCTAACATTGGCAGGGGTTGGTTACCTGTTGCGATGGGAACCAGGCTGCTCATTGCGATGAGAGCCAGTTTTGTCCGCATTGACAGGGGATGTTTGACATGCTTGTGTGATGTTTAATCTGATTGAATATTTGTAGGTGATCTTGTTGTTAATCGTATTTACTGTTATTGACCTGGTGTGGTGGTTGTTTGGTTTTTATTATTCTCTGTCTGTCCCTGTTTTGATCCATCTGATATTGCCGTCAAATGGTGAGCAGTGGGACTTTTCAGGTGTGTCTGTGATGTCATGGAGTGAATTTTGGGACAATTGGAGAGTACGTGACGATATCGAGTCCAGTTAGATTTGATGATAGTTATGTTACATGCACCATTTATATTTTATTTATTAAATATCCGAGTTGTATATCAGTTGTATTTGATTTGGGGATCTTTTGTAATAACTTAGTAAATTGGTCTATTATTATCTAATGATATGTACTACCTCAGTCAACCGAGATGGTAACACCCTTATTTACTGGGAAAGGCCTAGCTAATGGTTCTTTAGTACATGGGGTGTTACGATAAGTGGATTAATTTGATTAAAGGTTCTATTTCCAATGCTTGACACCATGTGTTTGATTAAATTGTTCGTTGATGAAATCATTGTTTCATCGCTTGCTATATGCTTATATAAGATTGAAAGCCTTACAATGCATAGACTAGTGCTTGTTTTTCGTAGTGAAGACTAGTGTACGCGAGAGCTAACTAGTCGGACCTAGGATAGTTGCATAAACCGAGAGGTAGTGGCTTGATATCCGAATCGAACCCTAAATTGACTTTTCCCAAATCATAGAAACCCCCTAATCACCTCTTATGATCCCTACCTACCCTAGTTCCTCTAATTATATTGTTAATCTCGTTGATGTTCAAATGAAGACGTAGCTCCTACGTCATGAAATGCAAATCAACATTTTCATCCTAACATGTGAATATGTTACTACGTCGTTTAATGCATGCACTTCTTTATCTAGGTTGTTTAAACATGTGATGTCATTTTACATAACATAGAAAAATGAATAAAGAGAATAAGAAAGAGAGAAAAAACATGCAAATTAGATATATCTCGAGTATCATCGCCACTAATCAACTCAAAACATAATTAAATAACGACTCGATCTAATTTACATAATTCTATACAACTAACAAGACCTCATCGACACATAAGGATCATTTAGGAATGCAATATGCAATCGACTACACATATAAATGTGCACATAATTGGGACACTTTACGTTACAATTGACCTCGTGTTGTGTCCTCCTATCATTCACATTTGACCTAATTTCAATTGACGAAAACACATGATTTTAGGCTAAAATAATAAAACCTTAAACTGGGCTATAATGTTAGTCACACTATACGGTTTATTGTGGTAATTATTATGATAACTTTCAAATCGTTTAACCAATATCGAATAGGGATTTTAGAAAAAAAAAAGGTTTTTATAAATAATAAAGAAAGACCCTTTATAAGACTCGACAAAAACGACCGAAATTGTACAAAATAAAATAATATAAAACGTTACATAAAAAAACGAAATATATATAAAAAATGCTAACTTAGGTTGTTAGTCAATTTTTTGTGTTAGTCAAATTATTTAGGTTAGTCAATTTTACAAACTAAATGTTAATTAGTAAAGAAGTAAAATTAAATGAATTACAAAAAAACTAATTAAATTTTGAAATCAACTAAAAAAATTATGGATAAAATTCCATCTAATCTATTTATAATCATACATCGACATGTATCTAGTAAGATAATATCGATGCACAATTTGTTAGAAATAAACGAAAAAAAGAAATAGAAACTTGTCATGGGCACAGTTTTTTTTTTTTTACAATCGGGTTACAAGTTCTGCAATTAACAGCACGCTTAGCTAACATATGAGCGACTTTACTACAAATTCTAGGAACAAAAGCAAAAAAAATACAATGAAAGTTTGCTGCTAGATAAGTGATGTCATCAATAGTATTCCTAGTCCAATGCTTGAATTGAGAAAACTTCCCGACTTGAGCAAGAACCTGCAAATGATAGGTCCATTTCATATACATTTTAACCCTTATTTTATCTCTATTTTACATGTCATTTGCACTAATGTTAGTGATTTAATGAGCTAATTCCGTGTTCTACTTGTGTTTGCTTGTTTTCAATGTGTTTTGTAGGAAATTAAGCTTTTAGTAGCTTTTTCCCGTCACAGTAGCAAGCACATGAGTTCACGAGGCTAAAAAGACTAAGCATGACCTATGACGGATATTTTGGTAATTTCCAAGCCCGAGTAAGAATTATGAAGCTTGGGTTGATATGCAAAATGATCATACAAAATAAACCCCAAAAGAGAAGTCCAAGTTCATGTGGAAAAAGCAAGCTTAAGATGCTCTTAGGATGCTCATTGTGCAATTAACCGGAGGATTAAATATAGGTTAATAGCTCACATTGGATTCCTTTGCTACTTTAAGACGGAATTAAGAGAAAGAACATAAAATGCCATGACCCCGATAGGGGTGGGGTGCCTCCGATCGAGGTGCCCCTTATCTGCCCCGTTTACGTTACTACCTTTGCTCCTATATAAAGGGTGTTGTATCCACACAATTCCATACACTTTTTCATACGCTTTAGGCTTAGTTTTCAGAATAAAATGTAGTTTATATTTCCCTTTAGCATTTTCTTATTGTTATAAACATATTCCTTTAAGCATTTCAATTTATATTACAAGTTCATCTTCAAGTTATTTCTATCTTGTTCTGCATTTCCAAGTTCATTTCCTTTGTTGAGGTAATTCTATTTCCTGTATTGTTTTGTTATTTCCTTTGTCATTTCCGTTATTAGTTAGTTATCAGGTTTACTTTATCATTTGTCATTAGTTTAGTTTACATTATGCAAGAGTAGTTTACTTTGTCAAGGGAATAAGGGAAGCCATGCACAAATAGTTTTTGCAATTGTTGAATTAGGATGTTATAGTAATCGATTAGAAGTTTCTATTACATGTTTGCTTTGTTATGTTAATCTTTGATGCATGATCACTATCCTAGATTAAATTTGTTAATTCACTTTTATAAGTCGAGAGGCACGAAAATGAATTAGACTAAATATGTGTTAGTAGAACGACCTAGTCATAACGAGAGTTCTCTAGGACCCGATCTATGGTTGACAATAAGGTCAAGAGGTGGTTGTCTTTAAGCCTAAAAAATCAGTGCATTAGCAACTCCTATGTTTAACTTGAGCATTTACATAATTTGCATATGTGACCGACTTCCCTGGGCTATTTCTTTATTATTTTTTTACCTCAAGTTTACCAATCAAAGCAAGCAATCATACATTTATCGACCAAGATAGAATTCACATCATAACAACTTGTTTAACAACTCCCGTCTTCTTGTGTTCGACCCCTATTACTACATTTATTTGTGTCTAGGGTATTTATCTTTGATTAGGTTGCGACATCCTATCAAATTTTTGCGCCGTTGCCGGGAAGCACGGTTTTCTTTGCTAATTAGTTGTTGAATTCTATCTTGTTTTATTTGTCTCGGGGAACACTTCTTCCTTAGGATCATTCTCACCTTTTCCTTGTCGTTTTAGTGCCTATTTTGTAGGTAATAAAGCTTGGCCTTTCATAATGAATGACGGGTTCATTCCACAACTCAAAGATGAGCCTTTTCATGACTATCTTGCCCGGTTCTACTATTTTTGCGATGGTCTCATCTCCCTTGGATATGTTCTTGATGGGGATTACTTGGGTCATTTTGTGCTTGATGGCATGGATTTTGAGACCCGTGAATTGGCTCTAAACTTGAGTAATGGAGGTGCCTAATATATGATCGGGCTGAAACTTTGGAATTTCTTAGATTTAATGGCTCACCAAAGTCAATTACGGGAGGTAGCACGCCAATACAATGTGTGGCGTATCCAAGAGGAGCTCAAAGTGCTTCAAGCTCATTTGGAACAACTTTCTCAAAAGGAAGCAAGCCAGTGTGAGCTTATTACCTCTCCTTATGCTCTCCCAACCTCGCAATGTGAGTCTTTTTCCTCTAATAATTTTGAATTATTAGATGACGATGACGATAAACCAACTTTCTTGTTTGAAATTCCCCCTATTGTCGTTCCAATTAACCATTTTGGGAGGAGGTAATAGACACACATGCCATGGATGATGTCGGGCCCGATTATCATGAAAAGGATAAGGTTTTGCCCGATTCATTTGAAACCTTTGAAAATCCTTTCACATGGGATGTAGATGACTCATTTAAGGTTGATGGAGGACTTAATGATGCACACATAGAGGTTAAGTGGGATGCACCCCTCATTTTTGATGAGTCCTACCACTTAGAGTTTTTATACCACCACTTTGAGACCGTTCATGATTATAATATTTGGACTAACGGTTTATTTTATTGTTTTAAGCATGATGCTCCATCTCTTGCTGATGAGTGGAGTAGTACGGTGGTTCTATTTAAAATCTCTCATGGGCATTTTGATAAGATTTATTCTTTCTTTTCTTTGATATTTTATGCTTATATCTTATCAATTGCTTACATATGCTTGTGTATTGCTCATGCGCAGGAATATGATAAACTTGTAAGGGCGTTGACATGCTTTTTAGAAGACAAAGAGTGCTCATTTAGGAAAATTCATTTTATTTATGCTTTTTAAGACAATTTACAGTTTTTGGACAATTGCAATTTCCATTTGGTTTTGATGTAATAGTTAGGACAATAATAAATTTAGCTTGCTTTCTTATGTAGTAGCTTGTCTTTTACAGGTACTTTGCTACTTGGATTGGACCTTACCCCGTTTTCAAGCTAGCTTGGGGGAGAGCTTCTACACTTTAGTATGCTTTCTTTCCTTCCTTTATTTTCGCATGTGTCATCCTATCTCCCCTTGTTGGTTTTTATTTCTATCTTTGTGTCACACATTAAGGACAATGTGTTGTTCTAGCTTGGGGGAAGGGATTTAGTGAGTCTAGATATTTAATTGCTTTCATATATTTGAAAATCCAAAAAAATTGAAAAAATTTCATGAAAAATTGTTTGTTGTGTGCACCCTTTTGTCTTATGCATAATGTCATTTTCCCTTTGCATTTCCCTTATTATAAGCTAATGAATCACGCATTTGACGGGTTTTTGCTTGCATGAGGATGTCTTGACATAGTGGGTGATGGATGAATTTTGGACAAAGTAGACTTGATCTTGACATTGGTAAGCTACATATATGTAAACGTAGAGCCTCCAAAGACCGGTGCATATATATATCTGGTCTCATCTAGGTGTGTGTAGTTTCTTCTCTTGGTGTGTGTTACATCTATACGCACAAGTATGGTCTTTGTCCCACTTCTTATGGGTTTTGCTGTCATGATTGCATTTTGAAGCCATTCACTTGTTTGCTTGCATATATTTCCCAAAAATTACCCTCTTTCCTAGCCACATATAAAATTGCCTACCTTTATTGAGCTAGTGATTTACTACTTGGGTTGGGGTGCTCTTATCTTTGGGATATGGTTATTTATCATAATTGTGAGCATTGTTGTTACGGGATTGTTGATTCCCGTAATTTGGTGAATGGAGGTGAAGGAAAAAGAAGGGAAAAGAAAAGAATTGAAAAAATGCAAAAAGAAATGAAAAATAAAGAAAGAAAGAAAGAAGCATAGAAAAATGAGAAAAAAAAATGATGAAAAAAGAAGAAGAAAGAAATGCGAGTTACATCCATGTTTGAGATATATGGTTTTGGGAAGTAGTCTCTTGTGTTGTAATGCAATATGAGTCATTCTGCTGCTTTTGACTCTAGTTCTTGTTGTTTGGGAAAGGTTAATGTTGGAATTAGCATCCTTTACACATTTGGTTTATCACTAGCTTGACATTAGCTCCACATAACCAAAAACTTTTGTCCACCTTCTTACCTATTTCTCCTAGCCTTCTTCTTTCTTCTTGGCTTCTTTTCTTGTGCATATTTGATCATGATTAGCATTATCTTGTTGATTTGAAATGCCTACCATACTAGATTGCGGGCGCATTCTCTTGAGTCGTAGATAGGAGAGTGTCATTCACATATATATTGCCATGTTCATATTATGAGTATGAGTGAATCCCGTGAGGAGTCCGATGTCAATAAGATCATGCAAGAGTTGAAATGTCCATGTGATGTCCTTTATACTACGCCGTCATGTAAATCTCATCCATGTTATTGAATTTTCCCTATGCCTATGTTGTTTCGGGATTTGATTCATTGTGCTCTAAAGTTACTTGACAGGAATTGCATTTGGATAAGATGATTGTTGCTCGTACCCTTGTCCTGATCATACATTGTATTGTGTGCTTGCTTGAGGACAAGCAAGGGTTTAGCTTGGGGGAGTTTGATAGGTCCATTTTATATACATTATAACCCCCTATTTTAGCTCTATTTTACATGTCATTTGCACTAATGTTAGTGATTTAATGAGCTAATTCTGTGTTCTAGTTATGTTTGCTTGTTTTCTTTGTGTTTTGTAGGAAGTTAAGCTTTTAGTAGCTTTTTCCCGTCAAAGTAGCAAGCACATGAGTTCATGAGGCTAAAAAGACTAAGCATGACCTCAGAAGGGTATTCTGGCAATTTCCAAACCCGAGTAAGAAGTATGAAGCTTGGGTTGATATGCAAAATAATCATACAAAATAAAGCCCAAAAGAGAAGTCCAAGTTCATGTGGAGAAAGCAAGCTTAAGATGCTCTTAGGATGCTCATTGTGCAATTAACCAGAGGATTAAAGATGGGTTAATAGCTCACATTGGATTCCTTTGCAACTTTAAGATGGAATTAAGAGAAAGATCTTAAAATGCCACGACCCCGATCGGGGTGGGGTGGCCCCGATCTGGGTGCCCCTATTCTACCCCGTTTACGTTACTCCATTTCGTCCTATATAAAGGGTGTTGTATCCACACAATTCCATACACTTTTCCATACGCTTTAAGCTTAGTTTTCAGAATAAAATGTAGTTTAGATTTCCCTTTAGCATTTCCTTATTGTTATAAACATATTCCTTTAAGCATTTCAATTTATATTACTAGTTCATCTTCAAGTTATTTCTATTTTATTCTTCATTTTCAAGTTCATTTCCTTTGTTGAGGTAATTCTATTTCTTGTATTGTTTTGTTATATCCTTTCTCATTTTCATTATTAGTTAGTTATCATGTTTACTTTCTCATTTGTCATTATTTTAGTTTACATTATGCAAGAGTAGTTTACTTTGTCTAGGGAATAAGGGAAGCCATGCACAAATAGTTTTTACAATTGTTGAATTAGGATGTTATAGTAATCGATTAAAAGTTTTTATTACATGTTTGCTTTGTTATGTTAATCTTTGATAAATGATCACTATCTTAGATTAAATTTGTTAATTCACTTTATAAGTCAAGAGGCACGAAAATGAATTAGACTGAGCATGTGTTAGTAGAACGACCTAGTCATAACGAGAGTTCTCTAGGACCCGATCTATGGCTGACAATAAGGCCGAGAGGTGGTTGTCTTTAAGCCTAAATAATTAGCAACATTAGCAATTCCTATATTTAACTTGAGAATTTACATAATTTGCATGTGTGACCCGACTTCCCTAGGCTACTTCTTTATTATTGTTTTACCACAAGTTTACCAACCAAACCAACCAATCATACATTTACCGACCTAGATAGCATTCACCCCATAACAACTTGTTTAGAAACTCGCGTCTCCTTCTGTTCGACCCCTATTACTACATTCATTTGTGTCTAGGGTATTTATCTTTGATTTGGTTGCGACATGCTATCAGCAAACAATCGGAGTAAACGTTAACATGAAGGATGTTGTGAAACAGCGCCCACTTCAAGGCCTCCATAATTGTCAATGCTTCTACTTGCTCAGCATTCTCAGCACTTCCTAATATACAGAATTCAGACACAACATCATTATCAAACATGATACACCCACCAACCTAGCAGCAAAATCCTTAGACCACGCAACATCCTCATAAATATGAGAACAGGAGCAGCTAAGAAAACTCTAAATAACCGGTTTCTAAAGCTTGAAAAATAATGTAGATTTTAGTCATATTTACATTATCGAATGAATGCGAATAGGATAGGTTTTAGGCACGCACATACTAACTAGCGAGAGATGCTGAAAGAAGAGGAAGAATACATTAATTAAAGACAAGTTGTCATGTTTTGTTAGGTTGATTTATGGTAAGCTGTCTAATGAATTTAATCAAAATAGTTAACTACCGCAAAATTATATATTACGACAATTATTAGAAGGATGAAATAAATTCCTCTTCATGTTTTGATCGTGCACAATTGTCTTTTCCAATTATTTAGTATCCTTGCTAAATCAATTGTTTAAGTTCATTTAGTCGGATAAGATTAAATCAAATTAGGTTAATAAAAATTAAAATTATTGAAAAGAAATAATAAAAAACGACTAATCAAGCAAAAGGGCTGGTCGTGATCCCTTATGAGGGGTTTAGTTTTCAGTACTTGTCGTTAGGAGCACCTAGACCAAAACACAATTTATAACTTCACAAACAACTCTACAATTAGTAAAGAGGCAAGTAAAGGTCGATCCATGGGACGGGAATTGAGATGAGATTTTCAATTGCAACTAGTGATGTCTAAGGATGTCACAATTTGGGGTTTGAAGTAGAAGATCACTAAATTAAATAGCAATGAAAGTAAACAAGCAAGATGAATTAAAAGGGATGTAAACAATTGATAAAAAGCACTAGGGTGTCATGGGGTCATAGGGGATTCATGGGAATTTATCATACAAACATATTCTCAAATTATAAGCAAGCAATTATTGTTGTGATGGATCGAATTGGTTTATATCTTACAATCCTAGGAAAGTTTGGGTCCCGGAGCCGAATCGATTAGATTGTACAATACCTACAAGTAGACTTAATCTTCCCTACTCAACAATATGCATGGTGTAATGAGACTCGAGTTGGTTTATGTCTTAAAAGTCTCATTGAAAAGATAGGTGATGGGTAAAAAATGCAAGGATTCATAGGCTCGCATTTCATCAAACATAACATGTGCATAAGTTGAGATCACAACAAGCAAGCAAATAAACTATGAAAACATATTAAATTAAGCATGAATCATTCCCCATGTTGGTTTCCCCTAATTACCCATTAACCCTAGCTAAGAAAACTACTCACTCATTATCATGTTGAACATGCTAGCAAGGTTGTCAATCATACCAACAAAGTGAAACATGATGAATAAATGAAAGTGATTAACAATAATTAAAAAGGGATTAAGAGTATTATACCTACTAATGATTCCAATAATAAAGGAAAGAATAAAAGAAGTACTTGATGCTTGATTGGAAGGTTGTCAATCTCCCAATAATAACCCAAATAATCTTCAATTACCCAAAATAAAGGATGAACAAGAGAGAGATTAAGGAAATAAAACTTGTATTAAAACTTGATTAAATGTTTATTATAAAATTAAAGAGAGATTTGATTGATATTAACTACACTAAAGATTGCTAAGAAGAACATGCTCTTCTAATTAGACTAATGGGGTATTTATAGTGGGCATTAGGTACATAAATTAGGGTTTACTAAGGGCTTAAATGACGATTAAGTTCTTGAGGAATCGCCGGTCTCTAGGGAGACTCCGGTCTCTTTTTTGCCGGTCTTAGAAAAAGATGAGCATCCTTTCTTGAAGCTTGTAGAAGACGAAATGGACTGTCTGGGAATCCGGGCGTTTATGGCACAGGACGGGCGGATTTGGGTGCTTCTGGACGGGCGTCCAGAAGGTGAAGACGGGCGGATTTGGGAGGTCTTGGCCGAGCGTCCAGCTGAGGAAGACGCTCGGATTGTAGGCCTTGGACGGGCGTCTTCAAGGCAATCCGCACGGATTGTCAAACAGTTTCATTCTTTCTTCTTTTCTTCCTTTTTCTTAATAAAATCCTTGAGGATTTCCTCGGGGATGCAAGAATCTTTTCTCATCATTGCCCATCTACTATAGTATGTACAAAGGCCTTCTAACCTTGTCTCTCCTTGATGCTTGGTCATTGAATTCAATCAATTTAGCCTCATTTTGCCATGAAAATGCAAGGTTTGCACTCCTTTCCTACCAAGGACACAAAACCTCAAAGAATATGCAAAACAAAGAACTAAAGACAATAAATGACCCAAATATGCACTAAAAAGCATGGGAATAAGGCTAATTCGAGGACTAAATATGCTCTAATTATGGTCACATCAAATATCCCCAAACCGAACTTTTGCTCGTCCCGAGTAAAGAGGTGACAAAGACTAGGACCATTATTTAAACTAACCTAATAACATAGCCGATATGAGACAATTAGCGGGTCTCACTCCGCCCCTTCAACTCACAACAAGACAACCATGAGGTAGGATGCCTTCTTGCAAGGCAAGGTAGGTCTTGCCAAAATGGTGACACATCCAAACATTAAAGCACACAAAATCAAGTAATGGATGCATCTACAAAAGAATAGCCACTTTCCTCATCTAAGTGGCGGAAATTATCTACAAGGGAAGCAATTCAAGGGTACACACTTCTTCATAGATGCAATTTCTTCAAACTACTAAGCCTAGAAGGATACCAATAAATCACCTCCAAGTTGTGTCAAGCTAGGGTACCTTTATCCTCAATCGTTAAATGCTTTTGTCAAGAATAGACTCCCTATGGCGTTAGAAACATTGGAGGATCACGGAATTCCCCTTCTTGCCTAGACAAGAAGAAGGGTCATCCCCTCTGTACCATGCACAAAAATGGATACGATGGATAAAGGGATCGATAGAATTTGAGTTTCATTTGGGAGTTTGCTTTTGTTGTTGTTTTTTTTCCCCCCAATTTCTTGTGGCACATAACATTTGAGAACACTTTCTTGCCATTTCTTTTGATTTTTGGCTTTTCAACACTTGACAACTTTCAACTTTTCTTTGCATTTCTTTTGAACATTTTCAAAGTCACCCCATATGTAGTGAGGGTGCCTTATATTTGAAGCTTTAGGAGTTCTATTTTTGCTCCTCTTTTCATTTGATGCAATTTGCAAACTTTCTTTCACTTTTCATTTCATTTCTTGAACTCAAATTTTTGAACAATTTCTTTTTGTGCCCATTCCCTTTGATGACAAAATGTATGGTAGAATATGGATGAATGATGGTTGCATGATTTCAAGGGTCACCTTGGAATAAACGGTAGCCAAGGAGTTATCACACCACAAGGTACTCTTGACTAGGCCTTAATCCATGGGTCAAAGGATACTAGCATGACACATCCTAGGGTGTTTTATAAGTATTCTAACAAGCAAAGTCTTAAGAAGAAAAAGCATCTACTAGGGCCTATATACACTTGTCAAGCTTCCCAAGTAGACGGTTTCGCATAATTTTTCTAACATGCAAACTACATGCCATGATGCAACTAACATATATACATCCTAATGAAAATGATTCTACCAACTAATATGCCATATAAACTAAATGCAAGTCCTATATTCACATTGTTATACCGCATCAATCAAAATAAAGCCACATAGTCATTAACATAAAGAGGAAAAAGGAGATTGGAAAGATCATACCATGCGGTCTTCAATATCCTCATGTCTCAGATGTGGCGTAGTCAATCAATGTGAACAAGGATGGACAAACACAATATATATACAATAATATATACATGACTACACTACAAAGGAAATGAACTTGTTTTTGGTTTTTCAATTTTTTCAAATTTTTATGGTTTTTCGAAATTTTTTGATTTTTTTGGATTTTTGAATAAAAGTTAAGTTAGAATTCCCCATCCCCACACTTATATGGGCATTGTCCTCAATGGCCAAAATGATGGGAAATTATGCAAACATGATGCATGATTTCTACACTAAATGCAAGCTATACTAATTCTACACTACATGATGCATGGGTTTTTGTTTATGACGGAGAGCGTAATTTAGATTACCTCCCGTTGCGTATGCATGTACTTCCCCAAACCGAGATAGACATTATTTCTAATGTCGTAAAGTTGGGGTAGTTCATGCACACAATATGCAATGCATGAAACTAAATTGTCATTTTGGATTTTCAAAAGTGGGAACAATGAAATAAGAACACCTCAATGGGGCCGAGGTGTTAGTCCTCTATGTTGCTAGGACTCTCCAACTATGATCAAGATAAAATAAATAAAATAAAGAAAGAAGTAGACAAACCTCAAGAGGGTAGGAGCCTCCAAAGCTTGCTAGTCTTCCACCATATCATCATTGTCATCATCTTCGTCAATAGAAGTGGACTCATCACCACTTCCCTCTTCACTTCCTTGCTCACTTCCTTCATCATCCTCTTCTTCTTCATTAGCCTCTTCTTCAACAACCTCATCACCGACAACCTCATCGTCACCCGGTATCTCACCCCTAGATGCACTTGGAAAGAAGACTTCCCTATCTGCCCAACTAGGCAAAGGACATGAAGGATCAAGTAGTCCTTGCCTAGCTAAATGAAGGAGGGGTGGATATTGGGCTAATTATGCATCTTCCCGATCCTTATAAGCTTGTTTGTGCATCTCTTGCATAAGTAGAGTCATGTAGTCTTTGCTTGCTTCAACACCTTCGGGTTTGAACTCTTGATACTTGAATGGATAGGGTGGTGTGACAATGGAGGAGGAGGGCATTTCAATTTCACCCCTTTGTTGACGGATGATGTATTCGGCTTCCTTTGAGAGGGGAAGAAGGTAGTTGGTCCGATGGACACTCAAACGGCATATCTTGGAAGGCAAAGTAAAAGATCTAGCATCATTGGTGAGCCACCCATATTTGGTGTCAAGAGGATTATGGGTAACCCACTTGTACTTGTTAATCATGGCATCCATGTTAATGAGATGACCCCCTTTTTTCGCCACATACTTGCTATCCTTGTTGAAATTCGGATCAAAGTACTTAGCCAAAAGAGTGACTAGACCTCCATTTACAATAAAAGCGGTGCCTTGCTTTCCACAATCAATATTTAGCCATCTTTCCACCAAAAACCTTAGAGAATTGTAAGGCTTGGTGAATTCCCTTCCAATATTTAAGGCCGACTCAAGTAGAACACAATCGAGCTTGGTAAAGTGGTTAGTGTCTTTTCTTGCAATGATAGTATTCCCGATGACCTTGTGCCACACTCTAATGCCCGGATGGTGGACTAATAAAGCGCGACTAGCATGATAGTTCTCAAATTTCCTCCCGGAAATCGCCTCCCAAAGAGGAGCGGGGTCATATTTTTCGGGCTTCTTGTAATAACGAGGTGAATCACTAAGACCTAATGCTTTACCCAAATCATCAAAGGTGATGCGCCTACTCCCATTGGCAAGGTGGAACTCGATGTTTTCTCTAGTCTCTACCTTAGTTACTTTCAAAGAACTCAAGAATTCTAAGGTAAGGGAGGGGTATGTCAATTCTCTTGTAGCAAACAATTTTCCTAACCCCATGGCTTTAAAGAAGGCTTTTGTTTGTTCAAGGACACCCAATTTGTTCAAGGCATCTTCACATATGAATTTGGTGGATAGAAAGGATTTTCTAGCATATTTGGCAAATGTATCCCTATGGGAGTTAGAAATGAAAATTACCTCCGGATAGTTTGATAATTGAGCAATTTCCGGAGTTGTTGATGTTGTTGCTTCCAAGGGAGGAATTTGTTGTTGTTGAACTTCCAAGTTTGTACTAGCAATCACCATAGCCAATGAGGCTTTCTTTGCTTGAAGACATTATTGTCTTGTTGAGAGTGCCTTTGCCTTAGGTGCCTTTGTTGATCCTTTTGTTCTTGCCATTGATGAAAATACCAAGAAAAGAGTGAAAATCTTCAATTTCCAAGTATACCCAAATCGATTTTAAGATGAAAGGCTTTGCCTTTGTAATTTCAAAAATCGACTCAAAGGTTGAAGATTTTGGTGCTTGGTTTGATTTTTGTTGGAAGAGGAGTGATTAATTGTTGTTAAAAGGAAGTTTTGATTTGATTTTGTTGAATTTGGTTGTGGAAATCTTGTTTTGGTGATGGAGAGGATGAGGGTTTTGAGTTTTGGGGTTTTTGGTAGTGTTTTGAATGAATGAATGAAGAAATGAATGTGGGAGGGGTATTTAAAATACCCGAAAATTTTGAAACTGCAGGGGAAGACGGGCGTCTTTTCTTCGGGACGCTCGGATTCTGCCTATTTTGGGTTCAGGATTCTCGCCTAAAGACGGGCGGATTCTGAGACAGCAAGCTTTCTTGTTTTGCACTGGCAAAAAGACGGGCGTCTTTTTGCAAAGACGGGCGGATTTCTGAAGACGAGCGTCTTCTCTACCAGGACACTCGGATTCTTCGACAGTCCCAAAATTTCAAATTTTCAGTTAAAATGGACGGGCGGATTTTGACAAAGACGCTCGGATTCTCTGGAGACGAGCGGATTCCCCTAAAGACGCTCGGATTCTCCCTAGTCTACCCGGATTCAGTTCCATCCGTGCACTTGCATATCCCGTGTCATTTTTCATTCTTCAAATCCCGTGTTCTTCATTGTAGGGGCACTACTAAGGCATGAATAGCCTAGGCAAATGCTATCCCCACACTAAGCTAAAGCACTACACATCAATTAAATCATTAGTCCCTCCCTCACTTCTCTCAAAAATGATAATTACCTTGATCAAAGCATAAAAATCCAAAAAAATGACAAAAATGCAATGTAAGAATTAAAATGCAAGTTAGGGAGTTAGAAATATTTACAAATGGTGGTTTAGGGAGGACTCCACCAAACTCTCGTCCTTAGTGAGATGTCATGGGAGCATGTCCAAGGTGTTGTTGATGTTGCTCAACACCTTGGAGAAGTAGTAAAAAGCTTGTTCATTATCATGATAAAGATCTTCAATAGATCTTTGCCCTTGTTGTGCTTCATGTTGGTCTTTATCGATAGCATTACCAATATAGGGATTCAAAATCCCTTCGAACTCATCGTCCCAAAGACCACAAACTTCATATACTTGGTCACTAAAGATCTCTTGAGTTGATAGAGGCAACTCTCCCACTTTCTTGTCTTGGCCAATGAGGCCATCCTCTTCATTGCTTGACTTTGGTGAGCTTTTCAAGCTCTCTTTGTTACAATTCACTTGCTCTTTGAATGGAGCATCATCAATTTTCTTATTCCATTGGAATTCCAACTTCTTCCTATCATCCTTCCGGCTATAATGATCAACCATAAAACATGGTTCATGCAAACGGGGAGCTCTCATGGTCTTGTCAAGATTGAAAGTTATGCTCTCATCTCCCACTTCTAGAGTGAGCTCTCCATGCTTCACATCAATCACCGCACCCGCGGTTGTGGACATGGCCCACCTGCAGGTCCGGTTCGATCTGCGGACATACAACGGTCTTTTTGAAAGCCACGCTCGGCGGCGTAAAGGTGCTTTCGACCGGATCGTTTTAGATCGGTCGGTTTCATCTCGGTAAGGGTCTCGAAACGATTAGAGATGTTCGGAGTCGCCACCAAGCATTTGTGGGATGCCTTGAACCCGTTCGAATTCCAATTTATACCTCGGTCAAATCGAAGCACAAAGCAGCGTTTGACATAGGTACTAAAGATAAGGAAATCGTCCCTCTTTAGCATCGTATCTCTAGAATGACTCTTGTATGCCCTGGATAAGGTCGTCCACTATCCAAAGCTTCTGAGTAAGAGGTGAAGGTACGTATTGGGAAGCCTTTAATCAGACACCCAATCCCGCCCGCATTTAGCGGCCTCTACTGATCGATCTTGGTTGGTTGAATGCAAAAGTTGATAAAATGGTTTAAATGCATGAATGCGCATCCAATGATTTAAACCTAACATGTGAGAGCTTTCTAAGTCGGTTGATTTAATCCAAGTATCAAGTATAAGATGTCGAGTTGGATTAATGGTTTATTTGCATGCAAGACGGAAATTAAACATCCATTTACCGTATTAGGTTTAGGGTGCATAATATGATCCATTTGTCTTAGTAAGGCATTTTGCAAATATGGTTTGAACAGTCGTCTGATCCGTCCTATATCCGGGTTAATCGGAGTCGGGATTGTCCTAGACTAATGCTGGAAGGGAACAGGCCCTGTACCAGACGGCTATATGAGGCGCGAGCCAGCCGGCGGTGTAAGGGGCCTCCCTCTGGTTTTGAAAATGAGAAATGGGGAGCCTGTTTAGGCACGGGTTAGCCCACGGTTTATGTGCCGTGTTCTGACCTTTTAGAAAACGTTATAAAACGTGTTGAAAATGGGTATTTGAACCCGGTTTGATTTGAGAGGGTCGTTTAGACCGCATTTGTTGATTTGAAGAACTAGACTCGAATAATCATCATTATTTGATAATATTCGGTGTCGGGCTCGATTTGACAAACTTGACATGAATAGTTTTGAAAAATGATTATGGACTAATTGTTTTAAGTCCATTTTGAATGTTATTAGTCGATACTCGTCATCGTACCCGGGTTAAAATCCGGCATGGTATGTAGAACCAAGGATGATTTTGTGTTGGTGACTAACATGTTTGTTTGGAAATGTAAAGAAATGAAATAAAAGGCTTTAAAATACCTTCTAAATGTCATTAACCAAATATTATCACCGAAACACGGATTTAACCGTCATGGTATGAGGAACCAAGGGTGAAAAATGATTTATGGTTAAAACATGTGAAATGAAACAAAAAGGTTTCGAAAATACTTGAAATGGTAAAAACCGATTACAAATATGAAAAATGGATTAAGGGAAATGACGAGAACAAACACGATTGATTTCTGGTCTGAATACCCCATTTAGGCGCGGGCCAGTTGGCGACCTAAGGGGCTTCTGCCTCAGACCAAAAATCAGTTTTGGCTCGTTTATTCCATGTTTTGGTTCATGTTATGCATGTTTTAACATGTTAGAGTCATGAAACAAATGAAAACATAATGAAAGAGGATTTTTACACCCTCATACTTACATGTTTGGTTATGGCGAGTGACCGACGTAAGTGTAATAACTCGTTTGATCGGAAAAAACTCGGTTTAAAACCGTTTTGGTAAGTAAAAGAGTGTTTTAAAAGTTTAGTGATGGTGTAGTGGTCGAAGTGGTCGGTCAAGTGGTTTAATGCACGATGACGGTACCAAACAACATGTAAGGCTCGTGTTTACGAACGGTAGGTCGTAAATACGCGTCGGATTGTGACTTTAGAAGTCGAGTCGAGAATTTTAAGGGAGAAAAGAGGGGGCGGACACTCGCGTAAGTCATAAATAGGTGGCATTTGAGGGGTATTTATAGGAGAATGAGTGGTTGTGTGAGTTTTGAGCGACGTGGCCACCTGGGCTGCTCAAAGAGGCGCGAGCCACGTCGCGGGTCTTCGAGCAGTGTTGTCACTTTCACAACAAACGCAATCATGATTTGTTCTATCCTAGGTTTTGTAGTCACATGTTTGGTACTTGACCATTCATGAATCCGGGAAAACTTAAGGTAGAAGGTTTGAAATGTTTGTTTTTGGTGGTTGACTCGGTTTGACTCGTTGTTGGAGTCGGGATTTGAATTTTTGAGTCGGTTTTTGGTCCGGTGTCTTTTTTGACTCTAGTTAGTGTCATTGCGACCCCGTCGTCGTGCATTAAACACTTTAGGTATTTTTGAAATGTTTTGAAATGTTTTATTTTCGAAATCGTTTTAAGTTTTCCGACGTAAAGTTGTACACAAACTGTCGATCAAACACCGCGATTCCAAAACATGTTGTAGTCCGATAATCATCGGGTGTTTGTCGGAGTTTCAGCAGATACTGGGTATCTACAGAGCCCTCACTTTGACTTAGGCTTGGACAGGGCGAAAGTCAAAGTAGAGCCCCCAGGTCAATCGAAGATTACAACCTGGAGACCCAAGCGACGTCGAGGCGGCTCGAAAGGATTCGGGCCAAGGACCTGCCGTCGGGAAGGGCGACGCCAAGGAGACTCGAGGGTACGAGTCAAGGACCTGTCGTCGGGAACATTTTAGAGTCTGTCGACTGTCCGTACGGGTCGTTTAAAGTCCGTTAGACTACGTACAAAAGCTCGCCAGCCATAGGAAGGAGTCATACCTGAGGCATCTTCGGATACGTCCTCGCTTGTTTGCGGACAAAGGCCCGCCAGCTGTTGTAAGGAAATGTACCCGAGGCATCTTCGGGATCTGTCCTTGAATGCTTGCGGACAAAGGCTCGCAAGCCAATGATAAGGAAATGTACCCGAGGCATCTTCGGGATCTGTCCTTGAATGTTTGCGGACAAAGGCTCGCCAGCCAATGATACGGTCGGTTAATGGACCATGGGAGTAGCCGCGTCGAATGGGCTTGTTTTGGAAGTAGCGAACTCGTGATGTCGCTGGGGAAATAGTGAGTATGGATTCTCACTATCACTGTTTTTGGAATGAGTGGGTTCCGCGAGGAAGCCCCCTGCTGGTATTTAAAAGAATAGTTAATTTGGCATCTTCACCATTCGTCGTTCTTCTTTGAGCTTGAAGTGGCGGTTTTAATCGCCGTTTGTTTTAATTTTGAAGGAAAATAGCAAATTTGAGTTTGCTATTGCGTTTAAAGTGACGGTTTATATGCCGCCGTTGACATTTGATGGAAATAGTGAATTTGGAATCTTCACTATTGATTGAAGTGACGGTTTATGTGCCGCCGTTGACATTTGATGGAAATAGTGGAATTCAAATTCCAACTATTATTTTTGAAAATGACGGTTTTAATTGCCGTCGTCTAAATTTTGGAGAAATAGCGGTTTTTGAATTTTCGCCATTATTTTTGAAATTTTGAAGGAAAATGGTGAATTTTGATTTCACCATTATTTTTGAAATTGGCGGTTTTGATCGTTTTTGAAAATTCTCGAAAGTAGTGAATTTAAATTTTCACCATTCGATTGGAGGGACGGTTTATGTGCCGTCGTTTAAAGCTTCCGAAAATAGTGAATTTGAATTTTCACTATTTATTTTTTGAGAAAAATGACGACCTTTAATATCGTCAAATGGAAATCCGAAGTTTGTTATGTAGAAATTTGGCTAAAGCCCAAATTTCACTGAAAAAGCAAGGGACGCCTGATTGAGGCGCGAGCCACCTGGCGAACCAAAGGGGCATCCCTATTTTTCTGTAAAAGACGCGAGCTCAGGCCGCATATCATTCATAACCTCGTCTTCTTCAATTTCGACATAAACCTGCAAAAATCGCCATTGAAGGACCTTCTTGCTTGTTCGAGTTCTTGCCTTCATCAACAATGTCATCTCAAGGTAAGTATTTCCTCTTGAATCCATTCAAATTCGTTGATTTTTAGCTTGATTGAATTAGGGCGAATTTTGCCCTAAAAATCGAATTGGGCGTTTTTGATTGAGCCCATTTCGAGTGAAATTGATGCTTGCATTAGGTTAGAAACCTGTTTAGGAGTATATGGGTGCTTTTAGTTTGCATTTTGGTCCCCGTTCCCGCTCCCTAAGCTCGAAAAACGTGAGTGAGGCGAGAAACCGTCTCATTTCACAATGCCAAGTTTATTTGCTTGCGTAGTGGGTCCCACTAGGCTGCATTGTAGTTGGGAAAACCCGTATTTACCATTTAAGGACCTTCGTTGGATGTTTGTGGGCAAAATTGGATTTTTGCCTTTTGCGACGGTCTTACGTCTGACCAAATAAGCGCCTGTTTGGGCTTGAATCGAGTCAGTTTGCCTTGAAATGGACCTTATTGGTATTTTAGGTCACCTTGAGGTGTGATAAAATCACGTTTGCCTTTTTGCGGTCGTTTTTGAATTTGTGACCAGTTTGGGCTCAAATTAGCGTATGAATTGCCTTTTTGAGCCGTAGAAAAATCCCCATTGTGTCGGGAATGTAAAATCCCCATTGTGTCGGGAATGTATTTTGGGTTGTTGGCGGACCTTGTATGGGTCTTGAAATGCCGTTTTTGTGATTTTGACTCGTCTTTTGCTTGAAAAGAGGGGCGAGTCGTTTTTTGTGTTTTTTTTTGTGAATGGTTTTGTTTGGTTGGATTTTGGGCGGGATAGCCCTTGCTTTTGCATTGCAGGTTGTGTTTTTTTTTTGTATTTGGATTTATCCATTTCATGCCGTCGTAATGCCGAAATTCCGGCTGACGTTTTTTGTTTGTAGGAGAGTGTTCGGGACAGACTGGGTCTGTCGCTGCGACTCTAGAGGAGTTGTTCGGGTCGGGCCCGGTTAGCACTCCGGTTAGCATGCCTGCCGTGGTTGTGGAGGACGTTACTGAGTAGGAGAGACCTCCTAAGCAGACTGTTGGGGCCTCAGGGGCCGTCGAGGAGCGTGAGGAGCCCGTTGTTGGGGCTGTTAGCACCGGTAGAGTTCAGACTGGGGCTGAGGTGAGTACCTCCGGGAGGAGGGTTTCTTCGAGGGAGCGACGTCCTCGGGCGACTAGGCGGTCGTTGCGCGACGTCAACAGGGTCGTTGAGTTGGGCCCTATCCACCACGTTGAGTCTCGCGGTCATAAGAGGCGGAGAGCGGAGACAGCCGAGGACGATGCTGATGTCGCGAGCTGGAGAGCCAGGCGAGTTACGGCCCCGCGGGGGTTGCTTTTACGGGCGGCTCCTGAGTGGGCCGAGGGTTTTGACGATAGCCAGTTGTTGCTTCGACTGGACCGACACCTTTCTTACCGTGCTCACGAGGGCATGGTGAGTCGTATTCCCTGGTTGAATTTTATCATCATTTTTAAAGTGTCGGGCCTAAATAGGCATTCTGACGTTGTCTGTTTTTGATTTCAGGAGATCGGCACCATTAGGACTTTCTCGGGCTTTTCTACCTGCTTGGGTCTCTACAACGTTCTCCGAGCTGGGTCGAGGGCGTTGATAGAGAGGTCGGCTTTTGGGCCGTTGGTGGCCGCTTGGCGGAACATTGACAGGTCCTCGATTAGGGCGAACCTGTGTTTGATCCGCGCCATGTTGGATCGGTATTGGGACACGACGTCGTCGTTCCACATGGAGTTTGGGGAGGTCGGCGTGACTTTAGAGGACTTCGCCATGGTATCCGGCCTTCCATGCGGCGAGCTGCCCATTGAGTTTACCGCGACACCGGAGAGAGTGTCCTCTCCTGCTGATTCGCTTTGATTGGTATCGCTTGCGGAGCCTTCCGACGTCACTCCGTACCTGATTGCGAGTTCGTACGTGAAGGACCATTTCACTGAGAGGGTGGCAGGTGTTGCTCCGGTGCCGTTGGCGAGCTCGGAGGTAGAGGTTGAGGCCGACGCGAAGGAGGCACGGCTGTGGTTGTGGTAGTTCTTGGGTGCCACGTACTTTGGCGACAAGGGCGAGCGCTTGTCGACCAAGGTGCTTCCTCTTCTCACCGACCTTGACACTTTGGGTCGATTTGACTGGGTTACGCCGGCTTTGGCGAGTTTCACCCGGTACTTGCACGCGGCGGTGCGTCCGGAGACAGTGGGAGCGGGTAGTGCTCCTGCTCTAGTTTGTCTCGGCCTCATCTTTGAGGTACGAGTTTTTTTTTGTGGTAGTTTTTTTATTTTGATTTTGATTTTGGCAATTTTTGAGAAATTGGCTGATTTGTGTTTGCTGTGTTTGATTACAGGCTTGGTTGTATGCTTTCTTCACTCCTCTACGTCCGGGGACTAGAGACGGTGTTCCCTCGGCTTACCTTGTTGTGAGGGGTTAGACGGTGGCTCGGAAGAAGTCGACTAAGTCGACTTACGAGGACTGCAGGCGTCGCGTGAACAAGCTTCGGGTTGCTGATGTAAGTTCTTGTTCTCTTCCCCCTTCTCCCTTATAGAGATAGATAGAGATAGGGTGACTAGGTAGCTTATGTAGCCTGATTGGTGAATAACTTTGTTTTAAATGCAGTTTGTTGGGCGGCCTTGGGAGCACTACACGGGTGTACCGGCTGCCATCAGGGAGCTTTTGCGGCCTCGCAGCTCCCTGCGTCTGTACTTGGAGACGGTGATTGAGCCGTTCTGGTACCTAGGTGAGCGTTTATTTCGCCAGTGCTTTACCGAGACTTTCACCGTGCCGGTTGACCCGCCTAGGGTGTTGTTCCAGGAGTCGACCCCTGATGAGGTTGAGGAGCACCTTCACGGTCGGGGAGGTGAGGAGTTGTTGCTGCGGGACGCCGACTACGACACCTTCCGGTTTTCGAGGCTTGCTTGGTACCCGATTGAGGTATGTTTTCCTCTTTTCTTTTGTTTTCATTGCCTCTCTTGATAGGAGGGTTTGTCATCTTTGATGTGGATCCAAATGGCAGGAGTCGACCACGATGAGGACTCATTTGACTTTCCCGACAGAGACCACTTTTCAGGGGCCGGGTGGCGAGGAGCTTCAGTTGCGCTTACCGGAGCCCGCGGTGGCCGAGGTGACCGATGCCGGCATGGAGTGGAGGTTGATTGTTCTGAGGGTGAGTTCCTGACTTGAACATTTTCTCCGATTATGCTTTGCCTTACATTGTATTGAAGGACATTCTTGTTTTGGTGTGTGACGACCGTTAGTCACAGAACTTGTGGCGGATGGCTAACCGGAGGGCGCTTTGGTGACCCGGCTACGAGGGAGGCTCGGCTTTCTCGTGCACGTTTTGTGTCTTTGTTTTTGTGTATTTGGTGTTGCATTTCATGTTTTTAGATCTTGAGGATCTGTTATTGTGTTTTGCAGAGTGCTGCGGATCCGGCGGAGCTTGCTCGGGTCCGTGCTAAGTTGGAGGCAGCTAGGTCGATGATCGAGGCCCAGGGGTTGGGGATCACTCGTCGGGACCAGGAGCTGAGGCGTCATGAGGACGAGCTGCGGAGTCGAGACGCAGAGATTGCCTCCCTCGGGCTCGATTGATCGCGGCGCAGAGAGCGTCGTGATGGAGGAGGAGACGCTGGAGAGTTCTCCGGAGAGGGAGCCTGAACAGGTGGTGGTGTCTGCGTTGGCGGCGACTCCTAGTGAGACCATGACTGGTCCAATGGGAGACGTCGAGTAGTTTTGTAGTTTGTCCGTGTCTTGGACTCTTGTCTGTACATATTTACATTTTGCGTGAGGCGGTTTGTATATATGTGTTTTTGGACTGTGGTTTATTTTGTAATTTTTGGATTTTTTTGTGTTTCGGAGGAGCGCTGTCGGCTGTTGATTCTCCTTTTACTTTGCACCAGTTCCTGCATCGTTAGTTGTAGAAAATAGGCAACAGATAGCACATACGCATAAACGTAGAAGCATTTGATTGAAAACACGTAAAGCATTTGTTTGAAAATCAAAATTAACCAAGATGACTTGAAGTTAAAATTTGAAATTTTTAAATGAATTGAAAATTCCGTGACAAGTCGCCACGTTCGGAATTCAAAAGGAAATGATTTGAAAATTTTGAGCAATTAACTCGTGTCGTGAATTAAATTGCGTCGAAATTATTGAAATTGACTCGAAAAATTCAAACTCAAACCGTCAGGAAAGAATTTTAGAAAGGGATTTTTGCGAGTATATTTGATTTTTGATGTCAAGACTCGAATTTGTGGGTGCTTGAATTTTTGAGGAGAATTGATGTCGTGTTATCAATCTTCGATTTTGATTTTTTTGCAAATTGCGAAAAAGCGAAAAATTTTCGGAATTTCGACTGACATGGAAACGATCCATCGCGGATCGGGGCGACTAGCCCTTCCCCCCTTAAAAAAAGAAGAAAGAAAAATCCGTATGTTTAAAGCTGCGTCATGGAAACCGTGTCGGATTTCGTAAAACGCGAAAACAAGGAAATGTGAGTGTGATGAAACACAAAATGTTCCGGATCATCCCGAAGAGGCGCGAGGTTCCTGGCGGGAGGTTTGAGGTGTCAGGAGAAAACACATGCTGAAAGAGACAAGTCAACAGCGGGAATCCTGGAGAAGCCTCAAAGAGGCGCGAGCAGCCTGGCGATGGAATCCGGCTCTCCCCTTTTTCTGAAAAATGCGCTGATCATTTTGTATAAATAGGGACGTTTGCGCTTCATTGTTTCATCATCCGAAAAACAAAATTATCTCTACAAAACCTCTTCTTCTTCCACAAAAATATTTCATGGATGTTTTTGAGAACGCCTTGCGACAATGGTGCCGTGATTTGTCGCCTCCCGAAAAGCATCAACTCGTTTGCATGGGAGTTGGTCAATTGTTGGTGCTTCGTCAAGTCAAGGTGCAACCTTCGTTTCTTGAAGCATGTTCTCGGTTTTGGGATTCGAAACACCATGTTTTCGTTTTCCCGAAAGGTGAGCTTTGTCCTCTTGCCGAAGAAGTTGGAGCCATTGGTGGGTGGCCGGGTTGTGTTCCGGTGCTTCCTCCGACTCGGTTGTGCTACAAGGAGAAATTCCGTTCCATGTTGGGCTTGTCAACAAGCCAAGTCAACTTTCTTCTCGTTCCACATGGTGTGGACATGTTAGCTCTTATCAACATCTTTTTAAACCGATTAGTGATGTGAGTGTCGTTGGGGCTCTCAATCAAACACAATTTATAATACTCAACATACAACTAGTTAGCGGTAAGTCGAGGTCGATCCATGGGACGGTGTGCTTTGGGTTCTAAGTCTATCTATCTCAATTTATGCTAGTGTCACAATTTGGTTGGGTTTGTAGTTGTGTCTAAACTAATGAAAGTAACAAAGTAGAGCAAACAATGAACTAAGAAATGTAAACAATTGATTAAAAGTGCTAGGATGTCATGGGTTCATAGGGGATTCATGGTTTTGATCATACAAACATGTTTACAAGGTTGCAAGCAATTAATGTTGTGGAGGAACCGAGTTGGGTTATATCTTACGGTTCTTAGGAAGAGTTGGGTCCCGGAGCCGAATCGATTAGATTGTACAACACCTACAAGTCGACTTACTTTCCTCCTAATCAACTTCTATGCATGGCCTAACAAGACTCGAGTTGGTTTATATCTTACAAGTCAAGTTGAGTAGATAAGAGATGGTTGTAAATGCAAGGATTCATAGGCTTAGCATTTCATCAAACATAACATGTGCATAAAGTTGACATCACAACAAGCAAGCAATTTAATCATGTGAACATATTAGATTAAGCATGAATCAATCCCATGTTGGTTTCCCCTAATTACCCACTAATCCTAGCTAAGAGACTACTCACTCATTATCATGGGAAACATGTCATTAATGGTGTCAAACATCACAACAAGTATAAACATGATAATAGAATGAAGAAATGAACAATAAAGATTAAAGAGTAAAGGGATTATACCAACTTGAGATGATTCCAAATAATAAAGCAAGAATAAAAGAAGAAACTTGATGATTGATGGAAGGTTGTCAATCTCCCAATAATAACCCAATAATCTTCAATTACCCAATAATAAACTTGAATAATAAACTTGAACAATAATTAAAGAGAGATTAATGTGTAATTTGTGGAAAGATTAAAGAGTAATCTATTCTAATCTACTCCTAATCTAATCTAAAGAAGGATTTTTCTAGCTAAACACAACATGCTTGATTAATTACAAAGATGGGGTATTTATAGTGGAAATTTGGTGGATGCATTAGGGTTAACTAAGGGCTAAACTAGTAATTACACTTTTGAGATTTGAGCAGGGAGACTCCGGTATTTTTCGAAGGAAGGGAGTCTTTCATTTAAGCTTGAAGGACGAAATTATCTTTGTAAAGGAATCCGGGCGGATTAGAGTCGGGACGGCCGGATTTGGGCGGTGCAATCCGAGCGGATTCAGGAGAGGGACGCTCGGATTGTTGAGGGGGAATCCGAGCGGATTCCAAGGAGGGACGCTCGGATTGTACCAAGGGAATCCGAGCGTATTGGGAGCAATCCGAGCGGATTGTAGCAGGGGACGAGCGTCTTCAGCGTAAGACGCGCGGATTCTTCATCTGACTTCTTTGTTTGAGCTCGGATTGTTAAACGGACGTCATTTTCTCATCCGGACTCCTATTGGAGTGATTCAAAAGCCTAGATCACTTATTTTTTCGACGCCGTTCCATCTAGCATATTTTCAGAGCCAAAGGAGCAACCCTTGGTTTGCGTTCCGAACAATTTTCTTCATGAATGGCTTCCTTGCTTTTCCTCCTTGCTTTAAACCTTATGACCCTTCTATATAATCTTTATTCTTACGTCATTGGTCATCATTCTTGCCTGCTCTTCATACTAGTCCATCTAATATCATCAGTAAGCTTCCAAATATGCACGAAAGACGGGAATTTCCGCCTTATTATCTCCTTTTCTACAAAACATATGAAATGCGATAGAAAAGCAAATAGGAAGGTTTTGACGGATAAAATGGCCATAAAATGCTATAATAGTATGCAAAATAGGCTCAATTAGGGGACTAAATGTGCGCTAATTATGGTCACATCAAATATCCCCAAACCGAACCTTTACTCGTCCCGAGTAAAGAGGTGACTAAAACTAGACCTTTATTTAAACTAACCTAATAATATAGCCGATATGAGACAATTAGCGGGTCTCACTCCGCCCCTTCAACTCACAACAAGACAACCATGAGGTAGGATGCCTTCTTGCAAGGCAAGGTGGGGCTTGCCAAAATGGCGACACATCCAATCATTAAGCACACAAAATCAAGTAATGGATGCATCTACAAAAGAATAGCCACTTTCCTCATCTAAGTGGCGGAAATTATCTACAAGGGAAGCAATTCAAGGGTACACACTCCTTCATAGATGCAATTTTTTCAAACTACTAAGCCTAGAAGGATACCAATAAATCACCTCCAAGTTGTGTCAACCTAGGGTACCTTTGTCCTCAATCGTTAAATGCTTTTGTCAAGAGTAGACTCCCTATGGCGTTAGAAACACTGGAGGATCGCGGAATTCCCCCTCTTGCCTAGACAAGAAGAAGGGTCGTCCCCTCTCTACCATGCACAAAAATGGATACGATGGATAAAGGGATCGATAGATATTTGAGTTTCATTTTGGGAGTTTGCTTTCATTTTTGTTTTTCCCCCCAATTTCTTGTGGCATTTGACATTTGAGAACACTTTCTTTGCCATTTCTTTTTGATTTTTGGCAATTTCAACACTTGACAACTTTTTGCATTTCTTTTGAACATTTTCAAAGTCACCCCATATGTAGTGAGGGTGCCTTATTTTTGAAGCTTTAGGAGTCTATTTTTGCTCCTCTTTTCATTTGATGCATTTTTGCAAACTTTCTTTCATTTTTCATTTCATTGAACTCAAATTGATTTCTTTTTGTGCCCATTCCCTTTGATGACAAAAATGTGTGGTAGAACATGGATGAATGATAGAAGTATGCATGGTTTCAAGGGCCACCTTGGAATAAACGGTAGCCAAGGAGTTATCACACCACAAGGTACTCTTGACTAGGCCTTAAACCATGGGTCAAAGGATACTAGCATGACACATCCTAGGGTGTTTTACAAGCATTCTAACAAGCAAAGTCTTAAGAACAAAAAGCATCTACTAGGGCCTATATACACTTGTCAAGCTTCCCAAATAGACGGTTTCACAAAATTTTTCTAACCATGCAAACTACATGCCATGATGCAACTAACATTTATACATCCTAATGCAAATGATTCTACCAACTAATATTCCAAATAAACTAAATGCAAGTCCTAAATTCACATTGTTATACCGCATCAATCAAAATAAAGCCACATAGTCATTAACATAAAGAGGAAAGAGGAGATTGGAAAGATCATACCATGCGGTCTTCAATATCCTCATGTCTCGGATGTGGCGTAGTCAATCAATGTGAAAAAGGATGGACAAACACAATATATACAAAACAATATATACAAGTCTACACTACAAAGGAAATGAACATGTTTTTGGATTTTTCAAATTTTCAAATTTTTATGGTTTTTGTTTTTATGAAATTAAAAGACATATTTTTGTGATTTTTTTCGAAATTTTTCAATTTTTATGCATTTTTGGAATATAAATTCCCATCCCCCACTTTATTTTGGACATTGTCCTCAATGTACATGTAGGAGTAGGAATAAAAGGAAATACATGTTTTTGGAATTTTGATTTTTTTTTTGAAATAAAGTATAAATGCAATGATATGGTGTGAATGAATGAATGCTCTAACTAAATGCAATTCTATATGACATATATCACAAATGAATGCAATCTAAACTATACTATATGATGCATGATAAATGCTTAAGTCACTTATGATCAAACCTCCCCAAACCGATTTAAGCACTATTTCTAGTGTAGAAAAGAATAGGATTGGTCATTAGTGACTATGCATGAATTCTAGTCTATATGCAACTATCTACATGAATTATATTACAATGCAACTATATTATATGAACTAACTAATGTAAATGCAATATGATATATAATACAAATGCAAGATATATGTAAATAACTAAATGTAAGTGTAAATGTAATGCAAAGTTAAAGGAAAGGATATCTTACAAATGGTGGTTTGAGATAGGACTCCACCAAACTCATTCAAGTTCCATTATCCATGGAGCTCAATGCTCTCAATAGTTGGTCAAAAGCTTGTGAATGGTCCTCAAGTAAGCATGAATAAGTCTTGAACCATTGCAAAATAGAGTAGGGCCAATCCATGAGGTTCCTCCCTTTGAACTCCTTCCCCTTCTCTTTTGCTTTGTGATGATGGCCTTCCCGACTCTTAAAACTAGCAAACTTGAGATTCTTGTCATGGGGGCTTTTCCGGTAGCTCCTATTTCTTCCAAATTTGATGACACAAATGCTTGGACTAGTCAATTCTCCAAGGGTAGAAGGCGAACTTTCATGGCGTTGATGATGGGATGTCTTAGGAGTTGGGATAGTGGATGCCAAATTTCCACATAAAGACTCCTTCTTAACCTTTTCTTTGAGCTTCACCACTAAGTAATTCTTGAATGACGATTTGACCTTCGTGAGAAGGTCCATAATGTCATCTCCAACTATCATGGGCTCCATAGTGGGTGCGAAAAGGTTCTCATGAAGGCATTCCTCCTCTTCATCGAAGCAATCTTCAAACTTCTCAAGGATGGGTTCCTCAAGAAAGCTAATCCCATAACTCCCTTCATCATTTGAGTCCATATTTCCCTCATCATCTTCTTCCATAGATGCATCATCATCACTTTCTCCATATGAATCATAAATAGGGGCTTCACTCTTCTTCACCAACTCATTCTCCAACACCTCAACATCTACTTCAAATGACACACCCTCATACTCACAAAGGCTAAGAGTATTTGGCTTACTCAACCTCATGTCTTCATCATCAAATACCACACTTTCATACTCACAAGAGCCCAAAGTGGTTGGCTCTTCCCACTTCTCATCAAAGGTAACTCCTTCAAACTCACATTCATGGTCAATGTCCAAGGAGTGGTGAAGGGTGGTTTCTTGGGATTCTTTCACTTGGGCAATTTGAATCTCCAACTCCTCACATTGGGCAACAATGCCTTGAAAAACATTGTCCCTCTTTTGGCTCTCCTCTAGCATTTGTTTTATGAAGTTTTGTTGATCTCCCATCATTTGGAGAATCACATTTTCAATAGGTTCATTTTCTTGTTGTGGGTATGTGTGAAAGTGGTTGTATTGTGGCAATTGAAACTCATTATGAAGTGGGTATTGGGTGTGGTGATTTTGGTGGGGAAAGTTGGGGTAGTAGTTAGGATTTTCATTGTATGAATAATAAGGTAGGTTTGTGTTGACTTGCTCCTCAAACTCCCCATACCCATAGTCATACTCAAAAGATCCACCACATACTCCATATGTCAAGTCTTGGGTCATCATAGCTAAGACAAGGGAACAACTACAAGCATGGAAACTACACAAAAATGGTAAGAACAATCCTTGAGGAACAAGTCCCTCAAGGTGAAAGCACAATTAAAATAGACAAACAAGTAAGAACTTAATCACATAGCACCATCCCCGGCAACGGCGCCATTTTGACGTGAGAGTGTCGTTGGGGCTCTCAATCAAACACAATTTATAATACTCAACATAAAACTAGTTAGCGGTAAGTCGAGGTCGATCCATGGGACGGTGTGCTTTGGGTTCTAAGTCTATCTATCTCAATTTATGCTAGTGTCACAATTTGGTTGGGTTTGTAGTTGTGTCTAAACTAATGAAAGTAACAAAGTAGAGCAAACAATAAACTAAGAAATGTAAACAATTGATTAAAAGTGCTAGGATGTCATGGGTTCATAGGGGATTCATGGTTTTGATCATACAAACATGTTTACAAGGTTGCAAGCAATTAATGTTGTGGAGGAACCGAGTTGGGTTATATCTTACGGTTCTTAGGAAGAGTTGGGTCCCGGAGCCGAATCGATTAGATTGTACAACACCTACAAGTCGACTTACTTTCCTCCTAATCAACTTCTATGCATGGCCTAACAAGACTCGAGTTGGTTTATATCTTACAAGTCAAGTTGAGTAGATAAGAGATGGTTGTAAATGCAAGGATTCATAGGCTTAGCATTTCATCAAACATAACATGTGCATAAAGTTGACATCACAACAAGCAAGCAATTTAATCATGTGAACATATTAGATTAAGCATGAATCAATCCCATGTTGGTTTCCCTAATTACCCACTAATCCTAGCTAAGAGACTACTCACTCATTATCATGGGAAACATGTCATTAATGGTGTCAAACATCACAACAAGTATAAACATGATAATAGAATGAAGAAATGAACAATAAAGATTAAAGAGTAAAGGGATTATACCAACTTGAGATGATTCCAAATAATAAAGCAAGAATAAAAGAAGAAACTTGATGATTGATGGAAGGTTGTCAATCTCCCAATAATAACCCAATAATCTTCAATTACCCAATAATAAACTTGAATAATAAACTTGAACAATAATTAAAGAGAGATTAATGTGTAATTTGTGGAAAGATTAAAGAGTAATCTATTCTAATCTACTCCTAATCTAATCTAAAGAAGGATTTTTCTAGCTAAACACAACATGCTTGATTAATTACAAAGATGGGGTATTTATAGTGGAAATTAGGTGGATGCATTAGGGTTAACTAAGGGCTAAACTAGTAATTACACTTTTGAGATTTGAGCAGGAGACTCCGGTATTTTTCGAAGGAAGGAGTCTTTCATTGAAGCTTGAAGGACGAAATTATGTCGTAAAGGAATCCGGGCGGATTAGAGTCGGGACGGCCGGATTTGGCCGGTGCAATCCGAGCGGATTCGGGAGAGGGACGCTCGGATTGTTGAGGGGGAATCCGAGCGGATTCCAAGGAGGGACGCTCGGATTGTACCAAGGGAATCCGAGCGTATTGGGAGCAATCCGAGCGGATTGTAGCGGGGGGACGAGCGTCTTGCGTAAGACGCGCGGATTGCTGTATCTGACTTCTTTGTTTGAGCTCGGATTGTAAAACAGACGTCATTTTCTCATCCGGACTCCTATTGGAGTGATTCAAAAGCCTAGATCGCTTATTTTTTCGACGCCGTTCCATCTAGCATATTTTCAGAGCCAAATGAGCAACCCTTGGTTTGCGTTCCGAGCAATTTTCTTCATGAATGGCTTCCTTGCTTTTCCTCCTTGCTTTAAACCTTATGACCCTTCTATATAATCTTTATTCTTACGTCATTGGTCATCATTCTTGCCTCCTCTTCATACTAGTCCATCTAATATCATCAGTAAGCTTCCAAATATGCACGAAAGACGGGAATTTCCGCCTTATTATCTCCTTTTCTACAAAACATATGAAATGCGATAGAAAAGCAAATAGGAAGGTTTTGACGGATAAAATGGCCATAAAATGCTATAATATTATGCAAAATAGGCTCAATTAGGGGACTAAATGTGCGCTAATTATGGTCACATCAATTAGATGCTAATGTCTCGGAGGTGGCTAGGAGAAGGGCTCTTGCATTTTGCCTTGTCCATGTGTACCTCTTCGTTGATGTCTTGAAGAAGGAGGGGCCAGGATGTCATGGTAGCATGACCCTTATCCATGTGATTGAGCAAATGAAGCATGGTAGAGATCCATCATGGTTGGTGCTTGGAGAGATTATCCAAGCTTTGGACAAGGAAGGCTGTTGTGGAGAAGCTCCCTCTTTCGGATCGCCAAGGATCCTCCAAGTGTGGCTATTGGAGAGGCTAAGGTATGTAGAGCCTCCGGTTGATTCTTCTTCTTATTCCTTCCGTCACCTTACCATGAGGAAGAAGTTGTACCCGGATAGTTTTGCTTCCACCGAGGCCTATTGGGCCGCAAGATTGGCGGAGGAAGGTGGTCCTCATATCCGTTGGGTGGTGCCGTGGTGGCACTTGAGGTCCTTCACGGGGTTGCCCGCTTCGGGTACTAGTCCTCGTTCTTTGATGGTGGTGGGTCTGAAGGTTGTTTCCTTCATTTATCCCGTAAGGCTCATGAGGCAAATGGGGCGTCAACAAAAGGTGCCCGCTCAAGATACTCTTGTCCAAGAGAGTGTCTTACGGAACTCCGAGCTCGTGGAATTCTTCGAAAGATGGTGCGCCACTCGGCCGCTTTGGGAGGTACCAAACCCCGTTGCCACGACATGGGTGACCCGCTTATGTCAAATGGTCACGAGCTCCGTCCTTGGAAGAGAGATCCAAATTCCGTAAGGACGAGGTTGTCGACTTGAAGTATCGAGAGGTTGGCAAGGCCAACCGTGCCTTCTTCGAGGAGTATGTTGATGGAGCTACCCCCGATGTGATGAGACCACCGAAGAGGAGGAGTTCCGGCCCCAAGGATATGGTGGGCCGTGCATTGGCTCGTCTCGGGTCGAATATGGGGTCTTGTGCTAGACCGGAGGCCGTCGCCGTCTTAGATCCATTTAGGATTCGTTCCGAGGAAGAAGTCCAAGGTAGGCGGGCCAACAAGAAGAACAAGGGGAAGATGTACCCTGAGAGAAAAGGCAAGGGTAGAATGGAAGAGTGAAGACCTCCATTACCCACTTTATTATTATGTTCTATTATTATTGTGAGGTTTTTATTATGTTGTACTAGCTAGTTATTGTGTGTTTTGTGCTAGTTTTTACTATGTGAGGTGTGTTAGTTGACACCTTAGCTTTGACAAGTTGTAGACTCGTCGAGCTTTATTTGTTGTTGAAGTTGTAATCCCTCCCATTATTAATTAAATAAGAGGATTGCTCGTGTAGAAAGTTGTGAACGCTTGTTTCTTCCATCCATTTGGTAAAGGCAATTCGATTTGAATCGTCCTAAACATTTGCACTTGGGAAAGTGGTATTTTGTGGAAAGGGAGAAAGGCTCATTTTTTGTATGTTTGTGGGAAAGGGAATGGTTTTCCCTTTCTTTTTTTTTTTGGGATGTTTTTGAATGTGGGTAATGTTTTTTTGATTGTGTGAATGGTTGTATCCTTCTTGTGTAAGAAAGGACTGCCTACGTATTCACCTGAAGAGGTGAAATCAAACCGTGATCGTAGTTCAGAATGTTTTGTGAATTTGAATTGGGTTTTGTGGTTGTATCCCTCAGGCATAAGAGGGACTGCCTACGTATCCACCTGAAGAGGTGAAATCAAACCATGCTCGTAGTTCAGGGGTTGTTTTATTTTAGTGAAAATGGACGTTGCCTTTGACGGATCAAAGGACATTCGAAACGGGCAAGGTGTCGCGGCTTAGACTCGATAAAACATGCAATTTCAAATCAGAACACGTTGAGGAACTTGACTTGAAAAGGGTTGAGGTCGTTGCTAGTTGTAAAACTAAGCTAGGTTGTTGGTTGCTAGGGTTCAAGGGTAGTACTTCTTGAGTTGGTCTAGGTTGGTCGGGTTTGTAAAGTCCTCCCCGTCTAGGTCACTCAGTCTCACTGCGCCCCCCGAAAGTATTTTCTTGACCAGGTATGGCCCGGCCCAGTTAGGTTTGAATTTTCCCCTCGGATCGACGGGTAATGGTGCTCGAACTGACTTGAGGACCAAGTCGCCCTCCTGGATGTTTCTGGGTTTAACCTTCTTGTTGAATGCCCGTTGTATACGTCGTTGGTATAGCTGGACGTTGTGCAAGGCGTTGAGTCGCCGTTCGTCTAGGAGAGTGAGTTGTTCGTACCTTTGACGGGTCCATTCCGCCTCAGGGACTTGACTCTCCAGTAGGATGCGTAGAGAAGGGACCTCTAACTCTACCGGTTGAACCGCCTCCATACCGTATGCTAGGTAGAAAGGTGTGGCACCTGTCGGTGTTCGAATGGAGGTTCGGTGTCCCCAGAGTGCGAATGGGAGTTTGCTCGGCCAATCGCGGTAGTTGTCTTGCATTTTCTTGATAATGGTGACAAGAGTTTTGTTCGCTGCCTCCACCGCTCCGTTTGTTTGGGGACGGTAGGAGGATGATCGATGTCGTTTGATCTTGTATTTGTCCAGCAAAGCTTGAGTTTCCGCCCGGAAGTGAGAGCCTTGATCGCTGATGATTTCGTGGGGTACCCCATATCGGCAGATGATGTTGTTTTGAATGAACTTGGCCACTTGTTTGGCGGTCAAGACTGCATATGACTGTGCTTCCACCCATTTGGTGAAGTAATCGATAGCGACGAGGACGAAGCAATCCCCTTGGTGCCTATCGGGTTGACTTTCCCGATAATGTCGATGCCCCAGGTTGAGAATGGGCAGGGTGATGTCATGGTGTATAAAAGGGATGGTGGTATGTGTTGTATGTTGGCGAAGATTTGGCAATTGTGGCAACGTTTGACGTAGTTACGGCAACTAGCTTCCATGGTGGTCCAGTAGTAACCTAGACGCATGATTTTTCGTGTAAGCATCATTGTGCTCATGTGAGGGCCACATTCTCCGTCGAGAACCTCTCCCATGACCTTCTTGGCTTTGTGATGGTCAATGCAAAGGAGGAAATTCCTTGGGGTGTCCTTTTGTAGCGTTGATTTTGGTTTATCACGAATTGTGATGCAAGTAAACGGATGGCTCTTTGTCCTCTTTGATCAAAGTTGGGAAGGAATTCGTTTTTGGTTTTGTAATTGAGGATGGCTTGGTACCAAGGTTCATCATGGTTTTCTTCGTCGTCGATAATAGCACAAATGTGAGCTGGCTCGCTCCTTCTCTCGACACATTGGGGCATTGACGTCATGTCGTCAGGTATGTTAACGAGCGCGGCAAGTTTTGCCAGGGCATCAGCAAATTGATTTTCCTCTCGTGGCAAGTGGAAGTAGTCGACTTGGTCGAAGAACTCGGCCTCTTGATTGATCTTTGCTCGGTAGGGAGCTAAGTCATCGGATCGGATTTTCCATGATCCGGACACACGATTGATGATGAGTGAGGAATCGCCATGGACCCTCAGTCTCTTGATGCCAAGTGTGATGGCTGCTTGTAGGCCGATGAGACATGCTTCATATTCAGCGGCATTGTTGGTGACGGCGAAGTCTAGCTTGACCGAGATCGGAACATGTTCTCCCTCTGGTGATATTAGAAGGATTCCTACCCCAAAGCCTCTCAGATTAGATGCACCATCAAAGTATAGGTCCCATGCGTCGGAGTCGGCACAAAGGATGTCTTCGTCAGGAAGTGACCATGTGTCGGTCGTTGGATCCTCATTGACGGGATTTTTTGCCAGGAAGTCAGCGACTGCTCTTCCCTTAATAACCTTGAGGGGTACAAACTTGAGGTCAAATTCGGACAGCATGAGTGTCCATCTAGACAGCCTTTTGTTTATTACGGGTTTTTCGAAGATGTATTTACCCGTCCATGAATGATAGGAGAGCATGTTCGGCAGTGTTGTCCACCAGAATGTCAACATGTGGCAAAGGGAAGTCGTCCGTTGGACTCGCCTTGTTCAGATCCCTGAAGTCGACGCAAACCCGAATTCTCCCGTCTTTCTTGATGCGGCACAATGTTGGCCACCAGTCGAGTATTCGGACACTTTGATGAACCCAGCCTTGAACTGTTTATCCACTTCTTCCTTGATTTTCAGGGCCCACTCAGGACGCATCCGGCGTAGCTTCTGTTTCACAGGTTTAGCTCTGGGTTTAATGGGTATTCGGTAAGACCAGGCGAACACGTCCTTGTATTCGTGGAGGAGGTCAATGAACTGTTGTCTTTCAGAGGGGTCCAGGGTTGTCCCTATCCTAAGTTCTTGAGGTGTATTGTCGGTTCCTACGTTAATAGGTTCGGTTTCCTCAATGATGGGGGTTCTGGTTTCCCGTTTGTCAAGTTCTTTGGCTAAGTGAGGTGGGTAGTCACTCAAGTCAAATTCCTCATAGTCATTGAATTGCATTGCGATTAAATTGAGACGAGTCATAAGCAAACTTAGCGTTCATTAAGTTGACACGAGCGAAAAGTTCGGAAAGGACAGACATCTCGTGATCAGTCAGAGGCGACACAACAGAGGAAGTGGCCCCTGGAACAGGCTCCAGGTTGTCACCTTTCATGGGAGTAGGGGTGACCTTAGTAGACTCAGCCTCCGAATCGGCCACGACTTTGTGATAAAACAAAGTGGGAAGGGGACCTTGACCGGGACATCCGGAGTGTTAGGAGCTACGACAGACTCGACCGACTCGAGACTCGGACTCGAGATCCTTCTTCACTTCCCTCCTTGAACATAGGGCCTTCTCCGGTTGTGATCTTGAGAATGCGGCCTCGGCGATCGGTCCACTTGACGGTCTTCCTCCGGCCACAGGTAGCTTTCTCCGGTCGATGATCGGAGATCAAGGCGGTTGGATCGAACTGGTTGTCCTTCAGGGCGATGTTGATAATGTCCTCATAGTCGAGGTGTTTGACGTTATCTTCCCCGAAGAGGAGTGTGATAGCTTGTCCGTCAAGGCATGGTGACGGCTTGGACTCAGTTGATGCAGCTTCGATGTTGTCGGGGATAAAGTAGCAGTCCTGTAAGACTTCCACTCCCAGGTATCTAGCCCAGGCCACAGAGTCATAGATTGGCTCCGGAAAGCCGTGGTAGAGTTCAGACTCTCCCTCGGGGACAAAGCATCCGTTGAGAGTCAGGTGGTAGGGACGGAGGATGACTCCGTGCTTCTTGCATTTTCGGATTAGGAGGTTCATCTCCCGGATATCTTGGTCAGTAGGTTCATACCCCAGTCCAAAGGGAATGTTGGGGACCTTAGCCTGCTTCAAGGGAGGCAACGGGTCCTTTAGTGGATTGAGCGGCAAACCCGGGAAGTAACCATGGCGCATCATAATACGGTTGACCATGAGGTTGGTGAACGGGTCACACTCAGAGGTTGTCGATTCATCAGTTATGGCGTTTATGGCTTGGAAACCCCACATTTCATTGTCGTCCTCCTCAATGGCTTGGGAGGCTATCCCCCTTCTCATAACTGCCTTGATTGGGGAAGCGGGAATCGTGATTGTTTTCCCGTTGAAGGGGACCCTGATCTTTTGGTGGAGCGTTGATGTGACCGCCTTGACGGCGTGAATCCAGGGACGTCCCAGGAGCATGTTGAAGGACGCGTCGATGTCGACCACTTGAAAACTGGTTTGTCTTTCTAAGGGTCCGGTTGCGACGGTCAAAGTGACTAGCCCAGCGACCTTGCGATGAGTGCCGTCGTAGGCGCGTACTCCTTGATTTGTTGGGATCAAATCGATTCTTGACACCCACACGTGGGCGTTTTGAGAGGGATGACATTCACGGCGGAACCGTCATCCACGACGACCATTGGTATATTCTTTTGGAGGCATTGTACGGTGATGTACAGGGCCAGGTTATGATTGGCTCCGAATGGAGGGATGTCCTCGTCGGAGAAGACGACCGGGTTACACAGATCAGGTACGTACCTCGTCATGTGTGCCACTATTTCTTCTGGGGAAGAGGTGGAGGGCACGGTTAATTTTCCCAAGGCCTGCAGCAAGGCCTGTCGATGTTCAAAAGACGTTGCGATCAGCTGCCAAATTGAGATTTCAGCTTTTGCTTTCTGGAGCTATTTCAGGATTGAGTTCTCGGGGGCCTTTGGTTGAGTGTCCACTTCCAGGACGACTTGGTCATTCGTTGTTGGAACGACCATTGGGTTGCTCGGATTTTGATAGGGACGTCCGGACCGGGTGAGATGTCCGATTTCTTTCGCCCGCTTCTCCTTCCCTGGGAGGATATAGACATCCTCAACATCATCCCTCCATATGCCGTTAATTTCGGAGTCTCGAGGATACCTTGGAGGGGTATTCCTCGGTGGGTAGTTCTTGTGGGGAATATTTTTGTGAGGGCGATTTTTATGGGGGTAGTTATTTTGAGGGTAGTTTTATTGAGGGTAGTTATTTTGTGGGTGGTTATTTTGAAGGTGATTATCTTGAAGGTGATTTTCGTGAGGTCTATGCCAGAATGGTCGCGGGAGCAATCCATCCTGGGTGGGTAGTTTTGAATGCTTGGGGAATTCTCCCTTGGGCGTGGTGTTGGGGGATTGAAGATGAGTCGACGGTAGGCGTCGTCGAGTCGGGTGATTCTTTCAGAGAGGCTGGCTATGGCCTCTTCAACTTGCTGAAACATAGTGAGCATAGTGGCAGCACTAAACACAAACACTCCGTCTGAAGGATCCTTTTCCAAAACATTCACCTCGTCGTCAATCGGCAAGATGAGGTGAGAGCAGTCTAGGGTCGGCTCATCGTCAGAGATGGCGTGAATTGCCAGAGGATTCGTCTTTTTGTTCGGCTTAGTTGGTGGGGGTATAGGCAAATCTCCCTTCTCAATCATGTCTTGAATGAGGTGCTTAAGTTTGAAGCAATTTTTGGTATCATGCCCTTTCCCTCGATGATACTGACAGTAAGCGTTGGGGTCCAAAATCGGGACTTCTTGGCGTCGGTCGGATCCGGGGTGGGTCCGATCGGTTGTAACTTCCCTTGGTCCATGAGCCTTTTCAGGGCACTTGCATAAGTCGACCCTATGTTGGTGAACACTCTCTGGGGGCGCTCGGTTTTCTTGGCAGATGGTTCGACGAGGTTGACCTCATCAATCTTGTTTGTCTGACCGTAAGGGCGAGATCCGGTTGAGGTGGATCCCTGGTAACCCCTGCCAGTGGTCTTTGCTAAGACACCCTTTCGGAGGTCGTCCTCAATACGTGTCCCCAGAATCTGCAGATCTTGAAAAGTTTTGATATCCTGATACCTCAGTAGGTTGGCATAAACCGGGCGGAGATTGTTGACAAACTTCTCGACCAGAGTTGATTCACTCGGCTTACTGACCAATTGAGTACTCACCCTCCTCCAGCGGGTTAGGAACTCAGTGAACCCTTCCTTGTTGTTTTGGGTTAACACCTCGAGAGTATGGGTGTTGGCCTGGATTTCGACGTTGTCGGCATACTGTTTAGCAAACTCAACTGCGATCTCATCCCAAGTAGTAAGGTTTTTCGGGTCCAAGGAGTAGTACCATTGGCGAGGAATCGGCTCCAGAGAGGATGGGAAGATCCGGGTAAAGAGCTCCTGTTTGACCCCCTTAATGGCCATGTAGTCTTTGAAAGCACGGATATGGTTGAGTGGTTCCTTCACTGCCTTGAACTTAGGCACATCAGTCAGGGTGAAGTTGTCAGGTAACTGGTCCCCAACAGGCTCGAACCTTCGGTTGTTTTCAAGATGGATGTTGTTACCCCGGGCTAGGAGCTGTTCTTCCAAGAGTTTGACCTCTTCTCGATTTCGATCGAGGTGGGGTATTATGTTCCCCAGTTTCCTTGTTCTCCAGGGCGTCGATACGGGCCTCGATGCGATCTAGGGTGACCTTAAGAGCGGTAAGTAGGCTGGCTAGCTGATCAGTTGTGACATCTCTGTTGTTATCATTGTTGTTGTTGGACGAAGCTGAAGACAGGGCCATGGCTCTGAGGCAGAAAAACGGCTCACATTACAACTCAATCCAACACGGTTCCAAGACTGAATGCAGACAACACAGAGGACGAGATAAAGATCGACTCAACAAGACGGGGTGACCGTGTGTGGTCCCTCGGTGCTGACTCGATTTATGACGTGACGGTGTTTGACCGAAGCTTTGACACGAGTCCAATCATGACGGCGCGACGCCATTGGACGGGTCTCGTGGTGAGACAGCTCAGAAGTAAAGACCCATAAGTACGTTTGCTTTGACTCGATAGACACGAGGCGGAATTGGAATGGTGGACTGAAGTTTTCGAAAATAGGAATTTTCAAAAAGATTCATTTGTCGCTTTAATGGGCGGCTTCCAAAGATAGAGATATCCGCAAGTCGATCAATTGAAAAGGGTTGTCTTAAGTTTATTTGCAAAAGACGGTTTGAGTTTGAGTTGGTTCGGAAAACAGTGCGTTGTTTCCCAAAACGGTTTTGAAATTCAAAATTGTATGTTTTGAAAATCGAGTTTGAAATGTTTGAAAAGGTTTTGGGGACGGTGCATGGTCCTCGGGATCCCGAAAGTGTCTCGAGAAAAGGGTGTGTGCTTTTCTCGGGTTTTGAAAGAAAGCCATTATCGGCGCGAAACGGGTTAAAATCCGTGTCTAGACGCGGCGATTATAACGGCGTAAAAAGGTGATTTGAAATGGTTATACAAAACCAGGTTTGAAAATCGTCATTACGACGGCCTAGAAAGGCGTGTTGAAATGGTTATACAAAGCCGGGTTTGAAAATCGTCATTACGACGGCCTAGAAAGGCGTGTTGAAATGGTTATACAAAACCGGGTTTGAAAATCGTCATTGCGACGGCCTAGAAAGGCGTGTTGAAATGGTTATACAAAACCGGGTTTGAAAATCGTCATTACGACGGCCTAGAAAGGCGTGCATCGGTCGGCGAAAGACCGAGGTTTGAAATGGCCATTATAATGGCGCGAAAAGGGTGTTTTTTTTTTGAAAGTATGAAAATGACACGGAAGGACATATGATCAGATAGCACATAAGCACTCGCAGTTCATTATATTATGCATTATGCTGACACGGGTTTTGGCTTAAAAGGGTGGGTTACACACCAAGCAATCAAACCCCGATTTGCGAGAGGGATACCAATCCAAACAAAATGTGTAAGGAGGGTGCCCTAGCCTCGTGATCGAAGGTGATGAAAGCTCTTTGACGAAACAGAAATTTGTAACGACAACGGTATGCTTGACTCAATCGGGATTCGAAACGCGGGGATGAGAAAACTCACGCCGACGAAACGAGCCAATTGGTCGAAAAGGGTTAGGTTGTGGGCCCGGAGAAGGAACCCTACCGTGACCGTAATATCAATTAATGCATTCCAACCAAGACCTCGTTAGAGTCTCACCATCTAGGGATCACAAAGACGTAAGTGTCCTAGTTATCCCCAGCGGAGTCGCCAATCTGTGGACATGGCCCACCTGCAGGTCCGGTTCGATCTGCGGACATACAACGGTCTTTTTGAAAGCCACGCTCGGCGGCGTAAAGGTGCTTTCGACCGGATCGTTTTAGATCGATCGGTTTCGTCTCGGTAAGGGTCTCGAAACGATTAAAGTGTTCGGAGTTGCCACCAAGCATTTGTGGGATGCCTGGAACCCGTTCGAATTCCACTTTATACCTCGGTCAAATCGAAGCACAAAGGAGCGTTTGACATAGGTACTAAAGATAAGGAAATCGTCCCTCTTTAGCATCCTATCTCTAGAATGACTCTCGTACGCCCTGGATAAGGTCGTCCACTATCCAAAGTTTCTGAGTAAGAGGTGAAGGTACGTATTGGGAAGCCCTTTAATCAGACACCCAATCCCGCCCGCATTTAGCGGCCTCTACTGATCGATCTTGGTTGGTTAAATGCAAAAGTTGATAAAATGGTTTAAATGCATGAATGCGCATCGAATGATTTAAACCTAACATGTGAGAGTTTTCTAAGTCGGTTGATTTAATCCAAGTATCAAGTATAAGATGTCGAGTTGGATTAATGGTTGATTTGCATGCAAGACGTAAATTAAACATCCATTTACCGTATTAGGTTTAGGGTGCATAACATGATCCATTTGTCTTAGTAAGGCATTTTGCAAATATGGTTTGAACAGTCGTCTGATCCGTCCTATATCCGGGTTAATCGGAGTCGGGATCGTCCTAAACTAATGCTGGAAGGGAACAGGCCCTGTACCAGACGGCTATATGAGGCGCGAGCCAGCCGGCGGTGTAAGGGGCCTCCCTCTGGTTTTGAAAATGAGAAATGGGGAGCCTGTTTAGGCGCGGGTTAGCCCACGGTTTATGTGCCGTTTTCTGATCTTTTAGAAAACGTTATAAAACGTGTTGAAAATGGGTATTTGAACCCGGTTTGATTTGAGAGGGTCGTTTAGACCGCATTTGTTGATTTGAAGAACTAGACTCGAATAATCATCATTATTTGATAATATTCGGTGTCGGGCTCGATTTGAAAAACTTGACATGAATAGTTTTGAAAAATGATTATGGACTAATTGTTTTAAGTCCATTTTGAATGTTATTAGTCGATACTCGTCATCGTACCCGTGTTAAAATCCGGCATGGTATGTAGAACCAAGGATGATTTTGTGTTGGTGACTAACATGTTTGTTTGGAAATGTAAAGAAATGAAATAAAAGGCTTTAAAATACCTTCTAAATGTCATTAACCAAATATTATCACCGAAACACGGATTTAACTGTCATGGTATGAGGAACCAAGGGTGAAAAATGCTTTATAGTTAAAACATGTGAAATGAAACAAAAAGGTTTCGAAAATACTTGAAATGGTAAAAACCGATTACAAATATGAAAAATTGATTAAGGGAAATGACGAGAACAAACACGGTTGATTTCTGGTCTGAATACCCCATTTAGGTGCGGGCCAGTTGGCGACCTAAGGGGCTTCTGCCTCAGACCAAAAATAAGTTTTGGCTCGTTTATTCCATGTTTTGGTTCATGTTATGCATGTTTTAGCATGTTAGAGTCATGAAACAAATGAAAACATAATGAAAGAGGATTTTTACACCCTCATACTTACATGTTTGGTTATGGCGAGTGACCGACGTAAGTGTAATAACTCGTTTGATCGGAAAAAACTCGGTTTAAAACCGTTTTGGTAAGTAAAAGAGTGTTTTAAAAGTTTAGTGATGGTGTAGTGGTTGAATTGGTCGGTCAAGTGGTTTAATGCACGATGACGGTACCAAACAACATGTAAGGCTCGTGTTTATGATCGGTAGGTCGTAAATACGCGTTGGATTGTGACTTTAGAAGTCGAGTCGAGATTTTTAAGGGAGAAAAGAGGGGGCGGACACTCACGTAAGTCTCAAATAGGTGGCATTTGAGGGGTATTTATAGGAGAATGAGTGGTTGTGTGAGTTTTGAGCGACGTGGCCACCTGGGCTGCTCAAAGAGGCGCGAGCCACGTCGCGGGTCTTCGAGCTGTGTTGTCACTTTCACAACAAACGCAATCATGATTTGTTCTATCCTAGGTTTTGTAGTCACATGTTTGGTACTTGACCATTCATGAATCCAGGAAAACTTAAGGTAGAAGGTTTGAAATGTTTGTTTTTGGTGGTTGACTCGGTTTGACTCGTTGTTGGAGCCGGGATTTGAATTTTTGAGTCGGTTTTTGGTCCGGTGTCGGTTTTGACTCTAGTTAGTGTCATTGCGACCCCGTCATCGTGCATTAAACACTCCAGGTATTTTTGAAATGTTTTGAAATGTTTTATTTTCGAAATCGTTTTAAATTTTCCGACGTAAAGTTGTACACAAACTGTCGATCAAATGTCGCGATTCCAAAACATGTTGTAGTCCGATAATCATCGGGTGTTTGTTAGAGTTTCAGCAGATACTGGGTATCTACAGCGGTGTGCAAGAAAGGTCTTCCTAGAATGATTGGAATGTTGGAGTCTTCTTCCATGTCAACAATGACAAAGTCCACCGGGATGAAAAATTTCCCAACTCTTACGGGAACATCTTCCAATATCCCTAATGGTGTCTTCGTCGATCTATCGGCCATTTGGAGTGTGATATTGGTGCATTTAAGCTCTCCCATCCCTAACCTTTTACTCACCGAGTACGGCATAACACTCACACTAGCCCCTAGATCACATAAGGCTTTGTTGATCGTGGTGTCGCCAATGTGTACACGGTATTGAGAAGCTTCCCGGATCTTTAAGTTTTGGAGGTGAACTCCCTTGAAGGATTGCACTACTCACCTTAGTGAAGGCGATAGTCTAAAGCTTCCGGATCGACTTCTTCTTTGTGAGGATGTCTTTCATGTATTTTGCATAGGCCGGCACGTGACTGATTAATTCCGTGAAAGGAATCGAGACTTCCAAATTCTTCACAATTTCCATAAATTTTCCAAGTTGGTCATCAAATTTGGGCTTGGCTTGACGACTCGGAAAAGGAAGTCTAATCACAATGGGCTCCTTCTCCTTGACCTTGTCTTCATTTTTCTTTGAAATTTCTTCTTTTGATGGTTCTCCATCCTTGAAGTTTTGCACAATTTCTTCTTTGTCACTAGCTTCCACAACTTCATCCTCAACTTGCTTCTTCGGTGCTTCATACCTTGTACCACTCCTCAAGTGAATGGCACTAACCGTTTCATGTCTTGGGGGATTACTTTGAGGTGGTAATTGCCCCTTTTGTCTTTGTGAGCTTAAAGATGCTAGTTGAGTCAATTAGGTTTCCAACATTTTGGTGTGAGCTAGGATGTTGTTGATGGTGATTTTCTTTGCTTGACTATCTTTTTGCATTTGAGTGAAAAACTCTTGTTGATTCTTTTGCATTTGGAGGACCGCTTTTTGAACATCAAAACCTTGGTCATTTTGTTGATTGTATGGAGTTTGATTTTGGTAACCTTGGTTTTGGTTGTAAAAGGGTCTTTAATTTTGGTTTCTCATGGGAGGTGGGGTGTATGTTGGTTGAGGGTTTTGAACATTTTGGCTTTTGTATGAGAGATTTGGATGGAATTTGGTGTTTTCATTGTAATAGTTGGAATAAGGGGTACCACTCTTGTATGCTTGAAAAGCATTTACTTGTTCATTTGTTCCCCTACATTCACTTTGGTCATGTCCCAAAGTTCCACAATTCTCACATATCCCACTTGGGATTGATGAAGATGCCGTCATGTCATTAACATGATGCTTTGGTGATTTTGAGGCTTCTTCAAGTCTAGCCATAGCTTTTTCAAACTTCAAATTGATGGTATCAATGTGAGCACTAAGTTGAGCACCCAATTGAGTAATGGAGTCCACTTCATGCTTTTCTCCTCTAGTAGCCTTGCGAGGTCTACTATATTGTGAGTTATGGACCGCCATTTCCTCAATTTTGTTCCAAGTTTGATTGTCATCAACTTCGGTGAACATTCCATTTGATCCCATGTTGAGAATGTTTCTTGAATCTTCATAAAGACCGTTCCAAAATTGTTGTACCAAGAACCACTCGCTAAGTCCATGATGAGGACATGAGCGACAAATTCCTTTGAATCGCTCCCAAGCTTCATACAAAGATTCTTCATCTCTTTGCTTAAAGCCGTAATTTGAGCTCTTAGCATGTTAGTCTTTTCCGGTGGATAGAACTTTTTGTAGAAAGCTAGAGCCAACTTCTTCCAAGAATCAATTCCGAGAGTAGCCTTATCAAGGCCTTTTAACCATTGTTTTGCGGTGCCAATTAGAGAAAAAGGAAATAAGACCCATCGAATTTGAACTTGAGTTACACCGGTTTGAGAAATCGCATCACAATAGTCGCAAAAAGTCTCCATATGAGAATGAGGGTCTTCACTAGGCATCCCCCCGAATTGGCTTCTATCGACTAATTGGATAAATGCGGATTTGGCAATAAAATTTCCGGTTAGATGTTGTGGTGTGGGAGTACCATTGGGTAGGTTCTCCTCGGTGGGTACGGAATGTGATGAAAACTTAGGCATTGTGGGTTGATTTTGTGTTGGGTTCTCCTCACCTTCTCTTGCAAAAGGGTTGATGAACTCAATAGTATTTGGTTGAATATCTACAACCTCACCGATACCTCTCAAAGTTCTCCTAGCAAGTCTTCTATTGGTTGTCAAAGTCCTTTCAATTTCGTGATCAAAGGGTAACAAGTCACCTTGTGACCTTCTAGACATGCAAAATATCAAACAACTCAAAAATAATTAAAACAAACCTTGAGGAGTTTTACTTCCCCAAGGCAAAGAAAGACACAACTAATAACAATACAAGAAAATCTAAATCAAGTTAACACCGTCCCCGGCAACGGCGCCATTTTTGGTCGTGATCCCTTATGAGGGGTTTAGTTTTCAGTACTTGTCGTTAGGAGCACCTAGACCAAAACACAATTTATAACTTCACAAACAACTCTACAATTAGTAAAGAGGCAAGTAAAGGTCGATCCATGGGACGGGAATTGAGATGAGATTTTCTATTGCAACTAGTGGTGTCTAAGGGTGTCACAATTTGGAGTTTGAAGTAGAAGATCACTAAACTAAATAGCAATGAAAGTAAACAAGCAAGATGAATTAAAAGGGATGTAAACAATTGATAAAAAGCACTGGGTGTCATGGGGTCATAGGGGATTCATGGGAATTGATCATACAAACATATTCTCAAATTATAAGCAAGCAATTATTGTTGTGATGGATCGAGTTGGTTTATATCTTACAATCCTAGGAAAGTTTGGGTCCCGGAGCCGAATCGATTAGATTGTACAACACCTACAAGTCGACTTAATCTTCCCTACTCAACAATATGCATGGTCTAATGAGACTCGAGTTGGTTTATGTCTTACAAGTCTCATTGAAAAGATAGGTGATGGGTAAAAAAATGCAAGGATTCATAGGCTCGCATTTCATCAAACATAACATGTGCATAAGTTGAGATCACAACAAGCAAGCAAATAAACTATGAAAACATATTAAATTAAGCATGAATCATTCCCCATGTTGGTTTCTCCTAATAACCCATTAACCCTAGCTAAGAAAACTACTCACTCATTATCATGTTGAACATGCTAACAAGGTTGTCAATCATACCAACAAAGTGAAACATGATGAATAAATGAAAGTGATTAACAATAATTAAAAAGGGATTAAGAGAATTATACCTACTAATGATTCCAATAATAAAGCAAAGAATAAAAGAAGTACTTGATGCTTGATTGGAAGGTTGTCAATCTCCCAATAATAACCCAAATAATCTTCAATTACCCAAAATAAAGGATGAACAAGAGAGAGATTAAGGAAATAAAACTTGTATTAAAACTTGATTAAATGTTGATTACAAAATTAAAGAGAGATTTGATTGATGTTAACTACACTAAAGATTGCTAAGAAGAACATGCTCTTCTAGTTAGACTAATGGGGTATTTATAGTGGGGATTAGGTACATAAATTAGGGTTTACTAAGGGCTTAAATGACGATTAAGTCCTTGAGGAATCTCCGGTCTCTTTTTCGCCGGTCTTAGAAAAAGATGAGCATCCTTCCTTGAAGCTTGTAGAAGACGAAATTGACTGCCTGGGAATCCGGGCGTTTTTGGCACGGGACGGGCGGATTTGGGTGCTTCTGGACGGGCGTCCGGAAGGTGAAGACGGGCGGATTTGGGAGGTCTTGTCCGAGCGTCCAGCTGAGAAAGACGCTCGGATTGTAGGCCTTGGACGGGCGTCTTCAGGGCAATCCGCACGGATTGTCAAACAGTTTCATTCTTTCTTCTGTTCTTCCTTTTTCTTCATAAAATCCTTGAGGATTTCCTCGGGGATGCAATGATATTTTCTCATCATTGCCCATCTACTATAGTATGTACAAAGGCCTTCTAATCTTGTCTCTCCTTGATGCTTGGTCATTGAATTCAATCAATTTAGCCTCATTTTGCCATGAAAATGCAATGTTTGCACTCCTTTCCTACCAAGGACACAAAACCTCAAAGAATATGCAAAACAAAGAACTAAAGACAATAAATGACCCAAATATGCACTAAAGCATGGGAACAAGGCTAATTCGGGGACTAAATATGCTCTAATTATGGTCACATCAAGGGCGGAATGAATAAAAAGACAAAAACGAAATGAAATAATTAGGTTAGACCGATTAATTATGTTAGATCACATCGTCGATCGCCTCGAAATGTAACTAATCGGAAGCGCAATCGATACGGTTTTCAACTTCCTCATAGGACAATGTACGTTGTTTGAGTTGTGATATTTTATGGTCGTACTCGAGTTATTATTAGTGTTATAGTTAGTATAGTTCGATAATTAAAAAGTTAGCATACGGCAAATAAAAGTTAGTATGTTAGTATGATATATACATAAAAAATGACGTAAATGAAAGGAAGATGAGAGTTATTTGGGTTACACCCTCAACCTACATGTATGAAACAGGACGCCTGATTCGAGCTGATATTGACCTCGAAATGTGGTTGGTTGATAGAAGGTACCTCGTTTAAGACGGTTTATCGATTTTCTAATTGTTCTTGTAGTGTGCTATTTTGAGGTGCGCTTTGAGGCAGCATATGATGACGGATTTTTATGTTCTTTAGTGTTATGGAACTTGGGACTGTGAAATTTCTAATTGCGGTCATAGGGGTGATCATGGATAGTTGTAATACCCGTCCTTTTAGGGATCCGTGAACCGTCGTTGACTGACCTTAGATGCATGTCTAGACCTTTGTTAGTCCTTCAAGTTTAGTCTTACGTCATAGTAACCTGTTGAGTAGAGAAGGCTCGATCTAGCAGAGGCTACTCGATTGAGTAGCTCAGTCACTCGATTGAGTAATTCATATACTCGATCGAGTAACTAGAGTCCAGCGGTAAAATATATATCGCGATATCGTGAAACCCAAAATCATTTCATTCGTTTTCTTCTAAACCTAGATGTCGTCACTTATCTATCCCTTCACCTATATTCATCCTTTTGGAGCTTTTTAGTGTTGAGACACCATGGGGATGGGAAGCACGAGTCGGGTAGCGGTCTCGTCACTGGATTGCTATATATAGGTACGTTGTCGTCATCATCATAGTTTTCCTTAGTTCAGTTATGGTTATGGTAGTAGTAATAGATCGTCATACTATTTGTAATAGGTGGTTCTGGTGGTTGCTTGCCATTGTGTGGATTGTATGCGGTGTTGTTGTGATGGCTAGAGGTAGGTTCTCCTACTCAGTACTGTTGGTTGTTTAGTATGTGGTTTATAGAATCTGGTTGTACTTGGTGTTATGTTTGGTAATGTGGATTGGTTATAGTCGGTTGTTGTTTGTTTGTCTCTAGTTCGTGAGGCGCGCCCTCAGCTGAGTGGAGTCACTTGCGAGAGTGGCTTCAAGCCCTTGATTCGCCCTCTGTGTAACCCGCCACAGGAGGGGATGTGAACATTAAGGAACTTGGGTTTTCGCTCGGGATTGATGAGCGGGAATTTGGTGGGAACGGCTGCGGTCCCCCACTGGCGGCATGTGAATATCTGTTGTGATGGGTATTCTGGTAGGACTGGACCTTCGGGCAGTCAGAGGATGTTGGTGATTGGAGGGGGTGTTGTATGTGTATGTGGTTTGTTGTGTCTGGTTTCTGTGTGTCCTTCAGTTACTGATTTTGTGTGGTGTTATTGTGTTTTCTTCTTGTGTTGTGTCTACCGTGATCCATTATGGTGAGCAGTCAGTCTTATCAGGTTGATACATGGATATTAGCTGGGTGCTTGGATGGACGAGTTTACCACGAGTCATGGCAGAGATAGTATCACGTAGTTGATAGTTGTCACGAGTTGTATGTTTTCTTTTGTTGTTAACTTGTAAAATAATATAATTGTTCTTTTATTGACATTTGATATTTACTGTTACTCAGGCAACCGAGATGGTAACGCCCTTATCTGCTAGGGAAGGTCTTGTTAAGGCTCTTTGGTAGATGAGGGTGTTACAAAATGGTATCAAAGCGACGGTTTTTGAACCCGTAACCAATGAGCCTAATGAACGTAGTGAGTCTAATAAAATGAACCTCGTGTATGTATGTTGGGAGCCCCTGCAATTGCTTGATTGTGGGTGAGAAGGCGCCCTCATTTCAAAATCCTGGCCCCAATATGCTTATGCCAGCCACTTCGAATGGGAATATTGAGTCGGGAATGGTGTGTATCTTTGTGTGTGGTATATAGAATAGATATCGTTGTGTTTGAGTTTGTGGTAATGTCGTGTGTGTACAAGTAGTAGTGCCAAAACATGCAAGTGTTGTGAATAGCTGGGTGTGTGTATATATGATAGAGAATGGTAGATGTGTTGAAAGTTGCACACGAATATCTGGTAATGTGACGGTGGTAATGCACTGTGAATCTCCGTACATGTGCTTTAGTTAGTATTAATTGTCATGTAACGCTGTGGAATTTAATGGATGAATGTTGTTGCATACCCTTGTGAATAGGCATAATTATGTGAATCGTGATTTGTGGTTTTTGGATTATTGTAATGTGTCGAACAGTAGAGCAAGCATGGGTAATAAGTGATAGTTGAATTGCCAGATGGAATGTTTCATATATTAAATAATCACATGTTGAACGATCAAACCTGGATATGCGTAAATAAAATAGAATAATATTGTTGTTACATATGTACATGTGAGCTGAAGTATGTCGTAGTTGGATTAATTTGTAAATGTTTGAATATGATGGGATGATATATGTGTATGTTCGGTTGAGGTAATCGTGTTACATGTGAGTAGTGTTAATTGATAGTGATTGTGTAGAATTAATCAGTGGCGAGTGGCAAGTTCCAAGTTCACCTTGGACTCAAAACGAGTTCTTGTTTTGCAGAAACCTAACCGATTTGTAACCTTTGACCTTGTCCTAACCTTATTCGACCGAGTATACCTTACCCGATCTAGTAGTAGGGTTATTGGACCGAAATCATTGGAACTACCAGCGGAAACTCAATCGAGCAACTCCAACTCGATCGAGTAGAGGTCACTCGATTGAGTAACGGATGAGTCACTCGATCGCGTAAGTTGCTACAGTACCCATATTTGGACGGGATACATATGCTTTATTCTTTCACTCTTTTCTAATTCCTACTCTTACTCAAACCCTAAAATCTTCTTCAACTTCTTTTTCTCTCTAATTCTTGGTAATTTGTGGTGAAAACCTTCTTACTAATTCATTCCATCCTTTTTCAATTCATTCAAGGTAAGATTGCTACTCTCTTTCTTTGCTTTTATCAATTAGTAGCATGTAAAAGTGTTAATTTTCTGAAAAATTCGATTTATACTCGTGGATGTTGGGTTATAGTTGTTATATTTTGGTAAAATTAGATTAATTGTTGTTGTTAATGCTAGAAAATTGCAAAATCTAATTGATTTGGGGGTATAATTGGGGACCGAAATTTCTAGTGTTTGTCTTAAAAACTTGATTTTCTTCATCTTTTGCTTACCTAAAAGGGAAAATCGACTAAAAGGGATGTTATTGGTATCATGCTTAGTGTTGATTTTGGCTAATTTCACTCAAAACGTTCGTCTTAAAACTCCGTCTTAAAAGTGCCCCAAACTAAATTTCGCCCCAAATTGTGTGATAATGATCTTTTTGTGAAGTTATTTTTGAGGGATTGAGATCCCAACTTTCCTAGTAATGGTTAAAATTTTGTGTTTTAAAAACTATAAAACCATCTTTTAGGAAGTATGAGGATAAGATGAATTGGAAAGTTTTGGTAATCTTATAAAAGTTTGCTTTAAATTGTTGTTCCTCTATCCATGAGTATACTTTGAAAAGTTCTTTTGATCAAGTAAGTACCCGTTTTGTGTGTTTAAAAACATGTTGAAACAGATGCCTAGAGCCGCCGCCGATGTGACCTGTCAGAGCAAGAGGGCGAGAGCCTCTGAGCGGGAGGTGGGAGAGGGGAGTCAGGGACCTACCGTCCCACCAGTTTCTGAGTATCCTACTGTTGTCTTTGCCGACTTTAAGCAAAGAGATGCCTTTGTTGAGTTGATGAAATGCCGTATGAAACCCACTAGGTGCATCGACACGACCATTCTTGATGACCTGAAAATAAATACGGATGTGAGACATATCTTTGAGACCTTGGGTTTGATGGGGTTGTATCACCTTAGGAAACATTCTTACCCTTTCTTGACCTTGGAGTTTATGAGCTCCTTTGCTTATGATGCGACATCTAAGACCGTAGAGTTTCGTCTTATGAATACCAGCTTCCTACTAAACATGGACCAGCTTGCTTCTCACCTGAGACTTGACCGTCCTGGGGGAGGATTTCTTAAAGATATCCCGACGGAGTGTGGGGCTAGCAGTTATATGCCATGTTTCACTGGTAAGCATGCCCTACTTCGAGTAACATGTTGATTAATGATGTTCAACATGTCACTTTGAAGATCTTCCTCCGAGATTTGACCTATTTATTGTACGATAGGAGGGATGTGAGTCAGTTGAACTCACATGAGTTTATGCTAATAGACACCTATCTGAACCCCGCCCGAGCACAGAGAGTCTCCTTTAGTGCCCCGGCCATCGTTTCTGCTAGCTTGGCTTTGATGGCCACCTCTTCGAGCTGATACTTGAGTTGTGGTGCCATTGCCACTCGGTTAGCTGAGCGGTTGACTACCTTTGAGGCCTCTTTGGCCCTCACACCTATGGTCCCGGTAGTGCCCACCTTGGATAGAGACTACTTAATCGACCAGAAATGGTTGAGGACTTTGGAGGGTGGTGGGTTAGCTTGGATGGTGTGAGGCATGAGTTGGATGAAACTTCCCGACCCAGATCATCTCCCTGCGACTGAACCTTTGACAATAGTGGTGGTTGCATCGGACTCCGATGACGATGAAGCTGCCCCTAACCGGCAATACTACCTTATAGATGAGGGTCTTTTAGAGGTGATGCAGGAGCCGACCAAGAAGGACCAGACTAGACATGAGGATCAGGTACCTAGAGTGGGGAGAGGTCCGAGATGGGTAAGAGAGAGTTGGTGAGACTCAGCCTGTGCAGCCCATGCCTCCGCAGTATCAGTAACCGAGTTACCCTTCTTCCTTTAGACCCGCGATGCAGATGAGTAGGCTCATAGAGAGGATATCCAACGCTTTGACGCTCCGGAACCTTCATGAGATGGCGTACGTGCAAGGCATTGGGACTAACCTGGCCCATCCAGTTTGGTGGAGAGGTGTCGGGGATGATAGTGGAGTCTTCCACTCCTATGGAGTAGACCCGACTACATGGAGGGAGCCTAGGAGTTATCCTTTCAGTTGTCTGGAGCCATGGCGAGTAGGAGGAGACTCAGTTACAAGAGCTACTGCAGGCGAGGGCACAACTGGAGCCGGCATGAGGAGATGGAGGAGCCAGGTTTGGAGTGATGTTGTTATTCTTGTTTTACGTTCGCTTTCTTGGATGTTTAGTTAGTTGCTACTTGTTTTGTTGGTACTTGGATATACTTTGGTTTGTACTTGGCCATAAGGCCGTATTTTGTTGAATTTCGAAACTTAATATGCATGTGGATAGTGTCAGAGACGAAAAATCCGGCAATGGTTATGTTTCTTAGAGTGGCAACGTGTTTCTTGAAGTAACTTGACCTATAGTTACTCGATCGAGTCCCCCTAACTCGCTCAAGTAACTGCGTATGGGATTCTGCAATGCTTACTGAACTCGATATACTCGATCGAGTAGCTGTTGAACTCGATCGAGTTGCCTCAACTCGATCGAGTTGTACCTTAACTTGATCGAGTGCCCCTATTATCGTTTATCTCGTTCTAAAATATTAATGGTCATCTTGCATATATAATTTATTGATAATAGGTTTCATTGTCATGTTGATAATAACGTCCTCGTGCTTCAAGTGTAGTTCATACAAGGTCAATATAGTCTTCATTATTTTTTTTCACCATGAGTGTTTAATTGAATTGCTGGATGTACCATTTTACACGGTGGTTATAGTATATTGTTGTGGTCATAAGTTTACAGCTGGTTATGTCGAGTACACATGATTGTGTAATGTCACTTAAGGAATTTCTCGGTGTTCACACATAATAATTGGGTGACGGTACATTTCACTTCTTATTTGTTATTATCTATATCTAATATATATTAACATGTATACATATTATCTAAGTAATGTCAATGAGGTGCTATGATATTTGTTGGCCTAAACGTAACTAATTGTTGTTAATAAATAATTACTGGATAGGTAAATAGAATAGTTGTATCAGGTGGGTATGATGTGTATGATGTATGGAATCGTGCAAGGATAAAATTCAGTTAGTAAGTGGAAGTAACGGTTTGTGTTAGTGTGTTCTCGCGTATAATGCATGTTTGATGACTCGATAAGAGGTCGTATTGGATGCTGTGTTACTAAGGTAGATGATGATGATGGGTGGTGGGCGTACATGGATGGGTGGTATATGGGAATGAGTGTGTTTGTCCTTGTCGGGGTGAGTGGTTGCCAGTTGCTTTAGTTCATGTTGCACTTTGCGTCGTGGGGGATGATGAGTTGGAACTTCGGGGACGATGTTCTTTTTAAGGGGGGAAGACTGTAATACCCGTCCTTTTAGGGACCCGTGGACCGTCGTTGACTGACCTTAAACGCATGTCTAGACCTTTGTTAGTCCTTCGAGTTTAGTCTTACGTCATAGTAACCCGTTGAGTATAGAAGGCTCGATCTAGTGGAGGCTACTCGATCGAGTAGCTCAATCACTCGATCAAGTAGATGCCACTCGATCGAGTAAGTCATATACTCGATCGAGTAACTGGAGTCCAGCGGTAAAATATATATCGCGATATCGTGAAACCCAAAATTATTTCATTGCTTTTCTTCTAAACCTAGATGTCGTCACTTATCTATCCCTTCACCTATATTAATCCTTTTGGAGCTTTTGAGTGTTGATACACCATTGGGATGGGAAGCACGAGTCGGGTAGCGGTCTCGTCGCCGGATTGCTATGTATAGGTATGCTATTGTCATCATCATCCTTTTCCTTAGTTAAGTTGTGGTTATGGTAGTAGTAATAGATCGTCGTACTATTTGTAATAGGTGGTTGTGGTGGTTGCTTGTCATTGTGTGGATTGTATGCGATGTTGCTGCGATGGCTAGAGGTAGGTTCTCCTACACAGTACTGTTGGTTGTTTAGTATGTTGTTTATAGAATCTGGTTGTACTTGGTGTTATGTTTGGTAATGTGGATTGGTTATAGTCGGTTGTTGTTTGTTTGTCTCTAGTTCGTGAGGCGCGCCCTCGGCTGAGTGGAGTCACTTGCCGGAGTGGCTTCACGCCGTTGATTTGCCCTCTGTGGAACCCGCCACAGGAGGGGATGTGCACATTAAGAAACTTGGGTTTTCGCTCGGGATTGATGAGCGGGGATTTGGTGGGAACGGCTGCGGTCCCTCACTGGTGGCATGGAATATCTGTTGCGATGGGTATTCTGGCAGGACTGGACCTTGGGCAGTCAGAGGAGTGTTGGTGATTGGAGGCGGTGTTGTATGTGTATGTGGTTTGGTGTGTCTGTTTTCTGTGTGTCCTTCAGTTACTGACCTTGTTCGGTGTTGTGTTTTCTTCTTGTGTTGTGTCTTCCGTGATCCATTATGGTGAGCAGTCGGTCTTAGCAGGTTTATACATGGATCTTAGCTGGGTGCTTAGAGGGACGAGTTTACCACCAGTCATGGCAGAGATAGTATCACATAGTTGATAGTTGTCACGAGTTGTATGTTTTCTTTTGTTGTTAACTTGTAAAATAACTTAATTGTTCTTTTATCGACATTTGATATTTACTGTTCCTCAGGAAACCAAGATGGTAACGTCCTTATCTGATAGGGAAGGTCTTGTTAAGGCTCTTTTGTAGATGGGGGTGTTACAATAGTTGTACAGGTGGTCAAATGAGAGATAAATAAGTGATGGTCACGAATGCTTTGTTTTTCTTGCATAAAGCGAGCGTGAGCAAGGCTTGTTTATGAGGTTCGTAAGGTCGTTTCTTAACGGATTTTGACACGGTTGTTTGCTTATGGTGGCTCTAGGTTTAGCGTTGTTAGGGTTGATAATGGAGGATAAAGGGGTGGATATATAGGGATAAATAGAGAGGATTACATATGAATTTGCAGAGCAAACAGCAGCTTGGGCCTCGGTTTGTCCTGCTGTTGTTAGGGAGTTAGTGTAGGGTTTGGAGAGGTGTTTCTTGAGTGGCAATCAAGGCAAGGAAATGGATCAAGGTAAATAACATGGGTCATAGTATTGGTAGTTGTGAGTGTCTCCCTTGCCGGGTCGCATTCGCATCAAATGAACGGACTTTGGTGAGCATGGTTGATTGAACACGGTCGGAATGGTTGTGGGACTGTTGTCTGGGGCTCGAAGATGCCTGGGATTTGAGATGGTTTTGGTTGCTTTTTGCATGGGAAATTAAGCCTAGTAGAGTGCATGAGGATCGAGTTGAAATCGGATCAAAATCACATTTTATTTCGCTTTAAAACAAAACGAGCTCAAAACGAAGAATGAAATAAACAATAATCGAAATACAAACTCGAAAATGCGAAAATATTCAACAAAAAATTAAACGGAAAATGCACGCAGTACCTTTGAACTTTGATGTTTTGCCCGAAATACCCAATTTTTTTATCCGGAAAACTTTAAGAGGCCATAATTGGCGTTTACGAGCTCAGAAAGTGACGATTTTTTTTTTCAAATTGATTATCTTTTCGAGAACTACGACTTGAAAAAAATAATTTTTCGATTTTGAAATTCGTGACCAAGAGATATGGTCACTCAAAGTTTGTTCCGTAAAAAAAACTTTTGACGTACAAAAACACTTAACCACGTGAGAAGCTCGTATCTTTACCATATAATTAGTCCATTTTGTGCACAATAAGCTACATTAGGGAGCGGTTTTTCTTGACTTACGTCTTTATTAACCAATTCTGAGTGTTGAGTTATTAAGAAGGATTTGATCATGTTTTAGAGGAAGCTCGGGGTGGTTCTAAGTCCCAAGGGAAGCCTGGAAGCAAGCTACAAGAGATCAATGAAGGAACCGTCCAAGAGAAGAAGCAAAAGAAAATATTCAAAGCGGAATTCAGCATGAAGGGCGCACTGTGCGCCTTTCCCAAAGCTATAGGGCGCACCGTGCGCCTTTTCTGGGAATTATGCGTTTTGATTACGGGCTTCCATACAACTTAAGCCCATCATTTCTTCTTTAACCTAGGACTATATATAGGTGAATACCATCAGGGATTCACCATCTTATGCTTTATTTTGTTAATCAAGTTGTAATTTGAAGATTGTTATCTTAATTGGGTTGTTAGATCTATTATGGAGAACTAATCTCCCCTCTTAATCCTATCCAAAAGGTGTAAACTTTGGGTGTAAGATACATTAATCTTTCTCTAATTATTATTATTATTGTTAATCCTTTGTGTTTATTGTTTGAATTTTGGAAATCTTGTTTTATTTGAGTAATTAAGTGTGATTTCCTTGTTGCTTAATTTAATCAAGTTCTTTAATTTATTGTTGTTGGGATTAATAAGTGTGATTTCCTTGTAATCTCATCTTTGAAACACCTTGTTATTATACTAATGAATGTGATTTCTTCTTGGCTTAATCATCAATTAAAGGATTAACTTGTAATTGGGCATTAATCGTGATTTTATTGTGTCTAATTACCCTTATTGAATCTCTTATGCTTTTATCTTCATATTAATTTGACCAATGTATGTGATTTCTACTTGGTAGGATTGATAAGTTGAGTTAATTGATTAAGTGTGATATCCTTGTCATTTAACCACAATTAAGGAGATTTAGAAGAGCAATCTTCACAATAAGGTGATAATATATAACTAAGGGATCGATTGTGTCTAGGATCGACCAAAGTGGTTCACTAATTGGGTTGGGTTAAGTTTCTTCTCATATTTGATAATCCTCTTCAATTGCTTAATTGCTTATTACTCTTATTTGAATTCCAATTTGTTGCTTGAAAATCAAACCAAACCAACTCGCCCCTTTTTATTTACTTGCTTGTTCTTAATTTGTTGCAATTGTTCTAATCTATAAAATCTTATTAAAAGGCTAACCTAAAAAATGTGACATGGCAAGATTAATTGTGACGTGGCAACTTTTAATGTGACATGGCCAAAAAAAGTGACATGGATTACCAATTTAAGATAATTAAAAAATATAACTTAAAAAAATTAAAAAAATACAAGGTATAAACACAAAAAAGAAAGAAAAAAAATCATTGTAAACCATTGATCTCCTCTCATAATTTTTGCTATTTATTTACCTTATTTATTTAACCATTATTTCTTTTATTTAATGAAATGACCTTTTAACTTTCCTTTCATCATTACTATATAATTATATGTACCCCGTATTTATATACCATATTTTTTATTTTCCTTTCATTCATAAAATTTTGAGAGAATTAGTAATAGAATTTTTCATATATATAACTATTATATTCACCCCTAATTTTCAATTTTATTCAAAAAAATAGAACCTGAAGTATACATAGAAAAGTAAATTAATTGTTTCGGTTTTTATTTTTCTTATGTTTTGTATTAATTTATTATTATTTTTTGTGTTTGTATTAATATTACAGGAGAATGAATTTCCAACTTAATTCAAAATATTGGTAGGTAAGGTATAGCTAAAGAACTAGATTAATTATTTCACTTTTTATTTTTATTATGTTTTGAATTAATTAGAATCTTATTACTTATTTTTTTGTGTTTATATTAATATTGCAGGAGAATGAATTTTCAACCTTATTCAAAAAATTGGTAGGTAGAGTATACATAGAGAACTAAATTAATTGTTTCACTTTTTATTTTTATTATGTTTTGAATTAATTAGAATTTTATTAGTTATTTTTTTTTGTGTTTGTATTAATATTATAGGAGGATAACATACACGCATATCAATAACAATGCACGAAATTGGAAATAATGGCTATGGATCTTCTTTACATATTTTTTTCTTGGCTTGGATGACTCTTTCATTTTTGTCGGTTTTTCGTTTTTCTATAATGGTGTATTATTTGAAATATCGAGTGGTAGCAAAAATCTTTAATAAGTTGTTGACATGTTGTTACATTATTGTCCTTTACTCTTTCCTACACTTTAGTCTCCTTTGTAACACTTATGTTCTATTTTTATTTTGTCAAACAGGTTACAAATCAAACTGCTTAGCCAAATTGTTAAAGTACGATGCACATATGTCAATTTGATCTTATCATAGTGTTATAATATCAATAATAAATATTATGCATGATTAGTAATTAGTTAGAAATCGATTCTTATTCTCTAATTCATAATGCTTTCAAGCCTTTAAATCATTTTTTTTGTTTTCCATCAAATATACTATTTTGTAACTCACAATAGTTTTTGCATAAATATTTTTTTTGAATGATTTGTTTATATTTTATTTTCCCATGAACTAGGAAAGTCTAATATTTCGTATGAAGTATATAATAGTATTGTTTTGATTATATTTTTTGATGAATGATCGAATATGAAGAAGCTATGTTTGGAATCGTATATGCATAAATCTCTATTTATTGCGTGATTCTAAGAAATGTGTAATTAATTTTGCTCATCTTATACTACTAATAATAATTATTAGAGTTCACCTATAAAGTTTTGATCTTTACTCAAACCTAATTGTACATATACTAAAAAGTATATTATTAGAACACAAAATGTGATATTTTATATATATATATATATATATATATATATATATATATATATATATATATATATATATATATATATATATATATATATATATATATATATGTAGCCTTTCCTTGGAATTATTCGGAATAGTTGTTAAAGCTGCTCACATAAAAGTTCACGACCGTTTCTTTGCAAGATAAACATAGGGCAAGTACTTTAAAATGCAACAAAACGACAATAAAAATAATATCTACATTCAAGCAATAAAGAGGCAAGTTGCAATGTTTGTTGGTGAAGAAAACCATTCATATTCTATAATCTTTAAGCCGATTAAAGCAATGGTCAAATAATAAAGATACAATTGAAGAATCATTAATTAAAGAGGCAATGGAAGAACCATTAATTAAAGAGGCAATTGAAGAATCATTAGCAACTCAAACGAGAAAATTGAGAGTCATTGATTTTCTTTCTATAAAATCTCATCCAAATACCAAATCATATTGTCTTATTTGATACTAGGTTGTCCAAACAACATTACCCGTCTTTACAAAAGTCAGTTTTTTTTTTTGTTTTCTCTGTAATTTAGAGTATTTTACTGGAAATTTATGTCTTATTTTTCCTTTTCTTTGTGTTCATGTATTTATATTTAATAGTCTTAATTGGAGGTCCCAAGTCAATTAATTAAATTGATAATTTAATTAATGATGTTATATTGTTATTGTAGGAGGTATGTATATGTTAATGCGATCCTAACATGGATGTGCTTTGAACTTCGCGTAATTATTTTGCATTCCCAATAAGAAATATTTTTCCGAGACTAGAATAATTATCCATATTGTACGAGTTTCAGGATTTTGACTAGAGTATTTATTTAAATGTTATATCAGTATGTGTACTTGCTATAAGTGAAGTAATAAGAAGGTTATATTTTTGTAGAGAAAGAAAGGAAAATGAATGAAAAGTAATCATGCTACATATTTTGAAGTTAGAAGGTTTTTAACTGCATATGGAGTACAAAATAAATTTCAATGCAATTTGTTCATATATGGAAGGGTGACTTCTTTTAATGTTTTGTTTTATTGGTAAAAACTTGTACTCATATTTTTAATCCTTTGAAAACAGGGGACGAGTGGACGACAATGAAGCGCAAATTCATGTTCCAATACTTCTATGGCGTCAAGATTGTCCATAAGACCACAAGTACTCGAAAGTTCAATTTGACGGACTGTGTCCTCGCTTCAAAACAACCAAGCTATTCACATTTTGGTTTGCCTATCATCCCGAATCAAAAATTTGGAGTGTATTAAACCTTTTTTTTTTTTAAATACCGCTCCCTCAGTTGTGTTCATAGATTTACTTTTATTTTTAATTATTTGTGAGTGGTTTTTTTATTAAAATTAAACAAATGATTGAGAGAAAGGGACTATTCCAAATAAGTTATTCACAAATTATACTTAAACACAATCAATTATTAACGAACCCGTGATTTTCACGGGCACCAAAACTAGTTGTTCTTTTGATTACACATTTGCAAACCCCCCTTCTCTTGGGTACGATCCCCTTCTTACTACTTTACTTGTAATACTTGATGTGACTCATATCTGAGCACATTTAGTCCTCGAATTAGCCTCGTTTCTATGCTTTATAGTGCATAATTGGGTCATTTACTATCTTTAGTTTCCCATTTTGCATATTCTTTGAGGTTTTGATCCCTTGGTAGGAAAGGAGTACAAACCTTGCATTTACATGGCGAAATGGAGCTAAATTGATCGCATACAATGACCAAGCATCAAAGGGAAGACGATACTAGAAGACCTATGTAGATAATAAAGTAGATTGAGCAATGATGAAAGGATCCTTGAATCCTCAAAAAGATCCTCGTGGATTGTTGAGGAATGAAGAGAAGAGAAGTTGTCTAACCCAGGATCCGAGCGGATTGCCAGCAATCCGGGCGTCTCCCTCCACCAGAATCCGTGCGTCCCGACCTTAAAACGCTCGTCTTGAAGCCACAGGATCCGAGCGTCTCCTCAATGATCCGCTCGGATCAGAGGACAGAAACCACCGTGTCAGCTTCCAAGCCGCTCGGGACGAGCATATCCATACGGGATTAGAAAAACGGAGATGCTCATCTCCTTGGAGAGGAGCACTTCCTCAACTTTTCTTAAGGGTCTTAATAGTCATTTAAGCCCTTAGTAACCCTGATCTTTGTACCTAATCTTTAGTATAAATGCCCCTTTGTACCACCTAGATTAGCATGCACTCTTAATCAAGTTGTAATCAATTAGTAATCTCATCTTAATCTTGTAATCAACTCTTAATCTAGTTTTAATACAAATCTCATTTCTTAATATTTCCTTATTTTCTCTATTGTTCTTCATTTAATTAATTTGGGTAATTAGAAGATTATTTGGGGTTTATTTGCAGGATTGACAACCTTCCATCAATCATCAAGTACTTCTATTATTCTTTACTTTATTATTTGGAATCATCTTCATAGGTATAATTCTCTCTTAATCCTTTTTAATTATTGTTAATCACTTTCATTTGTTCATCATGTTTTGCCTTGCTAGTATGATTGACAACCATGTTAGCATGTTAAACTTGATAATGAGTGAGTAATTTCCTTAACTAGGGTTAATGGGGAATTAGGAGAAACAAACATGGGTATTGATTCATGCTTTTAATCTGATATGTTTTCATAATTAATTTGCTTGCTTGTTGTGATTCCAACTTATGCACATGTTATGTTTGATGAAATGCGAGCCTATGAATCCTTGCATTTTTTACCCATCACCTATCTTTTCAATGAGACTTGTAAGATATAAACCAACTCGAGTCTCATTAGACCATGCATATAGTTGGATAGGAAGGACTAAGTCAACTTGTAGGTGTTGTACAATCTAATCGATTCGGCTCCGGGACCCAAACCTTCATAGGGATTGTAAGATATACACTAACTCGATCTCATTACAACAATAAGTGCTTGCATCTAGTTGAGAACATGTTTGTATGATAAACTCCCATGAATCCCCTATGAACCCATGACACCCTAGTGCTTTTAATCAATTGTTTACATCTCATTTTAATCATCTTGCTTGTTTTTATTACTTTAGTTTTATATTGTTGATTAGTTTATTTGATCTCCTATCTCAACCCAAATTGTGACACCCTTAGACATAACCATTTACAATTGAAAATCCTAAATCAATACCCGTCCCTTGGGATCCGACCTTTACTTGCCTCTTTACTAAGAGTAGTTTGTAAAGTTATAAATATTGTTTTGGTTAGGTGAATTTTGACGACGAGTTTAACCACGGCCAAAAATGGTGCCGTTGCCGGGGACGGTGTTAACTTGATTTGATTTTCTTTAATTGTTTTTAGTTGTGTCTTTCTTTACCTTGGGGAAGTAAAACTCCTCAAGGTACTTCTCATCTTTTTCTCTTAGTACATTTTTCAAGATGGATATTATAGATTGTTTTGTTGAGGACCACTTGAGTATACCTTTCTTCAAAGACCCCATGCAAGCATTGGAAGCCTTAGAAGCAAGTGAGGCCAAAAATATGCATTGGGAATTGGAAGTAGATCTCCTTGAGGCCACTCTAGCCAACAAAGAACTTACTTATGTGCAATCCGTATTAGTACATGACATTCTTGTGGAAGCTTCTCAATCTATAGAAGAAGAACAAGCAACCGAAGATGATATCATACAAGCCGAGGAGCTAGATGAATTTGTCATGGAATTTGAGTATGATGAGATTAGTGAGCTTGAAGAGCAAGTTGAATATGCCATGAGAATAGAATGTCTAATGGAAATGGAGCAAGTCCTTAATGAATCTTCAATGGAAGAAAGTGAGGTACAAATTCCAACTCTAAAACCGCTTCCCCCAAATTTGAAATATTCTTACCTTGATGAATCCAAAACTAAACCCGTGATTGTTAATGACAAACTTGATGAGAACCAATTGAAAAGTTTGCTTGATGTGTTAAAATAACATGAAAAGGCTATAGGTTATAGTCTAGATGATCTTAAGGGGATAAGTCCCGAATTTTGCATGCATTGAATTCATCTAGAAGAACACCATAAACCTACCATTCAATCCCAAAGGAGATTGAATCCCCACATGCAAGAAGTTGTAAAAGCGGAGGTTATGAAATTACTTGATGCGGGAATCATATATCCTATATCAGATTCCTTGTGGGTTAGCCCCGTTCAATTAGTACCTAAGAAAGGAGGTACCACGGTGGTAACAAATGATAAGAATGAGCTAATACCTACAAGGAAGATCACCGGTTGGCGTATGTGTATTGACTATCGAAAATTGAATTCCGCAACAAGAAAGGATCATTTCCCCCTACCATTTATTGACCAAATGCTTGAGAGGTTAGCCTCTAAAAAGTTCTTTTGCTACCTTGACGGGTATTCGGGATTCTTCCAAATCCCAATACACCCGGATGACCAACATAAGACCACCTTCACATGCCCTTATAGTACTTTTGCATATAGGAGAATGCCTTTTGGCTTATGTAATGCCCCCGCTACTTTCCAAAGATGCATGATGAGTGTCTTCTCCGACTATCTAGAAACCATGATGGAAGTTTTTATGGATGATTTTAGCGTTTATGGAAAAGACTTTGACTCTTGCTTGCATAACCTTTCTCTTGTATTGCAAAAATTTGAAGATGTTAGTCTCGTTTTGAATTGGGAAAAGTGTCACTTTATGGTCAATGAAGGTATTGTTTTGGGTCACTTAATCTCGAAAAAGGGCATCGAAGTCGATAAAGCTAAGGTTGAGGTGATAGAGAAACTCCCACCTCCCGTGAATGTTATAGGGGTGAGAAGCTTTCTAGGTCACGCGGGTTTCTATCGCCGTTTTATAAAAGATTTCTCAAAAATCGCGAAACCCCTCACTTAACTCTTGCTTAAAGATGCCCAATTCCACTTCACTAATGAGTGTGTTGAATCCTTTAATAGAATTAAGGAAGTACTAATCTCGGCACCGATTATCCAACCACCAAATTGGGAACTACCATTTGAGATCATGTGCGATGCGAGTAACTATGCCGTTGGAGCGGTTCTTGTCCAACGGGTAGGAAGGGCTTTACATGCTATCTATTACATAAGCAAGACTCTTGATTCCACCCAAGTAAATTATGATACTACCGAGAAGGAACTCCTTGCCATTGTCTATGCATTAGACAAATTCCGTTCCTATTTGCTTGGATCAAAAGTGATTGTTTTCTCGGATCACCATGCTCTTTGACATCTCTTGATAAAGAAAGAGGCATAACCAAGATTGTTGAGACGGATTTTGCTACTCCAAGAATTTGACTTATAAATAAGAGATAAGAAGGGGGCCGAGAATGTGGTAGCGGATCACTTGTCAAGAATTCGATTTCATGATGAAGAGGGAGAGACACCAATCAACGACTCTTTTCCCGATGATATTTTGATGGCCATTCATTCACAACTTGAGAAGCATACTACTCCATGGTTCGCCGACTATGCTAACTATATTGTTGGAGGAGTTCTTCCTCCAAACTTGAACTACAATCAAATAAAGAGATTCTTGTTTGAGGTAAAGAGATACTTTTGGGATGACCCCAATCTTTACAAAGAGTGTAGTGATGGACTTTACCGGAGGTGCATACCCCAATGGGAGGTTCACGGTGTTTTGGAAGGATGTCATTCATCACCTTATGGTGGACACCATGGAGCACGAAGAACTATTGCTAAAGTCCTCCAATCGGGTTTTTTTTGGCCTACCATGTTTGAAGATGATAGGGAATTCATTCTCCATTGTGACCCTTGTCAAAGAACTGGAAATATTTCTTGGAGGAATGAGATGCCACAACGAGGAATATTGGAGGTAGAAATTTTCGATGTTTGGGGAATTGACTACCAAGGACCGTTTGTGACATCTAAAGGAAACAAATACATTCTTGTAGTCGTTGACTATGTCTCAAAGTGGGTAGAGGCAATTGCTACCCCAACCGATGATGCCAAAACGGTCACCAAACTCTTCAAGAAAATAATCTTCCCAAGGTTCGGAGTCCCTAAAGCAATCATAAGTGATGGAGGGACACATTTTCATGAAAAGAAGCTCACATCCCTTTTGACCAAATATGGTGTTGAACATAGAACCGGCTTGGGATATCATCATCAAACAAGCGGTCAAGTTGAAGTTTCGAATAGACAGATCAAGCAAATTCTTGAGAAGGTTGTCAACAAGACTCGTAAGGATTGGAGCATGAAGCTTGATGATGCTCTTTGGGCTTATAGGACGGCCTATAAGACTCCCATAGGAGCCTCCCCTTACAAACTTGTCTATGGGAAAGCATGCCACTTGCCAATTGAGCTAGAATACAAAGCTTTTTGGGCAATCAAAGCTCTCAACCTTGATCTCAAACTAAGTGGACAAAAGAGGATGATGCAAATCCAAGAGTTGGAGGAATTCCGACTACAATCTTATGAAAATGCCAAGATATACAAAGAGAGGACAAAGTTGCTTCATGACAAGAGAATCAAGCAAAAGGCCTTGCACAAAGGGGGACAAAGTCGACAAAGTCCTTCTATTCAACTCCCGATACTGACTCTTTCCCGGGAAGTTGAACTCTAGATGGATGGGTCCCTATGTGATCACCGAGGTAGGAAAATATGGAGACTTCGAGATAAGGTCGGAAGATGGGAGCAAATTTAAAGTCAATGGCCAAAGGTTGAAACCATATTACGAAGGAGCATTCATTGGAGAGGTCGAGGTCACCTATCTCGGGCCTCCCCCTCCATGAGAAGATCATCAAAGAGAGAGTTTGGTGGAGTCCTCTCCAAACCACCATTTGTAAATATAATAACTCTTCTTACTTGTATTTTTAACTTTATTGCATTTTCATCATAAGCATGATTCTTGGCATGAGGGTAAGTGAGGGAGGGTCACTAACCCTTTTTTATGAATGAAGGATTTAGAAATTCAAGTGTGGGGAAGCAGTTTCACCAATTGAGGAAGAAGAGGATGAAAAAGGAAGAGATTCCAGGCAACCCGAGCGTCCCAGTAGGAAGCCGCTCGTCTAGGGAAGTATCCGAGCGTCCTGGATATTATCCGCTCGTCTTGGGGTACCTGGAAGTTGGAGAAATTGCGCTGACTATGTATCTGAGCGTCCGCTGGATAAGACACTCGTCTCATGTAAGACGCTCGTCTCATCTGAAATCCGAGCGTCCTGACTACTCCAAAATATGGGGGATTTTCTCTGACTGAAGATCCGAGCGACCCATGGGGAATTCGCTCGTCTCAACCAAGACGCTCGTCTCTGTGAAGGTCCGCTCGTCTTGGTTGTATTAATATCTGGGATTTCTCCGTGACCTTGAATCAGAGCGTCCTCAATAGAATCCGCTCATCTCCAGGAGCTATGATCCGAGCGTCCCGTGCTCGATCCGCTCGTCGCCCTGCCGTCCTACTCTTCTATTTTCTCGCCAATCAAAACTCTCCCCCACCACACATTTCGTCACACCTCATCCTTCCTTCCATTATAAAATATAAAGCCCCCTCACATATAACCCACAACACATCATAAGCATCCACTTATCCCTCTATTTCAAAAACCCCCAAAACCTAGGGTTTTCAAAAAGGATCCCAAATTCCAAAAGATATTCTCATCTTCAAATCAAATTCAAAATCTATTTCAAGATGAGGCCAACAAGATCCTTACCAAGAGAAAAGAGGAGGGCTAGAGTGATTGGAAGTCCTCAACTTCACACCTCAAGACTCTAAGAAGGGAAAATGAAGAAGTAGTAGATCTCTCAAGACTCAATGAATTTTCAAACATTGAATTTGTTAATGATGTTCAAAGGCTTGTCTTCCATCGATTACTCGGTAAGAACATTCTACCCACTAAATTTGTTTGTCATGACACCTTGAGGAAGCTTGGCATCTATGATCAAACCGAGGCACTATTTGAGCTTTTTGGTCTTTCTTCTATGTTCCATTTACATGAGCTCACCTATAGGCCTCTAGTTCTTGAGGTTTTGAGCTTCTTCAAGATCTCTACTTTAAACAACACAATTTGTGTAAAATTTCGACTTGAAGATGAAACCCGGATGATGACATTGGTGGAATTTGCAAATGTGCTAGGTCTCGATGTTTCGCCTACCCGAACATCTAGACCTCGAAATTACTCTATAGCACCGCTTTGGCGATCTTTAACCGGTCGAGAATTTACCTACATCAAAGAATGCTCCGCCTCATATATCCAAGACCCCATCATCCGATACACTTACCGGTTTCTAACAAGTACCCTTCTAGCTCGCCGTGATCCCGCGGTCGTAAATGAACTCGATCTTGTCTTTATGGAATCCTATCTTAAGATACAAGGGAGGAGTGGCTACCATTTCAATGCACCACTAGTACTTCTCGAAAAATGGGCCAAATTTAGAAATGGGGATGATGATGGCATAATACACATTGTCAATGGAGGGTTGATAACCAAGCTTGCAAACCACTTTAACCCCAACTTCAACACAACAATGCCTCCATCCCTCTTCCTGGGAAGACAAAGATCGATAAAATGTTACTCCTACGACAACATCATTAGATAGCCCTCAAGGGTTTTGCAAAGAGGATAAAATGGGTCATTAAGGGGAGCACCTCTATCTATCTCCCCATGGAGGGATTAACAAGGATTGCACCTAGAAGAGGACCTCTCTCTCAAGTACCATCTTACCTCATCCCAACAAATGCGAACCGGGCTAACCAAGACCAACCCCCTACTCCACCTCCACAACAAGAAAATCAAGATAATGACAATGAAAAAGTTGTGATTCCACCATACCCCTTCCAATACCAACCTTACAACCACCCGAATCCTTTCATCCTCCCTAGGGATGATTTTGTGACGGGAATACTTCAAGACATGCATCTCCGACAATATGAAGCCAACGTGGATAACTATTGTGCCTTGTATCCACCATTTCACCAAATGGCTCAGCAAGGACATATTAGCGAAGAGGGAATGCTTCCCTCTTAGGCCCAATTGCATATCCTCTTCCCGAATTCGGAGAGAGCTAATGGTGGAGCGCATGGTCGAGAGGATGAAGGGAGTGAAAAATCAAGTGGTGGAGACACGGTGGAGCTAAATAGTGAGGGGGATGAGTTTATGGACTTCCATGAGAGTGATGCATCGAGGGAAGCTTGGGATAGTGACTTGGGAGGGGATGATGACGACCTTTAAAGAATACTTCATGAGCTAGATGGAGCGGGCACGAGGCATCCATCAAGGCCAAAGTGAAGGTTCTCTTATTCCCCCTTGTTTCTTTTTCATGACAAGAATTTCATACTTTGTTAACTTGTTTCATAGTTTATTGTTCCATCTTTGTGGTGTCCTTATAAAAGGGAAGGACTATTATTTCACCTTGGCAACATTAAAGGTGCTAAATTAATTGTTCCCAACATGAAAATCCAAAATGACAATTTTAGTTTCATGCATAGCATTCTTATGGATGAACTCCCCCATTCTTGACATTAGCAATAGTGTCTATTTTGGTTTGGGGAAGTTCGAGCATATGCATTGGGAGTTAATTCAAATTATGCTCTCCAACCAAACAAAAACTCATGCATCATATAGTATAGTGTAGTTGCATCACTTGTTTATATGTCATATAGTTTGCATTTAGTGTAGAAATCATGCATTTTCATATAGTTTGCATAATTTCCTATCGTATTGGCCATTGAGGACAATGCCCATACTAGTATGGGGATGGGAAATTCTAACATGACTTTTTAAACAAAAATGATAAAAATTGAAAATTTTTGTAAAATACAAATACATGTCTTTTTATTTCATAAACATAAAAACCATAAAAATTTGAAAAATGCAAAAACCCAAAAACATGTTCATTTCCTTTATAGTGTAGTCTTGTGTATATATTGTGTTTGTATATATTGTGTTTGTTCACCCTTTTTCACATTGATCGACTACGCCACATCCGAGACATGAGGATATTGAAGACCGCATGGTATGATCTTTCCAATCTCGTTTTTCCTCTTTATGTTAATGACTATGTGGCTTTATTTTGATTGTTGCGGCATAAAATCAATGCGATTATAGGATTGTATTTAGATTATTTGGCATACTAGTTGGTAGAAGCATGCGCATTAGGATGTATAAATGTTAGTTGCATCATGGCATATAGTTGCGTTTAGGAAAATTTTTGTGAAAACATCTATTTGGGAAGCTTGACAAGTGTATATAAGGCCCTTGTAGATACTTTTTCTTCTAAAGATTTTGCTTGTTAGAATACTTGTAAAACACCATAGGATGTGTCATGCTAGTATCCTTTGACTCATGGATTAAGGCCTAGTCAAGAGTACCTTGTGGTGTGATAACTCATTGGCTACCGTTTATTCCAAGGTGACCCTTGAAACCATGCAACCATCATCCATATTCTACCACATTTGGTCATCAAAGGGAATGGGCACAAAAATTGTTCAAAATTGAGTTTAAGAATTGAAATGAAAAGACAAAAAAGTTTGCAATTGCATCAAAAAGAAAAGAGGAGTAACAAAAATGAAAACTCCTATGCTTCAAATATAAGCACCCTCACTACAAATGGGGTAGCTTTGAAAATATTCAAAAAATGCAAAACATTAAAGTTGTCAAGTATTCAAATGCCAAACATCAAAAGAAATGGCAAAAGAAATGTTCTCAAATTGTCAAATGCCACAAATTGGGGGAAAAAACAACAACAAAAAGCAAACTCGCATTTGAAACTCAAATTCTATTGATCCCTTTTCCATCGTATCCACTTTTGTACTTGGTAGAGAGGGGACTACCCTTCTTCTTGTCTAGGAAAGAAGGGGAATTCCGCGATCCTCCAGTGTTTCTAACACCATAGGGAGTCAACTCTTGACAAAAGCATTTAACAATTGAGGACAAAGGTACCCTAGCTTGACACAACTTGGAGGTGATTTATTGGTATCCTTCTAGGCTTAGTAGTTTGAAGAAACCATATCTATAATGGAATGTGTACCCTTAGATTGCTTCCCCTTTAGATAATTTCCGCCACTTAGATGAGGAAAGTCATTTTTGTAGATGCATCCATTACTTGTTTTGTGTGCTTAATGCTTGGATGTGTCGCCATTTTGGCAAGCCCCACCTTGCCTTGGAAGAAGGCATCCTGCCTCATGGTTGTCTTGTTGTGAGTTGAAGGGGTGGAGTGAGACCCGCTAATTGTCTCACATCGGCTATATTAGTAAGATAGTTTGAAAAAAGGTCCTAGTTTTTGTCACCTCTTTACTCGGGACGAGCAAAGGTTCGGTTTGGGGATGTTTGATGTGACTCATATTTGAGCACATTTAGTCCCCGAATTAGCCTCGTTCCTATGCTTTATAGTGCATAATTGGGTCATTTACTATCTTTAGTTTCCCATTTTGCATATTCTTCGAGGTTTTGATCCCTTGGTAGGAAAGGAGTGCAAACCTTGCATTTACATGGCGAAATGGAGCTAAATTGATCGCATACAATGACCAAGTATCAAAGGGAAGAAGAATCTAGAAGACCTATGTAGATAATAAAGTAGATTGGGCAATGATGAAAGGATCCTTGCATCCTCAACAAGATCCCCGCGGATTGTTGAGGAATGAAGAGAAGAGAAGTTGTCTGACCCAGGATCCGAGCGGATTGCCAGTAATCCGGGCGTCTCCCTCCACCAGAATCTGAGTGGCCCGACCTTAAGACGCCCGTCTTGAAGCCACAGGATCCGAGCTTCTCCTCTATGATCCGCTCAGATCAGAGGACAGAAACCACCGTGTCAGCTTCCAAGCCGCTCGGGACGAGCATATCCATACGGGACTAGCAAAACGGAGATGTTCATCCCCTTGGAGAGGAGCACTTCCTCAACTTTTCTTAAGGGTCTTAATAGTCATTTAAGCCCTTAGTAACCCTAATCTTTGTACCTAATCTTTAGTATAAATACCCCTTTGTACCACCTAGATTAGCATGCTCTCTTAATCAAGTTGTAATCAATTAGTAATCTCATATTAATCTTGTAATCAACTCTTAATCTAGTCTTAATACAAATCTCATTTCTTAATCTTTCCTTATTTTGTCTATTGTTCTTCATTTAATTTGGGTAATTAGAAGATTATTTGGGGTTTATTTGGAGGATTGACAACCTTCCATCAATCATCAAGTACTTCTATTATTCTTTGCTTTATTATTTGGAATCATCTTCATAGGTATAATTCTCTCTTAATCCTTTTTAATTATTGTTAATCACTTTCATTTGTTCATCATGTTTTGCCTTGCTAGTATGATTGACAACCTTGTTAGCATGTTAAACTTGATAATGTGTGAGTAGTTTCCTTAAATAGGGTTAATGGGGAATTAGGGGAAACCAACATGGGGATTGATTCATGATTAATCTAATATGTTTTCATAATTAATTTGCTTGCTTGTTGTGATTCCAACTTATGCACATGTTATATTTGATGAAATGCGAGCCTATGAATCCTTGCATTTTTTACGCATCACCTATCTTTTCAATGAGACTTGTAATACATAAACCAACTCGAGTCTCATTAGACCATGCATATAGTTGGATAGGAAGGACTAAGTCGACTTGTAGGTGTTGTACAATCTAATTGATTCAGCTCCGGGACCCAAACCTTCTTAGGGATTGTAAGATATACACTAACTCGATCCCATCACAACAATAAGTGCTTGCATCTAGTAGAGAACATGTTTGTATGATCAACTCCCATGAACCCCTTATGTACCCATGACACCCTAGTGCTTTTAATCAATTGTTTACATCTCATTTTAATCATCTTGCTTGTTATTATTACTTTACTTTTATATTGTTGATTAGTTTAGTTGATCTCCTATCTCAACCCAAATTGTGACACCCTTAGGCACAACCATTTGCAATTGAAAATCCTACATCAATACCCGTCCCTTGGGATCCGACCTTTACTTGCCTCTTTACTAAGAGTAGTTTGTAAAGTTATAAATATTATTTTGGTTAGGTGACTTTTGACGACGAGTTTAACCACGACCAATACTCCGTCATTTTTAATTATTATTTTATTTAACGTCATTTTTAATTGTCAAAACTTATTTTTGTCGTCTTAAAACTTTATAATACGATCGATTTTTAAAAGGGAAGCGTAACTATTTGACTCGAGTTACGAGTAGTAATAATAACAATATTACACTAATCTTTCATATTTTAACATATACTATATTATATCATTAATATACTAAATTCTTGTACAAGAAAACGAAAAGATCTCGCGTATGATCTTTCACGCATGGTTTTACACACCCTTCGTATACATTGCCTTATTTCAATCACGTTTCCGTCTTTAACTCAAATCTCCTACGTTATTTCCCAAGCAAATTTTATATATATAAACTGCATCCGGTGAGTCTAGGTATCTTAGGTGAGTCCGTCCCGCAAATCTCAACCATTAGATCTAATAGAAATCAACGGCTGAGATTAATCCTCAGAAATTAAAACTAACCTACATAAACCTCAGTTTCAGGCTTCTATCCTCATAATTCAATATTACTTTCTCTCTCATCATTTATTCCCTCTCTCTCTACGAATTTCTCTCTTTTCCCTATCTTCGTTCTTCTGTAAAACAAATCTCCCAAAGATACAAACCTAATTTTAATTTTCAATTCTGGAATCAATTAATTCAAAAATTCAATCAAAATCCTGTCATATGATTCAACTCATTCAACCTAATTTTGATTTTCAATTCGTTTTCCAATTTCCTCCGCTTATTCGATTCCTTTTTTCCTTGTGTTTTTGAATTTATCGTTGCTACTATGGATGCAGATTCTACCGACAACAACATGCGTGCAGGTAATTTCATTAATCCTTTGCTTTTTAGTTTTCTCGTTTTCTGATTTCCTGCGGATTCTACTGCGAACAACATGCACGATTGTAATTTCATGAATCCTTTGCTTTTTAGTTTTTTTCCTTATGCAATTTCATGTTTACTTCAATTTCGATGAAATCTGTTTACTTGTAGTTAATATAATCGATTTTTCAATTGTCATTACATCATGCTTTTAATTTTCGAATATCTTTAATCGATGTTTAATTAAAATCGCTTTTAATTCTAGACATTGTTGACTTTTAATCAATATATGTATTTGCGTGCGATATTATGAATTGTTTCGTGTTATAACATCATCTTTATATTATTTTATTTTTGTTAAAATGTATGTATATTAACGAAAAAAGAACGAAACCATTACAAAGTTGTAGTCCGTCCAAAAAAGGGACGAGAACTTTACAAAAAAACATAGGCCCAAGCCCAAAGCACTCAAACACACGTCCAACGTCAAACAACAGATAAAAACCCTATCTCAAAAAAATCTCAGACAGAAACTACTTTCCCCTTTTCATCTTCAACAATCCGACAGCCAACAATCAAGGTCTGTGATTGATGTTCGAAAGCCATTGTTTCTCCCTTTCATCAGCCCCTTTAAACTTCTCCCCCAAAAGTCTGATCCGTAGATCCTCACAAATTGTGCGAACCAGATTGATAGGGCGAGTAATCGTGTGCTCAAACTTGCTCAGATTTCGTTGCCTCCAGATGTGATAGATGCATGCATTGATTATGGCGTCGATAATGGTCAATTTGAGTTTGGAACCCAGCAGATTCACTCTCCACAAAAGCAAATGGTGCGACGGTATGCGGACATTCAGAGTAATCGCCACCAGATCTAACACTTGCCTGCTATAGTCACAAGTAAAAAATAGGTGATCCTTTTTTTCCACTCCATTCCCACAAGTACAACAGGTATCATCATCTCCTATACCTAACTTGAAAAGTTTTTCCTCCATGTTGAGACTGTTGTGATAGTATAACCAGGTGAACCCAGCATCTTTATATTGTTTATTGTCTATTATATGTATTCTTAGTATTTGTCAAAAAATTAGGGTTATGACATTGAAAAATTCATACCTGGATTTGTTTTTTCATGAAAATTGGGGCGACTGTGAGGATTAAATTAGCTTTCGTAAAATAATCGACATTTGATACCGTAATAACGTTACTGTAACATTAAAACTGCATGACAGAACTGAATTTGAAATAATTGTGAAACAGTGTTACTATATAATTGTGTAAGTGTGTTACAGTAATAGTGAAACTGTATTCTAATATTTTTATAATTGTATTATGTTAATTTAGCTTCTTCTTTTGATGAAGCTGTTTCATTATGATGATCATTTATCATAGATAAACATTAGAGAAGTGATTTGTTGTTTCAATGTTTACATCTATGCCATATGAAAAAGAATTTAACTCCGTATGAATAATGGGTATTATTATGTCATTGAGAAGTTTAAGCTTGTAGGAGGAGGATACCTCTATTGTTATTCATTTCATTTAAAAGTTTGAGTAGTAAGTTTAAAGGCTATTAGCTCAAATGGGAGAGCAATGTGCAAAGCTTGTACAAAGGTATGGGTTCGAATCCCAAATAGCCTATTTAGTTACTTTAAGATAATATTGTCAAGTTTTCAAACAGACCATATATTCTAATGTTGTTTATTGTATACGGTTCCTCATATTTTTGATACAACCATTAATCCTTGTTCCGCCGCGTTATAGTAATAGTGTTACTGTAACATCAGTCACTCATCAGAGTAATATAGTGTTACTGTAATGCTGTGTTACTGTAACATCTTCGTTTCATTATTTAATTCATTAAAGGAGGATCAATATTGATGTAATAGTGTTACTATAAAAACATTGATTCTTTAACATAACATGGCAACAATGTTACTTTAATAATTATTTCGTCCGTTTACAATATAAGACGGTGTATAAAATAGTTCTAAAATGTAAAGGTAAAGATTAATTTTATTTCAGTTTTAAAGTAACGATGTTATTGTAACATCATTACTCAAAAAGTAACAATAATACAGAAATTATGTTACTGTAACATCATTGATTCATCAAAGTAACACGAAAACAATGTTAAAAGTTCCAACTTATATTATTTCAATAATAAAAATCAAGTGAATACAGATCAGTCCAGCTGATCCTTATATGCTAAAATGATTTACAAGACCACATCGTAGTAATGCGAAAAGTTTACAAGAAGTATACGTCATAATCACATATCAAAATCTGACAACAATGTTAGCAGTCTCAACTAACATTTCAACTTCAATAACTTTTGCCTTCTTCACGCCTTTCTTCATGACTGATTAGTTAGTTTCAAACACTTTTTTGTATATACTATCTCCTTGCGCGCCCTTTTTTGTGTTGGTTGATTTCTGAAACCTTTTTCTTCGAATTTTCTGACATTCAAAACAAAACATTCGACCATTACTAACTAAAACATATGCAAAAGACGGTGGTCCATCATTAGTGATAATATATAGTAACAATATTACAGTAACATCATTTGTGAGTTTTTGACAATTTTAAACCATCAAATTAATTGGAAAAAATCACACAACATCAAATATACAATGTTGTAACAATATATCAAGTTCAGTTCTGTCACGCAGTAATAATGTTACTGTGATGTTGTTACTGTAATGCTATTATATTAACAAGTGTCAAGTTTTTTACGAAAGCTAATTTAATCCTCGTGGTTACTCCGTTTCTACAAATCAGTAACCCTAATTTTTTGGCAAATAGTAGAACATGAAGAAACGCAGATTTCAATAGCATGCAAAACAAAAATGGGCGTTAGTTACTCAGTTTCTACAAATAATTAACCCTAATTTTAGGCGAAGTCTATAACATGAAGAAAACACTGAAATCATTAGTGAGCAAAATAAAATCGCGCATCAATTACTCGGTTTTTACAAATCATTAACCTTAATTTGTTTGGGCAAAAAACTAAAATATGAAAAAACACGGAAATCATAAAATTTTCTTCATATCATTCAAAATCAACAATAAGAACAACAACAACATGAAGTAAAATCAATCACAACGAAAATGTAATAGTTAGGAAATCAAAAACGAGAATTAATTTTTCAATTTATAAGTTCGAAAAAGCAAAGATATAATCAATTAACAGTTTAGTTATGTAATTCAAGTTCAACAAAAACAACATGTTAATTAAACTGAATTTTTTGCCGAAAAATCAATCACTCAGTTTGAGAAAAACATTAACCCTAAATCAATTAATAATTTCATCATATGAATCAACAACAACAACAACAACAACAACAACAACAACAACAACAACAACAACAACAACAACAACAACAACAACAACAACAACAACAACAACAACAACAACAACAACAACAACAACAACAACAACAACAACAACAACAACAACAACAACAACAACAACAACAACAACAACAACAACAACAACAACAACAACAACAACAACAACAACAACAACAACAACAACAACAACAACAACAACAACAACAACAACAACAACAACAACAACAACAACAACAACAACAACAACAACAACAACAACAACAACAACAACAACAACAACAACAACAACAACAACAACAACAACAACAACAACAACAACAACAACAACAACAACAACAACAACAACAACAACAACAACAACAACAACAACAACAACAACAACAACAACAACAACAACAATAACGACGATGACAACAACAATAACATGCAGCAACATCAATCGCGATAGAATTTTTAATTTAAAAAAAATCACGAATTAGAGATCTATCTATACCTCTTCATTATGTGAGAAACACTTGTTTTATGAACGTTTTTGAAGATCTTGAGTTGATTTTTTGTAGATCTATGCTTGATTTTAGTGAAAGTTTTACTACATTATGGTAGATTTTTTTGGAAAAAAAAGTCGATTGAAGAAACTTTAATTATTTACTGCCAAAATAATTGATGAGTGTTATTTTTCTTATCTTGTTGTAAAATTATTATTTTAACTGACGAGAGAGAGAGAGAGAGAGAGAGAGAGAGAGAGAGAGAGAGAGAGAGAGAGAGAGAGAGAGAGAGAGAAAGAAAAAAAAAAGTTTGTAGAGAGAGAAAAAAATGTCATTATATATAGTGAGACATAACAATCAGTTTGTAGCTTTTATTAGGTGCGCCTAATATTTGGGGCGACGTGGCTGAACGAGAACCCTTGGATCTTTAGATCCAGTGGTCCTGATTTACTGGACGGACTCACCTAAGATGTTGGACTCACCGGCTCACCGGATGCTCTCTCTCTCTCTCTCTCTCTCTCTCTCTCTCTCTCTCGATAAGGTACGAACTGGAGTTCAGTACAAACCGTACAAACTAATTTAAAATACACAAATCTGCTGCATCCGTACACTCGCAATCACGCGCTGATAATGTGATTTTGTTTCATTTTCACGCTACCAGTACTCCCTCCTCTCTCCTCAACCTCCTGCATACCCAACCACCTGACGATGTCGGGTGATCACCGGTGAAAGTCGCCACCACCTGACGTCCACCATTGATCTCTCTCTCTCTCTCTCTCTCTCTCTCTCTCTCTCTCTCTCTCTCTCTTCCCCAACCATTACTTCGATCTAAGTTCACTATAAAACGAGGTTCGTTCAATTATAATTTTGGATCTTTTAAATTGCTGTCCATTTTTGATGTAATTTTGTGATAAACGAAAAAATTAGTATATTCGGAAAAATTAGGGTTTCTAAAAGCTGAACTTGATTTTCCTTGGTTTTGTAATTGATTTTCCTTTTATCTTCTCTTATACTTGTCCTCTTCATGGATTAATGATTGGGAGGCTTTTTTTTATGAACTGGGTGGCATATTGAGTATTAAGTAATAAGACAAATTGAATTAATAACCACATTTTTCAAACAAAGATATCATCCAACATCAGATGTGACAGAGAGAGAAGATATCATGGTAGTCTAGATTGTTTTTGCTGGAGTTTGGCTCTTCTCCAAGTTGACACTAATTGCTTGTAGTTAATTTCGATGTCATGATGGTATCTTCTCCTACAAATGGTAAAATGTGGAGGTTTTGAAATTTTCCTAATATAGGTTGCTAGTCATTAGAGGCCTTTTTGTAAGAATTAGAGGGGTCATATATTTTCTTCTAACAATTTCTTGGTCTATGCATAGCGATGATGGATATGCTCTTCAAATTGGCACCAGCTTGATTCACTTTCATCTTAATGGATCATATTTCCGAAAGGCAAAGTAACTCAAGTAATAAAATAACTAATGTTACAACCAATGCCCATGAGTAGTCAAGTAGTCCAGATACGCATATAAGGTTTGTATCTAGCAACGTAAAGGAGTGTATCTAGCTAGCTAGAGATCTGTATATAGCAACTTAAAGGAGTGTATCTAGCTAGCTAGAGGTATGTATCTAGCAACTTAAAGGAGTGTATATGGCTAACTAGAGGTATGTATCTAGCAACTAAATTTATGTATCAATGAGTTTTTGGTATATCTCTTTTGTCTATTCAACAAATCTTGTTCATCCTCAGACACATACATGGGGGGATCTTATCTTATCACTATTCTGATTATGCTTGAGGCATTGCGATTATTTTAGGAATCGGGAGGCAAAGTTTGACTCTTGAGTGTATAAAACTCATGTCACATTAGATTAAGGATTTCTAAGTTGACTCTTGGTGTATAAAGCTCATGTATCTTGTTCCCCACTTCTCACCTTCTATTTTTTTAGAATTGCGTCTGAATTTTTATTCTTCTTGGCAGCTTGGTTTGATATACTATATACCTTCCAGAGGTCAAATAAAGTATGGCACATCATGGTGGGATTTAAAAGTAGGTATATGTTGTTGGAAGTCTCTACAGATAAATCACTTCCTCTTGATAACCTCCATGCCAATTTGGCCAGAGCTATCAAACACAACATTCTTCTAAACTTTGCCGAGTGTGGTCTCGCTTCTTCACTTGCTTCTTTCCAGGGTTAGTACCTAATCATATCTTTCCATAAGCTACTTGCATGTCTTTATGTATCTTTTTCTTCTAATTTGAATTGCTGCATATCTTTTATAGTTAAGTACCTGAATCCCAGAACTAAACTCTGCATCATTAGAACTTCAAGGGAGGAATACCAGAAAGTCTGGTCAGCAATTACAATGATGTCAAGGATTGACAATTTCCCTGGTTCATTTAATCTACGTGACTTAAGCGGTGAGTTCCATGTCATTTTTTTAATCAGTTTTTATTATGGAGTAATAGTAGTTGGGATTAATTGTTATATTTTTCAACAACTACTTGTTGATAAATGAAGTCTGCGTTTGCTAAAAAAATAAAAAATGTTGCCTTTGGTTGATAAATGAAGTCTGCGTTTTCTGAAATGCTGTTTATAATTTAGTCAACTTAAAAAGAGTGTATATCTGCCAATTTGTTGTCGGATGTTACTCCGCTTACTTGGATGCTGAGAAGGTTATTGTGACCACCAAGCACAATAATGAGAGCAGTATGTCTGGGAGTCACAAGTTGATGATGGATGTAATCATTTAGTAGTACTCATTTGTGCGAGAGAAGTAGCATACTCCGCTTACGTGTATTGATGTTTGCAACGTAGACGACTTTAGAGACGGTTTTCTCGTAGCGACTACTCACGATCAAAGAAGTTTAAAAGAGTGACTTAAAAAAGGATTTTGTTTTGAAAATGAGTTGAAAATATGTTAATTAAAATATGTTGATTGATGAATTGAGTTGGTCAAATGGGTCGGTCGAATGCACGGCGACGGTACCAAACAAAATGTGTAAGGCTTGTGTTTACGATCGGTAGGTCGTAAACACGTGTCGATTTTGTGACTTAGGAAGTCGGGTCTAGAAGTTTAAGGGAGAAGGAGGGGGCGGACTCTCGCGTGAGGATTATGGTGTGTGATGGTGGGTATTTATAGAGAAATGTTGGAAAGTAGTTCGGTTGTGTTTGCTTAGAGGCTAAGTAGACACCCTAAAGAGGCGCGAGCTACCTTGAGATACGAGTAGGTGTATTGTCCCTTTCAATTTGGACGTGGCATTTGCTCCATCCATTGTTTGGTTTTTGGTATTGAAATGAGATGTCGTGTAACAATATGGGCACCTAATAAGATGATTTTATGTGTTACTTGAGGCAGGTGTTTTGTGTGCTTGACTCGGGTTTGACCCGTGTGAGTCGGGATTTGAATTTCGAGTCAGTTTTTGGCTCGGTGTCGGTTTTGACTATAATTAGGGTCATTTTGATGAAAATGACATGATAAAGACATTCATGGAATTATTTTCGACATTTGAGATTTGGTTTGACTCGGTTTGACTCAGGTTGACTCGAGTTGCGGGTTCCTGAGTCGTTTTTGGCCGGTGTCGGTTTTGACTCTAATTAGGGTCATTTTAATGGAAATGACATGATAAAGACATTCATGGCATTATTTTTGACATTCGGGATTTGGGTTGACTCGGGTAGACTCAGGTTGACTCGAGTTGCGGGTTTCTGAGTCGGTTTTAACTCTAAATAGTGTTATTTTAATGCAAATGAAGTTAGAGAAATTTTGAAATCATTTTTCATATCCGAGTAGTGCATTAAACCGTCTCATGTATAGCCAATCCATGCACGCATATCAAAAACACGTTATAGTCCGATCATCATTGAGTGGTTTTTGGAAGGTGCAGATGCTGGGTATCTACACGTGATCAGGTAGCTCATTTCTCAGTTCTTTGAATTCGTGCCGCAAGGCTACTCTGTTCTGCACATCTTCCCTAATGTGTGATAGTGTAAGTTGTACATTTAGCTGCTGGGCAATTTGATTTGCAACTCCTCTCACAGGTCTTATATAGATGGATGTTGCTATAAAGGATTGTGTAATATAGATGAGGCTAGTAATTTGGTTTGAAAAGAATATGTATTAATAGAAGTTAAATTGCACATTGTATTTGAAATGCATCATCTACATTTGTGCCTCAACAACTGAAGTAGGTTTATTTTTGTTCTTGAATTTTTACAATCAACCTATAATACAATAAGCTGTATAAGTGTGATTATTTTGGTGTGTGCATGTGACATTTTACCTATTTTGTGAAGGTAATTACCCAAAAAGCATACATGTAAATATGCAATCATCCAAAACAATTATTTAGCCTAAATCATATCAACAACTGTTTCGAGTATCGATTATATACATCAACATACAAACTTACAAACGTGTAGCATGAAGTGGTAAAATGTATATCGAGTATCGACTATATAATATACCAATTAGTCTTACTTAAGACTAAGACTATCCGTCTTATTAATATGACGGGTCATTTTGATATCACATTGTACAATATGGGTCAAGTAGCTAAAAATGGGTTGGGGAGTGTAATTAATTAAAAAGTAGGCTAGTGTGTAGTAGACTGCTTGTAGGCATGCAAATGTGTAGGGGATTTGATAGTTTGATGTGTTGACATGATTGTACAGTGTAATTTTTTTAAAATTTGCGTACTACACACACTACTCTCTCACAATTCACTCTAACAACCTCACATTTTCTGATATTTTCTCATCTCTCCTCCAATTTAGTCCTTCTCTCTCTTCACTACTTGGAAAATTCACTGGAAAAAAAAAATAAAAAGTTTAATAAATCATCTTCATCAACAGAAATGAAAAAAAAAATAATGGTAAAGAAAACACTTCAACAAAAGAAAACTCAAACATCACATGCAAGTGTTGAAGATTTGTCATTGAAGTGAAAGCCATTGGAAAGAGGAAGGTTGTTGAAGAAGAAGATATGGAAGACGACGTGATGGAGTAAGTGAAGATGAATCTGATTTTTTAACCTTAGTTTGTGACCAATTTGTTAACCATGATTTGTGACCAATTTTCCATATCAGTCTCTATTATTGCTGATTGATTTGGTCTTAAAATATACAAGTGTTGATTATATTACAAATTTGGTTGAAAATCTTTTGAACATATAAATTGTGACTTGTTTTGTTTGAAAATCAAATTAATGACCCCGTTTTTCAGGATAATGTAACCATTATTTTTAATGAGTTCATAATATCCATTTTTACCTTTTTAAATTCATAAAGACTTTTTTGTATCCAGTTTTCCTAATTATGTATCCATTATTGGTTATGACTTTTTTATGTCATTTTAAAGAGCTTAAAATGATACCAATTTGGTTGAAAATGTCTTCAAAGAATGAGTTATAACATATTTATGTATCCTATATTCATGATAATGTAACCATTATTTTTTTGACCTTAATTTGTTTGAATTCATACATATTTTCATATTTCCTCATCATGTCTCCATTATTAGTTATGACTTTGTTATGAAATTAGCCTAGTATAATATGTCGTCATTTTGCTTAAACATGTCTTCAAAACTAGAAGTGTTATCTTGTTGTTCATAATCAGTTTTATGTCGCCAATTTCAAAATCATGTATCCTAAGTGGTTATGAATTTGTTGATTATTTTGTTGGTGATTATGTAGATTTCTTGTGGTGATGATGTTATTATTTATATTGGAATTGTTGTTATTTTGGGTGTGATAGTGGATATAATGGGTAGTGTATGATGGAGAATATGAACCACCTGGTTATGTTTGATGGTAATAATCTTTACATTATTCTTGTTGTCATTTAAAGTGACATGATTGGACATGTAATTAGTTTGTTATATATTCGTAGAAAAATATATCTAACCGAAGGCACTCAAATTATTATTGTTATACGTTCGTAGAAATTTTTTCTGTTTCACTGATATTTTTACTGTTTTTCTAATATTGTAGCTCCGCGTTCTTAGATGGATGACCACAAAATGCAACCTCGAACTTGTTTTCACATCTCCATAATGACATGGACAAAGGAGTTGGGAGCTTTTGTGTATGTGTCAATATCGTTGCTCATAAGATGGTTCAAGCAGAGGAGATTGCTAATAAGACTCATATGACTGTAATATTGTGAGAAGTAGTTAGATCTATGAAAATGCTGACACAAAATGATAAAATGTTACCAATTATATGAGAAGACAAATACTTCTTAATGTGGTTGCAAATAATGCAAATTAGAGTACATAAATCAAAGACTTATTTTCGTGTAATATGTGCCCACTAAAAGCATATATGAAATCATTTTAAATTTATAAGCTTGTAATCTGAACAAGTACTTGTATGTATGACAAAGATGTTTCCATAGAAGCGTAGTATGTTACCAATTATTACATAATTAAAAGATTCATTTTGGTTTAATATGTGCCCATTAAGAAATGCACGAAATAACTTAGCTTCTATACTTTGTAGATGTTAACGATTATATAAATTATGGTGACATGTTTTACTGAAATGGTTAGATATTCTATTAAAATTGTATGAAATATGTTGTTAACAATATTGTACTTATGTGACAACATCTTAAACTTTTTTTAAACTTGTTGATTTGTAAAATATGTTGGTTCAAGATGTAAAATATGTTGGTTTATAAAATATAGAACTAGCATGGTAACATGTTCAACAAAGAGTGACAATATGTGTTCATGTCCATGTTTTATAATTTGTAACCATATTATTTCTAAATTTATAGAATAAATAATAATAAGTATATGGTCACATGTCATACATAAATGGTAACATGTGAGTGTTAGGTGTTTGTTTCCATGTTTTATGAAATTGTGAACATTTATTTATGAATTTATAGAATAACAGTTAATACATAAATGTTAACAAGTAATATGTTACCTCACAAAATGTATTACTTTGATATGCGAATTAAAATAAATGTGGAAAAAATAAAACACTAACTAGGTACATATAAAATTAAGGTGCTTACAAAATCCAATGTCTTTGGAAACCAATTTGAAAAAATTATTAAAAAAAATAATAATAATATGTGCTTGAGGGTGTTTCTTATACAAATCGTATACAAGCTTTCATTTTTAACCTTCAACCCAACTGGAGATTTCAAACTTTAATAATGCCTGCATATGTTTTTGTAATGGTCACAATATGATGAAAACTATACACATTAATACATCGGCAAAAATAAAAAAGAATTAAATTGAAGAACATTAATAAAAAAAAGAAATAGAAAAATCATCACAATGGATGAAAAGCAAAGAAAACTTCATTTCTTTTATCGGATCCATAAATGAAAATAATTTGGGTTATAGTAGAGAACATCTTATTGTAATAAATAATGAGTTTTGAGAGGAAAAAAAATTAACCCAGTAACATTACAAACCTTCATTCGTCAACAAATATTAAACAATGAGTCTTAACTCCCATTATTGTTAGTTTAGGTTAATTTTGTTGCTATTGAATTTTAGCGATTTGAAAGTTGTAAGACATTGATGAATGATTACAGTTATACTGATAATGAATAATGAAGGTTTTTTTTGCCTTTCAATTTGAATGAGAAGGTGAAGGTGAAGGTGAAAGTGAAAGTGAAAGTGAGAGGTTGTTTATTGGAGGTGATGAAGATGATGACGATGATGAATGGTGTTCATGATAAATATGAAAGGAGATAAAAGAAAATGGTAAATGGGTCATGAATGAATAGATGATTAACAAAAAGAAGTGAGGGTCAACGTCAAAAGAGTTGGTGTGTTTAAATGTTTGAAGTGTCCTTTATTAATAAAAAAATAAGGAGAGAGGTACGTAGCATTAAATACAAGTGCAGACCCATTTTTTGCTGGCGGTTCATTTTTGTTCTAAATGAGTCTCTTTGACCCGTCTTATTATTTCAGACGGATACTTCCGTCTGAAATAAGAATTTGTAATAATATACTGGTGGCGTAGAAACGTGTAGATGCCTCATTAAGAGAACAATTTTTGTTCCATTTTTATTTTCCATGATTACATACCTCTACGTAAAAGAGTGTCTCTAGCAAGCTAAAAGGTTGTATCTAACCAATTAAAGAAGTATATCTAGTTAGGTAGAGGTATGTATCTGTAAGCTTAAAGGAGTGTATCTAGCTAGTTAGAGGTATGCATCTAGCAAGTTAAACGAGTGTATCTAGCCTTGTATGATTTGTCTATTTTAAATACTAGCAACAGGAGCCTACACCGCATGGAGAGCTTTTAATTTGCGATTAAGAAAAATGCAATAATAAGTTACAACAAGAAATACACCAAGTAACGTATAATTGTATATGATTTAGTCTAAACTTGACAAATTTATGGTAGAATTTTGATTTGCTAACTAACAACTTAATATATTGTGGCGTAGAACATTATTTATATGTCCTTGCAATCAAGAGCAAAAGATCAACACTTCCATTCCTCCGGGTCGTTTATTTACCTTTACATACGCATATTATTACCTACAGATACGCATATGAGTACCCCAAATACACAAATCGATTTGTGTATATGGGCTCCTCGTATGTGTATCTAGCGTCATATTATATGTATCCACAGCCCAAACATAAACGATGACCGCCTACCACCGCCACCCCCACCATCCCACCCATCGCCACTATTGCAACACCACCACCCACAGCCACTACCGCCATCACCATTACCCCTGCGACCTTTCCAACAACACAACTATCCCAGCCACCCCACGAGCACCCCTACAATTACCACATCGAACCCAACAAACCAACTAAAAACACCATCAATACTGCCGGAATCACTCTCCTCCTCACCCATTCACCCATAACTCACACTGCTCCTCGTCGAACACCACACAACCAACCACCAACGTTCTTAAACCACCATGAACGCAAGAACAGCTCCTACGTCTTCATCGTCTTTTAATAACTTAGATAAATAAAAAGGTACTGTAGATACACATGTATCCATAATAACGTACTTGTGTATCCAGATTAGTATACTTGTGTATCTAGTGGTATTGTTTATGTATCCACCCACAACCATTGGATCCATTAGCTGTCATCACCACTCGCGGTCGCTGGATATCACCACAACTCAACCAGCGACATCTCCGAGCATACCAGAGAAAAGCAAGCCAGATGATGCATTACTCCGACGATGAAATACCTAACAAATAATCGCACCAGTGATGTTGCCGGAGTATTTAGAATCAACCACAGCCAGATGATGCATTACTCCGACGACAATCCCACCACAACACCCACCACTCATCTTATCACCACTCATCCAGTGTCGCCAATCACCATTCCTTAAATTTTGTACATCTCGAATTTTTAAATCAATTTTTGTAGATCTGGAAGTTTGTCAAGGCTATAACGGGCTTGAGGTGGTCGCCGGCGAGTAAGGAGGTCGAACGGTGAGGAGAAGCCGTTAATTCCTAAAACCACCGACGGATTCATCTTCGGTCGATGAGTTGCCGGAGGAGGGAAGTGGTAGTCGGTGGTACATCGACGTCCGCGTCGTCGAGTGTGAGGGCGTTGGAAATGAGGAGAGAGTCAGCGTGGTTGTTTGACCGGTACTGGATACGGGAGTGGTGGCCGGAGATGTGCTAGTAGGTGAGAGAGTGTTAGGGAAGTAAGTGTCGGGGTTTGAGAGAATAGGTAAGTAGAGAGATTGGCTGGATAGTGATTATTTAGTGTTGTCTTGAAATTTAATCCTGGCCTTTCATGTGACTTATGCAAGGGTTGTTAAGAGTTCGTACGGTTCGCACCTTAATTTAGTTTGCACGGGATCCTGAATATATATATATATTTGTGTGTGAGTTGACTCTCATTCCGTCCTGTACTTTCGCCATACACAAACACCAACTCACTGCCTCATTTTGTCATGCATCGCTTATACCAGTTTTCACTCGTTGTCTTTCCAACTCCGTAGTCTTAACCATACCTTAAGGTATATTCACATCTTTTATTGTTCTCTTATGGTTTTCATGTTTCAGATTTCGTAAAGCAGGGGCGCCCCATAGAATTTGGAGGCCCTGTTCCAAATTTTATTTAGAGGCCCTATTTTAAATTAAATTTGAGGCTTGAAGTATCATCTTTGTAGAATAATTTAAGAATAAACGAAAAAAATATAATGTATGAAAAAGTGAAAAAATAATTAATTCACACTAACTTAAACGATATTTGGCTAATAAATGAGATAAAAAGAGTTTTTATTTACATTAGATGGATTGAGCGAAATATAATGTGAAATGTAACGGTAATTATTGCATGAGACGAACTAACACAGTGAGACGGTCTCATTAGGTAAAAAGACAACTAATTTCTTTGCATTAAATGAGGAATTTGTTTTATGGACTGTGTCACATGTGAAACTGTCTTTTTCTATATTTAAAGTTTGACAAAAAAAAATTTACAAAACTTCACATTTCACAAACTATGTACATATTTTAACCAATAATCTACATAAACAACTTAATACGGAGTAATAAAGTAGGCTAATAATACACTTAAAACATACTCCCTCCAATTTCTTTTTATCTTCCCCTTTTTTTTGGGCACAAAAAATTAAGAAAGGGGAAGAAAAAAGGAATAAAGTATAATAAAGTATTGTAAGTTGTGGAGTTTATAGGGGAGAGAAAATAATAAAGAATGAATAATGAATAAAGAATAGATAAAGTAATGAGAGTTGTTGATTTTTCAGGAGAGAGAAATTAATAAAAAATGAATGAAATTTACCAAAAAAGGAAAGAGGGAAGATAATCAAACTTGTGAAAAAAGAAAGAGGGAAGATAATAGAAAATTGGAGGGAGTATTAATAAAGAAACGTAATTGCTAAATCCCGCACATAGTTTTACTAAATTCTGCGCACTTTACGTCTTTTTTCCAATCTTACCCTTCATCCTAAAAACAAATTAAAAAAAGTTTTCTCCCTACTCTCCCTTCTCAAAACTTGATCAATTCCTTAGTAATTCAACAATTATAGATCTTAATTCGCACATAACACAAGTAATTTTGTTGTTTATCAACAATTTTGTTAATACATGTCTTTTAATTGTGTTGTTAGAATGAATGTTTAAAAAAAATTCACAATTAGGGTTTTAGATTGACCAACTCATCGATGCAGATTAAGCAATTTATTATTAATCACCAATTGACTAAATTATCAATGGCCAAATTGGATTAATGAGTACTGCTTGCTGTCTCCATCAATTGAATGGTGTTGGCGGCTTACATTTTCAGCGCAAATAAGCAATTTATTACTAAATCATTGGCCACCAACAGCATACGCCGTATATGACCATCAATCTCTCACCCTAACCACGCTGCATCGTCGACCAACACCGATTGGCCGTCGACTTTCTATCACCGACATCCCCTTACCCGCTCTTCATCGTCGGTCAGTTTCCGGGTGCGCCTGGTGGTCCACTGAGGTACTTTTGGGGATCTTATTTTTTGGGTTTTTTGTTTCTCTCTCTTTCTTTGGGAATGAAAGGTGAGAAGGGTAACTTTAGAATAAGACAACAAAATGCGCGGGAGGCCCACAAAGCAAACTCAATTGAAAAAAAAATGCCAATCATGATAGTTGAACACGAGACCTTTAAGAAATAAGAAGTTGGATAAAAACTCTACCACTTTGACAAGTGATACATCAACAGTTATATTTGCAGACGTTTCTAAATATAATGAGGACCTTCTCCCTGTTGGGCCTCGGTTCCAGGAACGAAATTGAACATCCATCGGGCCGCCCCTATCGTAAAGTATGTTTTCAATTGTAGAGTCGGGTTTGGGTTACTAACTAGATTCAATACTGGTCTTCTAGGAGTCGTTTATCGTATTTCATATAAGGATTTTGGACTATTTTATGTATGTTTAAGTACTGATTCATGAAGTAGTTTATGTACTCTGTTTTTCATCGATATCGGTAAAACTCGTTATCATCGTACGCCTTCGTTTTAGCATCGTTAGATCTGAAACTGTTGGGACGTGTTGGTATGATTATGGAACACCTAATATTGGTATTTGTTGATTAAAATCTCTTGAAATATTGAGGAATTAAACTGCTCTGTTTTCGAACCGTTATGTACGTTTTGAGCCGTTGTTAATTTGGAGCGATAGCGTGGTGCGTCGATGAAGATTGATAGGGAGTCATCGGGTGTGCACTTTGATGGTTTTATATGGTGTTTTAATGTCGGATTTTGGGTAGTACTTGGGCAGAAGTGGTGCTTTGCTTTATACCGTCGCGACGATGTCGTATACTCTTTTTATGCGCTAAGGTTAAGGTGTGTTTAGGGTGGTTGACGGATTGCTAAAATCGTGGTCCTTGTGATGTAGTTGGTCTGAAGTAGTGCGTGATGGGTGGCCTCTTGAACGAAATGCTTTGGTAAGTTGCGTCGAGGATGATTATAGCAGGTGTTGTAGTTGACTTGTATGAGATGAGAGTGTGGTATAAGGTGCATGGCTGTGTAGTACGTATAGTTTGGTTTGGGTATGTTTGGGATTTACGTACGATTGATGAGTCAGTACTGTATGGTCTACTTTATTCATATATCTAGTTGCAAGACGGTCTTATGCTCGAGTCTTTATAATTTATTTTTCACGTGAACTCACTTATTTAATAATGACTTACTCCGTATAATATAGTGTAAATAATACGGGTCGACTACACTTGGTTGGGTAGCTTAACTGGTAATTGTTAATCGCGTCAGATGATGTAGAAATCTATTAGTTAGTTATTGATTATTATTTTAATAACTAATTGTAGAATCCGAGTGGGTCGAGGAGCCGTTTTAGCTTCTTTCTCTTGCGTGACTATTTGCTTGCTTATTCGAGGTAAGTACAATTGCGTCTCTCCTTCTAATTATTTCTAAAGCTTTCGCTTGTGCGATTTTAGTTACTCCTTCTCAAATGCTATTATTCTTATTTATACAATGATATTTGACATTACTACTTTGAATTATTCATACTGGCTTGAACTACTCTTACTTGTGAATTATCTTTATAACTGTCTTGACAACTACTTTTATTTTATCCCGATGATCCCATATATCTGATAGTGAGACTCTTGCTACTACTACTACTACTTATACTCTTGGGGGTAGTTGATCGAACCCTTCCCTCTGTTCTTCTCACTGTAGGCCGCAGTGAGGGTATGCATACTTATAGCCATTGGGCTCCTCCTGAGCAATTAATTTATGCTCCTTACTTACTTGGTTCATGGTTGTGTTTCCTCTTAGCGCTAAAATTGGTGACTCGTCTGTGTACCTCCGCTATCACGCTCTATCTGGGCATCGGATGAAACTCTCTTTCTCTCTTTATTCTTTTATACTTTGTTACATACTTTGTCTTATGTCGCTTCTGTTTTCTGAAATAGTTTTAAATTGCCTTTACCCTGTTTGCGAAAACCAGAAAGTAACATATTTTCAAATGAGTTTTAAAAGTGTCTTATTAGATTCGGGTCGTACTTACTCAGCCTTTCTGTTGATGTTTGTTTTGTTTTAAATAACTTGCCGCAGGTATGTACGATTAGCGCTGGAAAAGGGTTGTGAGATGCGATCTAGCTTAGCCTTGGATTTTCTTAAGCTATTTCATAAAGTCATTTTGATTTTAGACTTCAAGTTTTATATTGTCAGACTTTGGATATTTGCCATTTGGATTTTTATAACAGGGTTGTAAACTTTATACTTATTTAAGTTGAAGTACTTTTGTTTTGGTTTGAGATTGTACTTCTTTGGTTACTGTTAGTTAACATCTCCGAGTTTTGACATTTTGTTTGTAACATTAAAGGTTTTAATTTTAGCCAAAATTCGGGGGTGTTACATTACTAGTTTTATAATTAGTGTTATTTAGTATTAAGTGTGGAATATAAATTGTTAATTTGACCGTCTTTTAATGACGTTTTAGGCATGTCAAATTTTGGCGCCGTTGCCGGAGAAGGTAACGGTTTTGCTAGTGTTTTAAATTGTGTTGTTAGAATAGTTGTGTCAAGTTACTTGCAATGGTGTTTCTAGTAGCTAAGTTGTGTTTGGTAGATTTGTTTGTGAGAGCCTTTTGATCGTTTGATTCTTGTGTAGATCCTTTTATGGTTCATACTAGGAATTCAAGTGAAACCTTGTATCCCTACGACCCGGAAATTCAAAGGACTCTCGCTTGGCTAGGAGGTGATATAAGAAGAGAACCTCCGGTTATTCAACAAATCAATTTCGTAACCCAACAAGACCAAGAGGTAGATAACCATTCTTCTTCCAACACCACCGCTTTTGTTATAGAAAACGATATACAAACCATAAACATCATCATGGGAGACGCCGAGGACCGTGAACGTCCAAGGGCAAGGACTATCAAGGACTCACCATTCCGGACCTTAGTTCCTTTGTGTATCTCTTTTCCGGCTCTAGTGGAGAATGCTACCTTTGAGCTCAAATCCGGGTCAACACTCCTACAACTACACTACAGTTGGTTAGGACCAACATTTCAAAACTTTATCATTTTCAAACCTCACTTACACAAGTGGCACACTCCCACTTCACAGTTCGAGTCTTTTCTTTTAGTAAGTGTGCTAGAATGGTCGATCCTGTTTTGATTCATCGTCAATCTCCTATCCAGTTTCCAAGATGCCCGGAACTAGTCACGCAAGTGTCAATGGACAACCACGGAATGGTAATGATCTAATCCTAGCTGCGTCCGCTCGTCTCCAAACAAGTAAAAAACAAGCTTATTAACGCCTTAATGCCATCGAGAACCGAATTGTTGCGGTAGAAACTAGACTACCTCCTGTAGAAGATGACATTCCTAGCCAATGTGTGAATGATAACCTTCACCTTATGTTGGACAACCAGAAACCAAACCTCCAGTAGGTCTTACTGAAGCTGAGAAGCGACTCCAATACTTGGAGGAACAATTGATGTACCTCACAGGAGATGATATCTATAGGGAAAACAATCGCAAGTATGAGGCCGTGAGCACCAAATTGCCAACCAATTCAACATGACTGATATCCCGAAGTTCAAGGGACATGAAAACCCTTTGAACCATATTCGTGCTTTCAAAGACTACATGTCTATCAAAGGCATGAAACCCGAGATGTTATTAAGGATCTTTCCTTCATCTCTCAACACCATTCCTAACCAATGGTTCTAATCCCTAGAGCACAAGAAGATTGCCACTTGGGACGACGCCGCAATCGAATTCGCTAAACAATACGCGGATAATGCTGAAATCCAAGTCAATATGCGCACTCTAGAGGTTCTTACCCAAAATGAGAAAGAAGGTTTCACCGACTTCCTAAGTAGGTGGAGAAAGACTAGTACCCAACTTGTCGAACGTCCAGATGAAGCTACCCTTGTGGAAAAATTCATGGACAACTTAAGGCCCATTTATGCAAAACACTTGAGGTACCAAAACATTAAGACCTTCAAGGATCTAACTGTACTAGAGACAAGAATTGAAGATGACATCCGTAAAGGACTCTTGTCCAAAATGGTAGGTCGTGGATATCAAGGCTCAACAAGTCGTTCCTACGGCTCTACTAACAAGACTGATGAGGTTAACCTTCTCGAATCATCAAAGAAGAATAACCCACAAAGGAAATTCACAAACATTGGCGATACATACTCCAATGCTTTGAAGAGGTTGATGAAACAGCGTAAGCTCCAACCCATAGGGCCTACACCTGATCCCAAAAGGAAGTCCAAATTCTGGGATGAAAATTCATACTGCGAATATCATAGAGGTAAGGGACACGATATGGAGAAATGTTACAAGCTAAAGCATGTCATTCAGGACATGATCGAAGACGGTCGCCTACCCATACCGCCTGGGGGTAAGCCTAACAATACTCAGAATCCTCTTGGAGTTCTGATGATTACAAGTGAAGAATCTACCTTAGATTGTTCACACCTCATTTCTCCAGTCAAAGATGAGATCCATGCATTAGAAGATGAAGGGAGCTACTCCACCATATCCCCTACCATCACCGACTTTATTGCATGGGCAAGGAGTGTGAATAGACAAGTCTCGGAACTAGAAAATGTAGTGGCATCTCTCTGTAATCCAAGTACTACACCTAAGGAAAGTGCGCCACTAAATCTCTCTCGAAATTCTACAATGCAAGAAGTGGTAGCCGTGGTTGATGGCCTAATCGACCAAATCATCCACTTGGAAGCTGAAATCATAAAGTTGAGAGAGCTTGCCACTGTCAACGGCATATGGGCCGATGACGATGAAGACCAATACCTCACCGAGCACTACCTAGTCAATATTAGTGAGGAAATAGTCAAAAATAGTGAAGACCAAGATATAGACCACCTTACTCGTTCAGGGCGTCCATATTAGAATGTTTCCCAAAATGGCCCCATAGCTAATGGCCTAGTTACTAACACCAACGTCGTCACACCAAATGATGGCGAGGATACATCTACTGACCACTTACTAAAGCAACTACAGAAGACAAAGGCTGATCTTTCAGTCTGGTAACTAGTTGCAAGCTCATTCCCTTATCGCCAAGCATTACTGCAAGCCTTGGCTAAGTTAAATGTGGCACATAACTCTACACCTGATGACGTAGTCAACTTGGTCTTCCAAGATTCTACTAATCTAAGTAACCCAGTTACTTTCTCAGATGAAGATTTGCCACCTTTCGGCGCTAGTCACAACCTGGCTCTATACATTAATGTCATTTGTTTAAAGAAGAATGTGCCAATGACTTTGGTGGATGATGGCTCTGCAGTCAACGTCATACCATTGAAGACAGCATATAATTTAGGCATGAAATAGTTAGATTGGACCCCTACCAATCAAAATGTTCGTGCATATGATGGTACACGGCGAAAAGCAGTAGGACTAGTCAACCTCACCATAGCCACAAAGCCGATCGAGCGAAAGGTTAACTTTCAAATAGTGGACATCGAAGCATCCTTCAACATACTTCTGGGAAGACGTTGGATTCACGCTTCCAAAGCGGTAACATCCACCCTCCACCAGAAAATCAAGATCCCACTAGATGGCAAAGTAGTGACGGTCACTTCGTCACCTATCAAGGCAGTGATAGAAAAGATGTTAAGCAACCAAGTGGCTGGAGATCCAGTATATGAGCTTGGGGGCTTCCATAGCATAAACCTTGTAGAGAGTGAACTGGCACCCTTGTACTTCAATCCCTACTCCAATTTAGTGGTCAACCACATACTCAAGTCTCAGGGATACTTCCCGGGAATGCCATTAAATCCTATCCGAAGAAATACCTTTGCACCTTACAAAGAAGGAAACTCTCAAAGGATACCACTAGGATTGGGATACAAACCCACGAAAGAAGAAGCTTTAGAGATGCTCACACAGTTCCAAAACCGTAAGAATCTGGGAATCCAAATGCGACCCTACCTCCCTACCCTAAATGGATACTTCGTCAGAGAAGGGAGTCAAGAATACATTCATGGGTTCCCCGAACCTTGGCACTACAAAGGAAGGAAACTAGCTAGAATCGAGATCTTTCACGATTGCTACTTCATTCCTTCAGAAACGGTTCCTACCGTCAAGACTCGTCAAGCACCTTGCTTGGACGAACAGGCTGTTAGCATACTGTTTGGAGAACATCGATTTGTTAGAGCCGCGCAGGACGAGATCATTACCATGATACTTCAGGATGACCACTTCAACCCTACTGCGTTAATCACCGAAACCAGTTCGAATCAGCAGAACGGATGGAGAAAGTCGATCAAATGGACAAACAACCAAGGAAAGCTCTTCAGACTCACCACTGGAGAAGGAGACATGTTCAAAGGAGAGCCAGAAGACAACGAATTCGAGTCGGAGTTGGAGTCGGAATCAGAGTCGGAGTCTAGAGAAGTTCCTAGAGAGTCTCCTCCTGTCGTCGTTCCCAATCCCCTTGTTTCTCCGAGCTTAGCATCAAGTAATAACAGTAGTTCGGGAAATGTCCCAACAGCCGTCCCTTTACCGCCACTGACTACTGAACAGATGGCTTCTTTGTTTCAACTCTTTTCAATATTTAATATCAATAAATCAGATTCTGCTTACTCTTTGTGTTATTCTGAATGCAATTCTGTTTACGATGATAATGAGGATGACCCAGACCCAGACACAATCGAACTACCTCCCTACGTAGCCAAAGAAATATTACAAGAGGGGAAAGGGGCACCAGTTATAGAGAACACTGAACCCATCAACGTAGGAACCGAACTAGAACCCCAAGAACTTAGGATAGGGACAACCTTGAGCCCAACCGAAAAGGCTAGCTTCATAGACCTCCTACACAAGTTCAAAGACGTTTTTGCTTGGTCCTACAAAGATATGCAGGGATCGACAGGGATATTGCCAAACACAGAATTCCGATCAAACCAGGTTTCAAACCTGTTAAACAGAATCTTCATCGAATGAGGACAGAATGGGCTCTTAAGATCAAAGAAGAAGTCGATAAACAATTCAAAGCCGGGTTCATCAAAGTTTCCGAGTACTCAGACTGGGTAGCCAACATAGTACCCGTACCCAAAAAGGATGGGAGAATCCGTGTTTGTGTTGATTTCAGAGACTTGAACAAAGCAAGTCCCAAGGACGATTTTCCTCTACCATACATCGACATATTGGTAGACAATACAGCAGAATACGCGTTGTTGTCCTTCATGGACGGGTACGCGGGATATAATCAGATCAAGATGGCCATAGAATACATGCATAAAACCGCCTTCGTTACTCAATGGGGCATCTATTGCTACATTGTTATGCCATTCGGATTAATCAATGCTGGAGCTACATATCAACGCACTGCAACTACGCTACTACATGACATGATGCATAAAGAAGTCGAGGTGTATGTAGATGATATAATCGTCAAGTCCAAGGATATAGAGGGGCACATTAATAACCTTCACAAATTCTTCTTAAGACTACGAAAGTACAACATGAGGCTCAATCCTCAGAAATGTGCATTTGGGGTGACGTCGGGCAACCTTCTAGGATATGTCGTCAGTCAACAAGGGATAGAAATCGACCTTTCCAAAATAAAAGCTCTAATTGAAATGCCACAACCTCAAACAGAGAAGGAAGTTCGAGGATTTTTAGGCAAGGTGCAATATATAAGTCGATTCATATCAAAAATCACCATGATATGTGAACCCATTTCAAAAAGCTAAAGAAAACAGATCACACCATATGGGATGACGAGTGTCAAAAGGAGTTCGACAAAATAAAGGAGATACTAGCCAAACCACCAGTGCTCATGCCTCCTCAACGAGATCAACCTCTTTGTTTATATCTTACAGTGACCGAAATAGCCATTGGGGGCTATGTTAGCACAAACCGTTGGAAAAGAAGAGAGAGCTATCTACTACCTTAGTAAGAAGTTATTAGAGTATGAATGCAAGTACACACTGCTCGAAAAGACATGCCTCGCTCTTGTGTGGGCAACAAAGAAGCTACGCCATTACATGTTTAGCTATTCCGTCACGGTGTACTCCAAAATGGATCCTGTCAAATACCTCTACGAAAAACCCGTTCTCAACGGGCGCCTGGCAAGATGGACCTTAATGCTCTCAGAGTTCAATCTCAAATACGTACCTATGAAGGTTATAAAAGGGCATGCCGTCGCCGAGTTCTTCGCAGAAAACCCCATCAACGACACCCAAGCAATAGACACATGGTCATTTCCGGATGAGGATATACTCCAAACCAATGTAGACTCCTGGGACCTTTATTTTGATGGAGCATCGAATCTAAGAGGATTTGGAATAGGACTATTGCTCATTTCTCCTGAAGGTGAGCATACACCACTCTCTGTCAAACTCGACTTCGAGGTGACAAATAACGCAGCAGAATACGAAGCTTGCCTCGTTGGACTACATGCGGTAGTAGGCTTAGGCATCAAGAATCTTCGAGTTCACGGAGATTCATCCTTGATCATCAACCAAATTACGGGATCTTGGAAAATTCGGAGTGAAAATCTAGCACCCTATCAGGCCATGATAGACCAAGTTTCCCAATTCTTCGATCAAGTGACTTATCTACACCTACCTCGTGAAGAAAATCAGTTTGCAGACGCTCTTGCAAAACTTGTATCTCTGATTAATATGCCAGATGAAATGGTAGAAATGCCTTTAAGCATCGAACGATGGTCAGAACCAGCCTATGTGCACCAAATCACAGATGAAGAAGAAAACCCAGGGGAGCCTTGGTTTCAAGCGATTCTAAACTTCAAGCTCAATGGCACCTATCCGCCAGATATGGATAAAAGAGGACAACATGCGATACGCCTACTCTCCTCTCAGTATGTCCTTATGCAAGGAGAATTGCATAAAAGAACACCCCTTGGTGTAGTCTTGCGTTACCTTGATCATTCACAGGCACAGAAGGTAACGGACGAAGTCCATGATGAAGAATGTAGCCCTCACATGAGTGGACCAATGATGGCAAAGAAAATCACACGTTTGGGATATTACTGGACCATAATGGAATCCGATTGCATCAAATATGTCAGACATTGTCACAATTGCCAAATTTTCGGGAATGTGCAACAAGTCCCTCCTTCACTACTCTACACCATGACATCTCCTTGGCCATTTTCTGCTTGGGGAATCGACATCATCGGGAAGATCACCCCATTCGAAACAGGAGGTCACAATTTCATTTCGATGGCTATCGACTATTTCACCAAATGGGTAGAGGCAGCATCTTACACTAGTTTTACAGCCAAGAACGTGGCAAAGTTCATACAAAACAATATCATCTGTCGATATGGTTGCCCACACGAGATCATCAGTGACAACGGATCACATTTCCAGGCTGAGACTGAACAATTGCTAGCCAAGTACAAAATCAAGCACCACCATTCCTCGCCATACAGACCACAAACTAATGGCGCGGTAGAGGCAGCCAACAAGAATGTTGTCACAATCCTCAAGAAAATGATCGATAATTATCGAGATTGGCCAAGTAAGATACCATTCGCCTTATGGGGATATCGCACATCCATTAGGACGCCCACTGGGGCTACTCTTTTCTATTTGACTTACGGCATGGAAGCTGTGCAACCAGTTGAACTAGAAATCCCATCCTTACGTATTATACTCGAAAGTCAAATTCCAGAAGCCGATTGGAAAAGAGATAGATATGAAGAACTCATCCTCTTGGATGAACGAAGATTGCGCGCATTACATAATGTGCAAACATATCGGACACGTATCAAACAAGCCTTCAACAAAAGGGTTAAGCCTAGAACCATCAAAGAAGGAAACTTAGTTCTCAAATCAGTTAGAGCTCTTCTACATGTCGATCCACGAGAAAAGTTCAAACCCAACTGGGCCGGACCATTCTTGGTCAAGTCCATACTCCCGGGGGGTGCGATTAGAATCACAGACCTAGATGGAAATGAATTTGCCAACCCGACTAACCTCGACCAATTAAAACGATATTATGCCTAGATTAGGACAGGAACGCGCCACGCGTAACGCCCACGTGCCGCTCATGCGACACGAAATAAAAACGGCCCCTGGCCCGCTGAAATAAAGCTCATGTCACCTTGCTCTTGCATTTTGACAATTTGTCATCCTCATATCATCAAATAAATTGAATTGTGTTTTAGGAGTAAGTAAAGCTCATGCCGATTTTCTAGTTCGCTACAAGCTCTTGCTTAGAATAATTATTCTTTTACATTTACTTGAACTATGCGCAAGGGTTTGATTTCATTTTTGTAAATGAATACGTAGGCAATCCTTCACAGGATACAACCCATTATTTTAATTGTAAATAGAAGGACACTTGCATTCGCATTTAGAATTCTACAAGAATAATAATGGGAAATCACAATAGTTTCATAACTAATTAATCTTTTATTCATTTTTCCTCAATAATAATAATAGTACGCCATATAATATAAAAAAATAAAAATAATAAATAGGGTAGGATTCTAAAAACCCCACCATTTATTACAAATAATAATAATAATAAATAATACTACGACTTAGGCTATTCTTCCATCTTTCCCTTGCCTTTGTCGTTTTTGTCATACTTTTTATCTCGACCACGAGCCGGGCGCTCCTGTGCTATCTCGGACCTGATCACCAACGGTCTCTCTCACGGTCTAGCCTTACCATTTCGATCAACCACCATCTCTACGGCAGGAGAAGTCTTCGGTTTCTTCGACGGATGAACGACTCAGAATCCGGCTTCTTCCTCCCCCTCAGTCAAGTACTTCTGATTCTCTTTTGCTACCTCACGGATCTTGTAGTCAACAGGCTCACGTTTCCTCAACTTCTCGCGTTCCTCAGGAGTAGTAGCCTTGTTGGGAAATGTGTCCTCAACAATAGTGCGATCACATGATTTAAATATCATTATTAAATCTCATTTTAAGAATACAATTGGGAAGTAATATTGTTACTGTCAACTGGTCAACATATATCGGTAATGATTGGTGACTAGAGTTTGACATTCTTGTCGTGTGTGACGGTGGTGATCGATTGACCCCCTAGGTCATACCTAAAGGGCAATACTCTTAATTGATTATTTAATTAATCGTATAATGTTGCGAGTTAATTAAATTACTTGAAAATTGACGGACGATTTTGGAAGTAAAATTTACGTATCAAATTGAAATGTGATTAAATGAGATACGGTCTGAGTAATTGAATTGTATCATTACTCGGATGAAATTATTGTTTAAAGAAACAATCGGAATTGAATGATTTATTATAAATACAATCTGTTGTGATTTATAAATTGGTAAAATATTTTGGCACAAGTAATTATGATATTACTAAGTCGATTTTTGTATGTGACGTATTTTTATTAATACGTTGATTTTTAATATGTTAAAAATACATAACAAATTTATATCACATATGACATGTGACATATTGACAATTGACAAAAATAATATGGATACCATATTAACATATGTGCCGAAAATAAGAGGAGGTTTAAGCTAATATTGTGGTTGTTTTATTAAGTGGTAAACACAATCATTACATGCTTTAGTAGCCATGCAAGCCTACTAAACATTGTGAAGACAAATGTATGCATGCATTGGCTCCCCTCCCACTCACCCTTGGTCCGGTTTTTTAAGAGGGAAAAACTAATTGTTTTTCCCCTTAATTTGCCTCTTAGACTATAATGTAAGGTGATTCATTCATTTATTCAACAACTTATCTAAAATAAGAGAGTTTTAGAGAGATAAAAATACTCCCAAAATTCCTTCTCCTCTACACGGTTTTAGGAGCTTAAAACCAAAATAATTTTGGTTCAATTTTCACTACATTAATATTATACTAGTACTTATAATATTAATTAGATTAAGTGTTAAGCCTTGGGTATAAAGCTTGGGGAGAGATCTTGTACTTAGATCTTGTTCATCCATAAAGGAAAAGCTCAAGAACAAGAAGAGAAAGGTGATCTCTCTTGTGCCCTAATAGCCGAAATCTACAATGTAAGGACATGATTTCTCCTCCTTTTATATTATTGTTTGCATGCATAAAATCCGTTTTAATTTTATGACAAATTATTTTAGACATATATGAGTATGTTAAAATGTATATGAATCTACATTTCCTTCAATCGGTATCTTGAGCCACGGTTGTTTGCATGCAAATTGGTTAAAAGTTTTTCCGAGTTATATGAATAACAAAATAAAACTTGTAAAATTTGTGTTATTATGATATATCACGAAATTATTACATGCATGTTAATATTTCTGGTCCTAAAATGTTTTAGGATATTTTGGTTAATTTTTCGGATTTTTATTGTTCATATTTTACAATAATGGCATTTAAATGTGATTTTATGAGTAAAAATGTCATTTTTGGTCTAAAATTAGCTATACTTCGAATTTTCACTTGGTTTTTGGATATGTTGTCACATATATTATTTTGAGATAACCTGTAAATTTTCATAATTTTTGGACTTGTTATGCTCGAAAAATGATTTTTTCATTATTAAATTCGGATTTAAGTGAAAAATAGGTTAATATGAGTTAAATTTCGAATCTGGTCATAGAAAATTAATATGTTGTCACATGCAATTTTACAAGATGTGTGTAAAATAATTGGCTATAAAGAAGTCTTTTTGCATGATTTATGAATTTTTGAAGAAAAATAGCATAAATAGTGACATTATTAGTGGAAAATTAATAAAACATAATCTATGACTTAGGAAAAACGTCTAATGTTGCATTTTATTATATTTTTCAGATCTAAAATTGAAAAGTTAATGAAAATAATTTTTCCATGTTTTTATGATTATTTTATTAAAATCGATAAACCGCATGACATTGTTTTTAGGAAAAATTTGAAATTTTTAACCTAAGATTTTGAACATTATGAGTGTCATGGATTTTTTCCAGAATGTTCATGAATTTAAATTTCAAATTTTGAATTTATTTGAAATTTTTGGATTTATTTGAAGTTTAATAGCTTATTTTTGTAATTTTGGTCCATTTATGAACAATTTTGTAAATAAAAGTTAATTATGGTCAAATTACTAGTGGAGACTATATTTTGAGTCCTAAGAGGTTAGGGTAATTAACTTATGCATAAATATGAGTTTATGCATTTTTGTGATTATAAAATGTTGAAATCACGCAAATCCGTAAAAACCGAGTAATATACGATATTGGCTAATTAAAAGGCGATTTAGCATAAAAATTGAGCATGTTCATACATATTATAATGCTGCATTTTTCTTTATGATTGTCATAATTTTAATTTATGTAATTTTGAATTATGTAATTTTACTTAGTATGGCCTTAGATTTTAATTGGTATTTCCGAAATGTATGGGAATATCGATTCGGTTGTAATTTTTATTGTGATCTCGTATCACCGTTTTGTAATTTAATAGATTTATTTTATTTTAGTTACAAATGTATAATAGGAAATTATGTAATTTATTATGTAATTTTATTCATTAGGAGTTCCAAAAGACGGATTACTTCAAGAATGGCGATACATAAAGACGGTGTTACCTCGAGATGCGTGCCACAACCGAAGTTCAAGGGACCAATGGAGTTGGTTTCCGAATATGTAATAGATTAATAGTTTTTCTATTTTAGGAAAGGCCATACTAGGATTTATTTACTTTTATGCTTGCATTTTATTTTATGTCACATGCATCGCTAAATCGCCATAACTAAACATGCATTGTTATTTTATCGAGTTTATCGACCGTGTCAATTCGAATTATCGTAGTTCACCGCTTTAGTTCACTTAAAACGTGATAGATAATAAATTGACATGACCTCTCGCTAAAACAACTAATTGAGACATAGCCTTACCAAATAGTAGAAACCATGAAAACCTATTTCGCGAGGGAGTGCACTCGGCTACCCCGGGTACAAACCTTGTTACGTAGGGGAAGTGGGTGATAAATGTTAATCCACCGAATTCATGTTGATGAGGGTTTCATCGGCTACCCCGTGCCTAAGTTAATGTGGGTTTGGATAATGGACACATTTATTCGAAATTTGGATTGAACTCAACAAAAGTAATTGATAAGGGTTTCATCGGCTACCCCGTGCCCTTGTTGATGTGTTTTGGACTATAGATAAATATTAGAGTAAATTTATCGACCGAGAGTTCTAAAAGTAGAATCGATTAAAGAGTTAATCCACCGAGTTATATTGATAAGGGTTTCATCGGCTACCCCGTGCCCAAGTTAATATGAATTTGGATCTTGGAATCATTTATCATAGTTGGGTAGAGGTCACTATGTAAATGCTATACTTGTTTACAAGTATTAATATGACGATGAATGTTTTGTTTTCCACTATTCCGTTATCATATTGTTCTATTTCTTTACCACAATTCACATACGATATCATTTCGATTTTGATTCAAAACTCCATTAAAACATCGTAACTAAAGACAAAATATGAATTTTCTTCTAAAGACCTCGTATGAACCATTGCTAAGGATCTCTTGTAAAGAGTATAGATTAAAGTTATTCATTATCAAACAGGTTTTTGATTCTTGACTAACACTTCTACTTACAATGGATTGTTATTCATATACTTAATTGAATTAAGTACCTTGAAGCGATAAATTATTTTGGTAATTAGTTTTGTCAAGAATTCGTAATTGACCAAAATAACGCAACCACCTCAATGAAAGTTTTTAAGACTAAAACGAACAAATGAAGAGTGTTCTTCATGAATTCAATTTTGCTTCTCAAAGCAAAGACTCATTGAAATGAGTGGGAGCATTCTCTTAACCTGTTAAGATGAGGACGAGGTTCAAGAAGTAAAGATTATAATGGAATTGATACAAGGTAATGTTAAAAGTAAAGTTGTTGAGAATGACGATACTAAACCTATCAATCCCGACCGATAAAGTTTCCATTGTCTCAAATGTTGGACACGAGAAAGGAAACTACCCCAAATTATTGAAGAATCAACAAGTTAGTTGTAGGACATCTAATGGGACCTTCTTCTTTAAATGTTTATTTGACTAAACATAAATTTTTGCTAGTACCACTTCGTCAACATTAGAAACCAATGGAGGTTTTCATCATTGTATTCGACACATAAGATGATTAGAATATGACGACTAGCAACAATAATGTTGAGAGATAGAGTAATTGTGTACTCAATCTAGTTTTTGGATTTAAAGTTGTACTTAATTGTGACTATTAAGTGCATAAACTCTAAATAAGAATATAAACTTGTTAAGATACAAAAGAGGTTTTCACTTTTGTGACCTTATACACCACGATTTGATGTATGGCTAGCCCATTATCAAGGTGATTATATTCTAAACCAAACTAGAATGATATATCATGTAGATGATGTAAGATTTAAACTGGTAACCCAAGATTAAACCTTAAATTTTGGAATGATGAACGCAAGGAGTTATCGAGTACTCTTGAAACCATTAGATTGTTAATGGTATATGCGTATCTTGTATTCAAAGCAAGATGTCTCGTGCCTTTTGGTTGAAAAGGTGATCGAGGTTGTATATCATCGATCCAAAATAGGTTGATCATTATCTTTTACCAACGATTTAAGTTGACACTAATATGTTCACTTAATAAGGTAAATAAAGAAATCTTTGAAGAAGTTCAAGAGTTCAAGGAATCACGATTTAGTCGTGATGGGATTATCAAAGTGAAGACTTTGATATAAGCTAAAGGAAATGTGATATAGTATCACAAGTTAATCTCTCTTAGCACGCATTATGAAATAATGTGTGGATGGATAAGAAATCAAACGCTATTCGATATGGTTTGGATTTCAATCAAGTTACTTTGAGTTACTTGATCCTTTTGGGGTTTTTATCATTTTTGTCTAAATTATTTTTCCACTAATACGAATCATATGAGATATGAAATGGTAAGGGTACCATGTTTGTAAGTTTTCACAAGAAACAAATGCTCATTTTTCCCTTTTCAATTATCACGAGTACGACGGGTTTTGGCTCATGAAGTCTGTCTTTCTAAAATACAAGTTTATTTTTTGAAGACAGAGTGGGAGAAATTATTCAAAGAGCCACAAGATGTTATGTCGCAAGAAACTGGTCTTTCTTGGCTACATGAGACGTTTTGTGTAAGACATTGTTTCTTCAAAACCTAGGAGGTTAAAATTCATCACTTGTTAAAAATGATGGATTCATGCTACTTTTAAGAAAGTAAAGAGCTTATAACTTACAAAGAAAACGTTTGATTCAAATTGATTACTTCTAGAAAGTAATGAACATATGACTTACATAAGAGTGTTTAAGTCACAACTCAATATAAGGCTTAGAGCCATGAAAATCCAAAATAAAAAGGCTTGATTAGTTGCAAAGGGTTTTGCACTAATAAAGACAAATTTCAAAGTTTGATTGGATGCAAAGGGTTTTGCACTAATTGAAATGCTTAAGTCTATTTGGATCTTCTTAGGGATTGTGTTTCATTATGAGGTTATGAAATACATAGCAAGTGAATCTAAAACCCACTTCTTCAATTAGAAGGAATGTATTCAATACATGTCATGAGTTTTGAAGATTCTTGCAATCCTAAGATAATGTGAAACTTAAGAGAGGGTCTTAAGTAGGACATCAATGAGTTGGAATCAACATTTTTGGATCATGTGATAAAACATTTCTCGATATGTCGAGAAGTTGTGTTTATACATGAAGTTTAGTGGGAGTTACGGAAATTTTAATTAGTCCGATATGTGGATGACATATTGATCATCGAGAATGATTTAAGACTTTTGGAGTATTATAATACATCTTGAATATCCGGATTTATGAAGATAAATCCACATGATATTAGCGTCGTTAAGAAGTCTTATGTTGATAAGATTCATGACTAGTTCAATTAAATTGAATATATTTGATTGATTCCATTTGCTTCCACTGCCGGATCAATTAAATGAGTAATGATGTATAACACTTCATATACTTTGAGTATGATGAATTGTTTTCAAAATCGAATTTAAGTAATCTTTACCTAGTATATAAAGATTACCCTTAAGTGCTTGCAGAAGCATTAAGGAAGTAAAGCAAAGTGTTTATGATGCAATTTTGTGTAAGGGTGTTACACAAGTGACAATTGACAATTGAGGTTGCGCATGGTTTCCGACAAAACCATAATTAAAACACATTAGGATGGTTAAGATACCATTGTGGCTATGATAATTAAGAAGTAGATTTTCTAGAATCGTTCTAGGCAATAAAGAACAATGAGAGATATATATATAACGGAAATTGAGTACACTTGCAATCATGAGATGTGCAAGAGGATGAGTCCCATAATCTTGTGAAAACAAAGTGGGAGCTATTCTTAGGCTAAGAGGGCCTATGTCTTGATTGGATCTCGACACGTACTCGAGAAAGTGTTGTGATGCAAATGTATACATTACAATGGAAAACGAATATGTAGTAAGGTTGAGTAAGGTACAAGAAGTTGATAAAACCTACTAACCAAAGCCTTCTCATAGGCTAAACATGATGAGTCATGTCATTTCAATTGAATTGAAATGAACAACTACATGCAAGATCAAATTAGATTATAGAATATGGAATAGTAATCAGGCATTGACTATTCATATGTGATAATCGCATTTGTCGTTCGAGTTTTTCTTTAAAAACTCCTTTTATACTTTGTTACATCCAAACGGGTTGTAGTGACAATTGAACCCCGTTAAAGTGAACACGGATTAACATTGTATTCGCCCATAGTCACTTGTATGAGGTGACGTCTCGAAGTGACTAGAGTGTGATGCGATTGATGGCAAGTTCAAATGCCATAGAGTCATGTGAGATGACTAGTCGATCACATAGGCAGACTGTTAGGAACTTTTTGTCGGGCCTAATGACCGCTTATAGAGTTCTGGCAAATTTATATAGCCTGGTCGTGGCGAGAGCTGCTATAGTATTCTAATGAGTCGATTCTTTTGACTAAAGACTATTCACCTAAGATGGCACGATTTCAGATTAACTTTGATTTGTGTTACTACGACCTTCGTAAATGGGGTCAAATGGGCATATTTTGGGTTATGATGGGCGTGGCTAGTCGAAGGGAATGAGTGCGATAGGAATTGTCCATCCCCTTGTCAGGTTATAACAATATCTCAGGGCCACTCGAGGAGTAATGAAGTGTAAATGCGTGGCCACGCTCGGAAGGTATCCAGTGGATAAATCCGGTCAATCGGTTATTCTCCGGATCGAGGAAACCACTCTCGATATGATCACTTGCAAGTACGACCGAAAGACACCTTGCATTGAGTGGGAGATAGTAATAGGACAAGAGAATTGGTGACGCACACTTGTCGAGGACAAGTGGGAGATTGTTGGGAAATGTGTCCTCAACAATAGTGCGATCACATGATTTAAATATCATTATTAAATCTCATTTTAAGAATACAATTGGGAAGTAATATTATTCTTGTCAATCGGTCAACATATATCGGTAATGATTGGTGACTAGAGTTTGACATTCTTTGTCGTGTGACGGTGGTGATCAGTTGACCCCTAGGTCATACCTAAAGGGCAATACTCTTAATTGATTATTTAATTAATCGTATAATGTTGCGAGTTAATTAAATTACTTGAAAATTGACGGACGATTTTGGAAGTAAAATTTACGTATCAAATTGAAATGTGATTAAATGAGATACGATGCGAGTAATTGAATTGTATCATTACTCGGATGAAATTATTGTTTAAAGAAACAATCGGAATTGAATGATTTATTATAAATACAATCTGTTGTGATTTATAAATTGGTAAAATATTTTGGCACAAGTAATTATGATATTACTAAGTCGATTTTTGTATGTGACGTATTTTTATTAATACGTTGATTTTTAATATGTTAAAAATACATAACAAATTTATATCACATATGACATGTGACATATTGACAATTGACAAAAATAATATGGATACCATATTAACATATGTGCCGAAAATAAGAGGAGGTTTAAGCTAATATTGTGGTTGTTTTATTAAGTGGTAAACACAATCATTACATGCTTTAGTAGCCATGCAAGCCTACTAAACATTGTGAAGACAAATGTATGCATGCATTGGCTCCCCTCCCACTCACCCTTGGTCCGGTTTTTAAGAGGGAAAAACTAATTGTTTTTCCCCTTAATTTGCCTCTTAGACTATAATGTAAGGTGATTCATTCATTTATTCAACAACTTATCTAAAATAAGAGAGTTTTAGAGAGATAAAAATACTCCCAAAATTCCTTCTCCTCTACACGGTTTTAGGAGCTTAAAACCAAAATAATTTTGGTTCAATTTTCACTACATTAATATTATACTAGTACTTATAATATTACTTAGATTAAGTGTTAAGCCTTGGGTATAAAGCTTGGGGAGAGATCTTGTACTTAGATCTTGTTCATCCATAAAGGAAAAGCTCAAGAACAAGAAGAGAAAGGTGATCTCTCTTGTGCCCTAATAGCCGAAATCTACAATGTAAGGACATGATTTCTCCTCCTTTTATATTATTGTTTGCATGCATAAAATCCGTTTTAATTTTATGACAAATTATTTTAGACATATATGAGTATGTTAAAATGTATATGAATCTACATTTCCTTCAGCCTTCCTCCACTGCAAATAGGAATCTGATACCCATAATGAACTTACCGAAGAATGTAGGAACCATATGTTTCTCTGAGCCCATTTGAGAGCCCACTCTCTACGACTCTCGGCAGTATGTGCCACCGCAGTCTGAGGGACGATTTCAAGTTTAGGAATCTTCTGTTTTAGGCCCACCTGCCTCATCAGTCTCTCCGGGAAGATACATACCATAAATTCCAAGCCAGGAATGTGCACCGATCAAGTAGGATCCAAAGACGAAACTCCAGTAACTGACTTGAGATGCCACCATGGCACCACCCATCTGATCAAGGGACCATCCTCATTCTTGAGCTTGTTCTCCCAATAATTGCAAACCCGAGTGAAGTCTACCATATAGAGTTTGGTACTCATCGCAATCGACCGAGCATGGTACGCAGGTACATTAGCTGGGGGCTTGATCAACCGCAGACGCTCCATGAGCCAAACCTACCAAAGCAGGAATTAATGTAAAAACAAAAAACAAAAAAAAACGTACAAAAAAAAACGTACGAAAAAAAAAGAAAAAAAAAAAGAAAAAAGAAGGTTGCGTTCTTACCTGCAGAATGATAAGACTTCCAAAGTAAGGAAGCTCGCGGTTGGCTTTCCTATTATCCAGTCCCAATATGATCTCTCCTAGACACAGGCAAGCTGGGCTCCTGCGCAGCTCCATTTGCTCAATCAAGCTCAAGTAACGAGGATCACCTCTCATCTCCTTATCCACATGCCCTTGGAGGACATAACCATGCAATAGGCCAAACTGAAGGAAAGGTAGATCTTTATACCTAACTACATACTCATATATGTATAAAATTAATTTGTCATAAAATTAACTAATGATCTTATGCATGCAAACAAAAACAAAGAGAGAAAGAAACATTATTCTTACATTGCAATATCGGTATATATGGGCACAAAAGAGTTCTCCTTCTCTTTTGTTCTTGAGCTATCCCTTAAATGGAAGAACAAACAACCCAAGACCCAAGTATAGGATCTCTCCCAAGGCTTTATACCCAAAGCTTTCTCTTAATTAAACCAATATTATGAAGACTAGATAATACTAATTTTGCAAGAAAATTGAACCAAAATAATGGTCTCCTCATGCACATAAGCACACGTTTTGAGAGGAGAAATTGGAAGAGGTTTTTCACACTTTAACTTCTTAAAGTTTTCAGCATTTTTATTGAATGAAAAGCTAGTGTATATAAAAGCAATTATGGGCAAAAAGAAGAATCAAAGCAACCCTTGAACTTCCTCTAGTAAAACGTGTAAAAGAGGAATTTGGAGGGTTTTATGCTCTTCAACTTTTTGGTTACTTTTAATAATATGGTTCCATATTATTTTTGTCAATTTGTCAATATGTTACATATCATATGTCACATAAAATTGTTATGTATTTTTAACACATTTAAAAATCAACGTATTAATAAAAATACGTCATACACAAAATTGACTCAGTAATTCATAATTACTTGTACCAAAATATTTTACCAATTATAAATCACAACAACTTGTATTTATAATTATTCATTCAATTTCAATTGTTTCCTTAAACAATAATTTCATCTGAGTAAAGATACAATTCGATTACTCGACCGAATCTCATCTAAATGAGACACGTAAATTTTACTTCCAAAATCGTCAGTCAATTTTCAAGTAATTTAATTAACTCGTAACATTATACGATTAATTAAATAATCAATTAAGAGTGTTGCCCTATAGGTATGACCTAGGGGATCAACTGATCACCACCGTCGCACGACAGTAATGTCAAACTCTAGTCAGCCAATCATTACCGATATGTGTGGACCGATTTGACAAGTAAAAATACTTCCCAAATGTATTCTTTAAAATGAGATTTAATAATGATATTTAAATCATATGATCGCACTGTTGTTGAGGACACATTTCCCAACAATCTCCCACTTGTCCTCGACAAGTGTGCGTCACCAATTCTCTTGTCCTATTACTATCTCCCACTCAATGCAAGGTGTCTTTCGGGTCGTACTTGCAAGTGATCATATCGTGAGTGGTTTCCTCGATCTGGAGAATAACTGATTGACCGGATTTATCCACCATGGATACATTCCGAGCGTGGCCACGCATTTCATTCATTACTCCTCGAGTGGCCCCGAGATATTGTTATAACCCTGACAAAGGGGTGGACAATTCCTATCGCACTCATTCCTTCGACTAGCCACAACCATCATAACCCAAAATATGCCCATTTGACCCCATTTACGAAGGTCGTAGTAACACAAATCAAAGTTAATCGAAAACTGTGCCATCTTAGGTGAACAGTCTTTAGTCAAAAGAATCGACTCATTTGAATACTATAGCAGCTCTCGCCACGACCAGGCTATATAAATTTGCCGGAACTCTATAAGCGGTCATTAGGCCCGACAAAATGTTCCTAATGATGCCTATGTGATCGACTAGCCATCTCACATGACTCTATGGCACTTGAACTTGCCATCAATCGCATCACACTCTAGTCACTTCGAGACGTCACCTCATACAAGTGACTATGGGCGAATACAATGTTAATCCGTGTTCACTTTAACGGGGTTCAATTGTCTCTACAACCCGTTTGGATGTAACAAAGTATAAAAGGAGTTTTTAAAGAAAAACTCGAACGACAAATGTGATTATCACATATGAATAGTCAATGCCTGATTACTATTTCATATTCTATAATCTAATTTGATCTTGTACGTAGTTGTTTATTTCAACTCAATTGAAATGACATGACTCATCATGTTTAGCCTTTGATAAGGCTTTGGTTAGTAGGTTTTATCAACTTCTTGTACCTTACTCAACCTTACTACATACTCGTTTTCCTTTGTAATGTATACATTTGCATTACAAAACTTTCTGAGTACGTGTCGAGATCCAATCAAGACATAGGACCTCTAGCCTTAGAATAGCTCCCACTGTTTTCACAGTGTGCGGGACTCATCCTTCTTGCACATCTCATGTTTGCAAGTGTACTCAATTTCCGTTATAAATATCTCTCATTGTTCTTTATTGTCTAGAACGATTCTAGAAAATCTACTTCTTAATTATCATAGCCACAATGGTTTCTTAACCATCCTAATGTGTTTTGATTATGGTTTTGTCGGAAACCATGCGCAATCTCAATTGTCAATTGTCACTTGTGTAATACCCTTACACAAAATTGCATCATAAACACTTTGCTTTACTTCCTTAATACTTCTGCAAGCACTTAAGGGTAATCTTTATGGCTTACTTGATAAAGATTTCTAAATTCGATTTTGAAAACAATTCATCATACTCAAAGTATATGAAGTGTTAAACATCATTACTTATTTAATTGATCCGGCAGCGGAAGCAAATGGAATCAATCAAACATGTTCAATTTAATTGAACTAGTCATGAATCTTATCAACATAAGACTTCTTATTGACGCTAATATCATGTGGATTTATCTACATAAATCTAGATATTAAAGATGTATTATATTACTCCAAAAGTCTTAAATCATTCTCAATGATCAATATGTCATTCACATATCGGACTAAATAAAATTTCCGTAACTCCCACTAAACTTCATGTATAAAAACAACTTCTCGTCTTATCGAGAAAAATTTTATAACATGATCAAAAATATTGATTCTAACTCATTGATGTCCTACTTAAGACCCTCTCTTAAGTTTCACATTATCTTAGGATTGCAAGAATCTATTAAAACTCATGACATGTATTGAATACATTCCTTCTATTGAAGAAGTGGGTTTTAGATTCACTTGTTGTATTCATATCCTCATAATGAAACACAATCCCTAAGAAGATCCAAATAGACTTAAGCATTTCAATTAGTGCAAAACTCTTTGCAACCAATCTTGCTTTGAAATCTCTCTTTATTAGTGCAAAACCCTTTGTCACTAATCAAGCCCTTTTGTTTCGGATTTTCATGGCTCCAAGCCTTGTATTGAGTTGTGACTTAAACACTCTTATGTAAGTCATACGTTCATTACTTTTCTAGAAGTAATCAACTTGAATCAAACAATTTCTTTTGTAAGTTATAAGCTCTTTTCTTTCTTAAAAGTAGCTTGAATTCATCATCTTTAACAAGTGACGAATTTAACCTCCTAGGTTTTAAAGAAACAACGTCTTACACAACACGTCTCATGTAGCCAAGAAAGACCTGTTTCTTGCGACATAACATTCACAACACGTCTTATGTAGCCAAGAAAGACCTGTTTCTTGCGACATAACATTCTTTGTGGCTCTTGAATAATTTTCTCCCACTCTGTCTTCTAGAAATAAACTTGTATTTTTAGAAAGACAGCTTCACGAGCCACAAACCCGGTGTACTCGTGATTATCATAGGAAAAATGAGCATTTGTTTCTTGTGAAAACTTACAAACATGGTACCCTTACCATTTCATATCTCATATGATTCTATTTAGTGGAAAAAAATTTAGACAAAAATGATAAAATCCCCAAAAGTATCAAGTAATTCAAAGTAACTTGATTGAAGTCCAAACCATATCGAATAGCGTTTGATTTCTTATCCAACCACACATTACTCCATAATGTGTGCTAAGAGAGATTAATTTGTGATACTATATCACATTTCCTTTGGCTTATATCAAAGTCTTCACTTTGATAATCCCATCACGACTAAATCGTGATTCCTTGAACTCTTTGAACGTCTTCAAAAGAATTTCTCTATTTACCTTATCAACTTGGTAAAAGAAAATGATCAACCTATTTTGGATCAATGATTTACAACCTCGATCTCCTTTTCAATCAAAAGGTACGAGACATCTTGCTTTGAATACAAGATACGCATATACCATTAACAATCTAATGGTTTCAAGAGTACTCGATAACTCTTTGCGTTCATCATTCCAGAATTTAAGATTTAATCTTGGGTTACCAATTTGAGTCTTGTATCATCTTCATGATATATCATTCTAGTTTGGTTTAGAATATAATCACCTTGATAATGGGCTAGCCATACATCAAATCATGGTGTATAGGGTCACAATAGTGAAACCTCTTTTGTATCTTAACAAGTTTATATTCTTATTTAGAGTTTTTGTACTTAATAGTCACAATTAAGTACAACTCCAAACCCAAAACTAGATTTAGTACACAATGACTCTATCTCTCGACTTCATTATTGCTAGTCGTCATATTCTAATCATCCTATGTATCAAACATAATGATGAAAACCACCACTGGTTTCTAATATTGATGAAGTAGTACTAGCAAAATTTATGTTTAATCAAATAAACATTTAAAGAAGAAGATCCCATTAGATGTCCCACAACTAACTTGTTGATTCTTCAATAATTTGGGTAGTTTCCTTTCTCGTGTCCAACATTTAAGACAATGGAAACTTTATCGGTTGGGATTGATAGGTTTAGTATCGTTATTCTCAACAACTTTACCTTTAACATTACCTTGTATCAATTCCATTATAATCCTTACTTCTTGAACCTCGTCCTCATCTTAACGGTTTAAGAGAATGCTCCCACTCATTTCAATGAGTCTTTGCTTTGAGAAGCAAAATTGAATTCATGAAGAACACTCTTCATTTGTTCGTTTTAGTCTTAAAAACTCTCATTGAGGTGGTTGCGTTATTTTGGTCAATTACGAATTCTGACAAAACTAATTACCAAAAACAATCATTTCAAGGTACTTAATTCTTTTAAGTACATGAAAAACAATCCATTCTAAGTAGATGTGTTAGTCTTAGAATCAAAAACCTGTTTGATAATAGATAACTTTAATCTATACTCTTTAGAAGAGATCCGTAGCAATGGTTCATTTGAGGTTTTAGAAGCAAATTCATATTTGTCTCTAGTTACGATGTTTTAAAGGAGATTTTGTAAAATCGAAATGATATCGTATATGAATTGTGGTAAAGAAATAGAACAATATGATAACGGAATAGTGGAAAACTTAACATTTATCGTTTTAATAATACTTGTAGATAACAAGTTTTATGCATTTTTCTAGTGACCTCTACCCAACTAGATAAAAATGATTCCGAGATCCAAATTCATATCAACTTGGGCACGGGGTAGCCGATGAAACCCTTATCAATATAACTCGGTGGATTAACCTTTTAATCGATTCTACTTTTAGAACTCTCGGTCGATAAAATTACATTAACATTTATCTTTAGCCCAAAACACATGACAAGGGCACGGGGTAGCCGATGAAACCTTCGTTGACATGAACTCGGTGGATTGACATTTATCACCCACTTCCCCTACGTAACAAGGTTTGTACCTCAGTATGGCCGAGTGCACTCCCTCACGAAATAGGTTTTCATGGTTTCTACTATTTGGTAAGGCTATATCTCAATTTATTGTTTTAGCGAGAGGTCATGTCAATTTATTATCTATCACGTTTTAAGTGAACTAAAGCGGTGAACTACGATAATTCTAATTGACACGGTCGATGAACTCGATAAAATGACAATGCATGTTTTAGTTATGGCGATTTAGCGATGCATGCGACATAAATAAAATGCAAAACATAAAAAATCCTAGTATGGCCTTCCTAGAAATAGAAAACTGTTTAACTATTACATATTCGGAAACCAACTCCATTGGTCCCTTGAACTTCGGTTGTGGCACGCATCTCGAGGTAACACCGTCTTTATGTATCGCCATCTTTAGGAAATCCGTCTTTAGGAACTCCGAAATGAATTAAAATTACATAATAAATTACATAATTCCTATTATACATTTGTAACTAATAAAATAAATCTATTAAATTACAAGACGGTGATACGAGATCACATTAAAAATTACAACCGAATCGATATTCCCATACATTTCGGGTAATACCAATTAAAACTAAGGCCATACTAAGCAAAATTACATAATTCAAAAATTATATAAATAAAAGACATTCAACAATTGAAATATGCAGCATTATAATATGTATGAACATGCCCAATTTTATGCTAAATCGCCTTTAAATTTGCCAATATCGTATATTACTCGGTTTTTACGGATTTGCGTGATTCAACATTTTACAATCACCAAAAATACATAAATTCATATTTATGCATAAGTTAATTACCCTAACCGTTTAGGACTCAAAATTTAGTCTTCACTAATAATTTGACCATAATTAACTCATATTTGTTCATAATGGACTTAAAATTATAATAAAATGCTATAAACTTCAAATAAATCATAAAATTTCAAATAAATTCAAAATTTGAAATTTAAACTCATGAACATTCTGGAAAAATCCCATGACACTCATAATGTTCAAAAACTTAGGTTAAAAATTTCGAAAAATATCCGGAAAAACAATGTTGCGGTTTTATCGATTTTAACTAAAACAAACATAAAAAAAATGAGAAAAATTATATTCACCAACTTTTCAATTTTAGATCTGAAAAAGATAATAAAAAGCAACATGTGACGTTTTTCCTTAGTCATGAAGTATGTTTTAGCAATTTTCACTAATTAAGTCACTATTTATGCTATTTTTCATCAAAAATCCATAAATCATGCATAAAGACTTCAATATAGCCAATTATTTTACACACATCTTGTAAAATTGCATGTGACAACATACTAAAATTATATGACCAGAATCGAAATTTATCTCATATTAACCTATTTTTCACTTAAATCCGAATTTAATAATAAAAAATTCATTTTTCGAGCATAACAACTCATAAAATTATGAAAATTTCCAGATCATCTAATAATAATATATGTGAAAACATATCCAAAAACCACTGGAAAATTCAAAGTTTAGCTAATTTTCGTCCAAAAATGGCATTTTTATCATAAAAATCACATTTTAATGCCAATTTAATATTAAATGAACAATAAAATCCGTAAATTAACCAAAATATCCTAAAAACATTTTAGGACCAGAAACTTATCATGCATTAATAATTTTCGTGATATATCATAATATCACAAATTCATAAGTTTTATATGTTAATCGTATAACTCGGAAAAACTATAACCGATTTGCATGCAAACAACCATTGCTCTGATACCAATTGAAGGAAAGGTAGATCTTTATACCTAACTACATACTCATATATGTATAAAATTAATTTGTCATAAAATTAACTAATGATCTTATGCATGCAAACAAAAACAAAGAGAGAAAGAAACATTATTCTTACATTGCAATATCGGTATATATGGGCACAAAAGAGTTCTCCTTCTCTTTTGTTCTTGAGCTATCCCTTAAATGGAAGAACAAACAACCCAAGACCCAAGTATAGGATCTCTCCCAAGGCTTTATACCCAAAGCTTTCTCTTAATTAAACCAATATTATGAAGACTAGATAATACTAATTTTGCAAGAAAATTGAACCAAAATAATGGTCTCCTCATGCACATAAGCACACGTTTTGAGAGGAGAAATTGGAAGAGGTTTTTCACACTTTAACTTCTTAAAGTTTTCAGCATTTTTATTGAATGAAAAGCTAGTGTATATAAAAGCAATTATGGGCAAAAAGAAGAATCAAAGCAACCCTTGAACTTCCTCTAGTAAAACGTGTAAAAGAGGAATTTGGAGGGTTTTATGCTCTTCAACTTTTTGGTTACTTTTAATAATATGGTTCCATATTATTTTTGTCAATTTGTCAATATGTTACATATCATATGTCACATAAAATTGTTATGTATTTTTAACACATTTAAAAATCAACGTATTAATAAAAATACGTCATACACAAAATTGACTCAGTAATTCATAATTACTTGTACCAAAATATTTTACCAATTATAAATCACAACAACTTGTATTTATAATTATTCATTCAATTTCAATTGTTTCCTTAAACAATAATTTCATCCGAGTAATGATACAATTCGATTACTCGAGATCAGTATCTCATCTAAATGAGACACGTAAATTTTACTTCCAAAATCGTCCGTCAATTTTCAAGTAATTTAATTAACTCGTAACATTATACGATTAATTAAATAATCAATTAAGAGTGTTGCCCTATAGGTATGACCTAGGGGATCAACGGATCACCACCGTCGACGACAAGTAATGTCAAACTCTAGTCACCAATCATTACCGATATGTGTGGACCAGTTGACAGTAAAAATACTTCCCAAATGTATTCTTTAAAATGAGATTTAATAATGATATTTAAATCATATGATCGCACTGTTGTTGAGGACACATTTCCCAACACAAACCCGAATGCCCTACGACTCGCCACATAGGAGATCGAAGGGTCTTCCCTGTTTATAAATCGATCAATGAAATCAAGCATACAGACTCCTTTTGAGGTTACAAGACGGTCAACCTCAGCCTTAGTCAGTCCAAGCAAATCTCTAAACTTTTTTTTATACCCTTGAGAGCTAGAAGGTATAGCGGGCATATTTTTTGGGTCCCATCCACCAATTGCATCAATCTCCTCAGGAAAAGGACAAATATCACCTCCAGGGAAGGCAAAAACATGAAAATTAGGGTCCCAATATTCGAGACAAGCATCCAAGAATGGTTTAGCAACCTTCACCAGTTTCAAGCTCAAGATTGATCCCAAATTGAAAGCACCCATATCATGCTTCTCGACATTTGTAAATTCGTTTGTCCATTCTTTGAGACGGTTTTCCAAGGCATCCATGATTTGTAAATTTTTTTTTTCTACTCCCTCTGTACCAGATCAAAGGTAACACTTACTATAAACGGACGTACCACACCAAAGGTAACATTCCTTATTTGGCTCACAACATTACCAAGTTATCCTTATAACCATTTGATATTTACACAAAATGTCATTACATACCCCACCTACTAACCCACAATTAAACCCACAATTACATACCCCACCTATTTTTTCCCTCTTTATCCTTACTTTTTCCACATTTTCTTAAATACTCCACTTTTTCCTACGTTACCTTTGGTGTGGTACGGAGGGAGTATATAATAGGAGAATTTTGTATTATAGACGGAAGAATTGTGTGAATAAAAGCTCTCTCGACGTCTATATTTATACTAAAAGCTGTTTCCTAAAATCCGTCAGAACTGGCAAACTGAGGAAATGGCGCAGCACTTGTTGCGCCTCTTCGAAGGGTCGCAGCTCGTGCTGCGCCTCTTCCTCAGAGGGTTTCTGGGATTTTTTTCGCGTTGGATCTTTCCTAATTCCTCTTGATATAATTTCCTATTCGTATAGGTTATTGTTTTGGTAATTCCGTCAAATTACCATATATTTTGTTTCCTAATTTTTCGGGCACGCTTTTCGAGGCGAAATAGACATTTTCGTCAAATAAGCACACTTATCCATTTCATTTTATTTTCTTTTTTTTGGGGAATAATTTCACTCTCGTTTCACATTTCATTTCAAGCTTATACATTTCATTTTATTTTCTTTTTTTGGGGAAATTATTTCACTCCCATTTCACATTTCATTTCAAACTTATACATTTCATTTTATTTTCTTTTTTGGGGGAATCATTTCACTCCCGTTTCATATTTCATTTCAAACTTATACGGTTCTTTTTTCGTTTTTTTAGGAGGTAGCCCTCCCTACCGTCCGGTCATTTTCGGCAATTTTTGCGCTCATTTCTGGGCAATTTTTCGCATTTTTTTTAGGTCTTTTCTTTGTTTTGCGCTAGTTTAGGCCATATGTACAATATGTGTTTTATGTGTGATTTCCATGTAAATTTCGGCAGCATGATGGCGTAAACCGTCATCTACCAAACCTGTTCAAAGCTAACCTGCAGGAACAAACAAGACAACCCAACAGCAAAGGCACTCAGGCCGTCATATATACAATCAAAATGTTGAATGTACATCAAACTGGGGCTCTTGCCCAAAACAAGTCCTAAGTCCAAAATGAAGTCCTAAAGTGTACAAAATGTGTGCGGTACAGACAACAGAAGCGACAAAAACAGAGACAACTACTCCTGGTCGCCCTACTCGGTGACCCTCGTCTCAAGAGCAACGACCTTGGCGTCTCGGACCTCCAACTCCCTCAACAGGTGAGCCGTCTCCTCTTGGGACTGCGCTAGCTCATGCTCCAGGTCGCGCTCTCTCTGCAAGTGATGAAGAAATGCCTCATTTCAATCATTTCAAATGCAAATTAGAAAATTCAAAATGAAGTAAATGAAAGGTTCATACCTGTCGTCCTCGACTACCAGCAAGTGCCTCGATGGAGTAGCCCGTAGAAGGTTGGCTACCCTCCACAAAGCCACGTACCGAGATGGCGCCACCTGCGTTTCAATAAACAAAGTTCCCAATAAACGGATAAAATGGAAAAATGTATTCTTATACAACAGCAAAAGCTAACTGAGTCGAGAGCTTACCCTCTGAACAAGTGCTGCCACTCATCCAGGCTAGCATCTGTCACCGCCTCGCCAAAGTCGCGAAGCTCGGAGATCGTCGTCATCCCCGCCGCGTCAGTGTACTCGAGGGTCTCGGAGTACGCTGGGGGCTCGACGCCCGCCTCCTCAACCTCCAGCAAAATTCAAATGAATTCTTTACTTGATGATCATTCATCATTTTATCAAGTCAGCTCAAAAGGGAAAAATGAAGCACTTTACCACGACCGGCCAGTACGGCAGCCACTGGCGAATGAACGCAGAGTACTCCTCGCCAGGAAGAAGAAGAGTGTTGCCACCGACGTCTGCTAAGTCAGCCTCCCTCTCAGCGTCGGAAGGCTCCCTAAACATCGTCCGAGGAGGATCGATGGGAACCGTGAAAGCATCACGAGAGCACTGACGAGTCAAGCGCTCTCCCAGATACCACACTGGACCCATTGACGTCCTCAACACCAACCGACCCGAGCTCCTAGGTCGAAGGACCTCAGCCACGAAAGGAGGGGCATCAAGGTAGTCCACCCAAGGCCTGGGCACCCACTAAGACAAGCAAACAAGAAGTCATTCCTATGATCGTTTCTAAAGATTAATGAATAGGCAAATGAAGGAAAGTGATTAAGAAATACCCACGTCACTCAGCTTCAGGGCATTCACGCCCCGTCGACAGACATCGTAAGAAGAGCACTGGCTCTTCCTACGATACATCACCCAATCCCTCACAATGGGATAAGCTCGCGGCCCAGGCTCCGTCCTCTTGGGCGCAAAGCCCGGAAAATAGGAGTACACCCACGCCTGCAAAACAAGATAATCAACGACGATCTTTCATGATTCGATAAGAAGAAGAAATGACAGTTCACGGTACGAAATGAAGGTTCATACCTCCAATAGCAGTCCAGGGCAAACAGTAGCTGGAAAAGTCCCCTTCTTCAGCGGCTCGGGACGAACCATGGCCCTCATGTAGCAAGTGAGGACCGCAAAGCCAGGAATGACCCAGTCCCAACGACCTAGTTCACTCAAGTCGGAAAGGAAGGGAAGAAGCTTCATCGACAGCCTCTCCCCCTTGTCTCCAAGGTAGAGCGAACACAAGAACCACCAGAGCCACAGACGAGCTCTCTGCTCCGCAGTACAAGGAGGAGGAGCCTCCTCCCTCCCATCTACCGTCACTACCGTCGGGATCTTACCAGCAAAGTAATCCCTGACATAAGAGCTCGGCACTAATCTAGAAATCGTAGCAGCGCTCGCCGCTAGGTTCCAGCCAATCAGCCTCCTGGCCTCGGCCGAGTCCACCCTCATGGCTGTCGACGGCCACACCACAACATCCTCTCCAAATGACATACCAGAAATCATGTCGTAGTCCTCCAAAGTGACCCCGACCTCGCCAAAAGGCATGTGAAAGGTCAAGGTCGTATCCCAAAACTGATCTAGAAAAGCTCGAATCAGGCAAAGGTTAGCTCGAAGCTTCCTTCCCTTGATCTCCCTCCACACTCGCACCAAGTCTCCGAAAGCTCCAAGCTCGATGATGGCCTGGTCCTCCTCCGACAGTGTCCCGTAAGCCTCCATCATCGTCATGTAGCCAGAAAAGGACCTCATGTGCCCAGCCTCCTATATCGATTCGACGCAAAGCTATCTTTAGTTTGAGTTGAAAGAGAAAGGAAATGACAAATAAATGAGCAAAGGAAGATGATAAGAGAACGACGAATTTGAGATTTACCATGCTCTTCACCGTCCTATAAGATAGGTGACACTCCGCTGCCCAGATGAGATGTCGGCTATCCCATCTCTCAGCCCACTCGGGTGCCCCTCTCAGCTGACGACCACCTCGTCCGACGTTGGCCCGCCTCGGGGCCTCCTTCTCAGCATCCTCCTCCTCGACAGCCTCCCCCTCGGCAGCCACCGTAGCGAAAGCCTCCTCTAACACCTCCTCAAAGGTAAGGGAAGAGTCGAAGCCAGCATCCACATCCATGGGATCCCTCCCTGACGTAAAAGCCTCGTCACCTGCAAAATTAGAGTGAATTAGGCCGCGTCAAGTGACGGCGAGCCTCAGTTAAGGTATTTTCAAGCTTTCAAGCTCCAAAAATAGCTCTTTTCTCGCCATCTTTGGCCATTTCTCTCGAGACCCGACCGCTCATGTGGTGAAAATGGGTCAAGTCAAGTCTAAGTTCGAGCCTAATCATGGGTTTAAGTCGAAATTTCGGCAGCATTTCGTTATAACGGCGATTATGCTCTAAGGAAAGTGTCCTAAAAAGCCGTCACAAATCAAAAATCCGAGATGGTAGGAAGTTTACCCATCACACAAGGATTCCAAATATCAAGTTTTGTCACAAATGGGCAATCCTAAGGCCATTTTTGAAGCGGTTTACGACACAGTTCTGAAACCGTCACAATTCTACTCAAATGCTCAATACTCAATGAAAATTCGAAAGGAACACATGGTTACGTTCCTTACGCTGCCAATTATCCATTTCTAAAGTCAATTTCGCAAGGAAAATTCAATTGGGGGAAAGCCCCAAATTTTCGAGTTATTTGGGTTGAAAACCCAATTTTCTCGACTCAAATCAAGCAAAATAATATGGATGTTAATGCAAGAATAAGATACATACCTCGATTAGTCATAATTAATGCAAGCTTTTGATCAAATTTTGGCGGAATGTCGACAGAATTTGAGAGAGTTTTGGAAGATTTTATGTTTTTTTGAATAATGAATAAAACGGGTTCTGTCGAGTTTTTACTCAGACATGGACGAACCCAGGAAAAGATGCAGCAGGTGTTGCGCCTCTTCCAAGAGTCGCAGCTCTTGCTGCGCCTCTTCCTCAGCTTCCCTCCAATTCAATTTTCAAAAGTTTATTACAAGTTCGTTATTTGTGGGCCCATCTTTGGTGCGCCACTTCTTCAACACCATACATCGTATATTTGGTCCGTTTGATATTTATTTCTCGTCCGGACCCGTATTTCCGAGTAGACTGTGAATTGTCACAGTACTTTATCAAGACTTCGCTTGCAACAATGAGCGGATTTTCTCTGACAGTGTTTCGACACGCCTCAATTATTTCCCCAGCGAGAGTTCATGACAGCCGATTATTCTTCTCCAGATATGGAGTTCGCTTGAGACCAACCCAAGCAGATTCAACCTCAAGTTTTTCCGGAGTTCGCTTGAGACCGACGCAAGCAGATTACCCCCAGCAGTTTCTACCGACGTCATGCTACTCTTCAATATTACGTTTTATTTCCCCTCAAAGAAAGAAGTCTCAGGTATGATCTCTTTTTATGGCTGGTGAGCTTCCTTACGTAGTCTAATGGACTTTAAACGACCCTCCCTGATAGTCGACAGACTCTAAAATGTTCCCGACGACAGGTCTTTGGTTCATGAGCCGCCTCGCGTCGCCATAGTCGTCAGGTTGTAATCTTCGATTGACCTGATGGCTATATTTTGACTTTCGCCTTGTCCATGCCTCAGTCAAAGTGGGGACTCTGTAGATACCTTATTTCTGCACCTCCCGCAAACCACTCGGTGATGATTGGGCCGCATGTTTGGTACGCGGAACGATTTATGACAATTCATAAGTTTATCGTCAAGTGATAGGTCAAATACTTCTGTCTACCCCTTGGTCGTCATCTACGTGCCGTTACGGTCGTTTTGACAGTAATTAGAGTTCATTTGGAGTCCAGGTCAAAAACCGTCTTCATTTTCTAATAAACCGTCTAAAATGCCGAGTCAGAATGTTCTGGAATATTCCGGATATTTCTATTCCATATTTCAATCTTTTAATCTTTTGGAAAAATATATCCCGAAATTATATTTTAAACAATAAGGAAGTTGAGATCTACCGCAATTCCATAACAGAAACGCGAAAAATCTTTCTTCCGCAGGAGGAAACTCCTGGGGAAAGGATGCAGCACCTGCTTCGCCTCTTCCAAGAGCCGCAGTGGCTGCTGCACCTCTTCCCCAGCTCCTTTCTGTGTATTTTAAGATCTTTTCGAGATTTGTTTCCAAAGTTTTACCGAAACCCTAATTCCTCAGTGTGATTTGTATAAATAGGGACCTTCGTTCCTCATATTTCTCACGCGAGTGTCCGCCCTTCTCTTCTCCCTTTGCATTCTAAGACCGTGCTCTTTGCTTATTGGCGTCTACGTGCTTGAACTTTCGACCACGTAAGCTCGGATCCTTCTGAGTACCAGCCTCGTTTTGCATGACCGACCAATTTGACCAACTCCACTCAATCAATTTAATCAATTTAGTTTAATTCCTCTTAAGAGGGCACTTTCATCGTACATTCGAGTCGAGCAATCACTAATCGTTAACTTAGTCAATCTCGTTTCGTCAAACATGTAAGTCTGAGGGTGTAAATCCCATGTTTTATTATTATACCTTTTTATTGTATAAATTATTGTAAGATTTACGTCGAAAGCATATTTAAAACCGATTTATAAAACCTTTTATCAAGCTCTTTTCCCGGATCAACAGAAATCAGACGTCGAGAAGAAACGCAGCAACTGCTGCGCCTCTTCGAAGAGTCACAGCATCTGCTGCGCCTCTTCCTGAGGTTGCCGCTGTTTCTGCTTTTCTTCTTCTTCCTTTGTTCTTCATTGATTCATCTTTTTTATTCCGTTTTCTTATTTTTCTTCATTATTCATTCGCATAATAGTTCTAACATATAATTAGTAACTTATCACTTTTAATTTCCGACTTAAATCTCAAATAACCAATATTTGCGGGTTTTCGTCATTAAAATCAAATCCGGGTTTTAGAGATTCGAGTCGTCCATATCAAGTCTCTGAAATTCATCTTTTGTATATTTTCATCTGTTCATTATCATATAATCTAATTTAATTTGTGTAAATAAACCTAATTAATTTGTATTAGCAAATCTAATTAATTCATGTTAGCCAAAATTTGTAATTAGTATTTAATTCATTCTAATTAATTTGAGTCCGTTCTTTATTGCTTTTATGACCTTCTCACATGTAAATAATCTATTAAATTACTTTCATCCGAGTCAAATATCAATAATCGATCATTAAATTACCAAAGAACATTAACGACATGCAGTTCCGGCTTCACGGCCATAACTCACCTCAGGAACAGACGCAGTGACCACTACGCCTCTTCCAAGGGACGCAGCTCTGCTGCGCCTGTTCCGGGTTGAGTTCTGTCTCTGAACTTCCGTTTTTGCGTTGACCTAGTTCATTAGCTTACGTATTAATCGACTATTATCCTTAATATCACCACTAATCTGTCCGTTTTCTAACTCCTAGTTTATTTTCCTTTTTCTTTTCTCAAATTATCCGTTTTAAGTGTATTTTCGACGTAAATCATTCAAACCAATGTAATTATTGTAATTTTAATTATTGTATCTTTATTATTGTTTGTTTGCTTCCACATGTAATCAACGTTAAATCCCTACTTCCACCCAATGTATGTTAAACTACGTGTTCACCGACTTAGTTAATTCTCACATGCTAAGATTAATTTATTGGATGTTGTATTGCATGCATATAATCGACAACATATCAAATATGAATAATTTCCCTAATCATTAGTAGAGGCCTCTATCGAGGCGGGTGAGATTAGGTGTTCGATTAACGAGCTTCCTAATACGTACCCTCACCCCTTACTCCAGTTCTCTGTGAACATCCGTGTTCATTGGCATCCACGAGAGTCATTCTAGACATAGAATGCTAAGGGTAGCGAGTTCTTAGTGTCTATGTCACTACTTTGTGTCTTGACATGACGCGAAGTATTCGAACGGTTTCCAATTTTCCACAATAAATTGGTGGCGACTCCACAAATGCAAGCGCTTGTTTTCCCAAGCACCCCCGTGGCCCCCCCGTGTCCACAGACTTATGCTAATTTGTACTTATAGTTTACATAATTATTATAAAATTGATATTTATTATAGGTCATATTATTTAACAAAAAATGTATGTACGTACAATATATTTATGCCAAAGGTACATTTTATTTTCATTAGAGGTACATAAGATATTCTTATATGACATGTCATGTATATTTCAATTCCTTATCAAATACATATTGTTTATTCGTTAGGTTCATCTTAGATATATATAGGGGGTACATTCATCATATGATATAGCACATATTATAATAAGTGTATATTTTGTAATAATTATAGGTACATATCATATTTATTACAATTATTTATCAACTTTATTTCACTTACTCATCAGGGACACATTATTTATATTGAATGATACATTAAATATAAAGTATAGATATAAAGAATAAATATCATAAGTACATAAAATATGTTCAATTTTTATCAAGTATACTTAACTCACTCAGCATGTACATTGATTTTATACTGAAGGTACATTTAATATAAGCTAGAAGCACATTTTATATAAGGTAAAAGTACATTTATATTGAATCCGTTCTCACTATAGGCCCCGTTCTCATCGGAACTCTAATAATAATAATAATAATAATAATAATAATAATAATAATAATAATAATAATAATAATAATAATAATAATAATAATAATAATAGTAATAATAGTAGTAATAATAGTAGTAATATTAGTAGTAATAGTAGTAGTAATAGTAGTAGTAATAATAATAATAATAATAATAATAATAATAATAATAATAATAATAATAATAATAATAATAATAATAATAATAATAATAATAATAATAATAATAATAATAATAATAATAATAATAATAATAATAATAATAATAATAATAATAATAATAATAATAATAATAATAATAATAATAATAATAATAATAATAATAATAATAATAATAATAATAATAATAGATTTTTGAGAGATGAATCTTCTCTCTCTCTATAACTGATTTTCTCTGTTTTGCGTCTGCCATTAACACACAAGTTTGAGCTCCATGGCGCGTGGGAGAGGGCGCCCACCAAAAGCACGGACACCATTACACTCCTCAAGCTCTGCTGATCATCTTGATAGTACTTTGGTGTGCAATTCTGACTCTTTTTCCAAATCCCATGAAACCCCAATTCACAATCCTGTCTGTGTTAACGATTTAATTGTTAGTGCGTTCAATTCATCTACTGGAAGAGGTAAATCTTCTCGTTCTCCACCTATTCGCTTGGTTCATACCCCGTTTGTTCATGTAATTCCATCTATTTCTACTATCGCCATGAATGTTCCTGCATCTGTGAGTTCTGCGATTGTGTCTGTGACTGCTACTGCTGTTGCGGAACAGCTTGATAGTGGAGTTTCCATTGATGTGCCTGAAAGCACTGATGGTTCATCCATTTCTGCTACTGTTAGTGTTGTTTCTCCGTCAGTTGAACCAGAGGTTCCTGCTATTGCTACTACTGTTGCTTCAACAGTTGCAATGGAGGTTCCTGCAACTGTTATAACTGATACGAGTTCTGGGTCTTCTACTGTTTCTCCTGGTACTAGGGTGGAGCCTTCAAAAAATTGGGCGGAGGTTGTGAAACCCAATAACCCTATAGGAATGGGTCTGTTCATGTGTGCAGAAAGCCAATCTCAGGGGGACATTTATGTTGTTATTGAGGATCTCCAGGAAGAACTTCAGATTTGGCAAAATACCCTTATGGGACATGTGATTGGTATGAAACCTTCCTTGAAGCAGATGACTGATTATGCTACTAAGCATTGGAGTGGGTTTGCTAAGCCAATTGTTCAGTATTTCAAAAAGGGATGATTCAGCTTTAGGTTTTTATCTGCTGAAGAGATGAAGAATGTCCTCAAAGCTGGTCCTTGGAAGCTCAACACATATTCTCTTATTCTTAAGCAGTTGACACCTTCTTTCTCTACTATCATGGAGAAAGTTTCTACCATACCCATCTGGGTTCTTTTCCCTGATCTGGATCCCTATCTCTGGTCTAGTACAGTTCTTAGCAAAATGGCTAGCAGGATTGGCAGGCCAATGTTTGCTGATGTACCAACTACATGTAAAGAGAAGCTATCCTTTGCTAGGGTAATGGTGGAAGCAGACATATCCTCAGCTTAGCCTGATTCTGTAAGTCTCAACACTCCCTTTGGGCCTTCTGAGCAACGCATTGTGTATGAATGGCTCCCACACTACTGCATTGAGTGTGGGAAGATGGGTTATCTTGAACGTTCTTGCAAGAGGAACCAGGTTAAGCCAAAGCCATCTGGTCCTCCCAAAGTAAAAAAAAGTCTTTCAATCTGTGGAAAAACCTTGCTTGCTAGGTGGTACCTCAGTAGCTGTTGGGGCACAAGGTGCACTGCTGGGTAAGGCTCAGAGTTCCCTTGTGGCTCCTACTGCTACTGAAAAGCATCAAGAATGCAGCAAGACAAGGTGGGGGAAGCTCAAATAGCCTTGAAGAGAGTTCCCTCATCTGAGTCTCTGGATAACACTCAGGTCACTTTAACAAATAGTTTTGCCCCCTTGTTGGAGGCTCCTGGCCACACTCAAGATAATCCTGATCACTTGGAGCCTACATCTCAGAAAATTGTTACTGAGACTAGTTGTAATTCCTTGCTGCTAGGTGGTACCTCAGTAGATTGTGTGGGGGAGGATCCTCTCTTGACCATTGGACAACAGACTCCACTGGCAGAGACTGTTTCTCCTCCTCACTCTACTGTAATACATCTAGAATGAAGCAAGGAGGATAGGATGGTGGTGACTCAAATAGCCATGAAGAGAGCATCCCCATCTAAGGATATCCATGGGAATCAGCTTTGCAGTTTAGAGGAAGGGCTTCCCCCTGATAGAGGTAAATGAAGGTCTCTACTTGGAACATTATATGGGGCAATGACCCTCTCAAGCAGCAGGAAGTGCTTTACTTCTTGCATACTACTAGGGTAGATATTCTAGGGGCCCTTGAAACTAGAATAAAGGAGAAAAACTCTAAAGCTATTCTTACTAGTCAATTCCATGCTTATAAGGTGCTTACTAATTATAAGTATCATGTTAATGGCCGAATTTGGTTACTTTGGAGACCTGCTACTGTCTCTATCAACCCTCTTATCATTCATGCTCAGTTTATTCATTGTGTTGTTACTCACCATGCAACTTGTCAGCAATATCATTGTACCGTGGTTTATGCTTGTAATGATACTAAGGAGAGGACTGAGTTATGGGCTGCTCTTTCTGCTATTAGTCTCACTGTGAATAGCTGGATTGTTTTGGGGGACTTTAGTGTTGTTAGGAGTGTCGCTGAACGGATCAGTAATACTCCTCCTCATCTAGAGGATATTCTGGACTTCAATACTTGTTTGCTTCAGTGTGGTTTGGATTATATTCATGGTACTGGATGTGAATTTACTTGGACTAATAAGCAGGAAGTGGGCACTATAATGTGGTCAAAATTAGATAGAGCACTTATCAATCCTGGATGGTCTAGTTAGTTCCTTGCTACTTCTGTGAACTTTCTGCCTGCTGGGATGTCTGATCATTCCCCTGTCCTTATTACTGTTTTTGAGGATAAACACACTGGCTCTAGATTCAGTTTCCTAAACTGCTGGATTAACCATCCTGATTACCATTCAATAGTCAAAGCTGCCTGGGAGAATCCTGTACAGGGATCCAATACCTATAAATTCTTCTCTAAATTGAAGACGGTCAAGTCTGGTCTCAAAAGTTTACATAAGCAGCACTATACTAGTATTACTCAAAGAGTTTGTTCTGCTAAGGAGAAGTTGCATCAGTGCATGGTAGCTATTCAGGGGAATACTATATCTGCTGCCCTCCTTGATCAGGAAAAATCACTGTTGGATCACTATGTCAAGCTGAAAACTGCTGAGGGAAATATTCTTAAGCAAAAAGCAAAGCTTGAGCATATCTCTCAAAATGACTCTTCTACAAAATATTTCTATGCCAGGATCCATGAGAGAAAGCAACAGCAAATCATTGGGCAAATCAAGGATATGGGTGGCCATGATAGGTTTGGGCTTGACAATGTAGGGCTTGCTTTTACTGAGTATTATGAACATCTGCTGGGAACAGCTTCCACTATTGCTCCTCTGGATGTGCATTTTATTTAGCAAGGATCCTGTCTTCAAGCTCCTGATTATGAAGGGCTTACAAAACTTATTGAGTATACTGAGATCAGGGAAGCTCTTTTTGAGATTGGGTATGATAAGAGCCCAGGGCCTGATGGGTTTTCCTCTGCTTTCTTTAAATCTTCTTGGGATACTATTGGGTTATATTTCTGCAAAGTTGTACAGGCTTTCTTTAAGACTGGGAGAATGTGCAAGCAAGCTAATGCTACCTTGATTACTTTGATTCCAAAAAAAAGGTTTGCTCATCTGTTGCTGATTTTAGACCTATATCTTGCTGTTCCACTATGTACAAGACCATTAGTAAGATCTTAACCAAGAGATTGAAGCCTCTTCTTCCTTCTCTCATTGGCCCTGAGCAGGCTGCTTTTGTTCAGGATAGAAGCATCCATGAAAATATAATGCTCTCTCAATCTTTGGTTAAAGGATATGGTCGAAAATGTTTGACTCCCAGATGTCTTATTAAAGTTGATATTAGGAAAGCTTTTGATTCCTTGCAATGGGGGTTCATTGAGAATATGCTTAAGGCCTTGAACCTTCCCCCTTTGTTTATCACTTGGATAATGGGTTGTATCACCACTCCTTGGTTCTCTCTAAAAATAAATGGTACCACTCATGGGTTCTTTAAAGGGCAAAGTGGTGTTAGGCAAGGGGATCCCCTATCCCCTTACCTGTTTGTGATGAGCATGGAAATCTTGTCTAGGTATCTTAGGCAAATTTGCTCCCTGCCTAATGTATCTTACCATCCTAAATGCTCTAAGATAAAGCTTACTCATCTCATCTTTGCAGTTGACCTTATGGTTTTTACCAGAGGTGATGTACCCTCTGTTACTGCTGTTTTAACCACCCTGGGTTCTTTCTCTACTTGGTCTGGCCTCCATGCCAATAGTGATAAAACTGAGATCTATTTTCGGGGAGTGCCTGCAACTGTTAAGCACCAAATTCTTCAGGCTACTGGTTTTTCTGAAGGAGACTTCCCTTTCAGGTATCTTGGGCTTATTCTTAACACTGGCAGGAATACTAATGACATGTATGGTCTTCTGATTTCCAAACTTCAAAATACTGTTCAACACTGGGCTACCAAATTCCTCTCTTTTGCTGGGAAGGCTCAATTGCTCAATTCTGTGGTTTTTGGCTTGGCTTCTTTCTGGACTGCTAATGTTTTATTGCCTAGTAATATTCTGAAGCACCTCAATAAAATTAGCAAGAACTTCTTTTGGGGGATTTGTGAGGGCCAAAGGAAGTGGGTCCTTAAGAGTTGGGGTAGTATATGTACTCCCTGGAGAGAGGGAGGATTTGATATCAAGGAGCTTCTCTCTTGGAACAAAGAAGCACTTGCTAAATGGCTTTGGATTCTGGAAGTAAAGCAGCAGATGCTTTGGCTTTCTTGGACTACAGCTTACCAATTTGATACAGTTTGGTCTGCTAAGTGTAAAGATAGATATGCTGAACATTTACGGAGCATTCTTACTGTCAAAGAGGAGATTTTAGAAAAAACTGGATCCATAACTCTTGCTAGGGATCTGCTAAAATCTTGGACTCTGAGGGGAAAATTTAGCATGCAGGCTGCTTATGACTGGTTTAGGCAACCTCGGCCTATTCTTCCTTGGACTAAAGCTCTGAAGAGTCCTAGTGTTGTCCCTTGTCATTCTATCATCACCTCCCTGGCTATCCAGTGCAAACTTGCTACTACTGACACTCTCATCTCAAAAGGAATGTACCTTGTTAATAGATGTGTCCTGTGTAAGCGGCATGGTGAATCCCATATGCACCTGTTCTTTTACTGCTCTTATGTACAGGAAGTCTGGCATGGCGTCCTTGATTGGCTAAAATTGTCAAGCAGAACTGATAGTTGTGAGGCTGATTTGGCTTGGAACAATAGTAGAGCTGCCGGTAGACATTGGAAAGCAGCCTGGTACACCAGTTGTATTGCTGCTACTGTCCATCATGTATGGCAGGAGAGGACCTCTCGGGTGTTTCGAGGCATTGAATGTTAGGTTCATATACGTATTATTAGACTCTTCTAATAATGAACTAATTAACTTCTTAATTTGTGTTCTTTAGATCTAGTGCATTGACACGACTATCGTGTACCCTGTCGAAGATAAAACCTAACGGTCTCAACTAAAATGTAGCAGAGGCAGTCGAGTATCGAATCCACAGGGAGGCGGTGCAATTATCAGTTGCCTAATTCTAATCTTAAGGTAACAAATGGGGGTTGTTGAATTGGTTGCTAAACTACGAGGTTTAACGGAAGAGAAATAGAGATAAAAGCAGTAAAAGCAAGAAATAAGTTTAAACTATCAAGAGAGAAGGGACATGTCGGGAATTCGGTTCACTACGGTAGTCTAGTGACTCAAATTTGTAAATGATTCGAGATTTAATTATATGCGAGACGGATGTTGAAAGGTCCTTTCGGTCCACTTTCTATCCTAAATTACCACTAACTTAACTTTCATTCTCATTAGGGTAGTCTACTGTTCATAGCAGGCCTATTTAGTCCAATCTTTCGATCTAGGAGTAATTTTAACCAGATTAAAGGATGACATAGAAGCGTGCACTCAACTAAGTCGAATAAATACAATTAAATTGCTATGGTAACAGGGTCTCACAACTAATTCATCTAATTCATTCACTACATCGTCACATTTCTACCGCAGATCCCCTAATCCCAACATGAAAGGGGTTTAGCTACTCATATCGCTAATAAAACTAACAGCAATTTAATTTCCAGCAATAAACATTATGAAATAAACAATAAATTGCATAAAAGAGAAATTAGGGCAGAAGAAATAATGAGACAAACAAAGAATTAAAACAAACAAAAGGTTAATTATTATTAAAGGAAGAGAAGGAATTACAATCAATGCGAATCCGGCGTAGAGAACAATCGAATCCGAGCAATAATAATCCCAAAGCAAGGTTACAGTAAAGAAGAATGAAGTACGCAGTCAAAGTTTTATGTAAACTGACTAAGATAAAAGCTAGATAGTCCTAATGACCTAGTAAAGCGTACTTAAATAGCAAAGTAAAAGAGTTTTTTCGAAATTAAACATAACACGGGCTAATTAGAAGCCCATAATAGCGAAACCACTCGATCGAGTGGATTAAAACCACTCGATCGAGCAAAACCTCAACCAAATCTACTCGATCGACCAGAAAGTTACTCGATCGAGTAGATGGTCTTTCTGCAAGTTAAGGATCGAGTACAAAGTGCTCGATCGACCACTCTGGGACGTAGAAACCACTCGATCGAGTGGTAAAACAGCTCGATCGAGTACTTTGACTTCATTTCAGCTCAAGTCCTCGCCTAAATGCCTCGTAATGCGTGCCACGACGCTTCCAAATGCAGTATCTCACTCTGGAATAATCCCGTCTCCTCTAAATGCATGCAAAAAGGACGAAAAAGGGTACGATTCCACTACTTTCGCGTTCATTTCTACAAAATGGGCAAAACGAACCAAAGTAGCCAATTCGGGGCAAAACACCATAAAAGCAGTATAAAAATGCATAGAAATACGTGCTGAAATAGGCTAAAAAGACTATACATTAGGCACGTATCAAATCTCCCCAAACCAAACCTTTACTCGCCCTCGAGTAAACTCAAAACTAAACTAATGGAACGGAAACGATAACTCAGAGCTAGCTTAACTTGTCTACTTGAACCAATTTAATGCAACAAAAACTAACAGTTAAAGCTAAGCAGTCAATACGCAAACGAGTTATAAGTCATTGTAAATATAGCCAACCTATTGACCTTGCAAGACCAACAAAATCGGACTCTCTCGTGGTCACTCTTCTCTCATGAAGCAAAGGGTGAATGTTATATGTAAAAGAGAGAAGAAAAGACAGTCACTCACCTAACTGCGACCTACATAGCATGCATGCAACAAAAATGAAAGACAATTCAAGTACTAATGCACACACTCCAACCAATAATGTCCGTCACAGCCGAGGGCTTACAAATAATATGGGAATAGTGAGGTTCAGGTGATAAAAGGCAAAACATGTTATGGAAATGTGGAGGTAAAAGCGTCAAGCTAGTTCCTAACTGGACCATAGTAAACCATCCGAATCTCGACTGACTGAAAAACTAAGTACAAGTGCCCTTCATTTGGCACACAACTCACTAAACTCAAACACAATCTCCTCAAAAATATGGGATAGAACGGAGGAGTCAGACAGTCACAAACTTCCCTTTTTTAAACACCGCCTGAATGAACTAACTGAAACAAATCAACCTTTTTTTTTTTTTTTTCTGTTCACGTCATTCAGCTTCTCTTTCTTTTTTTTTCATTTTTTTTTCTTCTCTTTTTCTTTTTCACTTTCACGTTTTCCCCTTTTTTCTTCTTTTCAATACTCTCTTTTTTTATTTTCCTCCTTCCATAATACTTACACCAACTCCGAAACAAGAAATACGGACTAAACTGCAATGGAAAAACATACCACAAAAGGACATACTAACTAGCTTGACTAGGCAGGCTTAGTTTGGGATGTAGCTAATGGGTCAAAAAGGCAAATTTGGCTAATGTGGAGTTAAATGGGTGAAAAATATAAGGAAAGGGAAATCTGCAAGCACCTCCCTGCATGTGACACCAACCACAAACCCGAATATGTGCATTTGACGAGAAATTGAATGTCATAAATGTGCAAAATAGACGAACATGCTATGCAAGGAGTACTACTCTCAATTCCTAATGAACTGGTCATGAATGTCACCAATTATAAGGCTCTAAAACTCAGAATTTTTAAGTAGTTTGCCAATTTATCAGGTCAAGTCTAAACAATCAGCTATATTTGAACAGAAACTCGTAGACTATGCGTATGACAAAGATAATAACTATCAATAAAGTGCAAGGCTCAAGTAAAATGACAAGTTATAGTGCATTGTCATCATGGAAATCTACCGTTCCGACTCAACCTATATGCAGAAATAAACGTGAAATTGTTTTGATTTTTGAAATTTTTCTGATTTTTTTGATTTTTTGATTTTTAATTGAGAATAAACAACAATGCAAAGCTGAAAAATAAACGTGAATGCAAAGACAAATGCAAATGCAGACTCAAAAGGATGCAATACCCTCCCCAAACCAAAACGGACAACGCCCTCGTTGTACTCCAGCATACACCAGCAGATATATACAGGGGAACGGGAATATAAAACCAACAAAATAAAAAACAATAAAATAAAGGAGACAAAATAAAAGAGTAAGAGATACATACAAAATACGAACTTCCCCAAACCAGCCAGAAAACTGGGGAAGTGAGTAGACCAGTAGCTACTCGTCGTCGTCGTCACTACTGTCACGGATCTCCTCCACCACCCGGTACTCCGGGTCTCTCTCCTCCTCTCTCCTCCTCCGCTCCTCAGCGCGAGCTCTCTCCACTGCCACCTCTGGGTCCTCGTCCTCCTCCTCATCCTCTGACGCCGGGTACCCCTCAGGTGGGTACCGGAAGAAGGAAGGGTGTGGCCAACCCTCCGGGATCGGTCTGTGTCTCCGCAAGTGGTACTCGTACAGAGGGTGTAAGGCAAGAGCCATGTCCCTCTCCATACGAGCCTGACGCGCTGCAACCTCAAGCAACAAACCGTAAACTGCGCCCCCTTGGTCCAGGACCGCGGGCGCCACAAAGGGAGGAGGTGGTACGAAATTAGCCAGTAAGACCGGCTCAGTCTGTGTCTGGTCAGTGGGAGGTGGAGTAGGAGTGGTAGTAGTAGAGGAGTAGGGGTCGGATCGGGAGTAGCCGTGGAAGGCTGGGTACTCCCTGAACGTGTGGACCCCTCTCCAGTCTCAAGTCGCCGCTTCTTGGCGGCGGGTGCATCAGGAGGTGGATGTGGTCGGAATGGAAGGTGGAGGAGAGGTAGTGGTGGTAGACGGTGGCCCTTTGCAACAGCGGGCAAGGGCTCTAGACGGGGGAGACTGTCACAAGGTAAGTCAACAGACAAGGAGCCGTCAATCTTCCAAGTCCGGTGGTCTGGGGTCAGCCAATGCTGAGAGAGCATGGCATCCAGACTCAGTAACCTCTCTCCCGTGAGGTACTGCAAGTCACGTGGCCAGGTGGGGTAAAGGGAACGGGCAAGAATGGTGGCTATGCCACCACAGGCAATGGTTCTCGTCTCCTTCAGCCCCTGGCCATGGAGGTACTGGGCGGTCAAGTAGGCAATGTTGAGGGTGAAGGGACCCTCGCAGTCGACGTTCAGGTAACCGCCCAAGATGGAGAGCTCGTTGTTGGTAATGTTGTTCGGCTCCTTTCGGCCGAAAATAGTGCTCCCCATCAGTCTAAGGAAACAACGGACGGGTGGAAGGTGGACCTGATGGAGCTTTCGCTCCTGAAAGGTGGTCTGGGCCAGACACCGCCAAAGCTGACGGTAGACCTTCCTCGGGGCAGCAGTGAAGCCCGTGGAGGAAAGGTCAAGTAACCTACCAAACTCCTCTAGTGTCATCGGAAAAGTCCGGTTAAACAACCGGAAGGACACTGAAGAACTGTCGGGGTCAACCTCGTGTGCCCCGGGGGAGAAGGTGAAAGAGCTGAGAAACTCGAGGCTCAGCTCTAAAAAGGTGCGGCCTCTCATAGTGATGAGCCCAGGCATCCCCGTGGCCCGCAGTAAGTCACAAACCGACTCGTAAATGCCGAGTCTACCTAGTGCCGATTTATCCAAAAATCGAGAAGGTACATGTACACACTTTAGCAGGTTATAAAATTTCGTACGGTGTAAAGCGTTGACGAATAATACCTGCAGATAATCTGGGTGAGAGTCGAGGGAGGTGTCCCCTCGGACCGTAATGCTGATGAAGTAGAGGCGAGACGAAAGAACGGCAGTAGAAGTGCTAGGAGCGGAAGTAGAGGTAATGTGAGTCGGCGTAGCTCGAGACTGTCTACGACCCGGCCTCGGAACTCAAAGCGAAGCTCGTGAAGCGACGCCGTGAGGAACAGGGTGCTCAAGGCAACAAGGGGCCGGGGCGAGTCCGCCACAAGTGTAAAAGTAGAAGCTGGTGCAGAGGTGGTGGCTGCTGTGGTCACCACTGAAGAGGGACTAGCAGCAGTGCTAGCAGTGGTGGTGACCGTAGAAGAAGTGGCAGCCTGAACTGAGCTAGCAGCTGAGTTAGCTGAAGTAAAAACCGTCCCTGCAGCTGAAACTAGAAACACTGGGGCTGCAGTGGTGACTAACGCGGAGGCAGTGGCAACAGTAGGGGCCACTTCTCACTCAAAGACGGACTAGAGGTGGAGCTGGTAGAAGGGAGAGAACTAGACTCCATCCTTAAACAATGGTAGGGGGCATGATAAGAAAAATAGTGGCTAACAGAGGCTAAAACAGCAGGAAATCAGCATGTTAAACCAGAAAAACTCCCCTACCAGACGAAAATTTCTGACCTACAGCACATAAATCCCACAATTCCTCAAAATTTCGAATGACAGAATGCAAACGGCGATAGGGGATGGGAATAACAGTCAACAACAACAGCATATAAGCAATACTGAGGTGAGTTGAGCCATGGAAGAAAGTAAACCCGTCTGTCAGTCAAGGATTTCGACTAAAACAGCCCTAACCGCAAAAAGTCGCGCACATTCGAATGGAAGCATGTTAGGCATTTTAAACATTCTACAAACAGCAGCATCATCGCAACAAGGAAGCTAGCTTAGACAAATGACAGCAACTAAAACCCGTCTGACAGTCGAAATTTTCGACTGTCCTGATTCCAAATCGCAAAATTCCATGTAGAATTCGAATTAAGCATGCAAAAACAGCGAGGAAGGGGATTTTGATCATCAAGCAAGATAAACAAGGGCATAAACACAAATTAAGTCGAAAAAATTCGACCAACATGGATTTTCGAACCCTAAAACCGGCTTTTCCTCACAAAAATGCAAAAATAATGAAATTAAAATGCAATGAAGCTAGAGGAAACACTTACTTGATGAATATAACCTAAAAAATGCAATTAATCTTCAAATAATCGAGCAAACAAGCGAGTTTTCGATCACAAAACCGCAAACCCTAACCCTCCTTAAAAACTGTGTAAACGAGCACAATCAAGGGGGAAAATAAGGGGCTTTGAAAGATTAAAATGCAAGCAAGAGATTGTAGAGGGCGGATTTGGTGATTTGGGCAAGAAATTGGGGATTTGGGGGAGCTTTTGATCGCAATTAGGGGGTATTAGACGAAATAAGGTGATAAAGTGAAATTGGAACAAAAAGAAAGAGTTTAAGGTAAAAACTCCCTGCGTCCTATTCATTTTCACTCGATCGAGTGGTTTAAAACTACTCGATCGAGGACTTTGATGGTCCAGCTGCTTGGTCGAGTAGAATTTTACTCGATCGACCAGTTCCCCTTTTTGTTTTACTCGATCGACTTAAAAAAGTGCTCGATCGACCAATTTTTCACTCGATCGAGTATAAAAAGTACTCGATCGAGGACTTTTCTCGCGTAAGCTCTTGAATTTCGTCTTTTCTTCCTCGGAATGCGTAAAACTTCCCCAAACCTGCATAAAAACACGTGCAAAAATTTCCCAAAATACCAAATACGCATAAGAACAGTCTATAGTCTGAAATCTACGCTAAAAACTGTCTAAAACTAATTGTCCTAATTAAAAGCAATAAAACAAATTCAACGAAAAATTCAAAAATTATCTATTACAAAGTGTTACACGGGGCATTTCCCCGCTCAATTCCCGCTGCAATTCAGTAGCCCCTTGGAGGGCTCCTGACTGGAGGACGTCATCTCAGCAACATTGACCGTCCTCTTCAACTTCCATGAGCATGAATTATCATTTGAAACGGTAGGAGGGGAGTAGTTCGCATCCACATAAGCACAAACCTTCCTCGTTCTTGCTCCTTTATCACCAGCTGTAGCGTCATCATCTCCAATTTGATCAACTTTAATTACACCATGTCCTTTGACAATTCCTTCATTGCTCTTATCTGTACCTGCAGCAAGGAAAACAGACGAACTTTCCTCCTTTTCGCTCTCTATCTGAGGCGGAGGGTTAATAATAGCACACAATTCTCCAAATTTTCAGCTGGAGTGTCAATAATAGGATCAATAGAAGAGAGAGCATTGCAAGGCTGGGCTTGCATGGGAGCTCTCTGGGACTTAGACTGATGAAAAATCAGCTCCTCGTCCCCTACCTGAAAGGTCAAAGTCTTTCGTCCGACGTCTATAACTGCACTGGCAGTAGACAAAAATGGTCTCCCTAAAATGATAGGGGTGTGTGCATCTTCGAGGATGTCTAAGACAACAAAATCAACGGGAATAAAGAACTTCCCGATCCGAACAGTGCACGTCTTCTACTACACCTAATGGCCGTGATAAACTACGGTCGGCCATCCGGATGATCATGTTGGTGCAACTCACTTTGTCAAACCAAATCTCTTAGCTAGAGACAATGGAAAGACACTCACGCTAGCGCCTAAATCGCATAACGCGTTATCAATCAAATGGATACCGATATGACAAGAGATCGAAAAACTACCCGGATCTGACTACTTAGGAGGTAACTTATTTTGAATAGGGCTGACCCCACCTCAGTCAAAGCTACGGTCTCACTATCACTAATAGTCCTCTTACGCGATAAAATTTCTTTCATAAACTTTAAATAAGAGGGTACCTTTGTCGACAATTCATGAACGGCACAAAGTGACTTCCAAGTTTTTGAAGTTCGACAAATTTGCCGAATTGTTGATTGGCCTTTGTATTCTGCAGCCGCCTCGGGAAGGGAACCGTGATGGGTATCTCGAGTCCCTTGTTTCACGCTTCCAATGTATCTTCCGGTGCAAGTTCTGTATCCTTTGGACGCTTCTTACCTCTCGAACGAGGTCTTTCCGGTGATTCCTCGCTTAATCGAGCACTAGCAGGCTCTCGAATAAGCTTCCCGTCATCAAAACTACTCGATCGACCAAATTCCTCATTTGATCGAGCAGTTTCCTCGTCAATTTCACTCGATCGAGTGATATTTTCACTCGATCGAGCAACTCCATTTTCTGCTTCACTCGATCGAGTAGAATAACTACTCGATCGACCAGTCTGCTCTTCCTGTCCACTCGATCGAGTGGAAAAACCATTCGATCGAGCATTTTCGTCTCGATTCGCTCGATCGACCATGTAATCGATCGATCGAGCACTTGCTTTGCCGTGAGCTTATTTTCTTCGACAAAACACTGTTCACCAACAGTTTTAGCCTTCCTCGGGTCTGATTTCAACACTTCCGGTCCCTCATAAGAAAGACTGCTTCTCAAATTTATCAGATTTACCGTCTCATGTGGATTCTTCTCATTTTGAGTCGGTAAATGACCCTGCTTTCTCGAGGACTGATTCGCGGCTAGTTGGGCAACTTGAATTTCAAGTGCCTTAATGGACGCATCTTTCTGTTGATCACTCAGCTGAAACTGCTTTGTAATGGATTGCAACATAGACTTTATCTCACTTATTTCACTCACCCCACCGGAAGATGATGCACCTTGATTAGAAGGAGTGAAAGAAGGAGGCTTCTGAAAGCCTTGTTGATTCTTGTGTGGAGGGACATACGACTGTTGCTGGTGCAGAGGAGGAGTAGGATTTAGCACATTTTGACTACTCCACCTCAAATTGGGGTGGACGTTCGGCTCATAATAAGTATTTGTCTGCCTGTAATGTTGAAAGGCAGCACAAGACTCAAAGGGACTAGGACAATTTTCTGAGACATGTCCCTCAGCTCCACATCTTTTGCAGACGAAAGGACCGTCTGACACAGCATTGACATGATAAATCCCTCCTTTTGAAGCTCCTCCCAATTCGTACTTATCAAATCTCGCAGTGAGAGCTTCAAGTGCGGCTCTGAGAAGGAGATTCAAAGACTCCTCCTTTGATTCCCTCCGGAATTCCCATACTCGGCTTTATGGGTGGCTAAGTCATCAATGATCTTCCACCCCTTAGTCTCTCCCATATTCTCAAGCAAATCGGCCACTAGTTGCAGATCCAAGATAGCCCTCGATCGTCATACACCCCGTTATAGGCGATTGCATAGACTCCACTTTTCAAAACCATGGTGCGGAATGGTTCGCACCAACTTCTTGAAACGGACCCATGCCTCATGAAAGTTCTCATCAGGGCCATGTTTAAAGCTCGTGATCTGAGCTCTAATGGCATTAGTCTTCGAGGCAGAGAAGTACTTCTTGTAAAATGCTAAAGCTAGCGAATTCCAGTCAGTTATCCCATGAGCAGCCCGGTCCAGATCCCTATACCACTCCCTTGCAGCATCGCGGAGTGAGAAAATAAACATGGTTTCTTTTATCTGATCCGGGGGTCACGCCAGTTGGTGGGGGGTATGGAGCAGCAATAATCGATAAAGGTCTCCATGTGCTTAGCTGCATCTTCAGTTGCAGCTCCCCCAAATTGGTTTCTCTCAACCAAATTGATATAGGACGGCTTAGGCTCGAATTTTCTTGACTCCCCTGGTAATAAAAATCCCTTATAGAGATTCGCAGCTGTCGGCTCAGAGTGACTGGCAATAGTTACTTCTTCGGCCATTTCTAGAAAGTCCGGAGAAGTGACGGTCTCAGCTGATGAATTAGAAATAGGAGATGAAGGTGGATCCTCCTCAAACAGAGCGTTCTCGTAATAACTAGACAGAGTACTCAGCTGTTCCTCTGTCGGCAATATCCTAGATGATCGCCTCAACTCACGCAAAGTCTTCTCAATCTCAGGATTGATAGGTAGTAGTTCACCACCCTGTGACCTGCGCATAAGAAGAAACTACAAATAGAATATAAGAATAGTTTAAGGAACGGATTCCCCTAAACTAAAAGAAAGACTAAAAATAAAACAACTAATAATTTAGACAATTGCCTCTCCGGCAACGGCGCCAAAATTTGACACGGCTATCGTGTACCCTGTCAAAGATGAAATCTAACGGTCTCAACTAAAATGTAGCAGAGGCAGTCGAGTATCGAATCCACAGGGAGGCGGTGCAATTATCAGTTGCCTAATTCTAATCTTAAGGTAACAAATGGGGGTTGTTGAATTGGTTGCTAAACTACGAGGTTTAACGGAAGAGAAATAGAGATAAAAGCAGTAAAAGCAAGAAATAAGTTTAAACTATCAAGAGAGAAGGGACATGTCGGGAATTCGGTTCACTACGGTAGTCTAGTGACTTTTTGTAAATGATTCGGATTTAATTATATGCGGGACGGATGTTGAAAGGTCCTTTCGGTCCACTTTCTATCCTAAATTACCACTAACTTAACTTTCATTCTCATTAGGGTAGTCTACTGTTCATAGCAGGCCTATTTAGTCCAATCTTTCGATCTAGGAGTAATTTTAGCCAGACTAAAGGATGACATAGAAGCGTGCACTCAACTAAGTCGAATAAATACAATTAAATTGCTATGGTGACAGGGTCTCACAACTAATTCATCTAATTCATTCACTACATCGTCACATTTCTACCGCAGATCCCCTAATCCCAACATGAAAGGGGTTAAGCTACTCATATCGCTAATTAAACTAACAACAATTAAATTCCCAGCAATAAACATTATGAAATAAACAATAAATTGCATAAAAGAGAAATTAGGGCAGAAGAAATAATGAGACAAACAAAGAATTAAAACAAACAAAAGGTTAATTATTATTAAAGGAAGAGAAGGAAATATAATCAATGCGAATCCGGTGTAGAGAACAATCGAATCCGAGCAATAATAATCCCAAAGCAAGGTTACAGTAAAGAAGAATGAAGTACGCAGTCAAAGTTTTATGTAAACTGACTAAGATAAAAGCTAGATAGTCCTAATGACCTAGTAAAGCGTACTTAAATAGCAAAGTAAAAGAGTTTTTTCAAAATTAAACATAACACGGGCTAATTAGAAGCCCATAATAGCGAAACCACTCGATCGAGTGGATTAAAACCACTCGATCGAGCAAAACCTCAACCAAATCTACTCGATCGACCAGAAAGTTACTCGATCGAGTAGATGGTCTTTCTGCAAGTTAAGGATCGAGTACAAAGTGCTCGATCGACCACTCTGGGACGTAGAAACCACTCGATCGAGTGGTAAAACAGCTCGATCGAGTACTTTGACTTCATTTCAGCTCAAGTCCTCGCCTAAATGCCTCGTAATGCGTGCCACGACGCTTCCAAATGCAGTATCTCACTCTGGGACAATCCCGTCTCCTCTAAATGCATGCAAAAAGGACGAAAAAGGGTACGATTCCACTACTTTCACATTCATTTCTACAAAATGGGCAAAACGAACCAAAGTAGCCAATTCGGGGCAAAATACCATAAAAGCAGTATAAAAATGCATAGAAATTCGTGCTGAAATAGGCTAAAAAGACTATACATTAGGCACGTATCATGCATGCATAAAAAAATAAGAGATAAATAAGGAAAATAATGTCCCTTACATTGTTAGGTGGGTCGAAATATGGGCACAAATAAGGTCACCTTCCTTATTTGTTCTTGAGCTTAATATGTTGGATGATCCTCCAAAAATCCTAATGTAGAGATTCTCCTCTTGATTGCACCCAAGATTAGCCCTTATCACTACTAAATAATATTAACTAGATATTTATTTAGTAGTCTACCTTAAAATTGATTACTAATACTCATATATTACACTAATAATATTGGTAATATCTTTGAACAATTTAGATCATCATTTCTCTAGTTTTTGAGAAAGATAAAACAAAATATGAGAGAGATATGCATGAGTGAATGTTGAATGTGTAGAGAATGAATAATAAGAGAGCAAATTCTCTTAAAATGAGAAAAGAAAACCGGTGGGAGGCAACAAGGGCATAATGCCAAAAATGTGGAATCTCCTTTTTTCCTTTTACTCTTCTCAAAATGTAGGTAGTGTTAGCTAGATTAGGCTAGATTCTATTATTTATAATTTTATCACATAAAATAAAATAATCACAACCACTAACACTCCCTCCATTTCAGTCCACTTAATAAAATGGACTACCATTTTATTTTGTCAATTGTCACACAATATGTCACATGTAGTATGTTACATGTTATTAATTAATTTAATGCATATTTATCAAATAAATATCATTTTATAAATCAATTAAATTAAATACAACAAATTAACTAGTGATACTTGATCACATAAATAAAATGGGTCATATAATTATAATTCACAACATCTTGTAATTATAATTAACCATTCATTCTCATCTCTATTGTTTCACAGACAATAAACAATTTTAGTAATAAATCATTTCAATTACTAAAATAAATCTTATTTAATCCCATTACAATAAGATATTAATATTCTCTCTCATAAATCAATTGTTCAATTTTAAGGAATTGATTAACTTGTATCGTCATACAATTAATCAACTTTACTGATAAGGGCATCATCCTTTAGGTGTGACCTTAAGAGATCAACTGACCACCATCGTCCTACGACAGTAACGTCAAACTCTAGCAAGCCAATCGTTACCGATTAATGTTGATCAGTTGACTATATAAATGAATCATCCCTTACGTATTCTTAATTTGAGATTTAATCATGTGATCACACTATTGTTGAGGACACATACTCCAACAATCTCCCACTTGTCCGAGACAAGTGTGCGTCACCAATTCTCTTGTCCTATTACAATCTCCCACTCAATGCAAGGTGTCTCGCAGGTCGTACTTGCACTTGATCATATCTTGAGTGGTTTTCTCGATCTGGAGTGTAACTGTCTGACAGGAATTATCTACCGTAGATACCTTCCGAGAATGGCCACGCATTTCCAGTTCACTACTCCTCGAGTGACCTCGAAATTTTAAACAACCCTGATAAGGGGGTGGACAATTCCTATCGCACTATTCCCTTTGTTCAGCCACAGTTCATTATAACCCAAAATATACCCATTTGACCTCATTTACGACAGTCGTAGAGCATAAATCAAAGCTAATCAGAAACTTATGCCAACTTGGGCGAATAGTCTCTAGTCATAAGAATTGACTCATAAGAATACTATAGCAGCTCTTGCCACGACTAGCCTTTATTAATTACCAGAACTCTATAAGCGGTCACTGCCCGTGTAACAACCCGGATTATAAAACAAAGGGAAAACGTACTATAAAGTAAATATCAGAGTATAATACTGATAAAAGGGGTCAAGGTGGCGGAAACACCTGACCAATCCAGTTCGCTACTAAACCAAAACAACTAATACATTATTCAAAGGGTTCTTAAAACTTAAAAGCAAACTCCTATTTTATTATTTGTCTCGCCCCTCGATGCATCCCAAACAACATCATCCAAACAGCGACGAGCATTCAACCTGAGAATGGGGGTCGACAATTACTCGGGAGTAACTAGATGCTCTCCCAGTCATGTTTACAACAATTAAATATAACCAACAATTATTAACAATTGAAATGCAAAACTAGTAAACATGTGAGACCATCTATACTCATGAAAACTCGACAACAACTCACTACCAAACAATGGCATAAAAAGATAAGTATTCGAAACATTGACTCCCAGTCAAACAACATGTGATGACGCATAACACAAACCACATTACGACATCATGCACATCATAGAACCATCATGACCACGTATCATGTGACCAAACCAACAACCTTCTAAAGCGTATAACAATTGCCTCTAGTTACAAGCACATTGTATAAAATGAACGCCGTTAGACCGTATAACAACTGCCTCTAACTGTCAGAGCGTATAACAACTGCCTCTGAGCTGACGGAGCGTATAACAACTACCTCCATCGGTGTTGACCGTATAACAACTGCATCCAAGGTCCTATGTATAGCATATAACCACTGCCTATATGCCCAAGACCTAGCCAGAATCTCGGTGCAATAACTGTACACCGAACGACACTCGGGAAATAGAGCGTATAACAACTGCCTCCATTACCGCCCGACCATAGACCATAAACCAGACCCCAAAGGGTTGCATTAGTTCATTCTGTTCGGTATGTAACTGATACCTCACGTCATCTATACAACCAGCCCACAAACAATGCACAGTATAACTGACCATACACACATATGAATAACATCACTATCAAATCATAGGATAATATAACTAACTATCCTACAATTACCTGAACAAGATTAATAAACGATATATGCAAACATAGCATTACATGATGAAACTGAACGCCACATAACATGTGAAACAAGTATCAACTATTCAGTGTTATAGTACTTCAGCTATAACTTTTAACATTAACCATTCAATGTTATAGTAACCCTAACCATAACATGAACTCTAGATGCGAGGTTATAGTAACCTCCACTATAACTTCAACATATACGACATGAAGTTATACTTACCTCAACAATAACCTTGACACGAAACTCAAAGTTATACTAGTTCCAACCATAACCTTGAGCCATAAATCTCAGGGTATGTTAGTTTCAGCTATAACCTTAACTCGTATCCAATGTTATAGTAGATTCATCTATAACCTGGATTCATATTTCTAAGGTTATACCCGTTTCAGCCATAACTAGAGTAACTACCCAAAGTTTTATTAACTTTAGCTATAACACTTGAATCATCATCAAGGTTATACTAACTTTAGCTATAACTTTGGAAGGAACTCTTGGCCGCCTATCATGCCGCCACTAGGGTTTGATTCTTAAACCCTAATTGCGCTCATGACACTCATAATAAACATGTAAACAATATACGAGACATAATTAAAACATTAAACCATATACAAACATGCGAAAACATAATTAACATGATAATAAACAATCAAACACGCACCAATTCCACAAATCAATTATTATCATGTAAATTACATCAATTGACATAAACACAATTAAAGCAAAACACCTAGTTACCTTATTAAGCAAATAATCCTAAAGATCGTCTTCAACGATATAAACGTCTTCTCCAGGAGCAACTTCCACGCCTTCATAAAAATTATCCACGTGCCAAAGATAACGAATTTAATAAATATACTAACTATATATATAAACTATAAAAACTACAAAAACTACGCGAAAACATAAAAACTTACGAAGAAAATAGATAAATCCAAGAAGTAGGACCGATCTAAGAACGAAAGATGATGATGAACGAAGAAGAAAGGAAGAACGGCACGAAACCCTAGGCGAGGGACGCGCGGCACAAAGGAGGAAGAGAGGAGAGAAATTAGGTTTAGGGTTTTGAGAATTATGAGAAAAGAAAAGCAAGGGTTTGGTTTTCCTTCTTATTTATAGAGAAGCTAATGGGTTTATTTCAAGCTTAGGCCCAAAACTTACCCACCTACACCAAGAATCATGTGAGACCTAAGGAAAAAGCGGGTCTTCACCGTTTTCGAGTCCAACGAGCCCAAAAGATAAGAGACGGATATTTTCCCGGAAAATAAAATATGAAATATGGGAAAATAAAATTAAAGAATTATATTACGGAAATTAGGGGTGTTACAATCCAACCCCCTAAAAAGAAGTTTCGTCCTCGAAACTTGATAAGAGAACTACCTCACTCGAAAAGATGTGGATGCTTCTCTCGCTTAGACGCTTCGGTTTCCCAAGTCTCTTGCTCAAACTTCTTACTCCTCCACAGAACCCGAACCAAAGGTACAACCTTATTCCTTAACCTCTTATCCTGACGTTCCAAAATGCGAACAGGACGTTCCTCGTTAGTCAGGTTAGGCTCAACCTCGATAACATCAGCCTGAAGAACATGAGAAGGATCACTGCGATAACGACGCAACTGCGACACATGGGACACAAGTTCGGAGGTAAAGCCAACCTATAGGTTACCTCGCCAACTCTCTCGGGCACCTCATACGGTCCAATGTACTATGGACTAAGCTTGCCCTTAAGCCCAAATCTCTTAACACATTTCAGCGGCGAAACCTTAATAAAAACCTTGTCGCCAACCTTAAACTCAATCGGCCTACGCCGCAAGTCTGCATACGTCTTCTGTCGATCCTGGGTTGCCTTAAGCTTCTCGCGGATCAACCTTACTTGCTCTATCTCATTCTTGAACCAACTCCGGGCCAAGAACGACAGCCTCACTAGAATCGTCCCAACACAAAGGACTACGCCACTTCCTTCCATAAAGTGCCTCAAACGGAGCCATCTGAATACTAGCTTGGTAACTGTTGTTGTAGGAGAACTCCACCAGCGGTAAACTCTTCTCCCAACTAAATTGGAATTCCAAAGCACACACTCGCAACATATCCTCAAGCGTCTGAATCGTACGCTCAGTCTGACCATCAGTTGCGGCATGAAAAGCCGTACGTATCTTAAGCTCACTGCCCAAAGCCAACTGCAGCTTCTTCCAAAACTGAGAACAAAACCTCGGATCACGGTCAGAGATTATATCCTTAGGAACCCCATGAAGACGAATGATCTCACGCTGATAAGCATTCGATAGTTCCTCGAGACTCCAACTCTCCTTCATCGGAATCAAATGCGCGACCTTAGTCAAACGATCAACCACGACCCAAATCGCATTCATTCCTCTCGGCGACCTCGGTAAACCCATGACGAAGTCCATCGAAATCGAATCCCATTTCCATGTGGGAATCTCCAAAGGTTACAGTAGACCACCAGGTCTCTGATGTTCAAACTTGACCTTCTGACAGATCAGGCAACGACTCACAAACTCGGCGATCTCTTTCTTCATACCCGGTCACCAAAACTTTAGCTTCAGATCATTGTACATCTTATCATCACCAGGATGAACCGAATAGGGAGTACTATGAGCCTCTTTGAGAATCATACATTTTAAGACCTCGTAGCTAGGCACACACCAACGACCTTGGAATCGTAGACCATCATCAGGTCCAACGTCGAAGTATCTGGCGCACCCTTCGCTTATAGCGACTCGAACTCCTAAGTATTCATCCTCTCTTTGCTTAACTCGGATCTCATGAAGGATCTCGGGTTCAGCAACCATCGCACTCAAATCTAAAGTACCAGGAAGAACTACCTCAAGGCTCATCTTCTGATACTCTCGACTCAAGTCATCAGGTAACACCAACACAGATCTCATAGCATGGCACACTTTGCGACTCAAAGCGTCCGCAACCACGTTTGCCTTACCCTCATGATACTGCAGCTCAATCTTGTAGTCGTTAAGCAGCTCCAACCAACGTCTCTGCGACATGTTAAGATCTCTCTGAGTGGAGATATACTTTAAGCTTTTATGATCCGTATAAAAGTTGCAAGAGACTCCATACAAGTAGTGTCGCCACAGCTTAAGTGCAAACACCACTGCTGCTAACTCAAGATCGTGAGTCGGATAGTTCATCTCGTGAACTTTCAACTGACGGGAAGCATAAGCTACAACCTTACCCTTCTGCATCAAGACACAACCCAACCCAAACTTCGACGCATCACAAAAGACATCGAACTCAACGCCCTCTTCAGTTACAGTCAACACAGGAGCGGTAGTCAACCTCTTCTTCAACTCCTGGAAAGCAGCTTCACAAGCCTCGGTCCAAATGAACTTGGATTCCTTCTTCATTAACTGACTCATCGGTCTCGCGATCTTAGAGAAGTCATGAACAAACCGACGATAGTACCTAGCTAGTCCAAGGAAACTCCAAACATCGTTCACATTCTTTGGACTTTCCCACTCAACCACAGCTCGAATCTTTGACGGGTCAACCATAACTCCATCGCCAGATATCACATGACCCAGGAAGGTAACTTCCTTTAACCAAAACTCGCACTTCGAGAACTTAGCATACCACTTCTGCTTACGCAGAATCTCCAATATAACATGAAGATGATGCTCGTGCTCAGCCTCGTCTTTCGAGTAAATCAGTATGTCGTCTATGAACACCACGACACACTTATCCAAATACTCGCTGAAAGTGCGGTTCATCTGATCCATGAAAATGGCAGGTGGATTCGTCAACCCAAACGGCATCACCACGAACTCATAGTGGCTATACCTCGAGCGAAAAGCAGTCTTAGGAATATCCTCTTTCCTAACTGGAATCTGATGGTAACCTGACCTCAGATAGATTTTAGAGAAAACACTCGTACCACGGAGCTGATCAAACAAATCCTCGATCCTTGGCAAAGGATACTTGTTCTTGATAGTAACCTTATTCAGCTCGCGATAGCCGATGCACAACCGCATACTACCATCCTTCTTCTTGACGAACAAAACTGGTGCACCCCACGACGAAGCACTCGGTCGGATAAAACCCTTATCGATCATCTCCTCAAGTTGTTTCTTAAGTTCCTGTAACTCATCCGGTGCCATACGATATGGAGCTTTCGAAATGGGACCAACTCCAGGCAACAACTCAATTGATAACTCTACATCTCGCTCAGGAGGAATACCAGGTAGATCCTCAGGGAAGACATCGGGAAACTCCTTAACCACAGGGATATCCTCTAACTTAGGCTCAACTGAAATACCCTGAACACTGCACAGATATATCTGATGACCCTTTCTACCCATGTTAACCATCTTCATAGCAGAAACCAACTTGACCGTAGGTGTAACCCTAAAGCCCTGATAAGAAACCTCGAACCTGTAGGACTCTTAAGCACGATCTTCTGATCACGACATAGGAACCTAGCGTCACAGCGAGATATCCAATCCATACCCAAAATCACATCAAACTCTCCGAGTTTGAATTGGACGAGATCGGCAGGAAGGATCGCCCCTGCAATACTGACAGGTACGTCCTTGAAAAGAACGGGGCAAGAAACAATCTCACCCGTAGGAAGGGATATAGAGGTATGAACGGATGAAGAAGAAGAAAGTCCAGCACGGACGGAAAAGGATTCGGATACGAAAGACATCGATGCACCCGTATCAAAAAGAACAAAAGCAGCTAAAGAGTGAACAAGAAAGGTACCCGTAACCACTTCTGGATTAGCATCTGCTTCAGCACGACTCATAACGAACACTCGCCCAGTCTTTGAAGCATCAGCCTTCGGTGCACTAGTCTTCGGAGCATCAGTCTTCAGCTTTTGAGGACAGTCAACAGCTTTGTGACCCAGTGACTTGTAGAGATAACATGTAAGAATATTACCATCGCAGTCCTTACCCGGATGGTAAGCATTTCCACACCTGAAGCAAGACCAATCCCTCTTAGCTTGACCCTAAACACGCGGAGAAGACGAACGAGCCTCGAACTTCTGCTTCTTCTGGGGAGCACTGGGAGTAACATAAGGCCTCTTCACTAACTTACTCTTCGCACCCTCATCAGCCTCGGTAGCAAGAACTGAATCATAGATGCTGAGAGCACGATCATAAGCCTACTGGAAAGAAGTTAAAGGAATACCAGACATAGCAGTCCGGACTTTAGGAGCTAGATTCTTCTCATAACGACGAGTCCTTGAAACCTCATCCATAGCAACAGAAGTAACGAATCGCGACAGCTTCGCGAACTTGGTTGTGTACTCCTAAACGGTCATGGAACCTTGCTGTAGACGAAGGAACTCCTGCTCCTTCTGCCAACGCATCTCCTCGGGATAAAACCTCTTCTTCAGCGCCTCAGAGAAAACAGTCCAACCATAACCTGGTTGAACTTTCAGACCAACTCTAGTAAGAGCCCACCAGCTGTCGGCCTCGTCCTTCAGATAATAGGTGGCGATATCCACCTTCTGATCCTCAGGACAACCAGTAGCAAGGAACAGCTTCTCGATCTCTCGAATCCAAGCCTCCAAAGCAGTAGGATCATACGCACCATCATAGTTAGGAGGACGGTGACGAGCAAAGCGATCAAACAATGTCTGCTGCGGATGGTTGTTGTTGTTATTGTTGTTGTTGTTGTTGTTGAGGTGATTAGTGAAACCTTCGGCCATATATGCCAAAGCGGCCTCAAGTCTCCTAATGCGATCTGCATCAGACTCACCATTCCCGTTGCGCACCATCTGCAAGAACGAAATATCGTAATAAGTGGTAGAACCTAAGTACCACTCCAAACAACTACTGATACACTCGACAAACATAAGAAAACCAACAAATCCTATTGGTTTCTACCCCATTTACTCTCACTCGTTTAACTAGGTAATTTATTTTAGTCATCAACTAAGCGAGAGTTGGGAGCGTGTTCGCTCTGATACCAACTATAACAACCCGGATTATAAAACAAAGGGAAAACGTACTATAAAGTAAATATCAGAGTATAATACTGATAAAAGGGGTCAAGGTGGCGGAAACACCTGACCAATCCGGTTCGCTACTAAACCAAAACAACTAATACATTATTCAAAGGGTTCTTAAAACTTAAAAGCAAACTCCTATTTTATTATTCGTCTCGCCCCTCAATGCATCCCAAACAACATCATCCAAACAGCGACGAGGATTCAACCTGAGAATAGGGGTCGACAATCAGTCGGGAGTAACTAGATGCTCTCTCAGTCATGTTTACAATAATTAAATATAACCAACAATTATTAACAATTGAAATGGAAAACTACTAAACATGTGAGACCATCTATACTCATGAAAACTTGGCAACAACTCACTACCAAACAATGGCATAAAAAGATAATTATTCGAAACATTGACTCCAAGTCAAACAACATGTGATGACGCATAACACAAACCACATTACGACATCATGCACATCATAGAACCATCATGACCACGTATCATGTGACCAAACCAACAACCTTCTAGAGCGTATAACAATTGCCTCTAGTTACAAGCACAGTGTATAAAATGAACACCGTTAGAGCGTATAACAATCGCTCTCTAATCCGTCGAGCATATAACAATCGCCTGCGGCGACGGAGCGTATAACAACTACCTCCATCGGTGTGGACCGTATAACAATCGCATCAAGGTACTATGTATAGCGTATAACCACCGCCTATATGTCTAAGACCTGGCCAGACTCTCGGCGCAATAACTGTACACCGAACGACACTCAGAGAATAGAGCGTATAACAACTGCCTCCATTACCCCCCGACCATAGACCATACACCAGACCCCGAAGGGTTGCATTAGTTCATTCCGTTCGGTATGTAACTGATACCTCACGCCATCTATACAACCAGCCCACAAACAATGCACAGTATAACTGACCATACATACATATGAATAACATCACTATCAAATCATAGGATAATATAACTGACTATCCTACAATTATATGAACAAGAGTAATAAACGATATATGCAAACATAGCATTACATGACGAAACTGAACGACACATAACATGTGAAACGAGTATCAACTATTTAATGTTATAGTACTTCAGCTATAACTTTTAACATTAACCATTCAATGTTATAGTAACCCTAACCATAACATGAACTCTGGATGCGAGGTTATAGTAACCTCGACTATAACTTCAACATATACAACTTGAAGTTATACTTACCTCAACTATAACCTTGACACGAAACTCAAAGTTATACTAGTTCCAACCATAACCTCGAGCCATAAATCTTAGGGTATGTTAGTTTCAGCTATAACCTTAACTCGTATCCAATGTTATAGTAGATTCAGCTATAACCTGGATTCATATTTCCAAGGTTATACCCGTTTCAGCCATAACTAGAGTAACTACCCAAAGTTGTATTAACTTTAGCTATAACACTTGAATCATCATCAAGGTTACACTAGCTTTAGCTATAACTTTGGAAGGAACTCTTGGCCGCCTATCATGCCGCCACTAGGGTTTGATTCTTAAACCCTAATTGCGCTCATGACACCCATAATAAACATGTAAATAATATACGGGACATAATTAAAACATTAACCCATATACAAACATGCGAAAATATAATTAACATGATAATAAATAATCAAACACGCACCAATTCCACAAACAATTATTAAATCATGTAAATTACATCAATTGACATAAACACAATTAAAGGAAAACACCTAGTTACCTTATTAAGCAAATAATCCTAAAGATCATCTTCAACGATATAAACGTCTTCTCCAGGAGCAACTTCCACGCCTTCATAAAAATCATCCACGTGCCAAAGATAACGAATCTAATAAATATACTAACTATATATATAAACTATAAAAACTACAAAAACTACGCGAAAACATAAAAACTTACGAAGAAGATAGATAAATCCAAGAAGTAGGATCGATCTATGCACGAAAGATGATGAAGAATGAAGAAGAAAGGAAGAACGGCACGAAACCCTAGACGAGGGACGCGCGGCACAAGGGAGGAAGAGAGAAGAGAAATTAGGTTTAGGGTTTTGAGAATTATGAGAAAAGAAAAGCAAGGGTTTGGTTTCCCTTCTTATTTATAGAGAAGCTAATGGGTTTATTTTAAGCTTAGGCCCAAAACTTACCCACCTACACCAAGAATCACGTGAGACCTAAGGAAAAAGCAGGTCTTCACCATTTTCGAGCCCAACGAGCCCAAAAGACGAGAGACGGATATTTTCCTGGAAAATAAAATATGAAATATGGGAAAATAAAATTAAAGAATTATATTACGGAAATTAGGGGTGTTACAGGCCGACAGAGTGTCCCATACCGTCTGCCTAAGTGATCGACAAGTCATCCCATATGACTTTATGGCACTTGAACTTGCCATCAGTCGCAACACACTCTAGTCACTTCGAGACGTCACCTCATATAAGCAACTAGGGGCAAATACTATGTCAATCCAGTTCACTTTAATTGGGTTCAATTTGTCTCTACAACCCATTTGGATTTAACAAGGTAATGGGTGAGTTTAATAAAACTCAAACGATAAATGCGATTATCACATATGAATAGTCAATACACTATTGCTACTTCATATCTTATAATCTTTAATGTACCTTTTACACTAGTCAAAATGCAATAAAAGCTTGGCAAGTAGATATACTCTATATCCATATATTCTAACTTTGTCAATTGCTATTTTCTTCTATTCAATGTTATTTCTAATAACTTGAATTTATCTCTAAGTATTTGTCTAGTCTTCTTACTAGACTTGGACTCTTTAACTTGAAAGATGCTCCCACTGTTATCGCATAACATGTGATAAAGTCATTTGTAGAGGGATTCACCCTTATTCCTTACGTTGACCATTTTATCACAATTTACTTAGATTCCTTTTGTAGAATTTGCAATGCGTGAAACTAAAACACTTTTCTAGTCTCTTACTCCTAAGTCAATAAGACATCCTAGAATTTCAACAAATCCTTTTTAGTTTGGAAACTAAAGTTTGTACAACACTTCAACACATAACTTAGTTTATCATCCAAACATATAAACGAATCCTTAATTCTTCTCAAGAATCTCAAGGATGTTCTTTAAGGCTTTCACAAGCCATATCATGGGAATTATCTTGTTATTGAGTTATCATGCTCTAGGCATATGTCACATCATGGCATGTGTATTTGTTGGCATATATGATCGTTCCAATGGCGGAAACATTAGAAATCGACTTCATGTAATCAACAACTTAATAGGTTCAGCGAACGACTATGACTCCATCATAGTAATTCCACTTCCATCAACATGAATAACCCATTCAACCTTGTTGATGTACAACAGATGCGAAAGATCTTATCCTCATAAGACTCTCAACTCTATGGCAATATTCTCTCGCATAGATTCAAAAATCTAGAATACTTTGAATCCCCTTCCAAGTCTCCAGTCACTCTTTCACAGATGAAGAGTCTATCACACCCGAAATACTCGAGGGGGGGGGGGTAAATTGAGTATTTAAAATTTATGCCTACTTTTTATTTTATATCAAGGTAATTAATTACTTAAAGTTTATTGATTAAACTTTAACTAATTAACTAAATGATTATGAACGTAATGAAAGGACTAAAATGAAAACTGCAAGGACACACGATATTTGAAGTGGTTCAGCTTCACACGTCGAAGCCTACGTCCACTATTCTTAATTAATAATTTTAGTACCTTACTCCGGATTACAAAATTATTGACACGGCTATCGCAACCCTATCAAAGATAAAACCTAACGGTCTCAACTAAAATGTAGTAGAGGCAGTCGAGTATCGAATCCACAGGGAGGTAATGCAATTATAGCTGTCTAATTCTAATCCTATGGTAACAATTGGGGGTTTGTTTGAATTTGGTTCTAAACAACGAAGTTTGAAAGGAAAGAAAATTAAGGGTAAGAGCAATAAAACAATAAAATTGATTTAAACTATCAAGAAGAGAGGGACATGTCGGGAATTCGGTTCACTACGGTAGTCCAGTGACTCAACTGTAAATGATTCAGACGAACTAATGTGAGACGGATGTTGAAAGGTCCTTTCGGTCCACTTTCTATCCTAAAATACCACTAACTTAACTTTCATCCTCATTAGGGTAGTCTACTATTTGTAGCAGGCCTATTTAGTCCAATCTTTCGATCTAGGATTAATTTTAGCCAGATTAATGGGTGACATAGAAGCGTGCACTCAACTAAGTCGTATGATTACAATTAAATTGCTATAGTGACAGAATCTCGTAATTAATTCGTCTAATTCATTCACTACATCATCACATTTCTACCGCAGATCCCCTAATCCCAACATGAAAGGGGTTTAGCTACTCATATTCTTAATTAAACTAACAGCAATTAAAGTTCCAGCAGAAAACATAATGAATAAACAATAAATTGCAATAATGGAAATTAGGGTAGAAGAAATAATGGAACAAAAGCAATTAAAAGCAACAAATGATTAATTATTATTAAGAAGGAGAAAGGAATTACAATCCAAGCGAATCCGGCGTAAAGAACACGAAATCCGAGTAAAAGCAATCCCGAATAAGAGTAACAGTAGAGAAAAGCAAAGCAACGTACTAAAGTTTACAGTAGAGAGTTTGATAATATGAAAGATGATGCTAATTAACCTAGTAAAGCGTGCTTAAATAGCAAAGGAAATAAGTTTTAGCGAAATAAAACATCACGCGGGCTAATTAAAGCCCAAACCCATAAAAACCACTCGATCGAGTGGATTAAAACCACTCGATCGACCAACTCTTGAGCAAAATCCACTCGATCGTCCTGATAGTTACTCGATCGAGTGACAGGCCTTTCTGCAAGCTAAGGATCGAGTAGTAAACTACTCGATCGACCACCAGAGGGAATGAAAACCACTCGATCGACCTGTAAAACAGCTCGATCGAGCACTTTATCTTCATTTCAGCTCACGTCTTCACCTAAGTGCCTCGTAATGCGTGCCACGACGCTTCCAAATGCAGTATCTCACTCTCGAATAATCCCGTCTCCTCTAAATGCATGCAAAAAGGACGAAAAAGGGTACGATCGCACTACTTCTGCGCTCATATCTACAAAATAGATAAAACGAACCAAAGTAGCCAATTCGGGGCAAAATACCATGGAAATGATACAAATATGCATAGAAATACGTGCTGAAATAGACTAAAAAGACTATATAAAAGGCACGTATCAAATCTCCCCAAACCAAACCTTTACTCGCCCTCGAGTAAACTCAAAACTATATACAACCTAATGGAACGGAAAAATAACTCAGAGCTAGCTTAACCTGTCTACTTGAACCAATTTAATGCAACAAAAATTAACAGTTAAAGCTAAGCAGTCAATACGCAAACGAATTATAAGTCATTCGAAATAAAGCTGACCTATCGACCTTGCAAGACCAACAAAACTGGACTCTCACGTGGTCACTCTTCTCTCATGAAGCAAAGGGTGAATATTATATGTAAAAGAGAGAAGAAAAGACAGTCACTCACCTAACTGCGACCTACATAGCATGCATGCAACAAAAATGAAAGACAATTCAAGTACTAATGCACACACTCCAACCAATAATGTCCGTCACAGCCGAGGGCTTGTAAAAAAAATTTGGGAATAGTGAGGTTCAGGTGAGAAAAGGCAAAACAAGTTATGGTAATGTGGAGGTAAAGGCGTCAAGCTAGTTCCTAACAGGACCATAATGAAACCATCCTAATCTCAACTGACTAAAAGACTAAGTACAAGTGGTGGCAGAAGTGGTGGCTGGTGTAGCCTGAACTGAGCTCCCAACTGAGCTAGCTGGAGCGTAAACTGTCCCTGCAGCTGAAACAAGGAAGACTGGGGCTGCAGTGGTGACTAGGGCAGAGGTAGTGGCGACAGCAGGGGCCACTGACTCGCTCAAAGATGGGCTGGAGGAATTACTGGTAGAAGGTAAGGTACTCGACTCCATCCTGAAAACATAGGGGAGGGGGTATGAGAGGAAAACAATGGTTAACAGAGGCGAAAACAACAGAAAAACAGCATGTGAAACCATATACACTCCCCTATCAGACGAAAATTTCGACCTACAGCAACAATTTCCAACAATTCCTCAGAAATTTCGAAATAGCAGTACGCGAATGGTGATAATGTGACAATGAAATGACTGCTAATGGAGACTAGAAACAGCATGAGAAACTGCATATGAAAGCATGTAAGACTCCTAGCAGTCAAAAATTCCGACTCACAGTACAAGATTCCCAACAATTTGCAGCATGTAAAGGCGATAGTAGACGGAAAAAGCAGTTAACAACAGTAGCAAGTAAGCAAGAACTGAGGTTAAACAAATCATGGCAGCATAAAGACCGTCTGACAGTCGAAAAATTCGACTTAGAAGCCCTAATCGCGGAATTCTTGCGCAAATTTCGAATTAAACAAGCAACAACATCGAGGAATTGGGATATGATCATCAAGCAAGCTAATTAAGGGCATATAAAAACAATTAAGTCAAAAAAAATTCGACTAAACAAGGATTTTCGAAACCCTAATTCAATTTCACCTCATGAAATTCGAATTAATCGAAGATAAAATGCAAAGAGGATGAATGAAACACTTACTTGATGATGATGAACCTACAAATGCAAAAAAAAATCTTCAAGTAAACAAGCAACAATGGCGGATTTCAGTCGAAAAACCCGCAAACCCTAAATCCCTTTAAACACCGAGAAAACGAGCACAAATAGAGGGAAAATCAAGGGGCTTTTGAAGATTAATATGCAAGCAATGAAATGTAGGTGACGGATTTGGTGATTTGGGCAAGAAAATGGGGATTTGGGGATGAAATTTGATCGCACAAGGGAGGAGTTAGACGGAAATTAGGAAGTAAAATGAATTAGAACAAAAAGAAAGAGTTTAAGGTAAAACACTCCCTGCGTCTTATTCAATTCCACTCGATCGAGTGGTTATAAACCGCTCGATCGAGCACTGTTGCTGCTCCAGCTGCCTGTCGAGTAAAATGTTACTCGATCGACTAGTTCTTCTCTTGGCTTTACTCGATCGACTGGAAAAAAGCGATTGGTCGACCAGATTTTCACTCGATCGAGTACAAAAAGTACTCGATCGAGGACTTTTCTTGCGTAAGTCATTTGATTTCGTCTTTACTCCTTGGGAATGCGTGAAACTTCCCCAAACCTGCATAAAAACACATCCAAAAATTTCCCAAAATACCAAATACGCAAAAGCACAGTCTATAGTCTTGGGTCTATGCTAAAAATTGTCTAAAACTAATTGTTCTAATTAAAACGCAATAAAACAAATTCAAAAGAAATTCAAAAATATCTATTACAAAGTGTTACACGGGGCATTTCCCCGTTCATTGCTCATCAAATTTCAGTAGCCCCTTGGTGGGCTTCTGACTGGAGGACGTCACCTCAGCAACATTGACTGTCCTCTGCAACTTCCATGAGCTAATATTTGAAACAGTAGGAGGTATGTAGTTCCAATCCACGTAGGTCCGAACTTTCTTTGTCCTTGCTCCTCTGTCATCTTCTTTGGCATCCTTACTTCCAGTTTGATTGACGATAGTTGCACAACATCCTTTGACAACTTCTTTATTGCTTTCATCTGTACCTGCAGCAAGGAAAACAGACGAACTTTCCTCCTTTTTGCTCTCAGTATAAGGCGGAGGGTTAACAATAACAGCAATATTCTCCAAATTTTCATCTGGAGTGTCATTAATAGGACTAATAGAAGAAAGAGCATTGCAAGGCTGGGCTTGCATGGGAGCTCTCTGGAACTTGGACTGATGAAAAATCAGCTCCTCATCCCCTACCCGAAAGGTCAAAGTCTTCCCCCGCGTCTATTATCGCACGGCGGTGAGACAAAAATGGTCTCCCTAAAATGATAGGGGTGTGCACATCTTCGGGGATGTCTAAGACAACAAAATCAACGGGAACAAAGAACTTCCCGATCTGAACAGGTACGTCTTCTACTATACCTAGTGGCCGTGATAAGCTACGGTCGGCCATCTGGACAGTCATATTGGTGCAACTCAGCCTTGTCAAACCAAGTCTCTTAGCCAGAGACAAAGGTAAAACACTTACGCTAGCGCCTAAATCGCATAGCGCGTTATCAATCAAATGCATACCGATGTGACACGGAATCGAAAAACTACCAGTGTCGATTGCTTAGGGGTAACTTATTTTGAAATAGGGCTGACCCCACCTCAGTCAAAGCTACGGTCTCATTATCATTAATAGTCCTCTTACGTGCTAAAATTTCTTTCATAAACTTTAAATAAGAGGGTACCTTTGTCAGCAATTCAGTGAATGGCACAGTGACTTCCAAGCTCTTCAGAAGTTCGACAAATTTGCCAAATTGTTGATTGGCCTTTGTATTTTGCAGCCGCCTCGGGATGGGAACCGTGATAGGTATCTGAAGTCCCTTGTTTCTTGCTTCCAAAGTGTCTTCCGGTGCAAGTTCGGTATCCTTCGGACGCCTCTTACCTCTGGAATGAGGTCTTTCTGGTGATTCCTCGCTTAAACGAGCACTAGCAGGCTCTCAAATAAGCTTCCCGTCATCAATATCACTCGATCGACCAATATGCTCACTCGATCGAGCAGTTTCCTCATCAAAATCAGTCGATCGAGTAACATTTCCACTCGATCGACCAACTGCACTTTCCTGTTCACTCGATCGAGCAGAAAAACCGCTTGATCGACCTGTTTCTTCACCATTTCCACTCGATCGAGCATTAAAAACTACTCGATCGACCTGTTTCTTGGCTGTTATTTCCGCCAAAGCACTATTCATCATCAGTTACAGCTTCCCTCGGGTCTGATTTCTGTACTTCCGGTCCCTCATAAGAAAGACCGCTTCTCAATTCTATCAGATGTACCGTCTCATTTGGATTCTTCTCATTTTGAGTCGGTAAATGACCCTGCTTTCTCGTGGACTGATTCGCGGCCAGTTGGGCAACTTGAGTCTCAAGTGCCTTAATTGACGCGTCCTTTTGTTGATTTTGTTGATCATTCAGCTGCAATTGCTTTGAAATGGACTGCAACATGGACTTTAACTCACCCATTTCACTCACCCCACTTGAAGATGAAGCACCTTGGTTAGGAGGATTGAATGATGGAGGCTTCTGAAAGCCTTGTTGATTCTTGTGTGGAGGAATATACGGCTGTTGCTGATTCGGAGGCGCAGTGGGATTGAGTACATTCTGACTACTCCACCTCAAATTGGGGTGGACATTCGGCTCGTAGTGCGTTGTTGTTCCCTGTAGTGTTGGAAGGCGACACATGACTCATAGGAATTGGGACAATGATCTGAGACATGTCCCTCTCCCCCACATCTTCTACAGACGAAAGGACCGTCTGTCACAGCATTAACCTGGTACATCCCTCCCTTGGAAACTCCTCCTAACTCATACTTGTCAAACCTTGCAGTGAGATCCTCAAGTGCAGCGACAGAAGAAGATTCAGCAGCTCTTCTTTGATTGCCTCTGGAGTTCCCATATTCAGCCTTGTGAGTGGCTAGATCGCCAATGATCTTCCACCCCTTGGTTGCTCCCAAATTCTCAGCAAATCGGCCGCTGGCTGCAGCATCCAAAACAGCCCTCTGATCGTCATACAGCCCATTATAGAAATGATTGCACAAGCTCGATTTTTCGAAACCATTGTGCGGTATGGTTCGCACCAACTTCTTAAAACGGACCCATGCCTCGTGGAAGTTCTCGTCCAGCCCTTGTTTGAAACTTGTGATTTGAGCTCTAATAGCAATCGTCTTTGAAGCAGAAAAATACTTCTTGTAGAATGCCAATGCCAAGGAATTCCAGTCGGTGATCCTATGAGCAGCTCGGTCCAGGTCTTTATACCACTCCCTTGCAGCATCACGAAGGGAGAAGATGAACATGGTCTCCTTGATCTGATCTTGGGTCACGCCGGTTGGTGGGGGTATGGAACAGCAGTAGTCAATAAATGTCTCCATATGCTTAGCTGCATCTTCATTTGCGGCTCCCAACTTGGTTTCTCTCAACCATACTAATGTATGAAGGCTTTGGTTCGAACTTCTACGACATCTCCTGGTAATTCGAACCCCTTATATTAATTTGCATTTGTCGGCTCGAATGACTAGCTATACTCGCTTCCTCGGCCATGACTGGAATTTACGGAGAAGTAACGGTTTCAAGCGATGAATTGGAAGCGGAGAAGACGGTGGATTTTCCTCGAACAGCTCGTTCTCGTAAAAGCTAGAACGAGAAGCGGGCTCTTCCTCCGATTGTTGGTCTGAAATAATCTCCTCTTTGCGTGCAAGGTTCTCTCAATCTCAGGATTGAATGGTAGTAGTGGACCACCCTACGACCTGCGCATAAGAAGAAACTACAAACAGAAAATAAGAATAGTCTAAGGAACGGGTGTCCCTTAGACTGAGAAGGACTAAAAATAAAGCAACTAATAAATTGAACAATTGCCTCCCCGGCAACGGCGCCAAAATTTGACACGGCTATCGCAACCCTATCAAAGATAAAACCTAACGGTCTCTGTGACACCCCTCGATGAGGCAACTAAATATAACTAGTAAATCGTGGCGGAAACACGATATTTTTAAAACTTTTAAGACTTCTACCGAAGTCCAACGCGGGGTATCACCAACACGATAAATAAGTTTAGATAGTTAGCTTTAAGTTTACAATACAAGTCTATTTATTGGGGAAAAGATATCCCACGAATTAACATAGATTCGAAAAGTAGGTGAGTCTATGATGTGATAACTAAATAAGGTCCAAGGTAAGAACTCGCTAGCTCACACGGTCTTGCCCACTTAAGCTTCATCACCAACCTGTCATTCATAATAAATATGAAAGCCACAGTCAGTGGGGAGTAACTCAGGGTTCTCCCAGCCACAATATGTCAAAATACAAGTAATTAGGAATGTAATTAAACAAACAAGCATGAGGATAAATACTTACGGTAACGAGAGGATCATGATTAGTATACAAAATGCAATAAGAGTAGTTATGCATAAACGAGAGAAGAATAATTAGGTCCAACGGTCAAATATTGACTCAACTCAAATGTAAGACAAATTACAAAGCATGGACTCAAACAAGACAACCCTCTAGACTCCAACCTCTTGGTAGGACGACGATCATAATACGGTCCTAGTCTAAAAACGGATCCGGACTCTCGGGATGGGCGACACCGATTCGACAAACGATACCAAATCGTATCCAAGACTCGAAACATGGCACGCACTCGTATCCAAAGGTCGAGTAACCTCTAATCGGAAACATGGCACGCACTCGTATCCAAAGGTCCGAAGAAAGGCGGAGGGATATCCTAATTCGGAAACATGGCACGCACTCGTACCAAAGGTCCAAAGAAGGAAAGATAACCCAATCCGGAAACATGGCTCACACTCGTGACCAAAGGTCCGAAAGGGGTCAATAGGGAAAGTCGAGTAGTCTCACAATGTAAAACGTCACACTCGGGTCACAAATACGAGTGGAAAAGATTGAACAAACATAACGTAAACAATTCATGTGAAGCATGCATAAGTATAAAGGTATGAGAAACATCAGGTACTCTCTGCCGGAGTGGGCACCGGCGCCGCCCACCGGCTACAGAGGATTCATGCTATGGAAAACAATGTCAAAATTAGGTGAGGGTGTATTCTCTGTAGGGTGGCGGTGCCGGTCCCCACCGGCGAGAGGATACAAGCTAAAGGAAAACAAGGTCAAAAACATGCAATGTGTATTCTCTGTAGGGTGGCAGGCCGGTCCACCGGCAGAGGATCAGCTATAGTCAAATAACTTCAACATCTCACATTGTGTATTCTCTGCCGGTTGACCAGCTCCCACCATAGGGGATACACCCTATTATAAAAGACACCAAAATCTCAATCTGTGGCTGCCGGTTGGGTAGGCGGCTGCCGGCATTGCCCCGGCAGGGGATTACAAAGGCTTAATTCTCCATTTTTATAAGTCGAAATGCATGAGACGCGCTGCCGGTTGGGTAGGCAGCTGCCGCCCACCCAAGAGAGGATCTCTGTCGCGAGAATGCATCAAACACTCATCTAAAGTCTTCCAAATTCAACCATCTTTCATTTAATCATTTCATACTTCTCCAATATGATGAATACTCATAAAATTACCACTTTGAAGATGTAATTAACATATGGGGTTGTTCATTAATCATTAAAAAGAAGTTTAATCATGTAATTATGAGAGGATTCCTTTAAGACAAATCTCATATTTCACCATATTAGAACAAGGCATGAAATTACTCATTTAAACATGTGAGAATCATCATACAAGTCATCTACTCAACACCAAATCACCACAAGGCATGAAAGACACCAAATTTAACATTCATATGAGTTTAATACTACATAATTCACACAATTTTAACATAAAAGTCGAGTAACCCATCACAGTTACCTTTTTGCACTTCAATCTTCTAAAGACTCGTCAATGATGTAGCTATCCTCCTCCGGGTTGTCCAAGTTCTCCCCTAAACACAAAAACAAAGGTATTAAGTCAAGAATCCACATCCTTGTAAGATGAGAATTTCGAAATAGAGGAAAAGATGGCAACTTTCTTACTTAGAAAGAAGGGAAATGAGAAAAGGAAGAGAATGGCGCGAAAAGGAACGAGATTGGTGAAGAATTGAGTGAGATATGGTGATTTTAGGGTTAGTAAGGGAAGGTTCAACAATGGTGGGGTGGTTGTTGGGAAATTTCAGAAATTACAAGTGAGGGAGATGAAGTTGTGAGGGTTTAGGTGAGGTTTTGTGTAGAGAAAAGAGGGGAAAAAGGCCCATGAGTCAAGTTAAGCCCAATAACTCAAAATGAGTCGGTATCCACTAGAATTTTCGTCCCAAGTCTACTATAACTCGAGTCGGATAATAATATTATTAAAATCTACGCTATTATTACCGTTACACGGCTACGGCTATATTTTATGAAAATAAGCTTTAAATAATAATTATTTAATATAAATTACTTAAAAGTTTATTTAAAAATATAAGGAAAGCGCGGGGTGTTACAATCATCCCACCTTTTAAAAAGTTTCGCCCTCGAAACTTGAAGTGAAAGGCATTACCTTAAGAAAACAAACTAGGGTACTTGACACGCATGGAAGCCTCCGGCTCCCAAGTTTCTTCTTCTACATCACCACACTTCCACAAAACCTTCACCAAGGGCACCACTTTACTCCTTAGCTTCTTCTCCTTCTTATCCAAGATACGAATCGGTCTCTCCTCGAAAGAAAGACTAGGCTCAAGCTCGGGAATTTCATTTTGCAACACATGACTAGGGTCGCTAATGTATTTCCTAAGTTGAGAAACATGAAAGACATCATGCACTTTACCCAAACTCGGGGGCAAATCCAATCTATAAGCCACGGCACCAATCCTTTTGATCACTTCATACGGTCCAATGTACTTCGGACTCAACTTCCCTTTAACTCCGAATCTCTTTACTCCTTTCATCGGGGACACTTTCAAGAACACTTTATCTCCAACTTCAAACTCCAAGGGTCGACGGCGAACATCGGCATAAGATTTCTGTCGATCTTGGGCGGCTTTCATTCTTTCACGGATGAGCTTCACTTGATCAATCGTCTCGGCTAACTTGTCGGGTCCTAGATCACGAACATCACTTGCTTGGTCCCAACAAATTGGACTACGGCATTTCCTTCCATAAAGGGCTTCATAAGGGGCCATCTTGATAGAAGCATGATAACTATTGTTGTAAGAAAATTCCACCAAAGGTAAGCTCTTCTCCCAATTAGAATGAAAATCAAGGGCACAAGCACGCAACAAGTCTTCTAAGGTTTGAATCGTCCTCTCGGATTGTCCATCGGTAGCGGCATGAAAAGCGGTACTCATCAACAACTTACTACCCATAGCATCTTGCAAAGCTTTCCAAAATCTTGAACAAAACCTTGGGTCACGATCCGAAACGATCTCCTTAGGAACACCGTGGTAACGAACGATCTCTTCAACATAAGCACTAGCAAGACGGTCTAAACTCCAAGTTTCTTTGATGGGGATGAACCTAGCACACTTGGTCAACCTATCCACAACAACCCATACGGCATCCTTTCCACCAACGGTCTTAGGCAAAGCCATAACAAAATCCATGGAAATGGACTCCCACTTCCATAAAGGAACATCCAACGGTTGTAGCAAACCACCGGGTCTCTTATGCTCAATCTTCACTTGTTGACAAGTAAGACATCTTCCAACATATGACACAATGTCATTCTTCATGTTAGGCCACCAAAACTGAAGCTTCAAATCTTTATACATCTTGTCTCCTCCGGGGTGAATCGAATAAGGGGATAGATGAGCTTCATCTAGAACTCTCTTCCTCAAATCAACGGCATCGGGCACAAACATACGTCCTCGGTAACGGAGGTAACCTCTAGCGTCAATCTCACAATCCTTTGCTTTCCCTTCAAGAAGCTTGACTTGAAAACTTTTAAATGTAGCATCGTCCACAAGGCTATCTAGAATCTCACGGTGAAGAACGGGCTCGGCAACCATAGCACTAAGATAATCAAAACCACTCTCCACAAGTTGCAAACTTAGCTTACGAAACTCGGCACAAAGGTCGTCGGGGAGCACACGAATGACACTCAAGGAATGAGTAGACTTCCTACTAAGGGCATCGGCAACCACATTTGCCTTTCCTTCATGATACAACAACTCCAAGTCGTAATCATTCACCAATTCCAACCATCGTCGTTGTCTCATATTCAAATCCTTTTGGGTGAAGATGTACCTCAAACTCTTATGGTCGGAGTAGATACGGCAATGGACTCCAATGAGGTAGTGTCTCCACATCTTCAAAGCATGAACAATGGCGGCTAACTCCAAATCATGAGTGGGATAGTTCACCTCATGAACTCTCAATTGTCGCGAAGCATAGGCAACAACCCTTCTATTTTGCATAAGAACACAACCTAAACCCATCTTAGAAGCATCACAAAACACATCAAAATCAACTCCATCCTCGGGCAAGGTCAACACGGGAGCGGTAGTCAACCTCTTCTTCAACTCTTGGAATGCACCTTCACAAGCTTCGGTCCACACAAACTTGGTCTCCTTCTTCAAAAGTTGAGTCATCGGTCTAGCAAGCTTGGAAAAATCTTTAACAAAGCGACGGTAGTAACCCGCCAAACCCAAGAAACTACGGATCTCACCAACATCGGTTGGACTCTTCCACTCAATCACGGCTTCAATCTTCGAAGGGTCTACCATGACACCATCCTTAGATATCACATGGCCTAGAAAAGACACCTTAGACAACCAAAATTCACATTTGGAGAATTTGGCAAACCACTTTTGACGACGGAGGATTCCCAAAATGATACGAAGGTGATCGGCATGCTCTTCTTCGGACTTGGAAAAGATGAGGATATCGTCGATGAAGACCACAACACACTTGTCTAAGAACTCACTGAAAGTCCGGTTCATTTGGTCCATGAAGATAGACGGGGCATTGGTTAAACCAAAGGGCATCACCTTAAACTCGAAATGTCCATATCTCGTGCTAAAGGCGGTCTTAGGGATATCGGACTCACGAACGGGGATTTGGTGATAACCGGATCTCAAATCAATCTTGGAAAAAGTAGAAGCACCTTTGAGTTGATCAAACAAATCTTCAATTCTTGGTAGAGGATACTTGTTCTTGATGGTAACACGGTTAAGCTCACGGTAGTCAATGCAAAGTCTCATGGATCCATCTTTCTTCTTCACAAAGAGAACGGGAGCACCCCAAGGTGAGGCACTAGGTCTAATGAATCCTTTCTCAATCATCTCATCAAGTTGCTTTCTCAACTCCTTCAACTCGGGTGGCGCCATACGGTACGGGGCTTTAGCAATCGGTCCGGTTCCGGGTACAAGGTCGATAGAAAACTCAACATCTCGCTCGGGAGGAATTCCGGGCAATCCTTCGGGAAAGACGTCGGCAAACTCACAAACCACGGGCACTTCCTCGATCTTCGGTAAGGAAGGGGAGGTCGAAGTCACCACACAAAGAAAGATTTGGTAACCTTTCCTCCTCATACTCATCAACTTCAAAGCGGAAATCAACTTCACACCTTCTTGGGAACGGACTCCTTTATAGGATACGCGAGTGCCTAGCGGACTCTTGAGGCGGATCTTTTGGTCTCTACACTCGAATCTTGCATCATACTTTGACAACCAATCCATACCCAAAATTACATCGAATTCCTCAAGGGGAAAACGAAGTAGGTTAGCGGGAAACACGGTTTCCGAAATAGAAATAGGAATGTCGGAGAAAGTGAGGGAGCAAGAGAATATTTCTCCGGAAGGTAAGGATATAGAAGTTTCCTCATTAGGAATAGGCTCAATGGCTAGTTTTTCCGAAAACTTGGAAGATATAAAAGATAGAGATGCGCCGGTATCAAATAAAATGAGGCAAGGTTGATCATAAATTGAGAACATACCCGTAATGATATCGGGATGAGCGGCGGCCTCGGCTCGACTCATGACAAAGATAGTTCCTCTTGGCTTAGCATTTGGAGTAGGAGCATCCTTCTTCTCGGGGCAATCGGCCATACGGTGTCCGGGCTTCTCACAATGAAAGCAAGTCAAGGGCTTGCCATAGCATCCAATTCCGGGGTGTGGGGCTTGTCTACAATGGTAGCACTTACGATCTTTCCCAGGCCTATTAGTTGAGGTGTGAACTTGTCCTCTTGGTTCTTGATCTCTTGGTTCTTGTACCCTTGGTTCTTGTCCTCCATGGTCTTGTATCCTTGGTACAAACCTCCTCTTGTTGGCATAGTTTGGAGTAGAAGGCACAAATGGTCTCTTGCCATGAAAGTTAGAACGGTAAGAATGAGAAGAGGAGTGGATTTTGGAATCTTCTTCAATGGCCTTCAAAGAGCTTTCGGCCCAAATAGCATCATCATAAACTTCCACAAAGGTAGTGGAGCTTCTTCTCACCATGCTTTCCACCTTAGGATTCAACTTGTTCTTGTAGAAGTAGACACGATCCTCTTCATCTTTCACGAACTTGGAGGCATAATGAGCAAGTTCATTAAACTTGTCGGTGTAGGCTTGAATTGATAGCTTTCCTTGCTTGAAGTCCATGAATTCCTTCAATCTTTGTTGCTTGAGCTCCTTAGGGTAGAAGCGGGTTTCCACAAGTGACTTGAAGCGGCTCCAATCAAAGTTGGGGTCTTGAGTAGCGGTAGGACCGGTCAAAGTCCACCACCTATCGGCTTCCTTCACAAGAAAGTGAGAGGCTAATCTCACCTTGTCCTCCTCTCGGGCATCAAAGAGAGAGAAGTTCTTCTCCATATCACGAAACCACTCCGAGAGAGCAACGGGATCCACTTCACCACCATAGGTCTTAGCCTTGTTCCTTGCTAGTTGACTTGCAATCCAAGCATAACTACCTTGACGGTTAGCTTCGGGAGCAAGGGGAGCGGGTTGAGCATTTTGTTGATTAGCAAGTACTTGAGTGAGGGCTTGCATGATAGCATTTTCCACTTGGGTTGGTCGTGCCATCTTGCACAAGAGCAAACAAGTTAGAACCTAACACAAAACATGCACAAAAAGGCTACCAACTTAGGTCCTTAATTCTACCCATCTCTCATTCATTATTCAAGGTCAAGTGAGAATTTTAAGTTGGGGTACACGTGTGTGCGTCGGGAGCAATATTGCTCTGATACCAACTGTGACACCCCTCGATGAGGCAACTAAATATAACTAGTAAATCGTGGCGGAAACACGATATTTTTAAAACTTTTAAGACTTCTACCGAAGTCCAACGCGGGGTATCACCAACACGATAAATAAGTTTAGATAGTTAGCTTTAAGTTTACAATACAAGTCTATTTATTGGGGAAAAGATATCCCACGAATTAACATAGATTCGAAAAGTAGGTGAGTCTATGATGTGATAACTAAATAAGGTCCAAGGTAAGAACTCGCTAGCTCACACGGTCTTGCCCACTTAAGCTTCATCACCAACCTGTCATTCATAATAAATATGAAAGCCACGGTCGGTGGGGAGTAACTCGGGGTTCTCCGGCCCACAATATGTCAAAATACAAGTAATTAGGAATGTAATTAAACAAACAAGCATGAGGATAAATACTTACGGTAACGAGAGGATCATGATTAGTATACAAAATGCAATAAGAGTAGTTATGCATAAACGAGAGAAGAATAATTAGGTCCAACGGTCAAATATTGACTCAACTCAAATGTAAGACAAATTACAAAGCATGGACTCAAACAAGACAACCCTCTAGACTCCAACCTCTTGGTAGGACGACGATCATAATACGGTCCTAGTCTAAACCTGGATCCAGACTCTCGGGATGGGCGACACCCGATTCGACAAACGATACCAAATCGTATCCAAGACTCGAAACATGGCACGCACTCGTATCCAAAGGTCGAGTAACCTCTAATCGGAAACATGGCACGCACTCGTATCCAAAGGTCCGAAGAAAGGCGGAGGGATATCCTAATTCGGAAACATGGCACGCACTCGTACCAAAGGTCCAAAGAAGGAAAGATAACCCAATCCGGAAACATGGCTCACACTCGTGACCAAAGGTCCGAAAGGGGTCAATAGGGAAAGTCGAGTAGTCTCACAATGTAAAACGTCACACTCGGGTCACAAATACGAGTGGAAAAGATTGAACAAACATAACGTAAACAATTCATGTGAAGCATGCATAAGTATAAAGGTATGAGAAACATCAGGTACTCTCTGCCGGAGTGGGCACCGGCTGCCGGCCCACCGGCAGAGGATTCATGCTATGGAAAACAATGTCAAAATTAGGTGAGGGTGTATTCTCTGCCGGGTGGCCGGCTGCCGGTCCACCGGCAGAGGATACAAGCTAAAGGAAAACAAGGTCAAAAACATGCAATGTGTATTCTCTGCCGGGTGGCCGGCTGCCGGTCCACCGGCAGAGGATCCAGGCTATAGTCAAATAACTTCAACATCTCACATTGTGTATTCTCTGCCGGTTGACCGGCTGCCGGCCCACCGGCAGGGGATACACCCTATTATAAAAGACACCAAAATCTCAAGTACGCGCTGCCGGTTGGGTAGGCCGGCTGCCGGCCCACCGGCAGGGGATTACAAAGGCTTAATTCTCCATTTTTATAAGTCAGAAATGCACAGACGCGCTGCCGGTTGGGTAGGCCGGCTGCCGGCCCACCGGCAGAGGATCTCTGTACGCGAGAATGCATCAAACACTCATCTAAAGTCTTCCAAATTCAACCATCTTTCATTTAATCATTTCATACTTCTCCAATATGATGAATACTCATAAAATTACCACTTTGAAGATGTAATTAACATATGGGGTTGTTCATTAATCATTAAAAAGAAGTTTAATCATGTAATTATGAGAGGATTCCTTTAAGACAAATCTCATATTTCACCATATTAGAACAAGGCATGAAATTACTCATTTAAACATGTGAGAATCATCATACAAGTCATCTACTCAACACCAAATCACCACAAGGCATGAAAGACACCAAATTTAACATTCATATGAGTTTAATACTACATAATTCACACAATTTTAACATAAAAGTCGAGTAACCCATCACCGTTACCTTTTTGCACTTCAATCTTCTAAAGACTCGTCAATGATGTAGCTATCCTCCTCCGGGTTGTCCAAGTTCTCCCCTAAACACAAAAACAAAGGTATTAAGTCAAGAATCCACATCCTTGTAAGATGAGAATTTCGAAATAGAGGAAAAGATGGCAACTTTCTTACTTAGAAAGAAGGGAAATGAGAAAAGGAAGAGAATGGCGCGAAAAGGAACGAGATTGGTGAAGAATTGAGTGAGATATGGTGATTTTAGGGTTAGTAAGGGAAGGTTCAACAATGGTGGGGTGGTTGTTGGGAAATTTCAGAAATTACAAGTGAGGGAGATGAAGTTGTGAGGGTTTAGGTGAGGTTTTGTGTAGAGAAAAGAGGGGAAAAAGGCCCATGAGTCAAGTTAAGCCCAATAACTCAAAATGAGTCGGTATCCACTAGAATTTTCGTCCCAAGTCTACTATAACTCGAGTCGGATAATAATATTATTAAAATCTACGCTATTATTACCGTTACACGGCTACGGCTATATTTTATGAAAATAAGCTTTAAATAATAATTATTTAATATAAATTACTTAAAAGTTTATTTAAAAATATAAGGAAAGCGCGGGGTGTTACAGTCTCAACTAAAATGTAGTACAGGCAGTCAAGTATCGAATCCACAGGGAGGTAATGCAATTATAACTGTCTAATTCTAATCCTATGGTAACAATTGGGGGTTTGTTTGAATTTGGTTCTAAACTACGAAGTTTGAAAGGAAAGAAAATTAAGGGTAAGAGCAATAAAACAATAAAATTGATTTAAACTATCAAGAAGAGAGGGACATGTCGGGAATTCGGTTCACTACGGTAGTCCAGTGACTCAACTGTAAATGATTCAGACGAACTAATGTGAGACGGATGTTGAAAGGTCCTTTCGGTACACTTTCTATCCTAAAATACCACTAACTTAACTTTCATCCTCATTAGGGTAGTCTACTGTTTGTAGCAGGCCTATTTAGTCCAATCTTTCGATCTAGGATTAATTTTAGCCAGATTAATGAGTGACATAGAAGCGTGCACTCAACTAAGTCGTATGATTACAATTAAATTGCAATAGTGACAGAATCTCGTAATTAATTCGTCTAATTCATTCACTACATCGTCACATTTCTACCGCAGATCCCCTAATCCCAACATGAAAGGGGTTTAGCTACTCATATTCTTAATTAAACTACAGCAATTAAAGTTTCAGCAGAAAACATAATGAATAAACAATAAATTGCAATAATGGAAATTAGGGCAGAAGAAATAATGGAACAAAAGCAATTAAAAGCAACAAATGATTAATTATTATTAAGAAGGAGAAAGGAATTACAATCCAAGCGAATCCGGCGTAAAGAACACGAAATCCGAGTAAAAGCAATCCCGAATAAGAGTAACAGTAGAGAAAAGCAAAGCAACGTACTAAAGTTTACAGTAGAGAGTTTGATAATATGAAAGATGATGCTAATTAACCTAGTAAAGCGTGCTTAAATAGCAAAGGAAATAAGTTTTAGCGAAATAAAACATCACGCGGGCTAATTAAAGCCCAAACCCATAAAAACCACTCGATCGAGTGGATTAAAACCACTCGATCGACCAACTCTTGAGCAAAATCCACTCGATCGTCCTGATAATTACTCGATCGAGTGACAGGCCTTTCTGCAAGCTAAGGATCGAGTAGTAAACTACTCGATCGACCACCAGAGGGAATGAAAACCACTCGATCGACCTGTAAAACAGCTCGATCGAGCACTTTATCTTCATTTCAGCTCACGTCTTCACCTAAGGGCCTCGTAATGCGTGCCACGACGCTTCCAAATGCAGTATCTCACTCTGCAATAATCCCGTCTCCTCTAAATGCATGCAAAAAGGACGAAAAAGGGTACGATTCCTGATACGTGCATTTTATATAGTCTTTTTAGCCTATTTTATGCACGTATTTCTATGCTTTTATCGTGGTTTTATGCTACGAAATGCCCCGAATATGCTACTTTGGTGTATTTTGTCTTATTTGCAGGAATGGACCATAAAGTAGTGAAATCAAGCCTTTTACCGCTCATTTAGCATGCATTTGGAGGAAGAGTGAATTTAGAGCGGAAATGAAGCTATTTTGAGATGCGCATTGGAGTAAGGAAGTTAGGCGAGCCAACAGAGTGCTTCAATTTGCTAGTTCCTGCTTGTAAGAGCCATATCTCGAGTTCTACAACAGATATTCAGGTGATTCCAATTGGAGATGAAAGTTTGTCCTTTTAGCTTTCCAATGCCACCGGAATCACCCTGTTTGACCAAGTAACGAAGAAATGGCAGCCGTTTGAATTTCAGTGCGCGAAGCAGGAATTACGCGCTGAGAAGTGCTCGATCGAGAACTATTTCTACTCGATCGAGAGCCCATTTGCTCGATCGAGAGCCACTTCTTCTCGATCGAGTGGTTTAGGATGAATAAGTACTCGATCGACTATTTTTCCTTTCGATCGACCAGTTCCTTTTATGCCTTTGCTCGATCGAGTGATTTAGTTACTCGATCGAGTGGATTTTGCTGACGGGCTGGGCTTTTTAGTTATTTTCCGTCATTAGGTTTAATTAAACTCCTAATTTCTTATAAATAGGAGTGAGGTCGTCAGTTTATGCATCTCTTTTTATCCGGAGACACTCTGACTCTCTCTTTTCTCTTGGAACGATACACTGTTACTTTGCATTTTATTCCGGATCATTATTTCAGTAATTTCTTCCCTCTTTTCTCTCTTTTTATTTAATGTTTATTATTCCCTCTCCCTCATTATTTATTGTTCTTATTTACTCCATGTCTAGCTAATTTCCTTAGTATGTTAGGATTAGGGAAGCCGTGGTAGCAATGTTTTAACTGACTTATATAGATTAGTCTTGCGATAGGAATTGTATTAGGCAATTTAATTGTTATCCGGTCGAATGAATGCATGCAGGAGACCATAAATCTAGTTAACCCCGACCTAGATCGAAAGATTGGAAGGGAAGACTTGCTTAATTACAATAGGGTATTGCAGTGAGGGCGAAAGTTAAGCTGTTTACGCTCTAGGGCGGTTTAAGGACCGAAAGGTGACGACCATAGCTCCTCTTATCAATAGTCTAATCGCCTTAGTATTCCCGATAGTATAGGATCTGATAGCTGCCATGGTGGACCGACTCTTAGCATACTTCCCTTCTCTTACTGTTAATTCTCTTATTCATTTCCTTTGCATTAATCTCTAGTTTAGTTAAATCAATCAAACCCCAGCATTATGACATTTAGACAGATAAACGGACAAATAGATAGTACACCGCCTCCCTGTGGAGATCGACCCTACTTACCGCTGACTTCTGTTAGTTGTACTTAGGTATTTATTTTTGGTACGAAACGACAGTATCAAATTTTGGCGCCGTTGCCGGGGAGGCAATCTATTTATTTATTTGTTAAATTTTATCTGTTTTTAGCCTCAGGGGATTTTTCCCTTGAGGCCGTTCTGATCTTTTTCCTTGAGTGCTGTTTTGATAGGCCTTACAGGTACTACCTAGACAGTTCTAGGTGAAAGACCGTCAAAGGGAAGGCTTGAGTACCTTTGACCCGTCACCGATGTCCCATTATATGGAACAGTAGGTGATCATTGCGGGAGATGTGGTCTGCCGAGCACAATGCATTTTGTAGTTGTGCCGCCACATCCATCCTATCAATGGCCACCGCAACAAGATCCTCCTGAGATACAAGAAGAAGAGATTGCGGAGCTGAAATCTTTGATGGAGACACTTGCATTCCAAGCGCAAGAATACTTCTCGCGAATTGATAAGCTCGAGTCTGCAGTTGCTCAGTTAGCAGCTGAGATGAAGATAGAAGAGATCGCGGAGTGGACATATTCAGTGGCGACACTTGTATCACAGATGCAAGAGTGCAACACAAATATGGACGCTCGATTCCATGAGCTCGAGGCTGTAGTTGCTCAGTTAGCAGCTGAGATGCAAGAAGAAGAGGTATACCTTGCTGAGAGCGGTTTTTCCCCCGAAGAAACCGTGTTGCTCAATGCTGAGGATGACTTCTATGATTCGGACGACGAGTTCCTATCATATTTCACTGCCCCACGCGAAGATTTCAGCCCTGTACAGGAGGAATCACTCGATCGAGTGACTTATATAGGTCGATCGAGTGATTTTCCAGGAGAAAGTGCTCGATCGAGTGAACATTCTACTCGATCGAGTGGAAATCAGGAGGAAACTGCTCGATCGAATGAAGATTCTACTCGATCGAGTAGTTTGGCCATTGGGAGCTTTGGTTCGTCATTTGGGCTTGATTTTGATGACGATTTTGACGATGATAACGGTTATGGTGAATCCCCCTTATTCAAAGCCGAGTTAGATGCGCTTGAGGCTGAGATTTACGGGACGGATTCCACTGAGGGCGACAAAGGGACAGCTGAGTCGGTAATTACTCCTAGCACGGAAGAGGTAATGAATTCTTTTGTCTATGATTCCGTCATTAAGAGTGATCAACCTGAGGTAGTAAACGGTAATTTCATTATTGTTTGTAAATTGCCTCGTCTTATTCATGCTTCCTTTTTCAAAGCTATACCCTCTCATATGTGGACGCATAAATTAGCAATTTCTCACCATCCTTGTCATTTTAAAATTGTTAATCTGAATTGGAGTCCTAAATTATCGTCAATTGCTCCGTCGCTCCTTTATTTTGTGGATAAATTTAGGAGCGCACATAGGAAATTAGTTAGACTTAAATGTGCACATATTTTTATTTCCTATTTCTGTAATCCACTTTTGTGCTACTTATGTTTTTGTGTAGCACATGCGCAGGTTTATGATTTAATGCTGCGCGCTTTGAGCTGTTTTGATTGTGATTAATTAGAGAAGCTTGAAGAAAAGAAGGTCGAGCTGGGACCTGTCTGAAGCTAGCGCTACCCGGGAGGCAACCCGGCGATTTTATTTTTGCATTTTAATTCATTTCAGTTGTAATAAATGGTTTTTATACCATAGACTATCTCAGTATGCTTGTTTTTGTCAGTTGCGGGCTGTTTTTCATTGCATTTTGCAGGAATACGATGAGGATCACTCGATCGAGTACCTGTTGTACTCGATCGAGCACTTTTGCTGCCAAATCCATTCGATCGAGCATTTCCTCTACTCGATCGACCACCTGCAAAAGGAGAACCACTCGATCGACCTAGTTACCTTTCGATCGAGCAGTTTTTGAATGCCCAGTTCACTCGATCAGCTACTATCCCTCTTGATCGAGTGCTATTGACTTAGATTAGCTTCCTGAGACGGTTTTCCGGGCCCTTAGCAACCTCCCACTTCATGGTCGGTTTGGGGAGGTCCCTTATTTCGCGTATCTTGTGAGTTTTCCATATTTACTCTCTTTCTCCTCTAGTTTGCGTTTCCTTTCCATGTTTTGGTACAATGGGGGCATTGTACGGTTTGGTTTGGGGAGGTTATGCATCCATATCTGTGTCTGCATCTTGTTTTTTATTGCATTTCTGTTATCACGTTCAATTTCAGTATGCATTGTTGTTTCTTTTCATAAAAATCAAAAATCTCATAAAAAATGAAAAATTTTCAAAAATTCAAAAATATTCACGTTTATTTTAGCATATAGGTTGAGTCGGAACGGTAGATTTCCATGATGATATTGCACTGCGTTTGTCTTTTTGCTTAAGCCTTGCATTAAACTATTATTCTTTTAGCTTTGTCTTATTGCATATCTACGAGTTAATGTTTAATTTAGCTGAACGAATAGACTTGACCTGAAATTTTGGCAACCTACTTATAATTTCTAAGAATTAGAGCCTTATAAACTGGTGTCATTTATGACCAGTTTCATGTAGGATTGTGAGTAGTTACTCCTTGCATAACATGTTCATCAATTTGCACATATATGAAATTCAATTGCTTTTTGCCGTCATACATTCGGGTTAGTGGTTGGTGTCACATGCAGGGAGGTGCTTACATTTTCCCTTTTCTTTCATTTTTACCCATAAACTCCACATTAGCCAAATTTGCCTGTTGACCTTTAGCTACATTCCAAATTTAGCCTGCCTTGTCAAGCTAGTTTAGATTGTTCTGCGGTATATTGTCTATAGTATCAAATGTTGGCGCGTATTCTGTTGATTCAGAGTTGGTAATTTATGAAGGAAAGGAGGATGATGAATAAATGACATGAAAAAAGAAAAAGAAGAAAAGAGAAACCGAAAAAAAAAATAGAAAGAAAAAGAAAAAAAAAAGAATGTTGTTTGAGACGGTTTCTGCTCCTATGTTCTATCTTACATTATTTGAGGAGTGAGTTCAGTTTGGTTTGGTGAGATTTATGCCAATTGAAGGGCATGTGCTTAATCCCATAATTGCTTAAGAATCGGATGTTGATATATGGTTTTGTTTAGGTACTAGCTTGATCACCTATACCTCCACATTCCCATAAATGTTTTGCCTTTTCTTACCCATTGCCTCACTTTACCATATTTTTGTAAGCCCTCGGCTGTGACAAGACCTCGTTTGGTTGGAATGTGTGTACGGTAGCTAGAATTGTCTATCATATTAGTTGCATGCATGTTTATGTGGGTCGTAGTCTAGGTGAGCGACTATTTTTCTTCTTCTCTCTTACATTCATTTGCCTACCCTTTGCTTCATGAGAGAAGAGTGACCCGTGAGAGTCCATTGTTAAAGGTCTTGCAAGGTCGACGGTTCAGCTTTATTATAGACATCTTACAACTCGTTTGCATTTGACTATTTGCTATAGGTGTTAGTTTGTCTGCATTAAATTGGCTTAAGTGGGCATTTGTAGCTAGCTCTGAGTTATCTTTTCCGTTCCTTTAGTTGCGCTCATATCTACAAAATAGATAAAACGAACTAAAGTAGCCAATTCGGGGCAAAATACCATGGAAATGGTACAAATATGCATAGAAATACGTGCTGAAATAGACTAAAAAGACTATATAAAAGGCACGTATCAATTATCAACCCAACTCGTATAGTTAACTCTAACTATAACTCAATTTGAATATCACTAGATATTCGATTTTGACTATCTTAAGTTTCTAAGAAAGCACTTGATTGTTCTTCTAGGTGTTCACACAACTGAACGAGTAAGAAACAATATGAAGTACTATTATCTTATGACGTAACCTTAAGAAAGATAAGCAAATTAAAGAGCACGACTTTTCGTAATATTTCCAAAAGCAAAACAATAAAACAATTAAAAATTAAACTCAAATATGTTTGCAAGGACTGTTGTATTTCGAAAAGCTTGTTTTGAATAAGGAATGATCAAGTGTATTTATAGTAGAAGAGAGAACTAGGGTTTGCACGAAACCCTAGGATGCCGTGAGATAAGCGGCAAGATTTGCAAGAGATAATTTCTTATCTCTTTCCTAATTTAATCCAAGATATTATAGTTTAGGTAAATAAGATAAAAGTGAATCTTATTTGTTTTCTAAAACTATATCTTTAAGATGTTTAGATAAGTAAACAAATCAAATCATATATTATTAAGATAGGAAAATATCTTATTTTAAATATAAGCTAGATTTGATTAGATAGGTTACTTATACACAACAACTCACACGCCCCAACGGTTTACAGCCCACGGCCGAAACCCTAGGCCCGTGCTCATCTTGGATAAAAATCTCTCTTCTTGGATTAGGGTTAGGTTAAATAAGCTAGCAAACCCTAGGTAGCATGACGACCCATAAGTCGTTTTACTAACCAATAGAGATATGCAAATTATCCATTATAACAACCCATATATAAACTCTACTATAGATACAAATGATTTCGAAATATGTTTAAAGAATTTTAACCTTTGAAAAGTGATTTTAAAACTATGAAAATCGTGCTATTAAAATGCTACCTAAAGTTATAATAGAAACAGCTATAACTTTAAGTTTGGTGAGTAAAGTTATAGGTGAAATAGCTATAACTTTACCTTCCCAATATTCTTATCTTAAGATACCGTCATTAGATGAAGACCTATACTAACTAATCTTCCTGGAGATCTTCAGTGATAGGATCTTCTTTATATCTTGACCAAAAGCTCTTCATCTTGACCTTTGTTAAAGACTTGATCTAGCCTTTTGCTTGAGTGATCATCATACTTGAAACTTGTTACAGTTACTATGACGCTTTAAGAATCTTCAATGTTATAGCTCAAGCTGCTATAACATTACTTGAATGATACCTCACAAATCTTCAATATTATAGCCGAGAATGCTATAACATTACTTGCTAAACTTGTAAACATAAGTTAATCTAACAAAGACTAAACAAACGATTACGAGCAAGAGTTTATATAAAACGAGGCACACACTTGTCATTATCAAAACTTAATCATATATCTATATGGTCCAACAAATTCCCCCTTTTTGATGATGACAAGTCTCTTACGATTTGTGACTAAGTCTAAGTTCCCCCTCAACATAATACTTATAAAAGTCATAGACAGTTGAACGCAAGAACAATCACTTATATACAAAGTATAGCATCTAAGGACCTTAAGAGATTAAAGGTTCCGACAAGGAGCAAGCTTAGGCAAATACTTAAGTCACAAGAATTTTCTTCCCCCTCTTGACATCATCGAAAAGACGAGAAAAGACGTAAAATAACTAGAATAATATAAGTCGAGACAAGGATTAAACATGCAAAGAAAGATTATAAGATGAGAAAATAATCTACATAAGCATGTCACATAGAAAATAAGTGTACTACAAACCAAACTAGTCTAATTGCCAATTGGGCCGAATAAAAAACAAGTTACTAAGCCATATGGGCCGAATGAAAAGCAAGCCAAAATGGGCCGAATTAGACAATTATTCAAAATATAAAGTCTAATAAAAGAAAGGCAAGGAAAAGATGATGACGGGTTAAGGGTAGTCACGTTTCACGACATTGGGGTTCACATAACCGGGACGGGTCCTAAACTCAAGAGAGTGAAGACGATCAAAGCATGAACGGACATGGTTAGCTTGTGCCGTGAGACACCTCTCGAAATTAAGAACTTTCAACGACAAGGCTTTAATAGCCTCGTAAACAACCCTCATATCCTCATGCATAGCCTTCCCTTCACGCCATATTGCCCCACCTTGACTAGATAAGTTAGCCAAAGATCCAGAGTGACGAACACACTCTTTGGCCGCCCTAGCGGCATCCTTAGCCATAGCATCAACCCGAGCTTCTAACCCATGCAAATAAGACAAGACTTCGCCAAGATCCGAACCCTTCGAACCCGAAGCCCCATTCTTGTCTTGTCCCAAACCCGAGACCAACTCCGCAACCATCTTATTTTGTGCATCCATTTTCTCACAAATACTTGCCATGAACGATTCCAATTTTTGTTCGACAACCGAGACCACATCCGACGATTTCTCCACCACATTCCCTTTTGCCAAAAACACCAAATCGGGTCCAATGGCACCCATCTTCATCAATTTAAGATGAGTGTCACACATCTCATCTTTCACCTTTACACCATAGCTAGAAGTCCCAATTACCCCTTTTTGTTCCAAAAGCCGAGAGACCCACATACCATACGGCAAATCCAAAGTAGTATAAAACTTTTCCTCAGTGACACAAATACTTGTTTGAACGATTTTATGAAACACAAAACGAGGAAGACTAACTTTGGACCCTTCAAGCCACTTAGACATCAACACCATCTCATAACTCGACAATTTATCATGACCACCCCTCATTGGAACAACCGTGTTCCAAAGGAAATTAAGAAAGAATTTCAATTTTGGAGTAAACGACCCCGCAAGCATGTTACTTGACCCCGTAACGTCAACATCAAACGACTTCTTAATTTTAAGCTTTTCTTCCTCCGTCACATCTCCCCATTCCGCACTCGGATTTATTTCGATCCCATCATCAGGGACCGAAAACAGAGTACAAAAATCGGCAAAGGAGATTTTAACTTCGGAATCATTCACCACCGCATACAACACGTTATTTTTGACGGAGACGGAAGAGTAAAATTGGATTACCTCAATAGGATAAACCGGACCAACAAAGGAACAAACTTTCTTCCATTCTTGAAAATTCAAGAAATCCTTAAAAAATTGTAAAGCTTCGATTTTTCCATACCATTTGTCGGAGTAGGAACGACCACCATGAATACCGTACCGCATAACATAATTGACACGGGTTCTTTCATCCGCGGTGAGTCGAAGCTTATCAAGCCCCGTTGATGTTGCATTCTGCATGTTCTCTCGAAACATTGCCCTTTGATGACCTTCTTGAGTAGCTACAACCTCGGTCTCTTCCACCGAATCTTCAAACCCTACGGCCTTCTTTTTTCCTTTGTTTAACTTTCGTCTTTTCCCTTCTAAGTTAGGATCAACCCGGTTATGATCGGGGTTAGTTGGTTTTTGGTTTGATGAAGGTGAGGGAGTTTTGAGAGGAACATAGGTTTTGTTGCATGGTGGTTTGGAGGACCCGGTCCGAGTTGTGGACCGAGTTGAGGGCGAGTGGAAGCGAGTTGAGGGAGGAGTCATGATGATTGTTGGATTTTGGAGGTTGAGTGTGTAGAAAAGTCTAAAGGTAAATCTTTGGGTGTTGTCTGTGATTGTGACGGTAGGAGGTGAGTATTTATGGGAGTATTAAATCAATTATGGTAAAAGAGTTTTAAGGGAAATAGGAAAGTGGAGGTGGCGTGTGGAGGTAGGTAAGTTTTCCTTTTTTTTATATATAATTACCATAAGATAAACGAGTGGTTAGGGTAGATTGTAAAAAAGATATGATAAGATATGGTAAGATATGGCAAGAGATATACAATTATGGAGAATTTCGGTTAAGGCAAGAAACTGGAAGCAATTGGTTACGATTTTTGGTTCGTAATAAAACTTAAGATATACATGACTAGAAAATGGAATATTCTCATAATATAATATAACATTTGACATAAATAAACTTGCAACGAAAAATACGGACACAGTTATACAATCTCGTCAAATCTAGTCAGTCATATGGAGAATAAAATATTTGTGACAAGTTTAGTTACCACCAATTAAACCAATTTCCAACCGTAAAATCTCAAAACGTTCTCTAGCCAATGCTTTGGTAAAAATGTCAGCCCATTGTTTTTCTTTACTACAAAATTCCAGTCTTATGTTGCCCTTATCTACATGATCCCGTAGAAAATGGTGTCTAATGTCTATATGCTTAGTTCGTGAGTGCTGTGCAGGGTTCTTAGATATAATTATGGCACTCGTGTTATCACATAAAATAGGTATACACCCAACATTAACACCGTTATCACATAGTTGTTGCTTAAGCCATAAAAGTTGAGAACATACCAATCCAGCAGCAATGTATTCGGCTTCAGCTGTAGATAACGCAACGGAATTTTGCTTCTTTGACCCCCACGTTATAATAGACGGTCCAACAAACGTGGCTATGCCAGAAGTACTTTTTCTGTCAAGTGAACAACCTGCATAATCTGCATCTGAATACTTTATGAGATCGAAATTACACTCAAGAGGATACCACAGATATAATTTAGATGTACCGATTAAATACTTCAAGATTCTCTTAACTGCAATCATATGCGATTCTTTAGGGCACGATTGGAATCGAGCACATACGCATACACTAAACATAATATCCGGACGACTTGCAGTTAAATAAAAAAGTGAGCCAATCATACCTCGATAAGTCGTCTCATTGACAGACTTACCGTTTTCATCCAAAGTCAACTTCTTCTCAGTACCCATAGGAGTTGGCTTAGAGTTAGAATTTTCCATACCGAATTTCTTGATTAGCTCTTTGATGTATTTTTGTTGGTGTATCATAATCCCTTCAGGGTTTTGTTGGATTTGGAGTCCAAGGAAGAACTTGAGTTCTCCCATCATGCTCATCTCGAATTCTGAGGTCATTAAATCTGAAAAATACTTGCATAAAAGATTATTAGTTAAACCAAAAATAATATCATCAACGTATATTTGTACAACTAATAGATCGGAATCCTCAGTTTTCAGGAATAGGGTTTTATCGACAGATCCTCTTTTAAAGCCACTTTCACGAAGATATTTTGACAATCTGTCGTACCATGACCTCGGAGCTTGTTTCAAACCATACAGGGCTTTATCTAATTTGAAAACATGGTCTTGAAACTTGCTATCGAGAAATCCTAGGGGTTGTTCAACAAAAACCTCCTCATTCAAATAACCGTTAAGAAAAGCCGTCTTAACGTCCATCTAAAAAAGTTTAATTCCTTTATGAGCAGCAAACGCTATTAATAATCTAATAGCCTCAAGTCTGGCTACAGGAGCGAAGGTCTCATCATAGTCAATTCCTTCTTGTTGATTATACCCTTGTACAACCAATCTAGCTTTATTTCGTACAATAACTCCTGTATCGTCCAGCTTGTTCCTCAAAACCCATCTCGTACCAATAACTGTTCGGTCTTTAGGTCTTGGAACCAAATGCCACACTTTGTTCCGTTCGAACTGTTGAAGCTCTTCTTGCATAGCAACGATCCAATCTGGTTCGGCAAGTGCTTCTTTGATATTTGTTGGCTCAATGGTTGAAAGAATGGAGTAGAATGAGCAAAAGTTGTTAAGTCTTCTACGAGTTCGAACGTCTTCATTCAAACTTCCTAGGATGGTTTCCATTGGATGGGAATCCTTATATTTCCATTTCTTTGAAACCGGAGGCACATCTTCATTTGAACTAGTTTCATCATCTTCGAATGATCGGGGTTCAGGCCTTGTTCCCCCTGAATCCAAGCCTGGGGTTATAACAGAATCAGTTGTAACATTGGACTTAGTTCGTTGATTTGGAGTTGAACTTATAGCTTCATCAGTTATAACTTTATTCTCTAAACTTTTAGATTGAGACGAGGTTTTAGTATCATCAACTAAACTCTCCGTTCTCTTTCCTTTATCATTCGAAGGGCTTCTTTGTTCATCATTTGTGCCCTCAATTTCTTTATCTTCCTCATACAATTTTGGAAGTCCATCCCTGGATAATCGGAAATCAGGTTCGTTCAAATCTTCTTCCTCATCTTGTTCAGCTTTGTCAAACATATTATTCTCATAAAAAACAACATGAACACTTTCTTCGATGCATAAGGTTCTTTTATTGAAAACCTTATATGCTTTACTATGATTAGAATAACCGACAAACGCCGCTTCGTCACTTCTGGGATCAAATTTGCTTAATCTATTTTTGCCATTATTATGGACAAAACATTTACTCCCGAAGCAACGTAGATGTGATATGTTAGGTTTACGTCCCCTAAGAAGCTCATAAGGAGTCTTCTTGAGAATGGGTCTAATCAAAGCTCGATTATGAACATAGCATGCAGTACTAATAGCTTCAGCCCAAAAATTTCGAGGTATGCCACTACACAATAACATTGTACGTGCCATATCCTCCAATGTTCTATTCATACGCTCAACAACACCGTTTTGTTGTGGGGTTCGTGGTGTTGAGAAGTTATGCCCAACACCATTCTCCCTACAATATTCTATAAAAGCTTGGTTATCAAATTCGGTGCCATGATCCGTACGAATGGAAACTAATTTAGATTTATACTTATTTTGGGCAAGCTTCATTAGAACTGCAAATTCTTCGAAAGTCTCATATTTTGAATTGAGAAAGATTGGCCAAACAAATCTGGAATAGTCATCAACTAGAACGAAGACATACCTGGATCCACCTCTACTTCTTACCTTCATTGGGCCACAAAGATCCATATGCACGAGTTCTAGTGGTTCCTTTGTACTTACCATTCTCTTGGGTTTGAATGATGATCTCACATGTTTGCATCGGGCACATGAATCACATAATATTTCTTGATCGAATTTGATTGAAGGAAGTCCTTCAACCAAGTCCCACTTCTTTAGCTTATTCAATGTAGTTGAATTTATGTGAGCCAATCTTTTGTGCCAAAGGCATGGATCATCTGTCGTTACTTTCATGCATGTGAATGAATTAGTAGGAATATTATTTAGATCAATCATATAAACATTCCTTCTACGGTGTCCTTCAAGCACAACACTACTTGTTCCTTCAATTATTATTCGACAAGAATCTGAATGAAAGACAACTTTATTTCCTTTGTCGCATAATTGAGAGATACTCAATAAATTGTGCTTGAGACCACTAACAAGATAAACATCACTAATAGCATGAGAAGAGGATATTCCTGTGGGAAATAATCTGTATACTTCCCTTAAAATTGAAGGATTATAATGAATTTAATTAAGACGATCACAAGTCATAAATGAAATACATAAACAAAATAAAGGATTCAGAAATAACCTTCGGTCCTAGCAAATACGGCCTAAGAACAATATCAAAATAGATATTCTCCTATCAGTTGCACCCAAGATGATATGAGATATGCCCTTTGATTATGCTAGAAATCGATCCAAAATTTTCGTAAAATTTAGGTTGTTTTTGTGTTTTTCGTAAAGATGAGAGGCAAGGAATTCGGTTAGAGTGAAATTAGGGTTCCAAAAATGCTCTCCCTTTTTCTTCTTATAAAAACCGAAAATGGGTGTGAATAAGGGAGATATTTCTATTCCCTCATTCGGCCCATATCACCGAAATAAGGATTATATTTTCCTTATTTTCGGTTATTCCAAAAATGTATAAAATGTGTATAAAATTTGTTAAATGGGGTTTGTGATCTGTGTGGTGTCCAACAGGAGACTCAACAGCATCTTTTTTTTTATTGTGCCTACAGTCAGAAGTGCTTGCTGGAACTTCAGCAATGGTTAGGCTATACATGTCAGAGAGAGCTTATTAATTGGCTCATTAACTGGAGATGCAGGTCTTTGCTACAAAAGAAAGTCGTCATGGCTGCTTTTGCAACATTGATTTATCTCATTTGGTTCAATAGGAATACTGCACGGGTTGAGGGAGTGGTGCATCATCCTCAGGCGATTTTGTGCAAGATTCAGAGTGTTTTAAAAGGGAAGTTAGAATCTATAGAAACTTGTAAGAGTCATAGAAAAGCGTTGTGTTGGCTGCAAAAGTTAGATTTAGTCTAATTTCTTTTGAGTTGTATGATGAGAATGTGCTTGGTGTAATGTTCCTAATTATTAATACAAGTTTACATTTCACCAAAAAAAAAACTTGTTGATATTAAATATAACTGATTACATTTAATTACGAATTAACAGATTAATTCGTCCAAGCTAACATTACATACATTTAATTAAATATAACTTATTATATTTAATTTATTTAATTCTGATTAATTCGTCTCAACTCATATTATTTAATCTTCATTAAATAATTGTCTCATCAACACATTGACTAACTGTTTAGTCATATTAGGCATCAATGTGATCATATTTCCATAACCACATCTCTCAAACACATCCTATAGGTGTGACCTTTAGGGACCAGTTGATCACCGTCATCTGTATGATAATAACGTCAAACTTTCTAGCAAGCCAACCGTTATTAGGTAAACGTTAATCAACTGATTAAATATACGAAGTATACCCTTTTGAACCAGTAAGAGATTTACAAATGTTATCACACTAATTTGTGGAGGACACAAGCTCCAACAAACTCCCACTTGTCCTCACAAGTGTATGTGCGATAACCGATTCTCATATCCTAAAATTTCTCCCACTCAATGTAAAACAATTTGCAAATCCGCATTCAGAAAGGTCGTATTTTACAAGCGATCATTATCAAGAGTGGTTTCCCCAACTAGAGAGTAACTTTACTGATAAGTGAATCAACATTCGAGCATGGCCATGCATTTCAGTTACAACTCCTCGAGTGGCCCTGAGAAATAACTATACCTGATAAGGGTTGGATATTTTCCTCAACTCGAATCTTGCAGATATAAGCACAGTATGAAATGACCCAGAAAAAATCTACTTAGCCTCCAGTTACGGCAGACCGTGAGAAAGAAATCAAAGTCACCCAAAAACTGCCTTAATCTCAAGAGACAGTCGATAGTCAAAAGAATCGACTCTAGGAACACAATGGATGTCCTATCCACGACCTGGCACCGAATGTTTTAAACATTTAGGACTCCATTACGTTGTCACAAAAAGTTGTCCTACGAGTTATCGTTATAATCTCGCATCTCGTGATCGATCACCAACCGTTTGACTTATGGCTCGTTGAACCCACCATCAATCGATTGCACAATATAATAGCCGGAGTTATCAGCTCACATTGGCGATTACGGACCAAAACAAATATAATGTAATTCATTTCACTTTGTGGCGTTCAATGTTGTCGTACAATCCACATGAAAAACAAAATATTATAATAAAACGATGAAGTTATAAATAGTATATGAAAAAGATAATGTATCAAATCCATAATCAAGTACTACAACTCAGAACGCGTTTAATTCCCATGGAAATGACGTGCCCTACATGCTTATCATAATTCAACGATTCAGTAGTAGAATCTGCTACAACACACTAAGAGTGAAGACGAACCGGACTGAGATCCGTTTGGAAGCTAGCATCTGCGTAACCGGTTGCGCATAGCTTAGTATCTCCTCGATAAGTCAATACCCAATCCATAGTCCTCCGTAGGTACATGGATTCTTTTGGTACCGACTCGTCATACTCAATGCATATGCCACGTCTGGACGTGTGCATATCATGGCATACATGATTGATCCTATAGCTGATGCATAAGGAACACGACTCATGCGCTCAACCCTTCAGCGTCGTGGGTGACCGAGACTTGCTCAATCGCATCCCCAGGACGTCATTGGAAGGTTTCCCTTCTTGGAGTTGGTCATGCTGAACTTATCAAGAATCTTATCCAAATAAGACTCCTGACTAAGTGATAACGTCCGTCGTGATCTATCTCGGTAGATACGGATTCCCAAAATGCGCTGTGCCTCACCCAGATCTTTCATCTGGAAATGGTTCTTCAACCATCCTTTACCCGAAGATAGGAGAGGAATGTCATTCCCAATCAAGAGTATGTCATCGACATACAATATCAAGAATACAATCTTGCTCCCACTCGACTTGATATATAAGCATGGTTCCTCGACCGATCGAGTGAAACCATACTCTTTTATCACCTGGTCGAAACGATGATTCCAACTCCCAGAAGCTTGCTTAAGTCCATAAATGGAACGCTTAAGCTTGCATACTTTCTTAGGATGTTCAGGATCTATGAAACCTTTGGGTTGCACCATGTACAACTCTTCCTCTAAATAACCGTTTAAGAAGGCGGTTTTCACATCCATTTGCCAAATTTAATAATCATGAAAAGCGGCAATCGCTAAGATTATCCGAATGGAACGTAACATGACTACAGGTGCAAAAATCTCATCATAATGCAATCCATGCACTTGAGTGAAACCTTCTGCCACAAGTCGTGCCTTATAGGTATCTGGTTGCGCGTCTACAGAACGCTTTATCTTGTAAAGCCATTTGCACTGTAGAGGTTTTACCTTATTAGGTAAATCAACTAGATCCCACACGTCATTCTCATACATGGAGTCCATCTCAGATTGCATGGCTTCGAGCCATAGCTTTGAGTCGGAACAGGTCATAGCACCTTTATAGGTAACGGGTTCATAACTCTCTAGGAGTAAAACGTCATTCTCCTCGACCATACCAATGTATCTGTCCGGAGGATGAGAGACTCTACCCGACCTCCTAGGTTCCTCAGGAATATTAACCGTATCATTAGTTGGGGGAACAACTTCCTCCATCCGTTCCTCGGTTGTTGGTCCTGGAATCTCCGACAGCTCGAAAGTTCTATTACTCGTCTTGTTCTCGAGAAATTCTTTCTCTAAGAACGTCGCACTAGCCGCAACAAAAACTCGATGTTCGGTAGGCGAATAGAAGTAATGACCAAATGTTCCTTTTGGATAACCTATAAAGTATGTCTTGACCGATCGCGGGCCGAGCTTATCCTCGTGTCTCCACTTGACATAAGCCTCGCAGCCCCAAACCCGAATAAAGGACAAGTCAGGGACCGTTCCCTTCCATATTTTATATGGAGTCTTGTCGCTTGACTTTAGTCGGACTTGGTTAAGTATAAGAGCGGTGACAAAAGAGCAAAACCCCATAATGAATCGGCACTACCGTGTGACTCATCATGGATCGAGCCATATCGAGTAAGGTTCGATTTCTCCGTTCGGACACACCATTCAATTGAGGTGTTCAGGTGGAGTTAACGCAAAACAATTCCACGATCTTTCGTGTGTTGATCAAACTCATTTGAAAGATATTCGCCACCCCGATCCGAACGGAGTGCTTTAACCTTTCTACCCGATTGGTTCTCAGACCTGTTCGGGTATTCCTTGAATTTCTCAAAGGACTCACTTTTATGCTTCATTAAGTAGACATATCCGTATCTACTTAAATCGTCCGTGAAAGTGATAAAATATCTATAGCCATCTCTAGCGGTAATAGACATAGGTCCACATACGTCCGTATGTATGAGTCCTAATAGGCCACTAGCGCATATTCCAACACCTTTGAAGGAAATTCGAGTCATTTTGCCAATGAGACATGATTCACACGTGCCATATGTAGAAAATTCGAATGTGGGAATAGTCCCATTATCGACGAGTTTCTTTACGCGTTTCTCATTTATGTGTCCCATTCGACAATGCCATAGAGAGGTTTGATCTTTGTCACCAACCTTTAATTTCTTATTATTCATGTGTAATACTTCCGTGGTTTTATCTAAGATGTAAATTCCATTCATGGAAACTGCTTTGCCATAAATCATTTCATTAAAAAGAAAATACAACTATTATCCTTTATTGAAAATGCAAAACCGTCTATCTCGAGTACGGAAATAGAAATGCTGTTCTTAGATAAACGGGTACATAGTGTGATTATAAAAATAACTCAAAACCACTAGGGAGTTGGATTACGTATGTTCCCTTCGAGAGGCAAAGCAACTTGTGCTCCATTCGACTCGCAGTCCACATCACCCTTTTCGAGAGGTGTGATGTTCTTTAGGCCCTGCAAATTATTACACAGATGAGAACCACAACCAGTATCTAGTACCCAAGTTCTGAAACTTGCATGGTTAATCTCAATCATATGAATATAAGATGACATACCAACAGGAACGACGCGGCCTGCTTTTATGTCCTCACGGTATACGGGATAGTTCCTCCTCCAATGTCCAGTCTTGTGACAATGGTGGCACTCAATGTCACCGCCCTTGCTCTTTGTCTTGCCCTGTGAGCAACTAGTCTCACCATGCGCACTCTTACCGTTTCCTGGCTTTTTAAACTTTGGCTTACCTACAGCTAGGTCGCCACGAGCCTTGCCCTTACCTTTACCCTTGTTTGAAATCATGAGAACATCCTGCTTCATGCTCCCACTCAATTTCATATCCTTCTGTGCCGTACGAGAAGGAGTGCAGCTCATGAGGACTTTTTTTCAAGTCATTCATGTAGTAGTTCGCCTGAAAAGGGCAAAACCATCGTGAAGAGAATGAAGCATTCGGTCAATGACAATGCTCTCACCGATTTTACAATTCGGTGCCTCCACTTCTCGACATTCTCAATCATGTGAAGAATGTGTGGACTAACCGGTTGGCCTTCTTCGGAGTTTCGCATCAAAGAAGCGACAGGTATGCTCATATGTAACGATTCTCGGTGCTTTTGAGAACTCGTTAGTGAGCGTGGTGAAAATCTTGTTTGCACCTTGGGCAATGAAGCGTCTCTGCAAATTGGTTTCCATTGCAAAGATGAGTACGTTCTTTATCGCACCCGTTTCCATAACGAAGTCATTATAAGCGACTGACTCGTTGACTCTTGCATTGGGGCCTGGGTTGACCGGTATTGGCTCAATTAAGTACTTGAGCTTACCGTCAGCAATGGCAGCATTCCGTAGTGCCGCCTCCCAGTCCGCAAAGTAGGACCCGTCGTTTTTCAGACGTGTGGACTGATTCATCTGGTCCATAAAAATTTTAAGCCAGGACGTGCGATCAAGTGTGGCACTAGGCATTGGGATTACGTTATTTCCAGCCATTTTAGTTGTAACAGTATTATCAAAATATACGTGTTCTACAGTGCGAGAAGAAGACTAAAATAATAAGCATGTGCATCGTTTATATTTTTAAGTCTAATGAACTACTGTCATAACGCGAAGACTCAAAACATTTATACAATTGACCTCCCTCAAGAATTATATAAATGATCGCAAGACTCAATTCTCTGTAAATTGATAAGCTAACCTTTTAGCTAATTCTACCGTTAGAATTCTTGGTCGATAAATTTCTGTAAATTCTATCTTTAGTCCATCATAATCACGAGAAACTCTTCGGACTATGATGTTGAGGTAAACTAAGTCAACACAACTACTTACCCAACGTAGAAGGGGTCATATTATGCCTACCGACGAAGAAGGGATTCATAGTTGTTTGCCCTTATAAAGACTAATCTCAATTTCCGTTTTAGAGGAAGAACCCATCAACTTTATTTTAATTCATTTTAAGTGAACTAATATCTAGCATGCGAGAATGAATAAATTAAGGTGATGGCTTAATAAGTCTGTGACATCTGTATGTCCATGAAAACTAACATACAAAAGATAAAAGGCACAGGAGGAAGTTTCTAAAGTGATGAGAGAGAAAGTTAGAGAGATAAAATTCCCTCTAAATTAGGTGGCTTTTTTATCAAGCAATGGCTAGATCCAAAAAAAATCCAAAAAATCATCACAAAAATACGCAGAATTCATCTCAAAATTCATCTCAAAAAAATCAAAATCACGATCCTAATGGATTAAAATCCATCAATAAGGGGAAATCTCATCAACGTCAACTTCAATTCTCCTCTCAGGAGTTTGAGTCTGACTTGGAGGAGATTTTGGAGGAAGAGGAGATTCCAGTAGACGACGCCGTTGAAACTACTGTTGGGGATGCTACGCTCGTTCAAATTACGCAGGCCGATATTGCTGGTGAGGTTAATTTCTGGTCTACCTCTGTCTATTGTTTCGTTCTCGGAGCAAACCCTCCGAGCTCTGTTCTTACGGGGTTTGCGAAGAGGGTTTGGCAGGGACAGGGGATGGATAAGATTTCATTCTTACCCAATGGCATCTTTCTTGTGCGATTTAAAACTAAGGCTCAACAACAATTTGTGCTGAATAATGGTCACTTGATGTTTGATAACAAACCGGTAATTGTCAATCAATGGAAACCAGAGACGGAATTAATAAAGCATGATGTTAAGAAATTTCCGATTTGGATGAAGTTGTTTGGGTTGGATGTTAGATATTGGGGGCTTGAAAGTCTTAAGAAGTTGTCTGGGATTGTTGGAAATTACATTAAGTGTGATGATTCCACGCTTCATAAGAACTTTTTAGGTTTTGCCCGCATTATGGTTGAAGTTGAAATTGGACAGAAGTTTCCTGATTCTATCAAATATTTGGATGAAAATGGTAAGACTCAAACCCTAAGGGTGGGGTACGACTGGTTACCTCTCAGTTGTACTGCCTGTAAAGGAATGGGTCACCTTGCTGAGCAGTGTAGAAAGGGGAATGAGAAGCAGGTGGTGAAACGAGTTTGGAAGCCCAAGCCAGTGGTGGTTCAGCAACAGAAATCTAAGCCTGTTGCTGTCCAGAAACCACAGGTTCAGGCTAAGACTACTCAGAAGGAACCGGTCTTGCAGGTAGTTCATCCTGTCTCTACCACTGAGAATATGCTGACTCCTGTTCTGGTTCAGAAAACACCCCTGGTGGAAAATTCTTTTCCTAGGCGTATCATAACCAAACTTATGAGGAATGACACTGGAAATAGGAGGACCTTCTCTTATAATGGGCTTTCTGTTATGGAATCCATGTCACAGTCTTTACATAAGTCTAGGTAGGGATAGTTGGAAGTATGAGGCATGAGAAGGGGGAGTCTAGTAAGGCTACTTCTGAATATGGATAAGATAGGAATGTGGAACATTAGAGGCATGAATCTCCCTACTAAGCAGCATGAAATAAAGAGATTCTTGCTTCAAAATAAAGTAGGTTTGTTTGGCTTATTAGAAACAAAAATAAAAACCAAAAACTGGAATAAAGTCAGAATAAACTTGTGTGCAGATTGGGCTATTTGCACAAACTCTAGTTTGCATAAGGGAGGGAGGATATGGCTCATTTGGGACCCAAACTCTTTTGATGTAGACATATGTGATGTTACAGTTCAGTGCATACATGCAAAAATTCATGATAAAAGTAGGAAGAAAGTTTTCTGGATGACTGTGGTTTATGGGTTGAACCAAGCTCATGAGAGAACTATGTTATGGAATAGTTTGAGGAGTTACCATAGTATGATCTCTGGTCCTTGGCTGGTGGGAGGTGATTTCAATGCAGACATGGCTAGGGATGAGAGAATAGGTGGTGTACCTATTTCCAATGCTGAGCTTCAACCAATGTTACAGGCTATTCAGGCTTGTAATCTTGCTGATTTGAGTGCCAGAGGATCCTTTTTCACTTGGTCTAATAAGCATGAGAGTGATACAAGAGTCTATAGTAGAATAGACAGGGTGTTTAATAATGCTGATTGGAATGATCTTTTCCCTGATGGGTATGTTCATTTTCTCCCAGAGGGCACTTTTGATCACTGCCCTTGCCTGATTCACTTGGAGGTTGAGCAAAAAAGGAGGGGGAATTATTTCAAGTACTTTAATATGTGGTCATTGGCACCTGGCTACTCTGAAATTGTCAGGAATGGATGGAAAAAGGATTGTCCGGGGACACCTATGTTCAAGGTGGTCACGAAATTGAAGGGTTTGAAAAAAGGCTTGAAGGACCTTAATAAAGAGCAATTTGACAGCATTGAAAATCTTACTCAAGTAGCTGAAATAGCCTTGGGTAATTTCCAGAAATAATTAAGAGATGATCCTTTAAATGAACAGTTGTGTCATAATGAGAAGGAATGTGCCAAGGAAGTGACTGAATTAAAGAAGGCAAGGTTGCAGTTTCTTAGCCAGAAGGCCAAGTGTGACTGGATGAAACTTGGTGATGAGAATACTTCGTATTTTCATGCTGCAATAAGAAGAAGAAGGTCGAAAAATAGGGTGTTTCAGATTAAGGATATGGACAATAAGTTGTGTTCTGATCCTTTGCCTATCCAGGAGGCTTTTACTAATTACTATCAAAAGCTACTGGGTACCTCAACTGCAGTACTACCAGTTAACAAAAAATTGGTACAAAAAGGAGCATGTTTAACTGAGAGGCACCGTGCTATTCCAAATGCTCCAGTGACTGCTGAGGAGGTAAAGAATGCTATGTATGCTATACCAGGGACTAAGGCCCTGGTCCTGATGGCTATAGCAGCCAGTTCCTTAAAGATAACTGGGAAGTTGTGGGTTTGGATGTGATAGCAGCTGTGCAGGATGCTTACCATTCTGGGAAAATCCTGAAACAAAGCAATAACACGATTATTACCCTTATTCCAAAAGTAGAGGTGTTCAAACAAGAATGCGATTCCAGGCCAATTGCTCTTTGCAATCTTTGTTTACAAATGTCTTTCTAAGGTGATTTGTGGAAGATTAAATCAAGTGTTGCCAGATATCATTAATCCCTCTCAAAGTGCTTTCCTGAAGGGTAGGGATATTGTTGGCAACATTCTTATCTGCCAAGATCTGGTCAAGCTATATAATAGAAAAAGTCGCTCTCCTAGAATGCTCCTGAAAATTGACCTACAGAAAGCCTATGATTCAGTTGAATGGGCTTTCATGAATGACATGATGCTTGCTACTGGGTTCCCTAACCTTTTCTGTCAACTTACTATGCAATGCATCTCAACCCCTTCTTACTCTTTATCTCTAAATGGAGACATATTTGGCTTCTTTAAGGGCAAACGTGGGCTCAGGCAAGGAGACCCATTATCTCCTCTCCTGTTCACTTTGTGCCTGGAATACTTGAGTAGAGTGTTGAAGGTTGTTCAGAATCACCCTGATTTTAAATATCATTCTCTGTGCAATAGGATTCAGTTATCACATCTCTGTTTTGCTGACGATCTCATGCTGTTTTGTCATGGAAATAGAGCTTTTATTGCTTTGCTCATGAAAGCTTTTTCCTACTTTTCCAAAGCTACTGGCCTCTCTATGAATAGGCGAAAATCTAATTTCTATTGCAATGGGGTGGATAGCAGCTTGGTTAAAGAAATAGAGGAACTTACTGGAATGCAACAAGGCTCTGTTCCCTTCAAATATTTGGGTGTTAATGTTTCTTCTAAACGTTTATCAGTTTTGGACTGCCATTACTTAACTGAAAAAATTGTTGCCAGAATAAGAAGTTTGGGGTCCAAGAAATTGTCCTATGCTGGCAGACTGGTGCTCATACTGTCTGTTTTAAGCACGTTACATAGTTATTGGGCTAGGATCTTTATCCTCCCTAAAACTATCATTGGTAAGATTGAATCTATCTGTAGAACTTACCTTTGGCATGGGTGTGATCAGAAAGAGAGTCCTGCTCTTGTGTCTTGGTCTCAGGTCTGCAAGCCTCTAAAACAAGGTGGTTTGGGTTTGAGAGATCTGCACAGTTGGAATATTGCTGCTATTGGCAAGTATGTGTGGTGGGTGGCAATGAAGACTGACCATCTCTGGGTCAAATGGGTTCATTCTGTATATATAAAACAGAATGGATGGCAAGATTATGAACCAGGTGTTGGGAGTAGTTGGGCTTGGAGGAAGATATGCCAAGTCAAGAATATTTATAAACCTTATTTGTTTGGGTCCTCTCAGGTAGAGCATTACACTCTCAGGCAAGGATATCAGTGGCTTAAACCAGATGGTGATAAAGTCATATGGTATCCTTGGATGCTCAATAGTTGGATCATTCCTAGGCATACCTTCTTGTGTTGGCTAGTGGCTCAACAACGGCTGCTTACTCAGGATAGACTGCTTAGAATGGGTATTATTCAGATCAACTGTTGTTTTTTATGTGGGCTTGCGGAAGAATCTCATGAGCATCTCTTCTTTGGATGCATTTATAGCAAAATTTGTCTGCAGGCTGTGAAAGATTGGTGTCTGTGCCCTTTACCTGATGCTGGCTGTATCAAATGGTGGATTGAATGGAGACATTCTTCTGCGTGCAGGAAGAAAATCGTGGCAGTTATTATGGCTAGCTTGATGGCTCAGATATGGCATTGCCGTAATCTCAGTAGATTGGATGGACTGATTTGGCATCCTAATGTTTTATGTAGTAAGGTTAAACATGATGTTGTAATGAGACTTGGACAGTGTGTCATTAAGTCTAGAAATAGTAGAGTCATTGGCTGGGTTAACTACTTAACTTCGGCTTAGATAAGTAGTGAGAATGGTTAGCTGATCAATGATGTATGGTGTTTGGGACATTTATTTTTCTAATGATATTACTTACATTTCCCCAAAAAAAAAAAAAAAAAAAAAAAGAAAACTAACATACAACCTATATGAGTCAATTTTCATGCATTTTAGTAGTAGGTGGTTTGGTTTTAGGCGGAATATGATGCGTAAACTAACATGTCAATGAAAAGCAAGAAGAATGAAAAACGTAAAAACAGTAAAAGTCCTAGTGTGGCCTATCCTATCAAAATGAACAATAAATACAAGTTTGGAATCCTCCTTGGACCCGAGAAGCTTGTCTTGATGTTCCATCTTGATCCATGTAGCGGGAGTGAGCTCCAATCTCCATCTTTAGTCTTCTTTTGAAAATTACAATAAATAAAATTTACATAATAAACCTATTTATTACATTCTAATTTCAAAACCCAAAAACTAAAGAAAAATAAAGGAGATTCGAGATCTCATAATTACATAAAAAATCATGTTTCCTTCATTACGAAAACATAATTTGACTAAGGCCACACTAAGTATTACAATTTACAACCGATTGCAAAAATAAATACGTAAATAAAATTCATGCAATCGATTCATTCAACAAAATTAAAATAAAATGCATCAACTAAAATAAATTAAACATAGATGACACAGTTCCTTAATTATGTTGATTAATTTATCCAAACCACCTATTTAAATCAAATTAACTGACAATTCCTCAATTAATCACATTAATTTCATTCTTAATCCATATTAAACTTGTAATATGAATTCAATCCGTCAAAATTTCAAACTGCTTTAAAATAATTCGGTATCTTTTAATTGTGAACCGTTTCACAATAACTAATTGGCCAAAATCAAAACAAAAACAAAATCCTGTTTTTTATTTAGTCTCGGCATAAACAAAGAAAAACAAAACAAGCATGTTTCTTATTTTATACACGGTTTTATCTGTAAAAACCGAAACAAAAAAAAAAATTAAAATTCTATCCCCTATGAACAGTAATACGTGAACAGTAACAACAAAATTTTTTTTTTTTTTCGGATGCTTTTCCAAAACGGCATAAACAAAAAAACCGCAAAAAACTTTAATCGGTTTTTCTTAGAAAAACCGAGAGAAAAAAAACAGCAAAAAAAACTTTTTTTTTTTTTAATACTATTCATCCGTGAACAGTACAGAAACAGCAAAAAAAATTTCACGGTTTTTAAATTAGGACTCTAATGCCTTTTTAATTTCAACTTAATCTGCATTAAATCAAACATGACGATTCCATTTATGTTTTAACTTAATCTGCATCAAATCAAACATCTACCAATTCTTCATATGATAATTTTAACTGATTAAAACAACATTATGAAAAATAAAAATGAAATCTCGCATCAAAAAGAACAAACACCGGCTGTAAACATTTTTTTTTCAATCGGCATTAACAAAACAACAGCCGTGCCCTAATTTTTTTTCGGAAACCCTAAAAGTTTACATACAATTTTTATGAAAATCATCAAAATTAAAATTCGTGGCCTTTGCTCTGATACCACTTGTGGGAAATAATCTGTATACTTCCCTTAAAATTGAAGGATTATAACGAATTTAATTAAGACGATCACAAGTCATAAATAAAATACATAAACAAAATAAAGGATTCAGAAATAACCTTCGGTCCTAGCAAATACGGCCTAAGAACAATATCAAAATAGATATTCTCCTATCAGTTGCACCCAAGATGATATGAGATATGCCCTTTGATTATGCTAGAAATCGATCCAAAATTTTCTGTAAAATTTAGGTTGTTTTTGTGTTTTTCGTAGAGATGAGAGGCAAGGAATTCGGTTAGAATGAAATTAGGGTTCCAAAAATGCTCTCCCTTTTTCTTCTTATAAAAACCGAAAATGGGTGTGAATAAGGGAGATATTTCTATTCCCTCATTCGGCCCATATCACGGAAATAAGGATTATATTTTCCTTATTTTCGGTTATTCCAAAAATGTATAAAATGTGTTAAATTGTCATCTAGTGAGGATCGAACCCATGACCTCTTGGTTTGTGTACCCTCACTATTACCACTATGACACATTCAACCTGTTGATATTAAATATAACTGATTACATTTAATTACGAATTAACAGATTAATTCGTCCAAGCTAACATTACATACATTTAATTAAATATAACTTATTATATTTAATTTACGAATTCACAGTTAATTCGTCTCAACTAATATTATTTAATCTTCATTAAATAATTGTCATATCAACACATTGACTAACTGTTTAGTCATATTAGGCATCAATGTGATCATATTTCTATAACCACATCTCTCAAACACATCCTATAGGTGTGACCTTTAGGGACCAGTTGATCACCGCCATCTGTATGATAATAACGTCAAACTTTCTAGCAAGCCAACCGTTATTAGGTAAACGTTAATCAACTGATTAAATATACGAAGTATACCCTTGTGAACCTGTAAGAGATTTACAAATGTTATCACACTAATTTGTGGAGGACACAAGCTCCAACAATTCCAACTTTACCAACACGATGATTTTACCCTTCTTGTTATCACCAAATATGACCTTACCTCCTTCGAAAGGTTCAAGTGAAAGAAATAAATTTACATCTCCACTCATGTGCCTTGAGCATCCACTATCAAGGTACCATAAGTTATTTACTTTCATCACAACCTGCAAAATAATTAGATACTGTTTTTAGGTACCCAAGCTAAGTTGGGTCCTTTGACGTTAGTCACTCTAACATCTAGATCTTTTCTAACCCAAACCCTTTTTATAACTTTTCGTTTTGGAGGAAAATGGGTTTGTTTAGGAGCCATCTTAGGTTTAGTTGTGGGTTCCTTATGTCGTGATCTTTCAGGTTGTTTTGGAGGAGCTTTGGTGTTGAAGGGCTCTTTAGGTTTAGGTGCTTGTTTTGATTTTGTAGCCTTTTTGAAATCAAAACTCATATCGTAGAACCAACGATGATCATTGCTGCGTTCTTCACTTATACTTGGTTTTGATGGGGTACAATCATTATCCTCGAAAAGAGTGTCGGATGCTTTAACAAAGTTGATTCCTTTTCTTAAATCCTGAGCATATTTGACACAATTTTCTTGGATATGTCCAGTATGACCACATTAATTGCAAATCAAATATTCTGGTAAATTTGTATATTTTCTCCTTCTGAAATCTCGTTCGGAAGGGGTTGATTTGCATTTAGAGTGATCTCTACGACCATAGCACTCATGTCCTAATCCTATTTTCATGTTATTATATGATTGCTCAGTCAGGAAATTTAGGACACGTGTGCTACCTTCCCATTTCTCATGAACTTTTCTAGCATGCAAGAGCAATTCTTTTAAGGACTCTATTTCTTTGTTGCATTTAGAATGGTCTGACTCTACGACCTTGGGAGGATGAGTCTCTTCATAATTGTCACGAAAGTTCTGGAATCTGTCATTGAGAACTCGCACCATCTCAGTATGCGTTCTTTTAGTATTTAATAGATCGGTTTTAGATTCCTTAAATTGCCGAGTTAGAGATTCGATCTCCTTCTTTTGATCTGAGATTACGGCCTCTCTAGCCGTAGCCTTGGTTTCCAGAAGCTCTTTGACTTTCCTCAATTCCAATGTTGTTCGTGACACTTATCAAGAGATTGCTCAAAATATTCAATTAAAGCATTCTTAGGCAATTTCTTAACACTTTTCTTAAGTTCAAGATAACTTACCTCTTCTTCTTCTTCTGAATCGGAATCTCCTAGAAAGCAGCAGTAGGAGTCCATGCTATCTTTATCATTGTCCGAGAAGAGGTCAAGACTGACGTTTCTTAGACATAGGTTAGCAACTTCTTCTTCTTCTGATGCCTCGTCGTCCTCAGGGTCGAGATCTCCCCAGCATGATGGCATCATCACTTGCTTGAATTCCTTCTTGGTCTTTTCATGTTTTGCTTTGTCTTTAATTTTCTCCCATGTGGGACAATCCTTAATCATATGACCGGATTCTCCACACTTAAAGCATCCTCTATTAGCAAACGTATTCTTTGACTCAGACATTTTCTTATTAGAGAACTTGTTGTTATTGTTGTTAAACGATTTTGCTTGCTTATTTCTGAAGATGCGTTTGTTGAATCGTTTAGAAAACAGGATTGTCTCGTCCTCTATTTCAACATCTTCTTCTTCCTTGGCAGAAGCTTGTAAAGCCATGCTTTTAGTGTTACTGGCCTCGGCCTCATCGTCTTCCAAGACGAGTTCATGAGCCATGAGAGCAACAATAAGTTCTGCATAAGGAAGAGAAGTAAGATCTCTGACCTCTTCCATGACCGTGACCTTGGGACGCCATTTCTTGGTTAAACTCCTAAGTACTTTTCTAGCAATATCCTCGGAGTTGAAAGTTTTACCAAGATTTTTGAGCTCATTGACTATAGTAGATAATCGTGCTGACATGCTATCAAGTGATTCATTCCTTTCCATTCTAAAAAGTTCATATTTTTGAATCAACAAGTCAATGCGATATTTCCTTACAGCCGACGTTCCTTCAAAGGCCAATTCAAGACCATCCCATATTTCCTTGGCCGAAGTGCAAGAAGAAAAACGATCGAATTCAGTCGATGTCATGCCGTTTTGTAACAGGCTTATCGCTTTCGAGTTTTTCTCAGCTTTCTTGTAATCAGCCTCAACATAGTCTTCTTCCTTTTTCTCATAGGTAGTGCCTTCCGAAGATGCGACCAAAATTTTATGTGGTCCGTTCTTTATAATCGTCCAGCACTCCCAATCATGTCCTTTTATGTAGTGTGTCATCATGTTTTTCCAAAGTCCATAATTCTTCCCATCAAAGACGGGACACTTAAGATACTTGGAATCCATTTCACACGTGTAAGGCAGCGGAATGAAAATAAAATAAAAAGATAAAAAGATAGACGGATCTAGCCTCTTTGCGGTTAGGCAATCAAGAGCACGAAGCTCTGATACCAATTGAAGAGTCTATCACACCCGAAATACTCGAGAAGGGGGGGGGGGGTGAATTGAGTATTTAAAATTTATGCGTACTTTTTATTTTATATCAAGGTAATTAATTACTTAAAGTTTATTGATTAAACTTTAACTAATTAACTAAATGATTATGAACGTAATGAAAGGACTAAAATGAAAACTGCAAGGACACACGATATTTGAAGTGGTTCAGCTTCACACGTCGAAGCCTACGTCCACTATTCTCGATTAATAATTTTAGTACCTTACTCCGGATTACAAAATTATCAACCCAACTCGTATAGTTAACTCTAACTATAACTCAATTTGAATATCACTAGATATTCGATTTTGACTATCTTAAGTTACTAAGAAAGCACTTGATTGTTCTTCTAGGTGTTCACACAACTGAACGAGTAAGAAACAATATGAAGTACTATTATCTTATGACGTAACCTTAAGAAAGATAAGCTAATTAAAGAGCACGACTTTTCGTAATATTTCCAAAAGCAAAACAATAAAACAATTAAAAATTAAACTCAAATATGTTTGCAAGGACTGTTGTATTTCGAAAAGCTTGTTTTGAATAAAGAATGATCAAGTGTATTTATAGTAGAAGAGAGAACTAGGGTTTGCACGAAACCCTAGGATGCCATGAGATAGGCGGCAAGATTTGCAAGAGATAATTCCTTATCTCTTTCCTAATTTAATCCAAGATATTATAGTTTAGGTAAATAAGATAAAAGTGAATCTTATTTGTTTTCTAAAACTATATCTTTAAGATGTTTAGATAAGTAAACAAATCAAATCATATATTATTAAGATAGGAAAATATCTTATTTTAAATATAAGCTAGATTTGATTAGATAGGTTACTTATACACAACTACTCACACGCCCCAACGGTTTACAGCCCACGGCCGAAACCCTAGGCCCGTGCTCATCTTGGATAAAAATCTCTCTTCTTGGATTAGAGTTAGGTTAAATAAACTAGCAAACCCTAGGTAGCATGACGACCCATAAGTCGTTTTACTAACCAATAGAGATATGCAAGTTATCCATTATAACAACCCATATATAAACTCTACTATAGATACAAATGATTTTGAAATATGTTTAAATAATTTTAACCTTTGAAAAGTGATTTTAAAACTATTAAAATCGTGCTATTAAAATGCTACCTAAAGTTATAATAGAAACAGCTATAACTTTAAGTTTGGTGAGTAAAGTTATAGGTGAAATAGCTATAACTTTACCTTCCCAATATTCTTATCTTAAGATACCGTCATTAGATGAAGACCTATACTAACTAATCTTCCTGGAGATCTTCAGTGATAGGATCTTCTTTATATCTTGACCAAAAGCTCTTCATCTTGAGCTTTGTTAAAGACTTGATCTAGCCTTTTGCTTGAGTGATCATCATACTTGAAACTTGTTACAGTTACTATGACGCTTTAAGAATGTTCAATGTTATAGCTCAAGCTGCTATAACATTACTTGAATGATGCCTCACAAATCTTCAATGTTATAGCCGAGAATGATATAACATTACTTGCTAAACTTGTAAACCTAAGTTAATCTAACAAAGACTAAACAAACGATTACGAGCAAGAGTTTATATAAAACGAGGCACACACTTGTCATTATCAAAACTTAATCATATATCTATATGGTCCAACAATATTGCTTTGCGAAAGTTATGGTATTATGACCCTGTCCCAAATCGACCTTGTTGCATACGAGCCATAGCATTAAAATCAAAAATTGTTACTCAAGAGTAGATTTACTTTAAGGCGAGGGTCTCTTTAAAGTAAATAGAGCTTTAGAGTACTTAAATGCATAGATTAAGTTGAAGATGTTGATCGAGATAAATAATGTTAGGAATTGTCGCATTTCATTTTAATGAAGAATGGCAAATGATAATTAAAATTTGCTTTTCTAAAATGGGAATTTAGAGAAGGATGTGTTTGGAACATAAAACCTTAGATAAAGATCAAATAATCCTAACATATTATGCGTAGCTTTATTAAGTGATCCTAGAATGGTCTTAAGCAAGCATTAAAGGATTATACTTTTCGTTCATGTAATAATAGTGAATGGTTTCATTCACATGATTGAAGAATCATGATTATACATGAAGTTAAGTGGGAGCTAGAATTGTTTTTCCATGTCTTATATGTTGATGACATATTACTTATTGAGAATAATGTACCAATGCTCTCTTCTGTTGAAGAGTCTATCACACCCGAAATACTCGAGAAGGGAGGGGGGGTGAATTGAGTATTTAAAATTTATGCGTACTTTTTATTTTATATCAAGGTAATTAATTACTTAAAGTTTATTGATTAGACTTTAACTAATTAACTAAATGATTATGAACGTAATGAAAGGACTAAAATGAAAACTGCAAGGACACACGATATTTGAAGTGGTTCAGCTTCACACGTCGAAGCCTACGTCCACTATTCTCGATTAATAATTTTAGTACCTTACTCCGGATTACAAAATTATCAACCCATCTCGTGTAGTTAACTCTAACTATAACTCAATTTGAATATCACTAGATATTCGATTTTGACTATCTTAAGTTACTAAGAAAGCACTTGATTGTTCTTCTAGGTGTTCACACAACTGAACGAGTAAGAAACATTATGAAGTACTATTATCTTATGACGTAACCTTAAGAAAGATAAGCAAATTAAAGAGCACGACTTTTCGTAATATTTCCAAAAGCAAAACAATAAAACAATTAAAAATTAAACTCAAATATGTTTGCAAGGACTGTTGTATTTCGAAAAGCTTGTTTTGAATAAGGAATGATCAAGTGTATTTATAGTAGAAGAGAGAACTAGGGTTTGCACGAAACCCTAGGATGCCGTGAGATAGGCGGCAAGATTTGCAAGAGATAATTCCTTATCTCTTTCCTAATTTAATCCAAGATATTATAGTTTAGGTAAATAAGATAAAAGTGAATCTTATTTGTTTTCTAAAACTATATCTTTAAGATGTTTAGATAAGTAAACAAATCAAATCATATATTATTAAGATAGGAAAATATCTTATTTTAAATATAAGCTAGATTTGATTAGATAGGTTACTTATACACAACAACTCACACCCCCCAATGGTTTACAGCCCACGGCCGAAACCCTAGGCCCGTGCTCATCTTGGATAAAAATCTCTCTTCTTGGATTAGGGTTAGGTTAAATAAACTAGCAAACCCTGGGTAGCATGACGACCCATAAGTCGTTTTACTAACCAATAGAGATATGCAAGTTATCCATTATAACAACCCATATATAAACTCTACTATAGATACAAATGATTTCGAAATATGTTTAAAGAATTTTAACCTTTGAAAAGTGATTTTAAAACTATTAAAATCGTGCTATTAAAATGCTATCTAAAGTTATAATAGAAACAGCTATAACTTTAAGTTTGGTGAGTAAAGTTATAGGTGAAATAGCTATAACTTTACCTTTCCAATATTCTTATCTTAAGATACCGTCATTAGATGAAGACCTATACTAACTAGTCTTCCTGGAGATCTTCATTTATAGGATCTTCTTTATATCTTGACCAAAAGCTCTTCATCTTGAGCTTTGTTAAAGACTTGATCTAGCCTTTTGCTTGAGTGATCATTATACTTGAAACTTGTTACAGTTACTATGACGGTTTAAGAATCTTCAATGTTATAGCTCAAGCTGCTATAACATTACTTGAATGATGCCTCACAAATCTTAAATGTTATAGCCGAGAATGCTATAACATTACTTGCTAAACTTATAAACCTAAGTTAATCTAACAAAGACTAAACAAACGATTACGAGCAAGAGTTTATATAAAACGAGTCACACACTTGTCATTATCAAAACTTAATCATATATCTATATGGTCCAACAAATATTTTAATAACAAGACATGTGTGCTAACCTCCCACTGAGCTATACTCCCACTCTACCTTTATAGATTATAGTTTTATTACTTTCCCAAAGTAACACATTAACTATAAAACATGTTTGTTATGATCTACTCCCACTCTATCTCTTAGAAATACACCTATCTTCTTAAGAGATAGCTTTGTGAGTAACAAACATATGTGGTGAATTAATTTGGAAGTTTGTCTAGACTGACATGTTAGCACATAAAAATACCATCTCTATCATGACAGTTTGATTCATGTCATATGCGTGTCTGATCCATGTGATTTGTTAAATACTCTCTATTTCAGGTATCTCTTGGTTGACCATCCGTTTAGAATTACGTGTCCGTCTTGGATTGCAAATTCCCAAAATTAAGTTCGATAACTCAAACCGACTCATATTAGTTTGATCTTATGGGTAGTGGCACTAGGTCATAATCCATATTTAATAAATCAAATTCATTACTTAGATCTTTGTCACTACGATTGGATCGTAATGCTTTAGTACTTTGTTCAATTGGTTCTCTACATCATTTAGAAATTTCGCAAATGCTTCACTTTATATTTGATTAAGTAAATATATCCATATCTAATTAAATCATTGGTAAAAGTGACAAATTAGTCATAAATTTCCCTTGCGGTGATGCTCATTAGAACACATACATCGGCATGTATTAGTCCCAACAAATCACTTGTTCGTGTCCCTTTACCACTAAAGGAAGTACAAATCGTTTTGTGAAGGAGACAAGATTCGCATATTCTATATGATTAAAAATCAAATGGTTCATTAAATCTAGTCGACACTAGCTTTTAATGCGTTTCTCATTTATGTGACCTAATCGAAAAAGCCAAATGTACAAATCATTTGGATTACTAGTTATGAGTCTTTTGGATTGTATGTTATAGATATCTTTAGTTGAGTTGGAAGTGTCTAAAACATGAATACCATTAAGAAAAGTGACATGGCTCACAGCCATGTCCATTTTCAACAAAATACAACGATTGTTTTTTATGGCAAAATATAAATCCTTCCATGTCTAACATGAAATAATGTTTTAGATAAAATGGGTACATAATCACCATTATGTAGATTGCAACTCAAAGCTATTAGCTAAAACAAGTACACAAGTTCCTCTCGAAGTGGCGGCTACCCTACCTCCATTTCTTTATCGGAGATTTATATCACACTTGTTTAGCTTTTCCACATTTCCAAGTCCCACTTGGCGTAATAAGTCCAACTTTGATATCTCCCAAATACTTGGGGAAATTTCGCTTCCAATGGCCCATGATATTACAATAATGACATTCTTCATAAGATTGGGCACCCTTCTTGGTCTTGGTTGTGGTAGTCTCACTATCCATTTCCAATTCATTATCAGGTTTGGGTTTCTTACCCATCTTTGCCTTAATACCATTACTCCTTTCAGTTGCAAGAACATTCTTGCTAGAACTCCCACTGAATTTAATATTTCTCCTTGTTTCTTCAAACAAGGATGCCTTGGGTTTAGCGAGATTTTCTTCACTAGATTTTCTTACCAAGGTGGTGGGCATTAATATTGGAGTGGGTGGTGTGGAGGTGGTAAAGAAGCAAAGATTTCCATCCTGACCAATGCCACAGCGTAATTCTCTAATCGTATCATTGTCATATTCGGAGCGCTTTTCATCGAATGATTGGAGCCATGAATCAATGGTGATTGGTGTAGGAGTATTAGATGAATTCATTGCGAATAAATAACTACAAAAATGGAAATGAAGGAAATAACTACACGGTTTTGAAGTGGTTCAGTTTCACAAGTCGAAACCTACGTCCACTATTCTCGATTAATAAATTTAGTACCTTTCTACGGATTACAAATTTACTAACCCAACTCGTACAACTAACTCTAACTGTAACTCAATGAGTACCGTTAAATACTCGAGTGACTAACTTACGCTAAATAAGAAAGCACTAATGATTCTTGCAAAGGTTCACGTTAATGAACAAGTAAGAAATCAACTAAGCACTATTATCTTATAACGATAACAATAAAAACGAGTATACGAGTTTAAAACACACGACCTTTCAAAAGATAACAAATCGGTTTTTCTGCTTGAAAACACACGATTTGCTTTGTAAAATAAAAATCATTTTTTATGCTTAAGGTCTCTACTTTAGATGTTGTAAAGAGTAAAGTATTTATAGAAAGGAAAGAGTAGGGCAACTCGGTTTTCAGAAACCCTAATTGGCCGAATAAAAGAGATATGTTAACAAATCATATCTTCTATTATCTCTTTCCTAAAAGCCTTAAAAGATAATAAAGAATATTCCAAAAGATAGAATATAATCTATTCAAATATTATCTTTACTATAAATTCTAAGATATGATAAGATTTCCTAAAACAAGAATATCTTTTATCATAAACAAATATATTAAGTAAGATATATAAGATATGTAAAGATATTATTATAGAATAAAATCTTTACCAAATATACCCTAGGTAACACGAGATGTCACGGCTCATAAGCCTCGTGACTCGTGCAAACCCTAGCTCAATATATGGGTTAGAATTTAGGTTTTAAGAGAGGTTTTGTTGAAACCCTAATTAGTAGCAAGGTCCAACTCATAAGTTGGTCCAAAACAACTACTAGTCAACGTCCAACATAAAACCGAACTCCGCACTAAACCGGGCTTAATTAAATAAATACTTTTATCAAAACATTTAAAATAAACTTTAAACAATTTTCAAAACAATTTTGAAACATTATAAGTCGTGTATAATAAACTCAGCATCTCAATGTTATAGTAGGAGAGCTATAACATTAAGCTCTTTTACTAGTAATGTTATAGCTGCGAAGCTATAACTTTACCAATTCAAAAAACTCATTCTTGGTTATTATTACGAGATAATCACCTATACTATTCTAATCTTCAGGGAGATCTTCGAGTATAGGCTACGTATCATCCAAGCTTGATTAATCGTTAGACGGACTTCGTCTTAACATGCATCTTGAAGGAATCTTTATATCGTTTGATCTTGAAAAGAGGCTTTAACATTTTATACTATCATCACAATCTCCTTTGTTGCTTGTAATAAGTTGATTCTAAAACACTTAGATAAACGATTACGCGCAACAAGTATATAACATATAAAACACCTTGACATCAGCAAAACACAAACATATAAGTTATATGGTTCAACAAATTCCCCTTTTTTTATGATGGCAAGCCTCCTAAAATTGTGACTAAGTATGTAGTTCCCCCTCATTAAAACACAAACATATAAGCTATATGGTTCAACAAATATCCATTTAAGAATGCTGTATTGACGTCCATTTGGAGGAGCTTCATTCCCTTGTGTGCTGCGAATGCTATCAGAAGTCTAATAGCTTCAAGACGAGCAACAGGTGCGAAAGTCTCGTCATAATCTATTCCTTCTTGTTGATTATAACTTTGGACCACCAATCTTGCTTTGTTTCTGATAATGACTCCGGCATCATCCAGTTTGTTCCTAAATACCCACCTTGTTCCAATGACAGAACGATCCTTTGGTCTAGGAACTAAATGCCAAACCTTGTTTCTTTCGAACTGGTGTATCTCTTCTTGCATAGCTATAATCCAATCCGATTCAGCAAGAGCTTCATTGATATTTGATGGTTCGATCATGGATAGAAAGGAGTAGAAAGAGCAGAAGTTATTCAAGGATCGTCTTGTTTGAACACCCTTCTTAATATTCCCTAGAATATTGTCCACAGGGTGTGAGCTCTTGTATTTCCACTATGTTGAAGTACTTGGTTCATCATCGTTATTTGAGCTTGACCCAACTTCATTTGGCTCGGAATTGGAGGAAGTTCCCCCTGAATCCAATCCGGGTGTCGTATTAGAACCGATTATAACCTCGGATTCTACACCTTGATTTGGATTCAATGTTATAGTAACATCACCTATAACATTAGTTTGGGAGTCCTTATTTTGAGTCAATGTTATAGTATCATCAACTATAACTTTGGTTTTCTCCTTTTTATCTTTTGAGGAACGATCAAGTTCATCACTTGTTCCTTCAATCTCATTGTCCTCCAATTCCAATTCCGGGGGATCGTCTCTTGAGAGACGGAAGTCAGGTTCATCCAAGTCTTCCTCCTCATCATGTATAGGCTTATCAAACACGTTATCCTCATCAAAGATGACATGGACACTTTCTTCAATACAAAGAGTTCTCTTATTGAAGACTTTGTAAGCCTTGCTATGATCTGAGTATCCTATGAAAATCGCCTCATCACTCATAGGGTCGAATTTACTTAAACGGTTTTTATCGTTATTATGAACAAAGCACTTACTCCCAAAGCAACGAAGATGGGAGATATTAGGTTTTCGACCTCTAAGTAGTTCGTAGGGGGTTTTCTTGAGAATAGGTCGAATCATAGCATGATTATGGATATAGCAAGAAGTACTAATGGCTTCAGCCCAAAAGTTACGAGGTAAACCACTACACAAAAGCATTGTACGTGCCATATCTTCCAAGGTTCTATTCATACGTTCAACGACACCGTTTTGTTGAGGAGTTCTTGGTGCAGAAAAGTTATGCCCTACACCATTAACTCTACAATATTCTATAAAAGCTTGATTGTCAAACTCGGTGCCATGATCCGTACGAATAGATACAAGATTAGTCTTATATTTGTTTTGAACACGTTTTATAAGACAATCAAATTCATCAAAAGTTTCGTCTTTTGAATGAAGAAAGATAGGCCATACATACCTTGAGTAATCGTCTACAAGAACAAAGACATACCTGGATCCTCCTCTACTCCTTACCTTCATTGGTCCACATAAATCCATGTGTACTAATTCCAAGGCTTGGTTTGTGCTTACTACTCTTTTCGGTTTGAACGATGATCTTACTTGTTTGCACCTTGCACACGTGTTACACATCCTTTCTTGGTCGAACTTGATCTTAGGTAGCCTTTCAACCAAGTCCCACTTCTTGAGTTTGTTCAAGGTTAGTGAGCTATTGTGACCAAACCGTTTATGCCATAAACAAGGATCATCAAGAGTAACTTTCATGCATGAAAAAGAGTTAGTAGGCACAGCATTTAAATCTACCATATTAACATTTCTTTTCCTGTGGCCTTCTAGAATAACATTGCTAGTTCCTTCAATAATAATGCGACAACTATCAGTATGAAAAACTACTTTGTTACCTTTGTCACATAGTTGAGATATGCTTAGCAAGTTATGTTTTAAACCGTCCACGAGATAAACATCACTAATTGCGTGAGACTTAGAAATTCCGATTTTGCCAACGCCAATAACTTTTCCCTTTTTGTTGTCCCCGAACGTCACTTTTCCCCCATTGAAAGGCTTGAGTGAAAGAAATAGATTCTTATCTCCAGTCATGTGTCTTGAACATCCACTATCAAGATACCATTGATTGTTTTCTTTCACTACTTCCTGCAGAAAGGATTAGATACAGTTTTTAGGTACCCAAGCTAAGTTGGGTCCCTTATGATTAGTTACTCTATATACTAAATTCTTTCGAATCCAAACTTGTCTAATAACTGTTTTTCTAACCCTTGGTTTATTTATCTTGGGAGGAGTTCTAGGGTTAGGGTTTTCTCTTGGTCTAGGAGTTTCTCTAGGTCTTTCATGACTATTTCCCTTGTGAATAGGTTTTCTAGGTTGAGATTGACAAGGGTTTTGTGAGGTGCTAGGTTTCTTGCTGTAGTCGAAGGCCATGTCATAGAACCAACGAAATTTATTGTTCCTTTCTTCGTTAGGTTCCTTAATGGCGGTTTCATCATTCTCGTCAACCGTGTCAACAGTTTTAGCATGGTTGGCATTTTTTCGTATATCATAAGCCTTTTTGACACAATTGATTTGGATATGACCCGTATGACCACAGTAATTGCAAATCAGATATTCAGGAAGATCAGCATACTTCCTTTTTCTGAAATCAAAATCCGAAGGTGTTGATTTGAATTTAGAGTGATCTATACGGCTGTAGCACTCATGTCCTAACCCCATCTTCATATTATTGTCAGATTGTTCGGTTAGGAAGTTTAGGACTTTTGTGCTACTTTCCCACTTATCATGGACTTTTCTAGCATGTAGAAGTAGGTCTTTTAGGGTTTTAATTTCCTCTTGACATTTCGTGTGATCTAAATCATTATCTTTCTTAAAGTTATCACGAAAGTCTTGGAATCGTTTGTTAAGAAGGAACAAAACATCGGAGTGTTGTTTCTTAACATTGATCATGTCGGTCTTAGATTCCTTTAATTGCTTTGAAAGGGAATCTATCTCTTTCTTTTGGTATAAGATCACTGCTTCATCAGATGTGACCTTAGTTTCCAAAATTTCTTTGGCTTTTCTAACTTCTAAAGTTATAGCTTCATTAGCTATAACTTTGGCTTGAAGGTGCTTGATGTTAAGCTTTAGGTCGGAAGTTATAGCTTTATTAGCTATAACTTTGGACTCTAATTCCTTCTTTTCAGCCATAGTAGAGTCTAACGTTGTTGCTTTCTCAGCTGTAACCTTAGACTTTAACTTCTTAGCCTTAGCCTTCAGAGTGTAATTCTCTTCTGCAATTTTGAGAATCTGTTCCTTTAGATCTTTTAATTTCAAGTCCTGTTCGTGACACTTATTAAGAGATTGTTCGAAGAATTCAATTAAAGCACTTTTAGACAATTTCTTAACGCGTTTTTTAAGCTCAAGATAACTTATCTCTTCATCGTCATCTTCGTCAGATTCTCCGAGAAAGCAATAGTTTGAGTGAGAGTTTATGCTTTCATCATCACTGTCAGAGATTAGGTCAAGACTAACGCTGTTGAGACAAAGGTTTGCTACTTCGTTGTCTTCAGATTCCTCGTCATCTTCTGAGTCAAGGTCTCCCCAACACGAAACCATCATAACCTGTTTAAATTCTCTCTTTGTCTTCTCACGTTTTGTCTTATCCTTGATCTTCTCCCATGTTGGACAATCCTTGATCATATGACCAGATTCTCCACACTTGAAGAAACCTCTATTTGCGAAAGACGACTTTGATTCAGTAACCTTTTTGTTGGATGACTTGTTGTTGTTGTTGTTGTTGTTGTAGGATGATTTTGTTTGTTTGTTTCGAAATATCTTATTTTTGAAACGGCGTGCAAATAGAACAGTTTCATCCTCTAGTTCAAAGTCAACTTCTTCGCTCTTTAAGGCCATACTCTTATTACGGCTTGGTTCAGCGTCATCCTTGTTAAGAGTAATTTCATGGGCCAAAAGAGCACCGATGAGTTCTTGATAGGATAGGTTTTCAAGATCTCGTGATTCCTCCATTGCAGTGACTTTAGCACGCCACTTCTTAGTCAGGCTCCTAAGAACCTTTCTAGCAATGTCCTCAGTACTGAATTTCCTACCTAGGTTTTTCAGTTCGTTTATGATGCTTGAAAACCTTGCGGACATACTATCTAAGGACTCATTAGGCTCCATAATGAATAGCTCATATTTTTGCATAAGCAAATCTATTCGATGCTTCCTAACAATGGAAGTACCTTCATAAGCTAGTTTAAGCCCATCCCATATCTCCTTGGCCGTAGAACATGAAGAAAACCGATCAAACTCTGTAGAAGTCATTCCGTTTTGCAGAAGACTTATTGCTTTGGAGTTCTTTTCGGCCTTCTTGTAGTCGGCCTCAACATAGTCCTCTTCTTTCTTTTCATAGGTAGTGCCTTCCTCGGATGCCATAAGAATTTTGTGCGGTCCGTTTTGGATAATCCTCCAGCACTGCCAATCGTGACCTTTCACATAGTGAGTCATCATGTTTTTCCACAATCCATAATTTTTCCCATCAAAGACAGGACACTTGAGATATTTGGAATCCATTTATCACGTGATAGGCAGCGGAATATAAAACGATAAGATAAATGAAAAACAAGATAGATCAGCCTCTTTGCGGTTAGGCAATCAAGAGCACGAGGCTCTGATACCAATTGAAGTGTCTATTGATCCAAAATACTCAAGAGGGGGGGTGAATTTAGGATTTAAAACTTTTCAAAGCTTTTTCGATTATGTATATGCAATTGATTAATTAAAGTTTATTGATTAAACTTTAACTAATCAACTGATGAATGTAAAACGAAATAAACAAACAAACGAAAGAACGAGGAGACACACGGTTTTTGAAATGGTTAAGTTTCACAAGTCAAGACCTACGTCCACTATTCTCGATTAATAAATTTAGTACCTTTCTACGGATTACAAATTTACTAACCCAACTCGTACAACTAACTCTAGCTGTAACCCAATGAGTACCGTTAAATACTCGAGTGACTAACTTACGCTAAATAAGAAAGCACTAATGATTCTTGCAAAGGTTCACGTTAATGAACAAGTAAGAAATCAACTAAGCACTATTATCTTATAACGATAACAATAAAAACGAGTATACGAGTTTAAAACACACGACCTTTCAAAAGATAACAAATCGGTTTTTCTGCTTGAAAACACACAGTTTGCTTTGTAAAATAAAAATCAATTTTTATGCTTAAGGTCTCTACTTTAGATGTTGTAAAGAGTAAAGTATTTATAGGAAGGAAAGAGTAGGGCAACTCGGTTTTCAGAAACCCTAATTGGCCGAATAAAAGAGATATGTTTACAAATCATATATTCTATTATCTCTTTCCTAAAAGCCTTAAAAGATAATAAAGAATATTCCAAAAGATAGAATATAATCTATTCAAATATTATCTTTACTATAAATTCTAAGATATGATAAGATTTCCTAAAACAAGAATATCTTTTATCATAAATAAATATATTAAGTAAGATATATAAGATATGTAAAGATATTATTATAGAATAAAATCTTTACCAAATATACCCTAGGTAACACGAGATGTCACGGCTCATAAGCCTCGTGACTCGTGCAAACCCTAGCTCAATATATGGGTTAGAATTTAGGTTTTAAGAGAGGTTTTGTTAAAACCCTAATTAGTAGCAAGGTCCAACTCATAAGTTGGTCCAAAACAACTACTAGTCAACGTCCAACATAAAACCGAACTCCGCACTAAACCGGGCTTAATTAAATAAATACTTTTATCAAAACATTTAAAATAAACTTTAAACAATTTTCAAAACAATTTTGAAACATTATAAGTCGTGTATGATAAACTCAGCATCTCAATGTTATAGTAGGATAGCTATAACATTGAGCTCTTTTACTAGTAATGTTATAGCTGCGAAGCTATAACTTTACCATTTCAAGAAACTCATTCTTGGTTATCATTACGAGATAATCACCTATACTATTCTAATCTTCAGGGAGATCTTCGAGTATAGGCTACGTATCATCCAAGCTTGATTAATCGTTAGACGAACTTCGTCTTCACATGCATCTTGAATGAATCTTTATATCGTTTGATCTTGAATAGAGGTTTGAACATTTTATACTATCATCACAATCTCCTTTGTTGCTTGTAATAAGTTGATTCTAAAATACTTAGGCAAACGATTACGCGCAACAAGTATATAACATATAAAACACCTTGACATCATCAAAACACAAACATATAAGCTATATGGTTCAACAATTATAAATGATCCCGAGATCCAAATTCATATTAACTTGGGCCCGGTGAGTCGATTCATCCCTTATTAATATAACTCGGTGGATTAACCTCTTAATCAATTCTACTTCTAGAACTCTCGGTCGATACAAATTACTTTAATATTTATCTTTAGCCCGGAACACATGCGACTACGGTCACGAATACTTCCTATGAGCTCAATCCAAATTTCGATGTAATAACATTTTATTACCCACTTACCCAACGTAACAAGTTTAGTACCCCGGTGAGCCGAGCCTACTTCCTCATGAAATTGGGACTCATGGTTTCTACTATTTGGTAATGCTAATTCTCAATTATTATTTTGTGAGAGGTCTAGTCAATTTATTTTCTATCACGTTTTAAGTGAACTAAAGCGGTGAACTACGATAATTATAATTGACACGGTCGATGACTCGATATGAAATGCATGTGTTGTTATGGCGATTTGGCAATGCATGCAACATATTAAAATAAATGCAAAGCAATAATAATAAATTCCTAGTATGGCCTTCCTAGAATAGAAAATCAAATAATCTATTACATATTCGGAAACCAACTCCTTTGGTCCCTTGAATCTTCAAGTGGCACGCCTCCCAAGAACACCGTCTTTGTCGGAACGCCTTTCCGAATGGCACCGTCTTGAAGAAATTCCATAATTACAAATAATAATAAAAATACAAAGCTATTCCTATTATACATTTGTAATATGAAAAACTAGTAAAAATAAAAGTGACACGAGATCACATTAAATTACAACCTAATCAATATTCCCATTCATTACGGGTAATATCGATTAAAACTAAGGCTATACTAAGATAAAATTACATTATTCAAAATTATATAAATAAAAGACATTCAAAAATTGAAATATGCAGCATTATAATATGTATCTATCATGCCAAATTATGTGCCAAATCGCCCTATTTAATTTATATCGTATATATAACCCGGTTTTATGGAAATGCGTGATCATAACTTCTTAAAATCACAAATTAACACTTAAATTACATTTAAGCTCAAGTTAATTATCCTAACACTCTTAGGACTTAAAAATTAGTCATCACTCAATTTTTGACAATAATTCAACTTGATTTAATTTCTATGCTCATTTTTGGCCTTAAAATCATAATATTTATGAAATAAATCCAAATTAAATTACAATAATTTTAAAATTTGAATTTTAAATTTTTAAATATTCT